>NC_047528.1:28842899-30305399 GCF_012275295.1 Melopsittacus undulatus
AATACCTGGAAAAAAATAATGGAAAAGTTAGTTGGAGGAATTCACGTTCCTTTTTGGTAGAAGGATGCTGGGGGGTCTTTCGGGCTGACACCCCAGCACAGCAGGATGCTGCCAGGCAGTAGGGAGCAGGGAGAGGAGGGGTGGCAGCAGAGGGGTCTCCAGCTGCTGGTCTTGTTTGCTTTTTGGAGGAAAAAGGCTGTTCCTGCTTCCTGGAGGGAGTCTGAAGGCGTTCCTCTGGCACTGAAACTGTCCTTAAGCTGTTTGCAAGGTGAACCTATTTTAGGCAGGAGAATACATTTGCCTTAATGCAAAACTATTTATAGTCCCCATAAAACATTTCTCTTACTCGCACAGTTCTGGATTTTCACTGAGAAAGTGGCAACAGCTCCATCTGTGCCAGAGCCGTGATGTTTGTACGTAGAGAAGGAGCAGCAGGGGGAGAAAGAAACTGCGCAGTTTTAATTACTTTATCACAGTAGCGAATGACCAACTTTAACAAAGTGGCTTCTGTTTTATGGAAGTCCTTGAGGACCTGACCCGTGATGCTGCTCAGCTAGCCCAACACAAGCTCAGAAATTAATTGAGGACAACTTATCTCTGGGTCTGAACTGTGGGTCCCTGGGAGGTCCATTGATGGGTTAAATCCCTCTTCAGAGTATATCCCAGAGTTGTATTTTCAGCCTCAGGCTGTGCTCAGGCAGGGAGAGGTTGTTTCTAGCAGGGCACCAGCTCCAGGAGGATTTCACTGCAAGGAAAGGATTTCACTGTAAGCACTGTGCTAAGCCTGATGAGTGCTGCTGGCCAGGGCAGGCATTCCCAAGGGACACACTGCTGGGGTGCAGGCTCACCTCTCCCGGCATTGCTCCTCTGCTGACACAAGCTGTTTAAAAACGTGCGTCCCTGTCATTATCTGAAAGGATCTGAACAGATAAAAGAAGCAACTGCTTTCCTAAGTGCATGGAGAGATGCTGTAAGTGAATGCTTCTGTGCTTGACCCCTTTTATGTGACTGTCTCCTGCTTCTTTCATCTATAATTTTAATTAAAAAAAAAAGAAAAAGAGCAGAAAAAAGGTTATTGAGGGTCACAACGCAATTTCAGTGCCTGTGGCACTGTCTGATGAGGTCCCATAAGCACACAGAGGGGTGTCTGCTGACTGCTCCACTGGTATCTAGGACTAGACCTGAATTTATCAGTTCAGATCCTCTTGAGCTGCAGATTTGCTATTGCTGCAGCATTTTACCTTTGAGCATACCAGAAAAAGTTGATGCTTCTGCTTGTTAAACACAGAGGGAATTTCAGTTTGTTAAACCCCCCAGCGACCAAGCTCTTCACTGCTCAGACCCAAAGCCTGATAAAGAGACAAGTAATCTCAGTACTATCTTGACAGCTCCTGGTATTAAGATGCAAAACTCTTGGAAAAAAATGGGAGCCTCTAGGAAAAGGTCCAACATGTCAGTGAAGCTCCAATGAGGATTGTCATGACTGGAGTGGGAATTGCTCCTCTGATAAGATTGCAGTGGGAACCCTGTGGCACGCGTTTTCCCACACAGGTCTGTTGAGACACCAGATAGATGGACAAGCTGACAAGAAACCTCTCTGCTCTGATAAAGAAACACCAACTATAAAGTGAAATATACTTGGAAGGTGCTCCCAGGTTACCCAGCTCACATCCAGCTGGGTGAATATGGTGGGCTTTAGCTCTAATCTGCTCTCAAGGTGTTCAGTGTGGTTCCCACCATCTCTGTAAGGAACCCATCAGCACTCAGTGGCAGGGTGGGTCAGATCCCTTTGTGTCCACCACAGCACTACTGGTGTCCACCCAAGAACACCAGCTACCCCTGAGCAAGACACCTCTCCCCATAAGCTCTTGCCTGATGGTGGAGAGGTGGTCACCTCCAGCCAGCTCAGCACCACACCTTGTCCAAAACCCGGTGTCAGAGACACGCCTGATGAATCTGCTTCTTGGGGTGCCCTTTTCTCCCCCTGGGATGCACAGAGAAGCTGTGGTTGCTCCCTCCAGCAAAATGGAAAGGGACTTCTGAAGCTGGGAGAGGGAGTTTCCCCCCCACCCTCAAAGCCTGTCCTCTATGCCAAATGACACCTGAGAGACCATAAAAATGAAAGGGATGAACATACTGCTCTGAGATAGTTTACATTACTATGACTACTTAGATGCTTCAAGGTCTGTTATTTCTAGCTGGGTCATTTCAACTGTAACATTTTGTTGACAGCCCCCAAATCTATCTGAACAATTGACAAGTGGAGTGAAAACTGTATTAAGGTATGTGGTCGATGAATACATGCCTGCTAGGAAACAAGAGCTAGGAGCAATGTCATTTCTTTCCCTTCCCTTCAAAGTTTAAATGTTTGTGCTTACTTCAGAATTGTAAGCTCTTTGCAAAGGGATTATTTTATCCTGTATCTCCACAGCACCCGGGTGAGGGGGCTCCTGGTTCACTGGTGCAAATGATAAATGACAGGCATCGTATCCTAATGTGATTATGCACACTGACATCCCTCACATAGGCCTGATTCTCAATCAGTGTCAACACACATAACTCCATTAGAATCAAATTGCACGACTTCTGTTTTCACTCCTTCCATCCAGGGGAGTGCTGGGGATGGTGGTGGGATCCAGCCTGCCTGGAGGGCCCATGGCTGGTGATCGTGTACGTGTGTCAGAAATTTGGTATCGTGTAAAGCGCTCAGTGAGCAGCAGAGGGCAGGGGAGCCCTGATACCCTCCAGGGAAAACTTGCACAGGCTTGTGCTGTCACAGACCCATAGCTAGAGCAAGGAGGGCTGCGGAGAAATTATGTCAGCACGCTGTCACCGCAGTCACAGCCCCGACCTCTGACCATGACCAGAGCCCATCACTTCTTCCTTTAGGAGAGGTCCGGGGGTTAGCAGAGAAGCACACACTTAGAATGAAACCTGTGCCTTTCTTCCCACTAAAAGGCTCATTAACTGGAAAGGCTGATGAGTATCTTAAAGGACAGTGTATCTTAAAGGACAAGATGACAAGAGTGTCAGTACAGACACCTCTATTGATCTGCTGCTATTTTCCCTGTGCACAACAGGCTAACACAAGCAGCTTTAAACAAGGAAAGACAGCTTTGCAACTGTTCCCCTCTGTTTCGCCTGTTTGGCAGGGGTGTTAATGGGGTGGGAGGATTGTTTCAGAGCCGCTTTGTCCTTCTGTTTGCTTTCTGCTCTTTGTCCAACCACGATATTCCCCAGGCAGGCATAGCAGCAGCACCTTATGAAGCACTGCTATGCTGGGATAAAAATTCACTTGCCAAGCAGAGAAAACCACGTATTTACTGCACTTCTATAGGTCACCTTCTTTCTCAGTCATATACATGCATTACCTTATAAACTGCCTGCCTTCAAATATATGGTCACCATGACATCTCCCCTTGGAGATGCAACAGAGCTCCCTAGCCAAGTGGCTGCTCCTTCTCAAGGCCATGTTAATTAGAGGTGCACTCCTGCTGCTGGCTGCAGGGCCCAGTGTGCAGGGAAAGTTTATAGATGCTCTGTGTGCATGGAAGAAATGAGTGTTTGCTTGTTGTGTGGAGATGAGGCTCAGTGAGCTCCTGTGCATTTTCACCCTGTTAATAGCAATTGTCCCCAGCACTGCTAACTGCAGCCTAGGGAGAAGCAAAGGTGGGTGGTGTGTCCTTGCTCCTTAGCTGGCATTGGCCCCTGTCCCAAAAACCAGCCATAACACATAGCAGGGGACTGCTGTGCAGTAACAGCCCAGCTGGTACTGATGCCTTGCGGGGTGCTGTGTACAGCTGGGTAAAAGAGATTTTCTCCATTCAAGGAGTTACCAGCTTTTTACACACGACTTTAACTCTTTGGAGAGTGTGAAAAATATTCTTGTAAAGAGTCAAAAACTGTGGTTAAGTTTGCTTGTAAAACCCACCTATCTCTGTCTCTGTAGGACTTCAATGAACTCACTAAATTACCAAAAAAAAGCATATTTAAAGGAGGGTATAAGTAGTTCAATCTTAAATTCAAAAAGGGTCGTAGCATGGTTTATGGGGCCAAGCTCTCTTCTAGCTGTTTTTTAAAGCAACAAGCAAATCTGCTCTGAGTTAGGGAAGGGATTTGAATCCTGTTATAACAGTTCGGCTCTGCACACAGTGGCCAGACAAATAGCATTGTAATCCACTTTATCTCCAGCAGGATTAAAGTGCTACAGTGCATTATAAGCCCATGAGCTTTATTTATTTATGTGGTGGAAAGGAGGAGAGGGACTCTGAAACCTGCTGCTAACAACCTGCAGGCATCTTCTGACACCTGGACACCTCATCCTGGACATGATCTCATGACCGTCTCTTGACCATCTCAACCCTAATCTCATATCTCCCATGCGGGGCTGTGATTTGGGGAACCCAAGTGGTGTTTGGCCCCAGCGTCCAGCAGGATTGTGACAGCCACGATGAGAGAGGCTGCAAAATCCCCTGCTGCCTGCAAATGCAGGCTCCTGGCAGGGCTCTGGGTCCCATCCCAGCCGTAGACTAGGGCTGTGTGGGCACCTGGCATCCCAGATATTCAAAACCTTGTGTAAGGATGTGGACAGTCCCAACCAGAGCTGCTTCGCCATCCCTCCCTCAGCCTTGCCTCTGTTTGAAGGGGTGTCAGTGGGCAAAACTGGGAGCCAAGATGATCATGACTACCCTGGGAGCCTCTGTGCATATGTTCACAGCCACCTGCAGAGCTGCATGCTCCAGCACCTCTCCCTGCAGGCTCTCCATCCACCAATGCCACTGCTTGGTCACAGGAGCTCCCATCTCCTGTAACCATTAACCCTGAGCCCACAGACCCAGTACCTGTACAACCCACAGTGCAGGGTGGCATGGGCTTTACTCCAAGCATGCTGCAAAGCAGAGCAACTTCGAGCTCCAGCATGGACTCCCAGAGTAACAGTTATGGTGTCTTCTTGATGGAGGGACAGGGAGGGAAATGTTGGCATGTCAGAATATTTTGTGTTAATATGCTCCAGGTTCCTTCTCCCCACCTCCTACCCCTAATTAATTACTGCTGTTAACTGGCCTTGCCTGTTGTGCTACAGCTCTGGATATGGGACAGAGTGGGTAAGCATCTAGTCTTTTCCTCCTCATGCTTGATTTTGGGGTGAATTTCAATAACAAACCTGACCTAGTTGCAGGACATTTCAAGTCAGAGGCTATCAATGGAAGATAGTGCTGTTATTTTAGTATTAGAGAAATGTCTCTCCCCTCGACAGGGTGTTTGACAGCAGGGTAAGGAGCATCCATCAGACACCACCACATATTGCTTTGTAATCCACCCACTCTGCTACGACCCAGCTCATGAAGAATTTCTCGGTGCAACCCTTTGGGTTAGACATAACAGCCCAGATATATCCCTCAAGAGAAATACAGCCCCAAAGAAATTGTGGTGGCTAACACAAGGGCTGCAGAGGAAAGAGGGATGTTTTAATATAAGCCTTGATTACATGGAATGAGTGGAGATGTGTCAGTCTGCTTCCCAGCAGATGTAAGTCATCTGAGGACATTCACACTACTGGCATTAATCAACACACATTGTTGGTTGCCTCAGTAGAATATGAATATGGTCCTGGAAGCCCCAGATGTTAAAAAGTCCCAGGCCACGTTCCCAAGCATCATGAATTTTGTCTCAAAATCGTAACTGACATAGTATGGATTTTTGTTTAACCATTAAGAGTCTCTCCTGGTGTCGAAGACCTCCCAGCACACTTAGCTGGAGGGCACACAGAAACTTCCACTTTTTTTCTCAGAGACAATCTGAGGTTCTTAATCCTAAAAATCAAGCTTAAAACACAGCGCATCCCAAGAGCTCCTGTAAAGCAAGGAAAGGGAGCTGCTGTGGTTGTGCCCTGTCTCTCCTCGGTTTTGGCACTTCCTACACCATAGAAAGACCATAATCTTCATCCTGCCTTTCTCAGCGTTGGAACTTTATGTCCCTCCTGGCACCCCTAAAGCCTTTCCATCACAACAGGCAATGAGTGTCCCTCAGCCAGGTGCAAAAGTGGGGAAAAGTGTGAATCCTGCAGAAGTTTCCCAGGGTGGCAGGGGGGGAGGACAGTCTTTACCCAGCTTTCCTAAGGGCTGAGTGACCATAGGAGCAATGACTGTGATGGACTGCTTTAAACACCTCCCAAAGGCATTGCCACAGGCACACACAGCTGGGCAGGACACAGCATGGTGCAGAGGCATGATCCTCCTTGGAGGCACTGGATGTGGGTGCCAGGAGACACTGGAGGCATCAAAAAGGAGAGAATTCCTTTGGAGAGCTGAACAAAATTCAGGTAACATGCTAGGCCTGGTTTTGGTGTGATTTTTACAACAGAGCTGAGCCACCATCAAGTTCAGCTGATCTGGGTCCAGTTTCTGATGGAGCTGGAGAGAGCATGGGCCTGAAGTCTCTGCTTAGGTCTGGCTGAACATAGAGGCAATTTACCAGCCCACCTCTATATGCATGTGCTGTATTTGGAGATGAAAAGAACAGATGCTGAGACATTAAACACCTTATCAGATTGTGTTATTTTTATTTCTTCCTTTCTTTCCATAGCTTGTCTCTTTGTTAAGTACTTTTCTTTCTGTGCTATTGTCCTCATCCTGCCCATTCTCTGCTATATCAAAGACTTAAAGCAAAAGATTGTCTGCATTTATTGCTCAAAAAGCTAATTTTGGGCTTTTTTAAATCCTGCTGAAAGGAAAGCATCACTAACTTCACTGCAACTTTGGATCTCTCATTTTCCTCTAAGCTCTTTCAGAAGAAATCACAATCATTCAATCCTCAGCTTGTTTGGTGCCACCAACTTCCCAGTGATGGATTAAGTCCTGCTTTAAAATGATTGCCAGCAAGATGAGGAGAGCTACAAAACCCAACTAAATGTTGCTGTGGATGCAGCTCGCAAGGAAGCAAAGTGCCTCACATGCCTGCAAAAGCTAATTTTCATTGTGCTCTGGATGAGGCTCAGGCAGGCAGATCCAGTGGTAGGTGCCACGACTGCCCGTTGTCCACCCAGCACAGTAAGCCACGATCATGGTCCCTTTACCAGTGCTGGCAAAAGAGAGTATCTTCCTTCTGCTTTGGTGTGGTGAAGAAAATTCACTTTCAGCAGGGATTTAAGCTGGTGGTCTGGTGTGTGCGCTGCCGAAGTAGGCACACATCCCTTCTGCCTCCATGCCACAGGAACAAGCAGCTAGACAGAGCAGTGGCCTCAGCTAATTCTCACATCCTCTCACAAAGCTCTTACCCCTAAGGGTTACTGACGGCTGTGCTCAAAGGCAAAATTCCAGTTGTGCATGGAGGTGTTCTGAAAATTGCTCTGAGTGAATAGCTACCTGCAATTCTCCCACTTGGCTCTCCCTCAGTGCTCTCCTTTGAAGAGGGAAGAGTGTCCTAGCACTGCTGACACTGGGTAAACTGCCTGGCACATACATAGTGTACAATCTGAACCACTTTTATTTAATTAGAGGCATTTCTGAGCGTCTTATGTAACATTAATGGGTTTATCTTTAGCTATCCCCTTCAGTCTAAGCAGCACCATGGAAGAGCCACTGAGGGAGAACAGCAGAGGCCTTAAGTAGTTGGCATGCTTTCCTTGGTGTGCATTTTTTAACAAGTAGAAATGTTTGAAACAACTTTTGGAAGGGATTAACCAGTTATTTACAGACCAGATGCAGTGCTTCCAGTCCCAGTCTTTTCTTCCAGAGCAATTCTGTTCTGAGCTGATCCAAATTGAAACCTCCATGCCATGGGCAGGGACACCTCATATTAGACTCTGTCATCCAAGATTCCGTCCAACCTGGCCTTGAACACCGCCAGGGATGGAACATTCACTACTTCCCTGGGCAACCCATACCAGTGCCTCACCACCCTCACAGTAAAGAACTTCTTCCTTACATCTAACCTGAACTTCCTTCCAGGTTGTCGTCCTCAGTAAAAAACAGGTCATCTGCATAGCTTTAGTGATGTTACTGGTATTTTAAACATGCAAATATTAAGCTCCTGTTTGGCTGTCAAATTGTCCATCAGCCCTGGGGAAATGTGTGGCAGAAGAGAGACATAGGTGAATATCATAAGCAAAAGATAGCACATTCTTTCACATCAAGTGCCAGCTGAAATAGAAACAGAGAAATGGATCATAAATGAAACAGAAAAAGATTAAATCAGTAACATCCCCTTGTGCACCAAACAAACACTATAGATGAGCAGGGAGGCAGATGCTGCAGAGCAGAAAACCACATCAGCAGAGGATGAAAATGTTCACCCACTCTTTGGAACTGACATGTGGAAAATAAGCAAAGTAATAGGTGTGAAAATGGAGTAAATGATCACCACACAAGGATTACATAGAGCAGCTAGGGATGGTTATGGTCACCTTCAGGCTTTGTGGAAATGAGAGACTGAAATGGAAATAGCAGGATGGTGGCAAGTGGGCTGAGCATGGTAGTGACCTGAACTCAGCAAAGCCACTCAGGGGCTCAGTTTCAAGCATGTGCACAAATTCAAAAATATGTATGTTTTTCAGAATCAGACCCTTATTCAGACATACTTATCCCAAAAAACTTGATCCAGCAAAAGACTGTATGAAAAACCTGCTAGAGTGCAGCAAACTTTTCCATCTCATCTGAAGAGCACAGGGTGGATTGAAGACATCTTCCTCTTCAGCAGGGAAGTGATCCTATATGTCTCACTGCTGCATTGTGCCATCTGTCCAGACGAGGATACTTGTTTGCAAATGGGGATGTGTAATCTCAGCTGGTTGGACCCCCATAGTGTGAAAAGGCATGCTACAGAGCAGTGGGGCCACTGCTTTGCTTATGGGGCAGTCCTGTGGGCTCACTTCTTGTACTACCTGAGAGCTGAGGACATCTCTGTGGTGCAAAGTCTTTTGGAGGCTAGCATCAATGAGATGAATTATCCTCAAAGGAAGTCTGTCTTGCTTGCCACTGACAATCTAGGAAGCCAGAAGACTAGCTTGGAATGGATAGGTCATTTTTGTCTAGCTGAAGTGAGATGAAATGCACCCCATTGATGCTCTACAGTTATTTATGCAAAGAAAATACAATCAGGATAATTGTCTCCTTGAGATAAATACAGAAGTTTGGGCACAGTAACACTAAGTATTATACTCACTACTCTTTTACACAGGTTTAGGTAAGGTAGTCTGACAACCTTCTTTCCACTTCCCAAAAGCAAGCTTTGAGGGAGATTTCAGATGCAGCATAAAAAGGTTTGGCAACATGACTGCAGGGTGAGAGCTTTCAGTTATTTCTACTAGAAGACACTTCTCATAAAAAAAAAAGTAGGGCATAACTTTTTGGACTGACAACAGAGAATTTCATGCAAAGTGTGTAAATAAACCATTGACGCTGTCACCAAGGAGAACAAGGACCAGACGTAAGCTGAAACAAGGGATATTTTGACTACATATGAGGCACTAGCACAGGCTGCCCAGAGAGGTTCTGCCATCTGCATCCTTGGAGATTTTAAAAACCCTGAACGACCTGACCTATTTTTGCAGCTGACTGTCCTTTAAGCAGGGGTTGGTGATGCCCAGAGGTTTTCCCCACCTGAATTGTTCTGACCCTGCAATCCTGTATAAAAACAGATCTTGGTGTGCAAGGAGGAGTGCAGCAGCATTAGGGTTTCAAGACTAACCATCAAATGGTTGCATTAGCAACCAAGCCAAAGTCATATAGAATCACAGAATGGTTTGGGTTGGAAAGGACCTTGAAGATCATCTAGCTCCAACCCCTCTGCCATGCTAGGGAACAAATATTTGAAAGACATACCTGAAAAGAATGAGGAAGACAAACAGATGGACATGTGTGACACACTCAGAAATCCAAGGATCAATATGGGATACCAACATCAGTGAAAAATTATGGAGCTATGCCAGCTACAGAAGTAGCTGGTAATTTAAACTCATCAGAAATACAAATCCTGATGGTAGTCCAAAGCCCAGGGATATTACCAGCTAATGAAATCAGTCTGGATTGGAAAGGAGGCCACTGTGTTAGATGAGGGATGGCAAAGAGAGCAAGACATATTTCAAAATATGCTTTGGAATAAGCATCCATACTGGTAATTACAATCAATACAAAATAAACTCTGAAGAGGAGAGGACAGATTGCTCAACATCTACGCACTGTGGCGTAAGAGTAAACATGTTCCCAAAGAGCATTGAGTGAAGCAAATAACATGGAGCAGGTCACACGGAGCAAATAATCCACTCGAAAAAAATGTGTATTTCATTCTCTTCATAGGATGGCTGCCAGCAGAAAAAACTTTCCCTGGGCTTATTCAATTAACTGCTTCGTGATTACTTTCCCCCTACAGCAGGATCCCTAGTGCTTCAGACCCACTTTTTGGCATGCGAGCCATGTTAATTAGCTATGCAAAGAGGTAGAAAGCAGAGATTCTACTTTAGTAACATTGTTCCCTGCCTGGATTCTGGTTCTGCTTCCAGGCTCAATGGAGTCTGTTTCTGTTTATCTCTGATCAGTGAAATCCAGAGGTTTCAGACTTTGGTGACTTAGGGTGAGATAGCATCACTAGAGATAAGGAAATGCCATTTTGTCCAGCCATTTTAGGCAGGGTCATGGTTTGCAGTATGGAAGTTTGTAGGTGACCTGTATTTTGTTGGGGCAGCTTAAAATATTGCCATCCCACATGACATTGTTGGTCCCTTAAAATCTGTCATTGCCTTGGTGCAGGGCCAGCAAAGGGGGAGATAAAGGTTGGTCCTCGTGCCACTCCTAACCCATTTCATAGGCTTTTGTGGGTTTATTAAAAGAGTTTGCAGCAGTATGTCAGACTGAGGAGGCAGCTGAAATGCAGGCACTCTTTGCTGTGGCTGTAGGTACATGAGGCCTGGCAGGGGCCATGCAGACACTGAGATCAGGAATGCCCTAGGCCACCATAGCAAGCTTCGCTAGAGGGTATCTGACAGGAGACTGATGCATCTGTCCTTGAAAAACGTTTTGCTGGTGATTAAGGTTTGTTGGCTGGGAGAGATGGTTATGTTTCTTTTTCTCTCCTCTCATTCCTACAGTGTAGTTGTGTTGCTGTCAGGAGCTTGTGTGGCTTGTTTAGTTTTCTCTTTGCCATCACTGTGACAAATGGTTTTAGGGAACTTTTTTATCCCTGTTAACTAAAGCAGTATCCTATATAAACACTTACCTCAAGGCATGTACCCAGGTTTAGACCTCTCATTATCTGTGCTTTTGGGAGTGGCTAAAAAGACGTTTTCCACAGTCACAAGCCAACCTGGGCAGAATGCAAAGTTAAGGCAGCAGCAATGCAGCAAGAGCACGTTCCTTACAAATAGGGGTGTGTTTACCTACAGACAATTCATGACTATTCCCAGGTCAAGATCTAAAGTGTGGCAAGAAAACAAGACACAAATATTGGCAGTTATTCAGTGTCATTTCATCTTGTTTCTCCCTTATAGTCAAACTGGAATATTTCTTGCAATTATAGTTCCAGCCCTGTAATCTCCAGGGTCTAAATCATATGGGAAATAATACAGGTTTAAAAATAAAACAAAACTTTCACTGTGTTTCTTCTGCCACAGAAAATATTTCAAAAAAGAGACTCGAAAACATTAAGGTCATGCAATGTTGCACAAACATAACCACTGGTTTGTAAAGAGCTGATTATAAAGACTGAATTTTCTTTCAGGCTATTGGCAAAAGAAAAAGACACTATCAGAAAACAGATCTGAAACCAGCTTAATCTCCAGGAGCTTCACAGAGCAACACATAATTTAGTGCTGCAGCTAAACACAAGCTCACTGGTGAGGTGTTTCTTAATAATTCTCTTAATAATACACTAGTGATTAGAAAACTGCATCCCAGTTCGCAGATAAATCCAGGCTGCATCTGGGTGTTTTGTCTATTTGCTGCTTTAACTAAAGCAACTTTAATTTGCCAGAGGCCAATCAACAGCACATAGCATGAGAACTCAGTCTGATGAAGCAGATGCTGGGGAAGGGAAGACCTTTTCTTTACTCACTCATAAGGAAAATTTATTGATGCCAAAAGCAGACTTTCAGTGGTTTTTTGTAATAGTAACTTTTGCTTCTTGACTTTTACAACATAGAAGAAATTTTCAGATCATGTAGCTTCTGAGTTGCTTTTCATGGAAAAGGACCTTGATGCTCTCTACAGGCAAATCACACAGTGGGCTGCAACCATCTCCAGTCCTGGCTGACCCACAGTAGAACTCAGACGCTCCAGTAAGACCTTTGCCACTCGGTGTTTGCAAATAGTTGAGGTTGAAAAATGAACAGGAACATAACCCACTCTCTGCAGTCAAGAAGTCCTACAGCCTAAGCCCAGTTTTGGGTATAATTTGTTTCCCTGGTGGCGAACAAGCCTACCTCTTGCTGGGTATCACTAGACTTACCCAAGAGCCATCTAGTAAACATCTATTCTTAAGGTGGGCAAAATCAGGCTGAGCTCCCTGAGAGAACTCACTGATGGCTGACCCAGTGCTCTGAGCCCAGCTACAGCTAACACTGACAGTTTGCTGTGGTTGCCTGTGTACCCAAACCTGCTTTTACAAACAGAGCCTTTGAGATCACCAACAGCATCATAAAGCTGCCCATCTCCTGCCCCTCTTGCTCCAGAAACTGAGGTGTGAGAAAGGACAGAGCAGAGATGCAGCAGAGGTTGGATACAAGCCAGGCTGAACCTAGCAGACAAATAGCTGTGTTAGGTGGATGCTGTGCCTGAGCTAATAAACCCTGCAGGAGACAGGATCTGTTCACTGCAGCACCCTGCCAAGGCATTGTGGTTTATATGCCTTCAAACCTGATGGGCACATCCACATGTTGCAATGGTCCATTGTGCAGCCAGAGCTGCAGGATGGATCAGCTAGCTGGGATGCTCTGCAAGCATCTACACCTTTAGTTTCTCCCTCTGTAAATGAGGTGGGGGACAATGTTCTTTGACATCAACCAGGTGGTTTGGAATGGAGGCCAAAATAGTCAAATCTCCTGTAGTAGGTTAAGCTGCTGTATGTGTGTGAGGGACCAATCCACAAAACTGGTCCTGTTGCCACAAAATACTGTGAATCTGATGATCCTTTTGGTGTTGATAAGGCTGGTGGGATATGTTATTCCAACCTCACAGTCAGGCTGTAAATATGTAAGACTAAAAATGAGGATGCTGAAGCTTAATTGTAGCCACCTAAGTTTATAATATTTTTACCTTAATCCCTTAATGATGATTATACTGTGAGGAGAAAATATAAAGCATTTTAGCAGCACTAAGTAATACTTAGAAGGCTCATTAATCCACAGTTAATATGCAGCCACTACTGAGAGGGAATGAAGCAATCATGCCACCTCAGCACTACGCAGCACGCACCCCTGCTTGCCTTTAGGAGGGAAGTGGAGGATGTCTGCTCTACCTGGGATTGCTGCAGGAGGTGGAGCATGAGGCATGTGCGGCCTCCTAACCTCCCTTGTCATTGGGCGCTGGAGTTTGGGACAGATCTGTGCCAACACCTTGACTTTTCCCATAACAAAGACCACAAAGTTGGCACTTTTTACTTTCCAACCAGAGTGAAATTCAGTCACCTAGGTCAAAGATGCTGCTTTGGAAAAGTGGGTGTCAGTGCAGCAGCCTATGTGCTTTTCCCTCACAAAGTCAAAACCCCTGGGAGGTCAATCATGAATCTTCTAGGCTTCACCACATATAAATGTGTAGGAGTATTCATCAGCCTTATCTTCACTGATAAAAAAAATGCTCTTCCTCACTTTGGGTTTTCTTAGTTTCCCTGCATGCAACAGCGATTAGACTGTGCCTCATCCAGTCCATGATGAGTTCCCAGTGGTGAAGCAGAGGCAGAAATCACAGTGTCTGCAGTACAGCCATACAGTCTCTGGGCTTTAATTCCAAGGGGGCATAAATGCTCATAGAAAATGTCCTAATGGCACATGGAAAATAAAAACTTGTCATCTCAGTGATCTTCAGGAGGTTCTTAACTGGCAGAAAATTCAAGGAACACTGCTTAGGACAGGTTAAAATGAGAATGGTGTGTCAGGCACTTACAAATGTGCAAGTACTGTGTGGTCAAAGACAAGATCTTCCTTTGTCCTGCCAGGGAACTTAATATTCCAGGTGCTTGCCACCACAGGAAGTGCGTAATGATGATTCCAAATGATTCCTCTGGGTGTGTACTACCTTCACTTCCAATGTGTGAGGTAAGGCTAAGGCCATCCATGCTCACCAGTCTTTGTGACCTGCTCACCTGCATCTGGATTCAATACAGCATCATGGCCAAATGTCCAAAAGGTGCAAATCCCATCAACCTGGGGTGGCTGCTCTTAGCTGCAAACAAAGAGAGGAGCAAGAGCAGGAAGTATGCCTTTCGGTGGGCTTGCTTCTAGCACCCAGTTCCAAAGCTGAAGAAAGAAAGAAATATATGTGCTCAAAGGGGTAAATCCTCTGGATTAGTGTGGCAGGGGTGCAGAGCCCAAGCCTGCATCTGTGCTTTGTGGATTATGCACGGGTGCTATCCCAGTAGGAAGCTGTAGTGTATGCTCAGCACTGGCAGCCACCCTAAAATTCATGGCCAGGAAACAAGGAGTGTGAACAGGTCATCTTCAAAATATAACAGCTTACTGCAAATCAGCCCCCTCCTACATGCTCCTTGCTGCCCTCTTTGCTAATGTGCGCACATCCGCTGCACCTCCTCTAATCCAGAAGTTATAAATGCCATACCACGATGCAATGCTCACGATTATTCATATTTTTTATCTAAGCGTAATCCATTGATGTCATTTAATTACCATAAAGCAGCTGCCTTATAGCATCCAAAATAACATCTATTTGCCTTAATTTTGCAGTATGGTAATTAACTACCAACTACTTATTTGAAACATATTTACAGAGGGAAATGTCAGAGATACATCACTTTCTCGTGCCCAGTAAATGCACCCGCAATAACCAATTTTGTATTTAATTAGCTTGCTTATGAGCTCACCTCTAAGAAAAATTATTCCAGAGGACGTGTTAGCTGTGATGCTTAAGCAGATTCTCAGATAGGGAATGCACCAGCTGCAGGTCAGTAACAATTTTTGCTCTGTTATGTTGGTGTGTTATGGTGTTCATACAGGCTTAACAAACTTATGGCCTTCACATAATTTTTAAGTTAAACTATTAACCACACAGAAAATCAATACGCAATAGAACAACGTTCATTAAGCACACCATAAATCAACCCTTCTGTAGACACACAGCAGGTACCAAAGACTTTCATAAAACTCCTGGCCTGTCATGATCAAGGGAAAGGAGACTGTTACCAGGAACAACACATTTCTGTGCATCAGATCTGGGTTAAGATACATGCACACTAAGAAATATTAATTGGGAAGGGAATTTGTGTCTCTCAGGGCCTAGTAACAGAGTGGTACTTCAATGTGTAGCTCTCTGGACAAGATGTGTACTCACAGCATGTTCATCCATCACTGAGGACAAGCACCTGGAGGGAGCCTGCGAAATTGGCAGCAGGGGCAGGCAAAAAGAGGAATCCCATTTTGAAACCTCCCTGACATAACACAGGGTGAAGACTCAGTGGGGGTACAGTGACATTTTCTTGCCTCCTAAACATAAATTCACATCATTTAAAGCTAGAAGAGGCTCTTATGGTAATCTAGCCAGGCCAGCTGCACAAGATCCTTTCTCAGCAGCTTAAGGCCCGAACTTCAGCTCCCTGATGTCTTTTAGAAAGACCTCTACTTTGGACACAATGACTTTAATTGACAAAGATCACATGTCCATGGGCAAAATATGATCTTAGGAATGCTACTGTCAGCTGGGAAAAAAAAAGTTACATTTTATTACCTTGGAAAGCTTAGGGAAAGCTGGAAAGACATTGTTCAGTGTTCTCTTTTTCCTGAATGTTAATAGCAGCAACTCGAGATAGCACAAAAAAGCCTGGAAATTCAGGATCCCCTCCCTTCTGCTGGGGAAAAATTTGATGTCCCCACAGAACCACTGCGTCTGTTGTAAAAAACACAGTAATATTGAGGGGGTTTAGAGGGGAGACAGTGAAATAACCCCAGAAAAATCAATTACAGCTGGTTGACAACAGAGGTTTGTATTGATTTGCAAGATTCCCCCTCCTTGGGATAGCTTTGCTATAGCCTTACAATCCCAAGGTACTCACCTGTTCCCTCCAAGGTGTCTTTTCCCTGTGCTCCTCTCTCTACCAGCTTTTGCAGGTGCAGTTACAGCTCATCTCAGCTGCTGGATCAGCAGCTTTTGCCCTCTGAGGCTTTGTGAAAGTCACCCCAGCTTGCAAACCCTCTGACTGGTGCTTCAGCACTCTGTAAAAGAGAGCCATGTCAGTGCACACCACTTACCCTCACAAAGTCCAGGCTCTCCCGGATGCTTTCCCACAGTAGCTGCAGCTTCCTCCTCCTGCCCCAGTTTCCCAAATTGCCCCTTTATATTTTTCTCCCAGTCACACCCTGACCCATCCAGCTGGTTTCTCAATCCAGGAGCAGGCAGAGAGAACCTTCCTTGCCCTGTGGGCTCCTGAAGAATCCCTGGTTATCCCACGTCAGGGAGATCAGCCATGGGCTTTCTGCTCCCCTAGCCTGTGGGGTACCAGCCTGGCAGTGTTACAGTGCCTTAATGCCTCACTTCTGTTCCAGTTAAATATCGAAACTCCTGTTTTAAGGAACTGGATTTTCTTGTACTTTCTTTTCGTGCAGGAGAGAGTCCATGGCTCATTGATCTGGAGAATATCGTGCTTGCCTTTGGCAAATAGCCAGGCTTTCATAAAATGCTCCTCAAGTGGAAACTCCCCATCCACTTATAAATACTGTCACCTACGTTTTAGAGCTGGAAAAACCAAGGCCTTTCTGAGATTAAAGCTAGATCTATGACACAGAAAGGAGAAAGCCCCAGTCTCCTCTTTTTTCATTAAGAAAGTGTTCTCAGCAGTTCTGCAGAACAAGAGATGAAACCTCTTCTGAAGTCAGGGAAACTCTCAGGGGCTCAGCACTTACAGGTTCACACCTTTGCATCAGCAGAAAGAAGGGGCTTTTTTTGAAGTTGATCAAAATAGACTTGATTTTGAAGTTACAGAAATTATGCTGGTTTTGGAGATAATCAGTCCAGGCACCTTCTACATAGAATCATAGAATAGTTAGGGCTGGAAAGGACCTTAAGATCATCTAGTTCCAACCCCCCTGCCATGGGCAGGGACACCTCACACTAAACCATATCACCCAAGGCTTCATCCAGTCTGGTCTTGAGCACTGCCAGGGATGGAGCATTCACTACCTCCCTGAGTAACCCATTCCAGTACCTCACCATTCTTACAGTAAAGAATTTCTTCCTTATATCCAATCTAAACCTCTACTGTTTAAGTTTTAACCCGCTACCCCACATAAAACAAACAGAAATGATGTGCCAAAACAGAGAAAAGTAATTGTAAGCTGATAGCAGCTACAGTCCAGAAGGTGCCTGCTGAAGGACAGACACTATTCCCTATTCACCTCAAAATGCATAAACCAGGACCTGTGTGAGGACATTTCAGCTCCTGACTATTGCTTCAGCCCTAACAGTCTAGATAATAAATTAAGAAACTTACTTTCAAACCTGTGCTACATTGTCTTAAGATTACATTACACTTGTTATCCAAATAATAAGAAAAATAAAGACTTTGTTGAGTCTCCAGGGGAAAAAGTGATAATTTCATGCAAGATGCCTTTTGTTTGTCCCTGAGGTCAATGCCTGAGCACTGCCCATGGAGCGCTGTATTCCAGCTATGCCTCCACTAGTAAGTCATGGAGCGGAGACCTACAGCAAATGTCTTGTGATAATTAAGAGAAATAGGAAGTTTAGATTGGTTTAAATCCATGGTAGGATGCACTTAGGACTAAACTGCAGCTAAGTTTTGTGTCTGTGTTTCACAACAGTGAGTGCGTCTTGCTTGTTTCTTTGAGATTTTATCCACCTTTGAGCCAGAACTGGAGAATGGAGCGCAGGAATGGGAGATGGTTTCAGTGCTAAAAAGGGTGACTGGGTTTTGGTACCTTCCTTTTGGATGTGTTTGGTCATGCCCCCCATGAGGCAGGTGACAACCAAGGGGGCCAAGACAGCACTCTGATGGGCAGCAGCTCTGAAACTCAGCCTGGCTTTTGGCTATTCTGCAAACCAAGCTCCATGGAGAGCAACGGGGTAATTGTCCTGCAAGTGCTCAAATCTGCATTTTTCTGATCACTCGAATTCACTGAGAAAGTGATGATAGTGCAGGGCTTGTACTTTTCTACTGTCTTTTTCTTCCCTTTAATATAGCCAAGTGGTCTGCTATTAGCAGACATGCATTAAACTTCTTGGCACAGCATGTTCAGCACTGAGAGCAGGAAACGATCATTTTGGGGCCACTGCTAAGAAAACCCGTTGAGGTATCTCAGGGCAGAGTGAAAATCTAGTACTTAGGGATTAATTATCTGGAATTTAATGAGGCCAAAAGCCAGGTAGCAATTAAATGTCTGGAGATGGAGAGGGTAGTTTCATAACAGACTTCTGTGGTGAGGCTGGCTTAAGAAGTTTTTGCTCTCTCGTCTCAGTCTGTTATCAAATTACCATTTTGAGGGTTATTCTGTGAATGTGATTGCTGATGTGGTCTGCATTTCAGACTCTTTTGGGGGATTATATTTGAGCTGTGACATTTCGAAATCAGGCTCAGGTTTCTGCCAGATTGGAGCAATGAAGATGTAAGTATGTGCATGCATAGACATGTGCATTTTAACAGGTCAGCATAAATGCATTGAGGAAATTATGTTTGCATAGAGAAAGTACAAAGTCCAAGACTGGCAGGTTATGTCTATGCTGATAAACCAAAGAGCAACAGGAAACAGCCTCTTGCCTGAAGCTAAATGTCAATGATTTCTTCAGTTGGTTAGAGTTATCTTTCATTATAACAGTTTCACTGTGGAGAGATGTAGCTGGAGTGGTGCACACAGAGCCAGGGAGTGAGGTGATAATTTGGGTGTGTGGATCATCAAGACTACGATGCTTGGATTTACTACTTGATTTCTTTTGCTGGACATAGCCATATACCCCTTTTCACTAAACATATCCAGCTCCAGATACTGGCTTTGAAGTTTAAAAATCCAAAAGCCAGTATTTGTCTGACATAATTAAATTCAGAATATTTTTATTTGAATTTTGACTTTCTTAATTTTGTTTATATTATTTAAATATCTGAATAAAAGAATTTTTTTTTTTTCGTAGCAAATTATACTTTGAATAAGTCGACAGGAAACTGTACTTTTGCCTGATTTATGTAAACTAGTTGTTGTCCCCTGTACTCGGCACTGGTGAGGCCTCAAATCCTGTGTTCAGTTCTGGGTCCCTCACTACAAGAAAGACATTGAGGTGTGGAGCAGGTCCAGAGAAGGGCAAAGAAGCTGGCAAAGGGTCTGGAGCACAAGTGTGATGAGGAACGGCTGAGGGACCTGGGGGTGTTTGGTCTGGAGAAGAGAAGGCTCAGTGAGACCTCTACAATTGCCTGAAAGGAGGTTGTGATGAGGTGAGGGTCAGTTTCTTCTCGCAGCAAGTGATAGGAAAAGAAGAAATGGCCTGAAGTTGTGCTAGGAGAGGTTTAGATTGGATATTAGGAAAAAATTCTTCACCGAAAGGGCTGTCAAGCATTAGAACAGGCTGCCCAAGGAAGTGGTTGAGTCACTATCCCTGGAGGTATTTAAAAGAAGTGTAGATGTGTTTAGGGACATAGTTTAGTTGTGGACTTAGCAGTCATAGAATCATAGAATCATAGAATAGTTAGGGTTGGAAAGGACCTTAAGATCATCTAGTTCCAACCCCCCTGCCATGGGCAGGGACATCTCACACTAAACCATATCACCCAAGGCTTCATCCAACCTGGCCTTGCACACTGCCGGGGATGGAGCATTCACAACTTCTTTGGGCAACCCATTCCAGTGCCTCACCACTCTCACAGTAAATAATTTCTTCCTTTTATCCAATCTAAACTTCCCCTGTTTAAGTTTCAACCCCTTACCCCTATCACTACAGTCCCTAATGAATAGTCCCTCCCCAGCATCCTTGTAGCCCCATTTCAGATACTGGAAGGCTGCTATGAGGTCTCCACGCAGCCTTCTCTTCTCCAGGCTGAACAGCCCCAACTTTCTCAGCCTGTTTTCATATGGGAGGTGCTCCAGTCCCCTGATCATCCTCGTGGCCCTCCTCAGAGTCATAGAATAGTTAGGATTGGAAAGGACCTTAAGATCATCTAATTCCAACCCCCCCCGCCATGCACACTAAAGCATGCCACGCAAGGCTCTGTCCAACATGGTCTTAAACACTGCCAGCTTCCCTGGGCAACCCATTCCAGTGCCTCACCACCCTCACAGTAAAGAATTTCTTCCTTATATCCATTCTAAACCTCCCCTGTTTAAGTTTTAACCCCCTACCACTTGATGATTTTAAATGTTTTTTCCAACCTAAATGATTCTGCAATTCTAAGAAATATGTGAAGAGTTCCTATTTAGCGGTTTTAAGAAAAGCATGTTGCACGGTAAAACTCCTGACTACTGTATCACCTGGCATATAGGTGTCGACTTTGCATCAGTCCTATCTCCTGTTTCATCCAGTCCAGCTTTTCTGCAGAGTTCATGTTTCTCTCTGAGTACATTAACGATATCATTGCAGTTCTTGCTGTCGTAGCAAGGAGATCAGACACGCTCCCTGGTTTTTCCATACAGTATTCAACTCTGGTTATATAAAATATTACAATAAATTATTGCATCAAACAGGTTACAGACAACAGGATCAAAACATTATGGCATGACATGTGCAATATGAAATCATAGGCTCTACCTGGCTATGTATATGTACATATATTAGTTTGCATATGGACCTAGGAAAAGATTTGTGGAACTGGAGATTTTTTCAAAAATCAAGAATCGGGATATAACCACCCTGGGTTTGAGCAGAGCCCTTTTTACCTCTTACAAAAAGCCTGATGGCTTTCTGACAGCCACAGAACAGCTCTCTATCACTTATTTTGATTTTAAAGCTTTAATGAGATCAGCCATAGCTCAGCTTTCCTTAACTCTCTGCAGGCTTGTACCAACGCAGATGTTCATGAAGAAGAGATAATGATTTAAAAGCTCTAATTTTGTTACCCTCTCTGCCATCTAAGCTGATCCTAATGTGATTAGGAAAAGTCCTTTCTTATTTAGGCAGGGTCAATTTGTCTCAGTGGAGGTACGGAAAGGAGACACTGAGGGTGCCAGTGCTGGCTTCATGCTCAGAAATGTTAACCTAGGGGCTTGGAGACTTGTTAATGCAGTGTCCTTCATCGCATAAAAAGGCAGGGAAGAGTGACCCACTTTAGTCATTCCTTCTTTGTTTGCATTTATCTGGAAGCAATGACCTGACACATTTCCACAAGTGCTGATGAGCCCTTTCCAATGTTGTTATATGATCCTATGATTCTGTAAGCACGCTTTATACAAAAACAGGCTGCCAAACCTGGTCTCTGTGATTGTACCAGATCAAGCTGCGTTCCTCACATCTGATTTGTCACATAGCTTCATCTCAGTGAAGTGGAGGGCCACAAGAAACCCAGTGTACCAAACACTTGCTGCATGAGAAAGCAAGTTGTAGACTGGAGGGTTGAGGTGGTGTTGTGTTTTAACCCCAGCTGACAACTAAACACCATGCAACCACTCACCCTTCTCAAGTGGGATGGGGAGAAAATCGGAAAAGTGAGAAAACTCATGGGCTAAGAGCAGTTTAACACATAAAGCGAACACCACACACAAGCGAAGCAAACCAAGGAATTAATTCACCACTTCAAATGGTCAGGCAGATGTTTAGCCATCCCCAGGAAAGCAGGGCTCCATTACACATAACAGTTACTTGGGAAGACAAAAAACATCACTCCAAACGTCCCCACTTCCTTCTCCTTCCCCCAGCTTTACATGCTGAGCATGACACTGTATGGTGTGAAACACCACTTTGGTCACTTCCAGCCATCCTAGCTGTGTTCTTTCCCAACTCCTTGTGTACCCCCAGTCTACTTGCTAGTGCGGTGTTGTGAGGAGCAGAAAAGGCCTTGGCTCTGTGTAAATGCTTCTCAGCAATAATGAAAACATCCCTTAATTATCAACACTTTTCAACACTGATCCAAAACACAGCTCCATACCAGCTACTGTGAAGAAAATTAACTCTACAACAGCCAAAACCAGCAAGAGGGGGCTGTGAAGTCATGCTTATTTCGGAGCTATGTGCCACTAGATTAGGGCAGGAGCAGCAGGGAAGGAAGGGCAGAGCTGTAGAATGAAGCCCATCAGAGGAGAAGCACATGATATAAATGATGCTAAATGTGCCTGCCGTTAGGCAAAATATTGTGTTACCCTATTCCTACTCAGTCCCTGCTTTCACCATCACACCTGAAACATGAGCAGGCTACAGCAGCACAAGTTAACCTCCATCTGTACGGGCTGAAGACCATATGTCCAGTCTTCACTACCAGCTGAGCCCATTTTCTTGGGGGACACCTCTGACAGAGCTAACATGTCACTCCTGGCCTCATGCTGACACGCTTCTCTGACCTCTCATTTCTTATGTACTTATTTTCTGGTCATTCTGATGATAATAACAAAATTACCCTGGCAATTTCAGCTGCTGGTGCTCCACAGTGCTTGCTGTCCATGCAGTTCCTCCACTGCAGACAGCCGGTGTGATGTTTCCTGCTATCTTTTCCTACAGGTGTTTTCAGTGCCCATCTGGGGGCTGCCATTTGGCCTGTTAGTGCTCCCTGCATTTTCTCTGTGTTATGGTGGTGGATACCATGGACCAACTCATTTGTTGTTTGCCCCTTCTACCTTATCACAGCATTGTACTGCAAAGTCTTTCCCCACTACTGGATTAAGCTCAGAGATGGCTCAGCACTCTGGGTTATCTTTTCCAGAAATGGCACAAACATAAGTTTGTCTCCAAATGTGTCATTCTCAGTATTTCAAAATTCTTCACTTCCTTCATTCTCAGTCTTAGCTTTGTGTGCCAAACTGCTCTTTCATGAAGTGTGGGTATCCCTGCAGCTGGCATTGTTCAAAGAGGATTTTTAGGATTACAATAGTAATACTGCTAAGACTTTATACAAAGTGAAGATTTTTTGGGGTTTTTTTCCATGTCTGATGCAAACAGATGTTATAAACTTCTAGCAAAATGTCTTCTAGGCTGCGGCTTCTTGAGTGTTCTAGGGCACCGGAGCCCTGGACATGCTGTTCCCATTTTCTTCATGTTTCAGCAATGCTGCCAGGACACTACAGAGGCTGGTTTATTTCATGCAAATGTCAATTTTCTGGTTTCCTTTCCTTCTGGTCTTCACTAATTTTTCTAGTCTATTCGCTCTCTGTGGTAGTGAACAACCCTGCTCAAACACCGACCACCTGCTCACTCTTTCCCCATCAGCAGAAGGGGAGAAGAATTGGAGAAACAATAGTGAGAAAAACTCAGGAGTCAAGATAAAGACAGTTAAATAAGAGAAGGAAAGAGAGAAAACAAAGAACAAGCGATCAAACGCACTCACTTGCTGCCTTCCACCAGCAGACCAGTGTCCAGCTGATCTCCAAGCAAGGACTACTTTGGAAAGACAACCTCCTGAATTTATTGCTGAGCTAAAATATCTGTGTGTTATCAACACTGTTCTGGTCACAGATCAGTGCCGCATCCTATAGGCTTCTGTGAAGAAAGTTAACTCCATCCCAGCCAGACCCAGTGCTTCCTACTTCAATTTCACTCCACATGCTCAGTGACTCCTCCCTTCTTGCACACTGCTCTTCTCTGCTGCCAAATATAAAAGATACCTGACCAAATGGAGGTTCCCATTTTACCCAGTGGAGGGAAATAGGTATGCTTACAGTAGATGCAAAAGCAGATCAGGAGATGAACCCAGATGACTATGCTTTTTACTTTGACTCTTAGGAGAGCCTATACTGACGAGGTCATATGCAGATGCCTATGAACCTGTGATGTTAGGTAAGACAAGTCACATTTTGAGTTGTTTTTGAAATCTTTCAGTGATCTCAAAACTTTGAAACACAGAGCATAAAACTTTAACCATATTTCTCCTTTTGAGATCTTACATAGTCTAGCCCAGCAGACTGTCACCTTCCACTACCTAAATGGTCCACATCTTGTTCTGTGATTCTTACTAAAATCTGAATATTTGACCTTAAAAAGAGTCAGCACTGTGACGTACTACATACATCATTTTCCATTGGTGTACAGCTGGAAATACAACTCTGGTTGCATTTTTTACTCCTATGCCTTTGTGGTAAACATCAACACCAACAAATCACAATGAAAGTATTTCATTTCCATTAGCTGGAGGGATGGTGAAGATTAAAGAGAGAACAAGAACAAAGAAGCTGGATCTTCTTCAATTGGTCTTGCTGGCTTTCTATGCTGGAGAGAGGAAACTGTAACCTTCATTTTCTAGGTCACTTTGTTCAGGAACCTTTTGCTATGCACAAAGAGATTCTGTAAGCAAGGTGTACACAACTTTGAAGTACAAAACAGTTGTTTATTAGTTGACACAGACAAGAGATAGCTGGATTTAACGTGCTACCAGGCTAAGCATTAGTATGTTTGGTGTCCTCAGTAAGAAACCTGAAGAATCCTTGCTGGCCAAGCAGTCAGCCAGCAGGTAAGAAAGGGTTGACATTTGGGACACATCCATAGTGCTGCTGACTCTCCAGCTTCCAGCTCTCTGTGTTTCCATCCTAGGGTTTTATATCTTCCCATGCTGGCATTTTTCATCTTGAATCCTTTAGTTGTTCCCGCTCCCCATCTCAGCAATCCTACCTCTGTTTGCCTTTTCACCTTTCCCATCTCATGAGTCTGCAGACTTTCTCCCACTCTTCCTCAGAGGTTTGAGACTAGGCTATGTTGCTGTGTTAAAGGAGAGCCAGCCACTGGATTCCTGGATCACAGAGAGATACATCTCTAGGAGGAGAGAAGGTTGCAAGTGTGTCAAGACATGAGTGATTATGGAAGCACATATAGTGATTTTTTTGCTGGACACGCAGATCAGCAGTGCTGGTGAGCATATGCATATGTCCTGGGTTCAGCCATAGCAGTTATTTTTCTCCTTCTTCGTAGCTGGTGCTGTGCTGTGGTTTTGACTTTAGCCTGAGAACAACACTGATAATACTGATGTTTTTAGTTGTTGCTAAGTAGCATGTACTTACCCCCATCAAGGAATTTCAGTCTCATGGTCTGCCAGTGAGGAGGGGCATGAGGAGCAGGGAGGAAGCAGAGACAGGACACCTGACCTACAGTAGCCAAAGAGGTATTCCATACCATAGCACTTCATGCCCAGTATAAACTGGGGGCAGTTACCTGAAAGGCCCAGATTGCTGCTCGTGTCAGGCTGGGTATCAGTTGGCAGGTAGTGAGCAATTGTATTGTGTTTGTTGTTTTCTTTTCCTTTTCCCCTTTAAGATTTATATTCTCTCTCTTTATTTTTCCCCTTACCATTATTATTATTGGTGGTAGCAGTAGTGGTTTGTGTTATACCTTAGTTATTGAACTGTTCTTAGCCCATGGGAGTTACATACTTTCAGTTCTCCCCTCCATCCCTTCAGGAGTGGGGGGAAGAAAGGGAGGAAGTGAATGAGTGGCTGCGTGGTTCTGAGTTACCAGCTGTACTTAAAGCTTGAGAGTGTGTTATGACTGATAGGTCTTGGCTACCAGTATTGTGTGCCTACATCTAGGGAACCCCATGCAGGCATTCCAGACTGAATCCCTAATCTTGCTGAGCTCAGTTTAATTTTCCCTGCCCTCTTCTACTGCCACAGCCACCAACAGGTTCAGGTCCCACTGGCAGAGCAGAGCCCTCCACTACCTGGACCCTCCATTTGAATGCATTTTCCCAAAATCTTCATTCAAAGTATCCCCTTTTTCTCAGCTAGCAGTATGAACCCATTTAGTGCAAGCTTGCGTGTGACGCCACAGAGCAGAGTAACATTCTGTAGTAATAGACTGAGATACCCAAGGGTTTTAGTGTTCCCTGAGTATATAGAGATTCAGAGCAGCCCTGCAGAGAAGGACTTGGGGGTGTTGGTCAATGAGAAAATGAACATGAGCCGGCTTCAGTGTGCACTTGCAGCCCAGAAAGCCAACTGTATCCTGGGCTGCATTAAAAGGAGCGTGACCAGCAGGTCAAAGGAGGTGATCCTGCCCCTCTACTCTGCTCTCGGGAGACCTCACTTGGAGTATTGTGTGCAGTTCTGGTGTCCTCAACATAAAAAGGACATGGAACTGTTGGAACAAGTCCAGAGGAGGGTCATGAGGATGATCAGGGGACTGGAGCACCTCCCATATGAAGACAGGCTGAGAAAGTTGGGGCTGTTCAGCCTGGAGAAGAGAAGGCTGCATGGAGACCTCATAGCAGCCTTCCAGTATCTGAAGGGGGCCTACAGGGATGCTGGGGAGGGACTCTTCTTTCAGGACTGCAGTGATAGGACAATGGGTAATGGGTTAAAACTTAAACAGGGGAAGTTTAGATTGGATAAAAGGAGGAAGTTCTTTACTGTGAGGGTGGTGAGGTACTGGAATGGGTTGCCCAAAGAAGTTGTGAATGGTCCATCCCCAGCAGTGTTCAAGGCCAGGTTGGACAGAGCCTTGGGTGCTATGGTTTAGTGTGAAATGTCCCTACCCATGGCAGGGGGGTTGGAAATAGATGATCTTGAGGTCCTTTCCAATCCTAACTATTCTATGATTCTATGATTCTGTGTAAGGGATGGATAAGTTTCCATGATGGATGATGCCTTAGCCAGTGTAGGGGCAAACTGTGATGTTTCCTTTACCTGTCCAAAATGACCTGTTGGGGACTCAGGGCAAGATCCAGCTCCTAAAATACAGTTGGATGCTATTTCTTCTCTAACTCTCTTTAGCTACTGTTTCCTGTAAAACACAATCCATGGAAACTAGGACCAGACCCTAAATTTATCCTGCTTCATGTCAGGATGCAAACTGTGAAAGCCTCTCCTGTCTCTGCATCTTCCTGGTCCCAGGAGTGCAGCTCCATAGCAGAGGTGCAGTGGAGCTCTGCTGGTTTTGTTCAGCCAAAGATTTGGATTTATCTTGGTTCACCCTTGCTGTAGTCCTTTTCAAGGTACTTGTTATGCTCAGTGCTGGAGAAATATCAACAGCAGAAATAAAGAGGGTGGCACAACAGCAAAGCAGCCAAGTGAGAAATTCACCACTCCAGCTCAAATGAGGCTCATTCTGGCAATTCAGCATTTGCTCTTCTCCCTGGAGCCACGGCTCCTATAACAGCAATGTCTACAAAACCTTGAGGTGCCTCCACTGAAACACAATGTCACCTGCTCACAGCAGAGCATGTTCAGCTGAATGCCACCCTTCGCCAGGTGACTTTAGTTGTGTTGATGGGATCTGTATATATAATGAGAAGCCAAAGATACCCTTGCTCCGGAGTGCCAGTACCAGGAAACAAATGACATAAAAGGAAAGTAATGCACTCCTGTGCCCGTACTCCACACTTAAAATTAATTCCCTGTAACTGAAACGCATTGTTCACATAAATCTCACCCTGCTTTTAAGCTAGGACATAACCTCAGCTTAATTGATATTTGTGCTTGAAGACAAAAAAATCAATTTGGCACCTCTAAAGAGCCTTTAGGATTTTCACAGAGAAAGACTTTCCGTGGTAAGCAAGCTTCTTTTTATAAGCTCAGGTCTGTGAATACAATATGCCTTTGATAGTTACACACATGGACTTGGAAATAAATACACCTTGTGGATGCATCCTTACCTTTGTCTCTTTTGTCAAATGCCCAGGCACTTGAAAACTTGCACAGATAGCTCCCATTCTTATCTTTGCTGTCTCACTACTCCAGGGCTAAGGTGCCTGTTTATAGTTATTTATCAGTGTGTACACAATGAAGTCCTGTGGAGACATCTGAAATGTGGGTATGCCACTTCCATTCCTGGTTTATTGCTCTTTAGTCACTGTTCACCCAGTAATAACCTCATATTCAGGTGAAAGTGCACAAATTAGGTGGGAATTTTACCATCAAACCTGCCATATGGGCATTTCAGCATAAAAAATAATAAAGAAAGCTCAGCCACATTTCTGAGTGATCAGACTTGGGATGGGGTTAGCCACATACCCTCACAAACATACCCTCTCTTAAAGCTCTGAACCAAGAAGGTAGGAGAGCAAGGAGTCTGCTAGGTTTTGAAATGAGCTTGTACAGCAGGTTCACTACACTGTTATCATGCCTTGTAACACACCGTGCCTCTATGTCCTACAATTTATGTGCTAAGTATTTCTAATACAGTGAACACATTGATCTCAAGGGCAGATTGTGAAGCGATGTGACTCTTCAAATGACAGGGAAGGTAAAGCCTGAATGCCCTCTTCTAACCGTAGAAGAGCTGTAGTACGGCTGAGGAGTTGAAATCAGTCCAAAAAGGCTGCTGACACAATGTACACTTGAAGGAAGAGATGTTTTTTACACAGTGCTTTATGAAAACAAACACGTACCTGACATGTAACTGCATCTTGACTTAAGATGCCAAAATAAAAAGCCTTCTGCAGGAAAGTGCTTATTATTTTCCCTTCCAAATGACCGAGTGCATAGGAAAGGTGCCAAAAGTTGTCCCTGAAGGCTGACAGTCTCTGTGCAACCGTTAACCTTCAAGAACTTAGGAAGGAACATGGGAACTCCCCTGATGTGAATCTCTGCCTCTTGCCTACACAAGCTGAGCCACCCCTGGGTGTGGGAAATTTGGGTACGGCTGTATCCACCAAGCTACAGCAGGACAAGGACACAGCACCAACTTGCAATCATCCATGCTTTGTGATGGCCAGCACTCTCCCTGGATTTGTCCCATGCCAGCAAGCACTCTCCTCAATGGTCTCAGAGACCAGGGGCTGTTCCCACAAGGCAAGTTGAACTACATGGACAAAGATGTGTCAATAGCCCTCAGGGCCAGGGAATGGCTCCCAGCCTATTTTATTAACCTGTCTAAAGGAAGTCCAGGCTGGTAAATTAGAACTGAGGTCTGAGTTTGAGGTGTGTTCCTTGACCACCTGCACTACTTCCTTGGCACAACTTCAGACTATCCTGTCTCCCCTCAATGAAAGTGTGTCTGTAAGCCAGGTTGTGTCACCTGGGCTTGGGAGTAAAGATCTGTCCGTAGACCTCCTTTATTTGGCAGTTTAAGCCTTGCATATAAAACCTGTGTTATTGTCCTTTAAAGGCTGCAAGTCATGGTGGAAATAGGGATGCTTGCTTTGTCACATGGGGTCTTTCACATGAGGGACAAGCTGGTAGAGAGGTTATCAGCTGAGTTTGTCAGCTAGATGGTCAGTGGTAAAACACATTTCACATGGCAAAAAGAGGGCATAGAGGTACTCCAGCTGGCTAGCTGAGATCCTGAAGGCAGCCCAAATTTAGAGTGGGGTGTTGACAGCCCCATCTCCTGGCTCAGTTAGGGCAGAGTTCAGGAATGAGCAGAGATGTTATCAGGAGAACCTAAATTCATTAAAGAACTACTCTGAAGGACATGAAGACAAAAATGGGACATGTTTGAGGCAACATGGGGACAAGCCAGTGCAGGGTCAGGCAGATGAGACAGAATCAAAGGACTTGAAGATGACCAGGAAGCCCAGGAACAAAGGCAGGAACATGGTGGGATTAGTCCCACCTGAGTGTAGGAGCTGAAAAACAGATGTCTGCATCTGAGCTCAGCTTAGTTGCCCTCAACTTCCCTTACAGGCAGTGGTGCACCTTACAAGTGATGCCAGAATCAGGTTGATGCCAGAATCAGGATAATGCCAGACTGAACTGGGAAGAGAGTTCAGCCATAATTATACTACTTTACAGCTTCAGATGGTTTAAGTTACTCCTGATGTTATTCCATACACAGACTTTTATAATTTTTCAGTCTGCATTCCTTTAACTACAGTCAGCTGTGTAAGACCAGTGGCAAGGAACTCCACCAAAACGACATTTGCAGGTCAGCTTAGGTTGATACTGCTGTCACCGATGCTTGTTTTCACATTTGCCTGGTAAGAAAGAGTTGCAGTTTACCTTGTACCATATCTTTATGAAACCTTCTTTTTACTTCAGTTTCTCATCCTGAAACATTCACGTTCCTCTCATCTTCTGTCACTGTCAACTTGATATCCATCACTTGAAAGCGTGATAGTGTCTCCCCTTTCCTGTTTTCTCACTGTCCCCTCTACTTCACTGGCCAAATTGCATGGCTTAAAAAATTGCAGCCAGCTATCTCTGTCACCAGGGCTTGGCACCTTTGCAAGTATGAAAGGAAATAAAATACTGAGCAATTAAAAGTGAAAATGAAACATGGAGCAGTATGGCAGATCACCACAATGCTGAGGTTCTTGAATCACAAGGGTTATTTTTATCTTGAACCATTCTCATTTCACATCATCTATGTAATTACTCTGTAACCGAGGGCAGCACCAGGATAGCAGCTATTTAACACAACACTGAGTCTTCTCTGTAACCTATTAATTTGGATGATGTCCAGCCAGTTTAAGTCACAGCTGATTCAGATCCTGTACATCTCTGCTTGCTGCTGCTGATTGCCATTCTGATAAACAGCAACAGGGTGAAAGAAAGAAAGCAGTGTAGGCCTGCTCCTCCATTTATTTAATGTATCCTCAGTAGCATTGCTCTGTAATATGTATGTTACCAATCAATACTTGATATAATTTTAGCAAATGGTGCTGGAGCAAGCCCAAAAGCTAAAGCAGATCTTTGTGTAAAACAGGCAGCAGGAATAAACAAAGAGAAAGCTCATGCGGGAAGCAAAATGGATATGTGACTTGCAGGTCCAGCTTGCAATGACCTCACAGCCTCAGGGCCACCAGAAAGACAAAGCATCTATTGGAAAAGAGAATTTGTCTCAAAGAAATTTGTAGCAAGAAAAGCATTTGTCTCAAAGAAATTCGTAGAAAGAAAGTGGTAGGTTTCCCACTGTAACTGCATCAGCACTTTCTGTGGAAAGAGTTTTTCCACTGCTTGCCCTGAAGTTAGCTGTTCTCATCAACACTGACAAGACCCCAAACAGGGATGAGGTTAATGATCTGTATCCTAAGACCATGAGCACCGGGTCTACTCTGGTTTGCAGTGGTGGAGGAGATGTGTTCATACAGTCCTGTTCTGTGCTGGAGTGCACTGGCCTAAGTGGCTATGGAAGTAGGAAAGCAGTGAAGGTATTAAGACCTTCATTGATCATTTAACTTCTGGGCTGTGGTCTAAATCTGCAGCAATTCTTGGCATATCACTTCAAAAGGCAACCTTGCAGATCTTCTTGTTTGTGCTTCCCTGAGCCCATGAAAACAGTGCAGTCAACTCTGCTGTAGAAGAATTATAGGTCTGATTTCCTTCCATGCTAAGCTGAAATCCCAGTGTAGAGGGGAAAGATATAACCCAGCTCCACAAAGTAAGGATAGGATACTGCTCTGAATACTTTCTCTGCCTGTGGATGCACTAGATATATCTCTATGAACTAGGGACAATAGGAAGATTTTCCATCCTATGTTATATCAGAAAAAGGAACAGCTAGTCAACTCATGACTGGCTATTAGCTGATTAAGTGGCAGTTGATTCTTACAATTTTGTTTTCTTGAATACATGAATACACGAGATGATGCAAGGGCACTGTGCCACATGATGGGAAAAGCCTGGTGAGTCAGGATGAGTTTCAGGGAGGAGCAGTGCTACTGAATCACATTTGAGGATCCAGAGTGCAGACAGAGCACAGACTCAGACCAGGACAAACACTACTGTGCTAGCTACATGTGCATGATATACAGCCCCCACAGTCTAGGGGCAGGAGAGTCTGAGCAGAAGCCAAATATGTATACCTTGAGCTTGGGACTCTGCAGGACTGTTAATTTTGCCTTCACACATCTCAGAGTCAGGTTATCTACGATATTCTTCAGTATTTCTCATAAAACTTTGAAAGCTATTTGTTTCCCAGCACAGGATGTTTTTCAAGCAGACCAGCTTTGATACCTGGCAGTAGGTACCAACATGCAATCAGCATCAGGCTAGGTGAACAGGGGGCTGCCATCACAGTTGCTGTTGAGAGGCAACTGTCCTATTCACTCAATCCCTTTTGATTCAAAACCTCTTTGAAGGGCCATTTAGCTGTGAGCAATGATAGAGGGAAAAGGGCAAAGCAAATACGTGGCTAACTGCTCCTTTGTCTGTATGAAGTCCAGCATTCAGCAGTTAGATAGCACTTCCAGCTAGCCATGGGAGGAATCCAGTGGAAGTGGAAAGTCCTTTTGGGCTCTGTGATTCAGGCTCATGGCTTCAGGTCCTACTGTCACTGAGTTTTTACCATACGTAAATCTAGAAAGAGCCTCTGGTAAAGGCAGCTTTCATCTCATTATCAATTCAATTTCTGTGATAACCCTGCTGGGGTTCTTAATTTCTTGCGTTAAAACAACAAATGAGATGACCCATCTGCAATCTCTAATATGTATCCCGGGTCAGTGATCATTCATTTGTTATAGTGCTTCTCACCCAAAGGACAGAGATGAAAATTTGTTCTCCTAATGGCAAGAGCTGTAAATTAGTTTTATTTCACTGCTAAATCCAGAGGCCTGAAAATTAGGATGACCCGCTCTTAGCTGGGAAGAGAATGTGTCAGCTCAAAGGATTTTCTGCATTAGACAAATAAGCAGCTCATAATCACCCATTAAGTAGTCACAGTGGCTGTCTCCTGACACTCCAAGTTGTAGCTTTCCTGACACACTGAACATGGTGAAACTTTTGAAGTCTGATGTTTATTTCTGGGCCAGCGACCCCAGTTCCACTTCTAGTCCAAGAAGAGACATGAACATCTCCTGCAGGTGCTGCACAGTGATTTCATTTTTTCCTGAAGGTTGCAATGTTCAAAATAGGGATAATCATAGAATCATAGAATGGTTAGGGTTGGAAAGGACCTTGAGATCATCTAGTTCCAACCCCAATAGTGAATTGCTATGTGAAGCTACATCTTGTCTCTGTTAGTAAGAGAGCTTTATATGCATAGCTCAGGTTTGAACATGTCTATCTTTTAGACATGCACATTTAGATGAGACAAATCCCACACAAAAATTATCTAGTTGTTTGTCACAGTTGTTTCTTCTGCTAAGTAATGCTATCACAGAATCCCAGAATGGAAAGCACCTCTGGAGACCATCTAGTTCAACTCCTTGCTGAAGCAGGTTCACCTAGAGCAGGTTGCAATGATAGTGTCCAGGCAGGTTTTGAGTGTCTCCAGAGAGGGAGACTCCACAACATCTCTGGATAGCCTGTTCCAGTGCTCTGTCCCCTCAGATGAAAGTTCTTCTTCATACATCATCAGATGGAAATTCCTGAGTTTCAGTTTGTGCCCATTGTCCCTAATCTTGTTGCTGGGCACCAATGAAAAGAGTCTGGACCCATCCTCTTGACACCCAACCCTTAAGATACTTGAATACACCGATAAGATCCCTCTCAGACTTCTCTCAGCTAAACAGGCCCAGCTCTCCCAGTCCTTACTCTTAAGAGAGATGCTCCAGTCCCCTGATCATCTTTCTAGCCCTCTCTTGGACCCTGTCCAGTGATTCCTTGTCTTTCTTGAACTGGGGAACAAAGAACTGGACACAGTACTCCAGATGTGGCCTCACCAGGGCTGTGTAGAGGGGGAGTATCACCTCCCTCAGCCTGGTAGCCACACTCGTCCTAATGCACCCCAGGATACTATTGGCTTTCTTGGCCACAAGGACACATTGCCAGCTCGTGGTTAACTTGCTGTCCACCAGATTTCCTTGTCCTTCTCCACAGAACTGCTTTCCAGCAGGTCAGTTTCCAGCCTGACTGGTAGATGGGGTTAATCCTGCCTAGGTGCAGGACCCTACACTTGCCTTTGTTGAACTTCATTAGGTTCCTGTCCACCCAATTCTCCAGAATACCAAGGTCCCACTGAATGGCATCACAGCCTCCAGGTGCATCAGCCACTCCTCCCAGTTTCTTATGTATCATCAGTGAAATTGCTGAAGGTACACTTTGTCCCTTCATCCAGGTCACTGATCAAGAAGTTGAGTAAGACTAGACCCAGTACTGACCCATGGGGAACACCACTAGCTACATGCCTCCAACTAGACTCTGCACCACTGAGCACAACCCTCTATGCTCTGCCATTCAACCAGTTCTCAGTCACTGTCCACCCATCTAAACTGCAATTCCTGAGCTTACCTATGAGAGTATTATAGAAGACAGTGTCCAAAACTGCTGAAATCAAGGTAGACAACATCCACTGCTTTCCCCTCATCTACCCTTATCCTTGAAGTCTTTGCAATCCTATGGGTCTAAAAGATGCTTTTCTGAGTTAGCATGGACTTGCTGACACTTTGGAAATTGAGGGTAAGCCATCACTGCATGTTCATAGTGTGGAAAGAAAGGAAATGAAGGATTTTAAAGGCAGATGGAAGCTATGTTGACAGGGTCAAACAGCCTTTACTGAGCAAGCAGCTGCTGAAGTCACAGAAACTCTTGGCTGCCTCCTCCTGGGAGTGTGGTGTGTCTCCTGCAGTAATTACACATGTGACTCCAGCCCAGGGTCACATCCACACAGGGAGCAGGGACTGCAGCTGGGACCTCAGTGGCCTGAGCCCTGAGTGGTGGAGCTGTGCCCTCTTGCACGCGTGCACCCTGGCCTAGGGAGAGGCAGGCAGCACTGCAGCACCAGAGATAGAGAGCAGGTCTTCCCTTGGTATCCCATCCCTGAGATACCACCCCTCCTTTCTTCAGCCCTGGCAGCCCTTTGGGGAGAAGGAGAGAGGTTTGTTCTGTGAAAGAAAGGTGAAACACCTTTGATGTGATTAAATGAATGATCGGTCATCTTGTTCAATGGCAAATCACACAGAAAGTCCTACAGAAAGCTGAAAACACAGAAAACCACAATCCACCCCACTTTAAAATCCTCCAAACCTCTAAGTGTATCAGAATTGTACAATTATTCGCTTTCATGATGTTCACAGTATGAAGTATTGTACAGCAGGCAAAGAAAGCACTGCAGATTCAGAGGCTGTCAGTACAGTACCTTTCCATAAGCATGAATGTCAACTTAGAAAGTTGTTGCATTTTTTCTTCAACAAAACCCTTTAAAGTTTCACTCTATTAATAGAGATGGAACATTGTCTTCTCTGGCTAAGCTGAGCCTTCCTTTCTGTTCTTTCTACCTGCATCCTCCACATGTGAAGAAAACTTTGAGAAGAACTATTCTTTGAGAATTTGAGGGGGAGGAAGAAGGAACAGGCTATGATTTGCACAAAATTAGAAGTATTTGTGACACAAGCGAAATGTTCCCATTAAAATGCCCCTTTCCTTAGTGCAAAGAATGTATCAGTGAAGCATCAGCATACATACACAAACTAAGAACATTTCACCAGACTTGCAGTTTGGTTATCATGCCCTAAGCTAATGGCTTGCATTGGTTTTCTGGATTGTTTTGCATTTTTTCTTATTTCTCAAGACTGACTACACAAACTGAAGACACGCTTTCAGCTGACATTGGAATAAGGATGAATTTTGGGTTGTCTTGTAACAGGGAGACCACTGTCATCTAGTGCCATACTCACTGTGCAGATACTCAGAGCAAGGGCAAGGTGAAAGCTCATGGCTAGGTCATTAGTGGAGAAGGGGCAGGGATGTGTCAGGGAAAGGAGAGTTACTGTGAGCGCAGCACAATCTATTTTCCCTTCTTCTCTTCCTAACACTCCTGAAACCTGAGCATGACCTCCACCACACCAGGCCATTGTGGATGTGTTTGAGGTTACCCATTGCTGTTCAGTATCAGTGACAATACCTCCTGCTGAGGAGCAGGAGGGAGGCAGGCCACTCTTACAGCTCATAGAATCACCATAATCACAGAAGTTCCAGCTCAAAGGTTGGAAGGGACCATAAAGCTCATTCAGTTCCAACCCCTCGCCATGGGCAGGGACACCTCCCACTAGACCAGGTTGCTAAAAGCCCCATCCAGCCTGGCCTTGAACGCTGCCACGGACACAGCTCTCGGGAGAAGGTCTTAACCAAAAATGAGGAGTGTCATTCAGCTCAAACATTACTTAGTGACTGCTACAGAGATAGTGTAGAGACAGGGAGCCAGTGTCAGCAGCATTGCATGCCCTGTGCTCCCTCCATGTTTCATCTACCTGGTCCCAGTCCCAGGTCTGAACTAAGCTGACATAGGCTTAATTGCACATTACCCTGTGACAGTTGCAAGAGCAATGTGACACAGAGCAAATCCTTGGCCAGGAGGTGTGTGCAGATGGGAGACACTGGTCACACCAAGAGAGGTCACAGGCTTGTTCAGCAACCATCACCTTACCTTTTCTCTCTTTTCAGTGGACCAGTAACGTTTGTGCTGTCCTTTGGCACTCCCAGGGTGCATTTCTGAAAGAGCAGTTAGTGGATTTAAATGTCATATAATTGTGATAGCTGGAGGTTGCCTGATGGAAAGGAAGCATTTCGATTGTCTCAGGGTGGATTAGGTCTAATTATCTCAGATGACACCAGCAAATCAGTTCCTCTCGGAGACATGCTGTTACTGTAGTAACTTGTAAATGAATATTGGATGATGAGTTATTAGAGGCAGCCTGAACTGGTAAGTTTATGAGCACAGTGGGCAATAATTTCTTTTTTTTTTAATTCTTTTCCATATTAATTTCCTTTTTGGTGTGAATGTAAAACACAAATCAGTGGGTCAGATATAGGGCACTTGTGAACTTAGTCTCCCCAGCCAGACAGAGCAGATGCAGCTTGGAACTACTTTATCATTTGGTTTTTAATTAAAGCCTATAATGGTTTTGCACTTTATCCAAAATACAAAGTGGATAAAGGATGCAGTGAATCTTCAGATAATGCTACATTTTCTATTATCTCTTTTTACATATGCAGGCCACTCACTACATCACCCAGCTCCACAACCAGCATTGCCTCATGAGCTATCTGGTGATAAACAATGGTTACACCCTGCCCTTCTGAAGCAAAAGCTGATAGTGTGTGCCTTAATTTCCAGTACTTGCCTTATGTGGCCAAAGGGGATGACATTTAGAGGCATCACCCTTGCTTAGAACAAGGTATAAAATCTTCTTCTAATCCAAGGAGAAGAGGGTAAATGACTCCACGCCGCAGTGCATCAGTAGTTGCAACGCAACATCAGATATCTTGCACTATGGTTTGTTGTCATTGTATTAGGCCCAATCCTAAAATGCAGCAAAGAGAATTCAAATTGCAAATCAGGTTCCAGGGGCACATCCCACCTTTCATCCCAGCTTCTTCCACACCTGTAATTGCTCTAGCCCTCCTGTGGGGCTGGGCATTCTGCCAGGAGGAGGCTCAGGCTCTCCCAGAACTGAACCAGAGATGTCAGACTCTCCTCCCTTGTTCACCAACACTGTACCCTCTATTTTTATAGAAGGCCACCAAATTTGTGGAGCACAATTTTCCCTTAGTGAAACCATGTCAGCTCTCACCAATGAGCTCCTTATTTTCCGTGTGCCTGAGCATGGTTTCCAGGAGGATCTGCTCCACAGTCTTGCCAGGCACCAAGGTGAGACAGACTGGTGTCTCCAGGTCTTCCTTTTTCTCCTTTTTAAATGTGAGGGTTGTGTTTCTCCTTTTTCGGTCAGTGGGAGGTTCACTGGTCTGCCACGACTTGTCAAATATGATGGATAGTGGCTTAGCAACTTCATCTGCCAGCTACATCAGAACCCACAAACACACTTCATCAGGTCCCATGGACTTGTGCATCTTCAGGTTCCTTAGAGGATCTCAAACCTAATCTTCTCCTAAAGCAGGTGCTTCGTAATTCTTCCAGTCCCTGCCTTTGCTTTCTGTGACTTGCGTAGTGTGGCTGGAGCACTCATTGGTGAAGACTGAGGCAAAAAAGTCATTGAGTACCTCAGTCTTCTCCATATCCTGGGTAACCGGATCTCCCATTTCCTTATGGAAAAGGCTAACATTTTCCCTAATCTTCCTTTTATCACTGACATACCTATAGAAGCTTTTCTTGTTGCCCTTAACATCCCTGGCCAGATTTAATTCTATCAGGACTTTAGCTTTCCTAACCTGATCCGTAGCTGTTTGGATATTCATACTCGGTTAAGTCCTTAGAGCAAGCACAAGGCAATTACCACAGGCTATGTGATGTATATCAACTTGTCAACCTGCCAGACCTCCACAGGTCCAGATGCTTCCATTTCATCTCTATACTTTTCATTTGTTTTGGCTAGCAAATAACAGTGCCGGATGCCCCACGGGAATTGCCCATGTGCATGGTTTTGTTTGTATCTACTCCAAGCATTTTGTTTCTCAAAGAAATAAAAGAAAGTGATCTCAGGTAAGATCCAGCAAACACAACAGCTAGACCAGGATTAGTCTGGATTTCCATGACCCGTCTGCAGCTTTGGCTGAGGGTCAGCAAGGTGGTGCATCTCCCTTCAGCCTGAAGCACTGGAGGTTTCAGTGTCCTCTCTCCTGGGCTGGGAATGGTTCGCCAAACTTGGACTTAAAGCAGGAGAGCTGAAGGGCATGACCTGCCAGTGTCTACACCTGGATCCCTCTCAGAAAGTACCTTTGAAACTGAAAAGCTTTAGTATAGATCCTGTTTATATTTCATTATAATGACATAGTTTTCAATATATTGAAGAACATTCAGTTTCTTGATTTTTTTGCTTGCACTTCAAGTCTGAATGACAGTTTATGTTGGTTTTTGAAAAGCAAGAGGCTTTAATTTGAGAATAATGTCTTTCCACCTAGGATACATTTAAAATGCTGCAACGCTCTTGCTACATCTACCACAAAACGTTATTTATTTTTCTTCCAAAATACTCCTAAAAATATATGGCCTCATCTAAAACTCAGGGTCCTCTGACAGACAGAAGTGTGGACGTGTACTAAAGCAGCATTTTCTCTGCATACTCCGAGGTGTGTAATTAGCATGAGGACAACCATTAACACATCCCATGCGCTGTATAACCAAGTCACACTTGATTATGTTGCAAAGTGAGATGAGCAAAATGAGCTTGAAGTTGCCCTCTTTCTGCTATTTGATAGAAGGGAAAACAAATCCTACCACTGCCAAAGCTGCAACTAATATTCAGTGCTTAAGAAATTCAGCTGATGCATTCATAATGAACAGGATTTTGTGTAATTAAAATTTTAAATAAATCCCCAACATGAGCCCTGGCTTGGACTTCTTCATTTCAGATGTGGAAGCACAGTTTTTGACAAAATACGCTGAGGGTTTGGGGTTTTTTCCTTCTCTTTTCTTTCATCTGAGAGATTTACAAAATCTCATTAGCATACTAAAAAATAGCAGGAGAGAAATTAAATGAAAACTGGGATTAAAAGACTCACTAGTTTCTTCATGTCACCTTTATAGTTCTTTTGAGCATCTGTCCCCGTGGTGGGTGTAAGTAGCGTGGAGGTGGATATTAGTGGGTGGCAAAGCTTTTATGAGGCAGAAAGAAGCTGAGAATTAGAAAATTATTGGAGGCAGTTTCCATACAGATGAGAAGAAGTAATCAGACACTGAGAAACCAGGGAAGAGAGGAAGACAGTAAGAAAACTGAATAAATGGCACATTTCACTGGCAAAGAAAATGCCAATTTGTTTCAACAGAAGCTGTGAAAGTTGCCATGGAGCTCTCACTTGAAGCATCCCACAGCTGCAGGCCTGGTTCCTCCTTGCCTGTGGAAATCTTTCTGTCAAAGCCAAAAATCCACCAAGTTCTCATGTCACATTTCCAGGCTGCTCACCTACCTATAGGGTGAGCTCATCCCTCTCTGTCACTTGTCACACATAGGGTGGTGGAGATGAGATGAGTGACGGCACATTTGCAAGGAGGTCCTATAGCTGGGAGGAAGACATGCTGCCCTGGAGTGCTGGACTCCATTCATGCCTCTGTCTGGAAAGCCCTGTATGACACTGGAGAGTCACTTACAGAAAGCTGTTCATGGATGGCTTCAGTAGATCTCTGCTCCTGAGTTGCTCAATCTGAAGTCTTAGACCTGATTTGTGGATAGTTTAATCACTTGTAGCTGCAGCTGAGGTTAATGGAGGTTGGAGTTTGAAAATATTGAGTGCACCAGGAGGCAATTCTATGAAAAACCACAGGGCCTGTCTGATATAAGCTGGACAACAAAATATGGCCAATATACTTAGATCTTTAATCTCATTGTGCCTAGATTCCTTGACCCTAAATGGAGAAATAATACTGCCATTGTACTTTAGCTCAACATCATATGTATCAGCTGACAGATGCCAGTGATGCACAGAGAGCCACAGCAATGAGACTCATAGAAGAAAAATACCTAAATTAACTCAGAGGCAGTTTGGAAAGAAAATACACTGTCTCAAATTTGGGATTATTTTCTCAAGGACAACAAAAAAAAAAAACTCATCATCAAAATGCATGGGCCTCCCTTCCCCAAGGTCCCACTATTTTTTAAATACAAAAGGTGCTAGAAAAAAAATGGAAATAACAGTGAGTTTCCTATCTTCATAATTCTCAGAAACATTTGGAGCAGACCTGTAAATGTTACTGGTCTATACATAAACACATGTACGTGTGTTTAAGTAGGTGTATGTTTAGTTTAATATGTATTTAAAAGCCAGGTGTTACCACAAACAACATAATCTTTACAAAGTTGTACACAATAGGAAACTGGATCTCAGAGTGGGGTCACCTGTAGCAGGAGTTAGCACAAGGGACATGTTAGTACAGGTGGTGGGTTGGTAAGAGGGGAGACGAGCACAGCCCTTTCCAACCCCTGGCTCACACTGAAAGTCACAGCTGCTCTGAACATAAATGGCTCCAACCAACTCTCATGTAATCCAGCCAAGAAAACTCTGGATGAGAATGAGAGTTGGGATTCACAGATGGAGAAGGTATGGGTTCCCTCTCCAGAGGAAGATAAAGTTGCAATGTCTCATGGTGTGCTAAAGCTGGACCTCGGTGGAGGGGAGCACTGTCTGCTGGTTTGGGTTGGCTGGCATGCCCGATGGCTTTATTTTCATCTCTGCTATTTTTTGCGTGACCCTGCTCAGAAGCCCCATCACAGAATCATAAAATGGTTAGGATTAGATAGGACCTTAAGATCACCCAGTTCCATCCCCCCTGCCATGGGCAGGGACATCTTCCACTAGACCAGGTTGCTCAAATAGCTATCAAGCCTGGCCTTGGCCTTCAGACTACACTATTGACTTCCTCAGGCAAATAGCCTAGCCCATGGGTGAATTAATGAGTGTTGGCAAAGTTGTGTGTAATCACTGGATAAAATGCAATTGCATAGGTGTGAAGTGTCTGGAAAAGGGTGATTATTCCCAGCACCTGCTTTGCTGTCAGAAACCCTCATTGACTGGGCAATGAACCAGTCTTTGTCCTCACTCCTTGGGATGTTCTTGGCGTGCTCTGGCACTGTTCACAAGAATGTAAAACCTGATTTTTTACACATTATGTGTGTTATTGTAAGTAAAAGTATGAATGAGGCATCCAGGCTCCCAGTATAACACTGGGAAAGACTGGGAAGTGCAGGAAGGTTGTATTTAACCTTCATTCTGAAGACCTGCACAGCATTTATTCTTCCGCAATGCAACAGTGCTATTCTCCCTCCTTTTAGTCTGGGTCATCAGGGTCAAGGTCCTCTCCCCTGGAGTGGGAGAACTGGATTAAACCCTCCCTCACCCTGCGGGGTTTGCAGTGAGCAAATTCCCACTTTGCAGCAAGTAAATTCCTGACTTGTGAGGCATTTGGCTGCTTGGGCAACAGCCCCGTTTGCTCTCCGATTTGAAGCTTCTCTAATGTGCAGCAGAGAAACAGGGCTTGAGGGATCACAGTGTAGCAGATGCCTGCACCCCACAGGGCTGGGAGCTCAGCTAGCAGAGGCGCACTGTGGGTTGCTGCTTCTGTTTCCACTATTTTTACCATAGTTGACCTAAAGTATTTGCTAGTTAATATACAGAAGCATGAGGAAAACACCAAATTCCTCTCTCCTGGCTGGGTGCCTAGAGCTTTGCAGCTGCAGAAATGTTTGTGTCTTCTCTACATCTTGGTGATCTTTGAGCTCTCTACTTCTTGGGTCTACACCTTGACTTTCCTTTGGGCTTTTTATGAACTTACTGTGACTGGAGGTGTAATAGTGATAAGGAGCCCCATGTGAACAGGCATCCATTTCTTTCTCCATGGACTGTGTTGTCTCCAGTACAGCAGGAGAAGCCCATAGCTGTATAAGAGTCTCCTGACTAAAATCGGGGAGTGCCCTTCTGCTCCTTGTCTAGAAACCAGTAAAACCTCTGTGGGTCTGCCCCAAGCATGGGTTTGGCCCTGGCTGCAGAGAGCAGTGTCCAGAGGTATGTTCCTTCAGCATCTATGCGTCACTGTGGTGCCCTGCATGGGCTGTAAAAGGAGCTGATGTGCTTCAGAGTTAGCTACCTACTCCTCAGATATCACCTTAGAACAGATGAGCAACACCTAGAGCAGTTTGATGCATTTTTAGCAGAAAGTCTGTAGAAAGGCTGGAGCAGGACCCAGAAGCCCTGTGTCCCAGTCCAAACATAACCCTTGGTTTTAATAAGAAAAGCACCGTGTGTTTACAAATTGCTCTTTGCCAAATGACTTGTTCTTAAAGAGAATTACACTGTAATAAGCTGCATCATTAAAAAGACATTTTTCTGTGAGTGGCTGAGCCTGGTTTCCTGTGGTTTGGAGTCTTGTGGTGGGATTATCTTGTGTCTAATGAGGAGCACTGTGGTTGAAGCCTTTTCTCCTGTTCCTAAAGACGCTGTCTCACGTGGGTTCTCTGGTGTCTATAATACATTTGGGATGAAACTGCTGATGTTTAGGTTCTCTCCTATCTGGCAATGCAATATTGCCCGTGTGGCAAGCTGTTCCTTCCTGGAGACACAAAGGGGTCATATTTCTCTACCCTGCTGCCTCTTCTCACAGAACCAGTTAAAAATTAAAGCCTTTGAGACTTCTATCACACAGTTAAATTTGACTGGAATTGGCTAAAAGATAATTAAGAATAATACTGGACAGACACAATACAATAAACCTAATTTTATTAGGTATTTGGACAATAAATGATGGAAAGTAAATACTGGAGCAGATTAAACATGGAAAAATGTTTATAAATATTTATTCAAGCTTTTAAATGCACTCAAGGTGACCATTTTATGCCCCTTTGGCATTTAAATTTTAGAGGTTCAATTCACAGCCATATGAAACAGCAACAAGGGCACAAGAACCTCAGTAGTTACACTCATACCTTAAAAGTAAAATAATAGGGGGTTTTGAGACTTTTTTCACAGGTATCAGGATTTCATAAACTTTCTTTCAGAATATTACAAAATCTAGAATTTAGAAATAGGAGTGTTGAATAATTCAGAAAACAGATTTTGAAGATGATTCTTTCCAAGCCAGAGAATAAAAAGGGATCATGTGGTTTCTGCTGGACTTCCAGTATTTGCAATAAACCTGAACTGAACAAAGTCAGACCAAAAATCCTTTGCTGAAGTGATTCATGGAATTTTTTCAAGAAAGTGAGATGTGAAAGGGAATTCTCAATTATTTGCACACACACATTAAAAAAAAAATAAAAAATTAAGGAAAGAAGAAAAATGTATTGAATAAATTGCTCATTGTAATATATTTTCAAAGTTTCTAAGCCATAGAAAAGTGCTTGTCATAAAGTGACTTCTGGAGTGACTTGTATTTTCTTACCTTGGATAATATTCAGATGGATGAGCTACCATTGCTCTCCATGCTTATCAAATTAGGAGAATGCATTTTTAAATTCAATTGCATCCCCAGTGGAAACGTTTTCTCTGACTCTGGTAATCTTTGGAGAAGAATTATATACAGTCTATAAAGCTTCACATTTCAAAAACCTAATTTTGAATGTTATTCAAGAGGTTAATTTAAGATTCATCTTCCTAAAGAGGAGTTAAATAAAACTGATAGAAGGCTGGAACTTGTTGAGTGGTTGAGAGGTTTATCAGCATGTGAGTATGAGTTCATTAGTTTTAATTAGTATAATCACTAATGTTGCATTAACAGTTTGGTGAGAGAAAGTAATTGCTCACACCCACTGTATTAGATTGGGAGATAAGAATTCGTTTTATGAGGCAATTAGCATTTCAGGGATTTTTTTTAAAGGCTTTTACGATCAGCTATTGCAATCACCTTCTTCACCAAAAAGAGTTTAAATTAGCCATAACTTTCATCCTAATGAGATGCAAAAATTAATGTAGAATGAAGTGTGAACCAGCAATCCCACCGTGATAAGCGGGCAGCGAAAGCCACAAACCTCGATTAGTTTATAATGACCTGTTTCCTAGACAATGATAGTAATTTATCTGTCCTCAATTCATTATCTTCTTGGAAAGTTTATATTCCTGGATTTTATACAGCAAAACAAAAAAATATGAGGAAGAGAAAAGTGGAACAGTACTACTGAATAATTCTCTAAAGAAAAAGCTTCAAGGTTCAGTAACAGATCTTAAATAGTCTATTATTCTTTATATAAATGTCAGAGGAAAAAGAAACAGCTCCCTTTGACACTTGGTGCCTTGGGAAGAGCCAACAATTTCACAGCAGCAGTAGTCACAACCCTGCTTTGCCCATCAGATTCCTTGGCAGATAACGACAACATGAAAATGAAGATCCAGGACTTTGTCATCCTGGTTGGCAAGGAAGCCCTAGTCATCTGAGAATTAGGACAGTTGACCCAAGACACTGCCTTCCAAAACATCCTGGAAGGTCAAAGTGCAAGTTCTGGTGGGAAAAACTGCTTATACACTAGAGTGTTTACTCTCATGTCAAGGCTTAATGAAGGACATCATGGTGTCCATAGACAGATGAGACAACACACCATTTGCAGCATATCTGGCACCTATTATATGTGATTATGCTTGCTTCTGGTTAAAATATATCTCTACTCAAGAAGGGCTGAAAAAAAAGCCCAAATCTGCTATAACATGGATGTGGCATGGAGGAGAAAAACTGTTAGAGATTTGAACCATACTGTTGTTCCTGTAATTTTGGGTATATATGTTAAAATGAGCAGATGTGGGGAAACATTCAGGGATTTACATGAATATCCCTAAAACATATGCTAAAGAAAAATGTACTTACATATGTATGTACTCTTAACGCTTATACCCTTTATAAACATCTCCAAAGGAGTTCAGGAAGAGATAATTCCTCCTACATCTAAATCATCTAAAATTTAGGTACAATGGACAGATTGGATCTCAGTCATGCTGGCGGGAGACAGTGCTACCTTTAGGAGGTGGATTATTCCAGCTAAGGTCTGAATTCACAACTAGGAAGGTCTGCCTACCTCTATTGACAGCAGAGGCAGTCCACCGTAACCACGTTTCTGTCTCTCGTGACTGAAGTAAATGCTTAAAATTGGGTAGGATGAATCATGACTGGCATGCCTGTGCCTTAGGGTTTGTCTATGCAGAGGGTTATTGTGGAGAGCCATTTCTCTTCCTGAATAGCATTATATGAGGATACACTTTTGGTGGAATAAGACTTACTCATTTCTCTTCTGTATCTGCTTGACAGGGCCAGACCAACTTGCTTCCTTGCTCTTATGTAGAATCTTTCTGCAAGAACTGCTGCCTTTTTAGCTAGCTGCCCTACCTTAATCCAAATTTACTTCAGTATAAAAATGTCCTAAATTTGCCATCCCTACACCTTTGAGAGCCATTTAAGATTTATGGAGGCAAGTGCATCAATTAAGCCCAAATACATTGACCAATAAATAAATAAATAAATAAACGAAGGCATCTTACACAATAAAAACTGACTTTTATTTCTAAAATTATGGGTGTTATAAAGCATATTGTTTTAGGAGAAATGCCTGTATTTGCCAGTGTGTTTCATTAAAGAATAATAAAGCCGTGCATATTTCATTTCCTTGTTCTGAGCTGCAAGAGCCGTAACTATATAAAATGCCCCATGCTGTCCTTGCTTTGTTGGGCTTCTTTTCCTTTTAATCAGATTTCCCCCCAAACTAATGAAATTGCTCTTTGAGCACATACATCACTTTCATGTGAAGTGACTTATCATGGCTGAAGCGGTTTCTCTCTTCTCCTGGAGAGCAAGGCAACTGCCAACACATTTTGCCCCGATCTCCAGAGAGCTGAGTTCCTGGCGTTCCCATCAGTGCTGTTTTCTGAGGGGTATGAGGTGACAGACATCTGCAGGGTCTTCCCCTTGTGTATCTGCACTGGTTCCCAGTCACCTGCTATCACATGTAATTTCTCTTTTCTTGTAGTATGCACCTACTCGCTGTGCAGCTGCACAGACATCTACGGAGCAAGGCATCCTTTCTCCCTGCCATCACCACGAAGCAGTGCATGACCCCCAGCTGGTTCCCTGCACTTGCCCACTCTTCTCCTGCCCGTGGGAAGGGCATCTGGAAGTGGTGGTGTCCCACCTGAGGCAGACCCACCATATCAACATCCTTCAGGGGGCAGAGATTGTCTTCCTGGCCACGGACATGCACCTGCCTGCACCCACAGACTGGATCATCATGCACTCTTGCCTTGGCCATCAGTTTTTGCTGGTTCTCAGGAAGCAGGAGAAGTATGAAGGCCATCCCCAGTTCTTTGCCACAATGATGCTGATCGGCACGCCAACCCAAGCCGACAACTTCACCTACCGGCTTGAGCTCAATAGGAACCAGAGGCGCCTCAAGTGGGAGGCGACCCCCAGGTCGGTACTGGAGTGTGTTGACTCTGTCATTTCAGATGGGGATTGTCTTGTGCTAAACACTTCCCTGGCTCAACTTTTTTCCGACAACGGAAGCCTAGCAATTGGAATTGCAATAACCACCAGCAAAGTTCACAACGCCGAGGCTGAAATGTGAGAGAGAAGAGAAAGAGGAGGAGAAGGAATAACAATGGTGCTCTAGCTGCCTTGGAAGAGCCAGAACTTGCAGACTTTTTGGGGGGGGTCTCAGGTCTTTTATGGTATTTAGTACTTGTCCACAGTGGGCATTATGTAAACATCCTGTGGTTATGGTCTCTGTGTCATGTATTTACCATTTTGTTAATACAATTTTATGAGAAATTTTAAAGAGGCTAATCAATTTATTGTCACCCTCTAACAACACTGGAAACAACGCTTTCTCTTGGAAAGGGCACCCAGGGTGATTTATAGACAACTTTGGTCTGAGCATTCTATGCAAATGTGTTTCTTTCATTGTCTGCCTAATTGCCTGGTATTAAAGAGACCTTGTGCTTGATAAAACAAAAAGCATCTTACTAAGGGACAAGAGGACTCAGGTTTCCATACTAGCAATAGTGATTAAAGTCTTTCACTGTGATCACAACCAAGTCCCAGGAGCTTGCTGTTTCAGAGCTCCCTTCAGCATCTGAGAAAACAACCTTCACCACACAAACAGTGACAGTTTCAGAAGAAAAAGTCACCACCTCCTCTGAGCTGGGAGCTGGGAAGCCTCACCCTGCATAAAATCAGAGATGATAGCTAGTGGGTGGTCACTGTGAGCATGGTTAAATCTCACTTTTGTATTTTAATGGGCAGTGAGAGGCTCGCTAGATGGTCTGGCTCAATGATCATATAGCCATAGCCAACCATTGGAGCACTCACTTTTTTAGATGCTATTTCCTTAGCATTCAAAAGAGATTTTCAGAAAATAAAGTATCAGGACAGTCTTAAGCTGTGTACTGATCGTGCTATTGAATGCTGTGCCCCTTAGACCCACAGTGTGTACTGCTAAATATTGACCTTAATGCAGCTGGAATATCTATTAGCAAATTGTTTATGAAATTTGAAATGCTCTCCTTTTTTAAAATAAAAACAACAAAACACACCACTAACTCCCCCCCCCCCAATACATTTGGACCCTTTTCTTCTACTAAGGATGTTGCACACATGGTGATGGTCACAGGAAGACATGGTTTTCCCTAAGAGCTTCTCCCTTGGCTGGCTCCTTGGGGAGAGTCTGAGGCAGGTGTTGGCCATCTCCTGACACTTGGTCCCATCTGCAGTCAATCATGTTTCCTCCATAGCCAACAACAGCAGTGAAATCCCACCACAGTGAAGTGTTGAAGGACAGGGCTCTACAGGGAGTGTGACACAAGAAGCATGGGAAATTGTCTTTTCCTGTTTTCCCTTCTGCCTGTGTGTGGCTGTGGTCTGGCTGCTCTTGAAAGCTTTTTCAATAAACAGCTGGTGGGTTGGGTCAGTTAGTAGCTAGGGAGATTGAGGGTTATCACTTAAGTCCCTTGACAAACAGAAGAAGCAGGGGGAAGCGAGCTAAGAACAGTCTCTGTGTTTCAAAAGGCATCTTTCCATAGCTAGCTTTGTGTAGGCAAAGCCACTGATACCAGTCTCTCCCACCTGCTGCTCTCCTGGGAATTATGATAAATGATGCTTGAAGTAAAACCAATTGCAATTTTCCTGAGATGAATGCTACGCAGGTAATGCTTTCCAAGTTGCAGATGCACCTCTCCTCCTTACCTGGGCTTTCATATTCATAGAGGAGCTAGAGTCTCTTGCTGATCATGATCACACAAGCTGAGGTCTGAAGCAGAAGTCTCAGTTCCTGTAAGAGTGTGCTGAAGCATACCTTCACAGCTCTCACTGCTCTCCATTTAGGGGGCCAGGAGTGCATGCTGGTTTGCAGTGCTTTACTGGAACATGCAGGCTTCAGAGTGGCTTGTCTTTTCCCTGCAATGTTAAATATTCAGAACCAGCAATTGCTGCCCTTTCCCTAAATGATGGCCATAAATAAATCTTTGGCATTTTTGTGGACTGAAACTGGCTTCTCCAGCTCCTCCGGCAAATATTCTGCTGCTGAATTAAAGAGAAGCAAAAGCAATAAAACCCCAATAAAAACAGTTCATCTAGCTTAAACTTCCTGAGTTCTTTGAACACTGTGGTAGAGGCTTAATGTAATGCTGCTTTTGTTGCCTGATCACAACCAGTTCTAGGGGTAAGAATATTCCTTGGGTATTCACTTGTTTCAGAATATTTATTTCTTACTAGGTGGCATTTTTTTTCTTGAAATATCTACTGAAATGAAGAATGCACTGATTAGTATTTTGGGGCATGTTCCTTGCCAAAGAACCAGTTTATTTCTGGCAGAATGAGTGTGACAGCAACTTTCTGGGATCCCAGTTTTCTGGGATGGGCATTTCCATCTCTCACTAGCATCCTGGTTTTCTGGTTTTGATGGGGCAGGAGGCACAGTAGAAATGTGACCTTCCCAACATGGACTTCCTCACATCCTCCATGTCCTCCTCCCAGAGCTTTCTCATGACCACACCAACTGTTAAGCCTTTCTATTTCCTACTCCATCCTCCCCCTCATCTGGTGGCCACTCTTCTCAGCCTATTCTCAAGTTCTCAAACTGGGTTTCACTCTTCTGCTTGCATAGCCCATGGCATTTCTTGACTCCTGCTTTTGCCTCTTGGGTGCCATTGTTTATATTGTTCTTGCTGCTCTTGGCAGCCAACCACTTGCTTTACTACAAGTAGCCTACTTGCTTGGCTTTCTCCACAGCTGCAAAGCCTCAGCTCTGGCAGGGATGTCAGAAATCCAGATATGTTGTAGTACTGATGAAAATCTGCCCAGTAAGACTCTCAGTACAGAAAAGAAGGACACCTTTTGGGGAGAAAAGAGATACGGATGCCTAAATCCAGCCTTCATAAGTATTCCAGTATAAAACTCAAATGTTTAAGGGTATATTTAAGGACTTAATACCATGGAAGACATTCTAATTCTGTCATAATTTAAAGCCTATGAGCAACTCTTCACTGCCATAAAGCAAAGGTGAAGCAAATATTCTGCATGGTAGGACATAAATCCTAAAATGCTGGCACGTAGGAGCAACAATGAAATTCAGTTTATGCGCAGTATTTCAGTGCCCATAATATAGCACTTTTTACAGCTCTGTACTCACAGTTGAAAGGCAGTTGTAGCTTGGCTTCCGAAATTTGGGCAGAAATTAGGGCTTCTAGAATTCATTTTGTATTCTAATATTTTGCATCTTTAGAACGTATTATACCCAGTCACTCCAAATTCCTTCCTTTCTGTGAACGCAGCCCTACATCTCTTTGAAGTAAGCAAGTACCCTTCATTTGGTGCAAAAGAAGATGTCTTGCAAAATTGCTATGCAGCTGTTGTAGAATTCTGTTTTCCTGCCTTCCTGAGAGCAGTGTTCCCTCTTTGGTTTTTGTTTATGTATATATTTATTTATTTATTTATTTTACATAGACAAAATCGTAGGGGGGCTTTCTGTTGTGGGGTGGTTTTGGCTTTGGGGTTTTTTCCAAGTTTTCACATATCCATGTTCATGGATGGATTTTCTTGTGCCTAGGTTAGCAGAGGGCAACATTATTTTCATCAGGCTGAGCCAGATGGATCGTTACCAGACCCACTAGAAAACCTGCTTTGGTTCTTCTGCACTATCCATCAGACGCAGTGTGAATGTTAATGTCAGATCTGCAGCAAAACAGCATTAGTGCTTTCAGCTCAATCCCATTATGAATTAAGCTCACATCATATACCCATGACTTGTTATAAATCAGCTGAAGCACCCTGAGTCTCATCTTGAAGATGACAAAAGATCTTGCTGTGGCAGTGCCATTTGAAGGGCTTGCTGAGAAGTAGGGCAGTAGTCCTCTTCCCACTGGACTCTGATATCACATCCTTTTCATATCATCCTTTGTGAATACAGGCCAGTAAGTTGCTGAAGAAAGGAGGGATGGTAAGTTCTGGACAATGAATTTGTTATAGCAAAAATGAATATTTACAATAAATTGCTAGACACTACTGCATGGCTTTCTCTTTGGGCATCAGAGGAATGAAACCCAATTGACAGTACTGTAGTATAAGTGATTTATCTTGCTTTTCTAGCTCATAAACACCTGAAAAACACTTCAATCAGAGAAGAGTCTGAGTTTGTCAGAACAGACTCAGAGATGTAATACTACAGAAAAAGTGTTTTCACATGGAGGAGCTACAGCTTCTGAACTCTTCAGACACAAGCATAGTTTTCAGTCCTTTTTTCTTGAAAAATCCAATTAACTCTTCATGCCTACACCATCTTGGTGAAAGGTGGAAAACAAAGATTGCCACATCATCACCAGAACCATTCACATGAAAAGATGATTCATCTTCTGCAGAGATGACCCAGCAGAAAACAAGGACAGCAGGGTAGCACAGGACAGTGCCCGCAGGCTCTCAGGTGAACACATACAACTGGGGGCAGAGCAAAACCTCCAGAGACAAACATTACTCAACAGAAACCAGGCAGAGTGAGGTCACAGCAGGGGTTGTCAGGAAAACGACTGGAACATCCTGAGACCACCAAGCCAGTGGGGAGCTGAGGGTCCATGCAGGGACATGTCTCTTCATATCAACATCTTCCACCCAGGAAAAGGGTTTCTGGCCTGCTGGTACCCTTGTCATTAGAGCAGTGTAAATGAGAGGATCAGCTCTTGGCACTGTGGGTCTGCATGTGGATGGCCCTGATGCTGAATAGTTAGTGCTGCCACCCAGCCCCACTCCTATCCCACAGCTCCTCTGGTTTTTGTGGGTACCCAGCTACCTGCAGCTGCTAGCTCAGGCACCTAACAGTTTTAGTGTCATTCACCTGCATAACTCCCACCAAAGTAGGAAAGTATTAACTGAAAACCTCCAAAAAATCTTTGGCAGAATATCAAATTAAACCTATACCTCTTAGGCTTGGTTAGGACTATGATCATTCTTTCTTTCTCTTTCCACAAAGGCAACAGACTAATGCATAGCTTTTTTATCCCACTTTGGGCTCTGTCCCTCCAGAAGATACATGTGAAGGATTAGCAAGCAGTCATCACCTTCAAGAGAAGGATGAGGACTAACATACATTGCAAAGATGTCTGTTCTTGCAGTACTTTCACAAAGGGGCCCCAGGGTCAAAAAAAACCCCAGCCTAACAAACCTTAGTGGGAGGCAAATGGGAAAGACCAATTACAAAACCTGCTGCCCTTCAACTAAAACGAGCTTTCTATCTTCCAGGTACTGAAAATTCTCCTGAGACATTGCCTATATGAATACATCACTTAATCTTGTAAAGAGCCCCAAGACTGAGGGGTTCTTGCTGCTAGAAATTGCATCAAGTAACCTTATTGAAGATAAATGGCTTTGAACTTTCATGACAACAGTGATGAACTGCTTCAACATCCATGCGGTGCAGGATGAAAAATCAGAGCTTTTAGACAAGGAATTAACTTATTCAAATTCAAACATGAGATTTGGGGCAGAAGTTTCAGGTGATCTTAAATGCACTTTCCTTATAGCTGCAGACTGGATGTCTGCATAGCAAGAGTCATTTCACTGCCAGTCAGGCCGTATTGGCTTGAGTTCAAGAGAAACTCACATATTCTTCCTTTCTGTACTAAGGAAGACCACTTGAAAAAGAAAAGCAAACACTGTCATGTATGAAACAAGTCTGGAACGGATCTTTCTTTTCAGACTGGACTGTCTGGCCAGCAGACTATGTGGAGAGTGCTACATCTCCTACCTATTCAGAGTGAAACTAGTCACAAGCAAAATGCATGTAGACACTTTCTTCATGTTACAATCCCTGCTTCAGCTACTGAAGGCAACAACTATAGGACAGCTGGCTAGAAGACTGATGTTTTTAAGACTGTTCTCTAAAAATCTACTAATACTGGCTTTTAGGCCAAGATGGTTTTAGGGCACAAGGCAACAATGCTGCAGTGAGTCTCTGGGAGGCTCATTAGTGTGGGTGCATAGGAGGGATGCAGGCAAAACCAACATCTTTGCTCTGCCTTTCACAGCAGGAGCACTCAATACACCTGCAGGGATCAGTCTGGGTCTCTCCTAATAAACTCTGGCAAATGGCTGGACCATGGAACTGGATGCCATCAGTTCTGGAGAGGTTCAGCCCAACAGCAGCAAAAACTGATGTGAGTCTGTCCGTTAGCTTTGAGAAGTAGAACAGGATCTTGCACAGAAAGATTAGACCTATTCATATCTCCATCCTCCATTTGAGGATACAGTTCCTCTCTGGTTTCTGACAATGACTGTAGGCTACAAAACACAGCTAGGTGCTACTGCACCTTCCGCAGTAGGGTCCTGATCCACAGAAAGGTCTCTGGGAACTACAGCAATATAAATGAACAATAATAAAATATACTAACATACAATAACAATGCAATGAGGCCTTTTAGGACTGATAACATCTTTAAAAGTAGCAGCTTCAAAATGAGCTTCATGTGCTAGTAGTGCTATTCCCTAACTGAGGTGTGGAAGAAGATATCCAGGAGGAGTGATGGTCTCAGGTCTATCCTGATTATGCAAAGAAGTGCTGAACTAAAAAAATAGTTAGGAGAGTCCTGAGTGAAGCAGGGATGTATTGCAGCAGTTTCTTACGGCATATATCCTTGGAAAAGGATTTCCAGCAGGCAGAAAGGGTTGAACTTTGGCATGTTACAGCCCCTGCACTGCCACTTCCAGAGCTAAGAAGAAATACTTAAGCAGGACTACAAAAAAAGAGTATAAATATCCACTGAACAGGGTGACCAGTGTGAGAGCTGCCAAGGAGATTTATCCAGCCTCCTCTAAGTCTCCATGACACTCCTCTGCTGGATTGGCAGAAGACAGGGACAGCCCCAGGTCCGAGTAGGACTGACTGCATTCCTGACAGCCTGTAATTGTTGTTGCTATTGTACATCGATTGTGTGTGATAACTCCTGTGTTGAAAACTGGCAGACATTAAACCTGGGCCCTCCAGCAGTGTACATCTATACCAGTCGATGCTGACATCCAGGCTGTGGGCTATGAAAAACTCCCTGGCTCCATCATCTGTTGTACAGGATGAACATATGTCAACTGGTGGTTATGTGTACACTGAGAAGCCATGTTGAAAAACTTTTCTGTATGTCCTTAGTGTATTGAGGGTGACCACTTAATCATAGTGCCTGTGCTGGATTGCATCTCACCTATGCCCTCTGATTGCTCTTCCTCTCTCAGCTGGAAACCTGGAGGAACCAGAGCTGAGTCGCTGGCCATGCAGGTATCCAGGCCAGTGAGGCTAGCACAGAAGCACCATAGAATCATAGAATAGTTAGGGTTGGAAAGGACCTTAAGATCATCTAGTTCCAACCCCGCTGCCATGGGCAGGGACACCTCTCACTAAACCATGTCACCCAAGGCTCTGTCCAGTCATGGGGGTGTCCATTCTGGAGGGTCCATCACTGTACATAGAAACTCCAAACAGTGCAAACCCAAATACACAGAAGTCTTTGAATCATAAAACCATAGAATGATTTGGGTTGGAAGGGACCATAAAGATCATCTAGTTCCAAGCCCCCCTGCCTGGGGAGGGACACCTTCCACTAGACCAGGTTGCTCCAAGCCCCATCCAACGTGGCCTTGAACACTGCTGGGGATGGGGCAGGCGCAGCTTCTCTTGGTGACCTGCTCAGTGCCTCACCACCCTCACAATGATGAATTTCTTCCTAGTATCAGATTTACCCTCTAAGTAGTATAAGTCTTAACTTCAGAGATCCTCCTATCCAGAGGGAAACAGAGGTTATTTTTCTGAACAAAATGCACTCATCTTCACACAAATTGCAACCTAATTAAAGCCCTACCATGACTCATGAATTTTCCCTTACAGTGATGGTTGCACTACCCATTGAGACTCAAAGGCTACCAGGTCAAACAGACCACACTTTGGGTTCTCAGTTCTTCAGCAGCTGACATGACTGCTTCTCTGTGTAAGCATAGCATAGCTGCTCTCCAGAGTTTACAATAGTCCCTAGGTTCAGGATTGCTGCAGAAACCCCATCTGCACCATTCTGCCTCAAGATCAGAATGATCCTTTGCAGCCCTAGATTTGGAAAGCAGTTATGTTCACATTGCTTGCTGTGAGGTCCATGATCCAACTACAGGTGAGCCAGCATAAGCACAGAAACCATTCTGCCTTAAAGTCTCACCTCTTTACCAGGTTCAGTCTCTTGCTCAGCCCATGGGGAGTCTGTTGCCCATCCTGGAGCTAAATTAACCCTACAGATTGCAGCCATGTACAAAGCTGATACTCTGTCTAACATGACAAAACCCATTTTCTTCTCCTGATTGCCTTGAGCAGACACCACACTTGTAGAGACAGGTCTGAACCATCACAGCTAAGTTAGGAGCTATGCCGCAGGTGAAAACTGATGCTGGGACAAAATGCCACCAAAATCTAACTTGGACACAAGGAGTGGTGGAGTTCATTTGTAGCAAAGTGCCCAAATGCAAATATGTCAGGAAAAGAACATTTCTAGCCTACAAGTCCTGAGGTTTTTTCTGGGGCAACCTTTAGTTTTGGCAATAATGCCCTGGCAGAAAGCTGACACAGCCTGGCTTTCAGACCCATTGGGCTGGGCAGCAGCCAAGAAGAACATTTATTCATTACATGTAAACTGAGCAAATTGCCCAGGGAATTGAGTCAATAAACATGGAGCCTCATAGCACCATTTTCACAGAGTGACCTTTCAAAGTGTAATTGCATGTTAAAAGACTCGATGGCAGTCATCTCTGATCAGAGAAGCACTAACTGACTTGGCTTGGGGACTAATTTGCTGTCAAGCAGGAGTGTGCTGGAAAGGGTCTGTGTAGTTACAGGCTTCTTTTGGCTAGCTTCCATATGAGGCTGTGATCAGGATAGGTCCTTCTGACTCCACAGCTACACAAATATTTGGTCTCAGGTGCTTTAGGAAAAGGAAGAGATAACAACAGTGATGCTGAAAAGCATTTTCATTGTCACTAAAATGCTTAGGGCATACTGCTCTTTTCTCATCCAGTGGTGATGACTACATTCAAATCACTTCATCTGGGGGACAATTTGATTGTGGTCACAGTGAAGCATAACCCTGAGAATGGTTCTCAGTCCCTTGGACCAGAGCCTTCTGGCTGCATCTCCAGCTCAAGCACCATCATGGGGTGTGGGGTCATCACTGCCAAGGCAGAAGTGTTTGTTGTCCCCTCAACATCCCACCCCAGTCACCTTCCCTAGCAAGGAGCCTTGCCTCCAGCCCAAACACCACATAAAGCTATCTTTATTCTTCCATAGGTGGTAATCCCCTCCCCCTGCTGTGCTTGAAAGCCTTCCCTTTAATTCTTCTAAAAAGAAAACTTCCCAGCTGAAAAAGTGAACACAAACCACCTCTATGTTATGTCAACATAATTACACAAGACTTCATATTCCCAAAGGGTTATGGGATCCTGGCTATCTCTTCAACCTTGTGTTAGATGCCATATGTCATAACACACTGTCATTTCACAGGATAGACACATTTAACCCTAAGGCAAACTAGCGCAAGACATTGCAAAGAGCACAGCAGGCAGAAAATCAGCCAGAGACTGTGAGATAGGATTCAGTTTCAGTTAGTTAGGAAGAAACATCAAGGAGTTCAATAGGGAGTGCTGCAAGGTGGGCATCCCTGAAGCTCAGCAGAGGACTATGGAGAAGAGGCATTTCTGGAACATGACTATTCCATTATTTAATCGCAATTCAGGTCACTTAATCCAAACACTTAGTTTGAGCTCTGAGGCATCCAAGCCTTGAGCAGCCATGAATGCTGCAGAATGCTATGGGAAGCAGTGTCAAAGGTTTTACTAAAGTCTAGGTAGACGACATCCACAGCCTTTCCCTCATTTACTAAGCAGGTCATCTTGTCATGGAAAAAGATCAGGTTAGTTAAGCAGGACTTGCCTCTCATAAATCCATGCTGATTGGACCTGATCACCTGGCTGTCCTCTATGTGCTGTGTGATATCATTCAAGATGATCTGCTCCATCACCTTCCCCAGCAAAAAGGTCAGGCTGACAGGCCTATAGTTCACTGGATCCCCCTTCCACCACTTCTTGTAGATGGGTGTCATTTGCTAACTTCCAGTCAATGGGACCTCCCCTATTAGCTAAGACTGCTGATATATTATGGAAAGTAGCTCAGTGAGCACTTCCAGTAGCTCTTTAAGTACCCTTGGGTGGATCCCATCTGGCCTCAGACCTGTGTGTGTCTTAAGAGGTGCAGCAGATCTCTGACCACTTTCCCTTGGATTATGGAGGATTTAGTCTGCTCCCTATCCTTGTCTTCCAGCTCCAGGGGATGGGTACCCTGAGAACAGCTGGTCTTATTACTAAAAACTGAGCCAAAGAAGGCATGAAGTACCTCAGCCTTTTCCTCATCCTTTGTCACTAGGTTTCCCCCCACATCCAATAAAGGATGGAGATTCTCCTTAGCCCTCCTTTTGTTGCTAATGTATTTATAGCAACTTTCTAAATTGTCTTTTATGGTAGTAGTCAGATTAAGTTCTAGTTGGGCTTAGACCCTTCTGATTGTCTCCCTGCATAACCTCATGACACCCTTGTAGTCCTCCTGAGTTGCCTTCCTTCCAACAGTTACAAAATCTCTTTTTTTCCTGAGTTCCAGCCAAAGCTCTCTGTCCAGCCAGGACAGTCTTCTTCTCAATGGGCACATCTTTCAGCATATGGGCACAAACTGCTCTTGTGACTTTGAGATTAACTTCTTGAAGGATGTCCAGCTTTCCTGGACTCCTTTGCTCCTCAGGACTTCCCCCAAAGGGACTATGTCAACCAGTCTCCTACACAGGACAAAGTCTGCCCTCCAGAAGTCAAGGTAGCAGTTCTGCTGATCTCCCTCCTTATTTCTCAGACAATCAAAAACTGTCATTTGTGATAACTATGCCCAAGACAGCCTCCAGTCACTACATCCCCCACAAGTCCCTCTCTGTTCACAAACACAGCTCCAGCAGGACACCTTCCCTAGTTGGCTCACTCACCAAGAAATTATTTTACACACACACTAGGAGCTTCCTAGACTGTTGCTCCTCTTCTGTGCTGTATTTCCAGCAGATATCTGGTAAGTTGAAGTTCCCCACAAGAACAAGGGCTAACAATTGTGAGACTTCTTTCAGCTACCTATAGAACATTTTGTCCACCTCTTAACCTGGTTGGGTGATCTATAACAGAATCCCAACATGATACCTGACTTCTTGCCTTTCCCCTTGATTCATACACATAAACCCTCAAACTTATTGTCACCATCATTAAGCTCTAGACAATCAAAACACTCCCTTACATACAGAGAAACCCCATCACTTCTCCTTCCTTGTTTATCCCTTCTGAAGAGTTTTTAGCCATTCATTGAAGCACTCCAGATACGTCAAAGCTCCTAAAGTAGCTACTTCGTTTAAGAACCATTGCATAGTAATTTTTCCCTAGGACATCAGTCAGGGAATCTTCACATATATGCTTAAGCATTTCAATGGGCAAGGAAGGACTAAGCATGGACAACCTGCCTGAACCCAGGTGAGGTATACCAGATTGGAACTTACATAAATAAAATAACATAGGAATAGGTGAAAAATGTACTATAGAAATCTGAATCAGTGTTTTCTTTCACGTTTTTTTTTACATATACTTGTATTTGATAATGTTTGTATTCCACTGTCACCCCCAAATATTTGACATCAGCTTAACGTATTACATTGTAAGAAGTGCTCTACTTTAACACGCAGTGATATCTCAGAAAGAATTTCTTAATCTGAACCAATGTGTATCATTTTCTTGAAATTATGATGATTTATTACATGAAGGAATAGCAATAAACCTTTCCACTGGTGTCTGTAAAACTTTTCACAATGTCTGCCATGAAAAATGCCATTAAATCCTGTTTGGTATTCTCAGCTTGTATCACCTGCTTGCATTAGAGGGCTACTTTTATGAAGAGAGTAGTGCATCATGAGAGGGTAGAAATGAAATATTAGGAAGAAAAGAAAATATTGCCAAAGTGCACTGCCTGCTAAAGCTTGCCTTACAGTTTGTTATTGCCTACCTGTCATCTTCTACAGATTTGAAAAGTGTCACCATCACCAAAGGCAAAACACAGGTCCCAGTACTCCCACCTTGAGCTGTTCCCAGTTGTCCTTGTGAGTTGGATTCAGCACTGCCTGCATTTTTGGTGGGACCTTGAAAAGTCACATGGGAATCAGAGCTTTGGTCCTGCGTCTAGCCCAAAGCTGGTCATGTGGGGAAACAAAGCAAGGGTTCTTGGTGCTTTCTAATCTTTCCCTCATTTCACTATTTAGTGAAAAACAACACGAGGCTGCTCCTCATTTTTGCAGCCTTTGGGAGTTTATTTTTGTTTGTTTTTCTTCTAGCCAGTTAACAGGGAATGTACTTTAGCACTACCTCATACATTGTCAAGGATCTTCACAGACTAATTCTTTAATTTCAGGTTGGTTATCTACAAGATCAGAATTGTGCGGAATCTCTAACCCTATTGCCTCTCAATTCCTTTTAACATCAAACTTTTTCTTTGCTTTCTTATTGCCAAAACCTGTTTTAGGCACTCATGAAGCTTGATAGAAATTGTCTTGAAAAGAGCTGAGTGATAGAAACTGACCAGATGTGCAAGAATATTCATGGTTTATTGAAGCAACCTCTACTGTCTTCTCAGAGTGGGGTACGTTCAACTGACCTGTTGTCTCTCATACAAATTACTGCCTCATTATCACTCATTCCTCTGGAAAATAGCTGCAAGGGACAGAGAGCTCATGTTAAATAATTCAGCAAAACAGAGAAAGAAAACTGTATCTGATCTAAAGTAGAGGCATCTGAAATTTTCTGCTGTGTGCAAATGAAAGTGGACTTGAAGGGACTAAACGAACCAACTTCTCCTATTGGACATGAAGCACAGATGTCATCCCCACTGATTTTAAACATCCTGAAGATAAGCGTCTATTTTTCCCTTGTAGTGGGTGGAGGTAGGAAACTTTGTGGAAGTGACCCATTTCAGCTATAGAATCATAGAATCATAGAATAGTTAGGGCTGGAAAGGACCTTAAGATCATCAGGTTCCAACCCCCCTGCCATGGGCAGGGACACCTCACACTAAACCATGTTACCCAAGGCTCTGTTCAACCTGGCCTTGAACACTGCCAGGGATGGAGCATTCACAACCTCCCTGGGCAACCCATTCCAGTGCCTCACCACCCTCACAGTAAAGAACTTCCTCCTTATATCCAATCTAAACTTCCCCTGTTTAAGTTTTAACCCGTTACCTCTTGTCCTGTCACTACAGTCCCTAATGGAGAATCCCTCCCCAGCATCCTTATAGGCCCCCTTCACATACTGGAAGGCTGCTATGAGGTCTCCACTCAGCCTTCTCTTCTCCAGGCTAAACAGCCCCAACTTTCTCAGCCTGTCTTTATATGGGAGGTGCTCCAGTCCCCTGATCATCCTTGTGGCCTCCTCTGGACTTGTTCCAACAGTTCCATACCCTTCTTATGCTGAGAGCACCAGAACTCCAAGAGCACAATACTCCAAGTGAGGTCTCACAAGAGCAGAGCAGAGGGGCAGGATCATCTCCTTTGACCTGCCGGTCACACTTCTTTTGATGCAGCCCAGGATACAGTTGGCTTTCTGGGCTGTAAGCACACACTGAAGCCGGCTCATGTTCATTTTCTCATTTACCAACATCCCCAAGTCCTTCTCCTCAGGGCTGCTCTGAATCTCTTCTCAGCCCAACCTGTAGCTGTGCCTGGGATTGCTCCGACCCAGGGGTAGGGCCTTGTACCTGTCATGGTTAAACTTCATGAGGTTGGCATCAGCCCACCTCACAAGCGTGTCAAGGTCCCTCTGGGTGGCATTCCTTCCCTCCAGTGTATCAACTGAACCACACAGTTTGGTGTCATCAGCAAACTTGCTGAGGGCACACTCAATTCCATTGTCCATGTCAGCGACAAAGTTGTTGAACAAGACTGGTCCCAGCACCGATCCCTGAGGGACACCACTCGTTACTGGTCTCCAGCTGGACATTGAGCCGTTGACCACAACTCATTGCGTGTGGCCATCCAGACAGTTATATATCCACCGAGTGGTCCACCTATCAAATTGATGTTGTGTGAGACAGTGTCGAATGCTTTGCACAAGTCCAGGTAGATGACATCAACTGCTCCACTCCTGTCCATCAGTTCCGTAGCCTCGTCATAGAAAGCCACCAAATTGGTCAGGCAGGATTTCCCCTTAGTGAAGCCATGCTGGCTGTCACCAAGCACCTTGTTGTTTTTCATGTGCCCTAGCATGCCTTCCAGGAGAATCTGTTCCAAGATTTTGCCAGGCACAGAGGTGAGACTGACTGGTCTGTAATTCCCCGGGTCATCCATTTTCCCCTTCTTGAAAATGGGGGTTATATTTCCCTTTTTCCAGTCATCAGGAACTTCACCTGACTGCCATGAGTTTTCAAGTATGATGGCCAGTGGCTTAGCAACTTCATTTGCCAGCTCCTTCAGGACCTGTGGATGGATTTCATCAGGTCCCATGGACCTGTGCACATTCAGGTTCTTAAGATGGTCTCAAACCAGACCCTCTCCAACAGTCTAAGATCTTAATTCTCACAGTCCCTGCATCTGCCTTCCAAGACTTGGGTGGTGTGGTCAGAGCGTTTTCCAATGAAAACTGAGCAAAGAAGTCATTAAAAACCTCAGCCTTCTCCACATCCAGGGTAGCCAGCTCTCCTGACAGCTTCCAGAGGGGGCCTACATTGTCCCTGGTCTGTCTTTTATTTGCGATGTAACTACAGAATCCCTTCCTGTTATCTTCCACACCCCGAGCCATGTTTAATTCTAACTGGGCCTTAGCTTTCCTAACCTGGTCCCTAACTTCCTGGGCAACATCCCTGTATTCATCCCAGGCCACCTGTCCTTGCTTCCACCTTTTATAAGCCTCTTTTTTCCTTTGAATTTCCCTCAGCAGCTCCTTATCCATCCATGGAGGTCTCCTGGCCCTCCTGCTGCACTTCCTTTTAGTTGGGATGCAATACTCCTAAGCAGGTGATCCTTGAATATCAACCAACAGTCTTGGCCCCCCCTGCCCTCTAGGGCTCTATCCCATGGAACCTACTAAGCACGTTCCTGAAGAGGCCAAAGTCTGTTCTCTTGCAGTCCAGGGCAGTGAGCTTGCTGCACACTCTTCTCACTGTCCTGAGGATCTCGAACTCAACCATCTCATGATCACTGCAACCAAGGCTGCCCTGGAGCGTCACATTTCCAACCAGCTCTTCCCTGTTGGTGAGCACGAGGTCAAGCATGGCACCTCTCCTTGTTGGCTCCTCTATTACTTGCAGAAGGAAGTTGTCTTCTACACAGTCGATGAACCTCCTGACAGACACCTACTTCGGGAGGAAATGAATAAAGTCATTACATTGCTAATATCAACCTCTGTTCTTTCTTGGGGGCTTAAACCTCCAGGAAAACCAGAGTGAAACCTACTCCAAACACTGCAGGCTAGAAGTGAAGGGTGCCTTGTGCTTGCATGCCTGTCATTTTCTAAAATTCCCTGGGGCAATCATTCATTTACCATCTGGCAATAACAAAAGGTTACCAAAGAAGCATCCTGGGCTGTGGGTTAGCATTGGGCTCCAGTTCAGCAGCAAGCAGAGAATTCAATTTCCATTGTCCCCACTTTCTGTGCCCTGCCAGCACAATGCTGAACTCTGTGTTAACAAGGCCTAAAAAGGAGGAATCCACTTTTTACAGGATTACCAACTTTCTTCATGGAAGACACACACACACAAAAATGAGCTGGTGATGGAAGAGTGAGATCTGACAGGTGATTTTCCTTCATTTCCCCATCAGCAAATATGCTGGCGGTTGCAGAGCAGTTTCTAGTTCTCAGAGATGTGCCTTAAAACCAGAGGTAGGAAGCGGCAGAGTGCTTTTTGTGAACTGAAATGATGTTTGAGGAAGGTAGTATTACTTCAATACAACCAAATTTCATGTGCAGTAAGAACAGGGGCTAAAAATAGACCAGGATGCTAATAAGGGCCTAGCACACAGCAGCAGTACAATGAGATGATGATTCTTTTTGAAAATACAGTAATTTAAAGGGTTGTTTCTTTTTGTGTCTTTCTGCTGCTGCAAAGCATTCAGAAACACGAGGCTGTTTGGGTCTTCAGGTTTTTCTCCATAATCTTAGGAGAATGAAATGTCATTTTCTCCTTTGTCCATTAACAAGAGTTGTTTTATTTTCCTGAGGCTGCTTACACGTGACCAACAAAGTGTGCCAGAGAGGGTTTTCATAACATCAGGTAGGTCTCCACACAGCCCAAGATGTGGGATTGGGATATTTCTTATACAGAAGAACTTTGATTTTCCCCAGTTTGTAGGCCATGGGGCCTGAAGTATCCACACTTTTTTTACTGCAGCCCAAAGCTTAGACATGTGCAAGAGATGAGCAAACCAAGGTGAGCTCCACATGGACCTTCTTGCAAGCCTGGGACACTTCTGTACCCTCATGGCTGTCTACCAGGCTCAACCCAGGAGAACACATGTGATACATGTCCTCCATTGCAGGCACTGCTGGGAGCTCCTTTTCTTCAGCTTAGTCACCTCTCCTCCTGAAACCCACCTGGCATCCCCAGGTTAGCCCAGGATACTCACTTCTATGGGACACTCAATTCCCTGGCTGCCCATATAGCTTACACATAGACCTTCCTAAAGGATGAAACATCCCACCACCTTTTGAGAGAGATGGGCAGAGAAAAGGGATTGCTCACATTTGTGAGCAGCATGGAAACAACAGAACAAAAATCCAGCCTTGGATGCAGCTGCTGGTGGTGAGACTGAGCCATCTCTAGCTCTGGTGCACCCAGGAAAACTTGGTTAAGGCATGATAAGGACCTTGAAAGGCACAACTGAAAACCACATGTGTAAACCACATCTCTGAAGGAAACCAGGCTGAAAATCAGAGCAAGAAGCTAAAATTGTTTATTAAATATATCCTTTTTTCCTGTCAGAGACAGCCAACTGCCTGCCTATTAGCAGCCTGCATAGGTGGACCATAAAGCATGCAGCAGATCAGGAGCTGTTTTCTGGCACACACACACTTGTCTCCTACAAATACTACTCCGGGAGGTATTAAGAGGTATTGTCTCTTAATACTTCCATTACACAGAGCCACACAGATGGTAATTAATGCATCATGACATGACTAAACTGTAAGAAGAAATCGCTGCAACAAGAAGTCACCACAAGAACAGCAGGATTCAGATTTGTGTTTGGTTTGAAATTGACTCCTTTTTTGCTTGAAGAATTAGGGACCAGCTATTCCACATTATGAAAGATTTATTTGTCTGCTTCCTGAGTTTTGGGTCACAATGGAGCTTTGTTATTTTTAATAGATTCATGTACTCCTTCCCTAGCGCTTTGTCAAATAATAATACTTACAAGGTAATAAAAGGAAAAAGAAAACACAAAGAAAAGAACCACCCCCTGTGTCATAAGTCCCAGGTAGGTGAATGCATATGTTCGTTTGTGTGCACGTGTGTGTAGAAGGGTTGTTTATTGCACCACCCAGCACAGAATTAAATAATTTATGTACCATCTACATGCAAATGCATCTTTCATTTAGGTAATAAACTGCACCCTTGTATAATTTACCCAAACAATAGAGCTGCGAGGACACGGCTACTAATCTTCAAAAATCAACTGTGCCTTTTCAAAAGGGATTTTTGTCTTTCTATGAATTGATCAAACTTGACAAGTAATTTCAACCTAATGTTCACGGCTATCCTCCTCTCTCCTCGCCATCTGTAGGTGAGAAATCCTATTTTCTGGAAGTGACAGGGTAATGCAGGAGGCTGCAGACATCTGTAAAAAAAAAAAAAAACTAAAAAAAGAAGTGGTTTTCCCAGAGCTACAGGCAAAACAAGGGTGGATTCAGGAAGGATTTGGGTGGCTTTGAACAAGTGATAAATTCTTCAGGCCTGAAACTGCATACATAGTTCTTTAACATTTTTTACACATAGTTTTTACACGTTTTTTAAGCTGCTAAGTTTAATGAGAGCAACTAAGGGATTAAAAGGTTTTTGTACATAAAATGGTATGGTGGAAATGCTCCAGAGAAATAGCCTTGCTCTTGTTAATAAATATAATGAAGACTCACAGAAAAAATTCATTCTGCAAACTTATTGCCTCAATGAAACTGCATTATAGACAAAGAGACTGAATGTAAACTCAATTTGCTTCCAGATTTATTTATAAAACTATCAGCTTTGACTGAAAGCTGATGAGCCCTGCATCAAGCAGTACAGGTGAATTTGGAAAAAGGACAGTTACCACCCTGACAGGACCACTGACATGACTGGGATTAATCCAAAACAATTTGCACAGCTACAAGACAATCTTGTGCAAATTTAGGGTTGTTTCTCCCAGGAAATATGATAACAGCTTCTTAGGGCTCTTTTTGGTCATATCAGGACACTTCAGGGAATACAGAGCAGCCCCCGTGCACCATTGAATGGAGATTCTGATATCCCTAGGCTGGGAGTATCCAACCCCAAACATAAGCATATCTATGTGCAATCCATATAAATATATTAATACAAAAACTTTTGGGTTTTGGTTTTTTTTTTTTATAAAACCTCCTGTGCACTTGCTTTCCCCCTTTCTGCATCACTGCTGCTCCTGAGAAATCATTCAGGGTTCTTCTCCATAGCAAGTAGGAGGTTGTCATATGGGACACCAGGTGCCCTTGCACCCAACCCAAGGTGAAAGGGTGGATAAGTGGACCCAGGAATGTCCTCAGCTCTTGGATCCTGCTGCACATCTGCGTATGTTCTGCCTGCAAGAGCTCCAAGCCAGGCTCTTTCCCACACTCACACTCTACCTCCCACACAAAGGGATCCCCTACGTCCTCTTTTCAGCTCCTTTTGGGGGGCTGCATATTGTCGTCTTTGTGACAGACCTGCTAAACATAAGCTAAAGTATTCATTTCATGAGTATGAAGGGAGTATGTGGTGGTCAGCAGGCGAGAGATGACTGAAGACCATTTGTACATCAGGTGGAACCATATGGCTGTGCAAGGCATGAGGGACAGCAGGAGGGTGGCAATTCACTTTGGTGTCACAAGAATTTCTGAAGTTCTGAAATCTGCTTTGATTTTCCTATTAGAAGGAATGCCTTAGCTTCTGATGGCTTTCACTTAAGGGGATTATGTCAAAACAGATTGAAAAGATCCTTTGGAAGATTGAAAAGGTCAAGGCTTTCAAGTCTTTCCGTATTTCCCCCTTTTGTTTCCCTCCCTCAAGGATATAAGAAGACAGTCCACCTCAAACTTCACTAACGCAGAATGGGAAAACACAGTCAAAATCAATATATGACCACAAAAGAGCATCTTCAGGGGAAAACCCTCACATTTTTTAATTAAAAAAAATAAAATTTTGTAACTAACCTAAACACATTTTTTTCCCAGACATCGCAGCTGAAATAAAAACTGAGCTTCTTTCTGTTGGCTACTGTGTTAACTCCTCAACCAAGACAATTACCTTCATTTTGAGGTTTGGTCGTTGCTGGTTAATGAGGGTCACTGAGGTTTCTGATTGCACAAGCAAGAGGTGATTCCTTAGATTTGCCCCATGAGGGCACTGGCAGCAATAATTCGATGGAGCAATGGCAGGTTGGCCATGCAAGGACAGAGACAAAATTCTTTTGGTCACAGAACTCACCAGAATGGGATTTCTGAGCCAGAAAAATTCCAGGTGTGTTTGTTTCTATTTCAGTAAGACGAATGGGATTTCATTTCCATTCTATGTAAATAAGTAGTGGTTTGCCAAAATACATTGGTCTCTACTAACAACATTACTTTCATAGGTAAAACAAAACAAACCCACTATAATCTTTCATCAATTTCTTGAATCATCTAGTCCTGAAGAATGATGGGTTTTTTTCCCTTAAACCTTTGGGCTTCCTGAGACTGTGATCTTAAACCTGCACTGAGGTCAGAGAGAGAGACTCCACTGCTAAGAGCTGCTCTGCTCTGCTGTTGCTCTGGGCAATCTGTCTACTATTAGTCATGTCAGGCAGGACCAGACCTGCTGTTCTCACCACCAGCAGTTCATTAAGTTCTCCAAATCATTTGGGTCATTGAAGGGAGCAGGGCGAGAGCTCAATGCCAATGAAACCTTAATTTTTCTCTGAAAAGAGGTGGCAGCCTAAGTTACTGCCAATTTCCATAAAACCATAAAAGTCCAGCAGTATCAGTAAGATAGGATTCAGTCCACAGCTCCTCATTATTCAGACGGATGGGAGGATATGGAGATGCCACAGTAATCTGGAGCAGACAATGAAAGTTGTCAAGGCGCATCTGATTAAAACTGCAAATCCTACAACCCTAACCTTAATCCCTGCCCTGTGGAAAAGGGAGATTAGCCTGGGTCCCAAAACAGATAAGTCTATCTTTTCCTGAAGTTACATTCAATCTCTTCCCAGGAGACAGAGTGCATGGATATTGCTTTTTCTCTCCCCCTAATTAGGAAAGTATAAGAAAGTAAACACTGGTTCTTGCACAGTAACTGGAGGAGCAGAGGGGAGTGCCTCTGTCTCTGATTGCTTTATTAGCTCTCTAATCCTACCCACACAGCCATCGAGGCTGAGCAAAGGGGGTCTTTTCCAAAGGCCATCTAGCCCTGGGGGTTATACGGTGTTTTGCAAGATGCTGAAGCAGTCCATCAGCTTCTGTTCCCGTTCACACCAGTGTGAATCTGCAGCAAGCGGGTGTGCTGCCAGGGATGGTGCTGGCACGCCAAGGCACGGCGCTGGCACACCAAGGCACCATGTCTCCCTCAGGTCTCCCCATGCTCCTCTGGTCGTTAGGTGCAGTATTCTAAATGGGATTATTTTCTACATGATCTGTGCACACAAGGGATGATCGTGGTCACTGGGTCTCCTGGTCCAACCAAATTATTTCACTAAAAGCTTCCTCTCATGCCAATGGACAGGCCATTTTCAGATCTGCTTTCTCAGCAGCACACTAGAGGGGTGCATTTATGTGTTTTGAGCTAAGGAGCCCACAACCTGCATCAGGGCCTGTGATGGCTGATGTCCTCTGGAGATGGGCACAGAGGAGGCCCTGTAACACCAGCAGCCAGTGGGATGAGCGTTGAGATGCTCAACATTGATACATGGCAAAACACTCTCTCCTCAGGCATCCTCCCACCACCCTTCACTCCAGTAACCCCGTGGTGTATTTTTTTGTGGCTAACATCCCAGAGGCAGACGTGCAAAACTTCATTGTACAGCCAACAGGGAAGGACTGTGTAGAGCAGAGGGGCTTTTTCCAGATCCCACTGGTGCCAACCATGTCACAGCAAGGCACGTCCTTAATGAATTTCCCTCCCTCAACTCTCCAAGCCACTGTACTCACCTTTACCTTCATGTGGGGCTGTTGTTTTTCAGCAGGACAAAGGCAGTTTTAGAGGACAAGTTGGAGCAGAGAAGCCCTCCTGGAGAAGTGCAGCCATCCAAGGGCAGGGGACCCACTGCAGAAGCCCTGCTCAGGAAGCCCTACTGACGGGCACCAGGATTAGCTTCTGTCCATGGAACAACTCAGAGCATGGAGAAGATGACAAAGTAGCACCTTGCAATAATATGACACTTCGGTTTTTGTCAGCCAGGCCCTGATGGTGCTCAGATGGAGACAATAATAATGTGGTGCTGTTTTGTTTCCAAACCAAACACAGGAGAGGCCTTTGAGATTAACTAGAAACCCTGCTGATGTCTTTAAAACACATACATGGGAGGAATGCAAAGCATTAGCTGTAGTACTTATTTTGCATAGCATAGCTATGTTTTGAGAAGGGGAGGGTGGTGCTCATTAGCAGCATAAATGTACCAACCTGTGTTTTCAAGCTATTAATGTAGTGGCTAGTATTAATGGAAATATAATAGAATGAGATGCTTTTAAAAGTGTGGGATTTAGCACAGTCAGGAGAAAAAAAATTAATGACATTTTAATGAGAAAATCAGCTTGCAGTAATTTTACAAGTAAAGATTATTTCCTTGATTTGACTTGCAAGGTGTGCATGTGAGGACAGTGAACAATGCATTCATTCACCCACATCTGTGGTGTGCTGACATAGGGGACCATCACAGCTTTCCATCATTGAAGCTGATCTGGAGGATAGCATGGTGCTAACTGGGCTGAAAGGGCCAGGGATTTGCCTCACCTAGTATGGGGTGCCAACAGTCCACTCATCTCCACATGAACATCCCATTCTCAGCTCCCTTTTCTGTCTGTAGGCAGAAATGGGTGCTTTTAGCATCTGTCCCATCTGACTGCTTTTAGACTTCTGTGCTAGGAGAGGTCTTACACCTTGAAGGTGCCTATTTGCCTTCACTGGGGATAATGTTGACCATGAGATCTCCACTACAAACTTTCCATTTGAATTCAGATACAACTTGTTCAGTCTTCCCAAGATCCTCCTAAAGTGAAGCCAGTATATATATCTACATCAGCCTTCTCCACCAGTGGCATCAAAAATGTGCAGGGCTCCAAGGAAAGATTAAGAGAGACATTGTTTCAGGGGTGGATCAGGATGATTTCTGTACTGCATGTTCCAGCTTGCTATGCTTGAGCTTGCCTTATCACACACTGATGGTATAGAGGACTCTCAGGCAAGAAAAATTCTTTCTTGTCCAACAGGACAGCATCACCACGATTCTCTGCTTGGATCACATCTTCCTAACCCCACATGTTTGAGAAGCTGTTATCTGAGTAGCATGTTTAAATTTGTATGCATCTTAAAGGACACAGCCTCAGAGAGGCATTTCTTGCTGTTCCTGGAATCTGATGTGTGGAATATCCTCACCCCTTTTCCCCAGTTCTGCAGCAGTTATAAAGAGATAACTTCTGCCACTCTCTATAAGGCAGATTGTCTCTGGTTCTCTATAAAGGGCTGGATCACGGTAGTAATCCAGGGGAGATATCCGCCGTGACAGACTTTCTCCTGCATTTAAGCTCCTAGTGCCAGCCACTGCTTCTACAAAATTCATAAGGCGAGGAAGGAACAAATCACCTACTCCGAGGTCCTTGGCAGAACTAAGGGCCATTTGATTTCACTCAGTACTCTCACACTGAGTTCCAAACTCCTTGCTAAGCTATGGTATGCATTTTAGGAGGACATTCAATAGCTTTCTAAGGTCACCACTGAGAAAACAAGACGTGAGGGTATCTGAGAGGATTGCTGCTTATAGTGCCCTCTTTTAGTCTTGGTCACACTTTGCAGCAAAAGTAAACTTAAGCTCTGTCAGAATGACATGATTTGCTCATTTTATGTTCAGTGCTCTGTTCCCACATTATTGCTTACTCGGATGAATGGTGCTTGAGCCCCCAGTGTGGGCTGGTTGCTTTGGCAGGCCAAAGGCCAGGAAATATGCTATTACCTGAGCTTTTGCTTTTACTTGTACTTTTTTCTTTTTTCTGTTTTTTTTTTTTCATTCTAGGTTTTGAAAGGTTAAAGTGAAAACTGGAAGCCAAACCTTCATGCCTGAACTGCAGTGACTGTAATACAGCAAGGTAGCTCTGACCACTTCAGAACTGTAATACCCATAAAATCAAGTGGACACCTCTAACGCTCATAAGTCACTGGAACGACTCTCCATAATTTTCTTTTCCCCAGTAGATTTATCCTTCATTTACTTTTGTTTGTTTTCTTTCCAGCAGAGTATGAAATTTAAAATAGAAGTTCTACTGTGAGGGGAAACGAGTGCAGGAGACGTTGTCATTTATCTGAGCTGCTAAAGCAGAAGGGAAGAGCTCATTGAAGACATTTTTTGTCACCTGCCCTTTAAACTAGAGTACACTCTGAAAGGTGTACCAGATTGCAAGGAACCTTTAGTGCCATTTGCTGTATTGCTTCAAGCTTGGTTGCTCACAACTTAATTTCTCCAATGGTTTCTACCTAAAAGCAAATTGCATATTAGGAAATAACACTGCAAACATGGATCATGCAGGAACACTTTTCAGCATTGGCAGCAGCAGCAGTTCCAGAAGCCTGTGGGAAATTGTGGGGCTGTGCAGAGCTCTTACTTGCCAGTGCACATGAAGCCAAAAAGGATCAAGCAATGAATATGTGTCACTGTCTCATGACCATTTCCTTGCTAACTCTCCTGCAAGTTTTATTTTAGTGAACATCACAGGGGTCAATTTAATCGTTGTCACAGATGACACAAAAACAGACAAGTCATATTTCTTTTTATTCTTACTTCACCAGCTAAATTTTCTGTGGACTGAACATATTTGCTTCAGGTCCCAGTTCAGCAGAGTACTTAAATATGCATTTAATACTCAAGTATTAGTAGAATGGTTTGTAAAACATTTTCAGGAGGGAAAAATGTGTCTGTGCTAAGGCTATTTCTTCCTGTATCAAAGGGAAACAAACTGTAGTATGGAACCTCTTTAATTTTCTGCTAGTTTTAACTTTTCTTTATACAGAAAGATAGACTTCACAGCAGCAGATTGTGTAGCACAGAAATCAGAGATCTTTCATCCAGCTTTATAGTTTAAAATATAGATGTTTACATCTAAGCTAATGACTGTGGTTGCCTTTATAGCTAAGGAAATAAGCACTCATTGGGAGCTGCCACAGGTCATCCAAGGTCTCCTAGCACCCATGCTGGAGATCTTTGCTGTAGCCATAGTGGGTCCCCACTGCCTTCCTCAAGGGTATGCCTAATTCTTCCTTCAAACTTGGAAACTCCTCAGCTTTGAGCTCAAGTTGTTGATTTCTTTCTTCAGTGAAAAAACGGGACCAGCTGGTGGCATTTCTTCCTTCGTAATCCACTACAAAGAGGCAGGTAGTGCTACAAAGATGTTCTGTTCACAGGATTTATTTGTGTTTTCAGCTCTCTGTTAAGCTTGAAAGTACCATGGAAATATTATTGGGACTGTGTTTTCAAGGCTGTCCATCACCAGCCTTATTGCTGCATAACTGAGCATGTTGCTATCCTCTGTCAATATCCACCAAACCTGTCCTGTGGGAGGGCATTATTTGTTTATTTCTGGACATCTTTAAAAGATCTGGATATTAATTATATGTGTGTTTGTGCATGTATGCACGTATATATATGCTCAATATATATGTATGGAATAATTTGGAATTATATTGGAAATAGACAAATCAGAAAAAGAATTAACCAGGCATGAACTGTGTCTCTTTGTTTTACCTTTGATACGTATATTTGCCGAATGCCTTGTTTCCACTGTCACTGCCTGTTGTAACACAGATGTAGGATCAAAAAGTCATGGTGCTGAGGAAGCAAGAGGGCTCCTGTCTCCCCAGATGAGCAAGACATCTCCAGCCATAGTGTTTTCTGAGGTATTTACTGGGTGCACATACTGGTTGACTTACTAGCAGGACAGCCAGGGGCCAGGTGGAAAGAAAAGCCGTAGTTGAAGATGAACAGTCTACCATTAAATAAGGTCATCCCAAGTGATGCTCCAGTTCTGGGTGTGAGGCTCATTTCTCCAAGGCTGGATATAGCAGACAGTTAAGTCACTTCCTGTAGACCAAAAAAGCGGTTGTCAAGGTGCCTGGCCCTCTTCCAGGGCATGTCAAGCACTAAAGTAAGACGGACAGGTCTTCAGATTGTTTTGCATGTGTTTAAATCCCTTTCCTGGACACTCTGTGACTGAGGGTATATTTTATAAACCACTGTAAAAAAACACCTTATCAGGCAGCTGCCTTTTGGTCTCTGCCTTCATCCCATCTCTCCCAGAGTAAGAGTGTGCTGCCTGTCCCTCTGTCACAGCCACTGGGCTGGGAGCAAGTCCTGCGGATGGGCCCCATCTCCCTCCCTATTGACTCCTTTCTGTATTGAAATCTGTATTCTCCTCTCCATCAAAGAAGTTGAACAGCACAGAGCTCTTAGTGAGTGCTGTTATAATGGGAAGCTCAGGGATCTCAGGGGAGGGGATGGATGCTGTGAAGGATTGAGGACTGATGGTTGGCTCACCAGGAGGGTGCAAGTCCTGGGAAAGGGGCTTGTCATCAGGTCCTTTGCCTAAATCCCCCCTCTTTCTGGCTTCTTGCAGGGCCAGAGCCAATACACTTTTCAGTAGGAAAGACTCCTTGCAATCCGTATGGGATCTCAGTACACCAGCTTTTCTAACACTACATCTCTCTAATGCATACATCAGCTGGGTGCAGACAACCACAAGGGACTTCAGCCATACCTGGCTCTCCTAAACATTTATTCAAAGAAACTAGCACAGCTCCATGTCTGAGCAAGTCTGTCCTCCTAAAGCATAAGAAAAAGGTTTAAAAGGAGAAGGCAGGTCTTACTAGCGTCGTACAGCCATCTTCCACTGTGTACTTCTGAACTACAGCTGTGTCAAGTGCCACCGTGTAGGAACAACAGCCTCGTGGAGGCACCCAACCTACAGATTTGCCCCAAGCTGCAGTGGCAGAAATCTCAAAGCTAAATTATGAAGAGGAAACATTTCAATGGGGCAATGCCTGTCCGTCCCTTTTGCCTGATAACTTTTTTCACCTGTAAAAATTACACCTACGTGTTTGCACTTGCCAAACACTTCCCTGCATTCTTGCATCTCTCCCCTCTTCAGTTTACCCAGCAAAGAGCTGGAAGTGGCATCAGTTTTATCAGTGCTTGCTTTTCAATCCCAGGTGGAAAAAGTCCATGTAAATTGCAAGGCTGACCTTCTGAAAATGAGGCCTTGAATTACTCCTGTCTTGTATTTATCTTCTGATTTACCATATGGTGGGAAGATAAATTATATAGGTTAATTAGGAAGCCATGGAATTCTGTTCATCATTGTGCTATGCAATCACAAATGCAGCTCGCCTTTAGGACCCTGAATATGCTGACATGCAGTCTTTTCTGCATGCCAGCCTTATGGCATCTCCATCATAATAAAGGAGCGGGAGGGGGAGATGGCTGGAGTAGCCAAGCAAATCAGGAAAAACAACCAGCTAAATTGAGTGCTTTCTAAACTAATGCATTTAAGTCATACTCAATAAAGCTTGCCAGCAATCCTTGGCCTCTCTGATGTAAAGATCACAGAGGCATCTGATTAGAATAATGTGTGTCTTCTAAAAATCCTCTTTAAAAAATATTTCCATTCTGGATAGGCAACATGTAATGAATTGGAAATGTCCCTTTGCAAGCATGGGGTGAAGGGGGCATTCACCAAGCGCACCCAGCCCTGGGAGCCCTACTGCTCTCTGCCTGACACAAGATGGAAAACCCATCAGCTATAGCAAGCCTTTTCTCCTCTGCCAAAAGTTATTAAATAGGGCAGAAATATCCCTGATCAGTCCTGCATTTAAGTAACTTCCTGAAATTACTTGAAATCCAAGCTCCAGTTTTAGATACCAGAAAAAGCATCACACATCCAAGGCTCCCCAGGAGCCTCATCCCTCAGAAAAGAATTGATTTCAACGTGTGTGTTATGTGACTTACAGTAACTTGTCCCAGCTAAGGCTCTTTGAGTTTGGGAGATGAGAATGGGCAAGGATTTGAGGAGATATTAGGAATGTGATGGGGAAAAAGATAACCAACATGTCACATCATGGGCAGAGCAAATCTGTGACATGGCCCATCAAGAGGAGAGAAACACAAATATTTTTGAAGACTAATCTCAGTTTTGCATCTGAATCTTGTGAAAACCAGACCAGATGAAACCTTGATTATATGTTATAAAAAAGTATAACATACAATATGATCCTGCAACACATGCTTTGTTGTGGCTGTTTATTTGCCTAGAGAAGAACAGCTCCATGGACTGTGTGCATCCACACTGTATCTGTGTTTATTCCCAGGAGTGTGGGCTTTCAGCTTACAGAGCAGCTGGTATCCATGCCAGAATATAGTACTTTCTTGAGTAGTCTTGGCCAATTTAATGCTCCAGGTCTAGAGTTCTCTAGCAGGATCTCTTATTGCTTCCTCCCCATCTTACCAGAGCACATCAGCCTGAATAATGTCACAAATGAGGTGTTAAACCTTCTTGAGGAGGGTTGCAGTTGTGTGTTGTACTTCTCACATTGTATTAGAGCCAAGACCTGGGGGTCTCTTAGACTGCAACTGAGCAAAGCTTTGGGCAGGGCAGCAATACTGAATACAGCAAAGCTCAAGATCCCTTCCCATCATGTCCTCATCAAAGGTCACTCTTGCTTGGTCAGAACTCTGGCCTGGTGGGGTGGGATAACCTCCCTTTTTTAATCTGACAGCTAGGGATGTGGGAGGTGATCAAAGCTGCATGGGCCTCTATTCCTTGCCCAGCACCCACACCACCGGAAAATCCAGCTGAAGATGAAAGCCCATGATAGCTGAGAAAATGTACATTCAAAACAGACTTTCTGCATTCTGATGCATGAGGAGAGCCTGTAATATCAGTCATATTTATCAGTTGTATCTACAGTCCCCATGACCTCACTCTTTCTTTGGAATATTGGATACGAATGAGGACATGGCTTGTGACATCTGATACATGGAGAGCCACTGGGCTGTCTTAGATTTGCAAGCACATTATAACTCAGCAATAAACCATACTTGAAACTTGGTGCAAGACTCGGCTCCTGTAAAAAGGTTTCAATGCAGCATTAACACACATACTGGTTTTACTGGGAATTAGACTGTCAGCTTTAGTGTAGCATATGGTAATTTGTTGTACCAACAAATAATTATTTATAGGCATGCAATCTTATGTCTAAGGCTAGCTTCTGCCAAGCAGTAAGGGTTTGCATATATGGTGCAGATTTCCTACAAATAAGGAACTTAGGTGGAATAGCAGAGTACTGGAAGGTTGCATACAAGTCTGATAGTACCTCGAAGAGTTGCAATTTCTCCTTGCTTGTGCCATCTTGGAGACGTACAGCAATGCACTACCTCTAAACATTCCCTACGTATGCCCCATAGAAAATAACTTTTCCATTCTCTTTACAGAATTAAACTATCACTGTTACAATTTATCTTCCAGGACGTCAAAGAATACATAAGGAACCTGTTTTGATCTCCAGCTGAGGCAGTTTTGTACTTTCAGTATCAATGAAACTTATTCCAATCCCCTAGCTGCTTCTTTGTGGAGTGCTCTTTTGCAGTGCCCCTGAAACCTCTGATTATTTAAAATAGTTGAAAATAGCTATGGGTTAAGAGCACTTAAACCTTTTCATACTCTTCAGAGTAATTTAGAAAACCTGACAGGGTTTATCATTCTCTTCTGAGCAGTATAATCTTCAACACTGTTGGCAGTGGAGTACCAGCCAGACCAAGGGATGACGAGTACTTACAAAATAACCTGTTGAAATAACAATACATTAAGAAAAAGGCTTGGGCATCGTTCAGTAATGACCTTCATCAGCTGAAGTGTTTTTGTATTTTAAGTGAATTAATGAGCTATAATTAGTAATGATCTTGGAGACAGTGATCAGAGAAAGCATTTTGCATAATGTGAACAGTACACACAAATGGAAGGACTGTCTGTCTGAAGCAATCAGACAAGGTCTCTTTTGTCATAGTTAAATGTTAACACCTTCCTTGCTTCTTAAAACATGTTTTGCACTTTACACTTTGATGCCCTCCCATGCCACCACCCAGTCACTATTTATGATACAGTCACATTTGTCATAGCAATGGAAGTTTTGAATATGTTTTACCTGACTTTTAACAGATGGACATTAAAGGGATATTTATTTACAGAATAAAATTAAATCAAAGCTGAATCTTAGTGCACAGTTTACACTATCAGCTTTGCTCTGAGCTGGTGAGCTGTTTTTCCCAGAACTTGGAACCCTTCAATCACAGCTGCATCAAAGAAACAGACATAGAGAATGAACCTTAAACAATTTCCTAAAGCTAGAGGTCTTGATAAGAATCTATTATTCCATATTAGGATCCCATAATTTCTCCAGACACTGCCCTAAGATCAAAGAGGTATGCTAGAGCTTTGGCGTAGCCCCTGATCAAAAGGAAGATGTTCAATTTGCATTTAGAAAACATTTCCATCAACTATATTTTTCTGAAAATCTGAAAGTTTCATGATTTTACCTTTTGCATCCAAAAGAACAAAAAATTATTAACCCAGAAGCATAGAAAGGCTGAAAAGCTAGAAGACAACAGGGAAAGCCTCTGGCAAGGCTACCTTCCTCCATCATCTGCAGAAGCCACCTCAAGTAACTACATGTGTCAATTACCACTTTCATTTAAGTGCCTCCACCCCCATGTAGATAGGAAGAATATCACTTCAGAGAATGGTGGTAGTGCTTTAAAGCTGTTCGTTAGCTTTGAAATCAGTTAATGGCCTCCATAGGAAACATTTCTTCACTCACCTTAGCTGAAGAGTTGCTTCTCCTCTTCTTTACACCTCTCTGCACAAGTATTGTAAGTAGTCTGTGCTCAAATTTTAATGTCAAAAAAAGATGACTTGCCCTGTTTCAGCTCAAAGGTTTACTGAACAGCTTCTGCCATACCCTGCATTTCAAAGTATGCTGATGGCTAATTCTGTGCTGAACTGGAACTGACACTGGGAAGACCAAACTGGGCTGCTGAGAACCCCAACAAACAGCCTGCACCATCATTGAGAGCATGGGTTTGGCCAGTGCTACAGCTTCTGTAGAACACCCTTGACTTCATGAAATCGTAGGCAAAACTCTATTAAAACTGTCTTGAGCAGTTAACAGGAGCAAACCAGAGCTCAAGAAAGCTTAAAGCACTTTGAAAAAATTAATAAATGACAATTTAGGGATGGGAGTGTGAGGTGGGACTGCTAAGATACGCACAAAAGGCCATGGTTATACAAAGACACTACAAAACCCTCTGTATTAGACTTCCTAATAAGAAAGGAGAACAGGAAAGTCAGCATTTACACAGAACCCAGCTACAGGCAATAATTCAATTTGCAGTGAAGTAAGAGGTTGATTGTGACATTGCCAAAAAAATAGCTTTCCAAAAATAATACTGACAAAATGAGCAGTGCAAAAATAAAGACCTGATCAGAAACAATAAGGAGAGAGCCAGAAAGTTTGTCTGTCTGCAAAAGATAAATTATGCACTATAAGAATGACATCCATACATTCCAAACCATAATAACTATTAATTTCCAGGGACTTGCAAATGAACAGGCTAGGAGAAAAAAATTTCAACTTCCCCCATTTTTTCCCAAACCTGCCTAAATGTTATGATAACTGTAGATACCTACTGCTGCATTTTTCCTCCATTTGTATTTTAAATAGACTGCAAAAGCTGTGAGGCCAGCCCTCCTCACCAGCACCCACTCTGGATGGAGACCTGTAGGATACTGTGATGCCCCCACTGAAGTGGTTAATGCCACTCACTGGGGGAATGGAACAAAGCAGAGAATGGGCAGTGCTTAGGATTGTCCTTTTGCAGTTCTGTGTCACTGTGCAGGCAACTCAGTAAAATCTCACTGTCTGTGCCCTCAACGTTGAGTAGCAGATCAGCAATAGTCATGTAGACCGAACAATCCCCATGATCATCTGCCTTTCTACCACCACCCAGAAGTGATCTTCCACTGTTGTCACCACCCCTGTCTGTTTGTAACCAGATAAGTGCAGACTGGAGACTTGGTACCTTCTGGGATTATGAGAGTTTGGTGATCACACAGTCCTCTGCAAGACTAAGCACTGGGCAGTCATTATGGACATTGTTATCTCAGCACATGACAGACTTGAGAAACCGTAAAAGCATGAGTCAATTCAACCTCTTCATAAGACATGCCAAAAAACATACACCAGGTGTAGACTTTCTATTACCAGGAAGATCAAAGATCCAAAGCAGTGATCAAAGTATGAAGGGCTCACAAAACCTAATTCCCTCCAGGCACATGGTTAGCATTCAGAAGAAGTAGCGTGTTCCACAGAGGCTCCTACATGTGCTGCTGACAGTTAAGCTCTGCCCAAAGTAACTCAATTTAATTCACAAAGTAATAATTTAATTCACAATGCAGACATCTGAGTCAGCTGCTTAATGAAGGCATCTCACAGAGAGTGAAGCCAGGGACTGGGACTGGCAGCACATGCTCCCGAGTTTGTGCCACTTCACCAGCTGCTGAAGAACCTCCTCTGCTCAGATCACCAAGCTCCTTACTCAGAGAGCAGGGTATGTCCCCTCTAACTCAGGGAGCTCCAAACTGAATGTTTAAGTTGGAACTAATTGCCCCCAAAGCAATTATAGAGGCAACAGAGCAGCATCTTGAAGACCCAACAGAAGAAGAAAATATCCCTTGTATTGAGCCTCTGAAGTAAAGAGTCATCACTGGCATTTGTCCTGGTGTTGTCTCAGTGAAATACAAGGTGAAAGATAATTCATCCTTCAGGTAGTTTGGTGCCACATCACTTAAAACACCTATAAACTAGAGTGACAGCCTGTTTCTTGGGTTCTGTTGCAAGAGGCAAACCTCACCATAACCTTCGCTTAGCTTTACAATAATGCTCCTACAATTGCTCCGCGGAAGTCTCTTTGTGCCTGTCTTGTTAGATTACCTAAAGATTCCTGTATTCTGCCTGAAAGATTGCAACAAATTGCACTGCATTAGGGATGTCCAAAACAGAGGAAAATGCACTTCCAGACACTCTGGCCACACAAGTGTAGACCACATTTTTAAACATGAGCATATCAAAAAAAGGTGCTGCAAGGGCAAAGTGTAAAAGTCCTAAGATCAGCAGCAGCAGGAGCAAGGTGCAGAGGAGGTCTGCCCTTCCCCACCTGCATGCACTGGGTGATGGAGCAGCACTGGGGAGGTATAGGCCTTAGCCAAGTACCCAGCATGTGACAGCAAGTTCCTGAGGGACATGTGGTCCTGCTTTCAGCTCTCCAAGTCCAACGGAAGATTTCAGAAAGACAACTCATACTCACAAAGCTGCCCATGGGCTTCTCCTGTGCAGGGTCAGGGCATTGCCCTTTGTATGCTCTGTGGTACCACTAGAAAAATCAGTGTTTCTCCCCGCTGGAAAGCTGTTAGCTCCATAACTGCACATGACTTTTTGCAGCCAATTATATATTTGATCCCTGACCACAAAGAAGACTTGGTCTAAAAAGACCACCAAAGTCTACAGGAATTTTCTTTTAGCAGTGAGCCATAAATAAAACATTAAACAGTCTTTCCTATACACACTGCATCCTAAAAGTGCCATTTATCAGCAAATAATCACCTCACTTGAAATCAGTAGGATTATTCAAGTGTACCAGAACAAGCCAATTTGAGAAGAATTAAGCCTAATTAAGTTACAAAACAATGAAGGAAATTTACAAATAACCAAGGCAAAAGGGGACATGCTGTTCTGGTGGGAGATGTTTGCTTTATGGTTTTGTTATACTCCAAGGCAAGATATAGATTCTTTCCTGAGGAAGAGCTTTAAACACGGGAAAGATATAATTTAAGTGGGAATGTGGGACTAAAAAGGAGACAGCTAGAATGTATACGTACACATATATAGAATCATAGAATAGTTAGGGTTGGAAAGGACCTTAAGATCATCTAGTTCCAACCAATACAGAGCACATATAACGTGGTTTTCTGTGTCCAATTGTCTTTCATGGGCCTGTCTCACCTGGGAGACTACAATTTCCATGATCCACTGCTTATCCCATATGAAATAGGGAGGGCTGGTGTGTGTCAGAAGACACAGTTCAGCCATTAAACTTGGCCATCCATAAGAAAGAAAGGGACCACTGGCATCCAAATTCAGCTCACAGTTGGGATGCTCATTTTCAAGAAGGGCACATCCCTCTAAAAAATATGGCCAACACAAAGTACCTCAATTAAAGTGAAAAAAACCACATTAATTGTCTTTTTTAAATCTAGACCTTATTATCAGAAACATTAAAAAATTGCTGAAAATTGTTTTCCTGACACTAGGCAAATTCATGGCAATCTCCCACACTGTACAATAAGATGGTGAAATACTTCTAAGTAATGTAAGAAAGTTTCAGAATAACACAATCTAGCCCAGGTGTGTTCAGTCTTCAATGGGATTTTATTAGGTTCCTTGGAGCAAGAAGAGAAGCTTTCCAGGAAATGGGACTAGGAGGTCTTAGCTTCACATCTCTCCAAACTGATGCTCAGGTGCCAGGTTCAGTCGTTCTTCTTCATACATTGGGCAAGTGATGGCAACAAGCTCCGTTTCCAGCATTTGCATCTGAGCCTTAATGTCTGACACAGTGTTTTTCACAGCATTCATCTGCAGCTTCAGTTTATTGTACTCTTCTTGTAAGTCTCTGTCCACATCATAGAGGACATGACAGCCCTGTTTCTCCCCAATGATATGATGGTTCACTTTCAGGAAAACGTTGAGGAGCTCATGTAAGTCCAGAAGGGCCCGGAAGATTTCATACTCGCTCTGCATGCTTGGGGCAGACTTGGTCTTATCCTGGGTTGCAGTGGGGTTTTTCTTTTTAGCTCCATGTTCCTGTTCAGGGCCTTGGCCAGGGTTACCTTCTTCCCCAGCTGTGACTGTGCCAGTGTCCTTCTGAAGATCTGAGCTGGTATCTTTGCTATCTTCATTGACTGTGATGGTGTTAGCGTACTTCTGAGGCTCTGAGCTGGCATCTTTGCTCTCTTCATGGAATTTGGTGGTGCCACTGTCCTTCTGAAGATCTGAGCTGACATCTTTGCTCTCTGTGATGGCTTTTTGGTCTTTCCAGATGACGTGGACTCTTCTGTCATCCTGCTGGAAATCCTCTAAGACTTTTTTCTTTTCCTGGAATACCTGGAGGGTTTTGTTGCTTGGGCTGAGCTGAAAGCTTATATTCTTCTCTTGGAAGAATGGGAGTGGCTTCTTTTCCTTCTGGAGGCTTTGTTGAATGGCATCACTGTAAATAACCTGGAAAGCTTTGTTCTGTGACTGCTGACATTGTAGTGCCTTGTTTTCTTCCCAGAGCATCCTGTTTTCTATCCGGAGGACTTGGTTTTCCTCCCAGAGTGCTCTGTTCTCTTCCCATATGCTCCACTCATTCTGTGCCTTCTTGCTAAAGACTTTCTGGGAAGGAAAGGATGGCTGGCAGCAGATCGCATTCACCCATTTACCATCAACAAAGACGAACATATCATCCCTCATTTTCATCCATGGGGCAATATATTCCCCTTCCTCTGCATACTGCATGCTTTGGTTCATCAGATCAAAAGCAGACATGGCCTATTCTTTACTAAACTGAAGATAACTGTGTGAAAAGACTTCTTCCAGGACTTCCAGGACTCCTCTGGCGAGGAGCAGGCGACACAGCGTGGTTGGAGAAGTGTGAGCAGGACTGAAAGAAAAAGGAATACAAATGCACAGCATTACTGGCAAAATTCAAGTTCAAAATGAAAATGCACCAACAAATAAGTCAGTCCCACAGTCGGCTGTGTTGCCTCTTTGATTCTGGAAGGCATACATCAGAAACTTACTTCATAAAAGGTGAGAAAATTGGCATTGGTAGATAAAGCAGCTCTATGGCAGCACCATAAGCTTTGGGATAAAATTCTGTACTCTTATCCCTCTACCCCATTTTTACAGACACATGAGGCAGTAAAATGTGAGACTATATTGCACCTCAGACTAGCCTGTTGCTAAATGATAGACAGGCACATGAATGAAAAACTGTTATGAGGCTGAAACCTACTTTTCAAAGCAAAACATTTTTAAATGATCACGGGGTAAAACTGGCCTCGAGAGCAGCTTTTTCTTATTGATGCTCAGTGGTAGCCCATGTTAGCAGCATACCACAAAAATACAGTGGTGGTTGTGCTTTTTGATGTTAAAATCCACAGAACTGTAAACAGGAAGAGCACTGAGTGTCACAAGATGCACAAATAATTAAAACTCCAAACCACAGCCCTGGGACACTGGGACCAGGGAGAGCTCTGTTGCTCTTTGCATGTTTTTCTGACAACAAAACCATGGTCACCATGGTCCAAAAGCTGTCACAACCCACAGATAATTCCCCATTTTTCTTTCTCATCTATCCCATCTCTCTTCTCTTTATGTTCTTTGATAGCTCCATTACTTTTCTTGCTTTCTAGCCTTGCAGTAGTGATTGCTCATATCTTTCCTACTGCTTCTTTTTCACATCATCGGAAAACCCATCTCTTTAAAATCCATTCTGTGGGGCTGTACCTCCAATGCTTTCTATTTTAGTCACAAAAACCTCAGACTTAGCTGCACAACACTCTTCCCCCCTTCCCTCTACAGGAAATATTATGGCTTATATCACCTTCTGAACATGTGTAAACCTGAGCAAATGAAGTATTTCAGGGTTTTTTTACATTAACAAAAAACTAGCAACCAACCAAGAAAAACAGAAAAAAATAATTGTGCAGAAGAAAATCTTATTTTCTTCAGTGTTTGTCACACTAAATGGGTGTGACTTTCTTGGTGAAGCCATTTGAATTGAGGCTGAACTGTTTTTATAACCAAATTTTTTGAATTCTTCGTGTTTCTGTGCAATGCTTCTATGTACAGGGTTTCTAAGTACAAATGTGCCTTTTTCTAGTTAAAAAAAAAGTTGGTTGTCAAATTTCACCTTGGTCTACCTCTCTCTGAGGTCCCCGGAGCTGCCCTCCTCTCCTTTGGTAAACCCCATTTTGCTTTTCCATCTGCAAGGAGTTTTACCTTCATGCATTTTGCCCCTGTATCCCTGCCCCATGCATTAGGCACAAAGTGTCCACCATGCACAATCTCCTTACACCCTCAGCTCTGCCATTGCCTTGTGCACCCTCCCCATCTTATTTTTGCCCTTTCCAAAACCTGCTGCTTTGCCCTTTCCCTGCCATCTCCAACACGCAGCACTGCACCTTTGGGCTTCTCCAAGTTACTTCTGAGAGCCAGCATCCATAGTTCCTTCATTCACCTCCTTCCCAGGCTTGTCCAAAAGCTCAGAGAATTACTGTTTGCATTTAAAATCCAAAATCCCTTAATGCAGGGAAAAGCAATTGCAATACAGATCTGCTTGCAGTAACACTTGATTCTTTTTTTTTGCAATAGGATCTCTGTCTGACTTTCAGGGTTGTCTTACACATCACCAGCTGGTTTATCTCACATCAGACTTGTGGTATTGCTCCTCTACTAAAAGGGATTTCCTTCAAAACTCACAGTTCAGGAGGTTTATGTCTGCACTTATACCACGTTCAGAGCTATATATCACTCCTTTTCTTGCACCCTCTCCCCTGCAGCCTTTCCTGCATATCCCATTCCCTCGGAGTGTCAAGTCCCATCATGCCTACCAGCAGCCCCAAGATGAGGAGATAAATCGGCTCAGTGATCGCAAATCTCTGTGTATCCAGAGGAGGAGCAGAAAACATCCAGCATGATAAGCCCAGACCCACCTGCCACTGCATATCATGGGCAAGAAGCTAGAGTTGCTAAAGTCACATTTAAAGTGTTTAGATGGCATGTTTTCAAGATAAACAGAAATGTATAATATATACAACATTGAAGGACATTATCTTGGGGACAATTAAACTTGACAGAGGCTCTGTCAGCTCTTTTGCACTGCAGGAGAGACATCAACCCAGGCTTTGGAGAGATGCTTCAAGTTCTCCCACCTCCCATATCATTTACCCCTCATCTCTGAAGGAAACAACCCTGGGAGATGTTGGACAGCGGGGGGGCAGGGGGGGTCAGGACAGCTGGCTGGAGGGGAAATCACATGAAACCGAGCTGGGTTGGGTAATTCAGCAGCACTAAAGTATGCAGCTGGTGTGTGCTCACCTGCTCAGCCGGGGCAATGGTCTTCCTGCTGCCCGCACCACTGCCAAGCAGCCTGGCCTGAGGTCCTGCTTCTGCTGGGGTATCTGGGTGCAGCTGGGGTGTGCAGCTGCGGATAGAAGGGAACCACTGTGATGCAAGTGCTCTAGAACCCGCCCCCTGACACCTCTCCCCAGGGCTGGGAGCTCCTGAACACCCTCCTTGCCCTTTTGTTTTCCCTCCCTGCTGGTCTCCCAGGGTTGTCTTTGATTTTTCCCAGCATTGCTCTTTTTTTTTTTTCATGGAAATGACTTTTCTATTAGCTCAGCTCTCATGCCCTTTCCTGATCCCAGACTTCCCGATCTCCCTTTGCTGCTCATAACCGAGAGCGGTTTGGGTGGATCCTTTCTCTATCACACCCTCTTGAAACAAACTTTGTTTTCATTGTGAACCTTCAGATTATATTTGTCGCTGGACTGATTCTGATACATTCAAAAATCAGTTCCTTGTATGCGCTGTGAGACTTGAGGTTATTTTCTAAGGACATCATGTGTTTAAAGTTTTTCTTTGCCTGTAAGTTCAAGAGCAGTATATCACTGAACCCTATTAAGAAAAAAAATAGAATATACAGGACATGCATGCATTACAAGTTTAGATATTATTTGTAGCAACTCTTCTCACTTCCATGTCTTTACATTACTAATGATCTCATTCTCTTTCTTATTTGCTACATCTTTCAGATGTGATTTTTTTTTCCCTCATCAGGGCTCTTGAATAATAAATACAGCAGTTAATTTTGTATCCAGTGAAAATTACCAACTTGGCGTCAGCCCCAAGGTGACTGCTATTGCTTTCGGAAGTTGGAGGTGCAGTTCAGCTTTGGTGTTAAAGATGATAAACTCTTGTATAAAATTCTTCTCTGTAATTTCTCCCTTGCTTAATCTTAGACAAAAAATAAAAACATCACAGGTTACTATGGCAACTCCTCAGGGAGCATTCTCCTTTACTCAGGCTCCAGGATCCTGCACAGGAAAACAGGAAAATGTCCTCAAAAGAGAAAGGGAAAGATTTTATCATGGGGTACTTGTGCTTGGTTTGCCATCAAATGGGAATTTATGGGTGCAGCCAGTTTTCAGGAGAGGTGACTGAAATGGCTAATCTGAACTTCTGAGGCTGTGGACCTTTAATGAGCAACTTAAGGTCCAAGAGCTGTCTGGAAAGTGAGTTAATAGAGGCAAGTGCAATGTAAGACTGATCAGCAGACAAAGCCTGCTTAGTAGCAGCTGCTGAGAAATAAGTTAACAGTGTAGTTTTGCCTTTTCTTATGCAGTTATTTTCCTTAAAGGTGAACAAAGTTATTCTGGCAAGTCATTTATTTGCTGAAAATTAGGACTTCAAATACCAATATATTCGGATCACATTTAGTGAACATCATCAGATGTGTGTACGTGTACAACAGAACTGGAAATGCTGCAACAGCTCGCTGCAGAATTTTTATAGCAGCGACACTGATTTCAGAGCTGGACTCTCAAAAGGACCAAGATGTCATTCACAGGATTACAAAGGCAGAAATAGTGCTGAGTGTGTTCCCCTCCCTGCCAAGAGACAAGTACCCCCTGCTCTGTAAGAAGGGTTTGAGCTAACTTCTCAGCTGAGTGCTTTGTCCGCAGCTTCACGCTACTGTTTCACTATACAAGGAAATAAATATTAATTGGAACCAAAGCCGTATTCCCCATTCTACCTGCACACTTTACACCAGGCTGTTCACCTGACCTTGCTGTCCTTTCTCCCAGAGATTATCTGTTTCTGAACAGATCCAGTGGCAGAAAGCGGATGATCCCACACACTCATATAATATTCTCCACTTTGGAAACTTCTTTCCCTGCTGGGCTGCAAGAGGTCACCATCCAGTAACGGGTTGGAAGGGCAAAGTGCAGGGGGGAGAGCAAAGTCTGAACTGCTGCCATGAAGATCTTGCAAGAAGGACCCTGGAGACCCTATCCCAGCCTCCTTCCCATTGGGAATGATGGCATGTACAAACAGTAAAGTTCAGCCCTTTCCTTCATTTGCTTTTGGGTTTAAAAGGCCTGTTAAAGTGCCTGCAATAAAAATAATATTTAGTTAGTTAGTTATTTTGTAAAAGCATGTTTCTTTGAATTTGGAACATCTTCTTTTTCTTTTTTGTGAGTGTCTTATAGTCCCAAATCTTTATTTGATAACACCAAAGGCATCCACTGCCACTTTTTACCACCTCAAACACATTGGTGCTTCTGAAATGCCACTTTCTGTTCTTGTCAGCACAGGCTGCTCTCACTGCACACTCATTCACTGCTCTCCAGGGCATTAAGCCTAGATGCAAATCCTACTGAGTCACTGGAAAGATTGTTGCATATTTGTGTGATCTTGAATAATCTCCTGATCTATCTCCTGATCTCAGTGACTGCCTGGGAAGTAAAAACAATGTTTTCTTAGGTTTTAAGGCAATTAAGTGTCTGGAAGGAGAAGTGGTGATATCTCAGTGTCATATTCTGCCCAGGAACAGAGGAGTGCACTTGTTAAGCAGTGTGGAGATCAGTAATGAAAACCTCCAGAGCAGTTTTTTTTCAGACAGTTAAATGGCTTGAGGAACACACTGATGTCACCATCTATGTGGACTAATTGTCCTTCCAGGGACACCATCACAGTGCTGCTGCCAGTGTGCCTTAGTGTAACCCTCACACATGCAATGCTGTGCAAAACACCAAACTCTGCATACTCATGCCAACACCAGCCAGGATGCTTTGTTCAGCTGAGAACTGAAATGGAAGATTTCTTACTTTCATACCTTGCCTCTGGTCCTAATTTCACTTTAGACGTGGGGTAAATCATCTGTCCGCGTTTCCTTGTGCTCTCAGTGAGGCTGGGATACTGACTTTGTGACACAAGCTGTTAAGAGAGATTTATTCTCACTTAAGAAGTGCTTTGAACATGAACAGCACTACAGTAAAGAAGTCTTATGTTCCACTCTTATTTACCCCTATGTTAGTAATGCACACATTGTTTACAAGCTGAAGCAAACCATTTGACTTTTACTTGTGACATCTTTCAGAGGTGTCAGGCTTTGTGTTGTTCCACCTCAGATCTCATTCCTACCTTGCTTTCATTCTACTTCAGCTATAAATAATTTTGAAAATGTATTGAAACCATGTGCAGACTCTTGGTCAACTCTAAGCCGTTGCCTGTCAATATCCTTTGAGTTGTGCTTCTGCGATACCACTTGTGAGCCTTGCCACAAAATACAGCCCAATTGCTGTATCAGTCTCCTGCTTCTGTCTAATTGAGCTTTACAGAGCACAGTGTTACTGAAAATGCCCATTAGCTGTTTATTGTTGAGAAAATACTAGAAGTAGTGATGATAGATGCACTTGTTTTTGTTGTGAGGGCAGAGGCATGCTCACCAAGGGCGGTGGAGTGGCAGAGCTGACATTGCACCCAAAAGAGCTCTTTGGTCTCACCTTACACCAGGACAATTCAGATTGGTATGCTCACCTCAAAGTGCCATGTGTGACCATGGGGTATCCGGTGTGGGCTCCAGGGGCCACCCAGAAGAGGCAGACCTGCCATCAGACTGTGTCAAACCCACTGGCCCTGGTCTCTGATACCTACAAACCCCAAACAGCAATTGGGATTTGTGCTCAGGCAACAGACTTGAGCCGTTGGTGGCTTGTCAGTCAGGTGATGATTTGTCCCTCATTACTGCACTGATCAGGTCTTGCTGACTGCAGGAAAGCTTAAACACTGTCTTGTAGGTATCACATGTAGACATCTCAAAGCAGCTGTCTACAGTTTGGAGGTAAATCCTCTCTGGCCCGCAGTGCTGTTGGACATGATGTGCCACCTCCTGAAGACACAGCTGTGGCTTCCCTCACTGACCACTCAGGAATCTGCAGTTGTTGACCTCCTTAATTAGGTGGCTAAAACAGAGCCTCACACCCTAGCAGAGTGCTCCAGCTCAGCTTGGTTCATATGTGCATCCTGCAAGGGAATTTGATGCTGCTAAGCCAACGACTACTGCATGGCCTGGGACACCTAAACGGTGGCAGCTTGGCAGAGCTGAAAGAGTCATGTTAAAAATAAAAGCCCTCTTCTCAGGGCTTAAAAAAAGCCATGTGCAAAATCCCTGTCTGTCACAGACATCAAGCAAGAGACTGCAAAAGGTGTGGGGAGAGGGGAACACTAAGGAGCATCCCATTTGATGTGTAAGGGCAGGAGCTGAGTCTCAATGGGCAAGAGCAGAGTCTTGATGAGCAGAGCAGACGACAAGAGGACAGACTGGAGCTGCAATGTCCTGTGAATAGATGTGAGGTTTGGGAGGGGAGGGCGTTTCAAGTCATTTTGAACACAGCAATCCTTCTACTTGACAAGTCTCGCTGGGCGAGAGGAACAGTCAGCCTCTCCATTCCTGATTGACAGGGAGAAAATTGAGGGTTCAGGCTTATTAAACAGCCTCTAACAGTGATTTATGGGGTCCTGTACATTTTAATCTAACAAAAAAAATTAAAATCATCTAATTAGCGAAGTGTGTAATCCTGTATATTAATTGTCTATTAGCCACTTCTTAATTATAATAGAATGCTTATCAAATAGCATGTGATGGCCACATAACACCAATTTAAGCCATTACCAGGCTAGCTTCCACTTTAATAAGGATCTGTTTAAATGAAATCTAACTGTTTCATTTTATTTTAAGAGCTATAAAGAAGAAGAAGCTAAGATCTTAAAGAATTAGTATCCCATTAGGGTTTGCTAGATACTATCCTATAAACAGTGCTACATGAAAGCAATGTAAAAAATTCATTCAGATGTTAACCCAGATTATTGAACAGCAGAACAAGATGGAAACTTACCAGGGAAAAAAGATACGTCTCATTTAGAAATACTGGCAAGCTCAGGTAATTCCTGTCTCTTGACTGTTTGACTTTAGAGCTTTAATGTTCAACTAACATGTGTTTGTGCATGTGTATTTTCAGGCATTTTAAAAGAAATTAATTGAGAAAGTTTGATTATATACAACCACACTGACCTCTACGTGTCACCAGCAAGACTAGTAACACCTCTGCAATTTGAATAAAACAGGGTGCATTTGCAATAGCAATAACAAGAAGATATTATTTTATACATAAAACCATGCTATAGTGAGATACATATGATGTAAGGAAATAGTTGTACTGCCAATGGTTTTCACAAGCATGTGCTCAATACAAAGGGACCTGGAGACCCCAAAACACTAGGTTTGGATCTGGTGGATGGATAGGGTTTCCTAGTAGCTCTTCACCATAGCTTCTCTACCAGGTACTCTATGCATCTTCTCTGTCTTCCCCAGCCACGGCTGCTCCTGGTTTCTTTCTCCTATTCCTATAGTTCACAAAGCTGCATTCATAGAATCATAGAATCATAGAATGATTGGGAGGGATAGATAGAATGGGTTGGAAGGGACCTTAAAGCTCATCCAGTTCCAACCCCCTGCCATAGGTAGGAACACCTTCCTGTAGACCAGGTTGCTCAAAGCCCTGTCCAACCTGGCCTTGAACACTGCCGGGATGGGGCATCCAGAATTTTTCTGGGCAACCTCTTCCAGTGAATCACTATGCAAACAGTGCTGCATACAACACCCTCAGTCCTTACAGGCATGCAAGATTTTGTTATTATTAGATCCATGAGGACAACACAATTTTAACACCTGTTCATCTCAGGGTTTAAATTGCTGCCAGAGTACTTTTTTAATGGGGTGCCAGAAGAGGAGGGGTTTCAGTGATAAAACAAGAGAGCAGACAGTTAGATCCTTGGTACTGCTGTTACGCACACCTAGGAACAGTTAACCAGGCAATTTTAGAAACGTTATGCAACCCCTAGGAATGATTCTATCCCAGAGAAGCAGCCACTTTTACCCATTTCCCTCAACTTCTAATCTGCAAAGTCTGTCCTGGTGTGAATGGCAATTACAAAAGTTACCTGGTATTATAAAATTCCTTGTAAACTTCTGTGCAAATCTGGGGTCACTGTCTGTCCAAGAGCTCTGTACTGGCACACAGAAAATAGCTAGAACCAGAACACACATCCACCCAGAGAAATGCAATGAGAAAGAAATAGGTTAAACTGTTTTCATATGTGTCCAGAGGATATCATTAACATTAATGTAGTCATAAAGCAGCACCTTCTGGCTCAACACAGCAAATCTTTGCCTACTACCAATTAACTCTTCAAAAAATAATAGAGAACAATTTTAGCCCTTCTTGCCCCAAGCACAATAATTTGTTTCCTGCTAAGCATTATTAATTATAATACCCCTGCTCCTTTGCTTCACTCAAATGAACAGCCCCATCAGTGGCATAAGCTCCATAGCAAGGTGTACTTCAGGAGCAAGTATGGAATTAGTGGGCTTTAAAAATATTACTCTAGTTTTTACTGGTATTGTTCTTTAGTTGGTGTAGGGTTTTCACTCTTAACCATCCAGAACTAGAAAAGCACAGATCTCAGTTGAAGCACAGATCTCAGCTAGGTGAAGAGATAAATTCCCTGAAGATGTTCACCTTACTGTAATGCCAACAATTCAGTGAGCAGTCTGAGAAAACGATTTAGGTGGGGTGAGGCATGTGGTGAGATGGGCAGAAACACTCCTCAGACACAGCAGTAACCTTGTCCTGCACTGCTAAATGTAAACTGCAGTCAGATTGCTACCACAACTGATGGGAATGGTATTTGAGGTGATCCTCTTTCTTTGGCCAAGTGTAAGGTTCTGACTATGCAACGGCACATTAGTTGTGTGCTACTATTTTGCACATCTCCTCAGTTCTCCTCAGGTGTCCTTTTTCTATCAGCTCTTCTCCAATGCACTCAAGCAATGGCAAACCATGCCTTGTGCAAGGTTTCTGATATGGTGGCCCTGGGGTGCAGAACTCCATCACACATGTACTGTCCATCAGGCTCACTTATATGTGTATACATAAGCTTTGGATATTTGATTTAAAACGTAAAGGATACCGTCTCTCCTACAAGGTGTCTACAACATAAGTCATGTTATGCGGCAGAGCTGCTTGCCATCTCGGGCACAAGCAGAAATCACTCCTGGTCTGAGAAGTGCTGGCTGTGCAAGAAGCAAAGATAAGCCTTTTCGGCTTGGGGCGAAGACAGCTCATCTCCTTCCGACTGTAAGCAGGGATGAGGTGCAGAAATGCGTTATTCCCATTAAAATATTTTACATGGTGTTTAACCTGAGCATTGTGGTAGAAACCGTAAGCCACCTGGACTTTCAATACAAAATAAGTATACAGTATGTGGCAGTCAGCCCATTAACTGAAACACTGTTTTGCATAATACAAACACAGAGGTTACATATTGTGCTGATGCTACTCTTCCTATCTTACCAAAGTCACTTTCTGCACAGAGAGAGTGTTAGGAATATGATTTACTGTTTATACGTGTCAGAGCTTTGCAGGTTATCACGGACCAAGTACCATGGTGCTCACTGCTGAATGAACAAACTCCAAGGACACTGGTTCCTGTACTTAAAATAGAAAGACATAACAGGTCAATAGCTCCTACCTAAAGCCAAGTAGTTATTAGTCCATAGCTTGCAGAAAGCTGTACTACTGCTTCTTTAAGCTTGTGCCTGCTTGCATGTTTAGTCACAAGTTAGAACTGCACAGAAAAGAACAGTTGCTCTGGCTGCAGAACCTCTGCAACGCCTTTTTTATGAGACGGCATAGTCTTTCCTGAGCCATGAAATGCTTTGTAGTTTTGCTCTTGCGCTTGTCATGTCTTCAATATCTAACAAGGTATCTGGAGACTGTCCTCCTATTTCTAGTAAAGATTTCTACCTGGCACTAATAAGAAGACAGCATCCCAACACCACCTTTCCGAGGCGGAAAGGGGCACTTTGGTGGCCTGGGAAGACTCATCTGAAATGACTGATCCAAAGCCTGTTACAAACTTACAGACAAGGTACATGTCATCAGCCCATATCTCCCTCACTTTGCACCCCAATGCTGATTAATTTCTACAAGTCTAATCTCAAGAAGTGATGAATGACAAAAAATTACATCTCTGTGGCTTGCAGGCAATTTTTTTTGCAGTGCACCTTTATCTGCTTTGCCTGATTGATCAAAGATGTTGTTATCTGCTGTACTCCACAGGCTTATTGACTAGGTTCAGCCTTGCTAACCCCAAGCCTTCAAAATCATAAAAGTTGCTAAAAACAGAGGAAGTTTAAAAATTTAAAAAAAAAAAAGAAGAAAAAAAAGGAAGAGGGGTTCTGAACCTTCATAGAGGTCAAATTGACTTCTCACGCTTGGGAGACAGAGAAATTTACTTTTTTCTGACAGCAGCAGATACTGTCTTTACAAATAATGAGATATCTGCCTAATTATTTATCTTAGTTTTGTTATAATTACTTCTTCTCTGTGATTTTCTCCCCAGAATGTGTTTTCTTCTTGTATAGGAAGCAAAAGACAGCACTATGAGCATCTATTTCATGCAACTCCATCTCAGAAGAGAAAAGCAGATGACTGGAGCTAGCTACCTCCATGTCCTCTGGCCAATGTAATTAGTAGCAGCCCTTACAGTTCTGTTACCAGCCACTATTTCCATTTCTCCCTCTTTGCACCAGCTCCACCTCACTAAACACTGAGCCTTTAGAAACCATCTCCAACCATCTCCATTTACACATAACCCTCACATCTCTATTTAGGAATCCCCAAAAAGTACTGTTTAAAGGCAAAAATTAAAATGCAATAAGCACACTTGAACAAATGAGACCAGTAACGGCTTGCCTCATTGTTGAATCACATCATCTTTGATGCACAACTGCCACCAAAGCACAGATATACCTGGGTGATGGCTAGGGCTGAACTGCAGATCTCTTGCAGGGCCTGCTAACAAAACTGCTTCTGAGACGTAGGTGAATGTTAATATCAAGTGAACTCCATCAAAAGAAGCGTGACCACAATGTTGAAGGAGGTGATCCTGCCCCTCTACTCTGCTCTTGGGAAACCTCACTTGGAGTATTGTGTGCAGTTCTGGTGTCCTCAACATAAAAAGGACATGGAACTGTTGGAATAAGTCCAGAGGAGGGCCACGAGGATGATCAGGGGACGGGAGCACCTCCCATATGAAGACAGGCTGAGAAAGTTGGGGCTGCTCAGGCTGGAGAAGAGAAGGCTGCGTGGAGACCTCATAGCAGCCTTCCAGTATCTGAAGGGGGCCTATAAGGATGCTGGGGAGGGACTATTCATTAGGGACTGTAGTGATAGGACAAGGGGTAATGGGTTAAAACTTAAACAGGGGAAGTTTAGATTGGATATAAGGAGGAAGTTCTTTACTGTGAGGGTGGTGAGGTACTGGAATGGGTTGCCCAGGGAGGTTGTGAATGCTCCATCCCTGGCAGTGTTCAAGGCCCGGTTGGACAGAGCCTTGGATGCCATAGTTTAGTGTGAGGTTTCCCTGCCCATGTCAGGGGGGTTAGAACTAGATGATCTTAACCCTAACTGTTCTATGATTCTATGATTCTATGATATCTCTGTTCATAGGGAGGAAAAATACCCAACATTGGAAGGACAGATACTCACAGAAATCTGAAGCAGCATTTCCTCCAGATTATGAATATAAAATACCAGTACCTGAGAAGTAACATCAAACAACTTTCTTTTCTGCAAACAGAATCACTGAAGAACTTACTAAGTAAAAAAAGGTGGATGTTGATAACAAGAGTTTAACTAAAATCTGCTTGGACCACAAAGTTTATTAAAAAGATATGTGTTTTAAATGCCTTGTCACTTGCATATACGTATAAAATAAATTACAGAGATAGCGGCTCTTCATTATACTGGTATCTTTTTGCAGTGTGTCTGAGAAACCACAGGTACAAGTTCACATACATATCACCGCGCAAAGTGCTTGTCGTAATCATTTTCATGGGGAAAAATAAGCATTTGCAGGATCATATATTTTATGTTGTAACTTCAGTTAATGCTCACATCAATCAGATTGTCAAAGCTGTTTACAGCCCCTGCCTGGATATTTCCAGCTTTTGACGTGTTATGTCAAGGAGAACCAGAATCCTTGAAACATAATTTTGTCACTCCCTCTCTACTTACAGCTTTCTTCGCATCTTCGATTTTCCTGGTAAACTCTATATCATTTGCAGCTGCTTCAGAATCCCAGAGCCACCAGCTCATTAGCAATGTCAAGATCACATTATTCCTCTTTTGAGAAACTGCCCTGGATTTCCCACAAAGCTTTCGAGGACTAAGATTTCCAATATTTAGGTGGGTTCAGCTGCCACAACCTTTTGCTATGTCTGGCAAGTCATAATTTGCTGATTATAAGCTGTGTCTCTTCTGCAGTTCAGCTAAAGTTTAGAACTAGAATAAGATATAATGGTCCCAAGAGAGGGTGTGAGAAGGAAGAAGGGCTGGAGGATCTATATTTTTTCCTGCGAAAATTGGAAAGTCTGGAATTAGAAATGACCCTTTCCTGTCTATTTTTTGCCCAGATTATAATCATGGAGAAATCCAAAGATTTATCTCCATGCGTACCATGTGTCACATAACACGGACTCTGGAGTCGAGTATTTCAGGCCATAAAGGCACAGTGCTCATTAACTGAGTGAGTACCAGCACAGAAAATTTCTAGGAACATCCACAGAAAAGAGACAAGCCCGGATGTGCTTTACACCATCATCAAATTAGGTTAACTCAGCCTGATGGACTGTCCTTAAGAGACAGGCCCTGGACTTAAACCCATGAGAAATGAATAGGTGCAATTTATACAAAGGACCAAATACCTCACAGAAATGGGCAGGGGGAAGGGAGGTAAGTGCAGGAGAGGAGGAGAGCTTTCAAAAGCAGTCTAAAACTTGTACAGGCAACTGCAGCATAAAACCCCAAACCAGTACTACCCTGAGACTTTGGCCATAAAGTTTAATGGCTTGTTAACTTTACAAAGCCTTCAGCAATACAGAAAGAAGTGCCTGTTTCCCCTCACTTTACATCTTTACTGTTGGACAGTTTCTTTTTCCTCTCTCTCCCCTCTCATTTTAATCTAAACAATATATCTGGTTTGAGCACAGCTATAAAGCAGACTGCTATCAGTGAGACAGGTGTGTGCTGACAGGAAACAGCCCCACTGCTGTCCCTTCCCAAGGTCATTCCCTGTTAGCTACACCTGAGGGCAAGGAGCATTCAATTATGTGATCAGCCACAAGTGTCCACAAAGGGCATCAAAGGGACAACGTGTCCCAGAAACTTGCTGGGATGTGCCTGGGTGCAGCAAGATCTCCAGCCTTCAAGGTGTTGTTGAACATTGTTTTCCTTCAAGATGTCTATTGCACACTGGATTACAGAATGCCCTGTTAGGTTTGCATGAAGGACAGCATGAGCCTGACAGACTGATGGGATAAAGACATCAGGAAAACATTCAAAGTTTAGTTTCAGCAGAAATCATGGAAAAGAACAGAAAGCCTCCCAGATCTTGCTGCAAACAGGCTTTCACATGGATTTAATAGGGGAAAAAATGTGAAATTCCACATAGATCCCATTTTAAGTCATATAAGTGATTTGAGATGCTTCATCATTCTCTACACTATATGAGCTGCAGACTTTCTATTTCCCAGACTACTAATAACAAGCCCTATAATTAGGTTATCTGTCCTTTGCAATCAGCACTACAGCTTTCTGTTCACAGGAGAAAAATTGTAGGGCGGGAGAGCCACTCAAGAGCACAGGAAAATGCTGTCACCATCACAGAGTGACTGCTTAATGGTTTAAAAGGTATTATTAGGAGAGAACAGTTCCTTAATTTTGATATGTAGCATGCTAATAAAAACATTCTTGTTCATTTGTGTGTGAGATTGAACCCAACCAAGTTTTGGGTTCAAACTAATTCTCTCAACCTGCAGCAGTCAAACAAGACATCTCTTCTCATTTCCTCCTTCTCCATATCCATAAGCCGTTTACCTGGATGACTGGCCAAAGACTGCTCTTGCTCATTAGTGCTGGTCAAGATTTGCTTTTGGAGTTTGATATAGCGAAGCGATGTAGAAAGACATGATGGAGAGATGCTGCCTGGGTTTTACCCTCCTGTTTTGCCCCAGTCTAAGAGTGAGGATCAGACTGAAACCCATGTCGTTTGCTCATTTCTGTTCTTTGATTTGCAGTGAAGAGCCCAGTTGTCACCGGGCAAGAACCAGCCTGTTGTCAACAAAAGTGAGTCAGGGACTTCACATGCAAAGATAGATTTTGCCAATCTTATTACATCCATTAGAAGCAGAAGAGCAAAAATTAATCCAGTTACCCCCAGTAAAACAAAAGTCTGCTGTTCACTGCACTATACTGTTGAGCCCACAGCAGCAACTTGAGCCGTTCTGGTGGAGATTCTGGACCCCCTTTTACTTCTGGAGAAGTAAACTTCCCCACCAACTTGTCTTTGACTACATTTTTAAAATCAATTTCACACCAGTGCAGCATCCCATCCTTCATGCCAGAAAAACTGCCTCTGGAGGAAGGAATTACAGCTCTCAGACATAATATTCTGCCCAGCACTTACCCAACAGTCTTTTCTCCGAGGTTTCCAAAGCCAGGAGGGTTATTTTCAGGGCCACACGTATTAAAATTAATGCTAAATCAAAAGGACTGCCTGCCGCGGGGCTTGATTGGATTTGGACAAAGAATGTCGCTTTTTGAAGTCAACCCACATGTAGACGGTTTTTTTCACCACCTAATCATGATTGTGAGGACGTAAATCATGCGAATTACAATGAGCGGGGTTGATGAATGTGCACCACAGGAACTCCACCTTCAATCCCCTTAGAGGTCATCACTGGAGAAAGTCCTTTTCTAGGGCTGGGTTTCTGCTGCCTGACAAAGCTTCTCCTTAGCCATGCTCTTTTGGGGGAGGTGAGAAGCATACTACTTTTGTTTCTGTTGTGTCTACAACCTGTCTCTCCTTTCAACTGGAAAATGAAGCCTGCTCAGTGTCTTTGCAATAAAGGCTTCCTGTAAATTTTTTTTTCCATTCACTTTAATAACTGGATGTAAAGCAAAAATCCTCAGGAGCACCAGAGTGAAGTCTGTAAGTGCATGGGAATTCAGTCCTCTCAATATTTATGTTTAGCATTAAATACTTCATGCAAAAATAATGACTTTGACTCCTGAGGCCTTCCCTCTCTTATCTCAAAAACTGTTCATACACATGCTCCGAGATCTCTATGCAAATATAAAAAGGGGATTAAGTTGTATGTGTAGTAAATCCTTGTTCTACATTAAATAGGTAAGAACTAACAGAGGGCTTTTGGATTAAAAATAGGTCCCTGACTGCTGAGCAGACTAAAGCATTCTTTCCTCTGGCTGCCCTGCCATGCAGGAATTGACTTTTTCCTAGTGAGAAATTTGAGTCAATTATAAAATCTATAGTATATTAGAGGTGTGTACTATACAATACATGATTTTGATTTAAATTACTGTGTATTAGAGAATGCCCTCTGCCTCCACAAAGGCACTCATTGTTTTTCAACAGGAAGACAAGCCTCAACAACCATCTGATAGCACCATTCCATGAGAAACTTCCACACCTGAATGCCCTTAGGGAAGTTCTGGGGTCACAAGGTGAAAATCAAAACCATGGTTGCAGAAGAGGAGGTGAGCATTGCCTCTGGCTCCAGACACCATCTTTGACCACCATCTGGTGCTTTCTCCTTGCCCTGTGCAGCAGGAGCCAGGAGGAGGGAAATCTCCTCCAGCCTCACCAGCCCTCCAGCCACCAACTTATCAATTGTGATTTCTCAAACCACATGCAAAGGTCAAACTCACTGACATTTTGGTTCATTTTTTACCGCTGGCCCTGAAAAGAGGAAAACCAGACTGCAGAGTGGAGCTGAAGGGCAGGTAAAGCACTCTGCAGCAGTGTCTGCTGACCTGGTCATGGGGATCTTTTGCTTCACCTGTTGTCTTTTGTTCCATTAAAACAAAAACCAACACCAAGACACCACCACTGAGCACAGGGTGAATACCTCTTTGTGTATTTTGTAAGGTCATATCCCAGCCCCACCATGAGCACAGTCACCAGTGTGCAAAATACGCTGCGGAATCTGATGGAAGGGTTCAAAGGAGCTGGTTGCAAAGAGTAGAACACAGCTGGAGGCAGCAGAGACACGGGCATGACTTCCAGATGACACCGGTACATCACACAGCTGTACTTAAACACGCACTCCCTTTAAACCTGGTTTCCTTTCAAGAAATCTCTGAATGAAATGAAAAAGAGGTTTTGCCTGAGTCATTGGCATTTGCAACTTCCCGAGGATCCCAAGCCCTTTCAGCTCAGACACTCAGCTGCCAGAATAAGAAACAACCTTATTTCATCCCTGGATGGAGGGTAAAAAGGTATATATATATATATATAAGTCCAAATCCACCAAGCTGGAGATCTCTTTTTGAAGACAGCAAGGTTACTAATTCACTCTGGCAGCCTTGTGGGGTGAGCATGGTGGTGTGCTGGAGATCATGGGGACAGCTCATGCCAGAGAAGGTTCAGGATGCAGCACACAGCATAAAAACAACAGCAAGGGAGCCCTTGGGTAGAAACTGCCCACCATGAAGATGTGTGGGTCCAAGCATGAAAGACCCACGATCTCCCTGAGGGGAAACACAGAAAGGAAATTCTCCTGCCTCCTCTCAGGGCTTGGCCAGGCAAGATGCCTCAGGTACTGCAGTACTGATCCTTGCCTGTGACGAGCACTCAGGTCAGCATCCTGCCCCCAGCAAGCCAAGCAGTCCTGACTTCTCTGGCCTTTGCCTTGCACATCTTCCACCACAGCAAGTCCCTGCTCCCTCCATCCCCCAGTCCTGCACCAGGCTCCCACAGCCCTGCTGAAATTTCCAGGAAGGATGGCAAGCTGGCAGCAGCACCCATCTCCCTGCCTGCCCTGTTGTTACAGCCTGGGAACCCTGACTTCAGCAGCTGGCCCTAAGAGGAGGACAGTGGGACAATGGAACAACAAGGGGAAAGGTTCCACCCGCCCTCAGGGCCACTGAGGACCAAGAGGATGTCCTAGGCACCACACTGTCAGCAGGTCTCTTCCTGCCCCTTGTAAAAGGGTCCTCTCCTGCTCTCCTGGATTCTCCTTCCCAGAGAGGTAAGCCTGTCCTGGGATGCCTGGGATGTTCAGGGTTTTACAGGCAGGAAGCTTTTCTGTGGCCCCATTGTGAGTGTCAGATGATGCTTTACCATTTACCTTCATGTTTATTTGTTGCTTTCCTTTCCTGTTTTCCCTTTCACTTGTGAGATGAAAAGCAAACTCCTGCATGAAAAACCTTGGCACGTTAAGGGGGTTATGCAGGGAGGATGAGGAAGTTGCAGGGTGCCCCAAGGGCTGTCCACTACTTGGCAGCAGTCACTGGTGGAAACACAAGGGTGAGTGCTGGGAAGGGGAGAGACACAGAGCTGACCTTCCCAGACCTCCCTTAAGTCAGACTTCCCTGAAATGTGGGAGAAGCTGTTGGCCAGACCATACTATAACATACCAGGGCATGTAGGGACAGGACAAAGTAGAATGGCTTTAAACTGAGAGAGGGGAGATTTAGATTAGATATTAAGAAGGTCTTTACTGTGAGAATGTTGAGGCACAGGAATAGGTTCCCCAGAGAAGTTGTGGCTGCCCCATCCCTACATGGGGCAGATTGGACAGGGCTTTGGGCAACCTGATGGACTGGAAAGTGTCCCTGGCCATGGCAGGGGGGTGGAGCTGAATGATCTTCAAGGTCCCTTCCAACCCAAACCTTTCTGTGATTCTGTGATACCTTAACTAAAAAAAGGGAATTAAAAAGATAGATGTTTTCTCCAAAATCTGCTGAGTCCTGGAGAGAGCTGAGTCAGTGCCTCTCTGCCCCTGCCCCGGACCCTCAGTCTGACAGGCCCTACAAATGGCATCTGGGGACATTGCAGCCTTGCAGGAAGCTTCTTGACAAAGTACCAATGGATAGCATGTGGACAAATGGATTTTAGGGAATTTGGTAGGATTGTGCCTCAACAGGGTCAGTGCTGACACCACTGGCTCTTGGCTTCTTTCTCAGTCTCTGTTTTCTCTTCATACACAATGTTCATATTCATTTATCCTTTTTCATTATTTTTATCAAATTACACATTCATAAATTTCTAACTCAGAATCTGTAGTTTACTAGGCAGTTTCATGAATATATGTGTCGTTTCCTGAGACTTTCTACAATATTTATGTATCTTGTTGCACACTTTATAAAGCATAGCATAAAGAAGAGGCTCAGTTGGATAGCGTAAATGCAGTTCATTCTGCCAAGGGAAGGAGGAGACATCAAAGAGCTTCTCAGCTCTTTCTCAGCACAACTGCCTGTGATTCTGTGATTTATTCTGCTCCAAGCCTGCAGTAACTTTATTTACTCAGTATTGCTGCAAATTTGCACCACTGGCGTTTCCTTGGGTGCATCATGACTACTACCTTTAGCTCTGTGTTTAGGGGCTAAAGGATCAGTTATGCATTATTTGCCATCTGTAAGAAACGCTGTTCTGACCTCTACTGAAACATTTGACCTCAGGAGAGGACAGGGTGAAAGGCAGCAGTTCATGGGCTTCCTTCTCACACTGTGCAATGTGAAGCAGCAAGGACTCTGCTGCTGAAAGACCTTTGTGAAGTTGAGAGGATCAGGTCCTGTGTGCTGAAATGAGCATAGAATGTTTATACCTGCAGTTTGCTGCAGTGTTAGAAATCAAAGCCACAACCAGCAGTAACTTCAGCTTTGTTACTCTGAGCCAAACCCAGTAAATCTCTGTCGGCACTGTCAGATGAGTCTTTTTCCCTTCCAGAGCTTGAAAGAGCCAGAAGCACTGGCAATGTTAATCAGGGATTTCTGTGCTTTCAGACAATCTAACTTCAGTTTAGTACTTGTCTCTCATGACACAAATCCCAGAACATACACTAATAACCATGATTTACAGCTGGAGCTGCTTCGTTTTACTGTGTCGCGTAATTGCTATCCTGTTGAAGGGCCAGGCTTTCTGAAGCATATTCATGCACTGTAGCTGCTCAGCTGTGTGTACAGCATGAGTCCTGTATGCTCTGTGGTACAGGCAACAGCACCTGCTAAAATCGTGTTTATTTTAAAACCCCAGTGGTAGAGGTTGGGAGTCTGATTCTGCATGCCCCTCCTAAGCTGTTTATGCATCTGTATTACAAATGCAAAGGAACAGTAGAAGTTACTGATTTAACAGAATAAATGTTTTAAACTCTTAATTTGTGAGTGTTAGCGGCTGCAAGCAGAGGCATCTCACCTCTGCACCTGCAGAAATAGCATGGTTTTTATAACCTTGAGGCTTAGTGAATTCACCAGGACCTAGATCATCACATATATGCCATGTATTTATTTCCTATAAGTCTATTAATGGCCACTGCGGGTTGCAAAGAGGTAAGCAGCCCCTCACCACTCTGGTGAGATCCAGACTTTTGAATGCAGCTCTTCCAACTGAAAGACACTGCTGAGATGAGTATTACTGGCTCTGCTGCTGCTTACAGGAATGGTAGGATGCAATAAGGCGTAAGGGCTGCACAACAGGAGACCACTCAAGAGTTTGCTGTGTGATTTACGGCAAGCAATTGCAATTGCTTTCCAAATGTCTTTGAAAGTACAAAGTGCAGAAATAGTTATTTTAGGAGATTGTTTTATCAACAAGACTAGTGGTTATAACTTGGAATTTGGAGATCTAGTCTGGGCACAACTGCAAAGGCAGAAATAGGTGAAAAAATCTGCTTGCTTTTAACAGCCTTGTTCTGAAATTAAAGGGCATAATTGTTTATATATGTGTAATATTACATTGTATTATATTACATATTAAAAGTATATGTACATAATAATAATAGGAGTGTGTGCACACTATTAGGAAAGTAGTCAGCTGCTCTCCTTGGATCTGTAAATAGATGCATATATACACATATACAGCTGCTTCTTTAGCATTGAAGGAAGCATACTCCCACTACCACTGCCTGCCCTTGGCGAGTGGTCTTAAGCTGTAGCTCTGCACATCAACAGCACCAGTTGTGCCAGCAAGCCCCCTTGTTCCAACAAAACAGGGAATCTGCAGTGATAGAGTCCTTTCACTGGGGCCCACAGTCCCTCCTGGGCTGTGGGTCTGGCAGCACCTGAGGTCAGCTATTGCATTGTAAAGTCCTGCCACAAAGTCACAAAGGTAGACAAAGCAGAGGCACTGTCAGATGCCATGCATTGCATTGGGCTATAGAGCCAGACGTTATAATTCCTGTAGGATCAAACAAGCGTTGCTTAGAGGAGAAGATACCCCCTACAAGCACAAATATCTTGAAGGCAGCAAAGGAAAGCAGAGGCTGACTAAATTCACATTTACATAGTTTTCCCACCAGACCCACTGTGCTGTGGAAATTCCTCTGCAATGCCTGTATATGAAAGTCTCTCTAACCTTGTGTACATAGCACTCCTCTACCTTTTGGGATATGTGCAAGCAGCCTATGACTGGAATTAATTTCCCTGACATTCTATGGTACAGCATGGAGTTTAATCCTCATTTGATGGCACTGCACTCTCTGCCTTTTGCTGCTGTCTGGGGAGCTACAGCTGTGCAAACAATACCATTTCCCCTGGGATGATCCCATGGGAAGGTGTCACCTCTAGCTGCGTGTTTGCAGCACCCATTGGAGCTGCCTGGGATACTGGGTCCCACAAGTAGCTGTCAGCTTCACCATGTTTTCCTGGCATTCCCTGAACCCCACAGGTGACCCCAACCCAAGGGCCACAGTTATAGAAATGGTGAATTCAGATTGATTTTTAATGGGGGATGCTAGGATTGCTCAGAGTAGGGAAAACAATGTTTTGGGGCCAGGCATCTCAGTTGGAGAGCCTCATTGAGCTCAGGGCAGTGCCCCAGAATGGAGATGTCAGGAGGTCCTGCCATGACCTCCCATGGACACATTCACCCTGGCCATGGCTGAGAGCAGGGGGACTACGAGATTGGACATGATAGCAACAGCCAAAGAAATAAGAGGGTAAGGGCACAAGGGAGGCAATTCCACTGTTATAACACAAACATAGTCATCGCTCTATCTTTGTCTCCCAATGAATCAGAGGAAATTGCCTCATGAACCCTTTGCCTTCCAGCTACTTCAGCTGTGTTTTGTTTCTATAAGATTCAAATATTCTGACTAGATTTCAGCAATTATTATGAGAACAGAAGAGCTACGGAGAAAGTGAAGCTTCAGATGAAATAGCCAATAAATGTTGCTTTGAATGCACTTGCTTTTTATGGGGAGCTCTGATGTCAGGGACAGATATGGCTTTGGAGAAGATGTGTCATTGTGCTACAGATGTGTTTGTGAATACTTAGTAGACAATCTCCTGTAACATTGTAATGGGCAGCTTACCATTATCTGTTAGATTTTTAAGCCTGTCATTTTGATGTGACTGATTTTTCTATTTAACACTACTCCCCAGCTTACAAAAGCAAGAGCACTCTTCTTTGTGTGGCAATCCTATCTGGACAGATTAGCAAAACGTTTATTTGCATTTTGCAAAAAAGATCGGGCTTTGTGATGGTATATGTGTCAGGCCAAGTGACAAATGCGATGCTTTGATAGAAAAATCCCAGAATGGCTCATGATGGAGAGGGGGAGGCACACTTCCAAAACAAAAATCTTTAATTTTGGCACTTTCAAAATGTGGCATTTCATCCCTCTAATTTGCCACAAGCTTTTTGTTTCAACTATTTCTTTTGACAAAAGCAAGCATGCAAACAAAAAAATCCCCATATTTAGAATTCAATAATACACTTCATTTGATCCTCTTCATTTTCCTGGAAAAGTTCAAGCACTGCATTTCCGAGTGTGGGGAAACTGCTCATCCAGGAGCTGTGTAGTCATGATGTTCCCAGTGCCAAGAGAAGGTCTTCTAAAAGCTACTGTCATTCATATTGCTTAGAGGACTGTCCTGATGAGCATGATGGCTCAGCCTGCAAGGTAAGGTACAAGCACCGAGCCAGAAGCTGTGTGTCCTGAAGGCTTTACCCGCCTAATACATGTTTTCCATAGAGTCAGCTATGTGGTTTTGTGTAGAGTGGCACAGGGAGAATCACAGAATGATTTGAGTTGGAAGGGACCTTAAAGTTCTTAAAGTTCATCCAGTTCCAACCCACCTGCCGCAGGCAGGGACACACACCTTCCACTACACCACGTTGCTCAATGATCCATCCAACCTGGCCTGGAAAAGTCTGTTTGAAATAACTCTCCACCACAGGAAGAGAAGTGGTAAGTCAAGGATAGGTAGGGTGACCAGGCAACATAGACAAGTTGTATATTAAGGATGAGATCTTGCCTAGGCACTGGTGCTGCTGTTGCATAGAGCCAAGCAGGTGAGCTAAGCCTGCATGTTCGCAGCTCGCATGTTTCTGCTGGGTTTGAAAAGTGCTCATTTCAGTTGTGCTTTTATTAATTCAAATCCCTTATTTCTGCAAGAGAAAAGTTTTCAAAAACCTTATTAAGAATACACCATAAAATGTCCTTCAAACATTTGTTAAAAGGAAGAGTTCAAGGGTGTCAGCCAGTTTTAAGCAGTGATGGTGCGCAGGGACTTACCTAGGTGAAATGCAGCATGAAGGAGAAATGCAGAGATGAAGAGAAACTCCAGGCACAGACATGGGGCCAGGACAGCCCCTGACATGCAGACATTGTGAAAATGGCACTGGCTTGACCCAGAGCAGTCTCTGAGCTTGCCTATATCCATGCGTTGTGATCCAAGGCAAATGGCAGTTACAAGACTTGAAAGCGGGGAGATGAATGCGACCCTTGATTAGAGAAAGCAGTGACCAATACTTCTGGGTGAGACTTGACTTCCAAACCCAAGTGGGAGGGATATGATTATTACCCTTTTTTTTGGCACTTCTGAGCATATCTGCAGTGGTTTGCCTATTTTGGGGCTCCCCATTATGAGCTACATGGGTGTACTGGAGCAAAGGGTCACCAAGACATGTAGAGATTGGAGCCTATATGCATAAGAGGAAGCTGAGAAAGCCAGGACTCTTCAGCCTGGAGGAGAAAATGTTCACATGCATCTCATTGCTGCCTGTAGCTGACAAATGAGAGGCTGAGAAGAAATCAGTGAGACACTTCCAGGAGCTGAACTACACTGGTATAAGGGGCAACAGACACATACTAGAATATGGGAAATACCAATTGAATATTAACAAAACTATTTTCAGCCTGAGGGTTTTTAAATGCTGGAGTCACAAAAGCTGTAGGATCTCAGTCTGTGGAGAGATTTAAAATTTGACCAGACAAAGCCTCAATGCACATGATCTAGCTGACCTGCTTTTGGAAAAGGACAGCAGTACAATGATGAGTAGAGTTAATGACATCAGAGTTTTCATTAAAGTATGGTGGTGTCATTCAAAGTATGTAATTTAAAGATGTCATTTAAAGTATGATGAAGAAGCAAAGGAATCTTAACATTAATTTGTTACAAGAGAAATGACAGAATTGTTCATGAAAGGCAGAAACTACAAACTTTTCCAAAGCTAGTTCTCTACGGAGATAAAAATCTAGCAACACAATTAGATTACATGATAATGAGATACTTTCTGTCCCAGCAACAAAAGATGCAGTGTTAGACTGCCACTGGTAAAGCTAAGTGCTTTAAAATCAGGTGTAGACAGCTAGCCCAGACCAAAGAGCAGTAAAAGAGAAACTTTTGGGATCTTTCCAGATCATTGGTATTGGTTTTCACAAGTCCTGGATCAGAAGAAAAGTTCCAGAGAACTGAAAAATCTTACCCTGAGAGAAGCACAAGACAAGAATTAAAGATAGTCCTTAATGTGAATTAACACAGAGTTAGGGAATATGGCTTTTGCCAGACCAGCTCAGTGATTTCTTTTAATGAGATGTAGAAGTTTGATTGACAGAGAGAAGTATTGATACCCTATACATGTGCTTCTCTGTAGTGTTTGAGTTCATTCTGTCAGGCACTTGTATTAAGAAACTAAACTAGGTCAGACTTGTGGATTAAAACTCACTAACCACCTTGTCTCAGACCTATGGTCCTTAGTAAATAAGAATTCAAAAGAGATGAACATTGCCAGAGTACCACAGAAACAGTGCTGGCTGTGTCCTCACCTTGTCAGCATCTTCACCATGGATGATGCTGTGCTGCTCCTGCTTGGTTTTTGGCTACTCAGAAATTGTAGCACTGGGGAAGCCCATCCAAGGAGTGAGAAGCATGTCCCATGGAGTAGTCCCCTGCTCATCTGTGGTGCTCACCTGTGTGTATGTCCGTGGGCTCCGACAGCTGGCAGACACCACTCTGACTGTGTGGGCAGAGACAACTGAATAGTCTAGAGGTGATCCATGGGTGCCCCAAAGCTGGCAACCAGGGTTTTGGGCCTCTTGCATCGGTAAAACACCTGTGAAGAGCTGTCTCTGTTTGCAGTCAGAGCAGAGGAGCATCATGCCCAATGGGAATTGGCAGGGAGAGGCACATAGGGGAAGAGGAGGTTGTGAAGCTCTAGTTCCGCCAAACTAACCTTATTATTTTTCCCTCCTTTTTCTTTTGACATTAAACAGGCTGAGTGGATGAAGGGAAGATACAGGCACAATTAACTAGATATTGCAAACAGGAGGGCGAGCTGCTTTTTATGGCTAGTTTATGTTTCAGACACACCACTATACAGAATAATGCAATAACAGAAAACATGTGGTATTTACCCTGGGTTTATTCACTGCAAGTCCTTTGAGAGCTCATTTTGTTTGTCTTTATTTAATTGGCACAGTCAGATGGCCACCAGCAGGTCCAATTAGGCAGATTCAATAGATACCACTGTATATTTTTATTTTTTTTCTTCATCAGCATGTAGCATAAAATGTCCAAAATAATTTGTCTGAGTACTAGTAATGAATATAAAGTGCTTGTTCCAGCTTGCACACAGTAAGTTTCAGCTGTACAGCATTTTATAGCCAAAGTAAACTGGGTTAATAATGAAATCACTGATGCAATCTTCAGACAGCCTTAGTGGAAAAGAGGGACTATTGTGTGTTATGATGCAAAGTATTTGGCTGCTCAACTTTGGGCCTATCTGAACACAGACAGGCATTATGCTGTCCTTTGTTGCTATCTTAAGCTTTGGCATTTAAGTGTTAGGTGGAACCTATTTAAGAAAATCTCACCAATGGGACTTGGGTATGCCTTTGATACCAGGTATTTGTTTAAGTGCTTTGTTGAACTGAAGCCTAGTAGATCCTCTTGAAAAGAAAGTGATTTTCAATCTAATAAGGTTATCTTAGTGTGAACATTTTAACTACATCAATCAATATGCCCGTCAGGAGTAAATGACTAATGGGATTTCTCCTTTCTTTCTTTGTTACCAGAATGACGAATTGACTTTGCCTGTTGCTGAAGATTCTCATCTCCTTAATGCATTGCAGATATGTTTAATGCACGCAAGCTGTCATGGTCTGGCAGTAACCAGTACCAGCCAAAAATATTTCCCCATGGGACTGGGTCATCAGATTCCAGCTCTGCTCTCACAGTGAAAAATATGAAAAGGCTGGAAATGGAGTACACTGCTTCTGAAGAGGCCTTCACTAAAGAGAATACAAGATTATATTAAGCAGACTAATCTCGCTTGCTTGAACAAAGAGTCAGCTAGGAAAACCAGCACGGAGGTTGTCTGGGATGGAGAGTCTGAAGGAGCCTCCTCGTCTTTCTCTGCAGAGCAAAGTGAAGAAGGCTGCTGGAAGACCTCTGAAGATTTTTCAAGGAAAAATAAGCTGCTGGCAGGTATTTTTCAGCAATCTGTTAGAGGGAAGGAGAGACAATCAGATGTCTGTCCTTGATCTTTTCTACACATTTCTGTTTGCATATGGTTACATACGAGTGCCATGCCCGGGCACCTAAAATAGTGATGGATTTTGAGGAAAAACATGTGTTTGTCCTTCCCTGCCTGCCAGCGAGTGCTGCAGTTGTGTGGGCAGCTGGGCTGGTTTCTACCATGTTTAGGGCAAAAATAGTGAGTTTCAAGGAGCACCAGACCTGGATTCCAACCATGGAGAGAGCTCAGCACAAATGCAAGGTGCTAGTCTAGAAAAAAAATGGGATTTTTACCAGTAATTTAAACAGAAGCAGAGTGAAGCCAGGACAGAGTGTAAACATAAAACCCCACCCCCTCCATTTTGGGCAGTACTTCTGACTTTCCGAGGTGTTCAGAGTGCAAAGGTTTAGTTTTGTCTGGATCAGAGTTGCTCTCATCATGTAAATGAGAGCAAATTAATATTAGACTATTATCTCTCTTATTAAATATCTGAAGCTATTGAGATAGTGAATATCTCAACCTGCTTTTAACAATATTTTACAGCTCAGTAAGTAGTACAGGAGGCAGATAGGAGGGACAAAAATGTAGTCAATCGATGGAGAGGAAAACCCTCTAAATCATGGTGTGAGGGAATGACTTTTTTAAGGGTGGTAAGAACTTGTCCTATTTTATCTCTGGCTGCCTGTGGTGACACAACCCATCTCCTCTGTTTGCAAGCCAGGATGTGATCTGTGGCTGTATGGAGGACAGGGTCACAGCCATCCCCCCGAGTGGGTGAGGAAGGGACAAGTGGACCCATCAAAAGCCACTAGAAAGGGATCACACAGCAGTCATAGGGAACAGTAGCTGCTTCCTTCTGTAGGGAGAGTCTGTCTTTCTACAACAGAGATTGGATTTCAAACCGGATCCCAAGAGGGACAACTTGTCCCTCACCTAAGTATAAGTCAGGCTTCCAGAGGAAAGACTGGACTTTTTCCCTATTTCTTCTTTGATCATGCTGTGAGCATGTGTTCTACCTGATACAGGAGAGCCCCTAGAACAGCCCACCTTGGCACAGCCAGAAATGCACAGCCAGCATGAAAGAGCCAGGCTAACCCCTGAAGTAAAGAGTTACCTGTTTCCTAGAGAATTCATGCATTGGCCCTCCTTGGGGCTGGCCATCAGAAGTGTTTTCTGCTCACTTGTGCATTTTTCTCAATGCAAATTTGCCAGCTCCAAAGAATAAGGAAAATCTGCTCTTTTGCACATGTAAGGTTTATTTTTAAGAGCTTTCCACTTGGAAATCAAGTATTCTTAGCAGGCATGCACGTGAGCTGCATCCTTGAGGACAAATATGCCCCAGCAAGAGGCTGAGCATCAAGTGACTGGAAGCAAATGCATGCAGAAACCTGTCTCAGCGTTATCCCAGACAGCTTGTTTGATTTCCACATTGCAATTTAAAATTCAGATGAAACATGAAGTTTCTCTCAGCCTGTTTTAGTAGAGGGCTAGTATTTAGACACAAGTAGATTTGCCAAGGAAAATCAAATATGGGAATGCCTCTTTAGGGGCCTAGAGTAAACAGTTAATATATCTTCAAGAATTTGTACACTACAATGATTCGTGGGCCTTCTCTGGCCTTTTGCAATCTCTTTTCATGGTGTTTTGTCTTTCATAAGAGTGGCTCATGCAATCTGAGCAGTAACCTCCAGTTCAATGCTTTCACTGGCTCCCTGCTCCCTGTCACAGCCATGCCTCTCCTTTTTTCTGTGTCTCCTACTCATCTACATTTTCTTTCCCCTCATCTCCTCTGCAACCCTACTGCCTCCCCAAATGTCTCCATGTCCACCCTCTTTCCCTAGGCCTCTGCATGCCCACAGATGCCTTTCCCACCACCTTCTGTATATGCCTGCCTTAAATCTCTCCCTGTGTCCTCTCTGATCTCTTGGAAATAACGCCTCTTGGGATGCAGGCACTGAGGTAGGCTGCATAAGTGCGTTATCTGACAGAGCATTTCAGCTGAGCTGATATGTGCAATTAACCCAGGAGGTGGGGGCTGTGACAGCCCCCAGGTCTGCTGTGCTCTGCATGCAGAGGCAAACATGCAGCCTGTGGCTACTGAATTAATGCAAACCTGAAGGAGAAGGGCTCTGCTCTGACAGCAAACCACTCAGGGCACTTCAACTGCCTGTATGAGGTGTTCAGGCAAAAATTATCAGTGTCCTCCCTGTTCTTGTAGCATCATGACCTTCCCACAGACGGGCAGCCTCAGTTCGCTACCCTCCATTGCCCCTGTGCAGCTGCACCAGCATGAGCAGAGAAGGTGAAACACCCATGGGTATATGGCCTTCCACAGAGCCAGTAAAGGCAGGAGACCCAAGCTGCTTACAGATGAAACCTGAATGGAATGGCAAAGTAAATTAGCTTGTAACTCTTGTCTCTCCCTCTGCAAAGCCTGCCTCGGTCTCCAGCAACTTTTTTACAGCTCTTTGTTTGGGAGCTTTTTCTTTGCTTGCACGCAATTTATTATACCATTAAAACCGACGGGGAAAAATGTTCCTCGTTAAGGTGGGAAGGCTTTATCTGAAATACAAAATAATGAAATGGCAAGAATTCTCGGGGCAAGGGAAAAATCCTGCTGTTCTGCACAAAAAGTTGATCTTTCTTATTATTATTTTTTAAAGAAAGCTTTTTCCTTTGCTCCAGCATCAGCTGCAGATCTCCCGTCAGCAGAGCCCACTGGCTTTAAGCCGAAGGAATCCAAGTAAGGAGAGTAATTGGTAACATTTTTCTATATCATTCAGTCACGTTAGGCTGTATTTATGCCATATGTGGGCGAGCAGCAGGAACACCTAACAACTGGAGATTTACAGTATGCCTGGGACATCCACAGCCTGTCAGCTGCCACTGTGCCCTTGCTATTAATAAACTGGAAGCAATGTCTATCTAAGCTGTTGTCTTTGGGACACTCAACATTTTCTGTATTGAAAGGGATGCTGTTGGCCTCTGCAGAGGGAATTTTTATTGTTTTCTGTTGCTGTCAGACAGATAAATCCCATGCAGCATCTTTCGAAGCGGCTGCAATGAATGATTTTACTCTGCAGGCTGCTGTTCCATCTGTAGGGTAAAGGGGGGTCTGATTCCCCGGTCACAGTAAATCAGTGTAATACCCCCTTTCACACTACCAATGCTGCTGCAGCAATGTGGATTTACATGGTCCAGGGACAGGACCTGTTAAACAATATCTGGTCTTCCTTACAGAAAGAAGGGGAGAAAAGAAATTTGAACAGACACACTTGCTCAAGAGATGAATAAAGGCCAAGTTCTTCTGCAGAGGCACTACTTTGAGTGGCACTCGGCTCATAGATAACATTCCAAATATGAATATTTGAAGGATGTTTTGGCTTTTTTCCATAAAGATGTTACCACATGTAACATGCTTGGCACTAAGGGAAATGGATATATGCAGCTGCTTCAGAGAAGGCTGTTGTGTTGCTACATGAACATGCAGAAAGGTTTTTCTTCATTATAGGGTTATAAATTCATAACTTGCAGCCTGAAATAGTGCAGGCTTTATTTCTTCACCAAATTATTAAAGTGTTATGGTTTGAGGTAAAACCTCTGGTGTGATATCAAGGGGAATCAGCCTTATTGTTTCCAGGCTAACAGAAAATCACTACATAAATGCAAGAAAAACAAGAATTTCCAACCCATCTGAGAGGTTTGTTCGTTCCCTCGAGATGCAGAGCTGCTGCAGTGGGAACTGGAGGAGACCCAAGAGCCCAGCTCCTCACAGAGCTGTCCCTCAGGGACCAGCCATGATTTGGGGTGCAGCCATCTGCCCATGCATCGCTGGGGCTACAGCCGGGCCCCTCATGGTCAGGAAAGTTGCTTGATCTGAGCACATCCTGTCCTTGAGCAAACACCAGCTTGACCTGTGGAGCAACCTGTCACCCATCAACAGGGGCATCCATGACTTTGGGTTCGCTACCTGTCCCAGTTAACCTGTACATGGGCCTTTACTAGGCTCTGCTGCTCACATGTAAGGTGATGATGATGGTGTTTCACTGCCTCAGCAGAGCTGGGAGAGCAAGCATGTGATGGAAGCACCAGCGCATCACTGTTTCCCCTACTCCTCAAAAGTTTCCATCCATGGGCCCATTAATCTGTGTGTGCTGTGTCCAGAATCCTTCATAATTCATAGGTAACTAATAAAAAAGCAGTGATGTGTAAAGGCCTTGTTGAATTAATAATGCAAATAAATTAAAAAACAAAATCAAAAGCCCTTTACTCCCTCCCTTGAACCAGATCAAGTCAGGCTCCAACCACAGTTTGTTCAAAATCTTTGTTTTATCATTATTATTTCTTAATATCTCAGGGCAATCAAACATTTCTCCCTGCATTACACAGATAGAAGCAGCTGGACACCTTGATTGCTCCATGATGTAGGTCCATTGTCCTGTGAAAGGGGTGTGGGGGAAGAGATTTTCTCAACCCATACTGTTTGCTCCATCTATCAAAGCCCCAAGGAAGCTAAGACCCTTGTGCCCAACCAGTCTGTCAGTGTCTCATAGGGACCTTTCACTGAACAGTCCTGCAGGATTGGAGGACAGTTTGACTGACTTGTTCAGGGAAATGTACCAACAGCATCAGTGATAGTGACTGCCTGTAAAAACAAGCTTCAAGTGTTACACAACCAGACTATAATCACTAACAACAGCTGGCATGAGTTAGTTATTTAGCATAAGATGAAGTTCTTTTCTTATCTAACAAGTGTCTCTATGAGAAGAAGACAAGTTCAACCCATCAACTGATCCCAGAAGTTACACTGCAGTCTTCTCTGCTTTCCCTTTCCTAATTCCACATATTTATACAATTTGATTCAGGTTAGTAGCTCCCCATAACCCTCCCATCGTGTACAGAGTGGTCAGTTAGTTTGCATAAGGTCACATCATTTCCATCAAAAGGACACCCTAATCATGTTTTGCCAACACGTGAAGCCGTATGTTGACAATGTCCATGTGCTGTACAAGGCTTCAAGAACAGTCTTTCCTGATTAGAGATTCATTATCTCTGTTTCTTAATCTTCCTATACAGGGACAAAGCCTCCTCTCCCACTGTCAGTTCTTTGTCAGTGGTTGTTCACCCTGACCTTGGAGGCCCTTGTGTCTGTCCAGGCTTCTCCATAGTAACACAGGTTTGAACTTTTTACGTCTATGCCTATGGAGCTTGAGTGGCTCTGGGCATACACACTTTGTTTCTGATGGGTGTAAAATCCTCTCACTTTGCTTTTACAAATACAGATCTAGTTTATTTATTTGACAGCTGCTGTGTGGTTTATCAGTAAGTACATGGTGCCTTCAAGTTCCTGCTCCTGCAGGGTGTGTAATAGGGCCTGGCCAAGGGGCCTTCCATCTGCTCCACCCTCCATTCAGTTTCTCTTAGCACATGCCAAGATTGCAGGGTTGCCTGGAGAGATATCACTGTGTAGATTCCATGCGTGTCAGCTGCATCCCATCCTGGAAGTAACAGCTTCATTTTGTACTAAGGTTTCCTCAGTGTTACCTTTGGGGGGGCTGGGAGGAGGTGGTCTCTCCCCCATTTCCCACGGTTCAGAATGATTTCATACCTTGACAGACACCTTCAGGTGAAATGAGAGGGTGGCAGGGGGTATGGAAATCCCCATTTGCTGCTGGATGTGATGTAGTAAAGAAGGGGTGCCCCAGCAGACTGTGTAGGGTGTAGAATTATTCGGTATCACCCAGCGGAGTGGGGATCACCTAATGTCATTTGCAGAGGACAATAAGTTCATTTAAAGCAGCCCTGTCCAACATCTCAAGTACTCAGAACTCTAAGTTTCTGTTTAAAAATAAATGGCTTTTTGGCATCAATTTAATTAAAAAAAAAGGAGAATACAAAGTAAGCTTTTTCATTCAGTTAACTCAGTTGGAGCACTTTTGATAAGGATAAATGCCTTTTGCTACCAATATCCTGAGTTCTGTTCCTCTCCTATTAAGCAAGGTACCCTCCTGGTAAGCCAAGGCAATGCTGAGCACCTTGGCTGGTATCCCAGCAGCTGACAAGCATCAAAAGCCCCCACAACACCAGCCTGCTCTGTGAAAGAGCAGGGATGTGCTGATTTTGTAGTGAGCTGCCCCTCCAAGTCAGACTTGTTCTCCATCACCACCCTAAGCATCGACACTGAAGCTGAGGGGTGACACCTGCTGAGGTGGGACAATGCCCTGAGGCGCTCAGCTTCTCCAGCCCGTGCTGTGTCAGTGTGAGTTGTCTTGGTCAAGAGAGATGGTTGCAACCCAGAACAGAGACATATTCCAGTTTTCAGCTTCTTGATTTTAATAGGTCACTTTGGGATAATGGATCCCCCTCTTCTTGCCTGAAAATGGGGAATGAACTTCACTGGAAGCTCACACATGTTTTGATGGGGCTGTCACTGCAGTCTGCCAGCAGTGTGTAAAAGCCATTCCTCCCCTCCCTGCCTCCTGCAGTCCTGAGGTTGTCCCTCCAGGATGCCACCATCAAGACCGGCCTCTGCAACCATCCAAGGTCACTTTTCAAGGCCAGCATCTCCTTTTAGGCTAGCACAACTCCTCCATCTCCAGCCATATGGGTGCAAAAGGACATCTGACGGCCTTCTGGATCATTCACATATGTGATTCAAATCAATCACATTGATTTCCATGGACACATTAGATACTTAGCTGTTTTAGGAGATCCCGGCCTAAGGGTTTCTCTGTGAGAGAAGCACAATGTTGTCACTAGGCTCTCTCAGCTCATGAGGGTTTATGAAATGCTTAGCTAGCAAAATAAAAAGCATTAACTTCTTGGCTACAGCTTTCTGCCAAAAGATAGTCAGAGCGTGCTTCAATGCAGATGTCTCAGGGAAAAAATGTGCAGTGCATTAGAGAGCTGTGACTCATAGAATAATTATCCTCGTTTCTCATAGTTTATTAATAATTTAAACCCAATCTTGGTGTTATTGATCTATCATTGAATCGGAGATTTATTTCAGATCTACAGTCACTGAAGCAGTAAATTTAATCCCCCTTCCCCTCCCACCCTTCCATCCACTAAACTCACTTTATAACTAAAACATGATGTTTAGGCTGTTTCAGTAACAGGAGAGGAGGAGGAGAAGAGCTCAGAGGCTGTGTGTGGCAGGAGCAGCCTTAAGCCCACAGAAGATCAGGATAAGTGGCATTAAGGTTCTGGTTTTAATACACCTTTTTTGACCAAACCATCCTTTGTACATGGTCTGAGGAATTGCCGAAAGGACCAAATGCCACTTGCTGGCACGTGCATCACAACTAGATCCTAAATCAGTTTTGCCTGTTTTCATCTGAGTTTGCTTGCCCGTTTAAGTCAGTGCCCAGTTAGCCATCAGTTTTACACACATCCCAGTTGTGGATTCCCGTCCTACTCTTTGTCCTCTGGAAACACAGATATGAGCTCACTGAGGTAAAAGTGCCTGCACCATGTAGGCTGTTGGAAGGCACACAAGCTATTGGGCCCAGTCCTAATCTTCTTAAACTGGTGAAAACCTGAAGCAGCTGCTGGGGTGTCTGAGGAGTACTATGAGTGTAAAATCAATTTAAGTGCATGGAGGATCAAGCTTAGAAAACTATAATGTGAAGACTTCTACAGCAGTGCTCACTTGGCTGTATCATGTGTCTGATGCATTCACTAATATAAGCAGCAAAACCTGGTCTTTTAAAGGAAGCTAGGAATAGAAAAAAGCATCCTCTATGGCTGTAATGTGCCCAGAAGGGTGATTTTTGTAGGCAAATGAAATATGTTTTTATTAGACCAATCACAGTATACCGTTGGGGTAGAAAATGTGTTCTTGACCACACCAGCTCTTTCTCAGGTGTGAAAGAAAGCAATAAATGTGCCCAAATGCTCACTTGTTCTTTTCCATCTATATTAATGAATGCAATTAAAGATATTACCATCCCCTGCCAGCCCATCCTTGATGCTGTCCTTAGATCCTGCAGCTGGAATCACAGCAAGTGAAGATTCTTGGCCACAATCTGGTCTCCTGCAGCTATGGAAATGTGCAACAGAGCCAAGCTGTCATAGCCTTGTTCTAAACAACAGAACTCAGTGTAACCAGGCAGAGGGGATGTGTTGGTCAGGTTAACTGCTGCATGTACCCCCAAGGTGTGTGCTCTTAGCACATCTGACGTTTCTTGACCAAGCGGGAGACATCCCTAGAGGTGAACAGTGGGAAAACAAAGCATGACAAATTCAGTGTAGTTTGTAACTATGCTTTCCAGGGGTATAATTCTTAATTAAATAGTTATGGAGCAGAGGTTTCCTTGGTTGGAGTTGGGGGGAGTTTTGGTGTTTGGTTTAGATTAGCTAAACCTGGAATAAGACCAGGGAAATGCTGCTATTTCATTGGACAAGGATGATGCCGGCAGTAACATACCAGGGTGCAGGTGCTGGCTGTTGTGGGGTTGCTGGGAGAGGAGCAAAGACAGGGAAATTCATGGCTGGAAATGCGGCTGGGCAGCTGGATCCCTGTGATACTGGGTTCCCTTGTGATGAGACCATTGTCACTGACAGGTGTTCTTGCAAAGCCCAGCCTGGTGGGTCGTGGGGTGTCAGTGACTCCAGGAGGCAAGAAAAATGTGTAGCTTGGTAAAAAAGCAGTTGGAAAAGGGAATGAAAGAAGGAAAATCAGGAATCTGAGAAAGAGGGCAAGAAATATTATATTAGAGAAGGAAAAAATGCCAATAGCTGTGGGGACATGAACAAAAAGCTAAGGAGGACAGAAAGGAGAGGAAAACAAGAATAGGGAGCAGGAAAGAAGCAGAGCATGAAAGGCAGTGGAAAAGTGGACAGGTAAGGCATCGAAAGGGGAGGTGGATATAAATTAGAAGCAGAACTTAAAGGAGAAGAAATTTAATGAAATTTCAAAATGAAAGCTGCAAAGCAAAGAGGAGCTGACTCCAGAGAGCAGAGTGGAGATAGGCTCAGCAAAGCAACACTCCTGGCTGCCACCAAAAGTTTGATGACAGGATAGTGCAGACAAGGTAAATGCTCTTTTATTCTGTCTGGATATCTACAGTCCTCAGAGGAATCAGGCTGTGGACGAAAGATGTGGGACGTGAAGCACTTCTTTTCTTTTTGGGATAAAAAGGGTAGAGGGCAGACAGAAGAGGATTTTGCTTTTACTGGTTTTTTTCTTTTTTTTTTCCCTTTTTTTTATCTTTTTATTTTCACAAGCTTTGACACACATGTGTAGGTAGAAAATGGCTGCCATGCTTCATGGTGAGGTCTGCTTTGTCATTTTCCAGAATAGATACCAGGCCAAAGGACGGGCACCTCTGCAGAGCTGCTACCTGTGCTACCTTCTTTTGCCCAACCCAAATGAGGTCTTCCATCACTGGGGCTGTACCAGCCTGAAACCTGCGGGAGAATTCCTGGAAATCCAGCTCTATGCCTCCTCCTGCAGCCCATCCCTCCATCCCTACTTTTGCTTGTCAGGCATTTGTATAAATAGGATTAACATCTGCAGTTGCACTTATCTGGGTTGCAAATTACACAGACTATCAAGCCTTGTGCTTCAGGGTATCCACTGATTACCGTCAGAGGTGCAAAAATGAGTTTTTCCGATAACAGAATATTGCATGATTGACTGGGGACATTATGGGTCAGACTGGATTAGCCTCTGCCATCAGTGTCAGTTGTATGTCATTACAGCATTAAAGCACCAGGCATGGGTGAGCTGCTTCCATCCAGGCAGCACTGGAGGTGGCTGTGTCTGGAGTGGTAGGGTTGGTTGTCAAAACCAGCACTGATTTCTGTAGCTGCTTATACGGTGTGCCTCCAGCAAGCCACACTCCCTGCTTCTGCTTGCCTGTATCCTGGGCTGCATGCCTTCAGCTGGTCAGAGAAGCCTGCATTCTTCATCTGACTCTGGCAGGATCAAGAGGTACCAGAGGATCTGGGACACCCTATAACAGGAGGCTGGAGGGTATCTAACTGGAAGGTCTGATGCCCCTATTTTTACTGTGCTTCCACTGGTCCACAAGGGGGGTGGAGGTCCCCATTAGCTCTCTATTATATATGAACAGCTTTGCCAACCTCCAGCTTTCAGGCCATCTCATTTCCTTCATCTTAGCAGTGTCTTATTTGAATGGAAGAGCTAGAATTGACAGAAAATCTAAAATAAGAAACATAATTAGCTGCAAAACTTTAATTCCCCTTTCTAAGCCATTTCTAAATGTGTTAGTGCTTATTTATTGAACCTGGCTTGACATTTAGACAGTTCCTTTTTACGCTAATAGGGTTGATTACCAGGTTGAATCCTACTGCATTGAGGAAATGGCTGCTCAGTATTCAGAACTGCCAGCCTCCCTCTGCACAGAAATAACCACCTTTCTTCAAAAGAAATATGTATTATTCAGCACAAATAGATTACAACAAGGCCATTGCAGGAGTGAGCAGCCTGCACCAGTGATGCTGCATGCATGAGGTATGTGGCCATGTGGTAGCAAGGGTCAGCCTTTATGCGGCTAAAAGCTCCCTCCAGGGACAGTGGGACAGGGCCAATCCATGTGCTGGGAACTGGGCTAGGGTTTTCTCTGCCTCACCCCCTTTGCTGGGTGAGAGGGGCAGCCACAACAGGAGAGGAAGAGGGAGAGAGAAAAGGAGAGGAACAGGAAGAGGGAGAGGAAGAGGGAAAGAAAGAGGGAAAGGAAGAGGGAAGGGAGAGGAAAAAGAAGAGGAAGAGGAAGACATCTGATTTCCCCAGATTGCAGCCAAGATCCTGCCCTTGCCTTTTTCGGTTCACACTCTACATTCAAGACTCTGATCTTCCTCCCTGTCCTGCAGAGCCAAAGGTAGAAGGGACTCCTTCCTAATGGAAAACTAGGGGAAATAAAAGTGGGTGAGGATTTTTTTTCTCATAACAGTCACCATGAGAGTGTTGCTTCAGTGTGTGTAATGGAGCCCTTTTGCTCCCTCTCCTGAAGATCAAATTACCAGCCTAATGTCTGATTGTCCTCCTGTTTCATTACTCCTTCAGGGCTGCTGCAAAATAGCACAGGAGTCAATAAGAACAGAATTTGTCCTTACAATTACTTTAAATTAGGCTTTATAGGTGAAAATTGTTGGTTTTCAGAAAATAAGCCTCACCTCCACATTACTGAGTGTGCAACATTGACATGAGTCTGCTTTAAGAATGCAGCAGCCTCCAGAAATAGGGCAGGATCCCAAATGCAGTGAGTGACAAGCTGACCCAGCTCAACAGGCTTTGCCAATGACTAGTCAAGTTCAAGGGGATTACCCTGATCTGGGAAGCAGAGATACTTGAGCTCAGGAATTTCCTCCAGGTGTGATTACCTTATAATAGCCACTATCCTTCATCCTCATTTCTAGCTGGAAAGAAGGTACAAATCAAGGCTCCCAGTTTCTGTCTGTCAGCTGGTAAACAGCCAAGGCATGACTTCTAAGGCAACTTTGGAGAAGTACATGGGGACACAAATGGTCTGTCATTAAGGTGATGTTCCAGCCAGAAGAAGCACTTATATATTTTGTCAGCAGACCGTCCAAGTGTTTGTTTTTAATTTACTGGGTGAACACTTGAGTGAATGACTCAGATTTGGACCAACCATTCAAGACACTGCTGAGCATTTTCCTTTTTTCATTCTCCCATTGTTCATAATTATGCATTCTCTTGCAATGATGCTTTGGAACAATAAAACCCAAATGATCCAGGCCAGGCTGGGGGAAGGCTGACTGCCATAAAACATCCTTGTTCTGAGACAGAGCCACCACCAGGGCAAAGGTAGCCAGCACTCAGGTGGGTTGCTTCTTTCCCTCAGTCACTAAGGTCTGCTTCAGGGATCCCACCAACAGCCACAAGGGTCATATCTTTGTCTTCCACAGGAAGTGTATCCCACGAGAAGAAATCCATGCTCCGAAATGGCTGGCCTACAGAGGATTTTGCTTTGGGAGCTAAAGGAAAAGGGGATGCACCTGCCTGCACTTGTTGGTGAAGAGTTTTTAATCTAAGAATTGTGCCTGGTGTGTTGAGGCTGGAAAGTCACCAAGTAGCTCTGTCTCTGTGACGCAGGGGCTGTTTTAGAAACGGTGGCAGGCAGCAGCACCAAACACCTCGGGCTACATTTAAGCTGCTTTGCCTCAGTGGGTGATACAGCCTGGTGTGCAATGCAGGACATAGGGATGATGGCCACAGATTGCACCTGGCCCAGCATCCCAACGCGGACAAGAGCCAGTAGATGCTCAGGAAGAAGTACAAAAATAGAACAAAGATGTGTTTATACTTCCTAGACTACTCCCCATTCCCCAATGTCTGTGACTCAGGAACCTCCTGGACTGTAGACATCATCTCTGCATTTAATAGTCCTGAATGGATATTTCTTCCACAGATTAGTTTACACCCTATTGAACCAACACAAACTTTACACATCCGCTGTTCCCTGTCTCAAGGAGTGCCACAGCTAAAGCCCTCCTCTGTTTATTCTGAAGTTGTCATTTGATGGCTTCCTTTGATGATCACTCTCTTCCTTTGAAGAGCACTGAATAATGTGAACAGCTGTTCCGCAGTCATGCCACTCTTCCCATCACGAAACTCGGTCATATTTTTCCTTCAGTCATTTTTGCTTCCAAGATAAGAAGTCTTAATCTATTCAGTTGTTCCCTGAATGGAGGCCCTTTTATGCCTTTGATCATCTTCAATTGCCTTCTTCTGTAACTTTTCTATTTCTTCTGTATCATATTTGAGATTGGTGAATCTGGACTGCACAATAGCATTCAAGAGATGGGATTTATACAGCAACATAATGATTTCCTCTGTTTTGCTCTCTCTTCCTTTCCTAATAATTTCAAGCTTTCTGTTTGCTTTTTTGATTGCTACTCAGTGTTGAACTGACATTTGCATAGAGCTATCTATTATAACCTGAAGATTTCACTCCCGAGTGGAAATAGCCAGCTCAGAGCCCATTATTTTGCACGTAAAGCTAAGATTGTCTTTCCCCATGCGCATCACTTTACATTTATCTACATCAGATTTCATCTGTGATTCCATTACTGTGTTATTCAGTGCCACAAGGGTCTTTCTGCAGCTCCTCACAGCCAGTCCTTTGCCTCAGCCAGCCTGAATATCATCAGCAAGCTTCTCCTCTCTGTGCTCTGCTATTCTTGGATTATTTATTAATATTTGGAAGCATGGGACAATGTTTAGGCTAATTTAGCATCTTTCCCTCTCAAATTTGAAGTGCCAGGTGCCAAGCAGAAGGAAGAAACACAGCTTCCCTAGCTCTTGGGGTGTCACTGGAGATCAGTTGGCTTTTCTGTGAATGGATGGCATTGTGCCTAACCAGCATGTTTACCTTTCCCCTTGCACAAATAGACTTCTGGAATGTGTGTCTGGCCCCTCCACCAGACTGTACAGGACCAGTGAGAGATGGACAAGGTTATGGTGGCTCTCCTGCTGAAGCTGGGCCCAGGCACAAAGAGGTACACAGAAGTCCTGGGACCCCAGGAGAGGAGGTGGAGGGGAAACAATGGATGGCAAACCTTTCTGTGAGCAAATCTCTGCACACAAAGTTGTGAGATGTCACTTTGAATGCTTAGCAGCTAATTGGCAATTCTTCCTTGCAAAAACTCTGTCAAGCTTGCCCAAGAGAGTTTAAGGCTGGAATTGGATGAGAAGCCTCTGTCCATGGGAGGAGAGCAGGAAGATGATGGATTGGCAACTGCGCTCTGCCTGGGTGAGGTGAGACCAGCTGGTCGGTTAGTAAGAGAAACCAGAAGTTTCCAATGACAAGCACAATTTCAGTGGTGGTTTCTTCCCATGGAGTAGTACCTTGAAGTGCCCAGCAGGGATCAGTACAACGAGGGGCACCCCTTCCTGCTGGGGCATCCTTGTTTGCGGTAAGAGCTTGAAGAGCTGTCGCTGCTCTTTCTAGCCAAAAGCAGTCGGGCTGAGCATCACTCCAGCACCAGAGGTGAGCATGAAATTAATTCACCTAGGCAAAAATCAGGAGAGAAGGTGATCTGCTTCTATTGGAGGGTTCCTCACCCCTGCCCAGTGGTGCACCTTGGAGCAGCAGGGTGGCACAGAGCATGTTTCCCTCTCCTCCCCAGAACCGGTGATCTCTTGTTGCAGCTTTAGAGCCAGGCAGAGCAGGATTTGCAGCTCTCTGATGAGGCACCTTTCAGAACAGCCACGTGGCTTCCAGAAAAATGTGCTGCAGAGGCGGTTTGATGTTCCTGCAGCTGTAAGGGGAGAAAAAAGGTAATGTCTCTTCTCTGGTAACGGAGCAAAAATTGCTCCGAAGGGCAGAGGCTCTCCCCTTTAAGAGACTGGAGCTTGACTGTGAGAGAACCAGGATCTGTTTGATGGGAAAAGAAGTGATCAGGTGTCAGTGACTGAAGCACAAAGCCTCTTGAGCCGCAGGAAGACTTGTGGCTCCTGGAAAAATATGTGCATTCATGCAAAACAAAATAACTAACTCCACTAGTTTCACAGATCCACAGCACAAGCCAGAAATTCACGAGAAGCCAGATCCGCTAATACTGCAGCCATCAACCCCCTCCTCTCAGTGGGCAAGTTGCTCAACCACAAAGGCAGGAGTCTCTATTTCCATCTCATTTAAAGCCATTCCCTCCCCCCCTGTCCCATCACTACATGCCCTTGTAAAAAGTCCCTCTCCATATTTCTTTTAGACCCCTTTTAGTCACTGGACGCTGCTGTAAGATCTCCACACAGCCTTCTCTTCTCCAGGCTGAAGAACCCAAACTCTCTCAGCCTTTCTTCACAGGAGAGATGCTCCAGCCCCCTGAGCATCTTTGTGGCCTCCTCTGGATTCACTCCAACAGGTCCAGGTTCATTCTGTGTGGGGTCCCCAGAGCTGGAAGCAGCACTGCTGGGGGTCTTCTGAGAGCAGAGTGGGAGAATCCCTTCCCTTGACCTGCTGGTGATGCAGCCCAGGATATGGCTGGTTTCTGGCTGCAAGAGCATGCTGTCAACTCATGTTGAGCTTCTAATCCACCAACACCCTCAAATCCTTCTCCTCAGGGCTGCTCTCAATCCAATCTCTGCCCAGCCTGTATTTGTACTTGGGATTGTCCAATCAGGGAGGAGAAAAGCTAATCATGAATGTTTCCACCACAAATACTTTGCAAACACAGGTTATTTTCTCTTTCCAAAATGCAAACTTGCTCATTTCCCTTGAAGTTTCTTTATATCAGGATTGCCTTAAAAACTGAGCGTATCTTGTTTTTCATGCAATTTCTCAAAAGTTTCCCTTTTTAAGGGAGCTGCTTCTTAAAAATTGTTTAAAAATTTTAAAGTTTTAGGGATGTTAAAAAGGCCTCAAGCCTTTTTTTGCTCTTTTTTCCACTTCCTCACTGCTTCACAGGATGTTAAAAGAAGGCCAAATTAAAAAGTTTTTCCCATTTTATTGTGAAAAACTATAATGTTCCATCGAGCTCTTAAGAAGGAGCCATAAACATGTCAACAGCATTTATTTGGGAGCACGGATATTTAAATACAACCTACACCACCCAACATGATATATATACATACTATGAAGGAGTTCCAGTGTTACACTAAATGCAGTGGGCTTGGTTGCCTTTATGCGAACAGTTTAGACTTAAGCCCAAATGAGTTTTCACAAGCTTAATGATGCTGATGCTGCATTTCCTTTGCCCTTGAGGAGACCACCCGGACAGAAGGCTCTGCAGAACGCACCTTTTGCAGTGCCCCTGAAAAGCGAGTCACAACAGCGGTGGGTCTGAGGGAACAGCCCCAGGAAAATGGGACCCTACCTGTACCCCGGGGGGATGCCTGTAACATGAAGCTTCTTCCTGGCAGGAAAGGAGAGCAATCATCCCATGGGAGCAGCAGAGAGGGATGTGGCAGAAGGAGCTGGAGGGTGAGGAGGACCCTGGTGCACTGAGATGTCCCATATCAGCTCCACGGCTCCTGATGGGAACTGTGCCCCTCAGCTCTTTTGCTGCAGGAGATATAAAAAAGCATTTGATGTTGTCACACAAGAGCTGATGAGTGAAGGTGAAGGGGGCGAAGAGCTGGACATCACTTCCCATTCAAACTCATCCCAAGCCAAGCTGAGATACAGCATCAAGGAGAAACTGTTGGGATGGTAATTAGCTGAAGGAGACCAGTCCCAGGCTCTTCTGGGAGGAGAACAGCCCCATCACCAGGCCTCTTCACTCTTGCCCCAGAGGATTTCTCTGGTGGGAGCTTACTTGTGGCACTGCACTGCTGCCCGTGTGCGCCAACAAGCATTGAGACATCCTCATGTCAGTCCTATCATGATACCACTGGCAAGGAAGATCCATCATCTGCTCCCAGCAGAACATGGTGAGCAGGCAGCAGCACTGAATGGGGCCAGAGTAAAATGTTAGAGAGGAGGATTCAGTGGTGCCAAGGCAATACTCGCCTGAGAACCCCTACACGGCTCATTTTCACTGTAGAATTCTTAAAAGGCACTGAATAGGTTGATGAGGAGCAGCTAGAGCTGAGGGCTCAGCAGCCACCAGCTGCTTCACCTCTGCAAGTTTGGCAGTGGACCTGATTTGAGCCTTTTGAGCAGGGTCTGTGCTCTGGCCCTGCAGGGGTCAGCAGCATACATGGCATGCAGTGATTGGTCCCACCAGCCATGCAAGCTGAGTGTTAACCTGAGAGACCAGGGTGGCAGTCCGGGGCACAACACACAGGTGGGGTGAAGCAGGGCACCCAGCCACACAGCAGAGACTGTGTGGGGATGGATGGGACCCCCTGCAGCACACTCCTCTCTGCCCTCCCTTGCCTCTCCTCTCCCTTCCCAAACCAAACAGCACTGCAGTTCCTGCAGATGTGCAAGAAAATGACCTGTGATTTAGCACACAATCAGAGGTTTTGTTGGCTTTTTTATTTTCTACATAGAAGCCTGTTATACTGCTCTCCCCTCCTGAAATACAGGGGTAGCAAATCCTCCTGCCTGAGACCGTCTGTCTTTTGAGCCTCATAAAAAGCCTGAAAAATGAAAGCAGGAAGTAAATTGTTGGTTTGTTGCTTTTTCGTTCCCCTCCATCCCTCACAAACAGGAGGTAATTCCCAGCTATTCCGTAGAGCAGGAATGTGCATCTTCAGGATATAAATCAGTGCTGCAGCTATGCCTGGGGTCAGCCACCTCCTGTGTATGAAATGCCTCCACAGGGGAGCTGCTGTGGTCAAGCCCCTCAAGTTCCCATGACAGACAAAACCTTTGTGCAAGTGACAGTTTGCTGCTGCTCCTAATGATGGTGCTAAACGGGAACAGCAAGGTCTCCCTGCTTTTCCCCTCTCCTAGATTCTCTCCACTCTTCCCAGGGAAGCAGGCAGTAATGCTCCTTGTTCCTATTAGAAAGCATTAAACCCATCTCCTTCGTAATGCTGGGAGCTAAGCCCTTAGCAAAGAAATGTTTCTGTTTCACTTGTCAGTGTGTTGCAGGATAAATTACTCGTGTGTCTGATGGAAAGAGGGCCCTTGGCAAATTATATCATCAGAGAGCAGCTAATAATCTAACATAAGAAGAGCTGAGCCTTGTACATGAGATGCAAAAACACAGAAGAGTTTTCCTCAGTTTTTTAAAAGGATTTAAGTAAGAAGTAAGAAAACAAACAAAAAAGAACCCCAAGGTTAGGTGGAAAGTGCAGATTGTGATGTTTTGGCGATGCTCTGGGGCTGGTTACTACTGTGAGGAGAGAAAAGCCTGGGGCAGACTATCCCTGTCCCCTGTGTCCAGGCAGGCAGTCCCATGGAACTACTCCCACACTCCTATCTGGCTCCCATCACCTTACTTTTGCTTCTGCAGCACTGCCATTCTCCTGATCCCATAAGATGCCATTATACTGATGGACATTTTTTTTCTCCTGTTCCCAGGACTCCCTAACCCCAGTCTCCAAAGTTTCCCTCCAGAAAACCAGTATTTGGGGGAATCAGTAAATCCCATCTTGGTTTTACAAATCTTCCCTGTGCTGAGAGCAATTAATGGACATCTTATATGCTTAACTGACCGTTACAAGTCATTTTAAATAGCTTTTGCAATAAAGCTTCCATCAGACTCCTGCAATCCCACCATTCGCCTGCAGTCGTGTTGACCTTTCATCCATCACACAGCAACCAGGTTTTTACAGCCTGGCCCCGGGGTGATCCCTAGAAGTACTCAACCATCACAGACCTCACGGTAGGTCTCTCCTGACTCCACCGGACCACACACTTGCCATCGGTGTTAGCCATGTACTGGCTGATGCTTTGCCACTGAGCTGGGGGAAGCTGTTATGGCCTTTCCCAGCACTTGTAAATTAAGGGCAATGCTAAGTGACCGCTCTGATATGTACAAAGTACAATAGCTTTGATGAGAGGAAAAGAGAAATTCTGTGAGTAGGTCATCTGTCCCGCATAGAAACCAGTTCAGGCTTGTCCACATCCATTGCTGTAGCACATCAGAGCTGCAATGTTAGATCTTACCCTTGTTTTCCTGCTGTTTTTTATGAGCTGCAGCATGTGCTGATGCTGTGAGAGCCTGAGCCACTCTCACAGCCCAGTGAGAATCAACTTCTTCATGCCTAGGCAGGAAATGTTTGATGTAACACACTCCATGAATGATAAAACTCCCTGTGTGCCATGGCTGGGGAGTGCTCCAGCACCCAGAGCTGCCTGCCCAGGCAGTCATGAGATGGGGAGCACTGATTTGGATTTGTATGCCATAAACACAGGCTGTTTTCCACCAAACACTGCATTTCTTTCTTCTTTGTAGTTTGTCGACATGATTTCCTGTACCCAGCACCACACACACACACACAAGGACCTGTTTTTAACATAAGGTTGCCAGAACAAAAGAAATTACCATGACAAGGGACTTCCAGAAGATGTAGACTTGCAATAGGAAGAGGGGGACTCACACAAACACGCCCCAGAGCCCATGAAGATTTTCTCTGCCCTTTGGGGACTCATTTTTCCCCCAGGGGCCAGCCAATTTCTGTAGTGTGCTTTTACTGTAGGCCAAAAACTATTACCAAAAACCTCTTCCTGACCTGATAAATGAGGTCCTAGCAGTGTCTCCTTGATGTCAAAAATGTTTGGTCCAACTGCATACAAACCTGGCATTTGGGACTAGGAAGTTGTTGACTATGGATCCATACAGCTTTGTGTTTGCCAGGGCTGCCCTGGAGCCCTGGCACTGGGATCTTCCAGGTAGAAGCCAGCCAGAAATGCTGGAAGTGGCATAACTTCAGCCATTATGCTCACAGCCCTCCTTTCCAGGCCCCCACCATGAAACCTAATGGCCACATCACCATTAAAATCCTGGCTCAGGATCAAATTGACTTACTGTTCACCAGCCGAAGCAATCACATTCATTTCATCAAGGGGCTCCAGCTCAAAGTGGAGAGCAGCAGCAGCAAGGAAACCACCCAGTGGAGATAAGCTTGGGGCTGCTGCATGGGGCTGGTCACAGGCTTTCAGGTAGAAAAATCACCGTTTCATTCAAAAGCAAATTTCCTGCCTGTGTGAATCTTAATGAAATTCCCTTCCAGGAAAGCATTTAGATAAGATTGAAATGCTGTCGCCAAAGGGTAAGAACAGCAAGTCTCACAAATTCATTTTGAAACACTATTTCTTTTCAAAACATTTATATTAAATGTCAATACACACACAAAGCTTCTGATTTTATCTAAACAACATTTGACTTAACATGAAACAAGCATCGAGAGAGAGGAATGCCAAAAAACTTTGGTGTTCATTGCAGCTCAGGTTTCCCACCCTTCCCTGGAGGTGGAAATGCTGTTCTGGCCACCCAGTTCAACTGTCTCAGCCTAATGCTGTGCATCCCTGTCCTTCACTGGATGCAGACACAACTGGTCAGCTCTGAAACGCAGGTCGCACATTATACCAGGAGCTCATGCTTGGTTTGAGGCTGTAGCCTCAGAGTGAAGGACTCAAGCTGTCTATCCTGATGCAGGCACAAACCAAATGTTGACAACCCTCATAGCAATAGCCTCCCTGTGGCCACAGGTGCACTCCTAATGAAGACATCTGGGGCAGCTATTCAGAAAGGTGGCAACAATCCAAGGTCAGTATGCAGAAGCATAAAGCACTAGGCACCTGCTCATCCACCCCCAAAATTCAGACTTCTTCTCAAGACCCACTGCTGCTCCTCATAGACTTCTGCCTTTCACTTTGCAGGGACTCTCTTTGTAGTTGAAAGATCCAGACACAAGTCACCAACTTAGGTGAATGGAAAGCAAAGTGAAGCTCTTCAGTATAAAAAGATTCAGCTCAGGAGCCTGCTGTCCAAAATACAGTGTTGTAATACTTTTGGCAACCCCTCTCTTAGTGATATCACTTCCTTGTGTTTCAGTATCTTCTATCTGTGGGAAATACTGAAATTAAATTATTAAGACCTGCAGGAAGCAGTTACATCAGCAGTTCAGAACAACTTTTCCTTCACCAAGGTGGTAACAGTCACTTTGTGATGAAAATAAAGCTAATTTCAAGCTCACAATGCCTATCTTCCTGCACATCAAGTCCTTGTAACACTAAGCTCATCTCATTTGAAGGCACTTGATGGATGGCAGTGGGGTTATACACTGAACCTGCAGTACTTTGAAGGAGATGGTTTCCTTCCCACAGCTGATGAACTGGACTTAGGGAACTACTTCTACCAAGTGTGACCAATGAGCCTGCTTTGGCTCTCACCCAGAGATTCCCGGGCTGGTGGAGATTGACAATGAACAGCACCTAGCACAGCAAAAGCTATGTTGGGGCATCACTGTTGTACAAAAAGAAGTGTGAATGCCTGGCCAGCTGCTTTGGCATTTACTTCATTTATGAGATATGTAATACAAAGGGCCAAACCTTTTCAGGAGGCACCAAGCAGGCCATCAATGGTCACTCATTGCTGCCCTGTACGGTTCAGAGAGAAGCCAAATTCCACAAGAATGAGTTACTTCCTTTGTTCACTCAAATGATGTTGTCAAAGCCAGAGGGTGAAGGGAAGCTTCACACTGACACTACAGAGGACAAACCACAAGCTTCTGGATGATGTGCTTCTACAAGGGCCAGAGGTACAGCATGTGGTAATGAGAAACTATAGATGGAAGAGTCTGTGTGTAACCAGGTAACACAAGCAGAGCTATCTAATACTTGTGCCTTCTGCCACCAGCTCCCAAGTTTTCTCTAAGTAAAAGCCAAGCCTTATCTTAAAATATGCTCTTGTATTACAGTTTCTTCCCCCTCAAAAAATTGCAAGAGACAGCTTAGTCATACAAGATCATTTATCAGTAAAGAAAATACAAATTTACTTTTATTATAACCATAAAGAGGCGTTACTTTAACAATTAGCTGTACATTCAGCACTCAGGTATACATCTGTGCCAAAAAAAGTCAATTCTCTTACTGCTAAAAAAAGAACACCTTTCCTCAGCAATGCACTGCCTGTGATTACAGGATGTTTATTGTCTCTGTATTACGGTTATCTTGACAGACAAGCCTCAGGATACAGAATATAGCTTTACTCTTGGACCAAAATAGGAGGCAGCATTTTTATTTAAAAAAAATTAAAAACAGCAAGTTTCTAGTCAGATAATATAAAGCATCTTAAATTAATCTTTTGAAATTATTTACACTATTTGTAAACGTAAATATCCGAAACTGTACATGTTTAAACAAATGTTCATTTAGCAAACAGGCTGTATAAACTGATTACTCTTCTAATCTTTCAACCAGCTGTCCTAGAGCTGTCTGGGTATTCTGAAAGAGAAAAAGACCCCAAGCACAAGAGTGACTACTGCAATGAGTTACCCTTCATGTCCTACCTGTACAATGCGTGTATTAAATCAGTCATAACTCTGTACAGTGACCATGCAGTCCTTCTGTAAAACTTTATAAAAAACAAATATACATATATTACAATGCACTGGACATTATTTTACAGCCTGTATTTCTACAGGTAAAAAAGACAAGTTATCTTCCTTGTTAGTTTCTTTAGTTAATATTTAAGGAGTCATGTAAGGTTCTATCAGTACCATTTATGTACCTCACAGCACCACTGCTGCAACACTTCTCATGATAGGTTTAAATCCCACATTAGTGTCCAGCCGTGTGATTTATAACAGGAACATAATCAAATCAAAACACCACCGATGTGCATGGAAATTTCAACATACTTAAAATTACAGAAGAGGTTTTATAAATAAGTTAAAAGTCTTCCATGTAAGTCACCATATTTTTCTTTTGCAGTGCAGCACAATGAAGACTTACACACCCAGACACCCAAAAGCTGCTTGAAGTGTTTCATTCCATTAATGGCCAAGTGTTCAGCATTCAGCTTTCCCCAATAACAACCAACTGATGCACACTGAAAAGCGTGCATTGTTTACCAGTTACCAAGTCCTTACCCTCTGTTCACAATGCTGATTTGACACGCTTGCACATTCAATTTCTGTCATCCCCAAACCCTCTTATTAGCACTTCCTCCAGCACACAAAGGCTGTAGAAGTTCCAGTCCCAGTTCCCACTTTAAACTATGTGACACCACCACTTGATCTTGGGTAAGGAAAAAGCCCACAGCTCTAACCTAAGTACCTGAGAACCAACATGTTAAGCTTTGCTGTAAAGCATCTGAAAACATGCAGCTCCCTCAGAACTAACAGAAGTTATGTTGCACAGCTTTTCATTGCAAATCCCAAGGATCTAAGATTCCTTCCATGATGAAGGTTAGAGTATGAAACTTCAGGTCAGACCTCACAGCTCCCAACCAGTATAAGAAAAAGAGCATATCCAGTGTTTCAAGAAATGCTTCACATGCAGGAAATAAGTTTTCCCAACTAAGAACCTGTGAATTATGTTCAAGCATGTGGTGGATTACGAGGATTTTCGTGGGAGTTAAAAAAAATCACAGCATGCTTGCTTAAGTCAAATTGTCATACCAATGTGCTTATATCCAAGCCTTGCAAATACCTATTACTGCTCCCATTTGATTCTCTGCACTTTATTTCCAGTGTCTTTGAAAGCGCAACTTTTCACTGCATATGTCAGATTATTAAAGGAAAAACAGGAAAGGCTTTTACATTTAAAAAAAAAAAAACAGGACTTCAACTTTGAAAACATCTGGATAAGGCAGTAACTAAGCTTTCATATGAGAGACCAGCAAAGGGGGTCTGGTTTTGTTTTCTCTCCCCAATGTCTCAAGCCAATGAATAGGAAAACCTTTAACAAATCAATAAAACTGTTTTGTTTTGTTGTTTTTTTTCCCCTAAAACAGGGTTAAGCAGCCTGGATAGTGTTGATGCAGACTGAACTGCACAGTGGGATCCTTTGTTTACTTCAAGCAAATGTCTTTGCATTCCCTTCACTGGCTGGCATTCAGCTGAAGCTTTTTTCAAGCAGCCCCACTGTTGGGCTACTTGGACATCGATAAGAGTAAGTTCACCTGAAAGACAAAAGGAAAGCCTGTATTAGACACAGCAGCTAAGTCTCAGGATTGATGTTTTATGTTTTAACCTTTAAACAGGATTCCTAGGAAGCACACAGAGACTTGGACATATCAGGAGAAGACAGCTACAAAACAACTGGCCAAAACTGCCAGTCAAATGCCTGCTCAGAGGCTTTTTAAAACACAGTTGTTGACCACGCTGACTAGCTATTTCAGCAGTCACAACTTAATGAGTCAAAGTTTCAAAGATTACTTCATGCCTTGTCAAGTGATTCTAAAAAATATGCACCCCAGCAATGTAGTCTAATCCATAAACCAGACTTTCTGCTTAAATATTGGCATCCTGGCATAATCACAACTCTATTCACATTCCCCGGACAACTAAGGTCACAACAAGATTTTTTAAAACCTACCTGGCTTCTGTCAGAGCATCCTGCTACAGAGATTTCTTAACCCCAATCATCTCCGGGACTAAAGAGCTTATCATGTAGGGTTACATTTCCATAAACATCTGCACATTTTCCCAATGTAATTTACTTCAAATAAACCCTTGAAATTCTTCCTCATGCTTCCCAAATGTAAAAGTTGCCGCTTTTTGTATCTGTCAAAAGCCAGGCTGCCTTCACACCCACAGGCTGTTTTAAAGCCTATTCACTAGCTTTCCTATCTCTCCAAAAAGACAATGCCCAGAAATGGCAAGACTCGTTGTACAACTCAATCCCCAGCAACATCAATCACCACCTTCAGTTTAAAACCTCAATTGGATATTCATTAAAATAACCCAAACAAAACCTTTTAGTTGAAAGCCTAGAGTTAAGATAAAGCTCTGTGTTTAATCATCCAGGATTAAGGGGAACAATAAATAAAGATTCTGAGCACGGAAAATACTAAAAATGATAAAATAAATGTTTAAAAAAGTCAGAGCCAGTCACATGAAAGAGCAACTGATAAAACAGGGAGTTTCGATATATACCTGTTCCATTGAAGGACAAGCTATGATCTGGAGATCTTCATTACTAAATTCTTCCCTTAACAAAGCATGGAGTTTCTGGAACATTTGCTGAATGTTATTCTTTTCAAGGAAAGAAGAAAAAACTCAGTATTAAAAAACACAACACTCATCTCAAACTTGAACCAGAACAAGCACAGTGTACATGGAATAGCTACTGAAGTGGATCAGGTAGGGTGAAGTGGTCAAGCTTTAAGAGCTTTTCTTCTAAAACAAGCCCCAGAACAGCCACAATGAGTTCATGTTGGATGCAAGATAAAAACTTCAGCTACAACAATCTAAGCTGGAAAATCTGAGTCCTACGACTTAACCTGGCAACTTAAAATTCAAGCTTTGTTCTTTCAGTGGGTTTACAGTAATGAATCTGCATCATTCTCTCTGCCTCCAGTGCTTCCACTCACGCATAACTGACCAAGCTATACTGGTTTTGGCTGGGAGAGAGTTAATTTTCTTTATAGCAGCTCTTATGGTACCACATGGAAGATGCACAGAATGAAAAGCACCGGTTAGTTGCCTGTAACGTGAATTATGTAGGCTGAATACAGTGGAGAGGAGGACAAACTTTGTTTTGCTTGGGGGTTTTTTAAGCTAAACATATCATTATAAAACTTGTTTTTTTCATGTTTCTCTTCAGCAGGCTTCTCAGATCAGGGACACCACAGTGACTGTAATAGTTGTTCACTACTACAAGTGCATGCTATTTGTTACTGGCTGGACTGGTAGTCTAGAATAATTCTACAGATACGTGTTTGTATGTGTGCCTGCATATATATACTTATATGCATACCTACATTTATATAGATATGGTATATATATAGATATATAACTACACATACACAGAAATACAAGGTGAATGATCCCACAAAATGTGTTTAAAGTCTTTAACTAAATGAGGGCCCATCACCTACAGGAGATCATGCTGAGGTACATCTAGAAATACTCACTTTAACTGGCTTAAACAAAATTAATTCTGTATCTTTATTGGACAAGTATAATGACATGCTTCGTAATGTTGATGGCAGCTTTGTTTTTATTGTCTTGTAAGTGGAAGAGACCACATCGTTGATCTTTGCTGAAAGCAAAAGAAAATATGCTTAATAGGCTAAAATGGCATTCTGCAAGTTGAAAGCTACACTCCAGAGTATCACCTCCACTTCAATGGGGCTGATCATAAACATAGATCTGAGTGAAAGGTAAAGATGGGGTGACTGGGCTGTGCAGCATCGAGTCATCATACAACCACAACATACCAAACAGGGCTTTTCTTCTGGGACCTACTGAACACATCAGCCTCTCTTTCCCTGAAGAAAATGCATCCAACCTGTTTTTTCAAGCTACCACATCCTCCTGAGGTTCCTCAAGCCACAACCTGCCAACACCAACGAAGTTCTGCATAGGCTCCCCCCTAGAAAGCTTGCCTGGGAAACAAACAGTGCTAGCAAGAGAACAGCATAACACAAATTTTCCTTACTGACCACAGGCCACATCTGTAAGAAGGAAGGCTGCATAGCCATCTGGATTTTGCATCAACCAGACAGGAATCTTCTCTCAGACAAGACCTTCTTTCTTTATTGCTAGGTATTTTAATGATTTTACAAGATCTTTGTTTAAAGGGCAGGCGGAAAATCTATTTTGTAGCTTTAAAGTATCAAAGTTAGTATATTATGGTGGGTTTTTTCCTCAGTTTCTACTGTATCTAATCTTCTGACTACTCCTGCTTCCCAGGCAAATGACTCCAAGAAACAGCAGAAGCTGCTTAGATATGACTCTACACACATAATTATCTCCAAATAAACATTAAAAATACTCCTGCAAAAGCAGGAGATGTTAAGTAGAAGCTCAAGTTAGTCCTTGACAGTGTCTGACCCATGAAGCAGCACTGAATTATGAATGAACATGGCAGGCTTTGCATTTTAAGAACATGAAGTAACAGAAGGTTCCAATGTATGGACTGGAATAAGCAGATTTCTCAGCATTACCCAGAAGCACAACTTTGTAATGTGAAGAGCAAAACAACCCAGTAACATCTGAACTATTCCAAGTGTTGCTACAAAGCAATCACATTTGAATTCTTAAGAAATGGAAACAAAGCTGGATTCCATTTTTTCGTGACAGGAAAACTGAAAAGGAAGTAGGTACCAAATGTACAGACACTAAAAGCTTCAATGCAGACCTTTTTTTTTTTCCTACAAAAGCAAATGCTTTATCATAATGTAATCAAATAATTCCTTAAGCACATTCCGTATGCAGATGCGGAAATGCTGCTTCCATGCAAGAACAATCACAGCTTGAGAAACAGTCAAGTCATTCCTCTAGTGCACCAATTAGACACATATTCTGAAGTTTGTCAGGTTTTGATTTAGAGAGATCTTAAGACATTTAAAGTAGCAAACAGGTAAAAATGGAAGCCAGGATTTTCAAGAAAAAAGACAGTTCTCAGGTACTTAGAATTTTTCCAAATCAATCACAGTCTCACAGTCCAAATTAATCTGGCCAGCTTTTCAGATTCCTGTGGTTTAGAAGTAGGGCACACAGACTCGTAACATTCTGAAACACTCAGGCCCCATACAATGCAGCTTTTATTGCTCTACCAGAAATGGTGAATGGAAAAGGGTCTTTTTCTCCATTTGATGAGAAGTTTTCAGGAGAAGTTTCAAAGAAGTAAATGAGAACAAAGAAAATACCTGGTTGTGCCCAAGGTTGCTGTGAAAGGCTGTACCTGGGACCTCCTTGAGTAGCTGTTGTTTTTAAAGCTGCTACCTAAAACAAGTACAATCAACAAAATTAGTTTCTTGCAGTGGAATCCACAACGAAGTGGCCAAGTAACAATTGCACAAATCTCTACTGCAGTATTCCCTGTTCTCTCTCTTCTACACCCTGACTTAACAATACACAGGGGAAGCAGCTTGACAGAAATGCAACCCAAAATTACAACCACAATCACTTCTTGAAAGTGAAATTCAAAAAAGGATTATATTTACTAAGATGCTTAGGCACCCAAGGATACAAAACCTCAAATGAGATTTATACTTACACAGGTCAGTCAAATGCCCCATATTCCCAATGAGTCATTGAATCACTTGAACAATCTATCAGTCTCACCAGTTACCCGTCTATATTTTAGACATGCCATTGACCCTGCACCCCAGCATGACAAGCATCAGTAAATTTAGTGCTGTAATCTTCTGAATTCTCAAAAAACAGCAGCTGGGATACTTGTAATGTCCACGCAATGCTGTAGCCCCAGTTTCTGAGATGTCATGACACTTATTTTCAGTACATATGGATCCATATCACACTTTCCATTTTCCAGAATAGATCCTGCTGTGTGGTTTTCCCAAGATGCCTAGAAATCCTGGGCTCTAGAAGAGGTTCTAGAAAGTGTATTGTAATGAGGCATATTTTTGTTCCTATCCCCTAGGGTGCCTAGTCTTTCTGACCAAATTTTATCAGGAACTTCCGTTGCAAACAGGACTTGGAGAGGAAAATCCTGCTCAGCAAGCACCACACTAGTGTAAAATATGCTGAGAACAGAACATTTAAACGTACTTCACAGCCATACTCTTAAGGCCTCCCTCAAAAACCCACATGACCCAGGATTTTTGTTTCTCGAAGGCTTACAAATTCAGTCAAGGAAGGAACTTTTCTTTTTCTGTTTGCAGAAAAGCTCCTTCCAACTGTTTCAACTCAATGAAACATTAAAGCTTCTTTACCAAAGAGCATAAGGGATGCTTTCAAAAACAAACTATGTCATGTTCCTTTAATCCATTAATCTCAAAGGTGCCCAGAAAATTACTGTTGGAACTTAAAAGGAAACACGACCTTATAATAGGAAATGCCAGCATCTACAGCTAATCAAAACTAGCAGCTTCTCCTATACCCAATTTAATACTAATTCCCTTGTCCTGCCTGTATTTCAGTTAGGTTAATGAACACACAACACATTTGTACCTTTGTCATGAACTCCTCCAGCTGTTCTGTAAACTGCTTGGTTTGCTGCTGAATAAACTGCTCACAAGCTGATTTCAGATGACGATCTACATCTTTCTTAGAGTCGATATAGTGTTCTCTGATTTCTGGGGTACCCTTGAACAGAAGACAACAATTCTCTCCTTTTTATTTGCCAAAGATCACCACCCGTTTAAATGACTTGATTTTTCTTAATGCAGTAAGATTCCATATTACCTCCAGTAAGAACTGTATCAAGGCGTTGTTGCTGTTTAGCCTAAAAAATCTTGAAACTGCCTTAGGGTTCAGGATTTTAAATGCTGCATCTGTGAATCAGAAAGTCACTCACACTGTAAGTCAATAGGACACAGTTCCAGGAATTAAAAGCTTTAATCACTCATTTATACATAAAAAATGGCCCAGCATGATTAGGACTATCACACTGATGACTGCACTATAGCTAGGTGTGGATGCACAAGTGCACACGCACAGAAGCACACAAAGCTTGATCCACTGGCTTTTCATTGCCCCTATGGTAAACCTCAATCTAACAGTTGCACAGACAAACCAGGTAAATACATTACCTGAACCTAACAAATGACTGATACTTGCTATAGTGTTATCAGCATGCAAACTGTGGGAGCTCTATTCCCTTTGTAGCTATATCTACAAGTGAAAGACTTTTACATAAGCTGTGTAGTTAAGCATTTCTGAACAATATGCAGAATTTGGCCTAGGTTGCCTATGACAACAAAGTACGATTGCATGAAGTAACTTAGAACTGGCACTCTTTTCCTTTGTGCCTAATTATTTTAGTTAGGACTAAACAAGAAACCATCAAGGTTGATATATGCTCATGTTTTGTGGTCTCTACAGAAGTCCCAAGAAGGAAAACTAACAATGTCTGCACCTGGCACAAGATACTGACATTATTCCTATAGTGTTAACAGGATGTTGTCAACCTGAAATCTAATCAAATTGGAAACAAGTAATATTATCAATACAGTTTCAGTATGGCTTATTGCTTAATGACATTCATTTATCATCCTACACATTCATCTGCCTTTTTTTTATTCATTTCAAAAGCAATTTTGCACACTTCTTGCTATATAAAACAATGTGAGAGAAACAAGATGAGTTAAAGAAATGCTGCCCTAAACAAAGAAGGAGTACCAGACATGTAGGCATCTGATTTGCTCTGAACTAAGAATCTGCACTCCTATGCAGTTAAAGCAAATTGCAGAAAAAGATTCATTTTGTTCTCAATTATTTCCCAGAAACTTCACTGATTCCACAAAGAGCTTAAGTTCTGATTAGAAGCATATGAGCTAGTCAGTGTAAAAGTAATTTCTCTTCACTGTACACTTTGCTTACATGAACCTTAGCATTACACTAGTTCTACATTAAGCAGTGCCCCTTTGTCTACAAATCCCAAATTAAATCTATGTGCAGAAAGCTTGGCTAGAACACAGTAAAACTCCTATTAGTCATGTTACCTGACTTATACAATTCAACCCAAATATAAAAGCCCTACTAGCCTGTGCTACACTCCACTAAGAATTAAACACAATGTACATCTTTTCAACACTACCAAAACAAAGTGGTTTTCCATTACTTACCACTACCATCTGCAAAGAACTGGCTGGCACAAAAATTTATTCAATTAAATGAAAATGAAGAACAAACTTGTGTGTCAGCCAGGACAAGACACCAAAAGGATGTATTTACCCTTTAACCTCCAGTCAACTAGAAACTACTCAACAGGTAGGAGGTTTCATTGATGTTCAAATGCAACATGTGAAATGGTTAGTGCAAGAATTGTTTGCTTCAGAGTTAAAACAGTAGCATATTAGGTGGCAGGAAAGAAAAGTTATTTCTTCAGCTTTCTCTTCTGGAATAGAAGAAGAGAAACTTGACATGCTTTCAGTTATTCTTCCCAGTATCATTACAAGCTTGACAAGTGCATGACAGTTCACTTTTGTATTTGAGAGGGTTTTGTTGCATTTTACAAAGAAACCATAGCACAATTTAAAAATCAGGACCATGGGCACTACTTTACTTCCCCTTCGTACAAGACATGGTTGCTACATAAAACTATCCAGCAGTACTGTTTATTGAACTTGCAACATAAGAAATCCTTTTCCAAAACAAAAACTCACAGTAAGGTCTAAAGAATGATAATTAAAGATGTTCCTTTAAAGTTTCAGAAAAGGGGAAAGACATCTTTGTGCAACAGTACATCACTTAGGTCTTTCTAAAAAAGACTGGATAAATAAGTTAGATCAGCAGCAAAAAGCAAACACATTTCATACATGAATAAAGAATTTGTTAGACATATCTTGAATAACCTTCACTAGGGGAATGGTTCTATTTTTTTCAGAGAAGCTAAGAACAAAGCAAGAGATTAGAACAAGCGTACAGATCATTGCAAATGAACATAAAACAAACCCAGAACTTCTGCTGGCACATTCAGGGAGGACAATCCCATCCCATTCTGTAGTCAGCAACTGTTTAGTACCTCTAGTTTTCTTAAGGTCCAGGGAAATTTCCTTAATGGTGAAATCAGTGTGGAAAGGAGCAATTTGTTCACGAAGAATCAAAAGATGTTTTATTAAGAAAAGCTGTCCGTCAACCTGCGTCTACAGCACAAGAGAAAGAACATGCATTACAAGAACAATTAAGTGAAGAACATAATTTCAATGCCTTCACTTTTATCAGTTACTTCCTATAACAAAATTAATACTAATAATCTTACTAACAAGCTTTTTTCATTAGCCTGTAGTGCCATTACTACACGTGGGGATCAACAAATCCCACTTGTGTCTGTTCCCAACACACTGCTCTAGAGAAGCAGACTTTATTTACATTTCTTAGAAGAATTAGATTACAGAGATTACATATTACTAAATGTCCACATTAAATAACAGGTATCCATTATTTGAAAGCTACAAACTTATTCTTCATACAAGCCAGGAATCGTTTCAAGTAATTCATATAATTTTTAGTCAAAAAACATGAGGTTCTAAATTTTTTTTAATCATTATGATGATTGAAAAAAAAAAAAAAAGCTAGTTTCTATAATGACCTTGATTAACTGTGCTCTTTTGTAAAGGTCTTACAAGGCATTTTTCTCATGCCATTAAACACATAGCTTAGTTAATTTCTAAACAGTACAGCAAAGATACAAAGAATTAAACAAGGCCAAGTTCACACCATTTAGACAATGAGTTTTCCACTGCTTGTTATTTCAGCTATGTGCTTGAATGTTCATGGCTCATTGAGGTAAATGAGAAGGACTCAAGAATTCAAAGTTGCTTTCGCAAGCTGGAAGCACTTCTTTTGATATAATGATTTATAAGACAGTAAAGAAGAAATTAGATTTAAATCCACAGTTTGAACAACTAGAACTGTTTACTAAATGTAAGTGCTGGAAGGGTTTCTTAAGTTTGTGGGTTTTCTAGTCTTAAATGCATAATTTTACCAGACAATGTTAAATGAACATGCAGCAAAAACCAAGTGGTACAGATCTTAGTCCTGGTACAACCTATCTAGGGTTCACTGCAGGATGACTTTCATTCTCTGCAATACTTTAGGTCAATGCTGAGCTGATATACAGTGCTGAAATAGATAATTACTGTAGAACTCTGAATCAATTACATATGAAAGAGTTTTTTGCTCAAGCTAGAAGCAAATATGGTCTGAATTTCTTTTTAAAGATAATATGTTTAACACTTTCTAAAGGACACTCAAAATAAACACTTCAAATCAGCTCTTCGTTTCTAAAAGCAACTAAAGCCTTTTTCATCATTAAATATTTACGCTAATACAAATCCAACAATTTTGGATTATACTATGACTTCCTTTTCCCATTAAATTCACTTCCTGGCTGTTAGAAATTTAGGGATGAGCAAATTACTACAGTATTTGTACTAAAGGAAATGTAAGAAAAGGAAAAAAGGTTTAGTACAGCTATTAAGGCAACACTTAAAGTTAAAATGACTTGATGAAACTGCACTGAATTCTGAGCAACACACTGGACCCAATGTTTTAGCAGACATTTCTGAACAGACAACACTTAACAAATTTTCCCAGTGAATTTAATACTTCAAAAGACTTTTGAAAATTCAAACAATGGAGGCAGAGAGAAAGAGAAAAGAGTAACAGGCAATGAAAGCATACAGGGAGCAGAGACTTCTAGCAGAAATTTTTCTTTAGGTATCACTTGATTGATCATGAGCTAGAGCAGCCTGTAAATACAATTGCCACGATTTGTATTCCACCTTTTCCGACAGGCTAGCATGTGAATCATTATCTTTGCTTTACAATACATTAACCATAACTAAAAGCTGGCAAATTCATCAGGTCTCTGTGGACTGAGCAATATGGTTTCACTGAATTCTGAACAACTGCTTCATGGCTTTATGTATACACAGAGGGGGAAGAAAAAGAAATCATACCCAAAGCACAGATTCTAACCTTGTTCTTGCTGATAGAATCAGCAGCTCCCAGCAGCGAGTGAATGCAGGCAGATAAGGCCTCTTGCGATAATCCCTGAAACACTGCCCTCTGCAGGGAAAATGAAATGAGGTAAAAAAAGATCTTTGCAAAGCTTAAACAGAATTTAAGAGCTGTAGTTTACGAAGGGTGTGCTTACCAGCACATAAAAGTCTACATTAGTTAGCTACAAACACGTCTAATTGCAACAAGACGAGGATGGAGTATTCATATATAAAAGGTTGCTACAGCATTTAGTTAGCCTGGGTACAGGTATGGACTCAAGCATGCCCTGTTCACCCTCTTGTCTCTGAATTTGCACCTGAATAGGGCCATGGTCAGTGATAACTCATGCATTCACAGCTAACAGCATGAATGATGCTTCCTGTGTAACCTGACTAAACACTTCATGTGTCAGGGTAACTATCTCTGGGTGTAATTTACACATGCAATAGACATGAGATCATTCCACTAAGCTTAACCTCAAGCAAACTCAAATTACTTCACATTTGCACCAGGTTAGTAAACAAACATGACAGCTGCCATGGCCCAAGTGACATGGAGTAACTCACTAAGCTGCAACTAGATCACACAGCTGAGCTAGCTGTAGGAACACAGCTTGTCGCCACCAGCGCTCCAGGGTAGTACATAACAGCCCTGACTGCCCTGAGACTTGCCAGTGCCACTTCATTCATGTCTTCTCCTATCTACAAGGTGCAGGCCAGGCATAATAGCTCTACTAGAATATAAACTAAATAAATCCCTGTGCAGATACACTACTACAAATGAGCCTTGCAAACAATGCAAAAATGACCTCATTTCCAAAGGTCTAGTTGAAAACAAGGGCAAATTACTCATTTATCTTTAATGAGATTGATATATTAAACAACTAAGTATTAATATCTCCCATTTTTTTAAGCAAATAGCATCTCGGTAGCAGTTTTACATAACACATATCAAAGATATTTTGAAATGCATTAGATGTATCTAATAAAGATACAACATACACAAAAGTAAAAACACTGGCATTGTGTATCTCAGGGACTTGGACTTTTCTGCTTTTAGATGACAGACATAAATCAAATTCTACAGGGCAAATCTCAAAACACTTCTGAAGTAAACACTGCTTTTGTTTCTGTTACACAAGATTCCTACTGGCTTAAACTCTGGAAATGTCTCCCACATTTTGGAAGGTGGAAAGACGTGCCATAAAAACGTTTGAAAACAATTCCAAAATGTGCAAGTAGTAGAGCCACCATTTTTTAGACCAGAAACATCACTTTCTCTGATGTCCTGCAAAGCACATAGCAAGAAACATATTCACCCAGTAATTTCAGCAATAAAATCATTCTCTATAATTGACCCAGAACCTCCTATTTTTTCTTGTCCTGTTCACTTCGCAACTTTGGTGTGATAAGTATCTTGAGCATCAGACATTGAAGTATTTCTGTAATAGCAAAAGCAATAGGCGTAAAACCAGTGCCTTTTTTTTCTAATTCTAAAAATATAAAATTGTGTTGGTGACCTAAACTTGTCACTTCACTTGTTTTACATAAAGATGGCAACAAAAAGACTCACAGATAACAGAGGCCAGTAACTGTCCTTCCAAATTTACATTAAAATATTTAGACATGGTACTGCACACTTCACTTAATGAAAAAACAGATAAAGAAAATTGCATACATCTATACATCTGTACAGTTTGGAGAGACACACTAGAGTTCTTCTGACAGTAGGATACCACATTCCATGAAGATCTGCTGGTGATATCGTGGTCTGCTGCCTGGGATTATGGGTTTCTGCTGAACCTGTTTAAAAGTAAAACACACACATGAAAAACTTGACCATCTCTCCTAACTGAAGACAACTGCAGCATCATAGAATGCTTTGGATTGGAAGAGATCCTTAAAGATCATGCAGTTCCAACCCCCCTGCCACAGGCAGAAACTTTCACTAGACCAGTTTGCTCAAAGCCCCATCCAACCTGGCCTTGAACACTGCTAGGGATGTGGCAGCCACAGCTTCTCTTTGCCAGTGTCTAACCACCCTCACAGCTAAGAATTTTTTCCTGTGTAATCTAAATTTCCCCTCTTTCAGTTTAAAGCCATGACCCTTTGCCCTGTCACTGCATGCCCTTATAAAAACTCCCTCTCCAGATTTCTTGTAGGCCCCTTTTAGGCACTGGATGCTGCTCCAAGGTCTCTCCTGAGCCTTCTCCAGGCTGAACATGCCCAAATCTCTCAGCCTGACTTCACAGGAGAGGCTTCATATCAACTGTACTTAACCCTGACTCCACAGTAATATGACATACTTTATTTCATGCAAAGAGGTTAGATTTGGCTTTTTTTTTTTTCCTTCTGAGCAGTCTGTACTAGATTTCTCATATGTGTAAAGCACATGGCTGTGAAAGACATGAGTTTGCTTTCAGGCATGGCCCAGCTTGACCTTTTTTAACGAGTTAGTTTTACAGGCCTGTCTCCAAGGGCGCACCCTCCCCAGCTTAGCTCAACAGCTGAAATGATAAAAAAAGTTACTGGAGGAAAAAAAAACCCATAGGAGATAAAAAAAAAAATGGCTAGTGATCATACAACTACAGGAGCTGCTCGGGAAAAAAAAGGATAAAAAAAAAACCAATTCAATCAATTGTTTAGTCCCTACTACCTCATGATACAAAAATATATGTAGATAGGCTGAAGAGGGTCCAAAGAAAAGCCACAAAGGTGATCAAAGGAGTGGGGAGCCTGTTGTACGAGGAAAGGCTAAGAGAACAGGATTTGTCCAGCCCAGAGAAAAGGAGGTTCAGGAGAGACCGTATCACCATGTTGCACTATTTACAGGGTGGATACGAAGAAGATGGAGACACCCTTTTTAAAAGAAGTCATATGGAAAAGACAAGGGATAACGGGTACAACTTACTCCTGGGGAGATTTTGATTGGACACAAGAGGAAAATTTTTAACAGTGAGAACAATCAGCCATTGGAATAATCTCCCCAGGGAAGTGGTGGGTTCCCCAACACTGGACATTTAAGATTTGGCTGGACAGTTGCTAGAGTCTAGGTCATCCTTGCCTAGAAAGGTTGGACCAGATGATCCTTAAGGTCCCTTCCAACTTGGTATTCTATGAACCTATGAATTTTATTTCTTGAAGCTTTCCTTTCTGCTGGAGATAATCCTGGATTAAACATGGATTAAATAGTTGCAGAAAGTGTATGGTTTAAGCACCAAGTTAGTAACAAAAAAATAATGGCAAAACCAATTCTGTCATGAGGGAGTTGTAAACATAAAAAAGTGCTCCTCCTGGGTAACCTTTGTAATAATTCCGTATGCCCAAAACAGATTTGCACAACACATGATGGACAAAAGTCTTGTATTACTTTCATTTTGTCCCTAAATCCTGGGAAACATCTGAGCCAGTAGCATCAGCATTCTGGTTCTAATTAGCAACCACTCACAGAGGCAAAATTTTAAGTTTTACCTAATGACAGAATAAGCACTTGTGAGGGTTTTGTGTCACCAGTGCAGGAATGGTCTAACATAATTTAGCAGTAACTTTCTACCTTTTTGCAACAACAGATTTATTGTCATAGTAATCAGAAGTCCTGTAAGACCTTAGCTGTCAGTTTGAGGGTACTAGGCTACTTATTAGTCACTTCAGCTTCTCCCATGGGCACTGAAATGGGAGAGGCACCTTCAAAGGGCAAATAATCCCAATTATCTCAGACACTTAACTTCACATTACACCATACAGGTTTCTTCCACCTCTTGAATGCAGGTGGATTTTACACGTCTTGTGAATGCCACACACTTGGTTAAAGCAAGATGAGCTCCACCCTCAACATGATTTATGGAGTCCAGCTAGGAACAGCCAGAAAGAACTTTGCAGGCCTTGCAAGCCAAAAGCACAAAACTACCAAGTAATCAAAAGGCAAAAGGAGAAACAACTGACAAAGAGCTGAAAAATGTGATGCTGGGGAAAACAACACTGGACCATCCTGAACAATTTAAAAGTAAGGGGAGAAATTCTTTATGACTCTTGGACATCTGAGTGGCTGCAACACTCAGATGACTGACATTTAAAGAGCCATGTTTCTTGGAATCTGCTTACAGTTCACTGCAATTTATAGGCACACAGGTAATAAATTTAAAAAGACTATATTCTGAATTATTGTAAACCACTAAAATTACTAACTAGTTTCAGTAAGTGGAAATGCATTCAAAGAAAGAAGCTGCCTTCCCAGGTAAAGGCACGCAACAAAGACACTTCTAGATGCTGAAAGCATTCATTTAGGAGATGTGTATGACACACCAAACCACTCTTAGCACTTCTTAGTACAGCTAACAAACAGAAGGAATCCTTAAGCATACATCTTGATGGTAGGGCTACTTTGCAGTAGAGAATACCACAGTTCAGTTTTATATAAACTACAATAGATGCTGTCGGCTATACAAGTATTTGCTTCACAGAACAGATTGCACTGGAAGCACAAAGAAATGTCACACAAAGAAGATTATTAAATTCTTCTCATTCAAAAAAAAGAAAGTTGTTAAGAACCCTGAGACAAAGTTTACTTTCAAAATCTCTCAGAAACCTCTCTAGGAAAATAACCCTTTAAGATGCATGTAAGTTTCTCACTGATGGTTCAAGTTAATACCTGCTCTCCATGAGCTTTATACATTAATTTGACAAAATGAGATCTGTTTCATACCAGATTTAACTAAGTTGCAGGACTCAGGATCTTCTAGCCGGACATCTGAAAATGAAGCTTCAGATGGCAGCTTCTTCTGTTCCTCTTTTAAACTCTGTGCAATTTGCTGCAGAGGAAGACATACCACAAAACTGTAATCTTTCTTTTCTCCTTAATTTAAGCACCATTACACTGCTTTGATTGCAATAGAGAAAAGCACACTAAATTGCAACAGGAGTCAGCTACACTCAGCTCCCCAGTATTTCAAAGACATTACAAGAAATAGACAGATATTTCCAAAACAGTAGCAGAAATGTTTCAGTAACAATTTAAGATTCACAAATATTACACAGATCTGACTAAAGCACTGTTCTTTCCATTTTACCTGGTTTTACTGATACCTAAATAATAACCTGTGAAAGAGAACCTAGAAATAACCTAGAAAGAGAAATTTAAATAGGGGAACCCAATTCAACATTCACCTGAATTTCATACAGGCAATTCCTGTGATGCTTTTATTCCTATAAATGATGTGTGCAGATGGCCCCAAAGTACTCTCTAGTTTATTCCCTGCAGGAGTTCAACGAAAAGCTTTCCCCTAACATTACTCAACATTTCCACACTTCAACATTTTTCACTACTTCATCTGCTTCAAAGGAGTGAGAGACAGCAAGAATGGGCAAATAACTGCATTAATATTTGAGCAGAACAGCACAAGAAATATTTCTGTCCTGTGCTTTTAACATTTTAATAATTCATTTACTCTCAAAATAGCAAGGTTTTAAGGTTTAAAAGCAATCAAGTAGCAAAAATGAATGTCAAACCAGGCAAAAAGTGGAGTTTTTTGAGGACACATGAAGAGCAGCATAATTTCTCAATTTAGAATGAACTGTCAAACTCCCTTTCTTCTTCCTCCCAACTGAACAGCCAGAGGACTCTAGTTAGAAAATAAGGTCTTGCATAGACTAAGTACCTGCACTGCTTGCCCACAGAAGTCATAACTGACATTAAAATGTTCTCACAATCCTTTCTTTATCCATTTCTATTCACACCATTTTAGAAAACAAATACACAAACAAATCTGCACTCCTAATAGCTAAATACTGGTCAAACTTCAGACTACTAGTTGTTCTCAACATATAGATCCCATTTAGCTACATGTTGTGTGGTGGGCTTCTCAATTATTATTTTCACTTTTTCTTCAAAAGCTTTTTATAGTCTTTATACTTTCAATATAAAGGGCAAGTATCCTACAAACTCACTAGCTTCAGGATTTGTAAATCCTTTCCTAAAAAAACTATTAATGTCCCCCCCAAAGCATAAACTGTAACATACTAAAAACTTTAGAGATGTATTAAGACAAGATTATTGCAACATGTGCTCAGTACTAAGAAGTTTCTTTCAGTGTTTGTCTGTCTACAGGCAAGAATGGAACACAGCAAATTACACATATATGTAGACATATAGCTATGAAGCTTCGGTGTGTTATAAAAGTAGTGCTCTGATTCTGAAGTCAAATAACAGCTTATCTACCAACTGGTCAGCTGCCGTAAGTCCTACAATTTTCTACACAGCATCAGCTATTCTGGCAGATAGATGGAAAGCAGAATAGAGCAATAAAATCTGGATCTTGCCAGTCCATGCTGGAATTGCCATTCTTGGTCAACTCAGTCCTTTGACAGCTTCTCATTGTAAAGTGAATGACAACTGTTATTTTGGGAAGGGTCTTTATTATGACTAATCCTTTTGATGGAATAATACTTTTCAGTTGCATATCAAATGCAGTTTGCTCTAACCAAAAATTAAAGTCTTTCATTGATCACTTTTTTATTTCTGTGAGTAGTTTCATTTTGAAATCTGTCATCAATTAAGTATTAACCTTTTAAAATAGAATTAGTAAACAGAATGAGTTTGATTTCTTTTAACAGGAATATGGACTCAAAGGGCTTGGAATGACTACAAAAATAGCTAATACTGGTAAGACCTTGAAAAAGGCTAATGGAAACCACTGCTGCCATATTAAATTATCAAAAGGTACAAGCAAGTCTCCCTTCATACTGTCTGAGCATAGCATACACACATGTACCAAACACTAGTTGACCAATAATTCTGAAAACAAACTTGCAGCTAACTGTACCTGTCTAAAGCTTCAACTCTGTCAATAAGCTGTCTTCAACTCCAGCTCAACTAGAAAATACACTGGGTAATACCTACTACTTCTGAAATTAAACAAAAATTTACTGTTACAAGAGAAAAGGTATAAGATTCAGATTTAGATAAAAATATTAACTATGAGAACTATTGTCAGTTTTACTGAGTTCAACAAAGTGTTTTCTGACATCTAGTTTAGGGTCATAATTTAATCAGTAGGTGCCAGCTTGATAGCATCAGTAATATATAATACATCTAAGAACTAGAAAATCACATGCACAAAGCACTATACTGCACAATTGTATATGCTGCATATAAAAAGTAAACAAATCAAGGACAAAAAAAGCTGATGCTGTACCTCCATCATTTCCAACTTGTCAGGATATGCAAGATCACCCGGAGCAGGCTTGTAGCCTGTGATATCAGTCTGAATGTAAATATGAGTCCTATAGACAAGGCGTTCTTGTACATCTTCTAACATCTGCTTGACACCGGCTGCAAATGCACCCAGTTGTTCAGCTGACAAAGGTAAAAAAACCAAGGCACAAATTTGTTAATCTGATTACAAAACAAGCTTATGGACACAGAAGTTTGAAGCATCACATATAGAACAGTCACAAAACTGCCTTGCTGCAGAGGAGGTCAGACTATTTTTGCAATGGCGTCATGCACGCAGATTTGTGACAAAACTACTACAATTACTGAACTCCAGTCGCTTCAGCTCTGCAAATTTTCATTAGATTATGAAAATGCAATCTCACATTGATGACATCGGATGCCATGTTAGAAATAAGCTTTATAGTTATTTAAGACCTGGGAATGTCAAGTGGCATTTCAGCCTGGACACCAAATCAATGTGCTTTGGTTCTATCATAGCCAAAGCCTACAGTGTGACTGCTGAGAGCTGACAAGCTAACTCTACCTACCAGAACAGATGATCCAAAGCAGCTCACGTCCAACTTAAGAACCATCATATCAGCCTAAGTTTAAGTAGTAGAAAGTCACTTCTTAAGATCAGCTGAAAGATTATGTCACCAATTTTTATCTCATTCCAAAGAGTGTTACAATTCTGCTTCCAGGAAAATGAGCAATTTTTCATGACATTGGCACAGCTTCAGAGAGAAAGAGTTATGCTGTGCTATATACCAGCAACCAAGAATGATTTCCATTTCTTGCTTGATGCAAGGTTAAGATTGTGAAATAATTCTGATCATACTAAGGGAATGAGATACCAGATTTTTTTCTCATGGTCAGCTCATTTCTACAAGACTGTGAGCTCTGAACACTTCCAAAACTCAAAAATCTCTACCAGCAATGTAACTCCTCTGTTGAAATTACAATTTCTAGTCTGGGAAACACTAAGTCAAGAAGAATGAAAAAATCAAGCTTGCATTCCTTTGTTTTATCATCACGTATGAAGAAAGCCCCACATGTATGATGCATTAGCAGGGCCAAGCAAAGCAATTCATTCATATGAAAAGTTCATTTAAATCAATCCTGATGCATATATACACACTGGATGGTTGCTTGCTTGCATTTGTACAATCTAGAGAAAATAGGGCTCTATAACATCAGTAATACAGACCTTTCATTATAAGTGAAAAAAAACATAATTTATTTAAAATAACCTTACCCCATCTTTGATATGTTTAAAACTCATTAAAACAAAATCTGGGGTTTTTTTCCCCTATGGAATTTAAGAATTTTATCAGTTAAGATGAAAGTTAAAAACAATCAGGTTCCATCTATCAGTTACCATTGTTCTGTACATGATCTTCAAGCATTTCATTCTTGAGAATCCCGCAGAGTTCGGAAAGTGTCTCTAAGTGAATGACATGGATGATCATTGGCCTCAGGACATCATAAAGTGAAAGACACAACTTCTCCAAGAGTTCACTATGAAGAAAAAATAAAACAAAGCAAAACACTTTCAGGATCCTGCAATACAGAAGCCAGGTAAACCAGTTTGCAGTCTATTCCCTTTGTGACAGGCTGAGTTGCTTTTTGTTTTGTTTTGGTTAGTTGGTTGGTTATTTTCAAATGAATTAAAAACTGTGCCACCAGTTTAAGCAACTGGTATCCTACATCTCTGAAAAGTCTGTGTAGGATATCAGGGATTCATGTTTTGAGCAGGCCTTTCTAAAGTCTTCTATTATACTGTGTTGCATTTTTTTCCCCACTCTCCTTTAAAATCTTCGCTATAAAATAATTCAAGTTTGTGATAAAATTTCATTTTGGTACTGCAGGACAAGTAACTTGATGAAACAGCAACTCTCCATGCTATAAGCAGAAACAAAGAAAAAAGCTTCAACAGCCTTGTTGTTAAATATGACACTCAATCTCAGATCTCTGCTCTTGGCTAGAATTTTGGTAAACTCCTTTATCTGTACATAGATAACAGCCTATTATGTCTTCAGATCACCACAGCACTTCAGAAAAAAAAAGGTTATTTATTATGTAGCTAAGAAAAATCTAATAAAGCAGAAACTATTTGAAATATTTTCCTAAAAATATATTATTTAGATTTAGGCAAAAAAGAGAAGCAAGTTCTTACAAAGGAGGTAAAACTACTTTCCATCAAGATTCACAAATAATCAGAAGCCTATTCTCATTCTTGGTGTGAAGTGCAATAGGGATAAAATTTCTGTCTCAACAGCATTTTACACTGTTAACAATTAGGGATGTTTACTTCAGGATTTAGACTGAGATAGCTAAACTGGTTCTTAAGACAATTCAGTTAAGTCACCTCAAATCCTGAGCATGTCCCACACAAGACCTCAATTCCTCAGAAAAGAGAAAGACTGCTATTACTCTGCCACTGTGGCTTTTTCTAGTATGTGTTTACAGCTTTCCTTCAGCTTTAGAGGACAGGGAAGGTAGTGGGCAGTATTTTTTCTAGCTTACACTTATTCACGTCAAGATGCACTTGATTTTCAGATAATACAAATTCAAAACTAGTGTTTTAGCTACATTAATAGGAATATACTTATGAACATAAATATTTAGAAAGGGAACATGATCTGCACAAATTTCAAGATCAAATATAATTATAAAAACATGCCAACCAATTGAAGAAGGGGCATAACCTACTCAACAGCTCTAATATTACAGGTCTGTTGCAAAAACAATTGTAATACTCTTATAATGCCACCACCATGTGAAGACAACAATCTGTCCCTCGTACAGACCCAGAAAGACCATATACAAGTACTGTTCTTGTCAGGTGACTGCTACCCTGCTTTCTGTTCAGCCCACATACAGATACATGCAAATATTCCTTGACAATAAGGGCAGCTCACTAACTCTAAACCCCTGGCGAAAAACAGCTGGAATTCATCAGTTTGATTTTACACCAAAGTAAATGAAAAGTATTTCTGCTACTGACTATGCAAACCACTGGCATAGAGGCAGTACACAATCAGCTGAGAGCTGTAGCACTGTAAACTTTTACACCTATTTCCAAAGCAATTGTGTGTCTTTATCCCTTTCAGACCATTAACAAATCATTTACATAGACTATTTATGGAACAAGTAAACTACCAGCTTTGCTTGAATTAAAAAAACAAAATCAAAAGAATATCAAATTCTAACACATAAGGGGATTTTTTTTCTTGCTAGCTCTTAACAAACCACTTCAATACAACCCTATTTACCATATAACATTGTCTGCTATATCACAGCACAGTAAACACAACATGTAGTAAAACAAAACCAGCATGTACCACCTACTCCAGTTTTGGTGTTGGTTTTGTGAAGAACTCATTGTAAAGCTGGTGCTCATCCTGGCATACATGGACCATAAAGGCACAACCGCTCCGTACCTGCATTCACAGAAATACAAATATTGGTTATTAAATTATTTTCCTGGCACCAGCAGCACAGGAGTTATTACAGATATTATTGTATATTTTATCATATTATATACTGCATTATCATTACTACTACACCTCTGGTTAATGGAAGCCTTGCAAAATTAAAAATTGGGATTGACTATAAAACTAAGGACCAAAAAAATGTCACTAACCAGATAAAAAGTTCATTGTGTAATTTCTGTCCCTTTTTGGTTCTGATGAAATTTAAGTAACCACGTTTTATGCTCCTCTGTGAGGCCGGTAGCAGTTTTTATAGAATAACTGAAAATATTAGTAAAATTTTAATGACCCAAAACCACAAACAAATGTGACAATTCTGCGTGTAAACAACTATTAAGTATGTACATTTTACTTCGGGGAGGAGGGGATTAAAACATAACAAAAACCCCACAACACACGACTACTTTACCTACCAGAGCACAATGATCTCTGTTGTTCTGGCTGGTTAATTCTGTAACAGTGCTAGCGATACTTGGACCAAGCAAAAGCTCCCTCTGGTCAAGGTAACATTGATGGATTTCATTGAGAACTTGCTGATATCTGACAAGAAATTAAAACAGTAACTGCATCCCAAAGCTCATTCTCTATTAAACATAAAATTCATACTAACACCCTATTTTAGGGTAATAATTTCAACTTTTAAAACTTCCTTTTGAACAAATTATGTGTTAAACAGTACTTAAAAGATTTTCAAAACTTAGAACTGAAAATGGACTGTGTAGGCATACTCACTCTGGCATTTTTTCAGATCTTTGCTCTACTTGCTCAATAAGTGTCTAATCAATAAACAAAACAAAAAGGTATTATCAGTAAACAATTTTTCTCATAATTGGAAAACAGTTCTCAGTATTTTTCCTACGGACACAATAGGCAATCTCTGGACAGTCATACTTGCATAGGATACAATCCTTGCATTCACACTACTAATCAATTCAAACCACATTTTCATAGCTTTCTTTTCAACAATTAGTTACCACCCTACTTACTCTGACTTTGGGAGCAGCTGCTCTGAACTTTACATAAAACAGCGTGAAGGCATTGTCAGAATTTGGCACAGCTGAAGGATCCTGAAAGAAGAGATGAGTAATTGGTTATAAATGAAAATACTGTATTTGGCTTCTAATAGTTAACAGCTGAAACAATAGGCTCTGAAACAGGTATTGGTTCTTTATGCTTCTACCAACAGTAGAACAGCACTTTGCCATTTTCTACCTAGAAAAGCTTTCTTGTTTCAGAACTCTGATAAAGTCAGATGGAAGACTAAAAACCCCAAACAAAAGTTTCAACCAACAGTCTCTGCAGCAAAAGTAATGTTTTCAATAGTTATGCCATTGAAGGCCAGGCTGGACAGAGACTTGGGCAACATGGTCTAGTGTGAGGTACCCCTGTGCATGGCAGTGGGGTTGGAACTAGATGATCTTAAGGTCCTTTCCAACCCTAACCATTCTATGATTCTATGATTCTTCATTAGACACAATTTTCTTTGGATCTGATATAGATTGTGGCTCCTTAATCTGTAGTACTAAAATGGAAAAAAAAATTCCCTTTTACATGCAATTAAAAGTGAATTCCAGTATGGAGAAGCTAAGTTTCAGCTCGCATTCAAGCTTCAATTGGAATGCCACATTTTGAGGCAGTTCCCTCTGGGGCTCCCAAGCTTAAGGAGGCAGACCCCTTGGGCTTAAGACAAAGCACTAATGAAGCAGAGCAGAGACCCAGTTTAGCCACCAGGCTTTTTCCTTTTATCCCCATTGATGACAGAGTGAAAAGCAAACGTCCTTCCCTTGAAACAAGGTGGGGACAGGAAAACTCTTCTGCTTTCCCCACTTATTTTCAGCCCTTTGAGCATTCTGATCATCTTTCTACAAATACAGATCAAATCCCCAAATACTCACATGTGAGAACCAACAAAGAACATGAAGATCTCATCAGTCCCTTTCCAGCCCTGAGAAGACCTCTTGCTGTGTTGTGATAGGAATTCTCAATGCTTGATCACAACTAAAGACCATTGGTCCACTACTGCATTTCTAGATCTAATGTCTGCTTTCATGTCAGAAAGCAGACATTAGATATTTCAGAGAAATGTGCAAAACATCCACAAAATCCCTACGTAGATGGGAAAGAGGTCATCTGAATCCTAAGAGAGGTCTTCTTCCTGACTTAAAACTGCAAAGCAGCAATTCAAATAACTTCTTTCTGTAGATGTGCTTATTATGAGAGGTGTTCAATTCTGCTTGAATTCAGCTTAGTCATCAATATCCACTGGCATCAAACCATACTATGTTGCTTTCTTTAGCTTTGTACCAAACATGAAAAACATTTCACACCATTTAACAAGGATCTTCACTCCAGGAGTATCCTTTGCAAGTTTCCAGTAAGACTGACTAAAGTCCCCTTCCTTTATGTCTGTCAGTTCTCAGTTCTAGCATCTTTGTATTACCCTGGTTATCCCACACAAGTTTGCCTGTAACAGGACTGAGCACAAGGCACAGAACAATTAACTGGAGAAAAAAAGTGGGTAGAAAGAGACATTTCCCTCTCATTTCTCCTCTGCCAAAATACTGCAGCATACTACTAACATTTTAATGAAACCAAAAAAACTCCCTATGCACCTTTATGCCTATATCACATTGGAGTGAGTGGGAGTAAAGCACCCAACTCTTCCCTGTGACTCTCTTTAACTTCTCTGTCAACACTTTAAAACTAACCAAAAGATACTGCCAAAACTGGTAGGAAACTGTCACAGCTATTCTCTGCAGCTACACAAACCTTTCAAAAATATTTAGATGACCAAGAACACCCAAAAATACTTACTGGAATATAATACTGACTCATGTCATAAGTTAGACTTGTGCTTTAACAGTTTTTATCCTATGACACCCAGCTCTTGTATAATTTCTTTAAGTACTCCCTGCAACCTCTCTGTCTCTAGCTACCCAACTCCAAAACAGACCCCACAGTACCCATCTTTCTCTTGTGCAGCCTCCCCATCTGGCAATAGAGATAGCAGCATGCACTAGAGCTGATTCAGAGCTACTGTGCACAAACTGATCAGGAAAGCATGCTCTCTGGTCTGCTGGTTGTTGCCTGCCTAACAATCATTTATCCAGCTCTGGCCTTCACTGAGGTTAATGTCTACCTACCTCATCACCCACTTCTCCACCTTCAATTTCCAGGACTTTTTAATTACTACTATTTTAAAATCTTTTGGATCACTAGCTCCTGACAGATTCGGTTGGAACTTGGCCAATCTACACCAACACTGTGGAAAAGGACGGACCTGTTTTCAAACAAAACTGCTGGCGCCATCCAGCCTCCAGGAAATAAAAAGAGAAGAAAACTGTATAGTATTACAACAGACACTTCAGGACAGCTCAAGTTACCACTTACTGATTCACCTTACCCTTTTCATTAACTGGCTTGTGAGGTTCTGCAATGTATTCACAGTGTAAGTCTTGATAAGGTGCATAGCTTTAGAAAGGCATTGTTTAAACTTTACCAAATAAACAGGATAATCTTTAAAATTCGGCTGAAAGAAATAAAAAATCCATTTTAATTATGAACAATAAAAGTAAAAAATTATCAATACTTAAAATACTCTTTTTACTAGCTAGAAATGTAGTAGTTTATAAAATTAGCAGAATGTTAAATACATTCAATAAGTATTTAAGTTTATAAACCATCATTATTGCTTTCTTACTGTATTTAGCAGACAGGACATTTTGAGGGGTGGGGGGAGGGAACACCACAAAAATAGTATGAATACATAGTTTTGAAGCTATTAAAATGTAACCAAAACCAATATAGCATTACTTACATGTGATGAAATATATGCAATACAATCATCAAGCTTAGCCAGCATGGGAATGAATCCTTCACTGTTCACGGACAGCGTAGGAGAATTCAATTTCTTTGGAAAATAAGACAAAGCATCATTGTAAGGAACCCAAGTAATTTAGTGCTGGCGACAAACTTCAAAAGATGGGTACATCTTCATGTTCTAAGACTATTAACAGTGAAATAATACTTACTGTGTTGATGTTTTCCAGCTCATTAAAATAAGAAAGTTTCTGCTGGATGTTTTCAGCCAGGTCAACTAGTTCTGACTATTAAAAAACAATAAATAAAAGAAAATCAGCAACCTATCAAGTAGTTTAAATATATATTTTATACATATATAAATATATATATTACTCAGCCTTCCTTTCAGCTCCCAGCACAAACCAGTGTTAACTAGCTCTAGGTAACCTGAAACTAAATAAGAGCAATAGAAGATGCAGAATACAGCTGTATTCTCTTGCTCTCTCTTACCAAAGAAAGACACATTACTCTCAATAGTGTATTTAAAAGCACAAATTTTTTACATGTTGGTCAGCATTCCATAGATAACACTGCATAAAAATAGCAGTGCTGTCATCAGTGTTATAGAAAACTGTAGAAACCCTGTATTTCAGGATTGGAGTCTTAAGAAGTTCTCCCTTATCCAGTCATGCTAAAAGACATGTTTATTATACTGTTGGAGCAGTTTATGAGGAAAAAGAAAGTGTCTGGGAAAGAAGCTTATAATTTAGATCTTTCTTCTTGCAATAATCATCTCAAAATACTTCTGTATTTTATATAAATTATTAGTCTCACAGCTTGCACTTGTCAGGCATCAGTTACCAAAGCTCCTGTAACTGGCTATCCTTGATTACAGTGTGTATCAACACATAGTCGACATTCTACTGCACAGAGCCTGACAGCCTAGCTGCAGATGAAACACACCAAAAATGAGGTCCAAAGCAAACAGAGGGATTGTCATCACAGCTCACAATTTTTCCCAGCCTGAGAACAAGCAAATTTTATTTATGGTATCTTAGAAGTTTCCACTAATCCACCCATCAAAGATTACCTGCTCTTTCAAAAGCTGCTCACAGGCCTCATGCAGCGTTCCTGTCTTTGTGGACACAAAAAGATACTGTTTTTGCAGTGACTCCAAGTGCTGAAGGGCACTATTCACATCGTTCAAGATAGCATCACACTGCTCCTGAAAGCCAGACAAGTAATCCCTCATCTGTCTGGAAAAAGAGAATCAACAGATAACAGGAGTAAAATTTCACTTTCTCTATTTGCTAATTCAGCTTCCCATAGGGAACTGCAACTACCCTTCCCTCTCTAGGAATAAAAGACCACATGCATAAAGCAAAAGTGCACAATAAGCAGATGCTTCGTAACCCACAGAAGTAACAGAGCTATAGGGTTTGGAATAGCCACCACACTAACTTCATTTCCCTGACATTCCTTATATCAAGCCTACCCAGAAAGCAGCAGCATGCACCACAGCTAGCCTAGAGCACATGAAGACTGTCTAAATGGACAGCACACACACAGTGACTACTGCTGACTACTGTCATCAGCCAAATTCTGCCTGCCTTGCTTCTAACTGTGGTGTTCATTTGGGTCTCCTCTTCTATACAATTTTCAGTTTCCATTTAGAAAACACCTTTATTTTCCTAAAGTAACTGAAATTATCCAGAGGATTCCAAACTTACTATGAGGACTGAAAGAGTTTAAATTAAATAGATCCAGTATCTAATCTCACCCAGTTTGTCTAAGGCTCAATGCAGATAAAAATTCTAAATGATCATTAAATACATGCCAACCATTCAGCCTGACCAAAACATCATTAAACTTAATTACTCTTGGATGTCAGCTAAAACTTTTGAGTTCTACTTTACCACATACAAAGCATCAAGGATGCCATTTTAATAGCAGCAGCAGTAGTTGAAAAGGCATATGAAAGGTCCTAGAATGCTTTTGTCTACAGCCCTGTCTACAAGCCAAACTAATATAAATCTGTTTTATTATACTGGGCAGTTCAGAAGGAAATCTGCATCCCTTCTGACTTCTCTGCCACAAAGGCCTTCAGGTTGGGAGTGGGGCATATTGCCTTGGAAAGCTTCAGCTGTTCCAACACATTCCCCCATTCCCTGCCAGCTGAACTCAAATGTGTGCTAACATTATATACCCTTCAAGGTTTTAACTGCTTACAGTGAAAGGAACTGAGGAAGAACACATACCTGTACTTGGCACCTTCATCTTGATCCATCTGTGCTTGTACCTGGGCAAACCAGGAGAAGAACTAGAAGAGATTTTATGGTGTGAAAAATACAGACATCACATGAAGTCAAGTAAAAATAAAATCAGATCTATGAAATTAGGATGAGCTTCTGTTAAAAATAAGAGCTGTTTCAGAACTTAATTATTAATCAAGGAAACAGACTATAGCTCTTTGTTTTAGGTTACTTCCAACTGAAACATTATATTCTATTCCCTCCCTAAATTAAAATGGAAAAGACTAATCCATTTTTATCTGCATGAGAACAAGGCTGTCACACTGAAACAGGAGGGAGGGGGCACAAACATTCTTTCGCATTATGAGCAACACCACCTTACTGAAGGGGTGCCTTACTCCCACAAAAGACTCCACTCAAAATGGGAAAAGTATCTATCACTTAATAGCTAAGACTTACAGATTTTTCCTCCAAGTTTCTTTATGCAACTTGACAATATCCCCAAATATTTAACAAACCCACCAAAAGTTAGGCAAGAAACACAGAAACTCACAAATTCTCTGAAGATTACTGCACCTTGGAGGTTCTTCAGCATCACTTACCTGCTGTGCTGTTTCAATTCTTTCATCTTCCATCCCCAGTGCTGCAAACCCTTTCAGAAGGACATCCTCTGTGGATTCTGGCACTGCAGCTGTCAGTGTAACAGCTAGCGACTGAGATGTCAGGCTGCACAAATCTTCAATTGGAAGCTGCTCACAAAAACCCATAAACTTTGTTAGAGAACTTACTAAGAATTAGTATATTCAGCTCAACTACAATAACACAGCCCAAAGCATAAACCTGAGAAAGTTACAGGTATCTACTTTTGAAGAAACAAATGTAATGGACATTTTATCTACCAATATGATAATATACCAACAACTACCATATCTATATATTCAGAAGCACCTAAAAATTGGGGTTTCTTTTAGTTAAGGTTAGAAAATATTATACAGAATTTCATATAATTACACATTTGTGTAAAAAAAGAAACTGAATGTACATGAGGGTGGTGAGACACTGGAATGGGCTGCCCAAGGAAGTTGTTAATGCTCCATCTTTGGTGGTTTTCCAGGCTGGGCTGGTCAGAGCCTTGGGTGATATGGTTTAGTGTGAGTTGTCCCTGCCATGGCAGGGGGTGTGGAACTTGATGATTTTAAGGTCCTTTCCAACCCTAACTATTATATGAGTCTATGTACCCAACATACTGATGAGCTACTATGTCAGGTTCGATACTCACAGAAATGCACTAGAAAAGTATCTGAGAACAGAAGAATTCAAAAAGCATGCAGAAGCAAAAAATAAATGCCATGTATGTTCTACACCGCATGGCAACACCACTGCACAGGAATTCTCAAGATGTTTTTATCAGATATTCAGAGATAACCCATGACTTAATGCAGACAGAATTTGCAGTGTTTCATATTCTTTCAAATGCAAGGTCCTGCACCTGGGTGGGGGCAATCCCAGGCACAAATACAGGCTGAGAGAGACTGAATTGAGAGCAGCCCTGGTAAGGACTTGGGGATGTTGATTGATGAGACTGTCCATATGACCCATCAATGTGCACTTGCAGCGCAGAAAGCCAACTGTACGAGGGCTGCATCACCAACAGCATGACCAGCAGGTCAATGGAGGTGATTCTCCCTCTCTACTCTGCTCTCACGAGACCCCACCTGCAGTTCTGCATTCAGCTCTGGGGACCCCAACACAAGAGGGACATGGACCCATTGGAGCAGGTCCAGAGGGGGCCATGCAGATGCCCAGAAGGTTGGAGCACCTCTCCTATGTAGACAGGCTGAAAGAGTTGGGCTTTTTCAGTCCAGAGAAGGATCTGTGGTGACCTTTCAGCACCCTCCTAGTACCTAAAGGGGGCTTGCAAGAAACCTGGAGGACATTATATGGAGGCATGTAGGGATATGACAAGATGGAATGTCTTTAAACTGAAAGAGGGTAGAGTTTGTTAGACAGTAGGAAATATCTAAGCATATCTCTCTTCCCTCTCCTAGCCCCCAAAACAGGCAGGATCACTAGCTGGGAGCCAGGGTTTCTCTTGTGACTACTGCTGACGAAAGAGTCATAAGAAAAACCCTTTTCCCTGGGGAAAAGACAAGTTCATCAGAGCTTGCTTTTTTCAGAATAGGTAAGTCACCACTGTCCCAATCCACTTCAGCAGAGGCCAAGACCAGCTGAACTACTCAATGTCTTGGCATTCCCATTGTCCTGTACAGCAAATACAGTACCTGCCTTCTTGCAAAGCTTGTCTGGATCCTTAAAAACCTGCTCTGATAGCAGCATAAGCTTCTACAATATTTACCTGCTAATATTTACTTGAGTACAGATACATACAACTTACACAAAAAAACAGACCAGGAAGCATGAAATGAAACAGGTGCATTTCAGGAAGGAATTGTTTTACCCCCTTCTCTTTGTTATTTTGACCTTTCAGACACCTGGTGAGAGCCAGCTGTGTTGATTTCATGGCTCTGTATCTAATACTATGCTCCTGTTCAAATACAAAACCTCCCATTAAAAACGTAGTTAAGGAAGGCAAACATTTCACTCTGCTTCCCTTTACAAAGAAGTACTCATCAATAATCACCTCATCAGCCTAATGTTTTATAGCTGAATAGAAGACCATGGTAATAATTATTAAGCTTTTTGCCACTATTCCTGTCTTTTATGTCTTGCTGAATCATCTGTAAGTTGTACTTGGAAAGAACACTAGTGCCAGCACCTATGCATTGATCAGGATCAAATTAAGAGGATCAAAACTATTATTTGGAAGAGTTCTCCACTAAGAGCACGGTGAGACACTGCACAGGTTGCTCAGAGAAGCTGTGACTGCCCCATCCCTGGCAGTGCTTAAGGCCAGGTTGGACGGGGCTTTGAGCAACCTGGTCTAGTGGAAGGTGTCCCTGCCCATGGCAGGGGGGTTGGAACTTAACGAGCCTTTAGATTCCTTCCAACACAAACCGTTCTGTGATTCTGCGAAAATCAGAGAAGACCACGATGGTAACTCTATTTCAGTAGAAAGAACTCCGGCGAACCGAGGGAAGTTATAAAGCTAGGGAAGGAAATCCTTGTGGATTTTAGGCTGAAAGCTTCCATCGCTGCCTACCAGCCCCTGCCACCCGGGACGGGCGGCTGCACCGCGGCAGGAGGCCCTTGTGAGAAGGACGAGCGCTCCTGGGTGCCGGGGAACCAGCTGTGGGCGCAGTGAGGGGAACGCTGTGTGCCCTGCGGCCTGAGGCAGGAACGCAAACCCCTGCTGAGCCCCGTGGTCACCGGCGGGCAGCGGCAACCCCGCAGGCACCCCCGGCCGCCTGGCTACGTGGCACCGCGGCACCTCCCGCCCGCCCAGCCCGCCCGCGCTCCAGCCGGGCAGCGTCGCCGCCTCACCTCGGGCGGCACCGGCAAGTTCTCCGCCGCCGCCTTCAGCTCCAGCACCGAGTCGGTCTGCCGGTCGCTGAGCGGCGCGGCGGGCTGTGGCCGGCGGTCCCACAGGCTCAAGCGCTCCCGCACGTCCCTGCCCACCGGCTCTGCCGGCGGCGGCTCCGCCATGCTGGCGGCCGACGGGTAAGCAGCCCGGGCCGGGAGCGGGGCGGGGCGGAACAGCGCGGCAGCGCTTCCGGGGAGACACAGCGCGCCCCCTCCGCGTCGCGTGACAGTGGCGTCATTGGTGGGGAGAAGTGCGTCAGCGAACAGCAGCTGGCCGGGACGGCGCCCCCTGTCGGCGGGGAGGAGCTAAGTGTCTGCCGCATCCTCGGGCTTGGTCACCGCACGGCGGCGGCCTGCAGAAAGGACGGGTGGGAGGCTGCTCGTCCTCCACATACCCAGGGGCTTTCCTTCCCGAGGCCGCAGGACGGCCCTGGCGATGGCACCTTGCTCCAGGCAACCCACGCTCCTCCTGGGCATCACCTCCCCACCCTAAACAAAATCACCTCCGAGTTAAAGAGCTTAAGGCACTGCCTGCAGCAATCACCTTCAGCTGAGATCCTGAACCCCTAGTTCGTAGTAGGACACTGGAAATGCGAGGACATGGAACTGCTGGAGCAAGTCCAGAGGAGGGCCACGAGGATGATCAGGGGACTGGAGCACCTCCCATATGAAGTCAGGCTGAGAAAGTTGGGGCTGTTCAGCCTGGAGAAGGCTGCGTGGAGACCTCATAGCAGCCTTCCAGTATCTGAAGGGGGGGCCAAAAGGGTGCTAGAGGTTCTTTATCAGGTACTGTAAAGATAGGAAGGGAGGGCATATGTTCAAACTTTGCGAGGGTGGTGAGACACTGGCACAGGTTGCCTTGAGAAGCTGTAGCTGCCCTATCCCCAGAAGTGTTCAAGGCCAGGTTGGACACAGCTTGGAAGAACCTGGTCTAGTGGAAGGTGTTTGTTCCTGTGGCAGGGGGCCTGGAACTCGATGACCTTCAGGTTCTTTCCAGCCCAAGCCATCCTATGCCTCTATAACTTTGTTTTACCATTCTCTCAAGCAGTTAGGTTTAGTCAATCTTCCCTCCAGCATAATGGGTATAGCATACTCCTCTCCCACCCTGTCACTCCAAAGTGAGCAGTTCAGTCATTACACAATAATTTGAAAACTTTTAATAAGGTTACAAAATCCATAGACTTAGCTTACATAGTATACAAAAATTTCAACAAGTATTTGTATTAAAGCACAGAAACACTGTGCAGAAAACCACTGCACAGAGCATAACACACATAGAAAAATACCATACTCCAGGAAAGAAAGTGCTTTCTGTATTTAGAAATCCATTTGTGGATCTTATGAGAATATAGTAATTTTGAAGTCTTAACAGTTTAAGTGGAATGTACAATTAGCCAAAAATGTTTAAGACATATACACAGTGCTACAAAAAAAAAATACAAAGCTATACATCCCACTTTGCCATTCTCTGTAAATGCAGAGGAACCATCCCATGACTGACATATTGCATATTTCCTTGCCTGGAATTCACCAGCAGCATGTAAGAACTTTACTGTATTGTTTAGTTAATGGCCCTGAAGTTTAAGATACACATTTCAGGCAAAAGGTAATGCTTGAAAGAAGTTGTGGTTGATTTCTACATTAAGTGTTTACTTGCATGTATGGAAGTACTCAATAGTTCTGGGTATAGGTGTCATCTTAAAGAAGGAAACCTGTCTTTACTGTGGATTTACCCTTGGAGGGGCCTGGTTCTTTTCCCATGGCACTTATATAACACAGCCTGAATTGCTTAGTGTAAAACTTGTATCTCAAATGATACATAACATCCAGCACCCATTACAAGTAGTTCTTCCCAACAACAGGAAAGGCATAGAAAGTTTCTCTGCAAGACATGCAGATGAGCATGGACTTGCTTGAACTTCATTGCTACTTGCAAATTTACATATGCATATGTTGAAGAATCACACTGAAAAATAATCAAGAACAGTATATGGGAGAACACTTGCAGCTATACAAAACTGACAGCTGTGGCAACCATGCTTTCAAAGGAAACTGGATTATTCCCAGCAACTTATGCCAATATCTAAGGTCTTAGAACACAGGAAAACTCTAAAACCAGAAACAGATTTGTATCTTGCAGCAGGTATTTTACTGAACTGAAAGCCTGAAAAGACATCTTATGACACTGCCAGTTACTTTGAAACTATAAACTACCACAGTCAAATTGTATACCCTTATACCCTGTCTTTCTTTGCCTCTTAAAAACATTGTGCATCTCAGTCTCAACAGCATAAAGCTGTATTACAGACCTTCACATTCAAGTACACTTACACAGCCAGTAGAAGGAATGCCACCATATTTGATTCTGTCTAGAAAACAGTGCACATTTACCACAGTCACATAAGCAAGCTGTTGTTACAGGAGCCAGTCGGCCTTGAAATAACTTCCAGGTTCTTCTCATTCACAACAGTCTTACAGTGACCTCTTCCTCTGGCCAGCATCTCGGACAACAAAGTAAATACTCAAGACAACTTACAAGTTGCTTTAAATTCAAACAGTACATTCACAGTTCAGCATGTCAGTCTAATTTTTTCAGCTGTTCATATGTTAGAAAGAACTGGGACAGCTGATTAAGGAAAACATATATTGACATGTAGAAAATGTGTCACCGCACCACTACAGTACAGCTGCATCTGCGTGAAGCTTTGCTCCACTTTGTTCCCTCCTATGCAGTACCGCTGGTTGGCCATTTTTGTTACACAGTACTAGACAGAAAAATAAAATTTGCTTTAAGGCTGGTGAATCCAATCACTTTCCCATATCTATTCCTCAGGATCTTAAACACAGGACTGGGGAGGCAGGAGAACACTGTGAAAGCCTTTAGAGTCTTTGCTCACTTAGCTTTGATGGGCTAAAGTAGGTTTGCTCATGGTAAAAACCACTACTAGCAACTCACTTCCCAAGGCTCTGATCAGGTGGCTCTTGAAACAAACAAAACTGTGTGAGAGAGATAAAGATTTCATGGCTAAGCACCATTTCCCCCAGCTCTAAAAGCAGCCCCCATTCCTAACTTACCTGGGCAATTTTATCTAAAGCTAGGCTCCAAACCACAGAAATGGGCAAGTATGAAGTTGGAGGAACAGAAAAATGTTCTGCAAGGTAACATTCCAATATTCACTCTATGTGAATCACAAATTCACTTTGACCAGCAGCAGCTGATGAAGAAAACTGTCAACTACTCAATTTTCCATTCATACAAAAGGAATATTTGTGCTGACATGACACTGCACACTGAGCAGTCTGCAAAACTGTCAATACCTGCTGTTTTATTGCTAGCTTCATAGTTTTGAACACCTTTGAAAAGGATACAATGATATTCCAAGGACCAAGTCTTAACCAGTTTGGCCAAAACCCTTTATATAGAGCAAAAAAGCCTTCATTCTTCCATGTCTGGGGAAAGAAAAAACAAACAAAAACCACCACACAGTATGAACAAGTAATTCTTATTAGTAAGAAACCTAGGCAGCATCTCTTACACATATTGTGTGAGGAAACAAACATTTCACTATATAATTCACTATATAAAATTAGTGAAGCCCACACTACCATGGTAGGTTAAGATGCAGGTCATTAAGTACCCAACCTAGATTTGCCCAAATTAAATTCCTGGACTTTTTTTACCCCTATAAAATCCCTTGCAGATGGGGTGTGTGTGTATACACATGCACACCCCATGTATATATAAACCTGCAGCTCACATCTGGTACCCCCTTGAGATCTTCCACTTTGCTTTATGGACTTCACAAAATTGCACTGTACATTGCAACTTGTTCTGCAACAGAAACTGCACTGTCCAGCCACTCTTCTCCATATAAAAAACCATCATGCTCCCACCTCATACACAATTTAGGAATTTAAGCAACCCGAGACAAAATAATCAAAATCAGACACTGATATTGGCTTTGGCTGTATTAGCCTCTCCATTATGCAGTAAGCAGAGAAAACTATCTGTCTCAAATGTTCTTCAAGGACTGACCTATGAAGTTATTTCCTATCATTATATTAAATGTTACATCTTACAAAGTAAAGTAAGAGTGCGCTCATCCAAGCGCCAAAAGGAATCAGGTGCCTGCAGTACATACTGCCATTCTGTCAAGACAGTAGATGTTTTTCACACCAGTGTTACTGGCAGTGCAGTTCTTTTTAGCATTATGGCAAAAAGCATACCTAAGTTACCTGGAAGCTTAGAGCAACTTTGAGCTTTATAACAAAATCATTGCTCAATGGCATCAGTTCCTACTCAAGTTGATAAATCAACTACTTACTTGTAACAAGCAATCCAAAGTACCCTTGTAGTTTGAGTGTCCCCCATGTTGTTGGCTTCTCTGATTCATCATGCGTGTTCTTACAACATCAATTGGGTTGGATGCAAGGGCTCCAGCTAACCCACAAGTAAAACTTGAGCTAGCAAAAAGAAGAGTTTAATGAAATTTGATCTACCACACTTACAGATGCACAAGAAATGCTGCATTTCTTCTGGGGAGAGGGAATAATGAGCACTTAATGTTTTTATTTAAAAAATCACATCTGTTAATAAATTTGAAAAATTAGTTTTTATTTACTATGAAGCATCATTTTCAAGATTTGATACACAGCCCTTATATACAGTCTCTGGACACTTGAACAGATGTTTGTGCCTCAAAAGCAAATATTTGATTGGAACTTGGCTCTAGCTTCAATTTGCACATATTTGATTGGAACTTTGCTCTAACTTCAATTTGCACAGCTGAATGATTTGGACCACTAATAAAAAAAATAAATCCATGTTCAAAAGGAAGTTAAATCCAAATCCTAAATAAAATTAAATACCATGCTATATGCTACTATTTCAGATGCTGCTGCATTAAAAAGTATAAACACATCTGAAGTATATTTAAATATATTTTTAAACATATTTTTAAATATATATAAATATGTAGATGACAAATCAAAATACTGAGCCCCCATAATGAGACCTAACCAACAATGAGCTATGCAAACAGTTTTGCAGACTTACAGGAAGTGTGTATATACGGTATCCCCCATAAATCCAGACATGATTATGTGCTTCTTGGTAAGGTCATACACTGGCAGTTCTACTCCTACAACAACAGCAGCTCTCTGTGCTGTCAATGATACTCCCTGGCAAAAGAAAGCATACAGGTGAAGTTTAAATTAGCTTTGTGCACCAGCAGCAAACACTAGCTTTTGTCATGGTTTAATCCCAGCCTGCAACTAAAGTACTATGCAGCTGCTCACTCACTTCCCTTGCCCTCTGGTGGGATGGGGAGGAGACTCAGAAAAAGGTAAAACACACAGGTTGAGATAAGAACAGTTTAATAACTGAAGTAGAATGATTCAATAGAAATAGGAAAAAGAGGAATAAAACGCAAGACAGACAAGTGATGCACAATACAATTGCTCACCACCCACTGACCTGTGCCCAGCTCATCCCTGAGCAACAATGAGCCCCTCCCAGCCAACTCCTCCCAGTTTATATACTGAGCATAAGGTTCTATGGTATGGAATATCCCTTTGGCTAGTTTGGGTCAGGTCTTCCATCTCTGCTCCTTCCTGGCTTCTTGTGCCCCTTCTTACTGGCAGAGCATAAGAGACTGAAAGGTTCTTGATCAGGGTAAGTGCTACTGAGTAACAACTCAAAAAATATAATGTGTTATCAGCATAATTCTCAGACTAAAGCCAAAACACAGCACTATACCAGCTGCTAAGAAGAAAACTATCCCAGCCAAAATCAGGACACTAGTAATACAAAGCAACACACCACAAATGTGTTAAGAACTGTGAATACAAATAAGGTTAATTAGCACAAGCCTCAGATGTGTGTGCTCCAAAAGCCCACAAATTCAAATTTATAGATAGAACACCTAGAATCACAGACTGGTTAGGGTTGGAAAGGACCTTAAGATAATCTAGTTCAAACCCCTCTGCCATGGGCAGGGACATCTCACAGTAAATCATATCACCCAAGGCTCTGTCCAACCTGACCTTGAACACTGCCAGGGATGGAGCATTTACCACTTTGAGCAACCTGTTCCAGTGCCTCACCATCCTCACAGTAAAGAATTTCTTCCTGACATCTAACCTGAACTTCGCCTAAGTTTGAACCCGCTACCCATTGCCCTATCACTACAATCCTTAATGTAAAGCCCCTCTCTAGCATCCACACTGCATGGCAATTACAGTTCCTGTATGCTACTCCACCTCTGCTTATTATCAAAATTATTAGATAAGCAGCAAGCTACAACCTCAACAACTGGATAATACTGCATCCCTTAATGCTAACTGAAAAACTGACAAAATAAGGAATATGAACAGAAAAATAGAGATCAAGAAACTCTGCAGAAAAAAAAAAAGCACACCAAGAAAAACATTTCTATTTTCTAGCTATTTCAGAACAATTGTCCATTTTGGATCTTCAGTTGTTATACACTCACTGGCTGTAACTGGCATAAGAGACAACCCACAAGACTGAGTGTAAGAACACTGAGCTAGACTGGATGTTCATTAGTGCCTTCACTTCTAAATACTGTTTAGTATATTTTAGAAAAAGTAGAGCTTACAGATTGAGGAGTGCCTTGCAAAGTGTTGCTAAACTAGTCCTGTAACCAGTCACCCTAATTTAAACCTCCTTTTATCTCCCCTTTAGTAAGTGGCTAATCTATGAACACAAGACTGGCAGTAACGCTCTGTCAAAACACACCAAGACACCAGCGATGAAGTTGTCCTAACAAACTACATCCATATTAGCTTCTCCATATTTTAACAGAATACTGTAGAAGTACATGAAATTCAGTTGAGCAAGAGCACATGCTCAAAATGTAGAATACAGTTCAACAAACTTGCCTTCCATAAGCCTTTAGTGCCTTCCTTTTGGTAGATCTGTATGAAGTTGCCCATCATTCCTCCTTGAATCACACTACCTTGGGCTTGCATTCTGATCTGTAATTTATTTGAAAAATCAGAATATAAATATTTTTCAAACTTGCAACAAAGCTTAATACTGTTTTATTGACATTTTAAGTTAACATCTTCTTAGTAAATTCAAGTTCTTAGAAAAAAAATTAATAGCTGACATTATTATAACTATGATGCAATTTTTTTACTTCACCATCCAAATGCAGCTGCTAATTTTGAATAAGTACATGGTATAATTCTTAGCTGCATTAAGTCACTTCTATTTCTGTTCTTGCACACTACTCCATTTAAATTAGACTGACAGATGGGTTCTGCAGGATGTCCTTTACAGTGTTATTACAGGAACACATTAAAATGGAAGGTTAAAAAGATTAAGGCTTCAGCTAGTGAGAACCATGACATTCAACCCTGTGGATTTCTAAGAAGGTATTTGGTAGTTACCATGTCAGGTTCCCAAGAACAAGTCTGGTGACAAGTAAGTTGGTACATGGACATAATTTTGGGAAATAACTAATTGTACCGACACTTCAAGTAGTTTTAATTTTCTCATTAGAGACAGCCGTATAAGTCATATGCTACAGTTTTGTGTATTAAATACCATCAATCCTTCTGAGCTCTATGACATCCTAGTATAACCATGTTACCAAGAAGTATAGATGAAATATGCAGTGTGGCTTCCACACACAACACAGCATTAAAGTTAAGCCATATTATTCTCTTGCCACCCCAAGAAAATGTTATATGGATCCAACTACTCCCCACCCCAAGCCATCAGTTTCCTGGTGCATACTTCAAAATAATTAGTATGGACCAAAAGAAGGTTCCAAGAATTCAGGATGTTACTGATTTTTTAAAGTCAAGAGATGAGAATAAATAGGGTTACAGATCTTTTATTCATCAGGAGATTCTGCATTTCCTCAAGGAGAGGACAAAAAAGGTACAGGCAAACTCTAGACACTTACCTTTAGGACATCTGTAGGGTTGGCAATAGATGATGAAATTACTCCCGAAAGAACACCACATAGAACATTTATCATCAGGGTTTCATCTATTCCATAAACAAAGAAGTTTAGCTGTAGATTTACAAAGCTTTAGTTGCATCAGGGCAGGCTGATGCCACCCCTCCTTTAAGCAGAGAGAATACCAATTATAGAAGCTTTACAAACTGTTCTGACAAATCTTCCTTGCTGGTTCACTTTAATTGGTACACGGAAAGTCATTCTCAACAGACTTGTTCAAACTGTTACAGTAAGATACCAAATGGAAACAACCAGCTTAATGCAAATCAGTCCTCAATTAAATTGAAATAACTCACCTTCTGGATGCTCAACAAATGTTCTTTTTAAGCTCTGGTAAGTGCCTATTTTTATAGTTCCATATGAAGCTTGCCTTAGCACTGCAGGTGCAATCCTATAAAAATAGGTAATGATAATATTTATGCTCTAAATTGCAAAAGACTGATGAACAAATACTTTCTAGAGCACGAAACTGAACAAAAGATATCTACCAGAGAAAGGTCTGAGCACTTAAATCAATTATTTAAACTCACCATAGACAAAAGGTTCGGGGTTTGGGGTTCTTTTAACTAAAGCCTTCAAGAACATGAATGAACTATGGAAGGATTACTATTAGAGCATGCCTCAACTTGTAATCTATGAAATAGCTGGCAAGCCTGTCTGAAATGTAATATGCAGATTACATCTTTCCCCCACCACCTTGCATGTTTTAAAGAAAAGCATGTCCATTTATACACAAATTTTAATTCAATTTTTCATGAGATGGAACAACCATAGTAGCATTATATATATATTACGTATAGAGCAACATTGCATAGAAGCACACCCCCCCCACACACACACACACCCCCCCAGTAGGTTTTGCTGCTTTGGTTTTGGGTTGGTTTTTTTTTGTTTAGGGTTTTAAGATGAAATGTTATTGCAGAGTACAAAGATTGAAGGAATCTAAGCTTGGACTTTCAACTTCCAGATTGAGGATAACTAAATACCTTGTAATTCTGAAGCCCAAGAATTTACATACTATGGGCTCATACTTATCAATAGACTGTTCATAAACCATTACTGCAAGTCAGTTAGTTTTACCCAGAGTATAAGGCTTTCAATCCTTCTTCTCTGCTTATTCTGACTAGTGCATGCATCATTCCACGGTAGCGTATCTCTTTATATTTGGCATCATTAACTTGACCTTGAACCTGGAGACGTGTTTTTGTCAGATCAATGGGAAAAGTACCTTACAGGGAAAAAAAAGTATCAGAAAATTAATTAAGTACTTACCAAACACAAAGAACATGATATAAAAAACAGCAACCTTTATTATATACCAAAATACATAAAAACACCCCCATAAGAAAAAAGCCTCTTATCAAGACTTTCTTTTAAGCAAGTGCTTCATTTTATGTCACTTTGTTTCTTCTAAAACCTTGTCAGAGGCCCTACCTCCTATGTTTGTTCCACATTCATTATATTTTTAGGAAATATGATGTTGTTTGGCTGTAAACAGCAACACTGAGTAGACTCCACAATCACAATTAAGTACAGAGTTTGGATGTGTGTTCTACCAACATCTTTGAAGAACACTTAATTGAAGGCAAAAAAAATAAGTTCTATAGGACTAGCTATAGAGATTCCAGCCTAGAATCTAAAAAAGCAATAGCAGCAGCAGCCATTTCCGTCACTGCTTTCCTGTAGCCTGCTGCTATGTCAAGTTCACTCTCCATGCTCCCTCATGAAAGGGGCTTAGAAGCCTATTCCTCTAAAGTTTATCTTTAGGAAAGAGACCACCTCAACATTCAATATTCCCCTAAACACTAACAGGAGTGAGGATTAGCTACAGCTGTTCTAATGAGGTTTACCAGACAAGCAAGGCTTTTTAGGAATTGTCACAAAGCTCTTGGCATCATTGGCCCCATTCAGACGAGCCAAGTAAGAGACACTTCAAACTCAAGTTTGAACATTATTCATAAAAGAACATAGAAAAGGAAAACAAAATAGTATTTTTAAGCGCAGTTTTATACAACACAGACTTTATTAGACAAATTTCACATGCAAGCTCACCACATGTCAGGCTAAGTTCTGCTACTATGAAAAAAATAGACTTCCTTTGTTTCCATGTACATGAAATTCAGGTAAGACTTTAAAAGGATGTTGATATTTTAGGTTTGTCTTTAGAGTAGACACCAAGATATAAGATGCACTGTCTCACCATGTCAATTACTCTATGATGCTCACTAAATGAGTTTAGCTGTTCAAATCTAATCAGCTACTCACAGTCAAGAAAAGGGAGTTTCAACTGCAACATAGCTATCCAGAAAAGCTAAGAGCTTACTTGTAAGAGGTAACTTGCTTACTCTCTAGCAACAAAAAAGCTGGGTATACTTATGATCACCACCCAGGAACAGATCAAACACCAAATAATAGAATGCAAAGACAAAGTTTGTATATAAGCAAGACTCACAAGGGATGAGAGTTTACAGACAGAAATGTTCTGACACTAACAGAGTCCTGAGCACCTCATTAGTCAGTATTAAGGAAAAAGCCTCCTGTGCTTTAGACCACCATATACTACTGATAACATGGAACCAAGCTTGTTTTTTAAAAGAGACTGAGTAGTGGAAGTTGTCTAAATAGTTAGGAGAAAAGCTTACCACATTCTGCAGTGATTGATGCTAAACCTCCATAGATAAAGGGCTTCCAGTTTAGCGCTGACATTGTTGATTATTCTTTCTGCAAAATAAGACAGTGCTTCTATAAATACATTTGTTATATAAATATCTATGCCAACAATGAATAAAGTTTTGTGTCTTGTCCATTTAAGGTGAACCTTCCAAGCACACCAAGGATAAAAGCATTTACAACCTTTTATAATCTAAAGTCAGTAACTACACAAAGGCATCTGAGCACAAATCAATGTATCTACTATGTATCTGGGCCACCACTATCCTCACCATGAAAGGTTAAAGTAGTTTTTCTCCCAGACATCATCTTAAGGAGCACTGCAGTGAACAACCTCCAACAACTCTTACCAAACTGAATTAGGTGGACCAAGTCCTGCAGTCAAGTGAAATCTTATAACAATCATTACTAAACTTCTATTCCTTTTTTTTCTGGTATCAACATTAACATGAGCTGAGCTCCTACAGTTGGTCAGAAAATAAGGGTGTGCACACCACTTTGCTTCCATTAAGGCCTATTTCTGCTACCAGTGTTCACAATGTTAATTCCTGCGAACATTACACTATTTTCATGTAGTCAGGTGCATAAGGCCTTTTACAGTAAAAAAAGACTAACTTAGAAGTCAATTAAGTGAATTTGACAAAGTGACACAAATCATGATTAACTCTGGCACAGGCTTTTAAAGATGTTGAAATAATCCAATTACCTTAGAAAAGAGGCAAGAACTGCAAAACCGGACTAGTGCAGCCAATACAAAATTGCCCTTCCCAAAACAAAGTAGGCCTCTCCACAGCTTACCTTTTCCCCCCTTCTTATAATGTAAATACTTCCCATTCTCCATTTTCTAGAATATCCTCCCCTACACATTGGATTCTACAGTTATTTGCTGCCAATTAATAAAAAAATCCATTACAGCTCAGAGCATAATTGCAAATATTCAACCACCAAGCACACACAAAACCATCTTACTCCTCAGGCTGCTGCCAAGATCACCACTGATGCAAAAATAATTAAAAAAAAGAGAGAGAAAAAGGCAAGTAAGGACACCCACTACATTGCCAAGAAGAGCACAGTACAAAGATCAGGAACCACAGGCTTAGACTATGCCAGCTTTGCAACATGAAAGCAGCAGAGCCACACGGGTATGATACTGTGCCAGAGGGAGGCCACTTCCACCTCCAAGTTCCTTGTATTCCTGTCCTGCCATGATTAATGGCAGATCATTTAAATAGCAGAGGCAGAGGCAAGCTCAATTTCCCCACTATCAGCCACACATGTGATCTTGAGAAACTTGTCAAAATTTAAAATACAATTACCTTCTTACCTCAACAAATTAACAAATTTCCATCTACCACAAACACACATTTTAATTTTAGGAATATTAGTATCTGCATCTTTATTTCACTCTGCCTGGGCAATGAAGGCTACTCAGTTTTTCTGTGTAATTCTGGGGCACTGACATGATGTAGAAGCATGCAAACATCACCAAATAAAGTTCCCCATTTGTACACAGAACTACTAATGCTGGCTGAAGTTTCAATACATGTGTAGGACACTCTAAGGCAGAAATTTTACAGCATATTGTTCCTTTAATGCATCCCAAGGTGAGGGCCTTACACAGCACTGTTGATGTTTGTACCTCTGAAAGGCCTAAAGCAGAATGGCAGAGCCACTTACACCAGCAAGCAATTCTGCCCTTTCATCCCAGCTGTTTCATATTCATAGAACACCAGAATAGTTAGGGCTGGAAAAGACCTTAAGCTCGTATAGTTCCAATCCCCTGACACAGGCTCACATTAGACCATGACACCTAAGGCTATGTCCAACCTGGCCTTGAGCACTGCCAGGGATGGTGCATTTACCACTTATTTGGGCAACCCATTCCAGTGCCTCACCACCCTCATTGTAAAGAATTTTTTCCATCTTATTTTCTGAATTCCTGATTTGCTTTTTACTCAGAATTTCTTTCTTACTCTGATAAAAGTATCTCAATTGAAGAATTCCGTATCAGATAATTGGCAAACTACTCAAAAGTTAACCCTCATTAGAGTAAGGTCTTCAGGTCTTATTAAAACAAGGTCTTACTGAAAAACGGTCATCAGTAAGATGACAGAGGTGATACTCTCCTTAATGGACACTGGGTTAAATTAACATAGAGAATCACACAGACACTGCAAAACTTAGAAGCAAATCTGATCACTTTTAACTGGCAATGTAACTGAAATAAAATCAAGAGCCAAAGTTCCATAAAAGAATAAATCAATTAGGACAAATATTCAGTTATCCAAGCAATACTCTTGAACTACCTGGATTACCCTGCAGCCACACAGCTCAGGTCTTATTCAAGCAGTGAAGTATGATCAGAAAGAAAAAGGCTAGGGTTAAAGCTAGCAGCCGCCTTGGCAAGTCCTTGCAAAATAGCAGCTATTTTACAAGTAGAGAAGCCAGCGAAACCGCTTCCCAGCTAAAGGGACGCCTTGCAGCAGTGCCTCCCTGAGCAGCACCGCCAGCCTACTTTAAACAGCTGGAGCAGAGACACAGAGATACCTGTGAAGGGGCAAAGGGAGGAGGCAATAGCCACTGCATCGATCAACCAACCTTTAACCAACCACCACCTACGAAACGAAGCACACCTTCGCCAGGAGGGGAAAACAAGGGAAAGAAAAGGAAGCGGCATGTCCCTGCTCGGGGATGGAAGGCTCTGAAGGGCGCCGAGCAAAGCTCAGCAAACCTTGGCTCTCCGTCAGAGGCGGCGCTCGGTGACGCTCACTAATACATACTGCACCCGGCCGGGAGATGACCGCTCACCAGCACTCGCCACCTGAGGAGCCAGCAGCTGCCCCCGCCGCACTCACCGCCAGAGCCTCCTCTCGCCGCGCTCCGGTATGCCAACGGCCGCCGCCCCCCCGCTCCGGTTATATGGCGCTGCTCTGCTCCCATCAGGAGGGGCGGCGGTTGGGGAGCGCAGGGCACGGCCCGGCCCCGCCCCGCAGTTAGGGCAGGCTTGCCTGAGGGCACAAGAGCAGTGTGTGCGTGGAAGGGGTGGGTTTAAAGGGCCCGCGGAGGGGAATTGATTTGAGGGTAATATCGAGCCTGTAATAAACCAGGGAGGGGAGAGGAAGTAGAAGTTGATCTCCCATCTTTCCTGTCAGGAGCCTGCCTTCCCTGCTGTCTTTTCGAGACTTGTGGCTGTTCGGGACAGTGTGATATTTTCCACTCGTAGTGCCACCCAGGAGACTGCGCTAGGAATGTCGGGCATTGCAGTGCTCCTCGGTTAGTGAACAGGAAGGTCACCCCTCAGAGTTCCTCATCATCATTAACTATAACGACATTATTTTGTCCCTAGGTGCACAGTTGCTTTTTTATTATTTAATATTTGGGTTGGAAGGGACCTTCAAAGGTCATCTAGTCAAATTATGCAGCTTTGTGCAATTCTAATGCAGTTTCTTTGCATTACCAATGCTGAAATTATGCACTCAGTTTTACATTGCTTTGTAAATGTATACCCAATGCCCACCCAGAAGGCTCAGGGTGTGCTATGGAGGACACTGGTGGTGGCAGAGGGGCTACCCAAAAGGGCAGGTCTCAGGTGCAGTACAGGTGTCAGTGACCAGCCCACCAAGGCTAGATGAAGAGACAACTAGTCCATTTCCTTGAACCCCCATTCCCTTGGGTCAGAGCCCAGGACTCCCTCTGAAGTAGTTGAAGTTAGCTCCTTCTCTGCCCCAAAGGCAACTTGTTCTGGCAACTCAGCACTCCTTCCCTTTCTGACTGAAGAGATGCCAGGTCTACCCTGCTGCCACTGTCACTCCACTGCCTTGCAACTGAATATCATGCCTTACCCCAAAAGGTCAAAGCATCCTGCAGTATTACTCTCCTCACTGATCTCAGGGCAAGACTGGCAGCTGAGAAACTTTATTTAAGCTTACAGGCTGGTGGAGGAAGGGATTAATGCCCATTCAGCTCCCATGAAGTAGCTGTGGCCTTACCTGCATGTGTCAATAAAACATAAAGAATTAAAAATTGGGTCCCAGTGTGCTTGAAATGCTTCATACATTTAGTGAAAATACATTTTACTACATCTCATACATGTAGTGAAAATACAACCACCAAAGTCCACCACAGAACTCCCAGAAGTTTTCATTTTGGTTGTTACAGTGTGGGCAGCCCACAGGGCTCTGCTCCAGTTGCAGTGTGGCTAAGTTCTCTTTGCAGATGGGCTTCCTGGAAGGTAGGTACAAACTCACATTTCAGAGTCCATACTTGTGCTAAGACCCCTCCTAAACTCCTAAAAACTGTCTAGTAGTTTCCAAGTATTGTATCTCCAGCAGGGAGATTCTTATTTGGGTAAACTTTGAGAGGCTCCTTCCTTTTGCACAGGAATCATTTGAACTGATTCTAATGCTGAGTGATTCAGCAGGACAGAAACTTCTGTTTCCTGACTTCCCAAATGTCTGTTTCCCTTTAAGGACTTTAGTTCCAGTTTGACCTTAAATTGTTCCTGCAGTTTGGCCAGCTCCTTCCACAGGCAACCGGTTTGGATTATCTCTGATGCAAACTGGTTCCTGCTCCCACATTACAGCTTCCACCTGAGCACGTTTTATAAGTACCTGTTAGTACTCAGCCCTGTACTTCAGAATACAAAGGAATTCAGGCAAACTTTTGTTACCTCTAGTGGCTGTCGGATGAATCCTCTGAACAACCTCTTTTCTTGTCTTTTCAGCCAGATTCATACTACAAAATATGTAATGCTTTTTTCAATAGCCAATAGACTATTTCTGGCAGGCTGCCTTGAGCCTGACATCAGTGCCGTGTCAGCAGTTGACTTTAGTGCTCAGCATCTTTTCACATGTCTCTGAAGCGTGCATGAGCTAACAGTAGGCTACTGCTTGCACAGTCTTACAACAGTTTTGTCCAAAGGCCAGTTCTTTCCTGCTGGGATGTATGGGGCCACAGTTTAATTAATTAGTTCCTAACCCACTAACCTTACTGCTCCTGAGTTTCCACACAGTTTTTAAGCAAAAGAGAACCACCCTCAAACAATTCTGCCAGAGAACTCTGCTTTTTGTGAACTGATTCTTGTTTGACCTTTTCCACTGTTACTTACAATGGAAAATAATTTCTCAACTGATCTCTGCAGCAGTGAAGACAGTTTGGCTCAGTGACATGCTGCTTAAATGAATGATTAGTGAAGTGACCTAGATGGTTATGGGCCTTATTCAAACTGCCTTGTTGTTTTGAAACTAGCTGTAACCACTGCAGAGTTTCCTTTGTCCCTTGGAAATTTTCATGATTGTTAGTCACATAATTAATTTGCTTTGTTCATATCTATTGGCTGCATGATGAAAGCAAGTCTGCCACATAGGAGCCAACCCTTTCATGATCTGCCACGCCCTTCTCATCTTTGGTGTTTGCACTTTCTGTCTGAGAAGGAGTTAATCTGACACCCAGTCATACAGCAGATGACTTTGTTGGAAGAAAATAAACACTCAACATGCTATTTTTGTGTGTAAAACTACAAGACATATCAAATAGTTCCTCCATCATGTTTGCCAGTGGTAAAGCCTCAGCTGCAGCCATGTCCACCTGCTTGTGATGCATTTCAGGGGGGCTGTGGAGTTAGGAGAATAAGACTTGGGACACAATACAATCTGCAAGGAAAGAGTGAGAGAACTAGGCTTGTTTATTTTTTAAAAGATAATCATCAAGACAAGTTTCTGCCTTGGTAACAGACTTTGCTGTGCAGAGTTCAATGAGAAAGCAACCAAAGCAGGAATAACAGTAAATGTTATTTTGTAGCCTTTTTGTTAATGTTTTCTGATAATCTGATTTGAGCTCTGGCCCTGGCAAGAGCCAAAGGTCTTTATTGTGTCCTAGTTCTGTGGGTATAAAAGGACCATGTTATTTGTTTGTAATGTGTAAAAGGTGAAGGAATGGTGAACAGCTCCGGGCTTTGAGGGTGAAGGAACTGAGAATAGTTTCAGGCTTCGAGTGGATTATACAGCAGTTATACAGCATGAGTTCCCAGCAAGACAATTCTAGTAAATGTAAACCTGTAATCCAGGCAAAATTTTCTGAAAGTGTTGCAATCCTCCCACAGTTCCTGGGAAATGGATTTCTCCTCATTTCTGAGACTCACTACAGAGATAATAATTCCTATGTATGCCATGATGTTGGCTTTGATGTTATTTGAATGAACAAATGAAAAGCTGCTCTCAGATAGGAAGGTGCTACAGAAGGCCTTTCACTACTGTAGAACACTTTCCAACCTCAACAGGTGATCTGAGAGGTTGACTGTTGTCCTCTTATCACTTGCCAAATAAAGATCAAGTACAATTGCTTCACAGAAGGTTTTGTCCAACATGGCACCGCAGCTAACCAAGTAGCAAGAAACGATGCCAATGTGAACGCTAGTAGGTGCAATTCAAAGAAAAGCAAACATGTTTCTATGCCCAACTAAAAACCAGGCAGCACGTGGTGTAAGGTATGATGTAAGGTATGACCTAATCTTTTTCACAAGAGGAGATTATTCAGTGTTGAATGAAGGACAGAGAGGTCAGTGTGACGCCAAAGAACATGGTACATATGGTATGGTTTCTACCACTTTAAGTACACCCCTGAATTGACAGTGGGAAATACCTGCTGGGGGAAATACATATTTGCACTTGACTGTCTTATGAAGACAGAGTTGCAGTTGAAATAGTTCTACAGCAAAAGAAATGTGATTCATACAAGACAATGGACAGTGACATGTGGTGGCAGGTGACCAAAGCCCATGTCTTTCAAGGACAGGATTCAGGTTGATCAAAACACAGATATGACTATGTAGGAAAATTCAAACTTTCAGAGCTGTTGTTTTTAAAGGAGCCTCACTGTTCTCTTTCCTGATTCCTAAATTCTGATCATTTTCCCATAGTACCTATAGAATACTTTGCATGAAATTATTACCCAAATAATCCAGCTTTTCTTTTGTTTACCACAGTCTGGCTTTGGGTAACCCAGCTTTTCCTAGCAGGATTTAAATACCATTTCCTTCATTTCCAGTTTAAAAATGTACTTTACAACATTTTGTAAAATTAATGTTTAAGTATAATCACATTTTTTTTTAATTGAAAGGTTTTGAAAAGACAGTGTGCTTTCTGAAGAAGCACTTCCTTGCCTTGCAAACCTGCTGACTCACAAACATGACAACACCAGGGTCCCAGAACTAACACTGTGTTTGGCCAAGATGAGCTGATTGCTGTTAACCTTGAGCAAGACAGGTTATTCTGCACAGCAGGGGAAAACAGCTGTAGGATTTTGTCCTTGACACAAAGGACATATGTATAACTGTCATGAAAATCATATCTTGGACATGTCAGTATACTTAGTGTGCAGTGGGATTCCTTGCTGACACTGCAAAGCAGCAGCCACAGGTGGGAGCTTGCCTCTCCACTCACTTCAGTAACAAAGCCTAATAGAGTGGGAAAGCAGAGATGGTTCAGGGGCTGGACAGGCACATACTGCAGTGATAGACAGCCTGAGGTTCTACGGAAACATGACAGCTGATGTGTTCAAACACCTCCCTCCATTTCCCATAGTCGTCCTTCCCTGCACAGGGTTCACTGCATGCTGGCTTTTGGACTCATGCCTCAAGTGGCAGCAGCAGTGACCACAGCTATGTGCCTCGCAGCTGCAATAAGGGTATTCTGCAACATGGCACCACTGATGTAGCAGATCATTGCCAGCAAGGAGGATGCTCACTTACATTCCAAAATCCCATTCCCAGACATGGTTCTGGCCCTTTGCTCACACTGATGATAACTCTCATCTGACTCGCAAGCAGGTTCAACTCATTAAGTTTACAGAAGGCACCCATCAAAACCTAGGCTTTTGCCAGCTGATGGAACTGAACTGGCTTCACACTGGCACCAGCATCAGTGTAATAGAAGCAGTGCAGTGGGTTCCCTTTTGGAAACTTCAAACTATTAGAATGACTCAACATTTTGCAAGACTTAGCCATAATTACCTAGCACAGCAAATGCATTTGAGGGGTTGCACTATGTATCCTGCCTTTAATGCCACATCCTGACTGTGGGAACTGCAAGCCATCCTGTTCCTGCTATGTGGATAATCAAAGAAGAAGAATTGCTGATAGTGCACCTGAGTCTTGAGTAAGCCAGAGAGTGTTTGTGAGCAAGATCAGGCTGGGAAATAGCCTGGGGAGTGATTGTTTATGGAATGGAATTTATATGATTTAAAACAATCACTGGGAATGATGTAGTTGCTGTCTGGCTTCATGGCTCGACCTGTATCTGTATGCTGTATATTACCATGCTTGAGCTAATAAAGTAGAACTAATTGTGAAAGCAGTGTTGTATGTGTGTGTTTAGCCTCTTTCTTTACAGATGCCACACTAACACCTCTGGCCTCCTGCCTGGCTTGCAGTGTGAGGAGGAGGTGGACTTCCCTGGACATCAGACAATGCAGTAACGACTTTTTCCAGCCTTCTTCAAGGTCATGGCACAGAGACTGCTCAGATACTTGAAGGCTACCAGCTGGACCATGTGTAAAACCTCATCTAAGGACTTCACATGGACTCCTACAGTACAGCTAAAAACGCAGAGCTTAATTCATGTAGGAGATGGGTTGGCCTTGTTTCAGCTCTAAGGCCATGGAGAATCCAGTCCTATAGAATCAAAAACAGCCTAGAATTTTAATAACTTTTCATTTCAAGTGCAAAGCCAGCAAGAAGATGGAGAATATAGACAAAAAAGCAATTAAGAGTGACATAGATGGACAAGAGAAAATAGTGCAAATGAAGGCTGAGACAAGACATGAGCAGAACTGGCATGTCTAAATCGTGCAAAAGCTTTTACTGGTGCTAGACTGTCTGAAATGACAAGAGCTTTTTTATAAGTGAAAAGAATAAGTGATCTTTTCAAAACAGATGGTCTGCCAGTTCTGTAATAGTTGACAAGAGGATTAAGGCATTAAGGTAGCTTGTTCCAGAGGAAACTGCTTCTGGTGAAAGCTACTTCTCACGCCTTCATCAGTCTGACAGCCAAAACATTCCAAGGAAAATGGCTGGAGGTTGAGCTGAATTTCCTGGAGGAGGTACTGAGGGACCCTGGAAGACCACAGGACTGCACAGTCATACATCAGAAGACCCAGCATGGCAATCCTTCAGGCTGTTTGGAGAGTAGGACTTAGCAGTAGATTATATACTTCACTCTGGAGGGAGTTCAAACTTTAAAGGTTTGTAATATCTGTAAATCTTACAGGAAACTAGCCCAGCTCTTGTAATTCCAAAGCATCTTGGATTTTAGAAGATATGTATATATATATATATATATATATATATATATGATTCCAGAAGACATATCCACTGTTTTTATTATTTTTATATCTGAAACAATGGTCTCCACCTGAAAGGCTTCTATAATAGGTGTATATGTTTGAAAATGTGGTAACTATAGAGGCTACACAACTTCATTTCAAATGCTTCTCAGTAATATGCAGATGACACCACTGATGTTGATTCTGATGTTGATTGTCACTGCAAACTCCATTGTAACACTAAATTTTGGCAACTATAAACAGGATGCTCTGTATTTCTAAAACCCTGGAGTACAGAAGCAGTTCCAGAAGCAGGGGAACTCCAGAAGATGGCTTTTGATCAATAAGTGTACAGCACCTGAGGAGAGGTGGAAAGAGTGAGAAATGAAGCATATGATATAGATGACCTTACTCTGTCCATACTACCTCGCACATTGTAGAGGCATTTAAATGGTGTGGTTAAATACTACGTGGGGAGAAATTACAGTGGTGTGCAGACTCCTGCAGCTCCATCTGGTTTATCTGAACAGAGCTCATTCAATTAGCTCAGCAAGTCTCTAATCAGCAAAAAAATCTTAGTTTATAACCACTGCTTTCATCACCACTGCAGAAGGGTATAGGTCCCAGACTGAGCTGCCCTCTCATCTGGCCATGTTAACACATAGCTATGCGTCAGTCTTTCTGATCTAAATGCTAACACACCTATATGTGTGTCAAGCATCAGAAGATTTGCTTCTGAAAAGCCCTCTAAGCTTTAGCCAGACACTGGCTTCTGGATACCTGCCAGAAATCCTGTTCTGAGGGTTCACTCAAGCCCGCATAGGCTCTGCAGGAGCTCTGTGCTATGCTGTGATCCCCTACCAACTATGATACGATTCAGAGCTGCAGCAGCAGTGAGACCTTCAAGATTTCCTTTACGTGTTGCAGGAACACAGCATTAGGAGCAGAATACTTGGCACTCTGTCACAAGTGCAGCACTTCTCGTAGCAGGGGAAATCAAAATTGGGATTTTATGATCAAAGCTGTGTTTTATTTGGCTCTTTTGCATTAGAAACAACGAGAGCATTTTTGCATTTTCATAAATAACATTCTTCAGCAAAATAAGTTTACCTGGAAAGCTCAGCTGGACAGATTTGTGTTTTGTTTTGTTTTTTCTTAATTCCTCTAAGTCCACTGAAAAATATATCAGTTCTCCAGAAAACAATTGTTCAGAGAGGTCACAACATCTACTGCTCTTTCTCCCAATAGTTTCAACAACCCTAGTGCACATTTGTCAGGTTTGGAGGCATTTGCCGTTTGCTGACTAGTGGCAATGGCATTGGGCCTAGAGCTTCTCACTGACATTTATTTCTTCTTCTATTTTCCCTGCTTCATTTACTTCAAATGCCCTGAAACAACTAGCAATGTAAATGTTAATGAATGTTAGGTTTATTGAATGGACCTAGGTTTACCTCCAGGTTTTAGCTGATCTCTCTTAGCCTTGTGAGGAACGCACTCAGAAAATGCTTGGAAAGGCAGAGCTTTGATTTCAGAGAGCAGTGGTGGGAGACAAATTATTATTTTGTGAAGGTCTCAGGGCATAAGTTTTGGAGGCAAAAATAGTTTTGAATGAAAATCAAGATCAAAATATGTCTGCCAGATTTTGTCAGGATGCCAAGAACTGCTCATCCTAAGCCAAGGGTCTAACCTCATACCTTGAAATACTAGGCTAGACAAGGTAATGTTAAAACACTTCATGTGTACTACCACTTAAGGTGCTACTGCAAAAGATGCAGCTGAATTTATAGAGCTGATGATCCTTTCTAGTGCACTTTAAACCTAAAGAGATGCAGAGACACCAGCATTAAGTATCACACTGTAAATACAGAGGTGTATGTTCATACACTGCTCTGAGGGCATATAGGTTTTGCTTTGTTGATTTTAGCTGACTGTGCCTATTGGGTTGAAGATTCAAAGGTGGCAAAGCATAATAGTCATCACTTTGAATTTTTGATCATAGAATCATAGAATAGTTAGGGTTGGAAAGGACCTTAAGATCATCCAGTTCCAACCCCCCTGCCTTGGGCAGGGACACCTCACACTAAACCATCTCATCCAAGGCTCTGTCCAACCGGGCCTTGAACACTGCCAGGGATGAAGCATTCACAACCTCCCTGGGTAACCCATTCCAGTGCCTCACCACCCTCACAGTAAAGAACTTCCTCCTTATATCCAATCTAAACCTCTGCTGTTTAAGTTTTAACCCATTACCCCTTGTCCTATCACTACAGTCCCTAATGAATAGTCCCTCTCCAGCATCCCTATAGGCCCCCTTCAGATACTGGAAGGCTGCTATGAGGTCTCCACGCAGCCTTCTCTTCTCCAGGCTGAACAGCCCCAACTTTCTCAGCCTGTCTTCATATGGGAGGTGCTCCAGTCCCCTGATCATCCTTGTGGCCCTCCTCTGGACTTGTTCCAACAGTTCCATGTCCTTTTTATGTTGAGGACAGCAGGACTGCACACAATACTCCAAGTGAGGTCTCACAAGATCAGAGTAGAAGGGCAGAAATTCCTGATAATGGAGACTCTCTGGTTTTATTCATACTAATGCACTGGTCCATCTTGGCTCCAGTATACCTCAGTTTTAAAATCTCAAACTGAAATGTTTGCCATCACTGAAAGCCACAGATAGAGATACTTGCCACCCCATTCCCAATCTTACTTCATACCTGAACTGATGCTTGCAAACATGAACTTTAAAAGTCAAAAGGGCAGTCAGGATCTCTGTGGAACAGGTCAAAATATGTAATAAATCCCCTCTCCCAGAACTGCATCTCAGCTCTCACTGCCTGTGTTTTGAGCCCAGATTTGAGTGTCTGAACTTTCCTCCCAGTAGCACATGACAGAGTGAGTCTGTGCCAGGTTCCAAAACCAGCTCCAGAGACCTCTCCTGACCACAGACAGGAGCCAGTGCAAGCAGCATGACCTGACTGTGGGGTCACTCAATGCTGGTGTATTAAAAAGTAAGTCTTCTGCTTTCTGTTTTACACTCCTGTATTGCATTAATGGATTTATTTCTGAGTTATTGCAAGCAGTACAAAGAGAAAAATATACAGCACTTACAAAATAAATGTGTGACCACAAGAAAACAAGGAGGAGTTATGCAAATTAAAGTTGTTTATACATTTGTAGAGAATCCATAAGGTCCTGTAGCAAATGCATCAGGACTGTTGGCAATATTTTATACCAACTATAAATTAAGCACAAGCATTTGTTAACATAGAGCTTGCCTGTGGAATGCAAACTTACTGTGCCCTAATACAGTACAGATATTCAACATGTTAATTCATAATTACAGTGGCAATAATGATGATGCATCGGCTAAAATATTACACCAACTGTGCTCATACACAATAATAATTCAGACTGTTCTTTTTCTTAGCTTAAAAACTCTCAAATGCACTTCCTTGAAGAGCAAGCATTGAAAAACAAGTGGGAAATCATAAAAGGATTGCATCTAAAATTCTGTAAATCTTCACTGCTTGGCTTAATTTCTTCACACTATACACTATTATCATAAAAAAAAATTGTGTTTCAACCAAGTCAAAATAAGGCCACAGTGTCAGTTGCCAGCGCAGGGAAGATGAAGCATTGTGCTGTGACTTCCAGCTCTTGTCTTGCCAACTACATGATTAAAAAATGTAACAACTACAGTCATCTTAATAGTCATAAATCTGTCTCCTCGTCACACAGGTGCTGTTGAAAATCTTGTTCAGGCTTCTCTCTGGTGTGAAGTATCCTGGTGGGATGGTGAATGCAGCTCCGAGGACTGAGACATGTTTAGCAGGTTCTTGTAGGTTATTACAGAATGAAATACAGAGCCAGAGGAAGAAGGGGGAGACAGAGAGAAATGGGTTCATTACTAGGAAAGGTTTCTGATAAATGTTCATGAGGGGTGAGAGGAGATTGTGAGGGGGGAGCAGGGCCCGCCATGAGGGAAGATCGTGACAGGAGAGGTGGAGTGGTCATGAGGTGTGAGAGGACAAGAGAGGCAGCCATGAGGGCTGAGGGAAGATCCTGAGGGGAGAGCAGGGGCAGACATGAGAGGTAAGGAGAGATCCTGAGTGGAGAGCAGGGGCAATGAGGTGTGAGGGGAGATCATGAGGGGAGAGCAGGGACAGCCATGAGGGAAGATCATGAGGGAAGAGGAACAGCAGTCATGAGGTGTGAGGGGGGATTATGAGGGGATAGGAGAGGCAGCCATGAGGGATGAGAGGAGATTGTGAGGAGAGAGTGGGACAGTCATGAGGAGAGATTCTGAGGGGACAGGAGGGTCAGCCATGAGGGAAAATTGTGAGGTGACAGGAGGGGTGGCCATGAGTGGTGAGAGCAAATCATGAGGTGAGACCAGGGGCAACCATGGGCCATGAGGGGAGATCTTAAGGGGAGAGGGAGGGTGGCTATGATGGGTAGGGGCAGCAGCTATATAGTGTGGTACTACCATAAGGAGGCAGCCATAAGGTGTGACTCTGACTGGAGATCATGACAGGAGATCAGTTTGCTCTCAGTGACATGGTTTAGTGGTGGCCTTGACAGTCCTGGGGTAACAGTTGGACTCCATGGTTTTAAAGGTCTTCTCCAACCTAACTGATTCTTTGATACTATGAGAATATTACTGTGTCAGACAGAACCTGAGCACATACAGTCACAAGCTCACCACCTCTCAGAGTTACAGACTAAAGTTACATTAAAAGGCTAAAGCTATCTGATCGCTAGTACATTCTCCAAGAGTTATATATGCAAGGCCATGCGTGCACGATATCCAGTCTCACTTATTTTGAATATAAAAAATACTTATTACTTAATGTTAACATTGTAGATAACATTGTCTGTTAATATGTTTAATTCTTTGAGATAGATACATGGATACAGTATTGTTGAGATATTGGGGAGACAGCACAAACCTGTCTTTTCTCCCTTTTGTGCCCCCTGGTAAATCCATAGCTATTCCAAGTTACAGTTTTTAAGCTAGTAGGTCCTTCATATTAATGGTGTAAAAGGGCAAATAAAGGGCTTCAAAATCCTGAATACAAATGAAATTGCACTGGTAATGAAAAGTGGCTGGAGCAGTGCCTCTTGCTGTTCATGTCTCTGCAACTGTGAGCACAGGCTGTAATTCTTATATGCTATGTAATACTCAGCCATCTTCTTCGAGGATCTCATCCCGAATATTGCCCTTCTGAGCCGTTAGTCATAAGTCTACAAGGTACTTCTGTGTGGTCAGAGTTTCTGCCCACAGGTACATGTTATGAATAAAGGGACTGAACCCAAAAGATAGAAGGCCAAATTTAGTGCTTATAAATCAGGACTGCATGCAGAATCTGAAATGGTGCATTTTGTGATCGTTATCAGCAAACTGTTCAATGAACAAATGGAGAATTTGCTTTTTTTTTCTGACTGTTTATTATATCAAGCATGTGAGTATAGGCTGTGGATAAAAGTCAAGTCTTTAAATAGCACTGTCTGCCAGCAGAAATCCAAAGGAGTGAGTAATGAACTCAGATTAATAGAAAAAAAGAAAAACTGTCCCAATTTCCATGGCATTGCTCTTAGGTTCCTGGCTAGGGCTTGACCCCTTTGCCTTGCTGCAGAGGAGTTTGAAAGCAGAGGCCAATTTCTATCCTGACATTTAGGGGCTGACCACAGCTCCAAGCAGCACTAGCACACGATACCTTTCATGCTCTTGACACGTGTCTGCAACACCCACTGGAATCACAACCAACTCCTCAGCTTTTCTTGTGGATGTTCAGCACAAAACCGCTCATGAATAGTGAGGAAGTACACCAAATAGACAAGCAGAATCATTTACATACATTTGTTCAGCACAGTGCATCTGTTGCATAGTTTCCATATTCATGCCATTCTCAGTGAAGAGTCATTTGCTTTGTGCTGCAAGAGCAGATGCCCCCAAGCTTCCCTCTTTTCTCCAGTTACTCCTGTATATATTAATTAATTCAGTGGGGTTTCTTCCTGGTTTCACCATAGAGTAATAACAATTTGTTCTATCAGCCCTCACAGTAGGTAGATAAACATCAGCAGCCTCATTTCATGCATGGAGAATCTATGACAGGAGGGTTATGCACTGGCTGCTGTTGTAGAAAAGAGTGACCGTGAATGCCAGTTTTGGCCCACAGGAATTGATGTGCTGCCTCCCAGGTGCATACTGTGCTCCCACACATGCTGTTGAGCTCTTGAAAATTGAAGGATGGAACAACATTTTAGGAAAATCCATCAGGTCAAGCGAGGTGATTCTCCCCCTCTACTTTGCTCTTGTGAGACCCCCCCAGCAGTACTGTGTTCAGCTCTGGGAACTCAACACAAGAGGAACCTGGACCTGTTGGAGCGAGTCCAGAGGAGGCCACAAAGATGCTCAGGGGGCTGGAGCACCTCTCCTGTGGAGACAGGCTGAGAGAGTTGGAGTTGTTCAGCCTGGAGAAGGAAAAGCTCTGGGGAGACCTTAGAGCAGCTTCCAGTGCCTAAAGGGGGCTTATAAGAAAGAGAGAGAGAGACTTTTCACCAGGGCCTGTAGTGGCAAAGAGAAGGAGCAGCAGATTTAAACTGAAAAATTGTAGATTTAGATTAGATATTAGGAAGAAATTCTTCACTGCGAGGGTGGTGAGACACTGGCACGGGTTGCCCCGAGAAGTTGTGGCTGCCCCACTGCACACATTGTGGCTACTGTGGTTTTCGTTTACAACATCAAAATACGCATGCTCAATTTTGGATGTACATGTCTTTTCCATCTCTTGATGTACTTTGTTTGCTTGCACACATATCAATGTTTGTGGGTTGAGGTGTGCACATATGTCAGGATATCCTAGGTGGGAAATTTGTTACCATCTAATGCCCAGTGAGCCACAGGTAGAGGAACATAGGACTGAACCACACCACAGAACATCTCAAGAATAAGACAGATGGAGGGGGCCTGAGGCTGCCCAGAAGACAGTGCAGGGTGGACATGATTTCCTGGCATAGCAGAAACAAAACAGCCTGACCTTGCAGCACCTCCATAACCCTTCACTTACCCAGGGATATCCAACACCGCCTTGGCTGGGCATTTGGGCTCAGCTATTAAACAGTAAGGAAGCTGACAGCAGCTAAACCACCTGACACAAGGGGTTTACTTGCTCTTTCAAATGTCAATACCAGGTCAGAACTATGAGACAGCAGAATTAGACCAGGAAAAATCCTGAGGGCAGCAGCTGATGCAATTAGAATAGCTGGAGCTGGAGAGGCAGTGGGCAGTGGTCCTTCCTCACCTCAGCATGGCCCCACAGCTTGCCAAGGGTTATTTCAGGCCAGAGAAACAGACAGAAATGATTCCCTAGCCTCCTTGTGACCTTCCTCCTCCCTCTTTCTTCCTAGAAACATCTCTCCCTGAGGCTGCATGTGATTGATACATTAATAAAGGGGATTCAAGGATACGGGAGATCTCTTCCAAACCCTTTATCCCACAAACCTACAAATCTATGCAAAGAAGGTAACATTTCAGTGTTAAATTTCCTGGCCTTCAGCAGTCCTTGCCTGAAGCACTTCTTCATAAACCAGAAGTACTTAATAGCTCTTTCTGCATTTTTTCCATGACTCTTTCTGATTGCTTTGCAATAATCTAAAATGTTGGCATTCACAGCATCCTCGAACAACAAGTTCCACAATACAGCTATACCCAGGATGTTAAAAGGAGCCTTCTTCTTATCTCCTGAGAACTACAGCTGAGAGGCAGTGAATAACTGACATTGAATAACTGGTTTTATTTGCTATTTCTGGTTTTTTTCCCCATTTTTTTCTTAACATTTCATTAACAGTTTAGTCCTGTGATCAACACTGAGGACTGCTCTTCTGTTTTCACAGAAGTATCTATTACTATTAGGCAACTTTGCCCTGAATTGTATCCATTAGCTGAATTGCTAAGCTCCTTTGTTAGTAAAGCTTCTTGGTAGAAACACAAGATTGGCTGGCTTCTCTGTTTCTCCTCTCTACCTACAGTATCACAGCGCTGCAGATAGACTTCCATGTGCCCACTGGCCCAAGCGAAGTAATCAAACAGTGAGGAACAACATCCTGGTTCATCCTGTGTGAAAGTGCTGACAACCAATACAGAATTTTTTTTTATACATATGGGAACTGTGCAGCCAAGTGTCCATGTAGAATGAGCCAGACTGAGCTCCATAAGGATCTGAGCATCAGACAGACCCCTAAATCTACTTTAATACAGATTATGATCCATCCTTTATTTATAATACAGACGAATGGGAGAACCCATCCCCCAGGCCCTTTTTCAGTAAATGTTTGCTTTGCAGAGAAGGATGGAAATCTCCATCATCAGGAGATCTGAAAAACAAGGTAGACAAACATCTCCCCAGAGTGGTGCATGTCTAAGTAATCCCCATGATGAAAGAAGACTGGTTGATTGACCTCTCAAGGTCCCTTCCTACTCTAATCTTGAAGTTTGAGATTATCAGCCATCTACAGACAGATAAACAGATCAGCATTTTCTTCTTAGAGCATGTTTGTGGGGGACAATTTTCAAACAGCTTCTTCTACCATCCTTCCATTAAAACTTCCATTTCATAATGGCTCCTACAGAACTGCTGTAACCAATACAGAACTGCTAAATCAATATAAGCCAGAGCAATTCTAAATCACTCAGAAGCTGGGTGATACCTCGAAACCCTCTAACATATCCTTTGTCCCTTTTGATTTTCACAGACTGGAGGAATATGATAGACACAAAGGCCTTATCAGAAAATAATAAATAACCAATCTGTCTTAGGATCTTTGAAAACAGTAGCAGGTTTATTTTTGCAGCTGACAAGTGTTAAGAATGCAAGTTAATAGATTGCCATTTAGGAAACTTTTTTCCAAAATTTGGTCTTTCAGTCCTGTTGCCTCCTTTCCTCTACAGTATTTTAAAGTGCTGCTTTGCACAGCTGGGGAGCCAAAAGGTTGATCTACCCATTGTCTGGTAAACAGGAGATCCCGAGTTTTCTATATTGAAAAAATTACTTCTATTTTAGTATATGTGCTGCCGAAGCGAGCACATATACTAAAATATGGAACGCTTCACGAATTTGCGTGTCATCCTTGCGCAGGGGCCATGCTAATCTTCTCTGTACCATTCCAATTTTAGAATATGTGCTCGCTTTGGCAGCACATATACTAAAATAAAAAAAATGACTGCTACTGCTGAACCCATGACACCTTGTAATGCCATTACTGCCATTTTCTGGAACATCTGCAACAAGCTTTGCTTTATAGTTGTAACTGTGTTTATTATTTATTACCTGCTGGCAAATCCAGTGCCAGAATTTTAGGAGTAAGACCATTAACATGCCCCATGCTCTGATGACTGTTTCCCTATTGACAAGACTGAGAGCTCACACGGCATAACAATGAACTAAAAAGCACGCAGTGTTGCATTAAAATGGCAGAACTCAATTTCAGGCTTCAAAACATTTGTGAAGCAAATGCCAGTTTGAAAAATGGCAGCGGAGTGAGTTTAGCACAGCAGGATTAGCCCTTCTAATGGTTAAAAACTCAACAGAGCCATGTTCATCACATGGGGATGGTAATTATCTGGAGAGGATGGTATTTGTGTGCAGCATCCAACTGGCCAGGAGCCCAGAGAGGTTGTAGCAGTTACAGGCCAAAGATCAAGTTTTTCTTGTGCTGATCCTGGGGCATTCCAGGTGATATGGCAATGGCACCAACACCAATGGAAAACCTCTGGCCTTCTACCAAGAGTAGAGCCTGGCTTGCCAACCACCTGCTCCAGTCCCGCCATCTAGTGTGGTGTCTCTGTATGTCACTGGCACCCCAATGAGTTGAGTTACATCTGGAGGGCAAGCACAGAGGTCTAGTCTTCTTTGAGTCTTCTGTGTAGGTATCGCTAAGTTAACTGAGGATACAGTTCAGTTCAGTGTCTTCAAGGAGAAAATTCAAGCACAGAGGTTAGCTTGCCTCAGAAAAAAAATAATAAAAAAAAGCTGTACAGCTTCAGAAGGGTGTCTGTGCATAGAAGTTGTAACCTTGGCTCAAACTGCAGTACAACCACAGCTGTGTGGGACAGAGCTGGGAGCAGCCTCAGTGGGGCCATCTTTCCCCACATCTCAGCAGCTGTGTTTGTGCTCAGGCCCTTTCCTTACTCCACATCTGCTTTCCATGCTGCAGCTGTGCTATGCCTGGCCCTGTGTCTTGTATATCCCAGCCCTGGCTTGACTTCAGACCTTCCGCTCCACTGACCTCACTGGAGCACCATGGGACTGAACCTTTGCTGGAGAGGACACATCTGCCTTGCCACCATCCACACACCCAGCTGGCCTTCCCTTAAGTAACAGGCCTTGCTACTTCATAAGAACTTGAATTCAGCTCACTTAGCATAAGGATCTAGTTCTGAGCCATCTCTGCTGCAGAGGTTAAATAAGATGAATTCCACCCTCATTCTTTGCAAAGCAACTGAAACAGCCAGGCAGGTACTGACATACTGGGAGGAGGGGGAGGGAACAGGTTTATATTTTTGGGGATATGTTTTGGGGTTATGTTTTTTTGGGGAGCAGGGTTATGTTTGTGGATGTTCTAAATCTACGGCTGTAAGAGCAGATCTCTCTGCAGAGAAATCCAGGTTTACTACCTGCAGACCAAGGAGTGTGCCAGCAAGCACAAATAGTTAAATCCTTCCCCTTAGGAGTGGCATAGAAGAAAATCTTTCTGCAGCATATCTCTAGTCAGAGTCAAAGGACTGTACTCTGTTGTGTTTAAACAGGACTAAAGCAGGGGCTCTACCAGGAATAAAGCTTCCATGCAGGCCCATCTTGCCATGCATGACAACAAACACATTCCTTTCTGTCAGCTTCCTTTTTCCAAGCTCTCTTGTTCATTCTGCATAGTGATATAAGAATATTATTTTTATCCAAACTGTGTAACCAATTGCCTAAACAGGTGTAAATGACAGCACATAATTCATCTAAGAATCACTGGGTGAGACAGAAGAGGGCTGGAAAGGATCTAGAGGCAGTCTGCTCCTCTGTTGTGGGGTGGGATCAGCTGTTACCTGTGTCATTCATGGTAGACCTAGGATGTTTTCTGACCTCATCTGAGCAAGTTTCTGGACTGTTCTCAAAAACCTGCAGGGACAGTGAACTAGGTAGATAGCCTACTTCTTGTTTCTCTATTGCCAGTATTGGGAAGCATTTCCAATGCCTTACCTAAAACCCCCTTACAGCAAAATAAACCAAATCATATTCCTTCTACTTATTCCTGTTGCTTTTCTGAACCCTGCTGATTAGTCCATATCTTTTCCAAAGTGTATTGCTAAAGGTGGAGTCAGCTCTCCAGCAGGCATTAGCCACACGGAATAGAGCTCAACCCCTCACATCTTTGAGACAGCAGAAGTTTCTTGTATGTAACATCACCACATATATTCCAATATGCCATGGTTTTTTCTTAAAATAGGTAAGACAGGTGATATCAAGAAAAATTCTTTCACTGAAAGGGTTGTCAGGCATTGGAACAGGCTGCCCAGGGAAGTAAGTGGTGGAGTCTTTGTCCCTTGGGGGTATTTAAAAGATTTGCTGTTGTGGTGCTTAGGGACTTAATTTAGTGATGGGCTTGGCAGTGTTACGTTTACAGTTGGACTTCAAAATCTTATAGGTCTTCTCCAACCTAAAAGATTATATGATTCCATGGTTCTGTCATTCTGGTTCAGCTTTGGATCTGCCAGTACCCCATATGTTTTCTGCAGAACTGCTGCCCAGTTCTCTGTCCTGTGTCTGTAGCTGATGACATCTCTCTGTACTCAAGAGCGTACTATCAGAGTGGCTATATGGAGCACAGCATCAGCTCAGCATCCCCTGGCATGTGCAGTGCACCCCTGCACACATCCATCCCCACGGGCAGAGTTTTAGGTAAGCTGGAGTGATGGATGTAATGTCACAGACAAAAAGGCTTTTTGTAGCTGTGCAGTGACCTCTCTGTCTGTTTGAAGAAGTGCAGCCAGCCGTCATAAAAGAGAGCTGTGGGTGTACAGCCAAGGAAGAAGCAGAGGATTTTCGGGGACCCAGCTGAACCAGAAAGAAATGTTAATACTGTAACGTCAGTGTAACAACACCTACATTTCTTCTGAGTGCAGGAGGGGTTGTTGCTGAGCTGAAGACCTTTCTCATATCCTAAAAAGTGATTCTTTTTCTATTCCAGTCTGACATACTCTATCTGTGAATAAATCAGACCTCATAAACTACACTGGTGCTCAAAGTTCAGTCCTTTCAAGTACCAATCTTGTAACCTGGGACTCTGTCTTAGTACACGGCCAGTGTAGATTCAAATTATGACTTTTGGCTCAACATCCAAAATGAAGCCTTGGGTGATATGGTTTAGTGTGAGGTGTCCCTGCCCATGGCAGGGGAGTTGGAACTAGAGGATCTTAAGGTCCTTTGCAACTCTAACTATTCTATGATTCTATGATTTCTAGGGACTGAAAGGCTGGCTATATTGTGTAACCTAATAACAAGAAGGTTTAGGACCTCTTTAGTGCCCTTAACCCCCGTGGGGAAAGAACTCAAAAGCAGTTAGAGCTAGAGTTTCCATCTGGGTGCGTGGAATGCAGGGCTACAAAGTCCCAGCTGCTGTTTCAGTCATAAATTCCAGCCAGATTTGTGAAGATACAAGCTGATCACAGGCTTGTTGTGTATCTCCTCTCCCAGTGCAAGAGCCAGGAGATGCAATGGGGAAGGGGGCACTGAGCACAGACTGCCCTGCCAGGCCTCTCTGCAGTGCCAGGCCTCACTTGGTTGGTTAGACTTCTATTTTCCAGTTTCTCTCTACCAGGACCTATCTATACAGATACATAGATTTAAAAATATACATAAATAGATACAAATATATCTATACACATATACACTGTGACTTTCGCAGCCTTTTACAAAGGTCAGAAGAATGTTCCTTAGGTCATAGCCGAGCCCCAGCTCTCATTTCCTTCCACTGCCTGCACCTGGCTGGAGACCTGCAGGCAGGATCTCCTCCCTTTTGATACAGCCCAGTGGGAGTGGTCACAATGAGCTGAAAACGTACTGTTCACTTAGAGAAAGAACAGTGAACTATCAGCGGTCATCTGCCATTTGAATCCAAGATACAAAGTTATATCATATTCAGTTGCTAATATTTGATGAGAGTAACACTGCAATAATTCACAATTACCTGTGTCTTCAATGAGAAAGGATTCTTGTGAGACTGCAGACACCTGCCTAGAAAACCCACCTCAAGTGATATTAAAAACCTCATCTATAAAAACACAGGACTTTGAACAGTGCTTGGGGATTCAGATGCCTCCAAAGATGAAGTACAGTCAGGATAACCTGTCAGCTCCCACCTAAAGCACCCTGCTGCAGAGGGACTACATTTTTATCCTGCCACTCCAGAATGTGTTAACCTTGCCTGGATATGAGAGGTGTTTGAAGGGGCTGCCTGCACAGACACAGAAAGCAGGTGTGGAATGCTCAGGGTTTCTTCAACTGATGCTGATTTCAAGGAGGGGGAGGAAGGCATTTCTAATATCAGCACATGACAGAATTATCTCTTAATATGGCATCACAGGAAATTTTTAGCACTGGTACCTCAGTAAAGTGCTTCTTGCAAAGCCTACACCAATTAAACTATCACTAACTTAGTCCTGGGATTTACTCAGAGCTGTCTGAGTTTGAATCAATTTTAAAAGCCACTCAGGTTAAAAGGATGAAAACCTTGTCATGTCAACACTTCTGGTCTCATTTAAAGCTTTTTTCCACTTGATACTGATTTAGCATAACTTCACATCAAATTGATGTTCACATAGGAGCCTTGACCTATTTAACTGACGCATTTTTAAGTAATACCTCCCACTTCACAGCTGCAACTCTGAATACAGACCTACACGCAAGGCAACCTGAAGGTCCATCTATCTCAGCACTTGTGCAAAGGGTTTCTACCCTGACTCCAGTAGACAAGGCCAACCGCTGAATTTGTAAGAGGTTTTGATACTATAGGAAGATCCCTTTTTCTAGAACAATCTCTGCAAATGAAAACCAAACTGAAGCACACCTACTAACTGGATGTTTTTAGCTGCATATTACACCATGGGAAGGAGCCAAATGTTCCCCTGTCATTCAACCCACTGTTAAAGATGTGTGGTTTGTATAAAGAGGGGCTATCTCTTATCAAGCCAGCTGCTATAAGAAAAAAAAAAAAACAGATAAGCTTTTGAGCAGAAGTCCCTTCTTCAGGTCTGAGATAGCAACAGTAGGGGAAGGTATTCCTTGAAGGTGAAAACCAGCAGAGAATGACTGATAAATTTAATCAAGATTATGTAAGCAGCTAGACCATCTTTAAAAAAAAAAGAAAAGGTGGGGGACACTGATATCTGCAGCAAAAGAAGAGATAGCAGGGGAGGAGGAGATAAAAGGTGAGCACAAAGAAAGCCTTGAATAATTTACTGCCTGAGGAGGATGATGGACAGGCAATTGTATCCTGTGCCCTACTGTCTCTGTCAAGTCCAGGATCATTAGAAGCATTAAGCATTTTAGGTCTCATAATGTCTTTTGAAAGTATTTTGTCATGTCCCCTAAGAATAATGGTTCATGGGAGATCTACATTTATTTCAATTGTGTCGGGCAGAGAAGTATGTGCAAGTGGAGGAAAAGAGGCCTAGGTATTACTGTGCTTCTGCCTTTCATCCTGACCCTGACTGCTGGGCTTAATCTCTCTTATTTTTGAGTTGTTGTAAATGAGTGAAGTTTCTTCACTGTGAGGGTGGTGAGGCACTAGAACAGGTTGCCCAAAGAAGCTGTGGATGCCTCATCCCTGGAAGTGTTCAAAGTTAGGTTGGATGGGGCTTTGAGCATCCAGTGGAAGGTGTCACTGCCTGTGGCAGGCGGGTTGGAAATGGATTATCTTTAAAGTCCTTTCCAACTCAAACCATTCTATGATTCTATCTTTGCAAAAATAAGGAAAAATATACCTGTCCCAACCAGTCCTTTCACAAGCATACAAGTGGTGTCCCAAACATATGCAACTTGATTAGTCTGAGGCAGTAATGACAGGAAGAGTCTGACAGCTTCTTAATTATTTGCCTATTAAAAATATATCATCTATTTGGAGAAGGCATGATGCTTAATACCTGTCACAACCCTCACAAGGTCTTGAACTCCTCAGCAGTGAGGACAGCCCCACTGCAGTTAAGTCCTTACAGATGATGGAGACCACAGGAGAAGGCAGTCAGGCCAGCCGATACATACCTCATCAGGCTGTGAACAGAGGGAGCATCACAGGTTTTTCCAAACATCACCTGTCCTACCCATTTTAAGAAATGCCCTATTGGAATACATAAGTGGTGATGACACTGTGCCACCCCCAGCGCTGCAGGTGACTCACAGCAGCACTTCTCCAGGTGTCTGGGAAAGGCTCAGAGTGGATCTGCTTCAAAACTGAGCTTATGCCAGAGCTGAAGAGCCAGCAGGGATCAGCCCCCGTACCCAGCACTGCTGATGCTGCACCTTGAATCCTGTGTTCAGTTCTCACAAGAAAGACATTGAGGTGCTGGAACAGATCCAGATAAGGGCAACGAAGCTGATGAAGGGTCTGGAGCCCAAGTATGATGAGGAAAGGCTGAGGGAACTAGGGAGGTTTAGCCTGGAGAAGTCTCAGGGAAACCTATCACTCTCTACAACTCCTGAAAGGATGGAGCAGGCTGATGGCTGGTCTCTTTTCCCAAGTAACAAGTGACAGGATAAGAGGTAACGGCCTCAAGCTGCACCAGAGGAGGTTTAAGACTGGAGATTAGGAGAAAATTCTTCACTGAATTTTTCAGGTCAGGCATTGGAACAGGCTGCCCAGGGCAGTGGTGGAGCCACCATCCCTTGAAGTACTCACAAACCATGTAGACGAGGCCGTTAGTGACATGGTTTAGTGGTGGCCTTGGCAGTGCTGGGGTAACTGTTGGACATGATGATCTTAAAGGTCTTTTCCAACCTAGCTGATTCTGTGATTCATGCCCAGGTCCGTGAAGCACTCAGAAACAGGAAGCAGGGCACAGCGCCCTGGCACATCTGCCACTCAAGGAACACAGCCTGCCACACAGACAGCCCGGCCTCACCTGAGGGCAAAGACAGGCTGTCTGAGCCTCCACTGCAGCTCCCCCTGCCCGGCCAGCACCGGGCACTCAGCCCTCCGGGCCAGCACAACTCTAGCTCGGGTTTGTGCTACCGACCCCCCCCCCATCACACACACACCCCAACACCCCGAGTGCCGCTCCCACAGCCCCACCACTGCCGCCCCCCCCCCCCCCCCCAAACAGCCGCGCGGGGGCGCTGCGCGGGGGCGGGGCTGGCGGAGCGCGCGTGCGCGGTGACGCGCAGTGCCGTGCCCGCTATATGAGCTGCGGCAGGCGCTGACTCGGCCCTTTCCGCCTCGCTCCCGCCCGCTCTCGGGTCGCTGCGCAGAGACCGCGCTGCCGCGCCTGCCGCCGCCATGATCATCTACCGGGACTGCATCAGCCGTAAGGGCGGCGGCTCCGCGCCGGGGAGGGGGCCGGGAGGGCCGGGCGGGCGGGAGGCTGCTCCTGGCGGGATGGGGGAAGCGGCCGGCCGCGGCCTGCGCCCGGCTGCCGGGCCTGGCGGTGCCGCGCATGTGCAGTGCGAGCAGCCGCGCCGGGGACTGGGGGGCGGGGGGGGGTGGGTAACGTAGAGTCCTGGTTGAGGCCCTGCTGCCCGGGGGAGCGCTGGGTCCGGGTTGGGGTGACGGGCAGCCCGAGCGGGGCCCGGAAGGGCGGTGAGGGGAGGCGGTTACGGGGACGCGAAGGGCGGAGGCTGACGCGGCGGCGCCCGCCTCTGTGTGTCCGTCCCCCCGCAGAGGACGAGATGTTCTCGGACATCTACAAGATCCGGGAGGTGGCGAACGGCCTGTGCCTGGAAGTGGAGGGGAAGGTGAGTAGCTTGTCCACCTCAGGAAGGGACTATGGCGGGGAGGGAAGGCAGGCCTCGCAGCGGTGACTCAGAGCCAGGCTGGGGAGAGGGGTTGGCTTCCCTGCGAGGGGCCCTAGAGGGGGGGTACGGCACTGCTTGGTGCCTGTGGCTGGGACGGAGACGGCTGCTACCACGGTTGCTGTGTGGAAGTTCAGTGCTGGCGATGTAGTGATGTCACATGCTGGGAGAGGAGCCTGGCTTAAGCCTGTGCTTGGGCTGCAGTCAGGTTCATTGCATTTAACTGTGGCTCTGAAGTCATGCCCTGCTGTCAGGTCATAGATGTGTAAGAGCGGTAGCATTAAGGTTTTTGCAGAGCCGTTAAGTTTTTTGATGTCTCTAAATCTAGATGGTCACCAGGACAGAGGGTCAAATTGATGACTCTCTAATTGGTGGCAATGCCTCTGCTGAAGGTCCTGAGGGAGATGGAACAGAAGCCACGGTCATAACTGGTGTTGATATAGTGATAAACCACCACCTGCAAGAAACCAGCTTTACAAAAGAATCCTACAAGAAGTACATAAAGGATTACATGAAAGCGTAAGTGTCAGCAGGCTCTTTCTTTAAATGGGATTGCAGAAATTTTAGGTTGCTGAGATTTTAAAAACAGTGTTGAACTTTGTTGCTGTAGTAAGTGTTAGTTCTGATACAGGTGCCAAACTTGCTGTGGACCTGAATAATACCTTTTAATACTTGGCAGAGCTGGAGCTCTAAAGAATCGATAGTGGAATATGAATTTATCTTGGCTGACGTACAAGACCTGTCATGTGCTTTGAATGTTATTTGTAACCTTACTGTTTTCTTTTGGATTTATCTATACCAGATGTTCGTGTGAAAGGGGTGAGGTGAAGAAAAGCTTCCTGAAGCTTTTGTAACTTGGCAGTTTAAATGCCCATAAGTAATGTGTGAATGGAACTTCTGCTAATTCAAGGTGTAACTTCTGTTGCTCATGCTTCAGTGAGTTAGTACTAAAGGAGAAAAGACTGATGTTGAGAGAGAGTACTGTTTGTGCTCTGAAAATGGTTTGCTTTTTTTTCTACTATTAGCTTGGAAGTAAAATGAGCTTGATACAAGTGTCAGCCACTGTTCTGCTAATTGACTAGCAAAGTTAAGTTAAAATTTTGAGGCTTTAAGAGTGGGAGGGGGGAAAAGCAGCAAAATCAGATGGTTTGACTGCTAACAACTCTTTCTGCTATGATGTAATGCTGCTCAGTGGAGTTATTAAGCTAGAACATGTTTTCAGATCTTTTTTTTTTTCCAGAATCAAAGCCAGACTTGAGGAACACAAGCCAGAGAGAGTAAAGCCTTTCATGACAGGGGCTGCAGAACAAATCAAACACATCCTTGCGAATTTCAAAAACTACCAGGTAATGAAATTTATGTCTCTCTACAGTAGTGTGGCAGTGATACAAGCTGTGGTTGGTTCATTGGCTGAACAAGCTTGTTATGACTTTTGAGGACTCTGGGAGTCAGGACACCTAACTTGCCCTTGTCTGGGAGTATTAGAGACTCTTGAGAGTCAGAGAAAAGAAATAGCATAGAAATCTCTTGGGGTGTTTGGGATCTTGTTTCAGTTTGCAGTGCTTGTAGGTAACTACATTTGTAGCTAGCATCATTTAGGAGCCATGGAGTTCTAAGACTTGAAAGATGGATAATTTTGGCATCTGCTGTGTCTTACTCTGTTCGTCATAGCAGTGTGGTAAAACTATAGAATGGTAGAAGGGTTAGAAGGGTAGTTCCAACCTGCCTGCCATGGGGAGGGGCACCTTTCCTTAAAGCAGGTTGCTCCAGGTCCTGTCCAACCTGGCCTTGAACACTACTAGGGATGGGGGGCAACCACAGCTTCCGTTGACAATATATTCTACTGCCTTGATCACCCTCACAGTGAAGAACATCTTCCTGGTATTCTACCCTGTTTCAATTTAAAGCCATTCCCCCTCAGGTGTCATAAAATTGCCTTGTAAAAAGTCCTTCTCAAGCTTTCTTGTAGTCCCTCTATGTACTTGAAAGCTGCTGTAAGATCTCCCTGGAGACCTTCTCCAGGCTGAACAAGCCCAACTCAGCCTGTTTTCACAGGAGAGGTGTTACAGCCCTCTGATCATTTGTGTGGCCCTCGTCTGGACTTGCTTGAGCAGGTCCATGTCCCTCTTGTGCTGGGAGCCCCAGATCTGAATGCAGCACTGCAGGAGAGATTTTCCAAGAGCATAATAGAGGGGTAGAGTCACCTCCTTTGACCTGCTGGTCATGTGCCTTTTGATGCAGCCCTCATACAGAGGCTTGTTGGGCCTCAAATGCATGTTGGGCCATGTTGTGTTTTATCAACACCATCAAACAAGTCCTCCTTAGGCTGCTCTCAATCCAGCCTCCCCCAGCCTGTATTTGTGCCTGCGGTTGCCCTGACCCAGGTGCAGAATCTTGCACTTGGCCTTGTTGAACTTCATGAAGTTCACACTGGCCCACCTGCAGCCTGTCGAGGTACTTCTGAATGGCATCCCTTCCCCCTGGTCTGCTCAATGCTGAGGTACTTTGGTGGCACTAAAATGGATAAGCTGCGGAAAGCAAAATCCCTGCAGCTGGTGAGGGGGAGTTTTAAATTGAACTTGGAGATGTTATAGCTTTCTTGTGTAAAAAGGCACTTTCTCCTGGTAATAGCTCATTAAATGTCTCAGTAACATGTTTCTTTCAAGTTCTTTGTAGGAGAGAACATGAATCCAGATGGTATGGTGGCTCTCCTGGATTTCCGTGAGGATGGTGTGACCCCATATATGATTTTCTTTAAGGATGGCTTAGAAATCGAGAAATGTGTAAGTACTGGGTGAATGTGCCCAGCTATATAATTAGTTCTTTCAGTGCACTGCTTGTTCTCTTGTGTCCTTGTTAAAGTTGAACAGTAGCTGCCAGCTTAAACTTTAAAGGTTGAAGTCAGTATAGCGTAATAGGTGCTTTGTGTTACATACAGTGCCTGAGACTTCCCTCATGTGCTATTCAGTTACACCAAAAGGGAAGTAGTTTCACTGCAGTGATTCATGGTGACTTCATGGCTGAGATATGCAGAAAGAATTGCCTTTCTGAGATGTGTGTAACTGTGATTTAAAGACAATGTTCTCTGAAATGCACCACGACAACGTGTTAATTGTGAAATATCCTACTTGATCATGTTACTTCTTTTGCTTATTCTGGTGCCACTTTCTGTTATGCAAGAACTGTGTTTAAAAAATTGCCCTAAATTTGGGAACATGGTAATAATCAAGTATTTCACCTTATACTGTCTGGAATCTCTAGCTGTTTGAGCTCAGACATCTCCTGTTGTCTGCTTTATCTTTAATGATTCTTTATTGGAATGTGGTTGCAGCAAAACAGTCCTTGGATCACAACACTTGAGTTTTTAGGTTTATTTGGAGTGCCATGGAATTTGCTGTAGACTGCTAGTGTGGGGTCACCACTTGCCTTGCCCAATCATTGTGGCTTCATGAAGTCTGTTTATAGCCAGCTAAATTTATCTGTAAAGCCTCCTAGAGGCTTCCTGGTATGCAAGTCATGTAAAGATGAACCAACTCATAGTGTGGAACATGAGCCCAACTAAAGGAATGCTTTTATTGGCCAGAACAGACACACCACCTCCTGCAGCCTGCCTGAGGAGGGATAATATCTGCCCTGCACTCTGGAACAGGCCCAGGTCACCTGGAAGGTGCCTCCAAAGCAGAAGCTTGTGTTCATCTCCCCCGCTTGGGCAGACCTTTTGGATGTGTAATTTGGGTATCTCCATCTCCTTCAAGATGGACTAAAAGAATAGTAGCAGGGTGTTCTAGTGGGAGGCAAAAAAAACCCTATGACGGCTTCTTGGTACAGTTCTAGTAAGAGGCAGTATATACACTGTAAGCCTTAGTACTTGTTTAGGATGTGCTCTTAATTGAAGGGAAACCTGAAACTTGGTGTGTCAAGCAAAAAGGGTATGAATGAGTATCCTGTCTGGCTTGCTCAGGAGCTGATGCCAGTTGCTCTGTATGATCATAAGAATGATCAGCATCCTCTGATAGACCATGAGCACTTTCCCTGTTGCTCTCTGGTTTGCACTATGATGCGAAAATAACTTCCTTGCGCTTTCTGCCTGCCAACCTGTGGCAGCTCAGATTGAATTAGGGAATACACAAGTAAGTTATAGAACTTACTGTTGTGATCGTGAGCTAACATTTGCTACTCTTGTTTCAGTAACAAATCAAACAGTATGGTTTTGGATCACCCGTCTTCATAGCTGGCTGCTGTTTCTTCTTCATCGGCACAACACCAGGAATTGGCAATGTCTAACTGGACTGATGTCATCTTGAGCTTTATTCACTTATTTTGACCCTGATTTGGAGTGGAGGCATTGTTTTAAAGAAAAAAAACCAACAAACATCTGTCATGTAGATTGTCTAAAATAAAACCCATTTAAATCCATTCTAGGTGATGGCTTTTGGTCTAATGTGTTTCTTAGGGCGACTTGCAGGAGAGATTGCAGCAAGGTGTTTGTCCCAGGATTTGGTACTGTCAGTAACATAGCCTGGTCCTAGCACACTATAACTTAAGGACAGACTTCATGCAGTTTCTACCTGTGATACTGGAGTGCAGGAGCAGGCTAAGGTCAATCAGGCAAAGTCCAGGAAATGTCATCATGATGGAGTGGGTCACCTTCATCTTTCATGACTGCGGAGACTTATCTCTGGAAGAGATACCAAATTAATAACAAAACCCAAGAATGGAACATGTGCTGCTGAGCTGCTTTATCAGCCAAGGATGCTTGAGTCTGTCCTCAGCTGTAGTATGACTTCAGGATCAAGGGAGGAAGATGGATGGAGCAAGAGTTTAATACCAGCACTCCCTCTGAGCCCAGGTACTGGTAACACTGTGGGGAGAGGGTTTTCCAATGCAGGCTGGCTGTGGTAGTGGCTCTTGTGTATCTGACAGCTGCTCAGGAGCAGATTGAGAGCTCCCAAATTGCAGGATTTTAGGGTGTTCTGTACTTACTGGTGAGAGAAATGTTGGAATGGCCTGGCCCTATTCTAGGCTTATACACAGCAGGTGTGTTTGGGCTTGAGACTTAGCTGAGTGTTGATAACTTGGTGTTCCTGCTGCGTGCCCTGTTAGGAAGTGCATCTGTTTGACAGACCTGGAGCAAATAGCGGTTGCTTCTCTGGTTCTTGCTGAGATGCGACAGTAACAGGTTCCTTGCGCTTTCTGCCTGTCTGACCTTGTGGCAGCCTGGATTGAATAAAGGAACACAAACACCTTTGCAGAGCCCCTGATGGGGCTGGAGGGGGTTACGTTGCTGCTGACAACACAGCTGTGTGTGCCCTTGGCCAGGGATGTTGCCTTGGGCTGCAAATCACCCATAATTTTCTGCTGTGGTGGAGGCAGAGGTACAGGAGATTAAGGTGCCAAAAGGGGAGGGCATGACCTGGTTGCCACCTGCTCATCTGTGAGTCTGTAGACCTCCACTGCAGAGTTCTGGCATCTTTGCTGCCTTGTGTCAGGTTTGGCTGGAGCTAGGTTTCTGCAGGGGGTGAGATAGATGCAGCAGCAGGCTGGGAGGAGTGAGATACTGCCTGTGGAGGAGGGAGGGGAGCGTGGCCTAGTTATCTCAGAGGTTCTTGTCTAGTTAACACACTCCCTATTTTAGTTGTGTGGGAACTTCATTTACATATCTTTCACTTTCCCAAAAAGGGGGCTTGGGCCAGCTGCACTTTTGGCTGAGGTACAGTAATGGTGTCATCTGAGCAATGCAAAATGATGCTCCTCTGCCTTCACCCTATGGGGTTGAAAGGGAGGTTCACAGCCTAAATAAAATCACTGAGCCAACTCTCTTTCCTTGCAGAGGGTTTTTTAGCGGGGCCAGGTCAGGATGTTCTCTTACCTTTTGTTAAAAGCTGTGAGCATTAAAGGGGAGAGCAAGTACTTGCTTAGTTTGGGACTTCTGCTTCTCAGTGGAGTAAAGTTAGTGTCAGCAGGGCAGTGCTTGCATGGACAGGCAGCCTCTGGTCTTGCTGTGCAACCCCTGGCTCCCATTTCCAGAGAGTTAAAACATACAAAACTGTGTGGAGCTGGCATGTGGGAGTGGAAAGGGCTTTTGCCCTGGCTTGACTGGTGAGGCTGGGATTCTCGGGGAACAAGCCTGAAGCAAATTGTTGTGTGACAGCTGCAATATGAATGAGGAGGTGCTTTGAAAAGCAGGTGGTTTAAAAGCACGCTGAGCACATGGTTGGGTTGAATGGCCTAGCAAATTGTGAGCCATCCTCCCTACTCCGGGCTAATTGGGATGTTGAACTGGTGCGTACAAACATGCCTAACCAGTAGGTCACAGTCTCATTTGCTTTTCTACAGGGTGGAGCCATATGATGGGAAGTCTCCCTTCTGTCCTGTTGTAGGAAAGTCAGTTCAGAAGCTCTTGAGATGCAGGAGATGGTTTTGTTCATCCCTCCAGTGAGCTGCAAGAGAAGTGGGTTTGCTGCTGCTTGAGCTTCCCAACAGGCACTGCTGCCTTCAGTTTCCCAGGGAAATGGACAAGTCTCACTGCTCTGGTGCTAAGCCTGCCAGGCAGCAGGGAGGAGAGGTTAAACTACCCTTGATGGCAGGGACAAACCGTGGGGGTGACAAGCAGTGGTCTGGGTTGTGCTGCTGTGGCAGTTGGCCACAGTGAGAGCAGGGTGAGGGAACGTTGAGATCTGATGCCTTGTGGGAGTTGCTGTGTGCTGTGAAGTGGGAGGCCTGTGGCTGGTAAATGCACTTGTCAACAGTCTGTGCTGCAGCTCTGAGGTGGAAATGAAGCTGGTGTGTTTCCTTACAACCCAATTCCCCTTCTGGTGCCTCCTCATGCAGCTGTTTTCTGGGGACTGGAAAGCTAAAGTGATTGGAGAAGGCAAAGCTTCATACTGCTGTAGTGCTACAGCTTTGGAGTTACTGAATTGATGAAAATGCTCCATCGTTAAGAAATTACCCTGGTGCTGCTTAAACACAACGTGAACTGAAGGACTTCATCCCTGGCAGTGTTCAAGGCCAGGTTGCATGGTGCTTTGAGCTACCTGGTATAGTGGAAGGTGTCCCTGCCCATGGGAGAAGGGTTGGAACTGGATGATCTTTAAGGTCCCTTCCAACCCAAACTAGTCTATGATTCAATTACAGCTTTAAAACCAGGTGGGTGGCAGTTCTGGAGCATTTTGCAGCCCTCAGCTTTGGCACAAGGAAGGAGAACCTGTAGGGGGAGTGTCCTACATGAATGGATGTAGGGAACAAACTTGCTGCTGCTGGCTTGGAGTAGGTGAGGTGCTTCCACTTCACCTTAGGCTGTGCTTTCCCAGATGCAGCTGGGACAGAGATAAATGTCTTGATAGGAGTTAAAAAAGGCTTTGCCAAGCCTCAAGTCTGCCATAAACCATCCAAAATCCATTGCTAGGAGCACAGTTGTGCTGGTTTGTAGCCCCTGCACCTTGGCTGCCTTTTGGTTGTAGCTGCAGCTGGGAGCTGTTGAGGAAAGAGCACAGCCAAGTGGCTGTGGCCAGGGCTGGGGGCCAGCAAATCCTGGTGATCTGGAAGTCTTTTATGCAGGAGTAGGAGGACGTTGGTGAGGATAAGCATAGCTGATGTATGTTTCAAGCCATTAGAGCTGCATTCATCACCTTCTACTTAAGGCAGAAAGGAAAAGCAACACAAGAGCCCTTTTTAGACTATTTTCAGTGATGATGCAGTGGCTGAATGTGGTGAGAAAAATGCTGAGCAATAGTTTCTCTGCAGCCTCCTGCTATCCAGGGAGCCAAGAGCTGAGATTCACTTTCTGGTCTGCTGCTACCACCAGCAGCAGTGAGAAGAAGCAGAGCTGGCATTTCAGAGTGCAGCCCCTTTCCTCCCATCCTCAGCAAGGTGAGCGCATGTTGGCAGCCCTGCTGAAGCAATACAGCTGCTAGGTTTTCATAGGGAATGTCCAAAGAATCATATGTCCAGAAATGATTTAAGGATTAACTTCCCAAATTCTTTGTAATAGAGTAGTTGAGAAAAGGCCATGTAAAGTTGGATGTTCCCTCCTTGCTCACTAGATGCTCAGCACGCTAAACACTGCAGTTGCTACTGGAATAGGCTAGTTCAGGGGCTGGGGTTCATCTCCTTTTCTTACAGCAGTGTCTGCACCTGAGCTGGGCACCTTTGGCCCCTCCAGTTGAGTCGGGGTTTGATGATTCTTGGCCTGCAGCCATATGGTCAAGCTGCCCACAAAAAGGCATTTAAGAGGGTCAGTGCAACCCTTTACCCATTGGCTTGAGCTGCCCTGGCCCAGCAGCCATCTGGCAGCACATCCAGTTCATCCATTATGGTGGGGCTTAAGAGTCTTCAGACCCCCATAGACCCACCTGAGTATTAAGCTGAATGGGCAAGTTGCAGCTGCCCATGAGTAGAAGGGGTTTGTGTTCATGGCCACCTTTGTTACTGCAGTCTTTGGGAAGACACAGGAGGGAGATGTGGCTGGGGGTGCTTGTGCTGGTGGATGCTGCATGGACACAGCCCTTGCTGCTTGCAGCCTCTCCCATTGCTGGACGATGTGTAGCCTCTTCCTATGAATAGCCTTTTCCAGGCTTGGCTGGGTGGCAAAGGGAGGCTTTCCAGGAATCCATACTGGCTTTTCTGTGAGCCTCTGGAAAAACAGATGTGTGAAGCCCAGGTTGGGTCAGTCTCATTTCTCACCCCCAGTGAACTGGTGGAAGCAGTTGGATGGATGCAGACATAGGCCCAGGAGGCTGAGGAAAGACCCTCCATCACTTCATTGTTTTTAATCAAGCCTCTGCCCTTGCCTGTTGTTCTTCTGCTTGGTACTTGGTTACCTGTCTTGGAGCTGCTGGAAGCTTCCCCTGCCTCCTGGAGGTGCTCATGTCCCTGTACAAATCCCACTCTCATGAATGAGCTCCAGAGGTAAAACTAATTAATGGGATAGAGGGGGAAAGGAACTGTCATTCTCTTCCTTACAACATTGAAAACCAACTACAGCAGCTTCTCCCTTCTATTTATTTGGCTGTAGTTGCAGACTCATTGTCTGCAGAAGCCCAGACCTCTTGTGTAACACCATCAGGAGCAGAAAGCCCTTCTCAGGTGGCTGCACTTCAATTCTTTGTTCCAATGCAATGAACTCAAAAAGATTTTGAGTTTGATGAGAGCTGAAGGTGGAAGAGTTTGACCTTAAGCCAGACAAGAGGTGTGTACCTGAAGACACTTGCTGCAGCACTGGGGGCTGAGCTCTTTGGCAAAGAGCCTTTTTTGATCTTTCCTATTTCAGTTTGTCATCCCTGTGGGAATAAATAAACACTCCCTGAGAAGGCTGGCCCTGCAGCCCAGTACCCACACTCAGTCTGAGAGCCAAGAAGGTCCTCCAGTCCTGCCACTGATGTGAGGAAAGGGGTGGGTTGTAGCCAACCACAGCTCTTGGAAGGAGAGCCACCATCCAGGTGAGCCCAGAGCAACAGCTCAGCTCTGGTACTGTGTTAGTGACTCCTGACAAAGCATTCTCACTAAACACAGTAATGAAAATTCCGTCCTGGAACAGGGACATGAGGATGTGGGTGGGCTCAGCTGACACACGCAGGAGGTACCTTCAGCTGGAGCCAACTCCATGCAGCTGAAGACAATGCATAGCTGACTCAAAGCATGGATGGCTTTTAGGGAGCATCCATTGGGATCATGGCAGCTAGCAATGTCTTGACAGGGGCAGCTGCACCACAGTTGCCTCACATCAGCTCATGTTCATGCCAGTACCACCTGGGCTTACCTACTATGAAGCTTCTCATGACTAAAGTGACCATTTGGGAGAATCACAGAATCACCTAGGTTGGAAAAGAGCTTTAAGATCAAATCCAACAGTTACCCCAGCACTGCCAAGTCCACCACCAAACCATCTCACTAAAGGCCTCATCTACAGTTTTTGAACCCTTCCAGGGACAGTGACTCCATCACTTCACTGGGCAGCCTGGTCCAATGCTAGAGCACCCTTTCAGTGAAGAAATTGTTCCTAATATCCAGTCTAAACCTTCCCTGGCAGAGCCTGAGGCTGCTGCCTCTTGTCCTGACACTTGTTACTTGGGAGAAGAGACCAGTGACCTCACCTCACTACAACATTTCAGGCAATTGTGCGGCCTCACCAGTGCCAAGTATTGGTGCTAGGGAGTAGGCTTTAGTCTCATTTAATGGCACGTAGCACACTGATAATTCTGCTCGTGCCTACGGGACTCGCATGTGGACTGATGTTTTGACCACTAATACTCAAGAACAGCAGCACAAGCAGAGTGAGACAGCAGCACATGGGAAGACCAGCAGGGAATCAGTGTTCATCACTGCTGTGAGTTCAGGGTTTAAATTAATCCAAATGTGGGGGCTGGGGAATCAGACTTGAATGCCTACGAGCTTCCACCTCCTCCCTTTTGGCAGATGGCAATCCTGCCATCCTGCTAACAGTGCTTGCTAAGATCCCTTGCACAACAAGCGGAGCAGAGCTGGAGAGGTTTTGTTGGTTGGTAAGTGCTGGGTCCAGATGAGGCTGCCCCAAATACCAAGTCATGATTGTAGCCCTGCATGAAGTTTGACCAGTCCCACAGTGCCGTGAGTTACTGCAGAAGAAAGAATATGGGGCCCACAGCAGAGGGTCTACCCTGCTGCTTCTGTCTAGGACGGTTTGTACTGCCAGACCTCATGGGGTGACTGCAGGCTGGATGGTGATCTGCTAACAGCACCTAACAGCTCCACCTCCATGCTTACTATGTGCTCCCAACAGGCAGGAACCAGCAGTGTGCTTGAACGCACAGCACAGGTCCTGGTGTTGGCACATGAGAGCATCTTCAGTCCCCAGATCAGCATCTCTGGGGGCTCAGTTGTACCCTTCCCTCATGCCACATGGATTTAGTGGCTGCTTTAGGGGCTAAAATTCCAGTCACACCCCAACAAGCTAGAAAGCCTTTAACACAGGAAGCAGGTAAAAGAGTGCTGCAGGAGCTGCCTGGTTGCTGGACTGGCCACTGGGTATCTTTTATTAGTTTATCCTGGTATAGCATTCCCTAGTTTCATTTGTGAAATACAGTTTCCTCACTGTTCCCCATTTTATCTTGAAGCCTGGTGCTACTCCAGAGACGGCTCCAAACAAACCAGGGCACCTTGGCTTTCCCCAACCCTTCTGTTCCTTGTTGGTTGAAGACTCCAGTGCTCATTTACTTCTAGCACTCTCCACATTTGTAATGATGCCCATAAAAAATCAGTCTTTTGTAAAACCCATAAACCCCAGCATGCTCTGCACATTTCCATTACTCCTAAGGAGAGCCTGTTTACCCTGTCCAAAGGCACTCTGCAGATCAATAAAATACGTACTTCACTTAGATCTTCTGCCATTTCACACTGACTGATTAGGTCCCTCTCAACTGAACACAAATTGTGAGGCAGTAAACTCAAATAAAACCAAAACTACATTCCTGCTAAGCTAATCCTGCTGCGATCCCTCTAAAGGCAGCCTTTTCCTTCTGAAACAGCAGTCGTTTTTGCCTGCAGCACTGAGTTACATTACTATACCAGGATTGCATGCCCTGCATGATTTTAGAAGACCACATGAAAAGCAATGTAAGGGAGAAGCTAACCTAGATTTTCTAGGTACCTTAGCTGCTCAAACAGGACATTAATCCAACAGAGGAGCCCAGCACATGGAAAGCAGAAGTCCTCATCCAACATGATTGCAAATGCAAGTCTTCAGAGGACTTGAACAGCACAAGGAGGACAGCAATGTGTGCAGGCTTTGGCTGTTGTTCGGGGGTACATCACATACCATAGCAAGACATGAAGGCTGACTTCCTGGGTTCCTCTTGGCATCCTCAGGTATCTCCCGCAGCCATTATCAAGCTGGGTCCTGGTTGGAGAACCTGAGGAGATCTGAGTCAATGAGTTATTTATGAAAGCACATGGAATGTGGCCTGCTCTTCCAAAACTCTCAGCAGTCCACCTCCTACAGTCCACCTTCTAGGAACTGGCTGTTCCATGCAGGAACAGGAAGCTGAGCACCAGCAGGAAGTGTTCCTGTGGAGAGATACATACACACAAAAGCAATTCTAGGGAGAAGTGAATTGAGCAATAATGTGTGACTTGTGTGTAAGGATCTAGGTTGTTTCACAAACCTCTGAAGGCATCTAACCCTGCTCCAAACCTTTAATTGCTTCCAAGTGGACCAGTAATGGACTGTTAGCTTTTCATGCAAACCTATTGTTTTATTAGTGTCTGCAGAAGGGATGCACACACCTGAAGGACCCGAGGGAATGTGAAAGTTGTGCTGTTAAACCTCACCTTCTGCTTCATTTACAGGTGTACCAACAAGGGGTTTCCAATGTTTTCTTTGCCTTTTTTCTTTTCTAAAGTTAAAAGCTTTGAGGATCAAATGAAGTAGTCCCATCCCATCTGCCTCCCTGCTCCCTCCCAAAAAGGATGCTGAACAGACAACCCCTGCAATGTGCATTCCAAAAATGGGGGAACAGAGACACAAATACCTCAAGCCATCTTGTCCAAAACACACAGTAACCCAGTGGCAAAGCCAGCAATAAAAAAGCATCATACCTACCCTACCAGAACTTGTGTTCAGTCAATAATGTAGAACATTGTGTGGTACAAGTTAAAATAATGCTTTTATTGATATGCTTCAACATAAAACATGTAACATCATCAAAACAAAACAGAAGAGAAATCTATTCCTTGATGAACTCACTTATTAGACAGACGTTTCACTTTTTTTCTCAGCAATCACCTGGAGGAGTCACTGACCTGCCTATCAAACAGTCTTCTCTTTAGGGCTTTTAGCTGTGTTCATTTGTTCCCATGAAGTCTAAGACTGATGAGCACGGCAGCTGTGGCTGTTCTTCCTAAAGCTTGATCCCAAAAGGAGCATCATGTCCAACCCACCCAAACAGCATACAAAGGGCTGTGTGTACCTTTGCAGCCTTGCAGATGAAGCCCTGACAGATCCCAGCAGAAGGGATAACATTAACCTAGTTCTGCTGGAATCCAAACACACAAACTTACAGGTTCTTCTAGGACAGTTTCCTTCAAAGTCACTGAGGCTTGGAAAATCCACAAAGCTACCAAGAAAAAGTAAGATCAGAACTCAAAGGATTTCTAATAAGGATAAATCTAAACCAAGTTTATTCTATAAATATTTTTTTCCTGTCAAAAGACAAAACACTTGTAGAAACTTACAAGAAATATCCCTTGGGAGAAAAAAGATAAAATCATCAAAGCTATGGAAAATAACAAAGTATCTGCCTTGATTTGACCTGCAGAGTTGCTGTGTTCAGTCCTGTCTGTAAACCCACCACAGTTCCCTCAGTGCAACCACTCGAATTCCCTTTTGCTTTGTAAATGCCATCATTAATCACTCTTGTCTTCTCCTTGGTAGTGTCTGTATTCTGGCTTCAGCTCCCATGTGTTTTTGTGGGTCCCCTTCACGTTGTAGATGCCTATTTCTCTTAAAATTTCTTTCAAGTAGATCTGAAAGGAAACAAAAATCCACATTATACAGACAGGCAATCACCATGGCTCCTACACAGCATCTCATGATCTGCTCCATCACACCGACTTGGTTCATAATCATCAAATGTCACTGGGCAGCAAGGTGGGCTGATGGGCACAAACTTGTGTGATAATGACTGAGGCTTCAACCCCCTGGCAGCAACAGACCTGCTGGGGTGCAGAGAGGCAGGTACTAGCTAGGCGGATGCTCCACAGGCTGCTGAAATGAAGTTCCCAGTGCCTCTGGAAAGGCAATATTGAGGTTATAGAACCACAGAATGGTTTCAGTTGGAAGAGTCTTTAAGAGTCATCCAGTTCCAACCCCCTGCCATGGGCAGGGACACCTTCACTAGACCAGGTTGCTCCAAGCCCCGTGCAACTTGAGCACTGCCAGGGATGGGGCAGCCACAGCTTCTCTGGGCAACCTGTGCCAGGGCCTCAGCACCCTCACAGGGAAGAATTTCTTCCTTATATCTAATCAAAATATACTGCCTATCAGCTCAAAGCCATCCCCCCTTGTCCTGTCACTGCATGCCCTTGTAAAATGTCCCTCTCTAGGTTTCCTGTAGCCACTTCAGGTGTTGGAAGCTGCTTGAAGTTATCTCATGCATCTTTCCTGCTGCTTGGATGCCTCCAAGCTCTTGGCTTTCTGTCTTGCTTTGGTTGGAATTATCTTGAAACTCCCTGCCTTACTCAGACCCCACCAAAGCCCGGAGCTGTTGGTTTTCATGCTTTTGTGTGAAGCCTGAAGCATTTTACTAGGTAAGATTTAGAGGAGAGCTGAATAGGTGCCAAAGAACTTTCTAATATATTCAAATATGAAGGGTAGGGAAAGTAATTAACATCCCCCCCCCCAGTGACACCAGCAGTATAACCTGCAGCAGCAGACAGCTCGCTAATAGCACCCTCCTTTACCCTTTATAATAAACACCCATAATTTGTTTCATTTTTTAAAGAGCCGTTTGCCTGCTTGTTTGTTTAAATATTAATGGCGACTGATGCAAGTAGATCGCCATGGCAACTGCAGACCACAGCTTAAGAATCCCCACATTACATTCATGATTGCTTTACTCTGAGCAATTTAATCCTCTTTTGAGTGCATACATTGACCTGGGGTTACTGGAATCCTTGTATCTTTTGTACCTGCAGTCCCACTAAGCTCAAATAGCAACATCTTCAACTCATCAAAAAAAGCAAGTATTTGTTGATGCTACAGGACAAAAGGACAGACTGATTGCCCAGTCACTTCCTTACACTCTGCCCATTTTTTGCTAAGTGGGAAAATTGGGATTTTTATTTATTTCCCATTCTCAGTCAGTCAGAAAAAGTCTCTTTGAGAGAAACTGATCATTACTCACTCTCCAAGTGCACATCAAAAACTGACAAAGCAACAAAACTCCAGATCCCACACTAATGATGAGGCTCCAGGTGGACTCATGGAGCAGAATTCTTCTTGAAAACCTATCAAAGCAACGAGGGGTCTTTGTCAAGAAGAAAGCTGACCCCATCAGACTGCACATACAAAGTAGTTTCTCGGGCTCTTTTCATTGAGCTGCGCGCAGGAGTAGTTCATTTTGCACTGCGGGGATGGCTCATCAGTCCCCGAGGGTGCACAATGCAGACCCCAGCAGGTGGCAGCAGGAGAACAATGTACAGCTCAGCACAGCTTCCCACGTCTCCACTAGCGCAGAGATGCTGTTATTATTCATGAATGTGCCCGCTACACAGCAATTGGTGATGACACTGCTGTTGTGCAACGCATCTCTTAAAGGTGATGAAAGCAGGTGAAAAGCAGTGTGGCCAGCAGGGCGAGGGAGAGCATCCTCCCCCTCTGCTCAACCCTGGTGGGGCCACATCTGGAGTGCTGTGTCCAGTGCTGGGCTCCTCAGTACAAGAAAGACAAGGAGTTACCAGAAAGGGCCCCAAGGATGATGAGGGGTCTGGAGCATCTCTCTTACGAGAAAAGATTGAGGGAGATGGGCCTGTTTAGTCTAGAGAAGAGCAGACTGAGAGGGGATCTCATTAATGCATGTTAAGTGTCTCAAAGACAGGCTGCAAGAGGATGGTGCCATACTCTTTTCAGTTGTGCCCAGTGGCAGGACAAGGAGCAATAGCCATGAACTAAAACACAAGAAGCTCCACCTCAACATGAGGAAGAACAACTTTACACTGCAGGTGGCAGAGCACTGGCACAGGCTGCCCAGGGAGGTTCTGGAGCTCTCAGTAGTGTCACTGACAGACCCTTCTAAAGATGGTGAGGGGGTGGAAGAAACACCCAGATACAAGGTTAAATTCTGCTCCAGACCACACAGACAGATTAATGAGTTGGGAAAAGCATAATTGCACTTAGTCCCTTAGTACATTGATATGCAGTTCCTGGTGTAAAGATCTAGTCCGCACCTGGGAAGCCAGGTCACAAGGTGTGACGATGCTGCAGGGCTCAGGAAGAACGAAACTGCTACAGCTGCATGGTTCATGGCTCCTGCTGTTCTGTGGCACTATCTTTGGGTGATGGCAGTCCTCACCTCTCACTAGCTGCTCATGCCTCCAAATCACCCACCCAGTTATACAAAGATCACTTTTAATTTCGACTGGGTTTCAGGCCCAATTCCCCAGGCACTTGTTTCTCTCTAAACAAAAGTTCCAAGAGTTCTGGATCCACAGACTAACAAAACGGAACAAAACCAACCTAAAGTGAAGAGCGAGGTAACATCTGTGCCACAAGTGAGGGCACCCCAAGCTCAGACTGTGAGCTGCACCAACTGAGGATCTCCTGCTGGCCATCTCTGCTGTGGGGGAAACAAGCAGCAGTGGTTTTAGGAGGGCAGCAGAGAGTGTTAACCCAAAAAATCACTCCGTGTGCACACATAACATGGAACTGTTGGAGCTTTTAGACAAAAATCAGGGATAAACCTGCTGTACTGAACTTGAGAGCAAGTGGCTTGATGAGATGAGTTCAGAGGATGTTACGATTTTCCTGTGGGATCTCTTTCCATAAACCAGGACCCTCCACCTGGGTCTGTGCTGTGCCAGGTTGGCCTATCCATTTTGGAGAAACTAAGACTACTCAGTCTGATGCTATGTCATCAAGAGATATTCTCCACTTCCTCCAGTAAAGCCAAATACTGAATTTTAGAGCCTGGTGAGTGCTAACCCGGGGCCCACAGTTTCTCTCTGAAAGGGATCCAATATGTTTATATAGATGTAATTCTAACACAGAAGCTAATCTGTAGGCAAGCTGTCTGTACATCTAAGGCATCTTCTGCTTTGTTACACCTTCCCTCATGATTTCTTTACATAGAAAGGGAAATGTTATTATAGAATTAGGGGACAAAGATTTCTGAGAAAGGAGTTAACCTCTGAGCTCTGAAAACCCTTCTGAAACTCTGAGGGAAAGACCCCACTGTATTTAGGACAGCCATTACTTAAAGCTGAAACACAACAAAAAGCTGCAAACAACCTGCCCCATTTTGAAAACTACAGCTCACACCAGACCACTGGTTCCATTCTTCACCAGTATTTGACTGCTGACACAAAAAGCATGTTATGTTCTCAGCCATCAAGTCCAAATCTAGAATTACTGCACTATTTCCAGGGATCACTCAGTATTTACATCTGGGTAGGTGGCAACAGATTTGACTACTACTGCGCGTTCTTATTCTTCATTAGAAAGGAAAACAAATAAACCCAGCTTTCCTAAATACAGTAATAGTTTGTGTTCAGAATAGGCTCACTGGTTTCATGATCGCAAAATAAAGATGGCACCAATTCCCCATGTAACATGCAACATACTCTGTAGCAAGGGTTTCATTCACTATTTACATTTACCATTATGTAAGAAAAATAACCTTATTTATTTGTTCCTTCGCTAATAAGGATGTTAATTCCCTTAGACAAATGTGTTTCAAATGTTATCAACCAGTGAGGTAAGCACCTACAACTTCATTTCAATGGGAGCCAAGGAGACAGCAGCAGCATTTTTTCCCTCACGTCTGAAAATAACTTCAACATTTAAAAACTTGGGAGGAGAAATTACATACCCAGACAATCTTAGACAGTATGACAGAAGATAAAGCAGTGAGCGCTCAGCAGAGATTAATTAACAGCCAGCCTCTGTACAGTGTGGGGAACGCATGCCTGTTCACCTGCTGGCATTTGGCTTTTTTTTGTCAGCTATAGCTCTCTGCAAACAATAAAGTCACAGTGGGCATTAGGAATGGATACTTCATTTTCAGGTAACATCCCCATAGCTGCACACCAGAGGTTGCAGTCGGCAGCACCAGGGGTGCTCACACACAGAGCAAACAGCAGCTGAGTGGCAGGAACAGAGAGATAGTATTTTTAAATGGAAATGGATGCTATTAGCAATTCCCTACACAAGTTTTTAATGGGAACCCAGATGGGAAATTAGGATAGCTTTAGATGTAGGGTAGATGATGCACTAAAAGATAGTTCTGAATTTATCACTATACTGGCTGAAGAAAGGCATCAGGAAGAAAATCTGGGTCCTTTATTTTCTCAGAGGGTCTGCAGAACCTGGATAGGCCCCAACACCTATGTCAAAAACCTGGCTGGTAATGAACACAAACCCCTTAACTCTCACACATAGCTCAAAACTGAGACTCAAAACTCCACTCAGTGAAGGGGGGGCTTAATGGTCTGATTAATCTCAGGAGCCCTACAGGACTTCTAGCCATCAATAGAGAGACTCAAATAAGAAACACACATGCAAAAATATAGCCCAAATCACATGTGATGTTGGGTCAAATTAGTCTCCAATTTCCTTTTACTATATCTTTATTGCTATAATGATTAAAAAAAAAAAAAACAAAAACCACAAAGGCTAGATTTGGTGAGATGAAAGTACCAGGACAGATCCACTATACTACAGGCAGAATATATTCAGGAGCATATGATGACAGCAGAGATACATAGATAGGCATAGAAATTCATCGTAAGTGTAACAGAAGTATTCCTGTGAGGTATTTTGCTCTATGTATCTAATATAATAGCTACCCTATAAATCTAATCTTTGGAGCAGTGACTGAGACAAAAATTGGGATTAATGTTGCCCAACTTTTGGTGCTTAATGAAGAAATCTGTGTTAGAAGCACAGGCTCCTCTGAGCTGATGCAGAGACTGGTACATTTAAGAGGTAAATCACATCACAGGAGGAAGAAAACATTTGTTCTCCTGTGGCTTAAATGGTAGTTGTGGGTGACTATTTCGAGCTGAAGTCATGCTGGGTGGGATAACAGGATAAATCTGCACCTACTTACATTCAAAGTGATCAACATAGTGACTGTCACACCTATCTCCTACAAAAATAAAAAAGCTTTAAATTTTCTTGCCACTCTCTCCATATCTTCCTCCCGTTCCTTCTTCCTTCTCAGCTCCCATGATTCAAACACCTTCTGGCCACACAGATTAGAGTTGACTCATTAGATAAAGGAATGAAATAGAAGACATGACTACATTATCCAGGTAGTTTCTCCCAAGGTACTGGAACACCATGAACCTGCTATGTCTGAATTGGGTAACATCTTCGTGCAGCTTCTTAACCAAACAGATTGTGCATCTTATACAAATCCTCTGATACACTCTGATACAGAGCCACTTAATCCTAAATGTGAAGTGACAAAACTAGTAAACATCTCCATTTTCCCCCTCTTACAGAGGAATATTTTTTCCCATAATCCAGTTGTTAATGCTCCTTCTTCTGTTTTAGCCTTAAGAACTTTTGAAATTGTTGCTCCATTTAGACTCAAACATAATTAAGTCCCTTTAAGTTTTCTGGAAACTGCAGCGGAGTTTAGGACAGGCATTAAAGTTAGCAGTGAAAAACATCAAAAGCACCAAACACACTTCACATGTCATTGTCTCCCCCATCTGCTGCCTGGTCTGCTCAAGGAAAGCTTTAACAGGGGAAGGAGGGAAAGAACTGGGAAGTTAGGGTTCACAGATGAAAGGGCTGTCAGATATTGCAGGATAACAAAACCTGCACGTGAATACGTGTCTTCATGCTTTTCCTGTTTGTGGAAACAAACAGCAGAAATGTTTTTAAAAAACAAAAATAAATCCCATGTATCAACCCTGTAACTCTTAGTCTAAAAATTATTCTATTTGAGAAAGAAACCAAGTGATTTTGGGGGTGCTGGCTGACATGATGGCTGAGCTCCTACCAGGGATAATGAGTGCATTTAATACTAGTCACATGAAACACAGTTTTCTAGACCCACAGAAAAAGAGCAACTCCTGTTGCTATGCCAAGATGAAGTTCAGAAACTGAAGGAAGGGGCTGACTACTCACACCCTTTACTGCCAACAGTAACAGAATTAGGCTGTTACTTCAGTGAGGACAGGAGTATCATGGGAGACATTCAGAGCATTACAGAAATTGGTTTCTAGTATTAAAGCAACCATTTAGGTTGTCTAAACCACCTCTGTCAAGAAAAAGCATACTCACTGCAACTCCTACAGAGTCTTACGATGGTGAACTTAAAAGCCGATTTCTGTTTTAGAGAGCTGTTTCAAAGGCATACATAGTAAACTATTTTCTGGATATGGAAAATACACACAATAGGAACTACTGAAAATAGTTACATTACAAGACAGCTAGTACATACCACTGGCTGTTTGGTTATGTCCACCAGGTCTTTAATGTTGTAATACTGATGCTTCTCAAAGGCTGAAAAAAGCATGTCCAACACTTGTTGTTTATCAGCTCGAGCCCGTTTTCCATCTTCTTTCTTCTTCTTCTCATACTCAATCTATCAAATGCAAAACACATCTTAAAGACATTCATATGTAACACTGTCTAATTCTCAGTGCTGAACATTAAGGCATAAACAACCTATTTCATAAAACACTGTTCAATGACTCAGTGCTTTTCGTCTGGAAAATTTTCTCCTGAGCATTCAAATGTTATTTTATGAACATAAACTAAGCATTTTGTTCTCAGTACAATTAAGCTTTTCAGATAGGTATCTCTGCTTTAACCAGCCTCAGGAATACAGCCTGCACGATGTGCCCAAACCTGGAGAGAGAATTAGTACTAGTATAGGAATACAGACTGAGATAGTATTTTCACTCCGCCTCTGTTGGTATCAGCTTCTGTGGTATAATGTCAAATTTCAAATCTACAAAATGCCATTCTCTAGAAAACCCACAGACCAGCATGGCTACATCCACTATCATAACAACCACCTGCACAAAGGATGCTCAAACGGCACTTGGACACTGTGCCATCTGCTCCAGAAACAGCACTCAAGCCAATCACTCCACCAATATAAAACCAAACTTCACCAAGTGAAGACACACTTTGAGCATGCAGATGGTATCCCTTCAAGTGAAACCTGAGTAGCACATGCAGTGCTCAAAAAAACCCTATTCCAAGCAAATAGAGGCCTCTTGTTGCCACACATCACCCTATTTCAGAATGAGTATTAAAAAGTACTTAATTACTACAGTTTGCAGAAGACTGCCTCCAAAAATACTTCCAGCATTTCCTCAGATTAATCACCAGAAGAAAGATTTGCACAGGCCAGCACATCCCAAACCAACCCCAATCACCAACATCTCCCAGCACATCACCCCATCCACCCCCAATACCATCCTCAATACCAGAAAACCATGAAGCTCCTTGGAACCAACAAAGGTGACCCAGAAGGCAATATAATTCATATAACCATCAAGTGCTTTCAGGCACACTGTGTGGGTGAATCCGAAGAGGCACACTGTACAGCAGAAAAGATGCTCGTGACCAATAAGGACACAAGCCTGGCTGTGAGATAATTCTGTATGGGAGTTGTTCTGCCTCTCATGTCTCGAACCTGATCCTCAGAATGAAGACCTTCAGAGAAGCCTAGAAATGAAAATCACAGTTCTACTGGATACTAAAAATCTTATTTTTAATAAGACAGATTAGCTTTTTGGCACAATTCATTTTTTCCTATGTTTCTTTGCCAGCTAACTCCCTCCTACTCTCTCAGTGAAAATAGCCTGTATCTTGGTATCTGTCCCAAACTGGCTGAAGACTTTGCCATTCCTCACAGCTCTCTGGACAGCCAACCTTCTCTTTCAAATCCTGAAGCAGATATACCTTATTAAACTGAATGCAGAACAACTGTTGCCAACTTGTAGCTTGAAGCTTGCTGTTTCTGCTTAAAACCTAAGATGGCCTTGGGCAACCACACACTTGTCTGCTTTTCCAGCTGTATGTTAGTGTTATAAAAAATACAACCTCTCCACACAAACCCAGACTCTCAAGACAATCTCTGTGAACAACAACAAAAAATCCACAGTACAGTTTGTACCTCTTCAAATGACATATAGTGAAAACGTGCTTAGCTAGCAACTAGCTACTAGTACAACTTCCTCCACGAGGATCAAAAATCGCTTTAAAACGGATGCTTCCCATACAAGGGAACAAAGGAACAATAAGGAAATTCTCAACATTCTCTCCCTGAAGTTAGGTCTCTAACAGGACTATTTCATGACCCGGTCTAAAATCCTAATGACACAAATAACAGTCTCACAGAAAATAACATTAAGTGGCCTATTTAACCAAAACACAGTCACTTATTTTTTCCCCTAGTAAATTGCAAGGCCCAGCATTCTTCTTTCTCTACTATTTTAGTGCTTCAGCACCCTCTTGCCAGCAGGAGCTTCTATTTCACATTCTCTGGACAAGCTACAGTAAATCAAAGAAGAGTGTTTGTATTCCCTATACAAATGTAATGTGGATATTTTAATATTACTAATTAATTAAGAATGAATGAATTACAAGAAAGCGGGAGAGGCACTTTTTATAAAGGCGTGTAGTGGTACGACAAGGGGGGAAATATTTCAAACTGAAAGAGGGTAGATCTACATTAGATATTAGGGAATAAATCTTTGCTGTGAGGGTGGTGAGGCTCTGGCACAGGTTGCCCAGAGAAGCTGTGGCTGCTCCATCCCTGGAAGTGCTCAAGGCCAGGTTGGATGGAGCTTGGAGCAATCTGGTGTAGTGGAAGGTGTCCCTGCCCATGGCAGGGGGTTGGAACTGGATGAGCTTTAAGGTCGCTTCCAATCCAAACCATTCTGTGATTATGTGATTAATGTATAAAATCAGTTCACAAAAAAAAATTGAATACCAAACCCTCCCTCTGCTGAAAAGTTACTTGCAGCTGGTGTCCCTGCTGCCCATATCTTAATTAGAAAACACTCCAGCATTTTCCTCGAACTCCAGCAACAGCTCCCACTGCTGCATAAAAACCACGGAGCACATTGTGAAGTGAGAAAAAGCACGGTATATGTTGCTGTTTTCTTCTTTTTGTCTTATGCCTATGGTGTAAAGAAAACAGGAATGAAAAAAAAATGAAAGGCTGCCTTGCAACTTGTTATGAGCAATCAGGATGTTTTATGCAGTGGGCTTAAAGTACTTTTTGAGACTCGTATTACCGAACACATGTACATGGTAAGACTTATTTAAATTTGCACGGTTTTTAAATTTAAAAAGCATCAAAATACGATTTGATTTCGAGGAAGGACCATTTTAGAACAGACTGCTAAGTGCAGCAGTTGTGAGTGTATCCCTGCAAGACTTCATACAGGAATCAATTTCCCTTTGTTTACCTTCCCAGGATGTTGCTAAGCTTGCTGAAAAGCTGCCAAAATTGCCTTCCTGAAGGTATCATTAATGCTGAATCTGATGTACTACACTGCTTTGGTAGACAGCTAGTACAGAGGTGATACAAAAGTGACACTAAGTCTGAAGTTTCACCCAAAATAAGTCTGAAAGGTTTTCCCATCTCCTTGTGCACAGGTACTAACCTCTATAGTATGGGAGAGTAGGAAGAGGGGAAAAGCACAAAGAAGCCTCTGAAGGGGTAACCAGCACCACTAAGGTACTTTCCTGCTGTATTACAAACAATAATTCAGTCACAGAAAGATTCCAGCTGCAAGAATATTAACACCACAACCTCATAAACTTATATATGTGTAATATTTACTGATACAAAGAAAATGAAGGTCCCTTTCCCAGAGAAGAAAAGGTAGGCTACAATCCTAGCATATATTGTACTGGCATTGCAACTTCTTCTAATAGAAAGGTAGGTTTATTACAATTTATTGGGGAAAAAAGAAATCATTTTCCCCATCCTTGTATTCAGGCAAGCTATGACTATTTCCCATCTACATGCATTTCATTTCCCTCTTCCCTCCTGTTGTATGTTCATTTATGAGTACATAAGCTTAAGCCCCATTTAGTATTCTATCATCTTTGTTCAGGAAATGTTACTCTTTTCTTTCTTATTTAGTATTTAGTACTCTTTTCTTTTACTCTTTAGTACTAGTATTTAGTGCTCTTTTCTTTCTTATTTAGTATTTTTTCCTCAGAAGCTCCCCAAAAGATGACTGAATGTATCAGTATGTGTGGTAGTCTGTACATTTTTTCTTCTTCCTTGTGAGTTGTCCCCACCAGGGTTGCCATACGATTACCAGCAGTGCAGTGTTAAGAAAGCAACTGCTTCTTGAAAACGGCCGAAAAAAAATTAACCAAGAGGTTTAAAAAGTTCATGGACTTGTTCTCCCAGTTGTACACCCCTTCAGCCATCTAATCTGAACCTTAATAAAAGACTCAATGAAAAGGAAGGTGGTGTAGAAAGTAGTCGTGCCTGGCCCTTTAGAGTCAAGGCAAGGCCAAGAGTGATTCAAGTACAAGCAATTCCTACTAGATTTTTCCCACTAGAACTTTATTAAGTTAGATATGAAAAGTAAACACACTGCAAACAGATTTCCATTAGCATGGACATCTATGTAACCAATAAAAACATTGCAATTAGGACAGAAGGGCATCATAACTTTTAAGAAGTCTGGTTACATCCTGCTTATACCCTCTAAAGCTCACACAAGACTTGGGTTTCTGTAATGATACAACAACAGCAATTTGCAACTGGAATGAGGATTGAAAGACTCTCCAGGTTGAAGTCATGCTGTGGTAATTATGCTTGTGTCAGGGAAATGACACAATATCCCACTAAAAAAAGAAGCTGTACATCACCGTGGCTTCTTCCAGAATGAAAGGAGGAAAATAACAGTCTCGTATATAAAATTGCATTTGCATAGCAGGATATACCAGTGTGACTATTCTGGTTAAATGTCATTCCCTTAGCTGAAATAGTTATATTGGTATGATCATCTATGTATAGATCAGGCTTTGAACAGTAACTACTACAAAACAGTCCCATGAGGGAGAAACGATTATTTTGGGTTCTGTGGAAACAGACTGCCTTTCAGAATAATGCTTAAATATCATCCTGCATATTGTCATTTGTTTTATGTAAATAAAATCTTAATAAAAAGCGTAAAAGTTTAAATGACTAACACAGTGACTCGTTTTCAGTATGACTTAACATTTCCCACATGCAAGAGTAACAGGGATTATATATGCATACTTACAAATTACTCAAAGAGGATCTTTAAGAAAAAAGACATTATAGTTTGTATGTACATCAACTGATCTGAAACAGCAGTGTGGGTGTAATATTGACAGAGTCAATGATACTAATAACACGTACTGTGAAGGTATGAAACTGTGAAAAATTATCAGCTGTTACTCTTTCTTACTTGTCAGTTCCTCCAAAGGACTGGGAACTAATGATTCTTTTCAAGCCTTTTACCCACCTCCGTATGGTATTTTATTTGGCTCAAAGGAGTGCTTCCACATCTCATAGCACAGAACCACAACTGCCTTTTATCCCCAAACTTTAAAATTACATTTTAAAAACAAACACTAGAGGAAGAATGTAATAAAGTCACTAGAAAAGACTTGGGTGAAGGTGGTCTGCCCTCCATCCAGTAATATGAGACTCACAGAATTGAGAGACCTTAGTCCCAAGGGTGATACTGGTCTTGAGACAGAAAGAAGATCCCCAGAAGACCAAATGAGGGAGAAACCAGATAACACAGGAGTGTTTCCAAAGACAGTGGCCAACAGTGAGTCCTGACCCAGACTACTCCTGAAGAGAAGAAGGGAAAATGCTGAAAGCTACTTACATTATACTGATGATTAGCCACTGGTTTATAGTTTGTGGTTACAGCTTTGTCCAGCTGCTGTGATAGCCTTACAGGTTTAGAAGATTCTTCTATCTGTAACCTGCAAAAGAGAAGAAAAAGGGAATTAATAAAAAGTTTAAACAGGAACACACTCAAGAAGAATTCTAAAAATCTGCAAGTATGAACCAGCCCTTATTAAAGGTCAGATGCAAACAAATCATAAGACAAAACAGATGCACTCTTGTGAATTAAATTTTTCCTACTGTTTTTGCTCGAGTACACTGTGAATTATTAGGACACTATGTATTATAGAAGATACCGACATGCTGAAAACCAAGCAGCTGTGACCATCTCTGAACACATATTTCAGTCCAAGAGCCTAATGCTCAGGTGGAAGTGAAGACCTTACTATTAAAAAAGATCAAACCCAACCCAAATGAACCCAGAATTGCCCAGCTGAGGGCTGAAACAGCTTTTGACCCACCCCTGCTGACTCATGGAGCACAATAAAGGCCAGACTCCACGATCTTCTCTTTGATATTTTAATGTAAAATTATTAATTCTCCTGGCCTTTCTTCTGGCATTATAATACACATATAGTACAAAGCACAGATTACTGTTTTACGAGCACTTTTAAAACCTTGAAGACAGGGAAATCCACCCAGGTTCAAACCAATGCATAATCAAGTCTCAATCACAGAGTTAACAATAGGTGACCTTCAGTCCTCTTTGGGAAAGACTCTGAGAAGGTGACAGGTTGAACGCATTTTGTCAAGCTCATCTGCATGTAATTTAAAGCTTATCTATGATCATGTAGAAGGAGTGCTCTGTTTACTTCAGGTTTAGCACTCCAAGAACTAATACTTGAAATGAAGATGCAAGAAACCAAGGTTTAGAAAGGTACAGGAAAAGTCCCTTCATAGAAAACAGTTTTATGGTATGTGCAGTTAACATGCTACCAGCAGTGTAGTTACTGTGTTTCCAGAAGTGCCTCTTCCAGGCAGAAAAATCAATTTTCGCTAAACCAGGCAGTACTTAAAAACCAGTGTTTGAGACAAAAAAGTTTGTTTTTTTGTCTTTCTGTAAAAACATAATGCACACCCAAAAGCTACATTTAAATCCAGCATGCTCTGATTTAACACCTGAACAAACGAAATAAATTACATTTGAAGTAAGCAGTAAATGGAGAAATAAATTCTTTGGTTGCAGCAACTGGAAATAAAGCCAATTATACTTCATCGCCAGTACTGTTGGACAACAGTTGCTGGCAGTTTCATCTCACACAGAAACTTGCTTCCTCTTGAATCTGTGTAGACTTGTCATTTGTTCTATAGTTTCAATTACCCTTAAGTGACCATTGCCTTGCATTCTACATTTCTAAATCAGGAGAAGGTACATCAATGTCTTCTGTCCAAATGTAGCATGTTTTTAATTTGCTTGAAGGAAAATCAATGGGAAGGTAAAAGAGCAGTGAACAACTTTTACTCCTGTTCTGGCAAATAAAAGTAGAAGTTTTTATCATGAGTGTTTATCTTTTGGCCTTCAATATAATTAAATGATTTTAAAGATTTTATTGATCTGGTTTCCAAAGGTCTTCTAAGCTCATGTTTCACAAAGAGGCTCAGGCTAAAGCTAAATCAGTATCTTTTCTCCCAGTTGGTCTTTTTCTTCACTACATTGTTTATTTTTTTTCTTTTTTGTCTCAATGGCCTTTAAAATATTTAAATGGCTTGGTTTTAACTAAAAAAAATATTTTCTTGCAGTTCTTCGCCATTTTTCCTATTGTTTTGACTGGGGGAGTTTTCCAGTCCCTCCTCTCCCCCACTGTTGCTATTTTTCATCTTCTCCCTCTCACATTTTTCCTTTCTGTAAAAGATATTTCCTGCCCAATCTATTTACTGGTATTGCTCCTGTTCATGAGACAGTGGCTCCAGAAGAAGGGGCTCCTTTCCCCTCCAACGCCACTGCACCACCTTCACGTGGACCAGATCTAGCTATTTGGTTTGTGACGTTCTTCTTCCTTATTACAGCTGCAGCACATGTAAGAATAGGCAAGGTTCTAAACAATATTCAGATACATCAAATGGTCTCAAGATTTTGGGGAGCACTAGGATTTCAATGGTGGTATTTCTGCAGGATTAGATCCTCCTTGCACCGGGCTTAAATTCATTACTCTTTTATAATACAGAATCACAATATCCTCCATTTCTTCAGGAAAACAGCCAAAGAACATTAGCCCTTCAACGATGAAATGCCAGAACACTGAAACACCTGAACTGAACACCTTGGACTGTCCTCAGAGGGAAAAGCTTTAGAATAGTGATGTCAAATGTCCTCCAGCTCCTTAATAAACCAGATTTTTGAGTATGAGAACAATTGATGGCTCTTTAGCCTAGAGCTTATCACGAACTTCGAACACCACTCAGTGGTGAAGGTCTCTTCCTGTTCTGGCATTTTAAAATTACAACACAGGAAATTTCAACCCCCGTTTTAGTGCCTCTTCCAGAAATTAATCCTTCTTTGCATAAAAGAACATCAGCAATTTATTCCTTAACATTTTTCACTTGCCATGCAGGATGTGCATTCCAACTTTTTTATTTTAACCTGATAATTTCCAAACCAGTAGAAAACTGAATGGGTAGGACAACTAATGCACTTCTCTGAGGCCTCCAAAGGTTGATGGCAATGAAATCATGTGTAACATGTGAAGCTCCCCAGCACACCATCTTGAAAGCAAAGAACAACCGACCTGCTTAGGAACCAGAATGGAAGCCTGCCAAGTGAAAATGGAAATGGACAATCTAAGTTTGTTTGGGAAATGGCAGAGGACTTCAGAAAGATCTACATGTACCAACTAACAAATGTACTGGCTACAAATGTACGTGTCTCTGGAAGAAATTTCAGAGATATCAGTGCTGTACCTCAAGATTTCTTGCCAGAGGTTTCCAAATCACAACTCACAAATCTCACGTGGTCTCTAGAAAAACACAGTCTGCTAAAAATGTATTATATTCCCAGTATTACTTTTAAAGCAAGCAATTACTGCAGCTGCCACATGCCACTATGGAAATCTAAATGGGAAGCACGGTGACTCAGGAGGCAAACCTTTTTATTAATATGCATTGATTGTACACATGCATCTTGCTCTTCTCCTTAATGGCTGCCCTTCATGTTTCTTTTTCTGCACCTTTCAAGATCTCCTGGAGAATGGCAAAGACCCAGGCTGCCTTCTTTCCACTGGGCTTCCATGCAGAATATGATCACACAATACTATGTGGAACGACAGCTGCTGCCCATCTGGAGACAGCCTCCCCAAAACACACACACACAGAGGTAAAGGGCCTGACAAATGTGCTATAAATGTGGTACAGACACCAAATTAGCAAATGGTTTATGTATCGATGAAGCACTGAAATTTGCTTACTGCATTACAAAGAGTAAAGACAGCCTGTAATCATTTTGTCCACATGATTTGTTGGTACAGACACTATTTGCAATGAAAAATATGGTGTGGTCTTGGTTTGGGTTTTTTTCCCTTTCTTTTTTCCCCAAACCATGCTGTAATTCTCCTGCATTCAGAAAGTATTATGTCTGAGTGAATATAATTGACTTTTAAAATTTTTATAGCCCTTGTTTGAAAAAAAGTTGACAAAATATATATTTATACAGCCTAGTAATTATACACTCAAACATTTATAACAAAAGCTATGAATTGGGCATTATACTAGCCTTTTAGATCAATGATTTAATGTGTTTAATAGTTACCTCTAAATGCTCATTTCTTACACAGAATTTAAAAGGCAGTATTAAACCAAAATATTATGAAGTGTTTTATACAGGGTTTTCTCAGAGTGGATCTGCTGAATCTTAATTGAAACTGTTGGTAGGAATAAAGAGAAAAAAAAATCAATAGATACTCTGAGTCACTGCTGACACTGATTTAAAGGAGCAGTGGCTTTTTACCTATTACCATTTATTATGATTTGCAGGAGTGTGACAGTTAAAAGCCTTAGTTATGGCTCAGAACTACACACAACTCTCCAAGGAGTTAGATTTTCCACTGAACTCTTGTTGAAATAGCTAGTGCCATAATTCATGCTAATATCTGGCCTAAAGATAAAAAGAAAATGCAGATTTGGGTTTTTTTTTTCCTCAAACTGCCAATAAATTAGTGACAGCAGCCACCAGCCTGCACACTGGTTTTCTCTTCCACCCCCAAGATCAAATATAGCTCTTCAGCCTTGAAATACAGTGCGTTACCAGCAAGGCATTGAATTCACCACAGTCATTCCCAGCAAAATACATTTTATACTGCAACTCTGATTTGTCATTGTGCCTACAGCGGAATAAGGGCAAAAAACATTCAAACAGGCTGGAAATAATTTTATAGAACTTGTCAACATGCAGCAGGCTCATAAAGGGAGACAGATGAAGGCAATATGTACATTCCTAGGAGAAGAAGCTGAGAAAAAGCCTCAGGAGAGGCTTTTAAATATATGTATCTTCCAGAAATAAAAAATAAACCAAAGACCTTTAAAATAGATAATTTCCTGTGATTAATCTGCTGCCACAAAAGAAATGTTTCAAAGACCAGAAGCAGCTATTAATCAGAAATGCTGCTAGGACTTGAATTCTTGACATTTCTAAAGAAATTGTTCTATGCACAGGACTGAAAAGTTTCAGTGTGCTTGGCCTTTTGTGCTTGGCTGTCACAGGGTACTAGTAAGGAGCCAACCTTACTGTTGCAATGAAGGAAAAGTTGGTTTGCTTCTCCCTCTGCAGTATCATGCAACAGAGATGCACTAGAAAAGAGCAAGCCCATTGCCCAAAGCTCTCCAGCTCTGCACAGTTCTGCAGTTGTTCTGACTCCTTGCAGTTTCCCAGCCCAGGGGAGTGCAAACAAAGGACTAACGCTCTCTTAGTCCTTTATTCAGTAATTCTGCATTTGAACTAGACACTGACAGCTGCATTACATGAAGTTTCATGATACCCAATATGGGCAACAAAGTTTTTTGTTTGCTAAAACAGCAAACCCTATTGCCAAGCATCCCAAACATGATGACATGTACGTACACCCTGCAAAATCTCATCCAAACAAGCTAATAAAATAAATGTAATAATATTGCTTCACACCTACTTCTCTCATGTTCGTTTGGACTACTGTGACTTGCGGAGGTTCATGTAGCATCTTTTCTGACTTTTCTTCCAGGCAAGAGTATTAGTAATAGAGAAGTGAACAGATGATGGGCAAGAGATGAAAACACCCACGAGACTGCTGAAACTTAATGTTTTTGTAATTCTGTGAGAACAATAGGAACTTTAGCACATCCTGCTAAAACATCCCCATGGCAGTGTCCAACCACAAACAACACAGGACATTACCGGAATGACCACATGAGTTAAAAATACATTATCTAATAATAATGATGACAATCTGTTGTTATACAATCTGTCATATATTCTAAAAGATGAGAATTAGCAACATGTCAATTTAGCATGTTGTGTTTCACTGTAAGAAGTCCTACTGTCTCATGTTAAATGGAGGCAGATGACTGCAGCCCGTTGCACAGATGAATTTACTGTTCTCCTTCAGACACTGTTACTCCAGCATATACACCCAGTCAAAGCAAAGTGAGTCTGTCCCCATTTATAAAGACTAGACAGGCAGACAGAGAAGATGATAAGCTGAATGGAAGTGGCATTAAGAAGTGCATTTGTCAGTGTTAAATAACAAAATGTTTCAGATTATTAATACAGAATATGATTTATAACTAATTTTAAGTCCTGAAATCCTGGCATTACTAGAAAAGTGCTGCAATTATTATATGTTGAGGAAACCTATTAGGTTTTTCTGAAGTTGACAACTTCAACTACGCATGTTGAAGGCTGAGCAATGAATCATATAATTTTGTGTCCAATACTGAGATAGGCACCACAGTCATAACTGAAGATTCCAATTCTACATACCCTTCTCCAGTACAGAAGACAAGATGACATGAATAGCAAATCAACAACGAGTAACAATTTTTTATGTGTTTTATTTTCTGGTTTGCTAAAATGGAAATAACTGAATAAAAACACTCAGCTCCTATAATTTCCTCTCTGAATTTAGCACTGCAAATGATTAAAAACCTTCTGGGCTGAGGTTCTGAGGATAAACAATGTAAAGATAAAGTAAGACTGACTTTTGCATTCTAGGAGTGATACAACTGAGTAAGTTTATTATGTGATCTCAACTTTAAACATTTTAAGTGATGCTCTAGTGCAATTACCATGAAGAAATTTACGAGATCTGCTTGGTGCTGCATGTATTTTTAAATAAGCTTGCATGTGTCTATGGATACTTCCTCTAGAAGTGTCCTGATACTGATGAAAAAGAGTCCCTGACCATATATCCCTAAGGGTGCAAATACACATTCACCCTTGGGAAGCAAAGCAGCCTCTGCACTCTCCTTGTCCTTCCAGAAGGACTTGGGTCAACCAAGCACCACCCTGTTGCTGGGTGAAAAGGCCCTTCCACTGCTATTGTGCTGTGAGTCAATGGAAAGGCCTTGCGCAGTTAGTCATAGAATCACCGAATCATAAAATTGCTTAGGCTGAAAAGTACCTTTAAGATTATTGACTCTAACTCTTAATGTAGCACTGACAAATCCACTACTAAACCGTGTGCATAAGCACCACACCTACCTGGTCTGTTACTCTACATGGGGCATCGCATCCTAATTTCTAAGTGGATAAAACTGCAGGACACAGTACATTTTTATACTTGTGGTTTTTTACACTTGCTTTATTCCAGTGACAGAAAAGTCTAAAACTAGGGTGAAGGAAAACTTGAATTTGCATTTGTGTTGTCCAGAGTGTGTGGGTTACCTTGAGCACAGGCATGAGATGAGGCGTAAGACTGGCAGAGTGACAGTGCTGGCCGAGCAGAAGAAATAAGTAGCATGCCAGAAGAAATGGGTAATGCAGGTGAAATTTCAGAGAGAGCTTTGAAGAGAGCATGACAGGTACATGACACACATCAGTCCCACATGGAAGAAGATAGGGAAGAGACATAGCAGCTGGAAGAGAAGCATGACAATAATGGGCTGGACAGGGAGGATTGTGGTGTACATACTCCAGAAAAACAGCAAGGAAGGGGGAAAACTGGGTTAAAAAGTCTTAGCTTTCCTTTGGGTTTGTTCAGCCTAACATGCATGCCAAAATCTACAGACCTCTCTACCTCTGAGCTAACCATTCAACATCATCTGTACAACACATTGTACAACATACACAGATGTGTGTGTCTTTAATATCAGTAGGAATGAATAACTAAGGAAAGTCATTCCTTGCTTCGAGGGAAGAATGAGGAAACTCACAAGCTCATTACTAATACTAGAGAGGGTGAAGATTGGAGCTCTAGGAAAAGTGACTCATTAGCAATCTAAGGAGGACAGAAAAAGCCCATCGCTTTAATTTTAACATGAAGATTATTTTCCTAAGTTAAGCCCAGAGGTACTCCTTTCAAAAGGATCACATACAATTTTAACTGCGCATGTAGACATATTTTAGTTCTTCCTATGAAAAAAGATTCTTCAGGAAACAACTTGACAACATCAATTCCCCCTCTCTTATCCTAGTAGGTGGTTTAGACGGTAAGCTGGAAAAGAAAATAAAGACTGTATGGTTTTGGGAAGGGGTGAGACTTTTTGAAAATATACAAGTGAGCTTAAATACAGGCAAAAACTTTATTAAGACGTGCACTCATTACTATTAAGGCAAAAGTGTAAGGAATCATAGAATAGACTCAAGGCTCAAGACCTTTTCTTCTTTCGCAGCCAGGTGTTTGGAAATTTCTTGCCTCTTATTAAGAGGGAAGTTCACTCTAAACTGTCAACAGTCAAAATCAACCAACCAGTTGAGAAATAAAGTACATACAAGTATGAAACATCACTGACAAAATACAGTCTGCTAAAAATGACACCATGGGGGAAAGGGTTAAACCCTGCAAGTGCCAAACACTTTGAGTTTTCATCTAGGTGACAAATGACACCTGTGACCCTGAGATTTTTGAATAGGAACCTGGGATAAAATGTGTTTAAGGTCAAGTCCTGCACCCTGTTACACCGCCAAGTACACCTTTCTGAAAATCATGCAGTCTGGAGTCCTGTTCTTATCCAAACTTTGGGGACCACTACATTCTATATTTTAGGTCTGTCCTGACTACCCTGGGCTGCCCACTCTCCCACCAATACCAATACAAATGTGTTTGAAAGTGTACGTACCTGTACTTGGGAACTTGCTGCTATAAACTGTTTCCTGTTTAAGAAAAACTTGAATATTTTCACTGGTATCGTAAACCAATTAGCACCAATATACTTGGATGCCCGATGGATGAAAAAAATCTGACACCCTAACGTAAAAACCACAATCAACATCTTGAAAAATGAAGTTACTTTCAGGTATTTATCTGTTTCAAAGACAGAATTTACCATCACTACAATGAAATAAAAGGATAGTCAAAATTTTTCTCCTGTGAATGACTGTCTGAAGAGTATCCAGTGTTATATTTCCAATTTTGCTACACTACATCATCTATGGGGAGGTGTCCCTGCCCATGGCAGGGGGGCTGGAACCAGATGATCTTAAGGTCCTTTCCAACCCAAACCATTCTGTGATTCTATGATTTATAGAAAAACATCCTGTTACAATCCAAAAGAACAAAAATAATGAAGAATCACTGTATGTTTATGCCTTTATATCATGTTTTTAAAGATAAAGCCTCCTTTCACATTTCCATTTTCAAAGATGCAGTTTCCTTTCCTGTTCCCCTTTTTCTCAATCCCCCAAATTCTCCATAACAAACAGCTTTATGTAAGACACTACTTCAATTTAGATTTTAGAATTTTAAATGTTCAACTATTACTTATTTCTAAAACAGACAGACTTGTCTCCAAATCACATAATCTTCATTTTCCTGCCAAAACTAATCTGCAGTGCTTGTTCCTGCTTTGAAATCAATGATATAAATAACGGGGACTTGTGAGTCCAGGCAACACAAAGCCAATCGCTTCTTGCCAGTGTCAGCAGATCTAGAAAGGGTTTAACAATTTGCTAATGGGAACAAGAAAGGAGAATTTTAGGAAGAAGACTGCTAGACGAAAAAGCCTCATCTTTACCATGCCCTGAAAGGCCTGTGTCTTGAAGTACTGGTAAACAGGTGGATGATTTACAAGCTCAGTCAATTCCCTCTGCAATGAAACTGCTCACAGCTAAAGAGATGCTGGAAAGAAAGAGGCAGACTGTTGGCTACAAGTGCTTAAATGAAAAAAAACCTAAACCCGAAGCCTGCAGCACCTCAGCTAAGTCTCCTCAATCTGAACCTCTTCTCCCGAGAAATGTCTTCAGGGAGTTACAGCTGCCAGCACTCTGCATCTGAGTACGTGCTCCCCTTCCTACAACTACACTTCCCAGATACCTCGCCACTCCCCTGACAGCTCTGCAAACAGCCGTGGCATCTGGCTCTATTGGGCATCTTCCAGTTTAAGTTTACTGTACACAATTTAGCAGTTTGTGGCAATCTGGGAAACATTTGGATTGCTTCCCTAGAAAACCTAGCTGGCTCAATTCCTTAATTTCAATTGGTTTTTCTCAGCCTCTTCTTTCCTTAGCCTGCAGAACTAAAATGCCAGATAGCACAATGCCTTTTTGAGGACATTCACCTCCTTTTGTGAAATAAACTTGCAATCAGTCAGTGAAGAACTGCTGCAAAGGGTAATGAAATGAAACTGGTGGGAGAAAGACCACCTTCTTGTGGTCTTTCTCACATGCATGCCTATGGGTCAATGTATTAATGACTATATACTGTCATCGATAGCTTACAGGTAATCTTGCACGTTTCAGCTACTGTTAAACAGGTTAACCATATGCTTGCACTAAACAGCTGAATTACCTCATATTCAACCGCTCATTTAATCCACCCAACGCTCTTTCCTGCAAGAAAAGGGAACCAAATTGCTTTTAACTGAACTCTGAAAACATGCTTAATCCAAACAAAATCAGCATTAGAGAAAGAAACCTGTCTTTCTCCTTAGTACATGAGAAAAAGCAGTCTTGTTTATCCTCCCACTGGAAAACTTAACAGTTTCTCCTGAAAGCCGCAGGAAAAGAAGAAATGCAACACAACCGAAGAGCAGACTGAAAGATGTATCAGTTAAAGCAGAAAACAGATTGCTTTTTTATAAAGTTTGATCATCATTCTTTCTGCCAACTGTGTCTTCTTTGCCAGTTGTACAGCACTGATGCTCTGCTCCATTTGTTCAAAATAGTTTAATTCTGCTTTACCTCCTCCTATTTTGCAAAACAAGTGCTTCCCCAGCTCCCTCTCCAGATGCATCACATACCTGCCCACCTCCGCCTGAGAACTGCTGTTATGACATCCCTCAGACGCTGGAGCAGGGACCATGCCCCCACAAGCAGAGCACGGTGGTACACAACTGCAGAAAGCCAGAGGCAGAAAGCAGCCGTGTGCAGGGAGCCCAGGAAGCAGCAATAGGGGTGGGAGCTGACAGGTTGCTCTGAGCCTGGGAGGTGATGGCAACAGGGAAGGAAGAGCCACCGTGGGTCCACCCGCTGCAGACCTCTGCTCCCACTCACCAGGCTGTGTGAAGAATGGTTTTACACCAGCCCTGCATGGCTCAGCCTCGCTCCAGTTACCTTTCAGGAGGTCTGATCTTTGAAACCCTGCTGCAGAGGGCAAACATGAATGTTATTTTTTTAAAAAGCCTTACAGGGCTTCTGTGCATCATCTTCAGTGTGAACTGTTGTCATTGCAGCCACAGGTTAGCCCCTGATAATAGCTATCACTCAGTACTTTGGAAATACCTTCAGGATCTGGAGACTGTGGCTCAAGCTGACCAAAAATGCTAAAAGTATCTTTCTTTTAAAAACGCACTGATGACCACAAGGCACAGCAAGGATATGGCTGGGGTTTGAGGCAACTGAGCCCAGAAAACATAAGATTTCATTCTGCATTTAAAAAATATAATCTTAAAACTAACTTCATCTTTGTTTTGGAGAAAACAACAACATGAGCCTGGTGGCTCAGGATATTATCTTCTGAACACTCCCTAGGGAGCTTATTTGTTAAGAAATAAACTTAGCTTCATACACTTCTGAGCTCTGCTACATTACTATTCTCCTCTTAGAGGTTTTCAGAAGAGTGCCTGTTATTTGTGAACACAAAGAAACTGACCCAGACTTTGTGCAGCCATACCTATTCTGTTATTAAATAACCCCCCCATAGATTTGATTATAGATTTGTCTGGCATGAAAAGTTCTCAAACCAGTTAATGGCTGAAGCACAAATGTTGTCTAGCTTCCCTAACAGGAAGCTGGATAATTGGGTTTGTCCATAAGATCTGTGTGAAAGCAGACTCCATGCATGTGTAATTTGGTCGAATATATCCTCTGCAGAAAAAAACCCATGAAGTCTTGAAAGAAGCTTCAGGATTATTGTATCTTAAAGCCTGTTCTGTGCAGTTTTTCTTAATTACACCTAAGGCTGCAGTTAAAAAAAAATATATACAATAAGAAATGTTCCACATCGGTTTTATTGGTTGGTCATAAACCTACATGGAACTGAATCTGTTAGTCAGTAATTCAAACACAAAGCACAATAATACTGTGAAATAATCATTACTGAGAAAAGGGAACTGTCTTTCAAAAACTTGCATAATTTTTAATTCAATGTGCATATACATACCAAATAGCAGTGTAAAAACCAAAAACTTAAGTATACCAAGTCTGGCTGGAATGCTCCCTACATCAGCCCATATAGAAAAGAAGGTTGGGTCCACGCAGAGAAGGCCACGTAGATGCTCAGCAGGTTGGAACACCTCTCTTCTGAAGACAGGCTGAGAAATTTGGGCTTGTTCAGCCTGGAGAAGGCTCTGGGAAGACCTTTCAGCACCCTTCCAGTACCTAAAGGGGGTCTGCAAGAAATCTGGAGAGGGGCTTTTTACAAGGACGTGTAGGGATAGGACAAGAGGGAATAGCTTTAAGGTAGATAGATTTAGATATTTGGAAGAAATTCTTCCCTGTGAGGGTGGTGAGTCACTGGCACAGGTTGCCCGGATAAGCTGTGGCTGCCCCATCCCTGGCAGTGTTCAAGGCCAGGTTGGATGGGGCTTGGAGCAATCTGGTCTAGTCGAAGGTGTCCCTGCCTGTGGCAGGGGGTTGGAATTATATTGTCTTTAAGGTCCCTTCCAATCCAAAACATTCTGTGATTCTTTGATTTCTATGACAGTGGCTAGGAGTGTGTTAGTAATGCACTCGTGTTGGCTGCTGATGAGCAAGAACCAACAGATCACCAAGGCTATCCCTCCAACATCCCACACAGACTGTTGCACTGAGGGTGGACAAGAGGTTGGGAGGGGATGCTGCCAGGACTGCTGACCCCAGCTGACCAAGGGGATATCACACACCATATGATGTGCTCAGCAATGAAAGCTAAGAGAAAGGTGGAAAGGGGTATTCATTATTGAGGTGTACGTGTTCCGAAACAGCTGCTATGCATACTGAGGCCCTGCTTCCCACAAAGTGTCTGGACATCGCCTTCTGATGGGAAGTAGAGAATACATTCTCATTCATTTTGGCTTTGCTTCCACACACAACCTTTGCTTTCTTTCATTAAGCTGCCTTTACCTCAACCCATGAGTTTTTCCATCTTATTTTCTCCCCCGTCCTTAGTAGGACAGGAAGTGAGAACAGGTGTGTGGGCATCTGATGGCCAAAACCAAGGTCAGGCCACCACACTTAGAAACACTAATAAATTTGTAATTTTATAAAAAGTTACCTTGGGATTAGAGATTTTGAGAGCTCTACATGTTTTAAAAACTTTGAACACTCCTGTGGGAAGTATTCTGTACTACATACACATACTGCAGAGAACATGCAGCAGTAAATACAGATCAGCTCAGAACAATGTAAACTGCTGCGTATTTGTCCTCTCTTCAGTGGCATATATGGTATATTTTTAGGAATGACTGTGGTATATCACATATACTTAATGCTTTACAAAAAGGCAGGTTTTATTATCCCCACTCATGTCTGGTATTAAATTCCCTTCTTTTCCCACAATACTATCACCTTGAAGAACGTGTATTAATTTTTCTTGTGTATAATTACTGGCTTTGTACAAAAATAAAGCTATAAGCATCTCCAGGGGAACCAGGAAGCAAACCATTTATTGTGAAAATAGTGATATTTGACAGCTTTAGAGCTGGTGGACGGTGTTTAAATTGTGTGGGAGATCAATTTTTAAATTCTAGCCCTAAGTTCAGAGGAGCAGAGGGCACTCTAGAGCAAGAACAGGGAAACAGAATCACTTCAAGGAAAGAAGCAGCTGTAGCAAATATTTAATTCTCAAAATACAGAGAACAGTCAGGCAATTACTTAGAAAGATAAGGAATTTTAAAGGTTTCTTCTAAATGCATGCTTTTGTATCATGTTATTTCTGCAATACTGTTCAGACTTACTCGTTTCACTATACCCTTTATTAACTCTGCAAGATTTTGGAGGACTCCCACACCCTTCAGTGCAGAAGGAAATGGAATAAAATTACCTATCACTTTCCCATGCTTATTGCTTGCAACACTTGTATCTAGAGCCACAAACATTTCGTGCTTGTGTAAGTGGGGAGAAGGAAGCTGTCTCTGCTAGTATGTTTCCTCAGCTATACAAAGCCTTAAGACTCCTACAGTAGTTAATCATTTCAGTCTAAGTAGCTCCTGCTTTAGAGGTTACAGAATCTGTATGAGCTGAAGAAGACAACGTACTACTACACACTGTATTCTTTCCTGCCTCTGGCTTAGCAGAAGCAGAACACAAACAGCTTTTCTGGCCTGGACAATTTTGGAAAATCCTCCATTCTGAAGAAAATAGGAAACTTATTTTTCACAATGGGAAAAATGCCAACTTATGCAAAACACTGTTACCATTAATTTCTAATTCCTCTCCACATCAAAAATTAAGAAAACAATTCACCATCATTTCTTCTCCAGTGCAAATTTTATTAATGGCTGCATGAAAACTAGGTTTGCCAAAGGGACTGGCAGTACACAGCCGTGCAATGCAGACAGGGTAATAAAAAATAGTAATATATGAAAATGTCAAATAACAAAGAATGTAGTTTTATGCACTGAAACAACATGCCTTTATAGTAGGTGTTCTGGTATGTGATACCCTGTGTGACACATGAAATAAACATCTTATTGCAATTAAATACAAACAACCTGAAATGGGACTTCTCCCTTAGCACATGTTCCGTGACAGACGGTACCGGAGTGATATTTGCTCCAAACCAGATTAAATCAGTTTTAGAAACTGAATTCCATCGATGAGCAGATTGCACCATCTGCTTCTACTAATATACATTAGAGAATGTGTATTTTCCATAACTGCATATTTACTCTGTAATCAGAAGACTATAAGACAAATAGCGATAGCTTAGTCTATGGAATGACTGAAAAGTACCGTCGTCATTTATGTTAAGGATGTCAAGGGTGCAACAGAGAAGCAGTTAGGTTATTCGAAGGCTGTGCAATGAAATAATGAAAGGAAATTAGGCAACAGAAAATTTAAGCAGCACACTGGGACACAGTCACTGCAGTGATGAGAGAAATATAAATGCAAAAAGTGTAGATGTAATAAAATTTCTTACTAATAACATGTAGGAAACAAGAGAAATAATCTTCCAGCCAGAGCCTAAGCAGAGATGGCTGGAAATATGAATTTTTATTACATGTCTTTTGTATTCTCAAGAAAGAAAAAAACCTTGAATCAGGAGGTAAGCCAACATTTAAAGTTTTCATGGAATAGAAATGCTTCAAAATTTTGTTTTGGAAACCCAAACATGATGTTCCCAAAACAAAATATGCCTTCCCAGTATACTCAGCAGCTGCTGACTGAAATTAGTGCAATTCCTGTCATTTCACAACTACCATTTCCATGGCTTGTTGTGGTGACAAAAATGACAAAAGCTACCCCAGACTCCAGCCCAAGGGCTGCCAGAGCATCCATGGTGCCTTGTTTCTGGCAGGGCAGCTGTGTGAATTGCCCAGGAATGTTAGAGTTCCGCATCCCCAGGTCAGCCAGCTCCTTATGCCACCCACCATCAGGGCAGTCGGCCAGATGACTTCAGAAACGCTGACAGCTCATACTCAAGACGTCTTCTCATAAGCAGCTGAAAAGTCAGGCTGACACACTGGTTAGATGCTCATCTGATATGCCAGGATCACAAAAAAGAACCTGAGATGAACGCTTGAGAAGCCAGGGTGAGATTTTAGCATTATTATTCTATTTTTCTTATTATCCTCAGTAGCAATGATAATTATTTCCAGGCCAGTAAGATATTGCAACTAATGAAACAGTATTTCATAAGGTATGACAGTCTTTTTTTTTTTGGAAAGGACAGTCAAAGAAATGGAACTACTGGGGCATTATTATGCCCCAGTACAAATTTGTAGAGGTATGGAACAAACCATGTTGTAAGAGAAAACAGAGTGGAGGACTCCAAAGGGCTGTAAAGCAAAAAATTACAAGATTATGACATAACTGAGGTCTACAGTATCATTTGGTCCACCAAGACAACAAATAAGGAACAATTGTATGGTTTGAATACCAGAACTAGCACACATTAAATCTGTAAGACAGGAAAACTGAAAACACCACAGGAAAGCTATTCTTCACACAACTTGTAAAGAAGTGATGGAACTTCTTGCTGCAGGATATTATTGATGCTAAAGGATAAATTCCTAAAAAAATAACTGTATTGATGGCTGTTAAGCACCAGGGCAACCCAAAAGTCCTTGAGGTACAAACTGCTTGAGACTCAAGGATTATGCCGAGGAAGCACATGCTTGCCCTGTTCTAACAGTCTATTATTTCCATCTCACATTGGGTGAGACAGTTTTTGCTCTGAACCACCAAAGACATTATTAAATTCAGGCATAAAAAATGTAGAACGCATCAAAAGTAATATTATGTGTATCACAGCATAGGCAAAACGTGCTGGATTTAGCAGGAAAACTGAAGGCACAGTGCACTCCCCCTCTCCTCAAGCAGTGCAAGGTCTGAGGTGTGCCCTCCATGGCACACCAGAGGTGAGCAGCTATGGAGCATAGCTATAAGCAGGTCTGTAAGACATAGATGGAAGATTTGCATGCGTTAAATCCTTGTTGCAACTCAATAAAATTGACAATTGAAAAAGAGAACACATATCAGACATTGTTGTGATTTCTGCTCCCTCGCTTGAAATGACAGACCTGAGAAATGTTAATTACAGGGCCAGTAATCAAATGTCATAAACAGCTGCAGTAGACGAGGGGAAAAAAAGAAAAAGAAGGATTTTAATGTCATTCAAAATGGGTGGTAGATTTAATTAGCTTCTGCTCCAAGGTACCTCTTAACAGAAGGATGGGATCCAATACAGGGACACAAAGGCATATATTGTTGCAATCCTATTGTGAGAAGTAAGTCTAAGAGAGAGAAAGAAAGAAAATTGAAAGGAAGACTTTCTGCACCAAGTATTGTTTCAAAAGCAAGGCTTTTGACTTCAGACTCCTGGAGGGAAGGATCTTGTAAAAAAGTAAGATGAACCTGTTTTTTGCCTGAAGCTGGGAAGTGACCATGCTACAGAATGAATTTCTGGCAGGACATCAGAACACCGCCATCAGTTCACTTGCCAAATCTGGACTAGTCAGCTTCTTCATATGTCTATTTCCCTGCTTGAAAATTTGGCTGAACATTGATATCTAAATGTAAAGCCTGTCATGACTCCTGGATACAGGCATATTACACAGAGTATTAACAAACCCCACTGGGCCATGCCCTCAATATGCAAATGAACACAGAGGTACCACTTCGGAATAACATGCAAGCTAAATAGTTGAGCCAAAAAGAGGCAAAAGAGCTATAAAGTGAAACATTTATTCCTGCTGACCAATGAAACTACAGAGAAATTAAATTACTTGTTCAGGATAGACATCCATGAGAAAGCTGGGTATTTACACCCATGACAAAAAGACCTAGAAGAGCTAAAATGAAGCAAAAAACAAGTTTGAGAGTTACTACATTTTAGTAGGATAAAATAACATAGTCATCACCTGATGAGGACAGTCTCAAGTAGGGAGCCCTACACATCTGTACAGACATTCAGACAGGCCCATCTCCTAAAGCTAGAGAAAATGAAGAACAAAAACATAGGCAGAAAAATATTATGAAAAATTGGAAGCTTTTTGATATACAATGAGGAAGCTAAAATTACATAAATAAAAGAGGATTTCTTCAAAAAGGAGTAAAGGTGCAATATGCGAGAGAAAATCAAACCAGCAAGTAGAAAAGAGAGGCAAACAGACAGCCATCATAAGATACGAATTTTCTGTACTCCACACAGAAGATTAGGGACATCAGACAGGGTTCTGTTCATAAACTGGGGCTTCTTAGGAGAAACACATCCACCATTTGAGGTGGAGATAGGGAATCTGCTATTGCACTTCAATCTCCATCCAAAAGTCAAACCAGGGCATCCTCAAGGCTATTTCAATGAGCAGCAGAAATATTGATGGAGTTAAGTATTTCTCTCTTGTAATCTTGTTTATTTAAAAAGAAAATGTCTACAGCTTTGTTTTGCTTGGAGATGGGCTACGAGCTGCTTGTTTTGAGTCATTTACTTTGACAGAGTTGTTCCTAAAAAGCTCCTATCTACTGCAGCCAGAATCTATGCATGAACAAGATGATTCTCTTGTCAGCTGGCTTTTCTATAGCTATATCCTTTAAACTTGACTTTTCTTTCCCTTCTTTATTAATACTGCACTGAACTGGAAGTACTTCTGCATCCTGCCAAACCTTCAACATTTTTTTTTCTTTAACATGCTGAACAACACCAAAGCAAAACATTATTTTTTAGAAGTAAGGAAGATGCCTATACTTTGAATGAAAACTACTGATTTGCCTTAATAGAAGTAAAAAAAGGAAGTGTGTGCTAATTGCCTGGTCCCTGAGAGCTCAGTGCAGATGACCCTTTTTAGCCTTAATTCCATTCACAGGGGAGCTTCAATTCACACTCAGAACTGAAGACAAAGCCTGGTTCAATTTATTTCATTCTGACAGTAACTGAGTCCAGGCCACATGCTTGTGTTCCTAGTGATTAATAAGGAGAAGAGATGCAACTGTCAAGCCAGTGTGAGATGCCAGGTTATCCGAAGAGCTCTTGGGTGACAAAGCAACACTTAATCTTTCTGAAGGCAGTGATACAGAGTGGGTGGCCTCAACCTTGCCTTTTGTTTCAAGAAAAATAAAAGCCCGCCATTATAGCAGTATTTTCTTTGCTTAGACAGTAGAGGCAGACCAGTGAGAAAAGTAAAACCAAGTACTATATGACAACAAAATATAGCTGAGACATAGGATTCTGCACCAGCAGTAAAGGTACATGCTGCACTTGATTCTTGCACTCCTTGCATTTGGTAGGATTTAGGGATCAGGCCCTAACAGCTCTAATAACCATTTGGTTGGTGTAGTGCATCATAAATTTAAAATATTAATTTTTGCCTTTTAGGTTTTAAATTGCCAAATAAATATCTTGTACCTCAGTCATTTTATATATATATCTAAAGGCCCATTTAAACATCAAAGCTGACAGTGTAACTAGATGTTTCCCTTCCTTCCAACCAGGACATAGGTCTTTCTGAACTTTGTAAGAACTTGTGCATTTATTTCTAACAAGTTTTGGACATCTCTACCAAGTATCACTTCTACTTTGCACTCACAAGGTTTCCTAAATCCCAGACTTGAACTCTGTGTTTTTTCTTTTATTAACAGTATATGCAACATTTGGGTAAATATGCTTATAAATCCTCTTCTTCTCTGGCTGATATATAGGACACTTGTGCTTCACTCATTAGTTTCCGAAATTGATGTGTGTATCATCTATGTAACTCCAAATTACTTCATGCATAATTAAGCACTTCCTGATTTTCATTACTCATGTTTATCTCTGTAATATTTACACAGCACCAATCATACAGCTGCCCATGTACATCACTGAACAATACGTTTAATTTGGTTGTATTCCTCTACAAGAGAGGATATTGTTTTCAAGGGCCTAGTTCCAGCCTCATCACCCAGATGGCTTAGGGACCAACAAGTCTCTGTGGTGTGTAAGTTCATTTGAATTTACAGACCCTTTCAGAGAAATAAAACCACAAGTAAAACATGTATGCCATTTTATTTCTTAACTTGTGCATCTACAGCTAAAACATACCAGCTTGGATTCACTAAAGCTAGTAGTGTACTACTACTCTACTAGTAAATCCATCCACACTCTACTTGTGACTCCTTACATACAGTTTTAGGTTTGGGTTTTTTTAACTGTATTAAAAGAAATGACCCTGTTTAGGCCACACAACTGGTTTTCAAGAAGCCTTCACAAATCTTGCTTTCCTTCATACAGATGAAATCCCAGTACATACACTGGGATAAAAATACAATCCTATTTATTTCCCCAAACTTTATCCAATCCTCCACTTTGCCACTTTCTGGGCTTAAACCACGACAAGAGGATACTACATTGAATATTTGTCTTCTAATATAAAAATGAGCTAAAAAGAGTTAAAAAAAGAAATATCAATAAAATTTAAGGTTTAATAATCTACTCAGATGGGGTGATTTAGGTGTCAATTTATAAAACCTACACCATTACTCCTACTCCATTACATAGCAGCATAACTATGCTGTGGGTGTTTCTCTCAAAATTACCCCGAGTATCTCTCCTGGTCGATACTGCATTAATAAAGTGTATTTCATATTACTTTATATTTGTGGTAAAAAGACAGGGAAAAAGGGTTTGGGTGCACAGATATTAAAGCAGACACGTTAGTTCTGCTGCAATTTAATAGGAAATATTTAGAATAACAGAATCACAGAATGGTTTGGGTTGGAAAGGAATTTAAGGTCATCTAGTTCCAACCCCCCTGCCATGGGCAGTGACTTCTCACACTAGACCATGTTGCCCAAGGCTCTGTCCAACCTGGCCTTGAACACTGCCAGGGATGGAACATTTACCACTTCTTTGGGCAACCCATTCCAGTGCCTCACCACTCTCACAGTAAAGAACTTCTTCCTTATATTTAAGTTTGAAGCCATTATCCCTTGTACTATCACTACAGTCCCTAATGAAGAGTCACTCTCCAGCATCCTTGTAGGCCCCCTTCAGATACTGGAAGGCTGCTATGAGGTCCCCATACAGCCTTCTCTTCTCCAGGCTGAACAGCCCCAACTTTCTATGATTCAATTTCACAGCATGTGTGAATATAAATGCTCCAGGGATTTAATTAGCTGTATTTTATCATAACTTGCATTCCCATAGAGAGATGCTGCTCCTGCATCATGCTGATAATAACAAAGACCAACTGACACTTAAGAGCACATTTGAAATGGTTTTTTTCTGAAAACATTAGGCACAGTAAAAGAACCACTGAACAGTGTTAAACAAAAGTATCAATGTTTTTCCTAGTTGGTTTCCTATACTGACTCAAAGGGCAGCTTATTTTACACAGTATAAACAAACTGACCTCATGAAGTTGTATGCTTTGTCAGTCTAAAAAATGTATCTTTTGCTTCTGATACCAAAAGAACTGTGCATGAAAATCCTCAGTGTGCTATACCCATAGCTGTGCTTTATGAAAACATCCACTTGTTTTTAAAATAATTATTTTGATCAATTAACCTCTTGTCAACTGAAAGGCCATTTCTGCAATATAGCTATTTCTTCGTGCTCTAACCATTTTAATCATAGTTTCAGACTTTTAGGATGTAGTCCTTATTGCTTGCATTTTCCTACAGAGTATGAGTACCTTCTTTTCAGGGACTTTGTTGAAAAGTTCCTTTCCAACATGCATCACCAATTGCAAAGTAGTTAAATGATCTCGATTTTTCTATGCAGTGCCCAAAGGTGAAAACAGAAGCCAATGTCCAAGTTGAAATTAGAATTCAAAATAAAGTGATGATTTGAATATAATTTGAAAATCATATTCTGTTTCTTTATTTTGAAATTTATTATAGAAATACAGACCTAAGGCGTATTTCTCTTTCAGATATTATCACGTACATCTCCAGGTACGCATCCACATACCATTCAGTCTGCTATTTTTATCACATGTTTTTATACTCCCCGCCTACAATCAGGTACACTGAAATTTCTCTTTCAAGATGACTTCTCAATTTAAAATATATTCCAGAAAGCTGGGATTTTCTTCCCCCTTTATACATAGAGAAATCTGCCCCTGGATATATTTGTGCTCCTGTTTCTCCTGTTTTCCAGTTATAAAAATGGAACGAACAGGTAATGTTCAGCCCTGTAACAGGTTTTGAACATAGGACTTTCTTTAACCTCAGAAACAGCTATAGTTAATGCTGTTGGAAAGCTAGGATCCTTTCTTTTCTTTCTTTCAGATATGACACAGGAACTTTTAAAAATGAGCTTATCAGCCAGAAAGTCTCACTGCACCTATCCCCAACTAAACCTTTTTTTTCTCCCCCTCAAAAACCAACTTTGCAACTGCTTTTTCACCTCCCACTGCTTTTAAATCTGTTGCATCGTCATGGTCATGACGGTCTACAGATTAACAGAAGCCTCAGTTTACGAAAAGTTAAGCACTCATGATAGCAAATATTTTGACATTTAGATTCTTCATAGAATCACAGAACAGTTTGGCTTGGAAGGGAATTTAAAGATCATCTAGTTCTAACCTTCCACTGGACAAGGTTGCTCATAGCCCCATCCAACCTGGCTGTTGTCACATTCCTAACTTATTCTAACCTGAGCTAACATGGTTAATAAACAATTCTGCAGAAGGACAGAAGCCAATGTGCCTCCACTGTCTGCATACTGGAATCATGAAGCCAGAGCCTCATGTTATTCATAGAAATGGACTCTGTAAAATCCCAGACTTCACTATGCCTGTTCATGGGAGTGCTATGCAAAGCCTGAGGACTGAATACAGTCCAAGAGCAGAAGGAGCATAGCAAAGCTCTTTGGAGAGCTGGTTCTTTTTTTAATTCATCACTATTTCTTCCTTATCTTCCTCCTTGGCAAGGTCTCAGTCAGCACTCAGGCATATACACACAATCTGACAGGACAGCAGGACAGTAATTTATAGAATCATAGAATGGTTTGGTTTGGAAAGAATGTTAAGATCAAGTAGTTCCACTCCCCTGCCATGGGCAGGGACGTCTCACATTAGACCATGTTGCCCAAGGATCTGACCAACCTGGCCTTGAAAACTGACAGGGACAAAGCGTTTACCACTTCTTTGGGCAGCCTTTTCCAGTGCCTCACCACCCTCACAGTAAAGAACTTTTTCCTTATATCTAACCTGAACTTCCCCTGTTAAGCTTAAACTCAAGCGTGTCAAAGCCACATTCAAATCTGTATTACAACTCACAGTATACAGCTCCTCCACTAGCACTAAAAAATGGGTTAGCCAGATATTCCTGCAAAAATACTGAAGCAAACACTTTCCTGGCATTAACTGTGGTTAGAACCAAGTCTATCCACACTTCTCTCAGTTTCAGCATGTTGACCTGTGAGATAGTGCTGTACCTGTTAACTTCTGGCGGGTGTTTTTGGATTAGCAGTAGAATGAATTCTGTGAAACATTTGCCAGGACAGATTAATAAATTAATGAAGCTGGAAGTTTGCCATCCCTGGCATTAGTTATTTGTAAAATCAACTGTAAACTGTCAATAGAATACATTGTATATTTGAACACAGAATTAAATTGCTTTATATTTTAAAACTGCTGAAGAAGATGACCCCTGGATAAACTCACTCACAATTTCATCTGAGCCAGAAAGGGCAACCCTAAATTCCTGTAAGCAAAACTGCAGCAGTACTTGGCAACAGCAGGAGAATCTGGCACACTTAAAGTTTCAGTGAGGTAAAAACGCTGGATGAAAGAAGGGAAGGAAAAGTGGGGGGTAGAAAAGACACAGAGTGAGCAACTGAAAAAGATGAGTCTGTCCTCCAAAGCTTCCCAACTTCAGTCAGTCTGCAGGTGCAGGTTTCACTATTGGCTTCCTCCACCTTGTAAATGAAAGTTCTGGCCTGTGCACACAGTGGTTTCTAAATTGTTCAGAGATGGCCCAACTAGAAATGTCTTTAGACAGCTACATTACACCACCTTAGAAAAGACAATGGATTCCAAAGAGAAAAAAAAATAAAACTTTGATAGGGCAGGTGACATACATCAATATATACTGATATGATATATATGGATATCATCAGGATAGTAATTCAGTTCTGCAGAATCACTTTTCGGTGTTTTGGTGGGTCAGAAGCTTGGGTGAAGATAAGCACACCATTTTCCTTCTATGTAGTAGTCTTCCTGTATTACACACACTCAACTGGAAACTTTCATTTCACAATGAACACAACATATAATCTCTCTCAGTTTCATTTTACACAGTATCTTCCTTCCACACTCATGGTTTGCAAGCTCCTGAAACAGGACGAGCTGATAACTCTCAGATGCCACACTATCCATTTTAAATTTGTATTTGGACATTGCAGGCTTTCTGGGGGGATTTGGGAAAGCACAGAGCAGCCACCTGGAACAGTCGCCTCCAACACAAAACAGATATCCACAACTCCTGTGCAATATGGCATTTCTTTACTGCACGGGAACAAATCAGTTCCTTGCCTTAGGCCTGAAACTAATTGTCCAGTCTTATATCCATGTATTACTTCCACAGAATCCCAGGATGGTTTCGGTTGGAAGGGACCTTAGAGCTCATCCAGTCCCAATCCCCTTCCATGGTCATGGACACCTTCCACAAGACCAGATTACTCAAAGCCCCATCCAACCTGGCCTTGAAAACTGCCAGGGATGGGGCAGCCACAGCTTCTCTGGGCACCCTGGGCCAGTGTCTCACCACTCTCATTGTAAAACATTTCTACCTTAGGTCCACTCTAGACCTACCCTTTTTCAGTTTAAAACCATTTATCCTCATCCTGTCACTACAGGCCTTGGGTAAAAAGTCTTTTTCTTTCTTAAAGGCCTCTTTTATATATTGAAAGGCCACAATAAAGTCTCCCCAGTGCCTTCTCTTCTTCAGACCGAACAAGCCCAACTCTCTCAGGCTCTCTTCATAGGAAAGGTGCTCCAGCCTTCTGATCTCTGTGGCTCTCTTCTGGACTTGTTCCAACAGCTCCATGTCCTTCTTATGTTGGGGTCCCCACAGCTGAATGCAGCACTGCAGGTGGGGTCTCACCAGAGCAGAGTAGAGGGGGAGAATCACCTCCCTCAACTTGCTGGTCATGCTTCTTTTGATGCAGCCCACAATATGACTGGCTTTCTGGCCTGCAAGCACACATTGCCAGGTCATGTCCACTTTTTCAGCTACCAATATCCTCAAGTCCTTCTCAATAGGGCTGTTCTTGACCAATTCATCACCTAGTCTGACACTGAGAATTGCCCTGACCCAGGTGCAGGACCTTGCATATTATCCTATGTATGCATGCTACAGAAGACAACCACATCACACAAGAACAAACTCAAAATTGTAAACTGAAGTAACACAGATCCTAAACCTTAAAGATTATGGGTACTTGTCAGAAATATGCTCAGCTTCAACTTTCTGCATGGGCAGCAGGGAAGGAAGGAACTGAGTGGAAGCAAGTCTGCAGCATTCATGCCTTCCTGTTGGAGTACATCACAGAATTCAAGGTACAAGGTTAGCTCAGAAAAACCTTTCCATTCCAATCTCAGGTATGGATAAAGCACATCAGCCCTTTGACAGTTTCACATGCACTATTCAACAAACATACTTGTGGCCAGTTTTGTAACACACTTTCTACGTGTGCAGATGCATTTGTGTTAGGTCCCACTGATGGTACTGGCTTAGCGTACAGTGCTAATTTTTCACTGAAGCACCACAGATACTGAAATTACAATGACTAAATGTCAGCCAAACCCAAACTGCAAAGGACGAAGCAGCTTAGCAGAAACATCGTAATAGATCATAACCAGAAACCCCGGAAATCGTATGATTATGGTCTACAAGGTTCACTTAAAATGTATTTCATTTAAAAACAACGTGCAAATTTCATACTCAGTATAGACTCAGAAGGAAGGAATACTGTGATGATTAGCACTGACATTTAAGTCACATTTTGTTGATAGAATACCATTTCAGAGGGACACCATCTCATTCTCTCAAAGCCATGTTGGCCTTCTGATAGTAACCAAATTAAAATAGCAGCATGTATTTTGTTAAGGCCATAAGCAGATGTGTCTGTATTTAAAAGCAGGCATGGAAAATACAAAGAAGTTGAAAACCATCATTTTTACAGTACTGTTAAATTTGTGCATGCACGTGAATGTACATAAGAAGTATTTTAGGCAGTGCTCTTCTATACTCATTTCTGCTTCTTTCAAGCTGTGGAAAGTAACATTCTGCAGAAAAGGTTTTTGTGAAAAATACTACTGAAAATGATTTGCACTTGATTTGAAATGTAAATAACCCCCCTAGGATTTTACACTTCCTTCACTGTATTTGCAACTTTGTATAATCCGTTGGTCTCTGATACTTGCAGTCTCATTTTCTTTCCACGTAATTCAAGGTGAAAGAGAGTTTAAGGATTCTAGATGACTTAAACACAAGGATCCTACATTATACCTTTCTCTTCAAAAAAAGCAACTTACTGTTCTTTTTCATTTTATGGTGTTCTTCAGAATTCAGCTCCCAAGCCATTTAAAAAATGTCCCAGACTCAAGCACTGGCAGGTAACTGCACAATATCCTCTCTGGAAAACACTCAGGACCGCATCTGAATACTAACTGATGGTTGCAGTGCTTCAGTATGTGCTATGAACATCTGATACATTTAGAGAATGTCACCACCAGACTTTGCCACCTGACTATTCTAATCTTTGATTTTGCACAAGAATAACTTTTTGTAGTCAATGATACCATACAGTTTTTGGAGCTCCTTGGCAGCAGGGTAACTGTTGGACAATACTAGTCTACTGATCTCTCACAAACTGCAAATACCATCAGTAGTATGTGAACAAAGTTGCTTAAAAATAGAAAATGTGCTGTGGTGCTGACATTCTACATATTGTGTAAATTTGAGCTTGTCAGCCCGGTAGTTGCCAAAGTAGTTTTGCAGAACTCAGAACACCGGCAGTACTACAGCATCTGGCATGGTGGCTAGGAATAGATCCATAAGCTTTGGTGAGCTCTGCTCTGCAACACAGAAAATGCAAGATTTACATCCAAACTCTGATATCGATGTAGAAACATAAACTTTTCTATACCAGCTAGTTATCCTGCCTTCCTTGACAGGGTCAGAGATGGTGGTAAATGAACAGAAGGTTAGCATGTCTAGTAACACAAGATAAGTCATGAAACTGCACTCTCTTTCAGAGATTTTCACCTATTATAGTGTGACTTTCATACTCCAGATGGGAAAAGAAGATGAAAAGTAATTGGTGCTGCCCTGTGAACAGGAAGGATATCCCTAAGTACTAAACAAGCCCCTCACTGACATTTGGAAAGCACCTTAGCAGCAGAGCCATCTTTATAATTATTGTAGTCCTGGTAACAGTAAGGTAAGAAGACCTCCAGCTCTATATGACACCAAAGACTTTGGTTTCAAGAGGAGGGATCTGTGCCACTGACATTTCAATTTGCTGCAAATACAAGTACCCAGAACTTCAGGTGCTGAGTACTTGGGCTTTTTCCAGCCTGAAGAAACTGACTATGACTGAAACCTGAATGTATTCCAGGGCGACTATTTTTAGCCTTGCCCCTTTCAGCAGGTAAGAAGGAAATGGATGCTTTTTGGCTCATTACCACCAAGGCAAACTAGACACATTCTTAAATGCAAAGAATCTGATGGCAGGGGAAAAGAAGCAGTGTAAACAGCAGAAGAGGAATACTGTTTCATGAACTCTGTGTTAATGAAACAGGACCATGAGAACTCCCAACTGCAACTACTGATTTCCTTCCCCAGCGTACAAAGAAAAATCCATGCAGTATTTACCATAAACTCTTCTTAAATATGTATCGTTAGGCATCTTTCTTCTTTTTGAAGCCGACCTTCATGCTAGGCTCCTCTCAACAATGTACTTTTTTAGAGGCACAGAACACATTCAGTATGGCCACTATCAAGAAGCACAAGAGCATCCCAGCAGCACCCTATCACACGATTTCAATTCGAGAGAAATGCAGGGGTCTCTGGACACAGTCTTGGCAACCAGTTTTAGGTGGCCCTTTGTGAGAAGGAGGTTGGACCAGATGACCTCCAGAGGACCCTTCCTCCCTCAACCACTCTGCAATTCTGTGCCTGTCACCTGGAAATTATGATATTTAAAAGACAGAAGGATATTTAGAAGACAGAAAGAAGTCAAATTTCATGCTATGCTGTAACAAAGACATTTTAAGGTAAAATAAAAGGAGAATGATAAATCAGCCAGCAAGGAAGCCCACTTTTTTTACATGCTCTGTCTCCAGGCATTTTGCAAAAGGAAGGAATCTAAGAACAAATGATCAGATCAATGATCTCTCCCATAATTAAGAGAGCAGCAGTTTCCATAACTATTGTGATTCATATGATAGTACATTGCAAAAATATATTGCAAAAAAGAAGAATGTTTCACGCCTCTTTCCTCTCCCCAGAGTGGCCCATATGCACCTCACTACTGCTGAAAATAACAGGAGGGTAAAAAAGGATATGTTGACCTTCTGCATGGAGCTGCAGGTTTAAGAGAAACACGATAAAATATCCACTGCATTATGAATAGTAGGTTACTCCATATTTATTAGCATTATTATAATGGCTGGAAGCAGGGACCAAAATTAGGACCTTTTTATATCACTGAACAAGAAAGCATGGTATTACAAAAGACCTATTAAAATCCAGTCTCAGAACAGCACTTGTAAGAACAGTAAAAGATGACAGACAAAATGGAAAGGACAAGAGACAGAGAAAAGACCCTAAGGTCACAAAGTTGGTTTGGTTGCAAATCAACAAAAGCAACTCTCCCAACTTCCAAAATAGGAAATAGCCACCCCTCAGTGCTGCTGAACTCATCTCCCTTTAAGCTGATTTTTCTTTCTCGCCCTTCTTCATCACTCTCTTCAAATAATGTGAAAAATGGACCCAAAATGGACAAACTTAATGGTCAAATGGACAAAATGGACAAAAAGAAACTTAAACACTAGTGTGCCTGCTATTTGGCAGTCCTGTTCTTCACAAGTAGAATGTGATTTGCTCGATGTATAAAAATGGTGGGTGTCCAGGAATATAAGGGAAATATAAAATAAAATACTTACCAATACAGCTTAACCCTTATGAACATGATTATTAGACAATTTTCTACAAATTGCACATTATTCTCCAGGAAAAGTTGGGATTGGAAATCTACCAGTACATGGAAAAGAATATCATTTTTGTACTTAAGGATGAGTTACCCACAAAACATCCTAGGGAATGTCTTTTTGTATTATGCTGAATCTTACTTCAAGAGAAAGAAACTGGTCTTTGATACTTGAAAAATCAAGGTTTCACTGACTGACAGGCAGATGCAATCTCAGCATTGTGTAAAAAATGGCCTCCCACTTCAAATAAACTGAACAGCACTTAAGCAGTGTGTCAGCTTCTGCAGCAAAGGCACTAATATAGGCATATATACTCATTCTGAAAGGGAATTCACAGGCAACCAAGCATATCTACAAGAATATATGTGAAGTGGCATGCTGGTCAAATTATTCATTTTCTTTTGCTAGTAGGGCGTATTTGGTAAAAATCCTGGCATAATGCTCATTTCTAGCAATATACTGAGCTGTCAGTCAATACTCTTACAGTATTTTAGAGAAGATGAGCAACTCATCTGCCCTAATTATATTTCACTTGCTTGGCCCAGACTACCAACTGTCAGGACTTCTATTGACCTCTGTATAATATGGTTGTAAAGAAATGTGAGTTCTCAAAGTTCATTTATTACTCTAGAACATTTTGCAACCCACTTCTAAAAGCCTATCATGCATGTTTCTTCCAGTAGCTTTTCCTAAGGACTTTCATCACATTCTCTGTAGAAAACTCTTAAAAGAAAAAAAAAATTAAACAAGAAAATATACAAAATCTTTGCAGCCTTGTTATAAACTGTCATGTTGGCAACTACCACTGTCACTAGTGATACTTCAAGATGTATTTTTAAGTTACTTAAGAAATTTTTGGGAATTACCAGCCTCACTGAAGCGTTAAATGTCAGCTCTTCTAGGCTCTCTGAAATCCTGGTACTCCTTTCTGTTTTAATTTGGTGTACAGCTTGGGAGAGTTCAGTACTTCAGATTATGCAAAGTTGAATCAGAGTCTCTAAATACCCATTTTGAATGGCCACCAGCACATCTGATAATGAAAAAAGGGCTCTGCTTTTATCCCCGTTTTTGCCTGCATCCACTCCTGTTGGGAAGCACTATCAAACACAGCATCAACAACTGCCTGAGCTGCACTTTGCATGTGCCTTCAAAACCCTCCCCAAGAACTGCAAGCCTGGTGCCTGGCCACCCCATTGCAAAGGAACTTAGCAGTCCTGGAGACCTTGTAGCTACTCAACTTGACAGTGTCAGTTTGTATCACAGCTTTGCAGAAGTCACTTCCAGAGATTTCTCTTTTTTCCTTCTTAGCTTTTCCTCAAAATGAAATGTAGTTTCAGTGTCCATGATATTGATATATTCATATTATTTTTTAAAATAAAATTCTTTCTATAAGAAAATTGGGAAACAGAAGTAAGCAGAAATGGGAAAGGGGGACTGAGAAAGAACTGGGGAAGAAGAGGGTTTGCTATTGTCAGAGAGACGAAGAGAACAGAAAAGAGGACCAGTACAAGGACGGAAACAGGTGATTTGGTAGAGAGAATGTGAGATGGGGTGCATACCAGGCCCCATTTTCCTTCTTCTGTGCATAGCAAAAGGCCCTTGGAAGTATCAAAATCTCATTCTCATCTCCTCTGAAGTCATCTGGAGCTGAGACAATGCTGAATGCTTGGTGGACCTCTTTCTTTGGGGAGCCATTAACTCCAAGTTGGTTAAACACCAGCATCATGGAATGAAGGTAATGGAAACAAAAGTCTCCTGAGCCTCAGAAAAACAAAATTAATTGACATATAATGACTCCTCATGGTGGAAAGCTGACTAAAGTAAGATATGGAAAATAGTCTAGTTCGGGTGGGACTGGCTGTGGTGTCCATGGAGCCTACCTAGGGCAGCCTGGCAGAAGGGAAAGGCTGCCTACTTAAGGTGACACAGATAGTGAGGGCACAAGACTGGTGCAAATACAGTATATGCTGTACAACAAGCCATGCATGTGACATGCATGTGTGTCACATCTATGACAGACACCCTCTGCCACCACAGTTCACAGATCACCACCCTCCTTCATCTGCCAGGCTTGATGGGGCTAGGGGGGAAGTATCAATCAGCAAGAGCAGTGTAGGAACAGTATTTTCTGTGACCACCACATAATAAAACAGTCTGCAGCTGGGAACAGTCTGCCTCTTTTTTTCACCACGTAATACAAGTATTTTTAAGGGCGACCATGAGATCCACTCCTACAAGACACAAATTAGGACAGCTGCTCGGAAACCACACATTATTTTCCAGCTAGCCACAACAGCATTACCAGCAGCAACAGCAAATGTGTAACTATTCATTAAGGTGCTACAAAGAACAAATGCATTGTTAATAAAAAATTCCAGGAAATTCAATAGCATGGAGTTTTACTAGTAAAGGATAGCAGGTGTTTCGTGGTATTTATCCCCCTTACATAACTTGAAGTTCAGGAAAATGGAAAAAGATAAATAAACCTGCCAACAACAAAACTTCCAAAATGGAAAATACCAAGTGAAGGTCACACCACTTTTGTTTTACATTTCTGATTAGTTATCTGTAGGCACACATTTATGCCTTGTGTTCAGAGTGTTCTGCATCAGCCATCTACATCCTCCTGTAACCAAATAAAAAGCTGCTTCCTGGGAGAAACCCCTCCCGTCTGCTACATTCAGTAACGCTTTCACCCATACACGTCACCACATCCTGTAGATTCATTACCCATCCTGAAACCCCCACATCACACATATCTCCCACCTAACGGCTGGCAGCCCCATCACAAGACCATCACTTTGTCCTCTCATTGAAACTCTGCAGAGCAGCATGGAAATCAAATGCCACGCCACGCACCCATCAGCTGGTATCCTTGGCCCAGACACAGACAGTAAAACAGCCAGGATCCATATCTGCAGTTAATACCAGGGAGGTATATAATCCCTTTTGGTCACTGCTAACTCTCAGAAGACAAACGATTACAGTTATTGGAGTGTGCAGCTTAACTTCATTTTCTGGATCTTCAAAGTTTGAAGCAATTGCATTTATCTTTTAATTTTATTTCCTACCCAACTCAACTTACTACTGTAGCACTTAAAGCCTACACAACAGACTAGCTGTTTAATCAATATTACCAATTCCACCCTTTGAAGAGTCTCTCTCATGTAAAGCACAACAGTAAATAGAAAAGTGAATAAAAATGGTTTTAATATAACACAGCTCTATAACTTAAATGGTTTATCTTCAGTGCTGTCTCTTTTTTTTAAAGCACAAATACAGACTGTGGCATGTTGAGGGTGGGAGAGAGTAAAGGGAGTGAAAAGAAGAGTTAGATCCTACTACTCAAATACCATAGATGTTATTTGGACACACACCAATTTCTCCTGAGCCTGTGACTGCTGGATCTGCTAAATCCCATGCTGGTTCACACCAGAGAAGATTAAAAAAAAACCCCAACTTTTTAGTAAAAGGCAAAAAATCTTTAACAACACGGAATGTTAGAAACTAGTCATACACAGCCTGACAATTTTTCTACAGTAATGAAACAACGGTAGCATCAGTTTTCAGCTGCCACTGCTTCCAAACACAAGACTTGCTTTCATGTCTGTATCTTTGTTGCTCCTGTAGGAGCTGAACATTACAAAATCAAAGACCAGGAGGGGCTGCATGCATGTGTGTGTGACAGAAAGAATGCTGAAAAAAAAAAAATCAAAGTTTGGCTAGTTCGTCATTAAAGCTATCAGTTTTGGTTTGGTTTCCTGTTGCGGCCTTACCAGAAGTTTATCTGATCAACTAATAGAAAACTACAAAATGCAAACAAGCACTTGGATCAAGCAACCTGTGATTAAAAAAATTATGAAGCAAACACATCCCACAGACTATATTTGTATAAATTTAAAATTGCCAAATTGAAATGAGCCTTTTCCTGCTAACATCACATTTGCTTCATACTCCATTTCACACTGATGACAAAAATCATTATAGCAATCACAGAGCTCAGTCTGAAATGAAGCAGTTCACTATACAGGAGCAAACTTATGGTACTGATTTACCAACAGCTAGAACATAAAGTCTCAGAATTGAATAGATGCAATAAGGAAATACTGGAGCAGTTTAGACGACAGAGGAGACTAATAAAACCTAAGATACTCTAAGTGTAGCATATGATACACAGAAAGCAGATCAGAAACTGGGGGAAAACATCACTTTGCCTTTTCTGCATTTCTTTTGATGATCCCAGTCATAAACTAGTCACAGACAATTCTCTTCCTGAAATATCCTGCTTTATTTTTCTCTAATGACAACAAATTCACAATATAAAAACATGATTTAATGAAAATACACATGCTTAAAATAATTATATATGCATTTAATACCATGCACAATTAAATTCCAATTCTAATATATTACTAGAGAACATCATCAAGTTCATTATCCATATGATACGTAAATCACATAGTAAATTCTGGATGTATCAGATTAAATTTTCAAGCCACTAAACGATTCTGTTAAATGTATGTCCTGTGATTTCCATTGCAATTCTGACATTTTCAGCCATTACCTTTTCTAGCAAGTATGCCGGTTTAGGTCTAGTACTTCTCCCTGAATTCTTTCCTATTTGGGGTATTTTAAATATATTTCTAGAGGTGCGTTTTGTCTAGTATAGCACAGTATTATGTAGAATTAGATTTGGATAATCCACACAGAAACTCATACTCAAGAAGCATGTCCTGACCAGCCCAATGCAAACCTTCCAGTCCTCAGGAAATTCAGCCTCAATCACATTTGAATACAGCTATACCTTTACACATTCAGGTATTAAGCAGCATGATGTGTGCTCTACTAAGAGCTCTGCACATGATGGAATGCAGAACACTACACCATCCCAGCAAACAGTACCAGAGGGACGTATAAGCCCCATGTCAGCTTTCATACCCTCCCTACCACAAATCCACCCCAAAAGCAAGCACAGTTCTGACCCTGTATAAATCCTATGTAAGACCATGATAATACTAAAGTCATCCATCACTAGCAAGGCAATAATAAAAGCATTCAAGTCAGATATCACGTATCCATTTGTCATAGAGCACTCCTACCTTTTCAGTTTCATATAATTTTCACTAGCTGCAGGTCTGCATTCAGCACGTTGCACCACTATTCCTTCCAAGGCAAGTTTATCTAGAATGAAAAAAACAAAGCAAAACTGGACATTAAAATAAGATTCACTAACGTGGTCAACATTTGGATTATTTTTCACTAATTAAGAATTAGTAAATATAATGTAATCATAAGTTCTCAAACCTCAAATTAAGTTCTAAAATCTCTGCTATTTACACACTGAAGCAATATGCTTGCACAGCTGGTATCCTGTAGACTTCCTTTTTTTGCCATCATGTTTTACATATTAAGAATGAATCACAAAGACCAAATCTGAAATAAGAGATGTGTGGCCCTCCTTTCTTCAGACTGATGCAGTCAGATTATCTAGAAACTGGTTTTGGGAAATGTGCATTGAATACAGTCAGTGACCATGGGAAACATGAGCTATAAAGAGAACGCAACCATCAGAGTATCCAAAATCAGTAGAAGATATAATGAGGGCTAATTTAATTATTATCCTCAAAAAAAAGAGTAACTTATTTTCACCTTATTGCAATAAAAAACACCCCAAAGTGTTCACTAAAGGAACACACGCAATAGAATAATAATACTGCATATGCTAACACTTGGTGGAAAGAAATAAAAACTTGCAGTTAATAATCTAGAACATCACATACTAAATTTTAGTTAATACTACTCTCTGTACATTCACTGTAACACAGTCACTCTATAATCCAATGTGAACACCTAAGGAAAGATGACTAATAGAGTGGTACAATAGTACCAGCCTACCCTGTAAAGGTGGAAAAACGTAAAATTAGAAGCAACTTCATGTAGAAAAGAAGAGAGAAGTGATGGTGGCCAAACACCTGCTTTTCTACTATGATGTTCTAGTGCAGAGTATGTGTGTGTAGCAATTTATCCATTGCTTTTGGCCATAGCCACTGCAATATGTGTTAAACCAACACCTCTGAAACAGCCCTAAAAACACAAAAGGATGAGTTTTAATGGCTTGATTAGCTCTCACTATTTAAAATGTCTTTCCAACAGAGTCTCATCTTGCTATCACTGTAGGGTACTACACTGTCACTTGTCACCTTTAGCTGGCAATGTCACAGAGGCTAAAAGACATGCTTAGAAGTGTTGAATCAAAGTAACACAAGACATGCTGGGACACCGTTAATTTTAACATTGACTTATAGACTGAAATATTATTACACGTCGAAATCAAAGTCTGCTCTTGAATAATGCAGAGAGTGATTACTTCGAGACCATGTATTTTAAAATTATTTAATCTAAAATTTCTTGGTTTGATTTAAACTACATCCTTGAAAAGAATAAGAATACCACACTTTTCCAGTAGTTCTGGATTAAACGTTTTGCTGATTCCTAAGTTTTATGGACAGGAGAGGCAACTGAGCAAATTTGCCTGACTTCCTGTGTATCAGATAAATAAATTTTATCCTCTTTCTTATATACAGAACCTTATTTGTGGGTGAAAGTGGTACTAATATTGCTGCTTAATTTCTAATATGAATTTGACTTCAGCTTCTAGCAACTGATTCTTCTTATAGCTTTCTATACTATGCTAAAGAGCCTTTTAGTACCTGGTGTTATCTCCCTTTGAAAGTACTTACACATTATAATCAAGTCACTTATCAATCTACTTTTCAATAAATGAAGTAACTCAAGCTCCTGCATTATCTCACCACAAAGCATTTTCACCACATTTAAATCAGTTTTGGATCTCTTAGAATCATAGAATAGTTAGAGTTGGAAAGGACCTTAAGATCAAATAGTTCCAACCCCCCTGCCATGGGCAGGGACACCTCACACTAAACCATGCCACCCAAGGCGTTGTCCACTCCCGCCTTGAACACGGCCAGGGATCAACATTCACAACTTCCAGGGGCAACGCATTCCAGTGCCATGCCACCCTCACAGTAAAGAACTTCCTCCTTATATCCAATCTAAACTTCCCCTGTTTAAGTTTTAACTCGTTATCCCTTGTCCTATCACTACAGTCCCTAATGAAGAGTCCCTCAACAGCATCCCTGTAGGCCCCCTTCAGATACTGGAAGGCTGCTATGAGGTCTCCACACAGCCTTCTCTTCTCCAGGCTGAACAGCCCCAGCTTTCTCAGCCTGACTTCATATGGGAGGTGCTCCAGTCCCCTGATCATCCTCATGGCCCTCCTCTGGACTTGTTCCATCAGTTCCATGTCCTTTTTATGTTGAGGACACCAGAACTGCACACAATACTCCAAGTGAGGTCTCACAAGAGCAGAGCAGAGGGGCAGGATCACCTCCTTTGACCTGCTGGTCACGTTCCTTTTGATGCAGCCCAGGATACAGTTGGCTTTCTGGGCTGCAAGCACACACTGCAGCCAGCTCATGTTCATTTTCTCATTGACCAACACCCCCAAGTCCTTCTCTGCAGGGGCTGCTCTGAATCTCTTCTCTGCCCAACCTGTAGCTGTGCCTGGGATTGCTATGACCCAGGGGTAGGACCTTGCACTTGGCTTGGTTAAACTTCATGAGGTTGGCATCAGCCCACCTCACAAGCATGTCAAGGTCCCTCTGGATGGCATTCCTTCCCTCCAGCGTATCAACCGAACCACACAGCTTGGTGTCATTGGCAAACTTGCTGAGGGCACACTCAATTCCATTGTCCATGTCAGCAACAAAGATGTTGAACAAGACCGGTCCCAACACCGATCCCTGAGGGACACCACTCGTTACCTGTCTCCAGCTGGACATTGAGCCATTGACCACAACTCTTTGTGTGCAGCCATCCAGCCAGTTCTTTATCCACCGAGTGGTCCACCTATCAAATTGATGTCTCCAATTTAGAGACAGGGATGTTGTGTGGGACAGTGTCGAACGCTTTGCACAAGTCCAGGTAGATGACGTCAACTGCTCCACCCCTGTCCATCACTTTTGTAGCCCCATCATAGAAGGCCACCAAATTGGTCAGGCAGGATTTCCCCTTAGTAGAGCCATGCTGGCTGTCACCAAGCACCTTGTTGTTTTTCATGTGCCCTAGCATGCCTTCCAGGAGAATCTGCTCCCAGATTTTGCCAGGCACAGAGGTGAGACTGACTGGTCTGTAGTTCCCCAGGTCATCCATTTTCCCCTTCTTGAAAATGGGGGTTATATTTCCCTTTTTCCAGCCATCATTGGGAACTTCACCTGACTGCCATGATTTTTCAAATATGATGGCCAGTGGCTTTGCAACTTCATTCGCCAGCTCCTTCAGGACCCTCGGGTGGATTTCATCAGGGCCCATGGACTTGTGTATATTCAGGTTCTTAAGATGGTCTCGAACCAGATCCTCTCCTACAGTGGGCCCAAGGTCTTCATTCTCACAGTGCCTGCATCCGCCTTCCAAGATTTGGGTGGTGCGGTCAGAGCCTTTGTCAGTGAAGACCGAGGCAAAGAAGCCATTCAGAACCTCAGCCTTCTCCACATCCAGGGTAGCCAGCTCTCCTGACAGCTTCCAGAGGGAGCCTACATTGTCCTTAGTCTATTTTTAGAATCCCTTCTGGTTATCCTTAACATCCCTAGCCACATTTAACTCTAACTGTGCCTGAGCTTTCCTAACCTGGTCCCTAACTACCCTGACAACATCCCTGTATTCATCCCAGGCCACCTGTCCTTGCTTCCACCTTTTATAAGCCTCTTTTATCCTTTAAATTTTTCTCAGCAGCTCCTTATCCATCCAAGGGGGTCTCCTGACCCTCCTGCTGCACTTCCTTCTAGTTGGGATGCAACACTCTTGAGCTTGGAGCAGGAGATCCTTGAATATCAACCAACAGTCTTGGGCCCCCCTGCCCTCTAGGGCTCTATCCCATGGAACCTTACTAAGCAGGTTCCTGAAGAGCCCAAAGTCTGCTCTCTTGAAGTCCAGGGCAGTGAGCTTACTGCACGCTCTTCTCACTGTCTTGAGGACCTCGAATTCGACCATCTCGTGATTGCTGCATCCAAGACTTCCCTGGAACGTCACATTTCCAACCAGCTCTTCCCTGTTGGTGAGCACGAGGTCAAGCACGGCACCACTGCTTGTCGGCTCCTCTATTACTTGCAGAAGGAAGTTGTCTTCCACACAATCGAGAAACCTCCTGGATTGCTTGTGCCGGGCCGTACCATCGCTCCAACAGATGTCAGAGTGGTTGAAGTCCCCCATGAGAACAAAGACCTGTGCTTCATCTGCAGGTTCCTCTTGATCAGGCAGTCTGTAACAGATCCCCACAGTAATGTCTCCCATTGCTGTTTTCCCTTTAACGCTGACCCACAAACTTTCTGTTAACTGATCACCTGTCCCCAGACAGAGTTCCATACTCTCTAGCCTATCCCTAACATAAAGGGCAACTCCCCCTCCCTGCCTGTCGGGCCTGTCTTTTCTAAAAAGCCTGTAACCTTCCATTCCAACACTCCAGTCAAAGGAGCCATCCCACCATGTTTCTGTGATGCCTATTATATCCTCGTAGATGTGCACACATTTCTAATTCCTCTTGTTTGTTCCCCATGCTACGGACGTTTGCTAGAGGCATCTGAGCCGAGCTCCAAATGAAGCCAATGCATTGGCTGGAGCAGCTGGAATATCCCTACATTGCTTCGAGCATATATTATAGGTGCTGGGACTGACTGGGTGTGTTGGGATGGAATGAAGCCCCTGTCCCCAGACTATTGTCTGTACCTTGTTCAACCTTGCAATGATGGTTTCAGAATAAAGAGACCAGAAGACACAACACTATTGTACTGGTCTTACCATAACCATATACAGAGGTAAAATAACAGATACAGGAGCTGGCATTTTTCTTATTTCATTTCAGCCATCTCAAGTTTATTCAGCAAAATATCTGAATTCAGCTGAGAGGGAGGAATGGAGACTGTCAGAGGAAAAAATGGTTTCATCTCTTAAGATTCAATGATCTGCCCTGTGCTGGTGGGGTTTGTGTAGTTTTGGGGATTTTTTTTTGTGGTGGGTCTGTCTATGCCCCATAACTGTGCTTCATGTTTACTCAGCTAAAACTGGGTAAAGATCAATTAGTCTCTAAAAATCAAGCTCTGGGTATTAACAGAGCTGACTGGCTATTTTACTGCTAACACAACTATTTTAGGTTTTCTTTAAGCCTCACATTTTACCCATGGACACTGCATTCCCTATTCCTAGGTATATAATTGCCTTTGGCATGGTTGAAATGCATTGTCTTTAAACAGATTCTGTGAATTAAGGATCCCAGTCACACCATGCAAGTCCTGTCACAGTTTTTCACTGCCTGTCCAGCATCTGTGTCAACTATGACACTAAAGGACACTGTCCTTTTGCTAATCCTGGAGGAAGCCCTTCAAACTGCAGCCCAAGTGGCCTCCTACTCATAATTTGTTTCTGATAACTGTCAGCCAGTTTTTAATCTTGTTCTGTGCTTGCTATTTTTCTTTTAGACATAAATCAGAATGTCACAAGATTCTAAATTATGTGCAACACTACAAAATGCTAAACAGGCTGCAAACATGCTGTTACTTTAAACTCATGATCTCCAAAATAAACAAAATTCAGCTTGTTTGACCAAAAAAACTTTATATAAAGCCATGTTTGATAGCATTCATTATATTTCTGATCTATTCTACCTCCTGAATTCCATGACAGTTTTCCCACTAGTTTCTGTGGTACAGGTTCAAGGCTAACTAGCCTCTAACCATCTCAGCCACCCAGACCAGCTGTTGAACACCAACTTGCTGCTGTGAGTCTCTCTGCACCTTGTGTAATTTTCAAGTTATTTTTAAGAATCAGGATCAGTGAACCAGGTATCTCCCCCACACCAACTATTTAGGAAATGAACCTGCCAATTAAACATGCTTACTCTTAGTAATATCTCATCTTTGATGTCTTGACTAATACCCTCTTATAATTACCATTGATCCAGATTTGGCCTTTAATGTTCCAGTCACTTGACAGTACAGGGCTGTCCACAGTCTCCAAGAACATCTTGCAGCTAAGCTAGTCTGCTGTCAAAGCTCATCCATGCTCCAAAAGCCACGTTTATGTCCCACTTTCCTTGGATTCTCTTGGGCATTTTAACACATCCAGAGAGCATACCAGAATAAATCTGCAACAGTGCATGCAAACCTCTGGATGAGTGACTGTAGATGGGGAACACAGGCATTACTCGCTTTCCAGTCTAATTAGCTCTCACACACCAAACTCAAGCTCAGAAACTCAGGTCTGTCTTCACTTGTTGCAGGACCAGAGCTGCAATGGGGATATGGAGATGTGTTGGGAAACTCCCAATTCCAGCTTCATATCCCACTGACAATCATCACCAAATGAACAGAACTTAGCTAAAAGACTTATGATAACCTTAATAAAGAGACCTAGGACCAAGCCACAGCAACATTTTAATGGTAATTCTTTGCCTAACATTTGCCAGTTTGAAGCCTGCAGGTATTTTTTGTACAGTCAGATGAAAGGCAAACGAATACAGTATGTATTCTAATTCCAAATGATGAATGAGACATAGTGAGAGATTTAATAGAAAAAAGCATCACCTGCTTTGCCGAACAAACTGCAATCAAGAAAAGGGGAAAAAATTTGGCACAATCATTCTACCTCCACCCGTGGTACTGCTGGCAGTGTTCAAGGCCAGGTTAGACAGAGCCTTGGGTGACATGGTTTAGTGTGAGGTGTCCCTGCCCATGGCAGGGGGGTTGGAACTGGATGATCTTAAGGTCCTTTCCAACCCCAACTATTCTATGATTCTATTATTATATTACTATATTACTCTCCTTTAATTTTTTAACTGATTGACTTCCAACTCTGATGTTTTATTGGTTTTTGTACAGTCCCTCCTAGGTTTTAAATACCTGGCCCACCCAGCTCACCTCTCAAATACTGGCACATCTTTTGCTTTTTCAGTCTTGAACTGCAGTGCTCAAAAACTGTTAACAAACTCAATGGCAACTGTTGATAAGAGTTTCTTAGACAGCTATTTTAAATCTCTTAAATGCAAATTCTTCAGACTTGCTGATTTGAAAATCTTCAGTTTTAATTAGTGTGTAGAGCCTGTCTTCAATAGCTGTTAATCAACATCCTGAAGTTATTATTAGAAGGAAAATGCCTATGCTACCAACACTGTATGACAGTAACTATCGAGTGGCTTAATTGTCCAACAACCTGGCAAATTTTCTGTGTTATGACTAGCAAATTACCTCAATAACCCCAACAGATTTCATTAGCACAGCTTCCTAATACACTTCAAAAATTGTCTACCTCTTATAGCTGAGATTTCTCCTCATACCCTTTAATATTGTGATAAATAAAAGTAGCTGTTTTCTGTAACCCAGGTCATTTCCACTGACAGGACTCTCAGTGAAGCTGATGCTATTTGGACATTTGAGTAAGCTGAAACACTGGTAAAGCACCAACTTTCCTGTGCTGTGCTCCAGTCCTGAATCCTCAACTCCATGGCGTACTCAAGCTTCCAGAGCAGGAGGTTCAGGAAGAGGATGAAAGTTGAGGAGGAGTGAGGTTACTTTCCAAAAGGAAACATGTAGGACAGAATGAGGAGCAGATGCTTAGCCCCCTCCTTCTTGGATTTGTTCTCCTGTGTAGCTGATAGACACCAGCACTGCATTTTCACTGTCTCCAGCACAGCTTGCCTGACCAAGAAGAATCCAAGAATCACAAGATGGTTTGGGTTGGAAAGGACCTTAAAGCTCATCCAGTTCCAACCCCCTGCCATGGGTAGGGACATCTTCCACTGGACCAGGCTACTCAAAGCCCCATCCAGCCTGGCCTTGAACACTGCCAGGGATGGGGCAGCCACAACTTCTCTGGATGGCTGTCCTCTCTGGCGCAGCCTAAGGCTGTAACTTGGAAATGGAAGAGTACTACTGCAGCCACTACTGTAAGTGTGTGCAAGAGTGTGTAGTATATTTTATGACTCATTCTGGAATCAAAATTATACCCTTCAAGTTGCTGGATTCCAACGCTTACTTGAATAGCCATTGCAGCATACAGGTGACACCAACAATTTGTGAAGCAGCAGTCACTTCACGATTGCTAGCTACCAAGAGTGGCAAGCAGGATACTTCAGCTGGATAGGGCAGAAACAGACAGTTCGCTCAAAGTATGAGACAGCACACAGCAGCAAGTTGTTCTGTCTAAGTGGGAATCAAGAAGAGTCGGGATGTACTGGGCACATCTCAGCTATCACGTGCCTGGTACACAAACACAGAGACCCTCAGAGCACAAGAATGATCAAAGTCTTTAACTTGACTGCAAGAAATACTTGCATACCTTTACCAAAATGAACTTTTGGATGATCTTCCAATGCATGGACAATAGGCCAGAAAAAAAAGGACATCCAGCTCCTCTAGACACAGCTACACCTTCAGAAAACAGTGAGCTGTAAGAAACCACCCCACTAAAACTACACGGGGCACAATACCGTATGTATCACCAAATGCACAAGAAGAATGAGGGCTCTTTGGAAAAGTCTTGTAGTACAGCATAAAAAGTAGAAAATTTTATCAAAGATATGCCAGGCTTTAATTCTGTGTTACTGATGACTGTCAGCTGCAGTGAAGGAAGTTACTTGGGTTTGTGCTGATGAAAATTTTACAGCAGCTCTAACATTTTTCAAGTTTCAAAGGTTTAAATGTAAATATTCATGATCTCCACAGAGTGTTTTCCACATCAAATCGGTTTTGAATATTTTATCATACAAACCACTAAAATTTTACATGAACTTTCAAAGAACACTTACTCGTTCACAAAAGTGGAAAATTTCAACTGCAAGTGTTAGAACATTGAGAAGATGATGAGCATGAAAACTAAGTATTCTGTTACTGCTATATCTTAAAATGTAGACAGCTTAGCTGGCCGTGAAAAATGTCACGTCTCTCCTTGGAAATCCCTACGTACTTGTGCCAGGACATTCCTAGTTCAGCTTCAAAGTATTTCAAGATCACAGTGAAAGCACCACAGAAATCATTCTTTTAGGGTTTAACAGTCACTAAGATATGTAACTATGCATAGTCTAAGCACATCCACTGAATTTTCCATTACTTGACAGTAAATTAAATTTGAATGGATGCCTCCTATAATGGTGAAAAAACCCCAAAAACCCAACAAAATAATCACACTTGAAACTAACTGGCTCTTTCAGTTTCTCATTTATACACTCAATAATTGTAAAAGGAGTTAATTTTGAGGAAAAAATCCAAATGTTGAAAAACCAGAAGCTGCCTGAAATGTCTTTGACTGAAGTTACACTAATCATACCAATAACAGCAAAGAGTTAAAATTAAAACCATGACTAATTCCTGATAAATCACACCTAATGAATAATATCTGCTTAATATACCACATACAGCAGGAGGAAAAAATTGCATACCAGTACTAGGGATACCCTGGCAGGCAGAATAGCAAATTAAAAAAGTGCATTTATTTTTACTATCTTCAGTTATCAATTAATAAAATATCATAGTGATGACTCTACAGCATTGATAAACAGGCTTACAGACAGTAGGTACAGGAGGAGTATCTCACAACAGAAGAGATGAGTTTACAGAAGAATAATCTTACTTTTCACTGCTAATTGCACAAAGCAGAAGACATCTACTTGTGACAAATAAATCTTGAAAACGATGGGACCTCTCCAGGTCCAGCCCAAGGTAAGTGTTCACTCCACCCGTGCTGGGGAATGCATGCTGCAGCTCCTGCCCACTCCACAAGGAAGCACACATAGAGATGTGAGAGGAGCTTTCCCTTTCCTGGTCCAAGCTGCAAATGTTTAAAGGGAAATCTTGTTCTAAGAGGCAACTGAGAGTAAGCACAGATCATGGAGAGAAAACAGCAATTTGATTCAAGCGTGCTCTGCCGATGTTTTCCCCCTCCCTGTACCAAGTGTTGCTAAGCTCTAATGTTATCTGATGTTCAAAGCTATCTGTAGGCACACTAACCCTTTGTTCCACAGGGCAGCTGAGTTATTTCTATTGAGAAAGAACAAACTGATGCTAGATAGCCTTGGTGACTTAAAAAACATCACCAATATAAAGAGTAAATCCCTCTCTAAACCAATTTTTATCTATGGCACAGAGAAAGGGAAAAAGCACAACCTCATCAGGCTGCAGTTCTTGTGTTGGTGCAGATACTCCCATCGGCTGCAAATGGAAGATTTCACCACAAACTTAAACCAGCAGACCAACAAGTCCTCAGCAGAACTTCTAGCGTATTTTCTGTGAAAAAAATCTTACCACTGAGCACATGTCCAATAAAGGAGGAATATGTATGTGCATGCACTTCATAGATGACCCCCCGCCTTCTACAGACAGGGACACCTCTCCTTTCCATACTGTCCTGCTGTATGCATCAGGTACTGTAATCAGGACCAAAACAAATGTGAAAAGAGGCTTTGTGAAAATTAAAACCTTTGAAAAATCAATGAAGCTATCTGTTTAACACCATAAGTACTAAAGATGATTTGGCCAGCTAATATTACAAATGCATCTTAAAGTATTAAAAATAAGGTGTAATTTAGAATAGTAGCGTGCCTTTCTGTGAATAACCCCCGAGACTATGTAAACTTCTTAAAGAAAGAGAGAGACAAGCAGTTGTGATATCCTTCGTCCCTTATATAGTTAAATGCAAATTCTCCTTTACAGTCATATTCCTGATATCTCCCTGCATACACAGCTGATACGCCACCTACTGCAAAGCTGAGCTGACAGTCAGAGCAATGCTAGCAGCATTTCCCTTCCAACATCGTGCCGGAGCTGAATAAAGGTGCTTTTTTTAAACTAAAAAGAAAAATCTTTTTTTTCAAGCTGACAAGAACAAAGCAAGATAGCTGCCTTTTTGTCCTTGCTTTGAGAATGGAGAGAAAAATAAGCAGAAGAGAAAATGAATGCGAAGAAAAACACAGCAACTCCGAAGGCTCTGAGCAAGACAAGGACTATAAAACATCTCTGATTACTCTGAATGTTGGTGGCTATCTATACATCACACAAAAACAGACATTGACCAAGTATCCAGATTCTTTTCTGGAAGGGATCATAAATGGTAAAATAATGTGCCCATTTGATGCAGATGGTCATTACTTCATAGACAGAGATGGGCTTCTTTTCAGACACATTCTCAACTTCCTACGAAATGGAGAACTTCTTCTACCAGAAGGATTTCGAGAAAATCAACTTTTGGCACAAGAAGCAGATTTTTTCCAGCTTAAAGTACTCTCGGATGCAGTGAAATCAAGGTGGGAGAAGGAACAGCTAGCAACTCGGGAGACTACTTTCCTGGAAATAACTGACAGCCACGACCGTTCACAAGGACTCAGAATCTTTTGTAATGCTCCTGATTTCATTGCAAAAATAAAATCCAGAATTGTACTGGTGTCTAAAAGCAGGCTGGATGGATTTCCAGAGGAGTTTTCTGTATCTTCAAATATTATTCAATTCAAGTACTTCATAAAGTCTGAGAACGGTACACGGCTGGTACTGAAGGAGGACAACACCTTTGTTTGCACCCTGGAAACTCTTAAGTTTGAGGCTATAATGACAGCTTTAAAATGTGGATTCAGATTGCTGACCAGTCTGGATTGTTCAAAAGGGTCAATTGTTCACAGTGATGCACTTCATTTTATCAAGTAACCACAAAATCAAAGGAAACAAGCATGCAGCCAGTAAGCCTCCGTGACCTGCAGTCTCCTGGCATCACGATTATGTATCTAACTAGCCTTGTACCACAGAGCTGGCTGCTGATCAATTGCTGTGAGCTAATGGTATGTAAATCTCACAATGACATTCATCTCTGGCTTACTTAAGCTGAAAGAAAATTTTATGTCTGAATTTAATAAAAATTATTGCTAAACATTGTAAACACAGACTGAATGCTTTATGCTGTTTGTAATAGATGTTTTCTGGATGCTGTCTTACAACCAGAGAGTCTAGCTGAATCTTTGTGTACTTGGGTGATTAACATGCATACACCTAACTGCTCTGCTGAACAGCAAGTAGTGAAAGTATTTTCATATAATAAGCAGGCTTAAAATATATTTTGCTTATAACTAATTCAGAGTGGATTTTAACCGAAATAAATGATTTTAAATGTTCATTAGTCTTTATGCTAACCTATTGTACTGAATTTGCAAAAAAGGATTTAAGATTAATCAACTTGATTTTAAAGTTAAACGATTTCTCAATTCACTTTAAACTTACAGCTGTGTTTTTACATTAATAAGAATTGCCAAAGCATGTAAACCAAGAAAATAATGTAAGGAGGGGGGAATTCATCCTATTATGGGAAATGAGTTGAATCTGCACAGAATGTTAAATTTTCTAATTATATATACATCTCAAATGTCTAATAAAAATATTTGACATAAAGTTTCATGTAACAGGTTTCCAGTAATGACATCCTGCACTGCTGAAGTTACTATATCCTACCAATCACTTGTGCTTGTAAGGACAGTCGAGTAACAGAACCCTTGCTTTCCACAATGGCTTACTAAAAGCAAATAGTACTACTAGCTTTGAATAGACCACCTGCTGGCATTTAAGATGCAACACACTAAGTAACAGAATAAATACCTTCTTTCTCTCCATCTCCACTATTTATCAAATCTTTTCATTGATATTTCAAACAAACCTTTAATATCTTCTATGAAACAACTATATCTAATTTAACTGCAAGTGTTACAAACCAGCCACTCTGCAAAAGCAGACTGAAAAATCATCACAAGAGGCAGAAAGAAGCTGCACTAACTCTAAATTTAAGCTTTGTCCATCACTTAATCCAATCGTTATTCACAGCTCATATGAACCCAAAATTCAAGCAAAACGCTATGAAAGAAAGAAAAACCAACCAAATAGTTTCTCAACCTTCCCAAAACATCAACTTTTATAGAAATGAATGAAATAGTAAGAATGTCAACAAAATGCAGTAAAATCTATACGAGAAGTGACAACCGAGGAAAACGGCTAACACAAAATAGGCTGAGAACAGTTTTATTTCAGCTTTTAGGGGGAACAAATCCATCCTTGGTAGTAGTGACTGGGAATGCAAATGCAAAGTCTGCTTATCCTTCAACATTAAATACTATTTCACTTGTAACATTTAATGCATGTTGCTAACTAGGTCCCTTACAGAGATGAATTGAGGGAGGGACAATGTATCTCCAGACCAAGCAGCAGTGACTGAAACATATTACAATATGATTTTATCAAATGGGGAAATCTTCTCCAGAATAGTCCATCAGAATGAACTCACTGTTTAGAAACACAAACTTTTCTATCCAGTCCCCATGTTACAGACTTACAGATCATAAAAAGACATGGTTCCAAGTAGAACTTTTTCAAACTGAACTGTTTAAAAATCTCCACATTTCAGGCATACAAGCTCTAGAGCTGTTCATTTATCCCAAAACTTCTCTGAGTTTGTTCTATTTCATTACCTACCTACAAACAAAAGACAGTAAAATACAATTCTTTACATGCACCATCACCATGTGTCAGCCCCCCTCCTTTTCCTTCCTGCAAGTTCTTTTCAAACTCGTATCTTCAAAAAATCCCTTATTTACCACTAACCTTGTAGATACAAGAATCTGTGGGAATTCTGTGAGAAGTAAATGTGAAAATTCCCTTAAAGAACTCCAAAATCCTGCTGATTTTCTACATCAAGAGATAGAAACACTATAACAGAACAATTACATGAAAAGCCCTTTGTCGACACAACTGTCTACATAAGCAAGAAAAAAAGTGACAAGACAATCTAAAAAAGCTCCATAAGTAATATGTAAGTTTTAAAGAAGCATGTTCCCAGCACTGTCAAATACACAGACTGCAGAAGCACAGCGTCTGGAGGAGGCTGTTGCTCCTAGGATGTCAAATCATCCATTTTCACTTAAACACTTTTGGTTATCACCTTCACTTGTAACAGACCTTTGACTGAGATTTAGATCATTACAGTTGAAAAGTACAGAACAAAAATGGCAAAAAAATCAGGGTTTTTTTCAAATAAATAATACATGTCAAGTAAAATATATTGTGGTTGCCTGCCTTTCAGTTGGGCTCTTAGGATGGCAAACACCAAGGAACTGTTAGCACTTTAGTACTGGAAAGCATTACCAGTATTTCCTCTCTTCACTCATGAAAAAGCAGTGGAGAATTTGATGGTACTGCATTTATTGTAGGAAATGCTTTTGGAACATAAGCTATTCACAAGCTCATAATTGCAGGTAAAATTCAAACAACCTGACACATCTTTTAAGAATATTCTATAGCTATTCTCCAACGATTTACTGGGAAACCTGTATTTGCCAGGCTTTTGGCTCAGAGAACCTGCTTCCTTCTTAAACCTATGAAAAAGAAAAGAGAACTTGATACCATTTTTTTTCCCAAGTGAAAAATGTAATCGTTCCATGTCATAGTGTTTTCTAAACATTAGTAAAAATAAAATCCTGTGTTGTTTTGTTATCTAAAATTGAATGATTCGTTACCTTAAATCATGACCTTAAACACTTTTCACTGATTTTTTTTTTGTATTTCTGTGCGAATAACCCTGACATCTATGGCACACAGGTGAAGTCATCTGCTGTAACACTAACTTCAATCTTGGCTTCCCATTTTCATGAGCACTCATACATTTCTACAAGTGTCAGGGTCTGAGAGTTTTACATGCCATCCCTGATCAAAGGCACCTCACTCTGCTGTTTGATTCACACAGCAGAAACAGAAGGAAAATAGGGAGAAGAAAATAAATCATTCTCTTCCCTGTTCACACTGAACAAAGCCACAACCATGCTGAATCATATCATACCACTTCAAGCTAGCTAAAAACCTCAGTAGTTTTTCAAACCAGGGTATGGAGGTGTCTTGCTTTCATGTATGACCAAAATGACCACATAAAACCTCCATCCTGTGAATAACATTTGCTTTTTACTCCATAAATACACTAAATATAACATAAATATACTTTGCGTATGTTCAGTCACTCAGGTGACTATTTGTGTTCCACCACTGTAGGGTGTACCAGAAAAGGCACTAATACTATGACAGTATGAATACTGCACAGCAAGTGCTTAAGTCAGAAATACTAACAGTTATTGGAATATTACTTAAAATATGATGTGCAAAGTACTTCTATTCTTCCTTCTCTCATTAAGACTTGGATCACAATGAACCTAGCAGAAGAGACCTACAAGTATCAGCAAGGAATGACAATTTCCATAATTTCTCTGATGATCTTTAATTGCTTGGATAGGAGTAAAAAATTCCTCCCCCTTCCCCAAGGAGGCACTTAACCTGCTCCCAGGCTCAGGCAGCTCCACGTGATTCCCTGACCATTTTCTGGGTTGAGAAAAGGAGCCACCAAGCAGAAAGGACAGAGGGAGCTGAAGGCAGGACTGACCACCATACACTACAAAAAGAATATCTTTGCCCCTATGAATTCCTTGAAAAAATACAGGTAAATGACAAACTGATCCAAACACCCACACTTGGACACCCACCTTTTCCATCAGTGGAGGAGAAGTCAGGGGCTCTTCTATCACACTTGGCAATATGCTGGCATAGGTACCAACTATTTGGTTTATTTCTACATAAGGACAAAACCTAAGAGTTGCTGCACTACATCAGACTAAGGTCTGTCTACCCCAGTGTCCCCTGGTGACTGTGAACTGTTTCCATCCCCTGATCCCCCACATCTCTGTGTAGAATCACTGGTTTTGATCCTTTGACCCTCACATCCTTCCCTTGTTTCCCCCCACCCCATCATACAAGTACTTTTCACTTTTCTTTCACCACACCTCTCCCTTTCACCGGGCTTGTTACTGTGCTTTGTTAGGGATGCCTAGGTAAGAATATAAATCCAGGAAAAAAAATATGTAAGATGTTCCCCTGAAGTACTTCCTCAGTCTCCAGCCATTTACTGCCCAGTGACTTCTAGAGCCAGATGTGGTTTCTGGAGGTAGCGCTGATGCTGTGAAACACACAGGCTGCAGAAGGTCAAATTATAGCTCCAGCTATACCTTCAGTATCTGCTCACCCACCGACCAGTGTTTCACAGCATCATAATTGCGTTATTGACATTTTCACTCATGTCTTATTTTTAATTGCCTTTTTACATTTGTACCTAATACAACTGTGTAAGTGACAATTGGTCACTTCTTTTCCACAGTAGGTAATATTTTTCTGGATCCTAAAGTGGGAAAAGAAATACATCATTATTTGCAGCAATCAGTGGTACTGTTATTTTCACCTCTTGCAAGCATTACAAGGTTTCTATTCAGTAAGATGAAAACAGCTGAAGAAAATTATCTTCCTCCTCCTCTCCCCATTAGTATACAAGCAGAATAAGGGCAGGCAACAAATACTACAATTTAATAATGGCAGTGCCTCATCCATGAATTTATTTTGGTAGAAGTGTCATGTTGCCCTGATTCTGTTGACTTATGAATCAGGCTTGGGGATGAAGGGGATGAGTTAACTTGGGCCTTTGACAAAATAAGTATTACTTTCTTCACCCAGAACTGTTTCATATTTGATAAACAACTATTTCCTGACCCTAATTTTGTCTCCTGTCCTGCAACAAAGGACAGAAATTATTACACTGTCAGGGAAGAGAATACTAGTTATAAACCTGAATTGTTTTTATGAAGAGATAGGCTTGCATAATTCACAGGGTTGAAACAAAAGCCATCGATATGGCACAAGAAACTTAAGATCAGAAAATTAACATTATGGGTTTTAATTACTTTTGAAACAGACGTTCTCCAAGTCCTCTGTGCGGGTATATCACAGAGAACACTGCTTCAGAACACTGCCGCTGCAAACCATCATCATTTGCAATAAAATGACAGCAACACGAAGCACAGCAAGGACTGGGGAAAGTAGGAGGGATATGTATGATGACACCTGAGGAATGCAGATGAGCAAGCACTTGGAAAAAGAAAGCACAGCTTTCTTTCTTTCTGAGGGAAATTGCATAATATCCTGTGACACTAGACAGTGGATTTCTTTTCCTAAAAATGTGTTTAGTAGGAGTACCACACACAGCTAAAGCAGCAGTCTCCCAAAAAGCTGTTTCTGTCTCTGCTGGTAACAGTTTAACATCATTGCCATTATCATTTAACGCCACACTTGTTCATTTTAAGCTTCAGAAGAGAATATTGCTCTTCCACTTCAGACACAAAGCCATTCACAAAGCAGGTTACAGTAATTACAGCTGTACACAGCAGCTACTCATTTAAAACACTATTAGCACACAATGTCATGCAAGCTCAACATGTTAAGGTTTCAAAACCAAGTAGTTAGATGATGACTGTTATAAATTTAGCCATTTTGAAGGTATGTAAATTTCTGATAACATTAAAAATTACTATTGTATTCCCTTGTTTACTGGTGAAACAAATGACTTTGGGGGACAGGACCTTGGTTTAGAGAGTTTGCGAACCCACCATTTTTCTGGACAGTAAGGGGTGATTCCACTAGTTCCACCTCAAGCATTATTCATATTCTATATAAATATTATATAAATACAAATGACATGCCATATATAATACTTTATATTGCTACATATATATTTATTAAATATATTAATATATGTAAAAATGTTACTATATATACATATTTTTATTATATAGAGGCCTACAAGAAATCTGGAGAGGGACTTTTTACAAGAGCATGTAGTGACAAGGGTTAGGCTTTAACTGAGAATGCTTTAAACTGAGAGAGAACAGACTTAGATTAGACATAAGGAAGAAATTCTTCACTGTGAGGGTGGTGAGAGACTGGGACACAGCTTGCTCAGAGAAACTGTGGCTGCCCCATCCCTGGCAGTTTTCAAGACCAGGATGGATGGGGTTTGGAGCAACCTCGGCTAGTGAAAGGTGTCCCTGTCCAAGGCAGGGAGGCTGGAAATCAATGATTTTTAAGGTCCCTTCCAAACTAAACCATTTTATGGCTTTATCTCAGTTAGCTGAAAAATTAGATCTCTGCTCTTTTCCAGGATGCATCATTTTTTGCTTTTTGACACCACCGCACCCCAAGCCTTCAACAGCATCTTTGTTCCGGCTGCAGAAAACCTGGCCAAAAAGAGGTGGCAGGCTTTCTTGCTTACACCACCTGAAGGGAGATTCAGTGTTTTGTGTAAAGGGGTGGCACTTTACCAGCCACAGGAGCACACAAAAGAGATGAGAACTGAGATTTAAAAACCCAAGACTTCTTGCTAGGGAAATGCCTCAGGAAGATGAGGATCCAAGGGTCTTGCTAAAGCTGTGGGTCCTATACTCAGGGAAGCTTGCAGGGCTGGACTCCCCAAGCAGCAAGGATGGGGACGAAGCAGTGTGGGGAGAGAGCCTACAATATCTCAGCACTGGAGATGATGACGAGTAAGAGGGAGGGGCTCCGTGTCAATAACTGCCACCTGAGGGCCTTGGGTTTATGGAGAAGGCAGATGCCAACACGGTACAACACTGAGGCTGTGTAACACAAGTAACATCTAATTATCCTGAAAGCACTATATTAAACAAATTAAGAAAATAAATAATATAAAATTCTCTTTTGTCTTTCCGTATGTCAGGTTTCAGAAATAGAATTTTCTTTTTTTGCAGCAGAAGTCAGAGAAGTTCCCGTTTTTTTTAAACTGTTAATAGAAAACATTGAGCTACAGATCTGCTGCCACAGCTCCACAGACAGCTGCTTGTTATCTCAAAGGAGGTTCTTGATGTTGTACCATAGTGAACAGATAAAGGAAAAAAGCACATGTCAGAGGTGGGTACAGAATCTCTCAATTAGGGAGAAAAATTAAGCAAACAAACTAGCAATGAACAGGCTAAGCATCAAAAAAACGTAAACAGAAGCAACTCTAACACCAAACCCAACCAGTTATTACCTCTCTACTACTTAAATAAAGCCTTTGGCAAGTATTAGAGACAAAGTAGTACATTTTCTCAGTGCTGAATCTGGTAATTTCAGAGGAGCCTGGAAGCCAGGCTGATAAGAATCAGCTAAAGAGAGAAAAAGGTATTTGTGGGTTAAGAGTGTTATCAGTACTAACTTTATCTAAGGCCTGCAGCATTGACAAAACATTTTCTAAAATGAACAGCAAATAATGTTCTTTCCCAACAGGGCAGAAATCTAACGTAGGCAATTTTATGCCTTCTCACATGATGATAAAAGTCCATCTCTGTAAGACTTTTCTGCCAAACACAGATGATGACTTTAGAGTTTACTCACAGCATAGAGAAATCCCTAAGACAACCTCCATGAGTAACACAATATGCTGTGGCACAGCTACACACTGCTCCAGCTCCTGTATCATCATGGCTGTTGGCATGATGCTGGGGCTGGAAAAGCCTTATAACTGAGGAAGAACACAAAATGAGCTCTGGTAGATTGTTTCCATACTCAAGCATACAGGAAGCTCAAGTCAACTGTGCTGCAGCCTCCAGTGCTCTCGCAGCTACAGCTAGCAAAGGCAGAGGAAAATGATTACACACAACATTAGAAGAGTTGCTCTTTGCCTTCACTGCCTTCCCTCTCAAGTTACTTCCATGGTTAAAAAGAAGATACTTCAACTATCCCTGATGCAAGCTGTGTAACAGAGGGAAGCAGAGCCTGAGAGTAACAGTACTGGATGAGACTAAAGGTCTGCTTTGCTCAGCATCATGACTCCAGCAAAGTTGCCAAAAGCAAATATCTATGGAGAAGCCTAAGGACAGTGCAGCCATGTACGATTCTTCCACTAGGTATGCATCCCAGTGTCCACCAGGCTTTTGTGGCTTGGGATCTCTTAAATCAGATGTCCTCTCAGGCTTAGTACCCTTTCACGGATTTTCTTTCACATACCATTTTGGTTTCCCTAAGGTCATGTAAGCCTTTAGCAAATACCACCTACACATCCACATCTTCTGGCAAAGAATTCAATAGCTCAATTACATCCTGAATGCAGAACCACCTTCTTATTTACTTTGAAACTGCCTCCTGCTAGCTTTACATTGGCTACATGCCAGTTTTGCATGGGCCAATGCAACAAGCATTTGATCTCCCTCTGCCCCTTTGATCCATCACTCAAGACTCTAATTTGCAATACTGCAAAGGTCTGAACCCATCAGATGTGATCATACTAGCAGGCGGGTGGGCTGCAGTAATCAGCAAAATCCCTCTCAGAAGACAAACACAAACCCATTTGTGGAGTCATGATCTGTGACGCCAGGCACAGCTGAAATTCATGGGATATCTCAAGAGCCGGAAGGGAAAACCAAGAACCCTGATATAAGCCAACAGCATGCTTCTGCTTAGTGCAGTACTTTGACAAGGTGGACACAGACGTCACTGAAGGACAGCACAGGTTTCTGGGATTGACTCCCACTGGCTTATATTGGTGACTGTTCTCAGGATAGGGGCTGTGTGATAATGCATACATCAGTGCTCCTCAGGCAAATACAAACATTAGAATATTCCTACAGTATACAAAATAAATAGCTAGTCCTTAAGACCACAAAGGCCACACAAAGGCAAGTTCTTAAACAATTTACCTCTAGTTCCTTTTTGCTGTTCTACCAGTGCACCTTCCCTGTTTCTCCACCACATTTATTATAACCAGTATATCTAATATATAAAATAATATATGTATTATATATATTTGTTATATGTGGCAGGGGGGTTGGAACTAGATGATCTTTAAAGATCTCTTCCAACCCAAACCATTCTATGGCTCCATGATTCTTTATATATATATATTATATATATTATAACCAGCATGATAGACGCTGAGTACATATACCTTAAAGCAGGAACTGTTGCTTCTTTGTGTGTTTTAGCAGCTACAAATGGAGTCTCAATTACTCATTATGGCTCCTGGGAAACTACTGGGAAGCTTGTACTTTAAGTTTTGTTGCATTTACTTGCCAACAAAACAAGTTATAATTTCAAGACAGAAGTCTTTCTGTGGCTTGAAAATGGCAGATTGTGTAACTAAGTTATCTTCAACACTGAGCTGCAAGCTAGAATTTAAATTAAGAATTACTGTTTTATCCCTCCTGATAATTTTTCTGTTAGAATTTCACTTCTGAAGTAAAATTAGTATGTTAACTGCTTTAAAGAAAATCAAACATGCATTTAGCAGCTTTACACAGTCCTGTATCCTAATGTAAGAACTCTGTGCCTTTAACAAAAAATCATTGATTTTACTGCTTGCAGTTCAGTGTTTATCAATGTGCTTACACTGAATTTCAAATATTCTGATACATGTACAAACAACCACCTGATTGCAACATCAAAAAATGAAGCAAGTGTCATCTAAGGACAATTCAAGTGTATATCTGTCTCTGCAAGTGCACATTAACAACTGGCAACATTTTAATACTAGATTTACACTGTGCTGTCTGCAGCAGCTCAGGTAATTTTTTCCTTTCAACCAAAGTAAATTCAGAAGTTATTCCAATGGTGCCTCTCCCTTCACTAAAAAGGACCTGTACTACTCACTGGCAGGTTTAAGCAAAAGAGATGACTAACACCTTGTTCTAACGCACATTAAGAACTGAAGGCTACTATTTGCTATAAATTTACATTAGAGACTTCAAGAGATGAAATCTGGATACACCAGGAGTTCAACTGGCTTGAAGAAGGTTCAGGAATTTCAACTAGTAGGTTGGACATAACACTGCCTGACACACACATTCTTAAAGAAGAAGGTGCATCTGTACATTGTGTACAGACCTGATATACCTCCCCACACATCTCCCTCCCTCCAAAAAGCAATGCTGTGCTTTCAAAACTACATTCTCAAAGCTTAGGTAACATTATAATCAATTGCTGCCTGTGCAACTTTCACTTACGCACTTGCACAAGGACAGTACCTAGTTACATTTGCTCTTACGTGAGAAGGCATTTCTTTATATCATTCTTAACACACTACACTGGCTCACGACAGCAGCTTCAGGGTATTTTTATCTGGGGAGAGATGAGGAGCACATCACACTTTAACTGTCACAAATGATTGGGATTCACAACTTCTGTCACCTCCAATAGCACCTAGAGGCAGGTGCAAGCAAAGCCATATCCAAACAGGAACTACTTATACATACTTTAGTTTAAATCATCATATAGGAACAAGCAAAGCCAATTCTCATTTCTCTTTTCCATTAGCTGAGTGTGCAATTTGCTAAACTCCTTTCCCATCTGACAGAAACCAGCCTTCAGGCACTGAAGAATACTGGCTGAATCACCAAGCCCTTTTCATCACAAGCACTAATCAAATAGGATATCTGTATGGAAAAAGTGACCTAAAATGATGTGAAAGGAGCTCAAACTTAGTTTCAGTAAATTTGTTCCATGTATATCTTAATTCCTGAATATTTTTACTACAACCATAGCATAATTCGAGATATTATGGATACTTCAGGTTTACATGGGATAATGAACAGGGATATTTCACAGAAGGAAAATCCATGAGGACTTGTTAAATAAAACCCTATCACCCCTGGCTCTGGGTCTCTCTGAGCTGTGAATCATTAAAAGCTGGAAGAAATATTTTGGGGAAGTATCACTATATTTTCACATCATTCTTATGCTCTTCCCAAGGTATCTGTTATTGACTACCACCAAGGACAAGATACCAGCTAGCCAACCTCTTGACTGACCCAGGATCACATAATTTCTCTCCAAATGGTATCAAGTAGAATATCAGTGCTGGTACTATCTCACCTTTTGGTAAGTGATTTACAACCATTGCGATAACAAATGTGATTTAAAATGTCACTTACTACTAACAATTTATGACATAAAAAATTCTGAAGATTTATAGTACCAATGCAAAAATGTCAGGGAACTTCCTGAGCATGTAAATCAAAGGATTTCTGAATGTTATTTACCTCATTTACCTCCTTTATCTACTATCAAACTACACATAAACCTTTAATATTTTTATTATAGTAATACCCAAAAGCAGTTATCTGTGTGTTCTTGTACTTAAATGCTACATAAATGCATAAAAGATATCATCTTTGCCTCAAAAGTACTTATGTAGTCCAAGATAAAGTAGATTAACAGCAAAATGGAGCGCTCCATAACCTGAATTACTTGAAAGGCAGTTTAGAAAATGTCATCTGAGTTTCATGAGGATTTTCAGAAAAAAAAAAGAATAGGCAAGGAAATGCAACTGATGGCTGAGAGTCCTCTTTTAAATGCTGCAGTGTAACCACCTACCATTTACTCAGAAACTGAATCCACAACCAGCCGGATTCCATCAAATGGGTTTAGCACTCGTCAGGATATTTAAATAGCCCTCCAGCATGCAGTAACTCATTCTTCTGACCGAAGTGAAAATACAAACAACTAAACACGTGACCATCTTACACAGTATTTGCAGAACAAGGAGACACCAAGAGGGAAGAGCAGACAATCATTCAAACACAAACCCAAACAGAATAAAAACTCCACAAGCAAAGCAAAACCAGGGTGCGCCCCTACAACTAAGGGACATCAGAGAAATGCAATGGAAGTGTCAAAATTCTGATTCATTTTAGCAGTTAATCTCTCAAGATCTGTTTTTTCTGAGACATCCCACAGCAGTGAGTCTCAGGTTTTAAGTGGGATGAAAGCTAACTGCTAGAAGTAGCCCTACATCACCTAAAAACTGCACCACAATTAACATATACAATCAGAGTGACCAGATTTTAATAACTGGGAAAATGGCAAGCTATAAAACACACTGTGGATTCAATACAAGTCTCCAGGCTATAACATTTCTAACACAAGTCTTTTGCTATGCTTAAGCCAGTGTAATAAAAAGAATCTCAGTATTATACAGAATTCCATCCTAACCTAAATAAAACAAAACCCAAACCCTACTCTTTGCAGACACAAAGTATACACTTTTGACAATATTTGATGCTGAAATGAAATTCAAATAAAAAATATTAAAAAAAAAACAGGTATCTCCATGTTAAAGTCTCTGAAAAACTACTTTCAAGAAGACATTTTGAAAACTCACTATCATTACTCTTCTGCTTAGGAACTGCTTTTTAAGAAAGGCATGAGACTCTTCCCAGTCCATCTGCTGTCTCTGCCATTACCACTTACGAGTGTCAGCCCACTTCCAATACTATTTAATATGTGTGCATCAGAGGTAATCCTTCTACTAACAAAACTGAGATTTGTCTATATATTTTGTGTTAGCTGTGTCTAGTTTCCCAGGCTCTTGCTAATATTGGCACTTACTTGAGCTAGTATGTTAATGTTATTTTTGAAACACCTTTTTAATAAAAGCAGAAAAGGGGATTTTTGTTAAATACTATTTGACACTGTAAGATTCTCATGCTGTTGTGTACCTATCTGGGAATTTCAGTAATGCAAACCAAAGGATTTAGCAGAAGAGAAGGGAATAGTGGGCTAGGAACACAGAGCCTCAAAGAGAGCTTTGCTCCAGCTGCTGAGGAATTGCATTCGGTTATACCTATGTTAGAATAAGACTTTCTGGAAGTATCTCCTTCAGTGGCTATAAAGGAAGCCTGCACAGACCTAAAATAAAAGATTCCTAAGGTTGCCATCCTACATGAAATAAGCATGTTGCACATTTCACACAAAAAATACCAAAGGGCAATACTTTTATTTACTACTCTGAACTGTGTAAAAATCCCAACACTTTTACTCTAGCAACTGCAGTTTGAGAAGCACCCTTAGAACTTTTTAACTCTACCCAAGATATCATTGGACTAATACGTAACTGGGAGGCAGTATCAGGGAACTAACCATTTTTGACTCTTTACAAAGAATTTATAAGTCTTTCACAAGAATTTCATTTTTATTAGAAAAACTGAATAAAGTACAATACTAGAACACTATCTTTTTTTTTCCAACAGCTTAATCTGTGCAATTAAGATCAAATAATGAAAGATCTGGAAATTTGCCACAGACTTTCCAATTGAGAGGAAAGAATTCAAACTGAAAAATAGTCAATGAACCTAGAAAACATAAAAAAGTTGAGGAATAAAGAAAGTAATATAAAATAACATTCCAAAGAACATTACATTTCTAAATCTCTCCCTCATCATTTTATTCCCCTTCTTTTAAATAAAAAGAAATATAAGTAATTTAAGCATTTGGTCACAGCAGATGATCAGTTTATGAAGTCATGTTTCAATTTTACGATATTCTACCCTACAAATAAACAAAAGACTCCTTTTTCTTGAAAAGTAGAACTGAAAAGCTGCAGTCATAATTAATTTCTCAAGTGTTGCAAAGAAAGTGTCCATACTCACCAGTGCTGCTGCTTTCAGATTTTTCTTCTGGTTGGCTTTCTGGAGAAAGAACAAATGAACAAAAAAGGAAATATAATGTTTCTGTGTTGATTATGTGAAATGACAAAGCGGGCTGCAAAGCAAACAAAGGTAAATGATGATAAAATCACAATCACTGGGTTTGACCGACATTTATAAATTTGTTTTCTGAAGGATAATTTGCCAACAGGAACAAAAAACTAAATCTAGTGCCCAAATTCACAACTTCAATGAGAGAATTCCATTACACCTCTGATTGGCATTTATTCAAGAATGAAGTTACACATTTATACAAAATCAGTAGTAGGGTTATGCTTAAGCAACGGATAGTATCCATTTATCACACTCTGTACAGATTAATATTATTTTTGGATATTTAAAAAATTAAAAAATCAAGGTTCTGCAAAAGAATGCTTTTAATTGGCACAGGTGAATTTTTTTAACTTGACCAACCTTTTCTCTACCCTTTCTGCAGATCACATAAGAATTCTTCAATCTTTCCCTTTACAAGGGCAGGTAGTGATAGGACAAAGGGTTCCTTTTAAACTAAAACAGGGTAAATTTACATTAGACATTAGGAAGAAATCCTTTACTGTGAGGGCGTTGAGGAACTGGAACAGGCTGCCCGCAGAAGTTACGGCTGCCCCATCCCTGGTAGCGCTCAAGGCCAGGCTGGAAGGGGCTTTGAGCAAGCTGGTCTAGCGGAAGGTGTCCCTGCCCATGGCAGGGGGGTTGGAACTGGATGATCTTTAGGTCCCTTCTAAGCCAAACCATTCTGTGATTCTGACTCCCTTTCTTAGCATTTGCCCTCAAATAGTACTATAGCCCAACAAGTTAGGAAATAAAAACTCCACATAATCAAAAGCATCTCCTGTTTCACAGGGCAGAGAATATAAGTATGAATTGAGACACAAATGCTGGAAAATGACTTGCCAAAAGATGATCACTCGGGTGAATGGCAGTCAGATTCAGAAACAGTTTTCTGCATGAAATTCCAATCTCACATTTCAAGAAATGGCAGCCGGTGGATATATTTTGGTAAACTGAGTTCTAACACTTACCAAGCCCTATGAAATTAAACCCCTACATAAATCTGTCAATCTGAAATTTGACTACTCTTCCTGTATTTCTCCTTTTTACACATCTTCTAAGGTAGAGAACAAAGAAAAACACTTTCACTTATCTGAAATACAGTTTAAAAATGGTAAAATATACTTGTCCTTAGATTTCAACTTGGACATGTCACAGCTATCATTACAGACTATTTACTTACAGGCAAGAGTGAATTACTGCTCTAACTGAGAGAGTAATTTTTGAGTTCAGTTAGTTTGATCATTTCTGCCATATACAAGCTGGGTATTAACAGAACTGAAAACACAATATATTTTACAAAACCTTTTTCATGCCACTGATTCTCTGGCTTTCAAGGCTGATAGCCCTGTCTTCTCATTGAGATGGCTGACAGCCTGAGGACTAATGCAAACGGAAAAAGCAGTATCTCACAGATCCTTCTTTCTTTACCAGTAGCTGTCTTAGCAGCTGAAGGCAACATGCTTTCTCAACAAGAAAACATCATTATATGGCCTCTTCCCACCCATGAGGATTCACAAAGCAAGTTAAAATCCCTGCCAACTTTCAGATATACATGCAGGATAGCCTGTTTACAGAAAAAACAAGTATCTTTTCATTGACATTATTTTTTGTGTGCATTTAGCACACTTAGAACATAATGTTATTACCTAACCAATATACTAACTCGGTTGTAACTTAATCAAGGAAACATTTAGTACACACACAAGAAGCAAAGAGGACATAATGAAGAATATGCAAACATACTAAGATATCAGCCCCTGACTGAACTTAGATGTAAGGAGCAGCTGGATTCAAAACTGTTTCTTTTTAATTCTGCTTCAACGAAAGACTAGCTGCCTAACCAAAGCTACGGCATAGGACATCATACTTCAAAATTGCTAATAGCATTTCTGATTCAAATAACAATAAATGTATATCATGTCTGCAGGGGGAGTGCACGTGCTTTCTCATATGTATCAACAGAACCTGCCTTCAAGAGCAGAGACAAAAAAAAAAACAGACAAAAATTAAGCCTTGCAAAAAAGTGGTGCTTTTTTCCTCATCATTGGACAATTTGGTTTTGTTATGATTAGGTCACAATCATAACAAAAAAGTCTCTGCTTTAAAAATCTTCTCTGTATTAATACAATGAAGAAGGTGAAGGAAGTTGTAGTATTGCCTATTAAATATATTTTATCAATGCAGATTACAGCTTCTCAACCTCCTCCACAACATGCAAGATTCACAAATGTCAGCAAGTTGGTTGGGATATTTTTGTTGTCGCTTGTAGGGTTGGGTTGTTTTTTCTTGGGGGGGAGGGGATTTATCACAATCAGTGAGACTTAGGGAAATAAGGAAATTTTAAGTCAGTGAATTAGGCAGAAAGCAGTTCTATTCCTATCACACTGAGCCTGTTCTAACCATGTATTTTTTGCATCCAATCTCGTTAGTTTAAATCTGTACAAGAATTATGAGCCTATATTTTTAATAACAAAAATGGAAAGAAAATTAGCTTACCCCTGCCATCCAGCTGAATGCATTTTGCAGTAATTTGTTAAACCTCACAATACTCATGTGAAGTAAATAAATATCATTTCAATATTTCAGAGATGGAGAAGAGAGATGATGCAGTCTCAGTTGTTTTCTAAATGGACCATATGTCAGAATAATATATACGGAATTTTGCTCCATCAAAAGGCTGTCTGTAATTAGATTAGCTTGAGTCATACTCTGCTTCTCTGATCATGGGTTGCATCTTCTTTATGATCCTCACAAATATTTGGAAATCTGCATAAATGCCAGAGATCTGAAAGGCTGATGTTGCTTCTCTTTCTTTTGATCCTGAGGCTGCTGTTAAGTTTTCCTCTGCTAACAGTCCATAAAAGACTGAAGTACATAGAGGAACAAACAAGCATTAAGACCCAAAAGCATTTTGGAGAGTGAAATGCATGCTTAAGGGACAGCCTGAACAAACAGAGACACCTGGAAAGTCCTGTTGATATAGAGAGGTATATATCAAAACTCCTCAGCAGACAGACCTAAGATGACAGAACAATGAAGGAGGGATGTTTTTTTCCTAAATAGTAGTTTGACGAGAAATTTGGGAAGTCAAACATCCATCTAATAAGATTGGAAGTAATATTACACAGCATCAAGATTCTGAGCACTACATATTTTACTGGAAATAATTAAATGTAATTAAAGGAGTAACTGCTTTAACAGAAGAAGGAAACATCCTTCTGGGATTTTACATAGTGTTTTTTCATTTCACATTTCTTTATATGGCTGATATTTCAAAATACAAATATGCAAAATATAGATCTGATATTTCAAAATACAAATATACAAAATATTCAGAGGGTTTTATTCTGTATTCATTTTCCCTGAAATATAATTGCACATTATACAGTAGGTGTGATTGATAAACAAACTCAGAAAAGGATCTTTCATATATGAGAAGCTGTATAAAGGAAAAAAAAAATCAACCCAAAACAAGGGGAGAATATTCAAAGAGTGTAGGAATAAAGGAGCTGTTCTAAGGTATACAGGCAGAGTTATGTGTATTACTGAACAATACAACAAAATTTGAATTTCATGAGTTGAGATTCTGAAAGAAGAGAAGGCTCAGAAAACTGGAGAAGGACGCAATGTTACGAGATAGCAATCCTCTGTGAAGCATGAAACAGTGAAACAATCCATGCATGAATGCTGCTCAGAAACAAAGGCCTGCTAGTCATTCTGTCAATGAAATTCTCTGAACATTTTGTGCTTTCCACACGATGGAATGAGCATGAAGGAATTTAAAGTCACTGAAATAGGCATTAAGGCAATCCCACTTATGAAGTGGGAGTTGTGAAGATATATTCAAAACTTCAATAAAATGAGTCATCTCACCCAACTTTACAGAAATAGCTTATACTTTATTTGTGCCTACGGTGTAAAACCTTCCTCTCCACCCAGCAGTCCTTTCCAGCTAGAGATGCAATTGCCTGCCAAGGTCTGTGTTTTCCCAAGTCACATTAGTAGCACATTTTTTCTAAGAACTAGCTCAGTAAGAAACTTGTATCATTATCTATAACATAGCTGCATTTTTTATTTTTATTTCGAGCCAGTAATCTGAAACTACCTGCTGGCAGAAAAATTAAGCAACAGGCAATTAAAGCAGTAAGGGAATTAATTTATAACCACAATCAGAAAAGTTTGCTGTTAAATGTTTAACAAAAGCATGTTCCCATTCCTTCAACCAAGAATGAAACTGTCAAATTATAGCACTTCCTTATGCCAGGGTGTCTGTCAGTAGGAAGCTCAGAAAAACCCCACAATTTTAACCAAACATATCCTGTATCAGGCCCCTAGGTAGTTCTTAGTTACATACACATAAGAAAAATTCATTTTCTTCAATACAACATATTGAAATATATGCAAAATGCTCTCCTTTCCTCCCACCCAAAAAATTACAGCTATGATAGCTGATGACAAAGATAAGACAAAATGACTGGAAGCACAAATAGCATTGTTGCATAGCAACTGTTGATGTACATATGGTGATGTTTATGGAACAGAATGTAGTTCATATTTAATGCTGAAATAATACTGAAACCAGCCTAGACAGCAAGACCTAGACAGCAAGAGACAACTGTGCTTTGGATCCCTCTGCAGAAGCCACACTTCCCACCAGCTTTGTTAAACCAATGTTCAGGAACACCATGGCAGGTCTTAGTCATTTGCCCAGCAATGAAGACAACGAATATGTCTCACATGTGCAAACAGCCTCACAAAGGAAGTAGACAGTTATTTTGCAATTACTACTTTTGGAGCGTATTATACTCTGTATTATTCATTAGAGCTATTTCAAAAGAGAAACAGAAACAGGAGAAACCCCACAGCTAGTCTAAACAGAAAGTGCACCACATACGAAAATCAGCATAGACCAGATTTTTAATAGTATCTGGGATGGAATCCATTTTACCCAGCTTTGTATTACCCTAGATCTACTACACACTGCAGAAGACCAAGAAACTGGAATTCACTACACTTTGGACACAACAAATGGCACCTCAAAAGAGGCTGCTGCTGTTCATTAACTAATATGGGATCACCAGAGGTTAAGAGGCTTACAGTATAAGAGTGAAAGGACTTCTTTCAACTACAACAGGTATTAGAAGCAAGTTCAGCTAAGACAAAACAAAACCCACAGAAAATACATTCAGAAGTCAAGAAATTACATCATGCAGGAAAAACTAAACTGTTTGTTAGATTAGATCTCTTTTGCTTGCTCTAAGTGACCTGAAGAGTCAATGTGAAGTGCTCAATTATCCTGAATATGTAAACTCCCCGTAGCATCTTCCAAGATTGCAAAATATTTCAGAGGCAGCTTTGTTAGCCCTCACTCATTTTCTGAAACAGCACCAAAAAAAGGTGGCCTCTTCAACACAAGGATCCCAGGATTAGAGAACAGCACACTGAACAGGTCTTAGGGCTTTTAATGTGCTCAAAAAGAAAAAAAAAAACAAACCAAAACCAAACCAACAAAGCCACCACCAAAAAGACCCTTTACAGAAGAAACCAAACTGATTTATGCCATTTGCTCCATTTCAGGTAAATTCAGTCCTCCAGAAGGGTATTGACTGAGGTCAGCAGTGCATGAAGCACTTTTTTATTCATATTTCATTTTCATAATCCCTCAAACGCATCCTTCCAGATGCAGCACTAGCCATGCCATCTGCAGTTCCAAAACAGCTTAATCTCTGGCCCACAGTTCAAACTGGCATCTTGATATTGTAACATGGTGCACTTTGCAAAAGAAAATGGAGCCAGATTACAAATGCTTTTCACAAAAATAAGCTAATTTCAATTTGAAGAAAAACACTGGTCTGTGAACGTAAGAATGAATTTCAATTTCCTGTGACTGCATCTTAATGTGGATTGACTGATGTACAAAGATGTGCAAGTTTTTATTGAGTCTTTTTGCATGCTTGATACAATTATAGTGGTTTTTTGTGGACTTTCTGGCATCAAATAGAGTAGCAGACTTTCTTTCAGTTGGGATAGCCATATAGTTTTGTTCCACTCTTCAGACACCATTTTTTTCACATTAGCCATAATTCACTACAAAACTTGCTGAAATTGGCTTTGGAGCTCAAAACTTATTGGCAATACACATTTAAACACAAGAGTGTGGCTGCAGGAACATGGTGTCTGTAAGAAATCTGACTGGAATTTGAAGTATCTGTGTCATACTCATCCTTACAACCAAAAAAAGTCATGCAAGAAAAGCACATTAAAGTTTATTTTTGATTGTGCTGCCAATGCCAGCTTTAACACAACAGCAACACATTTTAGCCATTTTGCATTTAAGCAAGTTTCATGAAAACTCACTGACTGCATGTTATGCTTGCTAACCTCAAGCAAAAACAATTTTGACAGGTTCTATGCTTATTCCATGCTTCATCCCAGACATTTCTAATGTCAGTAACTACCCTTTGCTCCCAATTAATATAATAACTTCTACTCAAAAGATCCATGGTCCTTGAATAACTTTTTCTAGTTGCTAAGAAATGCAAAATTTTTAGTTTATTACATAAAGATTGGACAGGTTCTAAGTACCTAAAGTTTTTGAGACACTGGTATTACAGATGGTAAGCCAGAAATAAATGGGCAACATTATAACATTTTAATGACTTTCATTCTCACTGATGACAAATATTCCACATTCTAGTTAAGCATATACATCCACGGCAGCTTAAGTTACCATCAGAGGTTTTTGAAGCAGTATTTTGTATCAAAAGGTGTCTTGGGAATCAAAATCCCATGAGATTTGCATCAACCTTGCAAAAGTCACCAAATAATGTTAAATACATCTTCACACCTAAAATCTCTTTCCTTCATAAAGCATTCTGAGGTTAAGGCACAGAGAACTGGAAAAAGATGAGGCACTGCTAAAATGTTTGCAAGATTCTTGAAAACTTGCTCCCTATCTCTTTTCATATTTGTAATCCATGAATTATAAACTCCAGTATTCTTAGAGTGCTGCAAGTCACATACTCTAAGATACAATTTTTTTTTTAAGTGAGAAATCAGTAACACAATTACATCAGTTTCAGGGAAAGGGATGATAACAAATGAAAAGTGCCTGAGTTGTAGCATAAAAGCTTGTATTTCTAAACATGCAAGAGCTCGGCTTTCTACACACAATTGAGACAGCCAAGCTATCTGTACTTTAATATCTCAGTGCTCAGCCATTAAATCTTTAAATAGATCTTTGAAAGGAGGTGGTCAAACTTATCTAAGTATTCTAGCTCTGTCCTGTGAGTTACAATTCTCCTTCCCTCATTTATCTGATAAAATGTCACACTGCCATTACAGCAATTACTGTTACAGCAATTACTTGACAGCCTATGGACATCAAAAAATCAGAAGATTGTTGTGTTGTAGCTTTCTGCCCCACAGAAGACAGAAGTAGCAAAAAGTATTACTATTATTTGTGTTCTAGGGACACCAAAACTTAAATGCTGAAACTGAGATACCTTTTGCAGACAATGAGATACGCTCTGCAGACACCTTCTTTCTGTCTCAGAACATCCAGAACATGACCATGTAATTTCAGTAGAAAACCTTACAGCACACAGGAGCTACACACAAGGCAGTTTGCGGAAGTTACTGTACAGTGTAACATGACCATGTCACAGAATCACAGAACATACTGGAATTGTAACAAATAAGTTGAATTCTAACTTACCTACTGAAGTTTCTGTGAACACTGTTAAGGTCTGTCCTCCCACACTTTGCAAAAGAAATGGATGCTCCCTTGGTGCACTGACTGAAGCAGGTTTTCCTCCAATATCATTGATACTTGCAAGCTCTTCATTCAAAGTAAATGACACCTAACAGTCACAATTACCATAATGTTACTAAACAGACTCAATTACTCTGCTTTACAAGTTATGGGAAACAAAAAGAAAGAAAACACGAGTAGTATAGCACATTTTAATTGCAAAAACATGACAAGTGGGATAAGAGTCTTATTACATTGATCTCTCATTGGAATACAGAATTCAAAGCTTTCATATATTTACTAAAATCTACCCCTCTTTTAAAAATTGTAAATTACTTCCTCCTGAAATCACAGAACAATTTGATCTTACGTATTAAAATGTAAAGCATAATAGGTTTCCAGACGCTGTTCGGTATGAGTGCTTTAAAATGTTTCACACAGACAGCTGAGTTCTAGAAAAATTGCTGATGTACCACAAATGTCATTAGTCTGAGGACTCCTGAACCACATGCAGAGGCTTAAAGACAGTTCTTTTACTATTGTTTACATTGTATGCCCAATACAGGAGCTGAGAAGGTACTGGGGGGACTGGGTAGCCAGAATGTTTAGCTGCAGGACACAGCAAGAAACCTGAAGGGGGCTATTTCTGGCTGGCTATGTGCTTTTCCTGTAAGTTCTGCTATAGCCTCATTCTGCCATGCAGCAACAGGATCTCTAGGAAGTCATATCTTCTCAATGGGGTTCTTCACCACATGGCTCTACAGGGACTGCAAAATGAGCTCTGGGGCTCTCATCAAGATTTTGGTGTGGAGCTCACTCAATCAGGAAGGCTGGCTCATACTCTAGCATAGAAGAGACTAACCAAACATCAAAACCTCCAGTAGAACTCTCTCCACTCATTCTGAAAAGAATTTGGCCAGGTAATCAAACAGCAAATGCAGCCTGCTTCCCTGTCACTTTTTTTTTTGTCCACAGCTTCTACCAATGTAGTTACAGGCCTATGTGGCATTTGAAGTAATTCTAACTAATGAAACTTCCCTTACCTCCTATAAAGGATACAGGAAGTTACTCTCATTCACCGAGGCTACTAACAAAAGCAGTTACCTTTGCATGCAGAATAATTTTCAATTTGCTTTATATTTAGTAGGACCAAATTCCAAATATATAATACAATACCTTCTGAAATTGCAAACCTTACATCTCAACTTCTTTTGCTTTACTGTCATCGTTCTTAGTTCTGACAGCCTTCTGCACTAACACATCTCAAAATGTTTAGAGAAAAGGTTGCTATACGACTGCTGCTACAGATGGGTAAACAAACTTAGCGAAACAAGACCACAGAAAATCCAGGGACAGAGCTCATATGGGTAGAATCTGCACCTCCTGGTTCTCCAGTACAATGCCTCATTACAGGTGTAGCAAAAAATATGTGACCAGCATGTTCTAATCATGAAATAGAAAACCAGCATGAATAAACATTAATAGAAACTAGCATATTCTAAACAATTTTTCAGAATTCAAAATGTAACACATTCACAGCCTCTGTATTTAGTAATTACTTACTTCTGTTCTTCCTTGATTTCTGAAAAAGAAAATATTTAATGTTTTAGTTTCCATAATCTAATTCCACGAGTTTAGCTTCCCTGATAAAAAAGCGAATTCAAATTCTAGTTTTGTTACTCATCTTCACTCCTGAGCTGCTTAGTATTTTTTTATTTTTGTCATGCTGATGCCCAAGAATAAATGGGAAAAGTCAGCAGGTGAGAACAGAAGCAGCAAAATAGCACATGTAAGCTAAAGAACATTCTCCAGCTAGTTGTGCATATTTCTTGAGTTTAAGAAATCAAACATCACATAACCACTCCCCACTACAATTTCATATAATATATGATTTATTTTCATAATCACTACACAAGCACATACCACTCAGGTATCAGAGAAATATGCACAGTATTTGCAAGAAACAGTTATGTATTATAAGAGATGCAACATAATCTACCACAAGTAACTTCTATAAAATGCAACCAGTAACGGTACAGTAAAGGCTTACTTGGTAATCCTTAGTTTTCCCACTTCACCTCTTCCTGAAGCTTTATTCCACTGTTGTGACAAGTATTTGGGGACCTAAGAAAAGAAGACAGATCTCAAAACAAGCAGATTTTAAAATTCTGTATAAAGTGTGTATGTGTATATATTTAAATGCTTTTACCCTGACCACTTCAGATTACGATATGAACTAAATATAGTAGACAATACAGAATCATAGGATGGGTTAAGTTGGAAGGGACCTTAAAGCTCATCTAGTCCAATTTCCCTGCAATCAGCAGGGACATCTTCAACTAGAGGAGGTTACTCGAAGCCCCATCCAACCTGTCTTTGAACACTACCAGGGATGGGACAGCCACAGCTTCTCTTGCCAACCTGTTCCAGTGCCTCAACACCCTCACAGTACAGAATTTCTTCCCTATATCTAATCTAAATCTACCTTCTTTTATTCTAGAGCCATTCCCCCTTGTCCTGTCACTACAGGCCCTTGTAAAAAGTCCCTCTCCAAGTTTCCTGAGGCCCCCTTTAGGTACTGGAAGTTGCTCTAAGGTCTCCCCAGAGTCTTCTCCAGGCTGAACAAGCCCAAATTTCTCAGCCTGTCTTCAGAAGAGAGGTGCTCCAGCACTCTGAGCATCAGTGTGGCCCTCTTCTGGACTTGTTTCAATAGCTCCATGTGCTTCTTATGTTGAGGACACCAGAACTGCAAACAGTACTCCAGGTGGGGTCTCACGAGAGCAGAGGGGCAGAATCACCCCCTTCAACCTGCTGATCATGCTCCTTTTGATGCAGCTCGGGATATGGCTGCACAAAGCAGAGGTCAGTGCAGGGATAGGAACAAGCAACCCTGCTTAACCTCATACATCCAAGAAATAAAAGCTGCTCCAAGCTGCAAGGACATAACTCCACACAAATTCCTTCAGTTACAAAGGTTTTGGTGCCTGCAGCACTGGGTGACCTGGGCTCATAATGGACAGTAAAGGCACCTCCTTTACCAACCAATAAGCTGGAAGCTATGTTTCCAAGTGGATCCATTTCTCTTCTTTTCCCATCAATGTACTGTTAGGTGAAATCAATCTCTGGCCAAAAAGGTACCAGCTAACTACTGCCAGATAAAGTGCACTCCAAGAGCCAGTGCACTTCCACAGCCAGCCTCAGCGCCTTGCTGCTGCTGTCGCTGTGCCATATGCCCATGTATGCTCATGCTCCTCGGACTCCCACATGTGTCCCAGATGTAATGATGCATGCATGACTCTGTGCAGCAGGAACAACATTTCTTTTTTCTGGTAATGCCTGGACAATGTGTCCCATGCTCAAGAGAGTTACTCTGGCTCTCCTTACAAACAAGCTTAAAAGTTACATTTATCTGTGAGATCAAATGATAAGTGTTTGCTCTGATATAAGGTGCTATTGCTGATGAACACATAAATCTCAACACTTGTATGAGTGCACAGTTCAAAAGGTGGCCTGTCCAGAAAGGAAATCCCAGCTCAGCTCATATGTGCATGCATCCAGCCCTAGCAAGGCATCTCAAGCCTCAAGCAGTTTATTCCCAAAGGAACAAGGAACATGTCTATCTTCTGTGCTTCACTGCATGCCATCAAGTTGTAGCCATGTCTATCTTTCCTTGCAAGAAGACAGCTCAATCAGTTATAAGCACAGAGCGCAGTGTTCTGCAGATCACATGGACTTGCAGATCACAGTTTCCCCATCACCACCATTCAGCAATTCTGGCTGTCTTTTCTATGATGGCTGTTTATAAAGACTGGACACAACATATTAGCACAACAATGAGAGACTGGAGCAGTTTTTCCCCTACACACAAACTATTAGATGCAGAAGTACTGTGGCACATAAAGGGATAGAATACAGACCTGAGGCACTACAGGACAATCTCACATCTAGTTTAAATGGAACATGTTCAAGTGATATGAAACCTACAGATTCTTTTCTAAAGGAAAGAGCTGAAAGCAGCCCAAAAGAAACTACGCTTTCTTTCTAATAAAGATGCAGCAGTTGTTGTGAGAAGATAATCTTAAAGACCTACAGTAGTCTCAGTGCTTAGGCAAAACAGTGACTTGTTAAAAGAAAAAACATTTACTGTTCCAACACCACATACCACAGTATTCCAGTACAGGAACTTTCTTCTTCATATGCTCATGACACATCAGGACTGATCTACAATCTGTAATTTTGCAGCAATGTTCTTCACTGGTACAGAAAAGTTTATTCTGGCTCACACAGTCCACAGCAACTGAAAACATCTGTGCCCACACAGAAAAATGGTGTGAGACACAGACAGTGAGAAAGTACTAAGCTATGCCTGTGGCATTTTCTGTTTCAAGTAGCAAAGAGGCACATCATAGTCTTGCATAGAGTAAAAATAAGCCAAGCTCCACTGCACAGCTCAGAAGGCAGAGAGCCTGTTCCAAGAACTTGCTGACAAACAGTAACTTACATTTACCTGTTCTTCAAAAAAAACTCAGAAAGCATCATAGTACCAGTGCTTAGCACTTCCTTTGGTCTCACAGTACCCTATGAAGTGCTGTGGAATAGCTAGAAAAATACAGAGGTCTTTCATCTGCTCAGCCAAACTTAATGTCAGTCCAGGTATCCATAAAGTCCTAACACTGGGTCAAAAACACCACAAATGCACAACAGAAATCCATGAGTTGGCACAATCCATCAATAAAGATTTTTTTCCCCACAGGTTTCAAAGTGGTAATTTTCTACAGTGGATTTTCTACTGGATTCATGCCAGATCAGGTATCATTTTCTTTCTAAAGCCAAGATAAATGCTATGACATGTGCTTCAACTGACTCAACAGAAATAGTACTTTGTGCTCGCCCATAATCTGTATCTGATTTATATTGCCGAGGTAATAAGGTAGACACGCACAGAGTATGAGTGGACAAGGACTGAAGGACTCACATGCTATTAAAATCACTGACTTGCTACATAATCTAGTCAGACAGGGATTTTTTTCAGACTAAAAGGTTGCAGATCAGTCCTACTTCTTTCAGTTGCATGGGAAATGGTCTCAAAGAATGCAATTAATCATTTTTCTCCTGGCCTACCTGCAGTCAAGGGCTATGCAGGAGAAGAAAAAGGGATATGAAGGACTGTGATCAAAGGATTACATCTATACACAGAAACTTCTACTAAAACCAGATGGTTCTCTCAAAACCACATTAAATTCTGTAGCTCCGCACTAGTGGCATAAACAATCACAGGAACGATTAAATAGTCTTACACACTGCGGGTATCTGAATTTGCCATTTTCTTTTAACTTTATCGTAACAGAAGTTTAACATTTGGAGAACAGTTGGGTTTCAAGCTCCTAATACTCCTTGAAAGAACATACAGAAAACAAGGGTGACCAGCTTTCACAGGAAGAGCAGAAAGAATATTCAAAGATCCCACGGCAGGATTTTGAATTTTATATATACCCACAGAAAGACTGCCTTGTGGACAGAGCACCTCACATACTAAAAGACTATTAAACATTTTCAAGACAAGTGGCCTTTATTGTGGGATTCGTAGGTAAGAACACTCTTCTCTTAGAAACCCATGCAATTTAATCACAAGTAGAAATCTGACATACCAAGGAGCATCACTCCAAGACCTCTTCACACTGCTGCTTTCTACTTGCTATTCATATCACACAAACACCTGGGCTCCAGTACACCAAGAACCCTGCAGGTAGGGTATGACAAGAGGGCCCCTGCTCCACGCATCTTTCAGCTTATTCATAGCTTTCTATCTGCCTTTGGAATAAAAACCACAAAACAGGCCCTCTCTGTAACAAACCACTTCCAATTTTCTGTGTGAAATTTAATCAATTCTTTCTCTATATAGCAATCCATACACAGTACATACATCAGAAACTGAGTAAGGCTGATGTCAGTATCTATGTATTCATTTTCCTTTGAACATCCAAAAAAGAAATTATATAAAGATATCATATTTCTAAATATAGATCAATGCAGCAGATGAAATAAATAAATAAAGAACCCAAACCACCACACAGAGAATAAAAAAAAAATAACTATTCTAATGGCTAACACTAAATGGGCTTTGGTTTATCACAAGTACATAACCAACAGTTCTTATATTTCCTTAGCTTTCACTGAAATAACAGAAAAAACATTTGAGCTGCTTTCTGGGTTTGTACTAAAGCAACTCAACTGCTGGTACCTCCCTTTACTGCTCATGCTTCTAAAAGACTCATCACTACATTTTTTATTGCCTATTAAGTAGTCTCTCTGGAATACTTCCTGTGCTAGCACAATATATGCTAAAACGAAATTAAATTAGCTAATTTTTTTATTCCAGCAGAACTGACTGCTCTCTCCCTCAAACGAGGGATAATTTCAGCCTTATTACCCTATACAGAAGAAGAAAAAAAAAGTACAGGTGCTACACACTGTCACGGCTCTGCATGTGTTGAAAGTCCTAGTAACATGGATGGTTGTTTGCAAGTTCAGGTCTGAAGGAATTCAGAAGATAAAATCCTGCACATCCCTTGCTATGGCTATTAACATTAGCAACTTCATAATATTTTTTTTATCATCATTATTATACAAGGTGGCAGACAAATTATAAGTTCAGATCATGTGCATGAAGGATTAGATTAGCACTTACTTGGAAGCGCAATATTTAAGTGTCCCTTTTAGACCAGTTTTCCCAGGCTCTGTGCTGCGTGGCATCAACCGTAAGCACAGATGTGCCTGAAAAATCCTGTCTTGCTTCAAGAAACACCAAACTGTATCAGCCTAAAAGACAAGCGAGCTCAGGGCCCTGTCTTCAAATGCAGTCAACAGTGGGTGCTTCAGAGGAAGAGAACATAAGAAAAGGTATTTCTCCAACATGCTCTTCTAATTTCTAGGATCTTTTACTCAGAAACCTTGGGGTATGGAAACATTTATTTTTAATCTCTCAGTATGATTTTCCTGTCTAAATTTGTCTAATGGCTTTCCGAGCTTCTGCAGTTTTGACATTCACAGCTTCCAAAATTGAACTACATATTGTGCAAAATGGTACCGCTTTGTTTGCTCTGAGTCCCATCAGATGAACTGACACACCCTTAAGTCTTGTGTCCAAGCTGACTCTTCCCTACTCACTTCTTCCTTATTCACCTGTGACACTACTCATGCCTTCAGACCTCTGTAAGATTTCCACATCAATCATCTTGCCAGCCTGATAGGTAACAGCATATATAGGAGTTCCCTTCATAGCCACCACTCCTTGTTCCTCATATCATCCCTGGTGCACTTCTCTGTACTGCTTCTATACCGACCATAGCGGTCCACTTTATAACTTCCACAATGGGGAAGATGAGATCAGAACTACACATAATACTCAAGATACAGGCTACATGATAGCACAATATTTTCTCTTTTGTTCTCTGTATCTTTTGCAATCATGCCTAATGTTGAATCTGCTAGTCTGACAAGACATTCTTAGGGAGTTATCCACATCTACTGAAAACCTAAACCTCCTTCTGAATGGCAACAACCAGCTGAGAACAAATTCTTTACTACTAGGGTGGTGAGGCACTGGAATGGGTTGCCCAGGGAGGTTGCGAATGCTCCATCCCTGGTGGTGTTCAAGGCCAAGATGGACGGTGCCTTGGGTGATATGGTTTAGTGTGAAATGCCCCTGCCCATGGCAGGGGGCTGGAACTGGATGATCTTAAGGTCCTTTCCAACCCTAACTATTCTACGATTCTATAATTTCTATGTATGTATAATTAGGATAGTTTTTCTCTGTGCATATCAGATTACACTTTTCTACTCTGAATTTCATCTGCCATTTATCATCCTGTCACTCGATATGTCATGATACACTTCTGCAGCTTTCCGCTGCCAGCTTTCATTTCTACTGTCCTGGGTAAGCTGTTACAATTAGAGCACTCTGGAGTGCTCACTACAGTTTCACAAAACCAGAATTCAGGTTTCAGTAAGAAAGAGGAACCCAGATGTAATGACCCACCCACCACCAGAACTTTTACAGAGCAAAGCAAGTCAGAAAGTGCCCACCATTTTCATGGGCCACAATGAGATATTCTGGTAGCTGAAATATGATCGTGTCACAGCCCTTCACTACCCTGGACCAGTATCTGGGTACTACTATGTCCCCACAAAATCCTTCAAGTTAATGGTCTGAGCTTGTTCCTTATATCCCCAAAAAGAGGAAGGGGAGGAGACTACTGTTTCTCCCCAGACAGAGCAAACACCGGGGTAGAAAACCAACAGCAAATCCACAGAGGACAAGAAGGGAGATAGGGCACATACTCCCTAACCCTCAGCTGTGAGTCTTCTCTTTTCTGAGCCAATGCTTGCTGTGTCCAGCAGAAGGGGCCAAGCCATCCTGACAGAAAGCCCCTCGATGGAGAAGAGCTGACAAGTTGGCAGTAGCTGCAAGTGTGGCCCTGAACCAGATAAGTGCTTTGACTTTTGTACCTTTTCACAGCACCTTCGCTATAGCTGTACTTCTTTAGCACCGAGGTGAGCTGTAGTGATGAGACAAAGGCGTTTATCTTCTTCGGGGTTTTTTGTTTGTTTGTTTAACCGGAATGTGAATTTGGGAGCACTCAAACTTTCACCAACTCCAAGAGTTTTGGAAAACAGAAGTTACAGTACCATGTTTGTTACCCCTACTAAAGCTCAAGCCAAGGCCAGCCTGAAGGTAGCCCACTCTTCCCTGGGGAGTTCCATGTTAGTGGATTGGAACTAGCTGATCTTCAAGGCCCTTTCCAACCCAAACCATCCTGTGAATCTGTGTACCCCAGGAGCTGCCCAGGAAGACGCCGCGTCCCGCTCCTCGCCCACCAGGCCGGAAAGGGGGGCAACGCAGCCCTGGAGCACCGGAGAAGCCTCACACGGACAACCCCAGCTCCCGCCGCGCTCCAGGCACGGCAAGGCCGCACTCAGCGCTTCCAAAGGACCGGCCTGCCGCCAGCCCGAGCACGGGGTGTGTGGGGTGACCTAGGCCCAGTCGCCACAGGCCGCGCCGGGCCGGGCCTAGGGATGCGCGGGCGGCTTCTCACCTTCACCAGCCACATGCCGGTGTTCTGCTTGGCCCCGGTGAGGTCCAGCTCGCCCTTCTCGCTCATGGCGGGGCCGGGATAAGGCGCACGACGGGGCTGGCGGGAGATACACGGGAACAGTTCTTCCGGCTCCCGTGGGCGCTGTACCCGCCCTGCAGCTCAACGCCGGCAGATGGTGGCCTGCGGTGGGCAAACCTCCTCCGCTCGCGGAGCACGGCTGCAGGGAGGTGGGGCTCGAGTTCGAGTCCCCGCCCCGGCGCGGCCGCCGGCAAGGAGGGCCTCGGTATGTCAGCGACAAAATCTACGGCTGCCGCCCCGCTTACAGCCCCCCTTCACAGGGAGGGTTATCCGAGCATGCTGCAGAATGGCAGCAGCACGTTCTGCAGAAACGAGAGGAGTGGTCTGGAGGGGAAGACACCACCGTAACAGTGCTCTTCCCTGTGGGCAGGACATGGCGCGATGGGAGTGGCTCCGGGGAAAGGGATCAAAGCGTCACAGTCTCCCCAGATATCACAAAAGTGAGGACAAATAAAGCAGGCGAATCCTTTACCATAGGTAAAAAGTGAAGAATTAGGCTTAGCTTTCCACAAAGGGGACTTGCAGTGGAGCAGTGGAACAGGCTGAAAGTGGGATGGTGTCTTGGACACTGACATTAAGTCAGGAGAGAGCAAGCGTCTGCTGTCCTGCTTTGAGATGGGGGTGTTGGGCTTTGGTAACCCATCAAAGTCCCTATTTTATGTCTCTGTTCCTAACACCGGGGACACCACTGTGGACATGGAAAGCATTTTATTACCTTCCTCTCTGCAGTGTTCCTTTATATCTTCATGGAGATGTGTCCCTTTGTCTTGCCTCCACTCATACTGAACAACCTCAGTTCAATTATGGCTCATAGGTCATATTTCCTAGACCTCTGCTCATGCCCATTGTTCTTTGAATTCCCCCCAGTACAGGTTTACATCCTCCTTGAAGTCTGCTTGCAGGATGGTGGAGGTCATACTCTGGGACTGCACCAACAGCAAGCAGGGAGGATGTCTGGTACAGTAAGACACTGTTCATCTGGCTTGCAGAAAGAGATCTCATTATTACATTTCAGATATGATAGCCTGTCTTTCTAATTACAGGCAAGCATCTAGGTAACCAAGGAGGGCAATGCTTTCATGTGTACCTGAAGCAACAACAGCTAACACTGAACTGTTCTGATTAGGTTCAGCTGCATTTTAAAATTTCTTTTGTTTTTACACTGGAACTGTTCCTGTCTGCAGAATGCAGCTGGGAGGGTGGATGAAACTTGTACTATTAGTCAGCTTCCACTAAAAGTTCAGATTTCAGTAAGACAACCTTTCACAGACACACCAGAGGCATCTCCTCAAATGCTAACGAAAATGGAAGAGATGCATCTCCACAGTGGTAAAAACAGCTACCATTCCTGGCACTGGGCAACCCGCAACTATTGTAGGTCTAAGACCTGTAGGGTTTGTTTACCTGGAAAAAGAGTGGATCTACACAAACACCATCGCTTTACAGTGGGTCCTGTTCCACTAATTGCTTTTGGGTCCAGTTCCACTGATTCCCTGTGCTGTGCAAAGGATGGTATATTCTTTCAGAACAAGCCAGTGAATTCCCTCCAAGTGAAACCCAAGGGCAGAGCTGGATATCCAAGATGGTTATAGATGCAGCCGTATGCTGTGTTGCACTCTGTACCCAGCACAGTCTTCCAGCATAACTCCAAGAAACACTGCACCCTTGGCTGCAGCCAAAAGCTCTCAGGCCATTTTTAGGATACATGCTGTTCCTCATGCTGCTATAAAACATCTTCATGGTGGTCTGGCAGAAATGAGGGGCTCAGTGATACGATTTTCCTAGAATCCCAGGGTGGTTTGGATTGGAAGGGACCTTAAAGCTCATCCAGTTCCATCCCCATGCTATGGGCAGGGAAACCTTCCACTAGACCAGGTTGCTCCAAGCCCCATCCAACCTGGCCTTGAACACTGCCAGAGATGGGGCAGCCACAGCTTCTCTGGGCACCCTGTGCCAGTGACTCACCACCCTCACAGGGAAGAATTTCTTCCTTATATCTAATACAAATCTACCCTTTTTCAGTTTAAAGCCATTCTCCCTTGTCCTGTCAGTACAAGGAGTGATAAAAAGTCAGTATCTTTAGGTGCTGAAAGGTCACAATAAGGTCTCCCCTGAGTCTCCTCTTCTCCAGGCTGAGCAAGCCTAACTCTCCCAGCCTATCTCCACAGGAGAGGTGCTCCAGCCCTCTGAGCATTTTTGTGTCCCTCCTCTGGACTCAGTCCAACAGGTCCATGTCTGTCTTGTGCTGGGGACCCCAGAGCTGGATGCAGTACTTTTGGTGAGGTCTCAAATTTTCCCCTAGGGCAAACACTGAATTAATGACAACGTTGTCCCTCTGCAATGCTCCCAACTCAGTCTGCATGCTCACATCACACCCACCACCGCTTTTAAGGAAGAAAAGCAGTGGAATTGATGATGTTAACAGGAATAACATTTTCAGCAAGGCGGAGTTGCAGTGGGTTGGAAGGAGAGGAGCAGTGCTTGCAAGAGACCTATGACAGCAGCGTGACTGACCACCTCCACTCTTAGAGACGGGCCCATGAGGAGCCATTGCTCCTATTCTAGGCATAAACAACAATAGCAAATACCTCTGCTGGAGCCTGGCAGTTGGGGTGGTTCAGCTGGCAACCCAGAGGGGAGGGCAGGCAGATAGCTCTCCTGGCTCCCTCCAGAGAGCCTCTCCAGACCCGTTTCCATGGAAACTGAATTTAAAGGGACAACGAGCAGGAAAAGAGTGCATTTTCATTAATTCCTCATTTAAAATCTCAACCTCCTGTTTGCCAGGGACACATTTAGTGCCATCGAGGAGGAGCAGGGGCCAGCTGCCGAGCAGCAGAACTGCATGTTAGTCACCTATTTTCTTTGTGCTTGCAAGGAAACAGATGTTGTGTCTGAGGAAATAGGTGCTCAAATACAGTCTTACACGATCTTTTTATCTTCCCCCCCCATCCTACTAGGTGAGGTGGAGGGTCCGCAGTGTCAGCAGAAGCCCCACACGGTTTCTCTCCATTGATTTTAGGAAGAAGCTAATTGCTGATTGAAAACCAGCACAACAGAAGATGCAAAAAGCCTCATGCGGGCCTGTTGAAGTTGAGTTTTGCCATCAGGAGCTCACGAACATCTCTCAAAGTCCAGCAAGGATAAGGGGAGATGAGCAGGATCCCAACTTGGGTTTCAGTTTATAAGCAAGGAAGAGTGCATGTGTGGAATTTTAACTAGAGGAACAAAAGTTGCCTGCTCCAGGTGCAGGGCAACAGAGAAGATCATTGGTTTGAGTGACAAAAACAGTCACAGTCGACTGGCTCCCTTTTCACTACTCTGCTAGCAGTGAGTTTGTGGATTCCCTGTCTTTATAACTTTCTGTGTAGAGGAGAAGTGTGTATCTGGCACAAGGCAAGGAAGAGAGGGACTGTAGCTCCTGGCTGTGGTCCTGTGAAATCTCATTAAGCACATGAAAGCCCCTTCCTACTTCAACTGCTGCAGTGACATTGCTGCTCTGGGACTCATGCTCCACATGTGCCACAGGCATCCAACCAGTGAGCTCTCCCAGTGAGATAAACCAAACCAGTGAGCCACAAGCTCCCCTTCCTGTGAAAGGCATTGGAGCACAGCCAGCAAGCCCCCATACCACCATGATGCTCGTGTGGCTGGGGAAACATAGGGGTGGAAAGAGCTTGGGAGAGGACACACGACTGGCCACCCAGCTGGGCAGCTCTAAAGGCCACAACCTCCTTTCTGTGGTCAGATGTGGCTTGGTCATCTCGCAGCCCAGAAACTTGGGTATTTAAGACCAAGGCATTCACTCAGACTCATGCACCTAGGAGACCTCATTTGAGTGATTTCACACTCCTTCTCATGGCAAGTCTCCTCAGGGACAGCTGGAGCACTCTTGTTCTCTGGCTGCATGAGCATGTTGCAGGACCCCCACCTCTTTGAGTCCCAAAACTACTTTGAACTGTCTAGGTAAGCAGATGGCAAACCTTCACCATCTTTAACTGTGATGCATCATTCTCTTGCCTGCACTGCAAGAGAATTGCTTTTCTATGTAACCTGGAAAAGAGAGAGGAAATCATCTCCAGAGAAGTAAAAAACACCCAGGCAGAGATTAATAATTTATTTAGGAATAAAAGGTAACTCTATGTAGCTTATTTCTGAAACAGAGCATGGGCGATCACGCTGCATATCTATTTCCTCCAGCAGCAAATGATTCTCAGTGTGCCTCTTTAAGGCCAAAAGTATGTTACATTCATTGTGTTTTCAGTCTGCCTTTGAGCAATGCATTAATAACAGACTTGTTCACCCCAAGCTGTTCTGTGTCAGAGTGGAAAACATAGAGCTCACAGCAGAGCTCCCATTTCAGTACAATGCTAAGCAATATGAAAACTTGATCACACTTCTGCCTGAAAACACAACTTAGAGCCCCAGTTCTTATCAGAGGGCAATTTTCAGTCATTAATTAATCCTTTTAAATTCTTACTATGTGTTTACAGCCACACATTTTTATGTATGCAATGCACTGAGGAATACCTGGTTTTCAGGTTAGTGGTTAGTGAAACTGCTGCTGTGCTTACAGTTTCACCCATACCGTGTCTTCCATCACATTAACAATGTGCACTGAGCTTGACTGTAGGCAGCTTGGTCTCCTTCTTTTTTTTTTGGGGTTGTCACCATATCCAGGAAGAAAGAAAGAAAGAGAATTTAAAGATGCAGCTGCAAAATTTTTGTAGAAAAAAAAGACAATTGTCAGAGAATTTCAGAGATATTTGATCTGAACCTAATTTAAAATAATTTCTTTGTAAGTGACCATAAAATTGACATTATCACTTTAAATCAAAGTCTTTTTTGTCTTTCTCTGACATAAAAAAGTATTAGCTAACATTTTTCCCCTGCTTTTCTCAAGAAGGCATTTAAGCATGCAACATTCTTAATCCAGTAATAGCACAAAGGTAATGTGAGCACTGAGCAGCTTGTTTCTTTCTAAAGTGCCTTTTCACTGTAGCTGAATAGATGTTACATAGAACTGTTACCTGTTCTCTAGTCCTCTACTCCTTTATGTTTTTTTCTGATCCTTGAGTTTTCTCTGATGATGTACCACCTCAGCATGAAAGGTCAGCAGTAACTACAGGCACTCATCTTCTGCACTTTCTGCTAATAACTTGGTGAAGAGTGAGGCATTTTCCATTTAGATACCAAAAAAATCCCTAAGGTTTTCAATGGATTTATTTCCCTTGTAATATAATTAAACAAATATGATTATACGCCAGCGATATTGCCATAAATTTGTCGGTATAGACAGCACACAGTTGCCAGGTTATGTTATTGATACATATATTACCTCCTAGTGGACTATTATTTTGATTTCCAATGACCTAGAAGAAGACTATGTGACTAAGCTGAGCTAAAACATTAGTGACCAGAAGAACAAATCTAGTAGGCTACTCAAGAAAAACAGGATGTTCTTGTTGGGAAGTGAGGCAGGCAGCCTGTTGTATACTGGTCATGCTGTTTGAATGTGTAAAGGACTGGCTGGTGACCTCCTGCAGCTGCCCATGACTGAAAGCACAGGCAGGTATGTACAGTTTTGAGATTGTGTATATGTTACTCTCAGGTGTCATTTTGCATCCTATTTATTACTGGAACTAGATACATTGATTCTATAGATAAATGTGATAAAGGCATCTAATTTGTGGGTACCATTGCTTCAGAAGTGATTGTTCTGGTACCCTACAATGCCACAAATATAAGTGGTATCATTAAAGCAAATGAACCACATGCGTTTGCATCCAACCTTGTGTCCCATCCTAACACCTGATTGCAGCTCAGCCACAGCGGTGCCTCCCAGCAAGCTCTCAATGAGATAATTAACTGGAGGCATCAGATATGTCTGCTTCATTACTGCTGCAAACTGCCTGCAGGTTTCCTCCAAAGCCTTTCCACCTAATGGCCTTTACCACCAGCTCTCTTCTTCTCTAAATGCCAGTTATTGGCACTTCTCTAAAACAGTGCTAATAATCCAATAAATAGGATTTTACAGGAGTGGCTTGTCTCCTCACTGCATAAGCTAATAATGCTACTGTGGACCAGAGCAAAATACATTCTCTTTGCCACAGAGAAGGGCTTTCCCATGAAATTGAAATGAATAAACTGGAATGAGAAGAAAGTGCTACAGACCTACAACTGGATTGCATTCTACTGGGTTCCTGTTGTTGAATGAGGTTAAATTAGTCTGAAATTTTGCCATCTAGTTAATTATTATGAGTTAAACATGAAAGAAGAATAAAACCAGCATTTCAGTCAGTGAGAGGAAAATAAGCAGACGAGCAAATAAAATCAGTAAGAACAAGAAGATCTGATGAGAACACGGGTGCCAAATGGAGGTGAGAGTGCAGGGACCCCAGCTAATCCTGACAGCCTCATGTTCCTTCAGTTTATCTTCTGGAAAATGACACATGAGGCTGAGGAAAAGAAATACAATTATTCTGGGATTATTTATCATCAGAGGCTATTTCCTCATAGTCTGCTTCTTGCTGAAAACTGCAAGCTTATCACTGAGAACAATTTCTCCTGGAGACCAAGCATTTGGCAGCAGCAGCCCTCAAGTCGGCACTGGCATCTTGCAGGATATGTCCACCTCCCTACTATCACACTCTGTTTCACATACCCTTCTCATTTCTGGAGACCCGTCGTGATCAGTAGTTCAACACTGCCTATACTCTTAAGGATGAATCACTAAAGCTTTTTGTAACAAAGCTGAATGTTAACTTCTTTCTTAAAGTTATTAGATGAAAAAACATAAATAACAAAAGGCAGTTTTTGACTGCAGTGAGATTTCACTTCAGGGCCTACAATATTTTCACTGCCTTTGCAAGCCCCATCCCATTACTTCTCCCGGCCCTAAGACTCCCAGGACCTTTCCTCCTTTTACCCTCTGGCTTACGGTGGCTGTCAGTGCTCTTCTATGAATTCGAGCTCTTGGCCCTCATTTTATCACATTACTTAACTGCACTACTTTTTAACATGCATGGGTGTCCTCACTTAAATAAACTCCCTGCCTGTTGTAGTTTTTCAAAGCTTTACCATTGTTCTTATGCACCTTCTTAAAACCCTTGTTTTCTGTGCAGGACCAGCGCTACATCAATCACAGCTAACATTATCCTTCCAGTATTCTTATTAGCAGACCATTTGTCTAATCTGTTCTTCCTCAGTCTGGGGCTCAGAGCTGCTCAGCAAATTAGCAGCATCTTGCTTTTCTACACTGTTCTTTAAGAACGAGTATTCCCCCTCTGCCTGCCTTGTTTTGCCCTGTGGATGTGATTCATGCCTGCATGGTATGTTATCTAGTTATTTCTTAGAGAATAAATGGAACATAATCCCTTTAGGAACACCCTGACACCAGCCACAATGTCTCCTACCTTAAACTTCTCTGCCCCTAATTTACTGATTTGCTGCTAAAGATTTGCTGTCATTGCTGGGTCTGACTCAGCCATCTCACAAACAAACACCAAAGAACAATGCTGGCCCCAGCTAAGCTTCTCGCTCATCTTACCATCCCTGCTGTGCACCACCAGCACCTCTGATGGTCCCAGGCTACCACTGAAGATCCTAACACTTTTGATCAGGAGCTGAGACAGCCATGACCTCAAGCCAGCCGTAGGCTTTATCCTCATTTGCTGACATGTTCCACTAGGCAATAACATCTCCCTAACAGCATGGTAGCTATTAAACTGCCTGAACCATATTTGTTTGCATGGAGATCTTCTGGGGTGAGAGAAAAGGCATTGTTCTGGTAGTGCTAGGAATAATGAAGTCTGATTTCTCGTCCACTTGTGTCTTGTTTGACTGACTTTGAGTCCTTCCTTTGGCTCAGACAGGCTTTTTTAGCACTATTAAATCTTAAATATTATTACTATATTAACAGCTATATGTTCCTTTTCAACATTCGCTGACATGGACAATGGAATTGAGTGTGCCCTCAGCAAGCTTGCCGATGACACCAAGCTGTGTGGTTTGGTTGATACGCTAGAGGGAAGGAATGCCATTCAGAGGGACCTTGACACACTTGTGAGGTGGGCTGATGCCAACCTCATGACATTTAACCATGCCAAGTGCAAGGTCCTACAGCTGGGTTGGAGCAATCCCAGGCACAGCTACAGGTTGGGCAAAAAGGAAATTCATGGTAGTCCTGCGGAGAAGGACTTGGGGGTGTTGGTCAATGAGAAAATGAACATGAGCCAGCAGTGTGCACTCACAGCCCAGAAAGCCAACTGTATTCTGGGCTGCATCAAAAGGAGTGTGACCAGCAGGTCAAAGGAGGTGATCCTGCCCCTCTACTCTGCTCCTGTGAGACCTCACTTGGAGTATTGTGTGCAGTTCTGGTGTCCTGTTAGAACAAGTCCAGAGGAGGGCCACGAAGATGATCAGGGACTGGAGAACCTCCCATATGAAGACAGGCTGAGGAAGTTGGGGCTGTTGAGCCTGGAGAAGAGAAGGCTGCATGGAGACCTCATAGCAGCCTTCCAGTATCTGAAGGGGGTCTACAGGGATGCTGGGGAGGGACTATTCATTAGGGACTGTAGTGATAGGACAAGGGGTAACGGGTTGAAACTTAAACAACAGAGGTTTAGACTGGATATAAGGAAGAAATTCTTTACTGTTAGGGTGCTGAGGCACTGGAATGGGTTGCCCAGGGAGGTAGTGAATGCTCCATCCCTGGCAGTGTTCAAGACCAGGTTGGATGAAGCCTTGGGTGATATGGTTTAGTGTGAGGTGTCCCTGCCCATGGCAGGGGGGTTGGAACTAGATGATCTTGAGGTCCTTTCCAATCCTAACTATTCTATGATTCTATGTAAAGGGTTAAAACTGAAAAAGGGAAAGATTGAAGGATTTTCTTACCATGTGGAGAGGTGAGTGGCAGAGCTGAGATTAAATGTCTGGGACTTGCCTTCCTAGCCCTTTTGTTCTGATCTCAGTGCCATACAATTATGCTTCTGCTGAAGAAAAGCCAGACACGGGAGGGCCCTTGTGCCTGCCAGCCTCTGCCATTGTGGGCTTTCTAGGCATTAGAACAGGGTTCTGTTACAGAGAGGAGCCCACTGCTGTATTAGAAATATGAACAACACAAAATCATTGAGGTGACTACTCAATAAAACTCAGCTTTTGAAAATGAAGGCAGGTCATGCTGAATGTCCTCACATCTCTCTGTGTTGTGGCTTTGGCCTGACCTCCATTTTGAGCTCTTATGGGTCAAAGCATTTTCCCTCTTGTAAAACATTATTGATTGAACCACAATTATGGTTTTGATGAGGGACTTTGAGCTGGCTATTGGAGCAGATGAGTTCACAAAGAGAAGCAAATAAAAAAAGAATGGGTAGCAATTTCATTTGGACTAGATATGTACTTACCTGGGATGTCTGTGCATAACAAAATGCCTGGATATTAAACCATCCATTGCCTCTGCTGAGTGACAGTGCAAATTATTTCTGACAGCCATTAGGAGGTGCTTCATTTAAGCACCCAAAACAGTGCAGCTCTTCACTAGAAAATTTGCTGGTATTTTGAAAACACTGTAAAACTTCACTAGTCTCAGAAATCATTGACAACCCGTCAAAGGTAGGAGTCAGCGTCTCAGTCTCCACACTGATAATTACTCCTCTAACATGCTAGAGAAAGTGCTAGATATTCATCTTCCTCTTAGGAAATGTGAAATCTCTGACAGTTTATAACATCTTTTTAACATATGTACAGCAATTGTCTATTCTGACCCTCTCCAGAAGTGTAGCTCCTGTCAGCTGCTTTTGAGAGTGCCATGAGAACACTGGCTGGTAGCAGATTCCTGTTCTTTAGATGTTGTTTGTCTGTACTTTTAAACAGTGACCTAGAACAGAAACATGAGTGTTGTTTGAACAGCCAATATTTGCTATGAAGAAAGCAGCTCCACAACTAGGGGCAGATCCCACAGCCTCTCATCAAGTGAGTCATCACTCTGCACACAGGTGATGCAGTCAAGTTCAGTAAGTCTGTCAAGTCCAAGGCTTGAGGATCAGACTCACTGGCCTCCCATTATCTGTAGCATCGGGACAAAGACGTGCAGGGCTTTTGCATCTCTGATGCTCTATGTGTGCACATGTTTGTGAATCTACTCTTAGGGGGGAAGAGTGTGGGAAGAATGTAAAAAGGTGAAAATCAACACAAAATTGAAAGACATCTTCCTCCACCTAAACACAGCCCATCAAAGTTAACATGCCATCACTGCATTGCATATAAAAACACTTCCTTCTAAGAGTCATTAAAATTGCAGTGTCAAGTAACCTAAGGTTAAAAGAGGACAAATGTTAGGCTGCCCACGCAGCACTATGTGCATCTATGTTACTGCATTATAATAGAGCCTTGAATGTCATGTCTACATAGCATTAATTTTCCTATTGGAAGGAGGCCCCTGTGGTCATGCTGTTTGTGTAGGTGTATGTTGGCTTGACAGTTGTCTTCTCCCTTACTTTTGAAACCGTCCACCAATTTCAAAAAAATCGGAAAGATACCATACTGCCATAAATGTATGGAAATTGGAGGTCCAATGGAGGAAAGAGGTCCTGCTAGAGATCCACTGAGAGAGGGAGCAGTGTAAACCCAGCCCTTGCTAGGCACATAGAAAAGCAACCTGAGGAAAAAGATGCTAAAAATACTCCAGGTATGAGAAAAAAAACTCAGTTGGTCTTCATGCTTTATTAAACACTTGGCCACAGTCAAGGTTTACATCCTCTGTTGGTTCTCTGAATGGGATAAATACATATTGTGGTGATGTTCCTTCAGCAGGTCATCCAGGTACCTGCTGGCCTCAAAGCTCCTCGCTCTCCTACACAGCCTAGCCCCATGTGGCCAGGGCTTACCATGGGGGCATTGCTACAGCTTTGGCTTAGCCCACACTGTGGAGAGTCACACATTCTCTGTCCTGCACTCTGCCTTCCATGAGCAATGCTGCTTCTTCACGAGATCTTCCATGGCAGCTGCTACTGTACCATGTGAGGGCTTTGCAAACGTTGTGTAAGCCATCTTCAGAAGCTGCGCATGAGGATAGCTAGGTTCAAGGAGAAGAGATTCAGGTTCTCTCCCATTGTGTAACTAGGGGTATCATACAGGTGTCCTGGGAAGTATTGGTAGGACACACTGTCCTACTCATGAAGTAAGTTGGTAGCCAGTTGGTTTGTTGGTACAAACCCCTGGAAGACAGCAGTGCAGGTAGCTTCCTGCAGAGACTGGGCATAATCAGGGGCAAGCACAAGCAGTGATGGATAACAAGTGGGGCTGATGACAGGCTGGAGTAGCTAAACATGGGCCTGTCCTCCCAGGACTGAGGGAGACCATTACCTTCTTATTCTACAGACTGGAAATTGAGGCTCAGTTAAAGGGCAGCTCAATTGCCGCTTCCCTTCTGGAGAAGAGCTCTGAAGAAAGAAGAGGTACTTTTTCCAAGTAGGGGCTGAAGGAGAGAAGGGGAGTGTGAGCTGCACTGGGGCTTGTAGCCGTGGATCAATGTTGCTAGTCAAACATGAACACTGATTTTAAATGAGTGCTCAAACCTCACTGAGTCCGCAAAACAGAATTTAAGATCTTCTGTGAAGCATGTCATAGTGTTACACCTCTGCTTATTACACCAGACCCAGCTGCATGCTGCCCCTCCTCTTTCCACTGTATGCAGCCTTTTGGCATGGCAGTATTGTTAGAGCCAAAGGTTTAAAGATAAAGATTTTTAGGTAGGTGTAGTAGCTTTTATGAAGACAGCTAATATAGCTGGAGAAAGCAGATAAGGTTTGGGGCATGCAGACTCCTTGGGAAAGACACAGTGAATTTCAAACCTAACTTCACATGGGGAACAATTGTTCTGGGTTTAATTAGACCTATGTCTGAGCTAGATATCTGACAGCACCTGTGGAATTGAAAGAGGATATTGGGGGTTGTCTCCTGAGGGGAAAAAAAAGGGCAGATAATTTGTAGAAAAGTAGCAGCACAATGTAGAGCACCGAGAGATTAGTAGGGATGGTGAAAAGAGCAGGATGGTAATGCTCTAATACATTAGTATTCAGAAAAGTCATGAGATAGAGTTCCCAGCTTTACCAAGGGAGAGTTCTGTAACTTTGAGAATCGGGGCTGGGAGGTCAGAGGTGGAATGACTACTCTGTAAGACATGTTGCCTGTTGGAAGCGCTTTGTCCCAGCTGACTTGTATGAAGAGTTGAAGACTGTATCTTTTGACAGGCTGAGAAAAAAACTTGCTTTTGTCTTTGCAAAGTTGTGCCTATTGAATTTAAACTCCCAAGCACTTGGCAGATCTTCACTGTCTCAGCTACACCAAGAATTCCTCCCTGTGAAGAGTTTTTAATGTGACTGCAACTAAAACTGCTCAGCTGCTAATTGAGGGGTGTGCAGCAGTCAAAATAGGATGATGCCTCAGCTACCTGCATCATGCCTCATCTCACTCACTGTTGGGATTTGGATGCTGGTGGGGGTCCCTGCCTTTTCTGTGTGCCTAAAGCCAGCCAAAGGGTTCCAAGTCCACCTCCAGGCAATATTTCCTCCTCAGGACAGCAGGGATACAGGAAGTGTCAAAGGAGGAAGCCTGAGGTCCATGTCTCAGGAGGTATTAGCCTATTGGGCTGTGCCCGTCTCCCAGTGCTAGTGGAGGTCAGCACCAACTTGTGGCCAGGCAGCTCTTTCCACCCACAGTTTTCCAGGACCTTGATGAGCAGGATTCAACACATGGGAATAGGACAGAAACTTCACTGGTTGCCTCAGCTGATGGTGAGACATCATTTCAACCCAGGAGTGCATAAGGCAAAGTGCATCTCTCTGTGTCCTTCAACAGAGCAGGCCATGATGTTCCTGCAGGCTAGTGCAGCCGCATAGAGGGAGAAGGCTAGTCCTGTGGTGTGGACAGGCTCCCTGCTCGCATCTCTGCTCAGCCTGGCATTGCTGCAGCTCCTACCAGTCTGTGGCAAGAGATCTTCACTCCCCTCTTGTCTGGAGTTACAGCATCTCCAGAGCAGGTCTGAGGGGGCTGCTCCTCAAGCTCCAGCCAGTGTCTTCTCACCATTTGTGCCACAGGTGTCATTACCAGGCCCTCTTCTGGTTCCTGCAGGGCATCAGCATTGCGCAGAAACCTCTCTAAGAGCATCACCCATAACCCACAGCATGGCAGCAGTGGTCTTGTGCTAGCTTCTGCCCTAACAGGCTCAACCTGGTACCTGTGTCCCTCTCCCAGCTGAGGCCTCGGTTGCATGAGGGTGGTGGAAAGAAGATGCTGGACCAGGGGCACCTGCAAGTGTCAGGACCTAGTTGTGTGTCTGTCAGCTCTGCAGAAAGATGTCATTTTGGGGGTGGGCTCCCTACCTGTGCACAGCATGATAGTGACAGGAGGAACTGCGTGAAGCCTTTGTCAATGGCCTTGGTTTCTCTGCTCTTGGAAACTTTCTTTTTGCAGACAATAATTCATACATTACAGAATTCAGGTGTTGCATTCAGTACATGACTGTGAGTGCATCCTCTCACTGTGCTTGTTTTCCTCTCTTGCACTGGGTTTGAAGAGGCAATTAAAACCTGGTGGCTTTTGTAGCAGGCAGTCCAGAGGTGAACAGTATCTGATCTGTGTGACCCCACTTCTCCTGTGGCAGCAGCCCAGCTCTCCCATAATAGCCACAAAGATGAAGTTTGGGAAGCACTGACTCCATTATTTCCTCAGAAGGTCCCATGATGTCCTTGAGGCAGCAGCAGAGCCCAGCTGATGCTGGTATTGATGCTGATGCTGGCTGGTGGAGCTGAGGATGCTCTCAGGTGAGCCCACAGGGAAGTTGAAGCCATGTGATATGGGTGCTGAGGAGCTATGCATTAACAGGGTCCCTGGGCCCTCAAGCCATGGCTCCAGCTAGAAAGCCACCTATGGCAATTTTGAATTACCTGGCTTCTCTCCAACAGCAAGTGAGTTGTGAAGATTCAGACACTGTGGCCAAATTCCCAGTTTCTCAGCTCTGGGCCCCTCACTACAAGAGAGATATTGAGGTGCTGGAGTGGGTCCAGAGAAGGGAAATGAAACTTGTGAAGGGTCTGGAGCACAGGTGTGCTGAGGGGCAGCTGAGGGGATTGGGGTTGTTTGGTCTGAAGAAGAGGTGGCTCAGGGGAGACCTTATCACTCTCTACAACTGCCTGAAAGGAGGATTGAGTGAGGTGGGGTGAGTCTGTTCTCCCAGGTAACAAGTGATAGGACAAGAAAGAGGAAACAGCCTCAAGCTGCACTGGGGGAGGTTTAGATTGGATATTAGATAAAATTTCTTGCTGAAGGGGTGCTCAGGCATTGGAACAGGCTGCTGGAATCACTGTCCCTGGAAGAGTTCAGAAACTGTGTAGATGAGGCCCTCAGAGACATTGTTTGGTGGTGGACTTGGCAGTCCTGGGGTAACGGTTGGACTTGATCTTAAAGGTCTTTTACAACTTAGGTGATTCTGTGATTCCTCATTCCTGGCCCTTTGCCTCTGTGTGCAGATGTGGAAGGTCCCAAGGCGAGCAGGCAGTAGGAGAGCAGCTGGGGTAACACACAGCGTTCCACAGGTGCTGTTTTCCACATCAGACCCACCATTTGTATTCTGCCCTAGTGCTTATAAAGGCTGAGCCTCACCTGGCTCACAGAAGATGTAAGTTACCTTGGAAACACAGCCAGCTCTTGATGGTTCTAGACAGATTCCTCCAGGCTGTGGGCTTTGTGCACACCAGCTGCCGGCCCATCTCCTATTCCTGAAGTTCCATTGTGCTTCTGAAGCCATCAGCTTTGACTTACCACCTCGAGGTGCTCTGGGGCAAACCCCAGACAGCAGAAAGGGTCATTAGTCTTCCATGGCCTCAGTGCATAAATGCTCTCCAGGCCTTCTGCATTTTAGCATGGTCAGCTCAGCCTGTGCATGGTGGAGTGGACCCAAGCCAGTGCAGTGCCTGTCCCTGAGCGCAAAAGAGATGGCGACAGCCCGCCCTCTGCTGCTGCAGGCTGTGGGAAGGGACCGGCTTGTTCTGCCATAGTCACACTAAATGTGACTCATCTGAGCCATGATGGGGAGAGCTGCAATGGCTCTTCCAGGGCTCGCACAACTTCAGACGCAGCAAAAAGTATTCGTTGACGTACATCAAGTGTTGTGCAGCAGCTCAGGCACTGGCAATCACGGGGAGCAAGGCTCCTTGAAAGAAACAGATAGGAAAGAACAGAGAGAAGATGCAATTCACCCTGAGGCTGGGCAGTTGTCTAACTCATGGTCAGGTGTTAGCCCAAGTGGCTACAACCCTACGAAGTGAAGCAAGTGATGGCAATGTTAAATAGCCGAGAGCCTGGGCTAGGTACCTTTTTCTTTTTTTTTCTCCCTCTGAAGTCTGCCTATGAGACTTGCTTTTGAATATTTATGTTTAAATGGCTTATTTGGAAGAAGTCACAGCTGCAGCTGTTCCTGCTGAAGTGACAGCCTGTGCTGCTGTCTCCTAGAGACCTGCAGTTCCCACTCCACAAGAGTGGCTTTTAAAAGAAGGCTTGATTTGCCAAGCAGATTAAAACCGTGTATAATTCCAATGAGCAATGAGATTTGTTACTGGTTTAAAGACCAGTGTAAGAAAACAGATGATTGGAACAACAAGGAACAAAGGTGGGATGTTAGAGAATGGGCTTCTGCTTATTGCCATGATGGCCACTGTGATGTGACTGCTGGGAAAAGACCAGCTCTGCACAGGTAATAACTCTGTGTTCATGACGTGACTGAAAACGACAGAAATGCCACATGTAGGGGTGTTACTGTTGAGGGTCACTGCTTCCCATTCAGCTGCCAGAGCTGGAAGCATCAGGAAGATGTGCTTCACAGGCACACAACAGCAACTTCAGCTAACAAGACACCACCTTCATTAGTGAGCACAAGAGAAAAATCCAGCTGATGGCTGGAAAACACCACATAACAGTAGGATTTTTTTCCCCAGCATATGAACTGCTGCATACTGGTCATAAGGTCAGAAAATCATCATCAATGCATGAATTTGAGAATTAGGTAATCGCACAATTAGAAACTGTATGCACTGTCAAAAGGTGAGGCAGCTGAAAGATGCACATAAAGTTCTCTCACATTCTGATTTTTAATGCCAAATTACTCTTGAATCAATGTAAAATTTATAACTGGAAAGAAATAGCAGAGTTTACATTTCAGAAACTAAACAAGTCCTCAAAAGCACAAACAGCCCTGGACTCCTGGAGCATTTTGAAGTTTCTTTTATGCAGAAAACCTCCATTCCTACTGGAGAAAAACATCTCAATGTTTCACCTCAATGTTTCTTTCAAGAAGGCTACTTTGCCAATGCCCCTTCTATGCTATCCCCATGACACTACCAAAGCCCTAAATAAAATGCATTTCTATTGCTGTTTATTATTTGATAAACACTTCATCCAGGAAAGCCAACACACAGAGCACATCCACTGCCTGCAACAGCGGAAGCAAAGAATAACTCTCCATAAATATGTGTTTAAATGAGAACAGCAGAGATTTTCCTCAGCTGACAGTATTGCAACACCATATCCCAACAAAATTTTCCAGATCAAACACCATGGTAGCTCAGTATTTTGTCCTGAATATACATACAAGGAAATCAGTAAGTTCTCTCCCATATATCTTTATTGCTTTTAATTGTTCCTTTGTAAAAGCAGACTCAAGAGGGTTAAATTTCTGTTATTAACATAGAATATTCCTTAAAAATAAACACCCAATTTATCATACACCTACCACAAAAGCCTTCTTTTTATTGAATTCACTATGAATTCCACACATATTTAACATTTCAGAAGGAGGGGACCATAACTCTTGAGCAGAATTTTTTACCATCAGTATTAACAGAGGACGTCTGTACCGGCATAAAACAAAGGAAGTGCTGTAAAATCTAGGCTGATGGGCTTCTCACATTCAGGAAAGCCTCCCTGACAAAACAGACTTTCCTGATATGCAGGGACTTGATACACTCTGACAGAGGCTGGCAGCACAGTATAGCAACAGAATCCATTAAGTCTCTACTAGGAGCCGGTTACCAGCAACGCTACATAGTAATTATGGGGAGGAATTTCTCTGAGGTGAATTCTGGTTTTTCAAATGAGATTCTGAAGAATCACCTGCCAACATTTCTGCAGAAACGCTTTACAGCTTGTCCAAATTGTAGAGGACAACCCATCTTTTCCCACAAAACCTTACAGAGCTTGTAGTTTACCGAGTTATTGCTTGTTCTAATGACAGTTGGAGGGAATGAGTTTGCACCAGTAAAAATATTAGTTTATGTATTAATGCAATTCAAAAGTCCACTCAATTTACACAACATAATGAAAAGCTTAATCTGAACTCTCAAGAACTCCATCTTCCCCCTATCTCAAGTTCATAACAGGGATTTCATTGAGTCATTGCTTCAGAGCGGAGAAAAAAAGATGAAGCAGATAAGAGAAAACACATTCCCAGCTCACATCAAGGCTTCACTAATTAGAACCACATGTCCCACATACAGGTGTAACCTACTGCCACACAGCTGTGAAGGATCTGCCTGCACTCCTGTTACTACAGCTCCCCTCTCAAGCAAGAGCACAGAGCCTCCACTCCATCACATCCTTGGAGAGGGCAGGAGATCACGATGGGGTCAGGAAGGGTAGCAAGCAGACAGCAGGGATACAGCTGGAGAGCAAGGCCTGGCCATTTGCCACATGTGATGACCAGTCCTCAGTCTGGAGGGGGAGAGACTAAAGAACAAAAATGGAAACACAGAATGTAACAACAACAAAATTTTAATACAAACAGCCCTCATTCCTGCTACAGACTTGTCTGAATGAGGGATGCACAATGTCTGAACTGCACAATGTGCTCACGAAAGCAGCTCTTTCAGCATAAGGCAATGCTTGATAATTTATTTCTCAAGGCAGCAGGGTACCCAAAAGTGTATAAGGATCATTTTTGTCAACCATGGAGATTTAGCCAATCATGTGATGCTCACACTGGCATTGCTTTAGTTGCCAAAAAGACTTCCAAATATTCCTAATAGTGCCTTTCCAGTTTAGGAATCTACATTTGCTGAACTGCTAGACATGTTATTTAACCCCCAGCTGCAGAGGAGCTCCCAAAAAGGGGAAGGCAACAATCCACAAGGAAAAAAAACTTAGCAAGGCCTTGCTTGCTGGGCTAAAATCATGGGGCACTAGAGAAGCCTGTTTTATGGGAGGAAAACTAAAAGGTGCTTGTTTAAACCTTCCTCTTGCCTCAAAGATAAAAGACTCAAGAACTCAAAGCTGATTAAAACTAAACCTATTACAAAGCCAGTCACTCTTCTTCCTGAAGGCGGCAGATTTTTCAGGTGGCAAAATGAATTGTCTACTTAAAAAAAAAGCACAGAACCTAAATATATTTTATGTAATCATTGATTTGTGATACTGAACATTCTCAGACTTTGCAGCACATGAAGACTGTGCCGTGGGCTCATGCACATGGGCAATAAAATAAGACCAACTTTTTAGCCACTTATTCCTGGGGCTTGTGGTGCCACTGCTCCATTAACACAAACCAATCCAGACACCATCTGTCACAGTAGCCTTTTTACAGTGAATCTCATAGTATTTAACACACAAAATATGTCACATTTCTGAACAAGTTAGCATCTCTCATGTAAGACTATTTTCATACACAGATACTCTCAGTAACTCCTCAGAATGGATCCCAAACATTACTCAAGAGAAAAAGGATGTAAGTGTAAGTCTAATTTTAAATAAGTAACACAACTCTCCCTTCAACTTTGTCACATACACACAGGAGCTAAAGGAATCTAAGAATCAAATGTAGAGCTCCTTAAAATAATACCTATGCTAAGTATTCCTATGCTAGCAAAAAATATATTTCTCAATGTTTTAAATTAGCAAATTTACATTACCTTTTTTATACTAGGATTTTCCTCTACCAGTTTAGCTTTAGTAGAGATGATCCTCCCTAACAGAATATTTACAGACAAGGAAAAATAATTAAACATGAGGATATTTATTTTGCATACAAATATTTACAGGAAAATACTTAAAAAATTAAGTATTCAAAGTTTCCAAAAAAGCTTCATGCTTATATGCTATAAAAACATATTGCCTTTACTGTGCTCAAATTTACTATTCAGATCTCGGGATTTTCTTATAAGAGCTTTCTTTTGTGCTTCATCAAATCGATGAACTTTGAGATCCTGGTCCCGGTCAAAAGGCCTTCTTTCCTGAGGTTTGTTCTTTTCTTCAGATGCCTTGCTCTTTAGCTTTTTCTGATGTATGTCCATCAGAGATTCCGATCTCTTTGACTCCTGGAAAAATTGGAAGAAGAGGAAGTTAGTAGTACAAACTGCAAACTGTGGAGATAAATTATAAAAATAATACAAAAAGAAATACAAAAGTTGCTCTGTCATTCTTAGAGTCAAATGCAGACAACATGTCAAGAGCACAGGCTCAGTTTCTCATACACTTCCCCAGGCATCTGCATTCGCTCACTGCTAGGGGCAGGAACAAGCTAGATACCCTTTTGATCTTACTCTCATGTGCTATGATGTTTTAAGGTGTGCTCTTTTCAGTATTTGAATTACCTGTTGCAAGCCTAAGGGCAGCCACAGGTTTGAGCTAGAGCACATTTTGCCATGTCAAATACTTTTGTTCCATTTATTAAGCACACAATCCAGCTCAAATATTACATAAAACTTTTGATGATTTCACACAGGAGCAGAATAGTTCCCACAAGGCTATGCATCCCCTCCTTTACCTACATGTATTTGTGTACCTCACAGCAGCCAATTTCTCAGACTCTCAAACCATTACAGACCATCCAAAAGATCAGTCTGAACCAATTCTCTCATGATAAAGAGCAAAAGGTTATCAGCTCTGTTTTCTCACGTCTAGAAACAAGACATCTTTATTCCAGAAGTTCACTTTCCCTCACTCCCTGTGCAAACACTTCATCCCACATACAAATAATTCATACATAGCATAAGAAATGAAAACAGAAAATGGGTAATATTTATTCATGGTGTAACTGCATCAGTGCTGACAGCATTGCACTAGAGAATGTATATGGCAGCAGCACTGAGTAAACTAACTGTAAGAAACCAGTTTAAGAACTAAAGCTCCTGAAAAGAACTATATTCAGAATGATAGTGGAAACAGACAATACAGAAGGAATTTCAGGCAGTATGCTAATAACTCTGGATTTGCCAGCCTCTAAATGAAGAGGCACATGTGATTTAAGGTATGACAATTGAAAGTGCCAGATAAACTTAAATCATGTAATATAAGGCAAGGCTGTGATTCTCAAGAATTATACTCTCAAGAGACCAGACTGACTTGCAGAAGACATCAGGCCTTAAATCAAGGACGAACAGGAATGAACAGCTGTAAGACACCAGTCCATATTCTCTGGTGAACAGGGCTGGCAGACAGAGAAGTGGGAGGGAAGCTGACACGGAGTTCAGATTTCTAGTAACCAACATCAGCCTGTGAAAATGGTCTGCTTCTCCAGAGACTGAGGAAAAGTTCAAATAATAATGTTGTTGTAATGAGCAGTTAATGTAATTAATTAAGAAGTATAATTAATGCACTGACCTGCTTGGCCTACCAAGCTTCTTTTGGGTTAATGTATATTTTGTCATATAAGTTAAACTTTTACTACTGTTTTATTCCTGGAAAGCTGGTAACTTGGTGGAGCAAGCTAATATCTGAATGAAGGTTGTCTGCAACCATGTCCTGATGTGAGGATGATTTAAGGAAAACCCACCTAAAAACCAAGACAATACACACAAACCCCAATTCTGTAACACTGTTTTCAGCAGCCGTTGGCAGACCAGATCCCGCTCTTCTTGAATTCAATGGCAAATGTTCTAATGACTTAAACAGCAATAGGTTTGGACACTATAAGGGAAGACTGTAGTAGCATCATCATGGAAACCAGCAGTGCTAGGAATGAGAACCAGAAGAAAGTATGAAGAATTAAAAGAAATGCAGGAAGAGGAAGTATTTTACTATCACACTTACATTGTATGAAGTCACCTGCTCAACAAGCCTCTTATCTCTCCCAGATAACACGATTTCTTCATCATCCTTACTGGTTGACTTTTTTGCCTCTTCTCTTTCCTAATGAGTAGAAGCAATCACATGATACAGTAATCAGAATGTCCAAAGAAAAAAGTAAGGAAATGTATATTTACTTAATTAAATCTGAAGGTTAGAGGCCACAGTAGAGGCCACCAGCTGTTTTTTGCTCAGCTTGATAAAAGAAGAACACCACACTGTAACTGGAAATTGAATGATCTGATATAGAGTACCTGACTACTACAGAAGGAAGAGGGAACGAGTGTCAGTGTTACTTAAAATTGTTATTTCCTTGCCTTTATCATTAAGCCCCAATTAGTAAATTTTGGAAACAAAAGATAAACTCAAAACAAACAAAAAAAATTAATTGACCAGCTCAGGGAATCTTTACTTTGCTTTCACAGAATATCAACAGCATCCATACTGCCCACAGGTGTACATGGATGAGTAAACGCTCACCTTGGCTTTTCTCTCTCTGTCAGCTGGAGTATCTGTCCAAATAGATCTATCTCCTGATTTGTCATCAGCTCTTCTCTTGAATGTTCTTGGGCCAAATCCAAAGCTTTTCAATTCAGGTGGAAGCTCTGTCATCCATGATTCCCTGGTAATCTGCTTGGGTTCATCCTTTATGAAAGAAATAGGTGCAGAGGCAGAATAAAAAGAGCATAATCAAGAATTGCTCTCTGAATCTCTTGGCTTCCAGAAGAAATAATTAATTTTTCTTCAAACATTTAGTGTCCTGAGCAGAACTCCAACTGGGTTCACACAGAAATAGGCAAAGAAAAAGCACAAATACACTCCAGCAACAAAGTACTAGAAATTAAGAAATGCAACTTACGCTGTCTGCTGAAGTAAGTTTTTCCTTCATTCTCTGAGCTCTGCGTTCAAATTCTTTGGTGACATCAGACTCCACTGGTCCCTTTGCAGGCATCGGGCCTATAATTTCATCTTCTTCCTCACTACTATCTGTTACCTTCCAAAAATAAAACACTTCTCTCAACCAAAGCTCTAAGATCATCAAGAAACACTTTAGCTTCACAGGATTAGAATGATTTTATAAACCTAATGCAATGCACCTGTCAGACAACAAAAACCTGGATTAAAACTTTAGATTAGACTTGTTCTAGTACTTTAACATGGATACTTAGTGTCCATGTTACCAAAAGCATCATTTCTTGTCTAAAGCAAAACACCTGGTTAACAAGTGGCAAAGTCCTGCTACTTTATGTTGCTCTGCATGCACGCAGCCCCTGTGGCCCCAGATAAAGCAGCAACACAGAAACTTACATGTTTGATACTTTGCGCTTCACCATCATTAGCAACATTTGGATCCATCTCTGGAATAAGGATCACAAACTCTCACTGCAAGAAGAACTGTCTCAAGCCTAGATTCTGTAAGGGTGCTAGGAAGAGCTACATGCAAGTTAGGGCACAGTGATATGCATGGTACTGCACTCCTGGGTGTATAGTAATCTGCCAGTCTCATCTCTTGGTTGTTACTCTCTTCTTCAAACCCTTTCAACATCACATTCTAAGCAATTATTTGGAGAATGGCTAAAAAAAAATCCCCAAACTTTGAAAGGGACTAGGTATTAATAAGAACCTTTATGGATGCCAGAGATTGTACTGAAAGTTCACAGGTCCCTCCAGTTAAAACAGCACAGATATGGATAGAGGCAGAATTAGACATGAAATGGTGACACCACAGTGCCCTGGAGGCAAAGCTGAGGTGCCCAGTACCTACAAAAGTGAAAAGATTCAGCTACACCCTGAATGTGTGTAATAAAGCAACAGGAGTAGGATGAGGACAAGGCTGTATAGACAGGAAGCAGAGAGTGTTGTTTCAGAATATAAGCTGGTGGTAAGTAAGTTTCAAATGAAAGATGGCTGGGGGGAATGGCTTGCTTTTCTCATGCCAAACTTTGGTTACCTGGTAGGCATCTCAAAATCAAGATAGGACATTATCAGAGGATGTAAGAGCTCAAGAGTGATGAGCAATGGAAAACAAGTATCAGTATCCCTCTGCATAAAATAAGGCTCATGAGGCAGAGGTGACCCAGTGGAGGATACAATAACAGAGTACAGAACCTCAGTGGAAGAGTTACCTAATAGGAGTATGGGGAATGAAGGATGAGTGAACAGAGGAGGAGAGAAGGAAAGTTATCCCTATACTGAGTTCAAGCCTAATACTTCAGGCTGCTCATAGCTGGCATCTCTCTGCTGCAGAAGGATTTGCACTAAGGAAGACAGGAGGTGTGAAATTAGCCACTTCACTCCTGTGTGCCATTTGCAACATAAACACTGCTCCAAGCTGGTGAAGCCAGTTGGCATGTCTGCCTTTCAGAGTCAACGAAGGTACGAACAGTCAGGAAGGCAAGCTTCAGGGAGCAAGAGACACAGCTTCATGTGGCTGTAAACCACAAGGTGCAAGAAGAGGCTTGGCAAATTTAATGGCTGTATGACCAATTGCATGAAATGGATCTGAAAGACTGAGAAGGGTAATAAATAGATGCTCACTTACAAACACCATCAATGCAGTGTGGTAACACCAAGTTCTCTCATGATTTTTCTCAAAAACATTTACATAGCCAAGCTTTCGCTGATTATCTACCACTGCAATATTGCTTCAACTTTTAGAGCATGGGATAACTGCATTTTCTCTTTTTAAAGAAGGAGCAGGTGGGGAAAAAGAATAACCGTCTGGAGAAACTAACGTAGTAAACCACTTCCTTCTTCTGTGTACAAACAAATAAAAAATGCAAATATATAAGACTTTCACAAAAAATTGTAGTGTGAAGTAGTTGAGAATGAAAGACAAATCTCATGCTGAGTTTTAATTGAAGTGTGTCTCATTTCCTTTCTTATTAGTCTGAAGTTCAATTCACTCCATTACCACCTGCTTCAAACAAGATGAAATTAAACAAAGATTTAAAAATACTGCCTTCAAGTTTGAAGGGGAAATCAATAGAAGGTGAAAAGTCAGCACAGAATAAGCTGCTTCTAAAGATATGCTAGAATAGAAAATAAATAAAAATAAACAACCTCACTCATATTCAAAGGTAAAAGATACAGTATTATTAGGAAGAGAAAAAAATAAAGTAAGCCATGTTCTGTAATAGCTGTAACAAAGCTGATACTAGATCTAGTTAGGATTAAAAGAGACCTCTACATTTGCAAAATACATGAGCAGACCAGTTTTGACATCCCTGCCTCAAGAAATCCGTCATTATGATAAACTGTGTGTTATTTGGAGTTGCAAGACGATGAGTATCTTCAAAATGTCAGACAATCATTCTTCATGAAGGATTATGACAACACTTTGTTGTAGGAGGCTAGAGAATGATGCACTGCACAACTTCTAACTAAAAAAGTAAAGTTCCAGAGCAGCCTTTGCCTCATTCCTCCCTAGCATGTCTCATAGTGGTTGGGAGTTAAACTTTAAAAAAATAATTGTTTTAAAAATAAACACAGTAACAGTTAATTCCCACAAGGAATTAATATTTAATTATAGCATGACAGAGATTCAATTGCCTAAATGCTGGTATCCAACACGATTTTTGATGTCTTAGAGCATCCTGCCTGGCTTCGACATCCTGCTCAAGAAGGATGCAGGCTCCTCTCTAAGGTGCTACTCCCTATCTCCCAGGCTGCTGCAGACAATTCACATCCTTTGGAATGGTGCTAAAGGCCCCTGTTTAAGGGGCTGGATCTTCCCCATACTTCTGGCTGTATTTTATCACAGATCTTAGTTCTGAATGTTCTTTAAGGAGTACATGCACCATTTTGTGGCTAGGGCTTATCAGCTATAAGACTTCTAACCAGTTTTTACCCAACCTGATGAGAACAGTCAAAAAATATGACCCAAAAAATTGCGTCAGATTCACTGTCCTGCTCTACTTCACTCCCAGTTACAGGTATCACCTTACTATTGATAAGAACAGTTAGCGACACTGTGGCATCATTCTTGATTGCATTCTTTCAGATACACTTAGGTAACACATCTACTAATAAACATTTTTTAGGAGGTGAAGAGATGCGAAATATTCAATCATTTTGGTCCCCATCAGCAACAGAGTAAAAGCTTGAATTACAGGTAAACATTTTCATTTTAACAGCTTGCATTACTTCTTTCATGCCTTTAAAAATCTGAACTTTGCCAAGATGTTCACTTGTGAAGGACATCACACCAAAAGAAGTAAAAAAAGCACTAGGAAGTGTTAGTGTGACTGCAGTTTAGGATGCTTACATCTCTTGTCTTCACCAAGTGCATCATGTCAAACAGCAAAATCGCAACAAACCAGACAAGCCTTTTTCTTTTTCAAGGCTTATTTATGCTCCACTATTTGACTCAGGCAAAAAAATATGCCAGACGCTTTCTGGTCTGAAGTTAAACTGTCATTGAGAAGTATGTCTAGTTGACTTTTTCAGGCTCCTACTGATAGCTTGTATTAAAACAAAAGGCTTCTGTTTCCACAAACCTGGGTATGGAATTCCGATGAAACAGATGGTCCTATGGGGCATCTGCTATTCCCTGTGTCCTGTGAAGGTCTCCTAAAGCCAGGAGGTAATGCAGGACCTATAATGGGCCTTGAAGGAACAAAAAAAAAAAAAATTAATTTATCTTCAACTGGGAGGCAGGAAAAACCCAAGAAGCAACATAACCAACAGGGACAGTACACTCAGTGACAGCCTTCCACTGTTTGCTGCAGGAAAACATCTAATAGATTAATATAAAAATCAACTGTAGATGAGAAACATTATTCTCCTTCTTCCCTGTGCCAAGTGTTCTCCCTATGCACACACCCTAGAAATAACTGAGTAAGAAGAGTTTCTCTGTTCTCCAGAAGGACCTCTGCAGATAGTTGGGATGCAAGAAAACCAGGAAAGTTGCAGCATATACTCAAGGGAATCCGCATTTCTCTTCCTTCAGCAGATTCAAGAGCCACGAAAGGTGGGAGGTCAGATACACACTACTTTTTCCCTAGCAACAAAAGCAATATTGTTCATTCTTGTCTTGCACTGGTTTTGCTGCCCTTCAATAAACAGATTCAGTGAACTGCTCTGATTTTGAATTTATTTTCTCCTGGAGTGGGGATGAGAGAAGAAGTTTTGTGATCCCAGGTAACTTCACTGGTTTGGTTTTTTGCCACAGCTCAGCAAGCAAGATAATTTGATTTTCTCCAGGAATACAGAAAGGTAAGAATCTCTTTTCAGTCATGAAAACAGTTCAAAGTATACTACAGACTGTGTTTGCAGCACTGAAAGACTTTTTTTATACAAGTTCCTGTTAATAATCCACCAAGATATTCTTTACAGCTAATTAACCCCCAAACAATTAACACCTGAAGAGATATCTAAGTGGCAGTATCCTCACAATGTATCAGCAGAGACTTTATTATGATCTTCAGTTTCTGAGCTTTAGGGTGATCAAACATAACACAACATGAACTGAATTATGCTAATTATGGTCTTCTACTAAATCCTGCATAATCTAACCAGTACAGCCCTGCTGTAGTGATATTATTTTCAGGATTTGAAGAAGGGAAATAAAAAGGAGGAACTCCTGTCAGAAAGCAAATTACAGACAGACACAAGCAATAAACGTGCACTCAGGACAGGACAAGGGCACTGGTGAGGTTTCAAACCCAGACAAGAGATCTGGGTTAAATTTGAAGTTCCACCCCCACCTAGCTGCTGCAAAAAAGAAGCAGCTTTTACTTTCCTCCGTTCCTTTCTGACTACTTTCTTGTTAGTGCCGTATTTTAAAGTCCCATTATAATTTAAAGAGACTGAATTTAAATCTATGCAGATACAGCCAAAATAATCTTATTTTAGCACACAAGTATGAATGGAGAATGAGAGACATTTAAACCAAACTATAAAAAAGCTTTCTACTAAAATATATGAGAACATCAACGTTGTGGGCTGTATCTGTGCAACCTGTGAAAAAGAGTAGATGTCAAATACTCTGCCTTGCTTCTGTTGCAGCCCAAAGGCTCTTCCAAAGAATGGAAAAAAAGTTCTCATTTTCATCCCTCCCACACTTGCCATTTCTATGCTTTTGTTTTCCACATGAATAACCCTGTTGCTTGGGTCTTCCCTCAGCAACACACGGCCAACATGATTCTTGACAGTTTCCTGGATGTCCAAAGACTCTCTGAATGGGTAAAGTGAATCTAAAACTGTGAAACATATTCTGCTGCAGTTGGCAACTTTTCTACCTATATATACATGTTTAAAAAAAAAAACTCAAAAAATCTTAGCATGAATTAAGCTCTAATTTAAGGAATACTGGATTTCATATATGGCAAAAACCTCTTCCCTGTTGTTGGACTTGCAGTCCTTGCTAAAGGGTGTTTCAAGATGGGCATTTCAGCATTCCTCCGATGTATAACAATATTCTTTAAGATAACTTTTGCTCTTTAGCTTGATGTGTGAACACTTAGGAGTGCCACACTTCTGTCTAGCACTGCTAAACAGCAAAATCCTTTCCAAAGTTGAAGGAAAACCATTCATGTATATATTTTATGTTGGAATGATTCAAATAATCTTTAACAAGCTGCGAATTCCCACATGAGCTGCTCCTAAACATGAATATGTTGCTTTGGCAACTCTGGAGAAGATGTAACAGAACAAAAGCTTTTCTAAAAGAACAAGTATGTCACACACAGCTAATAAACATTTTGTCTATACATGAAAACAAACAGCTGGCATTTGCTTCTATTATTCACGGTTAAAGGGTGAGCTACCTAGCTGCTCAATGCTCACAGCAATGCAGCAGGGAGACAGTTAACCGCACTGTGTCTACACCCTGCACAGCTTACATGCCTCAGTGTGTCAGACTACCAGGTGTATGGGAGTGGAAGACAGACAAAGCTCTACCTACACATCACACCTTTCCCACCTATTCAGGGTGCAGAATGGCTCTGCTCAATCTGCCTTCTGTGGGTGTGCTGGGAGTAACTGTATGGAGAGCTAAGACAAAAAAACCCTAGCAAGCGCCTTTTACTGCTTTAATCTTTCACATTCTAGACACAGAGCAGACTCCTGCCCCCTGAATGTAAATGCCCCCTGAATGTAAATGCAAGTTACCCAACATTTTGGGAATAAACTAAGCGGAAGTTGGGTGAAGATACAAAAAAATAAGATTATATGAGGGGTCACCACCTGTGTTACTGCTCATCTCTCTAACCTCCAAACTACAAATTGCCTCTTTTCCTTTGCACACTTTGACATAAAATTTTACCACAGGAGGGGTCCTGTCAAAAATCAAGAAAGCAAGAAGGCTACCACTGCTGATATTAAAAGCTAGAAGTATTTATTCGCTTTAGTGGAGACCACATTAGTTTAGTGATTTCCTAGATTTTATGATAAACAATTATGCATATGAAACAGAAGAAAAAAAAATATTACCCTTGGGACCACCAAATGAGCCCACTGAGTGTGACAGCCACAATTAAGAGTTGGTCAGTTACAGCAAAGTGTAACCAAACAGATACAGAAAGGATGCTTACACAGCTCAACAACAAATTGAGTCCCTTTCCTAGAACTGAAAACTACCTGATAGGCAAGTATGGATTCATTTTATCTACAAGCTCTTTGTTGCTCTGAGCAAGGTAACAGTGATCAAAGAACTTTCTTACACCTTCCATCAATAAGTGTCCCCTTGGAAGGGCCAATTTCACAACAGATTATCATTTCAAGTTATAGAAGGAAGTGCACAGATTAATGTAAAGACTAGAATGCTGTGAGACATGGTTAAGTTCTGCACAGAAAATCCATAAACAGTTGTTTGGGGTTTTTTTGAGGGGGAGGAGGGAAAGTATTTTATAACTGCATGCAAACTGACAGAAAACTTCCTGATAGAGGCTACATATAATGTTTATTTACTTAGACCTGAGCTCTTGCTTTCTAGAAACCTACACTGTTCAGATTAGTTTTGTACCTGGAGACTCAAAAATAACCCGATGCATTAGCAAATGACAATCCCAATAACCTCCATTGCACTGCACCACACAAAAATTAATTGCCTTACTCATTCAGCCCAGAATTAAATACGGACCTGAGTCCTTGCACCCGTAATTTGTTTTTTCTGCACTGATCTGAGACCTACCATAAGAAATAGATTTTGAATGTCAAATTTCCTCTAACTCTGACAATTCATATTTTTAATTTTTCTCTCCACTCAGGACTAGGAGGGCAGTGTGCTCTATTTCAGAGGAATGCTGTTCTTGTTCTCAGAATGTGGAGAAAGCAATTCTAATCACCTGAACCTGAAGTGCACAACTGGAAGTGTTCTGTAATAGCATGACAAAATATTTTACCTTAAATAACCATGTTTCAAGGAAAAGAGTCTGAAAATAATTTAACTTCAATTACCTCTCTGGAGAATCATCCTGTTTTTTAAATCCAGGAGGAAGCGCAGGCCCGAAAAAGCCATCATCATCATCATCTTCCTGATTTCTTTTTGGCTTTCTGCAAATAAAAAGATTTCATTTAATAATTACCTTGACATGCACAGCAATTATCAACATTTTAAAAAGGAAAAAAAATCCATGAAATTATTCCAAACAGTCCTATGTACTAAATATCCTGTTGTTACCAAGGAAACAGTACAAAAGGATCCAAAATAATTTGAAGCAATTAAAGAACTGGGAGCATAAGCTTCACTCCAAAAATGCTCTGACATTTGAAAAAACATGAAGAATGCTTTTGCTGTAGATGGAAGAGTAGTGTAATGCTGAAATACCATTTTCTAGTCACAAAATAATTTTAAATTCAACACCTTTTTCTGCATTTTTATACACTGTCTGCATTCTGACTAGTAATTTCCCCAGTTCAGTTCTAATTAACTGAAAAACTGTTAAGACAAGAAAAAAGTAATATTTACTCTTAAGATGGCATAACACCCTTCAAGTGCTTTATACAAGGTCTAGCACAAACATATACAAGTTCTTAACACAGCAGCTGTAAGTAATCAACCCCACCAAATGAAAGTATATGCACACTCCTGTTATTTGCTAAACAACCCATGTTTTTTCATTAGAGTTGACTTATCGGAATAAATTCATGCCCATAAACAGTTCTTATGACCTTTCAGTGAGAAGTAGTATACCAGAAACAGGGTAAAATTCAAGTACCAAGTACATACATTATAAGTGGTGTCTGACCTTAGTATAAACCAAGCAAAATATTAAGGATTTTATTACTTTAACAGCAGAGTTAATGTAAAGACAGAGATCTGATTGCCCTAAATAACTTAATTCCACTGTAGGGTGTCAGACAGGTCAGCTGGACATTCTTGACCACAAAGAACATGCAGAACAGGTCATGAAGTTTCACACAGGGTTTAAATTTTTATTTATATAATACTGTCATTGTCTCATAATTTATACAGAAATATTTCATTTGCAATACAGTGTCAATATACAAATAACCTAGGAATATACTCACTTGGGTGCAGGATCTCCTGTCTCCTCTTCAGAATCTCTGTTTGTATCTCTGGGTAGAGGAACTGATTCTGAGTCATCATCGCTGTCAGGAGTTTCTGAGCTACAGCTGCTTTTATAGCCTGGAGGCAATGCTGGTCCTGCAACTGAATATCCCATTATTTGGGATACTTAGTAAACATTGCAAATAAGTATGATCTATTTTGGTATTCCCAAAACATCTACCTGGAATTAAGTTTATCCAATCATTGTTCTGTCTAGCATTTAGAGAAGACAAATAAACAAACTTCTAGAAGTTACTCTTTTCAGCATCATATTTCAATGAACAACCCCCCTCAACTAATTTAGTAAATTACTAATCCATTACTATATGAGTGTCTTCTGGAACAGGACTAGAAAGCCATTTTATCTAGCAACTGATTTACAATACATATGGCATGAATTGGTATACTTAAACTATCACCTTAGTAAAGCATTTGAATATTACTGGTGAAGAATCACTCCATTTGTGCATACACAACACAGGAGACCATAGATTAGTGGAATTGAATTGCCAACCTGCTTTAGAAATGGTTTAGCAATTACAGTTATTCCCAGTTCAGCTAAGCATGAACAGCAAGCACAGACTTAAGTACTCTGCTGACAAAAGGGATGATTTAGGCATTCAAATTTCAAAGAAACACTACCATCAGAAGGCTGGGGCAGCAGATGGAGCTCTTATCATCCAGTCAACCCTCTACACTCTGGAGTATGAGGGGGAATATCCCAGCAAAAGAAAGAATTAGATGCCAACACTGCTAACAGGCCTGAGCCATTTCTGGCACTGTCTCCACAAGCAGGCATGCTCTTTACACTTACTTGGATATAGTGCCATGTAAGCTGGGTCCAGAAGCAGCTTAGCCACTGATCCTAACACCAAATGCCCCCCAAATGAGACACTGTGTTAACACAGACACCCCCACAGGCTCAATCAAAACAGAGCCAGTTGGAGTAAGTAAAGACAAGCAATGGCCCCAAATAAGAGGCCTTCCCAGACCCAGGGCCAGCAACGATTTATACAAACAATACAAAAAGACATCTGATATAATGGAGATTTAATACTACTGAAGACTTAGCATCCAGAAACACAGGCACTGTTCTTCCTTTTAATATTTCAAGCACCAAGTCCAAGACTGACAGGACAGAAAGATGCTTTGGTGAGAAAAGACATTGTTAGCTTTATGAACTGTCAAGGGTTAGATGAAATGATGAGGTGCAATAAAACTACACAAATGAAGGGTACCAGGAAATTACATCTCCAGATAAAGAACTACGACTATTTGATGGTTCAAAATAAAACCTGATACAGACTATGGTTCCATTGTTAGCTGACAAAGGCCAAGCAGAAATTGAGTCCTTTGAGTGCACTTCATAAAGCTTTTACTGATCTTTAGCACAAGGCACAGAACAAGGTCAGTCTATTAGTTACAAAGCATCCAGACAGATCTACCACTTATTTTGTTTTCTGTTTTATTGGGAAAAAACTTTAATCAGGACATATAAATCTAGTTCAGCATAAGAAAGAAAAAAACCCTGCAACACCCCAGCCTATAAAGGTAAAGTAAGTTCAAGATGAGAGGGAACCAACAAATCAAGGATAAATAGGAATAAAGGCTGCTATTAAGAAGTCTCCCATCTTGGTATGAGAAACACCACTGGATAAAGAGCACTTAAAAAACAAAGCCTGAACAATGGCTTTCTCCAGCCATCTGGTGCCTTGATATCATGAAAGCAGAGCTCTATTTGTTCTGAAAACAGACGAGTGAGAGAAGGCCTTGGACTAAAAGGAGCAAACTGAGAGATGCAGTTTGAGGATTCTGACACTGCAGAGGAAGAGAAAGATAGGGAGCAGCTTTGTGAACTGAGAAGAACTCATAAAACCAAAACTATTTAAGGAAGAAGACTGGTCCCACTGACATGTTGGCTAACATGAGGGTTAACACACATGCTTCTTATCCCAATTCCTCTCTGTTTTGACGGCACAGCCCTTTGCGTGGGCTATGAAATAAACTGGCTCAGGGAACTTAAAAGGCATAAAAATAATACTGCAAAGTCCAGCACTCCCCTGAAAGAACTATTTGTTCGTGGAACTGCAGCCTAAGCAGAACTAACCAGAATCAAAATAAGAGAACAAAGAATGGTTCACAAAGGGAAAATGGCATTTAAACCCTGTGGAAGAAAAAGTCCTTGGATATAGTGAAAGAAGTGGTGGAGAAAGAGACTTGGGAAAATGGGGATTAAAAATTACTATTGTCCTGGTACTGACTGAGACTCTTATTGATTGAGACTCTTAATCAGTATGGGTAAGAATACAGCAATGGATCAGGGTAGGGAGCCAAGGAAAGAGTAGAGAGGAAGGAATGGGAATTGCTACGCATAGGTTCTAGAGGCAAAGAAAGGAAAGGGTAAAGAGGGAGGCCAAGATCTAATGGGAAGTTTGTGAATGAAATTCCCTGGAAGACATGGAAAAGTGAAAAGATACAGACCAAAGGAACAGAAAAGAGCTCAGACCCACAGCTTACTACAGCCTCCTTTCAGGCAGTTGCAGAGAGCCATGAGGTCCCCTTGAGCCTCCTCTGCTCCAGACCACACACCCCCAGGTCCCTCAGCTGTTCCTCAGCACACTTGTGCTTCAGACCCTGCACCATTTCATTGCCCTTCTTTGGACCCGCTCCAGCACCTCAATGTTTCTCTTGTAGTGAGGGGCCCAGAACTGAACACAGGATTCAAGGTGCAGCCTCACCAGTGCCAGTACAGGGGGATGATCACTGCCCTGGTCCTGCTGGCCACACTATTTCTGATACAGGCCAGGATGCCGCTGGCCTTGGCTGCCTGGGCACAAGCTGGCTCACATTCAGCTGTCAATCAGCACCCCAGGTCCTGTTCCACCAAGCAGCTTTCCAGCCACTCTTCCCCAAGCCTGTAGAATTGCATGGGGATGTTGTGTCCCAACAACCCCAACCAGCATTTTGCCTCATTGAACTTCATACCACTGGCCACCCATCAACCCAGCCTGTCCAGATCCCAGATCCAGAGCCTTCCAGCAGATCAACACTCCCTGCCAAATTGGTGTCATCTGCAAATTTACTGAGAGTGGAACTCAATCCCCTCATCCAGATCATCAATGAAGATATTAAAAAACACTGACCCTAACACTGAGCCCTGAGGAACATCACTAGATGTGATGCCGTTTACCACCACTCTTTGGACCCAGACATCCAGCCAGTTTTTAACTCAGTGAAGAATCCACCTATCCAGGCCATGAGCAGCCAGGAGAACACGGTGGAGACATTGTCAAATGCTTTACTGAAGTCCAAATAGACAATGTCCACAGCCTCTCCCTCATCAACCAGGTGGGTCACCTTGTCACATTTGGCACCGAAGAGGGCAAACTACATCCTGGGGTGCATCAAACACAGCACAACCACTGAGATGAGTTAGTGCAGCCTCACCTGGAGCACTGTGTGCAGCTCTGGGCCCCACAATTTAAGGACATGAAGGTCCTTGAATGTATCCAGAGGAGGACAACAAAGCTGGTGAGCAGGTGGGAAGAAATGTCAGTAGGAGTAGCTAAGGACTTTGGGCTTGTCTAATTTGGAGAAAAGAAGGCTGTGGGGTGACCCCATCATTCCCTACAGTTTCATGAGGGGGGGAAGCGGAGAGGGAGGTGCTGATCTCTTCTTCCTGGTATCTAGGTTTAAAGTTGCATCAGGGAAATGTTAGACTGAACTTTAGTAGCATTTCTTGTCCGAGAGAGTGGTCAAACACTAGAACAGGCCTCCTAACAAAGTGGTGGATGCCCCAAGCCTGTCAGTGCTTAAGAGGCATTTGGACAATGCCCTTAATAACATGCTTTAACTTTTGGCCAGCCATTAAGTGATTTGGCTTGGGGATCATTATAGGCCCCTTCCAACTGAATAGTCTGTTCTATTATCTTACAGTTCCGAACGGAACCTTTTAGACAGAAGTCTAATAATGGATATTCAAAGTCCTATTTTGTTGCTGTTGGCAGGCTAATATTATGAAATTAAAAAAAAAAAACTAAACAAAACCAAACACAAATCCCAGTGTTCTTAAAAAAAAACAAAGGTCATCTCAAGAATAAGCGAGACCACAAGGAAAGAACACATACTGGAAAATTGTTCAGCTTTAAAAGGTGAAGTATCTCCTAAAATAACTAGGATATAAAGGAGATGGTTACAGAACAACTTCTAGGCCCAGCCCGTCTCAAGACCCAGCACACATTACAGCTCAGAAGAGGCTTGTGCCAGCCCTTCTACATGATTTTGCCACTTAGAACCTTCAGGCGCCAGGCTCCATCTGCAGCTTTACCTCTACAGACTGTGTTACACCAAAGTATCTGCTCTTCTCTTCCTCCTCTGCACTGCAGTAGTATGCCTCCTGTGTTAAGCAGGTACACCACATTGTTAAACGAAGCTGTTCTAAGTCAGGATAAGCTTACAGAAGTTATAAAACCAAATAAACAACACCAACCCCCACCCCCCCAGTGTTTGGGGTTTGGTGGGTTTTGTTGTTTGTAGCTTTTGGGGGTATATTTTAAGGCAAATAAACTCCTTCACCCACTTCACATATAAATCCACAAGCAGATCTGCTACTGTAACTGCGGAGCTGATGTAGACCTGGACAAAATGTGGATACACCAGGCTGAATAACCTAGACCAGTTACTGACAAAACATTTGGTATCACGAAACCACAGTCTAACGGTAAGTTTAACTTATGTTGTTCAGTGAATTTGTACACAACATAGATATCTGTATTGCATGTATGACATATGAGGATGCTGGTGTAAAGAAACTAACTCATCACAACATATATCACTAGGAAAAGCTGCATTATGTCAGACAAGTGTGTTAGTCAGGACTGGAGTAGAAAGCCAAGCTGCAGACCGGAGCTTGATGTTGCTATGGTATTGCTAAGGCAGCACCTCGCTCTTCCTTCCTACTGCTCCCTCTTCTGGATTAAAAAACAAAAAGAGCAAATGAGCACAGCAAACCTTTCTCATTGGAGCTGCACTGTTGGGAATAACTGAATGATCACTGAAACACTGCCAGTAATTGAACATATATACACTAACGACTTGAGGATGGATTAAAGACAGCGAGTACTGACTCTCAAACTGATACTTCCAGACATATTACAGCACGTAAGAGTTCAGAGCAGGGGGATCCAAGCACCACTGCAGTCAGATGGCCCTGGAGCTATCCCACTGCTGTCAACATCAGAGACCCTAGGAAGCGCAGCACCACAGCCTCACTGCTCACAGGCCAGCTCTGCATCCTGAGGGAAACTGAGTAGAACACAGCAGTTTCACCACATGTTTTGGTCTGACACTGGAAAACACGAGGCAAGACCTAATCACTGCCCCGTTTTATTTTTCTACCCACTAACTTCACACTCTGAGCTGCTAATGAACAGGGGCATAAAAATACAGGAAAATCATAAACAAATCCATGCAGCATTAATTAAAATAAGTTTAGACCATTTCATGTCTGCAGTACTACATCACGTGGTTTTTTTTATAGAATCCCAGAATGGTTTGGGTTGGAAGGGACCTTAAAGCCCACCCAGTTCCAACCCCCTGCCATGGGCAGGGACACCTTCCACTACACCAGGTTGCTCCAAGCCCCATCCAACCTGGCCTTAAGCACTGCCAGGGATGGGGCAGCCGTAACTTCTACGGGCAACCTGTGCAGTGCTTCAACACCCTTGCAGCGAAGAATTTCCTACCAACATCTAACCTAAATCTACTTTAAAGCTATTCCCCCCACACGCCCTTGTAAACAGCCCCTCTCCAGATTCCTTGTAGCGCCTTCACCCGCTGGAAGCTGCCCCGAGGCGCTCCGGAGCCCGCTCCTCCCCAGCCCGAACAGAACGCTGGTTTCCCCCGAGGCACTCACTCCAACACCTCCCCGGGAAGCCCAGCACCGATCCCCACGGGCCGAGCCTGCGGCACCGCTGCGGCCCCGACCTCCGCGGCCCCGAGCCCTATCCCATCGCGCCTCACCCTGGCTGAAGTCCTCATCCGGGTCAGCCTCTGCGCAGCGCTGGAAACCGGGCGGCAGCTGAGGGCCGATGAGCTCGCGAGCCATGGCGAGGCCTGCGCAATGCGCAGGCGCCACAAGGCCTCCGCCTCCCCTCTCCAGCCCCGCCCCTCCGCCGCCACACTTCCGGCGCTGCCCTCCTCGCGAAGACTTATGGAGGGAGGCCGAGGCCTGGAAGTGACGTGTTTTGTAGCGGCCGCTGGGTCGGCCCCACGTGGTGGCGGGAGCACACCGCGGAGCAGGGAGCTCTCCTGCCCGACATGAACCCGTTCCCCTGGTTCCCCCCGCCGGGGTTCCCTCCGCCGCCGCCCTGGGGCCCTAGCCTCTGGGCTCCTCCCGCTGCCTTCCCGCCGCACGGCCACTATCCTTCTCCCGACGGCTACTCGCAGCCGGCCGAGAACTGCCCGCCAGCTGAACGCTACTCGCAGACAGAGAGCTACGGGCCACCCGCTGCCTGGTACACCCCGGCCTACAGAGAGCAACGGCAAGGCCCGTACGCTGGTGAGGGGCGAGGGGGAAGTAGTCTCCTGGGCCCATGAACTCACAGTCCCTCACTGGTAGGGACCTCTCTGACCTTTGGAGAATGGGGGACTTCCCCTCTGAGTGCGTGGCCTGCTGTTCTTGCTGGCTGTGCAGCCCTGGTTTGTCTTTCAGGCCCTTCCCTGCCACAGCAGGGGCTGTGTTTTACCAGCTGCATGTATAACCTGCTTTTCTTAATTAGTATTGTTTTTTTGGCAGGTGGAAATGGCAATTTCTCCCAGAAATGGCAAGGCGAGCAAAGGCCTGGATCCGGCAAATGTTATCCAGAAGAAAAGAACAAGCCAAAGGTAGGGACTGGATTCCCTAGCACAAGAAAGATAGGGACCTGTTGGAGTGGCTCCAAGGAGAACCACAGAAATGGTCAAAAGGCTGGAACACCTCTTCTATAGAGACAGGCTGAGAAAGCTCGAGTTATTCAGCCTGGAGAAGAGAGAGAGCCTGGAGAAGGCTTCCAGTATCTAAAGGGGGAATGCAAGAAAGATAGAAAGGGACTGTTTACAAGGGTATAGAGTGACAGGACAAGGGGGAATGTCTTTAAACTGAGAGAGTGTAGTTTTAAATTAGATATTAGGAAAAAATTCTTTCCTGTTAGTGTGGTGAGGCCCTGGCAGTTTGCCAAGAGAAGCTGTGGCTGCCCCATCCCTAGTAGTGTTCAAGGCCAGGTTGGATGGGGCTTGGAGCAACCTGGTTTAGTGGATGGTGTCCCTGCCCATGGCACATGGCTGGAACTGGATGATCTTGAGGTCCTTTCCAACCCAAACCATTCTGCCATTCTGTGATGGTGTCAGTCAGGTGGGACTTGCTCTGTGGTACTACAGAGACCTCTTAGTCTTGTCTAATATGCCTACCAGTGTGATGTACTCTAGGTTACCCTGCTCTTGCAGGGGGGTTGGACTAGATGATCTTTCGAGGTCCCTTCCAACCCTTGGGATTCTGTGATACCATTACAAGATAGCAAGCATATGACAGTCAGTCTGCAAATCTTGAGGTCATTGAAAGAAAGATACTTTACAATCAAATTCTAACACAAGCTTTCTTTGGAAAAACCCTTTCCATAGTGGTGCCTGGTGCCTCAATTACGTTAGTGCTCTACTGTGTTTATTATAGAGCACGGATTAGACAGCCAGATCACCTTGATGTGCGTAGTAAGAGATTGAAGGATCTCTGCTGTCCTGAGTGCTTACATGTCATGTGAGATTGGGTGTGGCCTGACTTGATAGGGAAGAACCTCTGGGCTGTAGCTTAGCTCTCCTCCCAGCTCTCAATAAATCTGTGCCAGTCTGGTACAGTCAGTCTCATCTCTGTGCCTGGCAAAATCTTGGAGCAGATTCTCCTGGAAGGCATGCTAGAGCACATGAAAAACAACAAGGTGCTTGGTGACGGCCAGCATGGCTTCACTAAGGGGAAATCCTGACTGACCAATTTGGTGGCCTTCTATGATGGGGCTATGAACTGATAGACAGGGGTAGAGCAGTTGATGTTATCTACCTGGACTTGTGCAGAGCGTTCGACACTGTCCCACATGACATCCTTATCTCTAAATTGGAGAGACATCAATTTATAGGGGGACCACTTGGTGGGTAAAGAACTGGCTGGATGGGTGCACGCAAAGATGGCCAGTGTCCAGGTGGAGACCAGCAAGGAGTGGTGTCCCTCAGGGATCAGTGTTGGGACCAGTCTTGTTCAACATCTTTGTCGGTGACATGGACAGTGGGATTGAGTGCACCCTCAGCAAGTTTGCCGATAACACCAAGCTGCATGGTTTCGTTGATAGGCTGGAGGGAAGGAATGTCATTCAGAGGGACCTTGATATGCTTGTGAGGTGGGCTGATGCCAACTGCATGAAGTTCAACCAAGCCAAGTGCAAGGTCCTACACCTGGGTTGGGGCAATCCCAGGCACAGCTACAGGTTGGGCAGAGAAGAGATTCAGAGCAGCCCTGCAGAGAAGGACTTGGGGGTGTTGGTTGATGAGTAAATGAACATGAGCCAGCTTCAGTGTGTGCTCGCAGCCCAGAAAGCCAACCGTATCCTGGGCTGCATCAAAAGGAGAGTGACCAGCAGGTCAAAGGAGGTGATCCTGCCCCCTACTCTGCTCTCATGACACCTCACTTGGAGTACTGTGTGTAGTTCTGCTGTCCTCAACATGAAAAGGTCATGGAACTGTTGGAACAAGTGCAGAGGAGGGCCACAAGGCTGATCAGGGGACTGGAGCACCTCCCGTTTGAAGTCAGGCTGAGAAAGCTGGGGCTGTTCAGCCTGGAGAAGAGAAGGCTGTGTGGAGACCTCATAGCAGCCTTCCAGTATCTGAAGGGGGCCTATAGGGATGCTGTTGAGGGACTCTTCATTAGGGACTGTAGTGACAGGACAAGGGGTAATGGGTTAAAATGTAGACAGGGGAAGTTCAGATTGAATAGAAGGAAGAAGTTCTTTACTGTGAGGGTGGTGAGGCCATGAAATGGGTTGCCCCTGGAAGTTCTGAATGCTTTGTCCTTGGCGGTGTTCAAGGCCAGGCTGGATGAAGCCTTGGATGACATGGTTTAGTGAACGTGTCCCTGCCCATGGCAGGGGGGTTGGAACTAGATGATCTTAAGGTCCTTTCCAGCCCTAACTATTCTATGATTCTATGGTATGTTTGCAGAAATTACAATTGATGGAAAGATGGTAGTGGAAAGAGCTGAGTGCAGATTGCTGTGTTTGGAAGAGAGGTGATTTGAACTTCATCTTTGAAACTGTTGAAACATGTTTTATTAACATGCTTTATTAACAAAAATACTTGTGGAAGTGTTTTGCACCTAATTAAAGCCATGAATACCTTGTTGTCTTGTAACTGTTCTTGACATGACCTCGTAATTTTTTTACTTTGTTTTGCTTTGCAGAACAAAAAGAAAAAAGAACCTGTCTTCACTCATTATTGTGATACCTGTGACCGTGGCTATAAAAACCAGGAGAAGTATGATGAACATATTTCACAACATAAACAGGTTGATGAGTTTGGCTTGTTTTATTTATGCATTGAGTTTCGACTCTGTCCCTGATAAGTAGTTAGCTGTAGTCACTCTTTGAATGAGTCTTTGCAAAGAGATTCCAGAGCTGCAAAAAATTTTAGTATGAGATTTTTTTTCTGAATGTTGTGTGTAGGGGAGGTCTCGGTTGTATTTTTGGTTTTATTGCTCAAGTTTTTTTATGTCTCTTGTGGATCATTGCTGAATGGTAGGAATTAAGTCATTGACATTAGTGTAGCATAAAAAAATTTTGTATGAGAAGACTTTGTGGAAAGCATATTTTAAAATCCATTCCTTTACTGCAAACTATCAACTGCAAGTATATATATACTTATATATATATATATATGTACTGCAAGTATCAACATTTGAAATCGGAGTCTTGCATATCCTTCTCTTAGGTTAACATTCTCTCCAGTTTTCAGATACACTGGCTTCACTGGTTATTTTAAAATTGGATGAAATTTAAAGTGTGTTATCCCTTCTGACTGTTTTTACAAACACCTTTGTTTTGAAACTGTAGCTTAAAAGTTCTGTGTAACTAAATGTACAGGAGTCTGGCACTGATTTTGAAGTGTCCTCAAATGCTTGTTTGTAATTTGATTACATAACTTGGTGTGTCTCAAGTTCATCACCTTATCTTGCAGTGCACAGAAGAAGGTTGCAATTTCAGCGCACATGAGAAGATAGTTCAGATACACTGGAAGAATGTAGGTATCCCCCTGAGTCCAGAATCTGGGTCTGTGCAATGTTTGCTGTAGACCCTTTTGCTCTTCAGAGGCTTGCTTTCATTCTGCTGGAAGGCAAACATATCACCTCTGACTAGAATCTGTTGTAAGACAATACTGTGGATGAGAATATGTTGAAAGCTATGACTTTCTTAAATTGATTTATTATCACTGTGTCTCTCCAATTTTGGAGATGTAAACAGTGCAATACTGCTATAGTTTGAGAGAATGATGCTTTTTTTCATGTATGCTTTTTCCTTCCCCTTCTAAACACCTATGAAATACTTTCTTCTTAGGCACATGCACCTGGTGCTAAAAGAATAAAATTAGATAGTCCAGAAGAGATTGCTAAATGGAGAGAAGAAAGAAAAAAGTGAGTAAGGCTTATACCTATGAATTTGTTTTACTGTATTTTCCCTGTGTGATTGTTAGATGACAGCTGAAGGGCAGTAACAGCACATGCTGGCTTCTGCTGTTCCTTGGTCTCTGCAGAACTGTGGTAGTGTTCTGTGTCAGAATGCTTGAGCCAGGAGGATGTCAGCTGTAGAGACTATAATAATTTGGATGGTTATAATAGAAGGTCAGATACCAACACCTAGGAAGTAGATTTCCTAGATGTTTGATTTGGTACCGCAGGTAAGGTGAACATCTCATTCCTGTTAGCTTGATCTCTGAGACGTTTTAGGTCAGAAATGTGTGTGTTTGCTTGGTGGATTTTTAATAGCTAAGAAGCCTGGAACTACTACATTGGTTATAATTGCAGTACCTCCAGCTGTGTGTAGCTTGTTGCAGGTTCCTTGTTGTGCAAGTATACCCCAGCAGGGAGTCTTCCTAATTTTCAAGATTTTTCCATATTGCTTATTTGTTTTCTACTTGAAAGAGAACAGCATCTGTGAATGATGCTGTTTCCCGTACTCTTAATTTACATTGTACCTAGGGTGTAAGGTAAAGTTACAGTGTAAACAGTATTTCTCATCATTTTTCATTCTGCGATGTCATGGTGGTATAGCTTCTTTCTGTTGACCAGTGTTGAAGTGTTAAAAAAACACACTGTACTTCCATAAGCCTTATACCTCTATTTTTTTTATGAGTTGAACAGATTAAAATCTACCCTTTTCTAGCAGGTGAAAGATGCTGTAGGCTTTCCTTACTACTTTTCCTGACTTAGAATATAGTCTTGTAAGTGATCCATACAGAGGCTTTGTTTTTGTGTGTAGAAGTCCTATCTACACAGTGGGACGTGATGCAAACTTAATTTCAAGGGTTTCTTCTAAATGAAAATAAACCTAGTTGCCTGATGCAGTCATAATGCATTCTTCCTTTGAACCTGACTTCTAGAAACATAGAATACCAGGTTAGTAGGGACCTCAGGTCACCTGGTCCAACCTTTCTAGACAAAGCATGACCTCAACAAGATGTCCCAGCACCCTGCCCAGCTGAATCTTAAAAAGTGCCCAGTGTTGGGGAATCCACCACTTCCCTGGGGAGAATGGAATATTATGTTACAATAGCTGATTGTTCTCATTGTGAAAATTCTCAATAATTCTCTTTATGTTTTTACATGGTAGCTTTGACAGAAAAATGAGTGGATTGTATGGTAGGAGACTTCTTTTATGGCCTTGTGTCACTTTTTGCTGTACTGAGAAGCAAAATTTTTCCTCATGTAAGTTGATCCTTGTTTTAACTTCGGACATGGCTTCAGCTTTTTCAGACTTCCCATGTTTAGACATGGTTAACCTGCTATAGTTAACCAGACGAAAATTGCTTGTGGTATGTGCAAGTGTAACTTTGGAATAAGGTTTTTTTTTTGCGCCAGGGTTTCCTTTTATTCATAACATACTTGAGGGCTTGGATTTTATATGCATGTGGTCTACATATTGTTATCCTTTCCCCCCCCAACAATGATAATTGCCACTTCTATTACTTACAATATGAAGTGCTAACAGGGTTAGCAGAAACCCAAAATGTCTTTAGATTTGTCTGTCTGATGGCGTACATTTAATTTCCTAACAATAGCTCTAAGGAAAAACATTGCTTGCATGCAGAGTCTTTGCTACTCGTTTTCAACTTTTAATACAATTTTCTGTTTTGGGAGGCATTTGGGAAAGTTCCTCTCTAGTGGCTGATGCTAAGTTTAACTGTTGAAATGATGTGTAAGGTGTGCATGTCAGTACATGCACTACTATATAGTAGAACATTAGAGAAGCAGTATCTGAATGTACAGTCATGTTTTAGATACTGTTGGGGAGTGTGTTCTGCAAATCAGAGCAGCATTTTATCTACAAATCAACATTTATCTACAAAGCAACAGTTATCTACAGTTAATCATAAGGATGATGCTCTGTCTGAGATTCTTTTTGTCGAGTTTCTGGAGAATCTCATGGTGGATACCACTGTTTTTTTTACAGGTTAGTATAATTTGGCTGCAGTAGAACAGTGCTGAAAGCTTTTATTTGCTGCAATGCAGTAAAATCAATGGAAATAAAGTCCAATAGTCATAACCAAAAACCAAAAAATGCAGTATAGGATTGGTACCTTTTAAGCCAGTGCCACTAGGTGGAGTAATTGTGGCTTATATTGGTACTTCAGTCCTGTGGGCATCTTATTTAGCTGTAATGGATGGGTGTAGAATGAGTACCTGGGTGTCTTTTGTTAGTCTTTGTACAGCAAGAAAAACTCTACTTGCATCCTGCCTTTTTCTTTTTTTTTTCCCTTTCCTTTTAATTAAAAAGGAAAAGGGAGAGAGAAACCCAGCTGAAACCTTTGTGAAGCGTTAATTGGGTCGCCAGCAAAACATCAGTTTAGTACTGAAGGTCTGTTGTTGACTTGTAAACATTGCATTGTACAGGAAGAAAGGACACCAGAGGGAGTCTGAGTTATTAGGTGGTTTTGGTTTATGGTGACAGGAAAAAGCCTTTTCCTTTCAAGAACCTCCAGTCAGAGCTGAGAATGAATCTTTTTAGGTCATTAGTAGTTTGTTTCTAATTAGGTTACTGAGAATTAACATGTGTGTTTCCATGCTGCATCGCTAACAATCTTGTCTTGTTCTTTCTGTTATAAATAATTACTTAGTGTTGAGATTTTTTTTTCTCCTTCTTAATTAGCTGCTGTGTTGCTCAGTTGTGTATCCTGCTTAAAATCTTTTAGAAAGAGCCTGTGTTTAAAGAGCAGCCTTACTGATGTAAAGTGAAGGGAGAGAGCTGGTAAGGAGCGGGTATCTCTGGATGAAGTATGCTGGGCTAGAATGCTGTTTGCCTGTCTGTACAATGTCCTGTTCATTGCTGCAGCCTTCATGCCTCTGCTTACTTAAAAGATTCTTTAATGGTTTGTGGCCTGTTGAACCTGCTGAGCCAGGCAATCTAATTAAGCCAACAGCAATAGAGATGAAATTCTGCAGAATCTCAGGGTTTCCCTGTGTTTTGCAGACAGATGGTTGTGAAGTCTGACATTAACTTCGGTGATTACAATCAGTTTTCATGTTTTGATTTGTCCTATCCCTTCCAAGTGTTGAGAAATGTGCTGTTTTCAGCATATTTTTTCTTAAACACAAGCTTGAAGGGAAGTATCTACAGTGCATTTCCTTGATGTGTCAGAATGAGGTGTTGCTGTCTTTGCTTTTTCCCAAGTGAGATCTGTGTCTTTCTAGCCCATCTGTTTCTAATCCAATTCTTCTTGAGCAAAGGTTATTAGAATGTGGCAAGGCTGCTCTGGTGTTGAAGTGAATCGTTAAACTTTCTTTTGTTCAGGTCCTAATATAACATTGGAGGATCTTTTTGATCTTGCGTGCTGCCTGTAAATTCTCCCTCTCTTCACCTTCTCTCACCTACTTGGTTTTCTTTGTTGAGTTGGGGATTGACTGCTGTATTTCCTTGCAATGCATCTCATAGGTTGAGCATGTCCTTAATGAATGAAGGCCAGTACTGTCAACCACACCACTTTTAATTAATTTGTGGTTTTCTAGTTTAATAATGATAATCCTAAAGTAGCTTGGAATCCTCCCTGGTGTAGCGTTTATAGCAGTTAAATATGTAATAAGGAAAATAATTTCTTGGCACCTAGTAAAAGTAGAGAATATGAAGCAAATAGGATGAATGTGTTGGTAGATCAAGGTAAACTTAGATACCGTAAAGTTACTCTGAAAGTTACTGCAGGGATGGATTAGAAGTAAAACTGCCTCAGCAGTAAGATAACTCTAGAGATACAATGCCTGGAAGTCTTAAACCAAGATTTTTATCAGCTATGTGTTGGGCCATCTTTGTTCCCTTTGGGCTGTCATGTCCCCTTTGCTGTTGGTTGTGCTTATGCAATCAAAACCAGCTCAAGAAATTATGGAGGCAATTTGATCTTAGCGCTGTTCCTATAAAGGTGAAAACTTTTATAGGTTTCTACTCAGAAAGTGTGTAAACTGACATAGAAACAAGTCTCTCTTCTGTTACACATTGTCAAAGCTCTGGTTTTCCACTGTTTGGTAAGGGCTAGTTTACTGTCATGTTGATGTGAGCAAGATAGAGTATGCTGACTTGTAAAAAATGTGTAACTTTGGCAAGTGCACTCATTACCAGGGACTGGGGGAAGGAGCACATGTTAGTGATTATGCTTAGTGTCACAGTTCCTGTCTGTGGAAGCTTAGAGTATCCTTTTCCTGCATGTCACTTTGTTGGTGTGTATGTAATGTATTCCTCTTAGGCAGAAAACCATTTTTCTGGTGGTATCCTGACAATTTACACTGAAAACTTTCCAGTTTAGGTAATAGAAGTGTCTATGCTTGGAAACTGCAGCTGCTATGAAATGTGACTGCCTTCTTGGGCAGTACTGGTTCCTTCATGAAATCTAGTGTGTCAGACCATTGCATCCTGGTTTAACTCCCTCTTTTACAATAAGTTGCTTAGGTTCATAAAGCCTTTGTGGTGACTGATGAAGCTGTCTGTAGTCAAGCTCTGACAAGTCATTTGCAGGTTCTAAGTGCTAGGCTACTTCTACTTCAGTGGTGTTTGTAGGTAGCATTTTAAGAACCTAATTTCATTAGGAGAGGAGGAGGGTATGTCTTATGAGAAGGATTCAAACACAAGTCACTTCATCAGATTTTAACATGTGGCCTTTTATGTGGAGAAGTTTAGTATAGGCTCTTCCTTCTGCATTGTCACACCTCTGTTCAGGAGCAGCCTTCCTGAATAAGAATCCTCTGTATATTAAAATAAATAAATTCCTCTCTTTGATTTATGATCTCTCTTGAGTAGTTTGTTGCTGTCCTTAGATAGTGAAAATTGCAAAATCTGACATAGAGTTGTACCTCAAGACCGTAATGTTTCTGTTGTAGGCATCTGCCTCTGCTTAGGGTCCAGCTGCGTTTTCCTGCCTGCATGGGTGAATCTACCTGATGCTAGAAGGTGCACAGACCCTTTGTGCTGGGGCTGTGATACCTGATGGGTTGTGGACTTGCACTGGGGCTGGTACATTGTGGTGGGTGGGTAACTCTGGTCCATGCTTCTCTGGTCCACACGCTCCTTGCAGGACAACTGGGGTTGACTTGGCCAGGATCCACTGGTGGGCTTAGCTTAGGCTCATCCTCACACAGCAGAGCGCCTATTGAGGAGTGAGCCCAGCCTACCTTGAACTGAGGCTGGTGACCTGTGGACTTGCACATCTAGAGCTTACTGCCCACCATGTCCTTAGAAGAATAAACTATCAGGTGCTTGTTTGCTCACTGAGAATGAAATCAAGCACTGCACCTGTGCTGTCAAAATAGATTCAGATTCTGTGCAAGGTAAAGGTAGTTACTAAAATTAACGTTTTACTTCACATTTGAGAAGAGCTGGGGGAAATGAACACAACCACTACCAGTTGCTTCAGATGTGCTTTTGCAGGCATACTTGGACTTACAACTTGAGCTCTCATCAGCTGTTAGTTACTGCCTGTATCAACTAGAAGGGTGGTTTAGGAGAAATCTGTCTGTCTTGGCAATGAATCGAACTGAAAGCATTCATGCCGTCCATTATGGTGGCTTGGTGGAGGGAGTGGTAACTCATAGGAATGAAAGTGGGAGGCAGTTACATCTCAAATCATGTTGTGAGAGCATGTCTGAATATGTCCTTAATCAGCATAACTACAGGAGCACTTTGAAGACTCCTTTGCTCCAGGATTAAGGGTCTTCTCTTATATCTTTAAAAGAAAAAAAGAAATTCTAAGACAAACCTGAGGCTTTTCTGAGCATAACTACTTATTTTGTAGTTCACTCTCGTGTGAGCTTTATTTGTGTGAAGGAAAGCATCTTGTCCAAAAACTGGAGAGATGCCAAGCACAAGGGTCTTTGCTAATGCGGAGCTCTTGAGATTAAAAAATTCACTGCATGCTTGCTGTGTGCTGGGAGTGTAACATCATGAACAAATGTAGCTAACAGGGCAGGGTGGAGGTAAAACATCACATCCCTAGGTTCAGTTTTGCTGTATGGCAGATTTCTGGGAGAAATCAAATGAAAATGGACATTGACAGCCCATGTTCACATCCTCTTAAAGGAAACAAGTTCTGTAGCATGTTTAGGTGTGTCCCATAGGAAACGCTTTCATCTTTTTCCCTTGGTACATGGTTGAAGATGTCTTGCATCGATGCGACACTTAACATTCATGTTGTAAAATGGAGAAGATGCATATGATAAGATTAAATATTAGGAGACAGATGCATGCCCTTCTTGATAGCTGCATACAGTGAGTAGCTGTTCCAAGTTTCTCATTACTCCATTTTAATAGATTTGTCAAATACACACTTTGTGTTTCTATCCAGAAGCTGAGGGAAGTGGTGGTTGTGCATATATGTTTATCATTTGCCACCTTTATCTCAAAGCACTGGGATGTAGCTAACTGATGTTTACAGAGCAACTAGCAGAGCCATTTTTGGGCTTTGACAGTAATTTGCAGCAGCGTTTGCATGCTAGAACCAGTGTGTATTTGTCTGGAGGGAGGGATATGGAGGGAGGTGGGGAATAGAAGGGTGGTTTGGGAGATGGTTGTAACAGTAAATTTGTTTTGATCTGCATGACTTAGCAATTTTTCTTGAAGCTGAATTAAAAAGGGGCAGTTATTTTGGTGAATTAGAGGTCAGTGTGCAAGCACAATACTGAATATTGCTAGAGAGGAAACTTGTGTGCTTTTCACTGACTGATGCATTAGAGGAATCTTGTGCACCCAGAAGCTGTTCTTACAAGCTCTTTTGATATTACAAGAACTCAGCAGTTGCTTTGCTAGAGGCATGTTGTACCTTTTAAAATCATTCAAATACTCCGATTGAAGCACCATAGAAATCAAATTGCAAGATTAAGTAATGCTGTTATATGTAGGGATAGGCAGAGGGTCTGTAAGTGTAACTGCGCTGTTTGTCTATAGCTTGTTTGATGGTTTGGTAGATCTAATCATGCCAATTTGGTATAATTTATTTTCTAATAACCTGAGTATGTAAGCTCAAGAGCACTCAGGTTTCTTTTCCTAACCAGTGCCTTTTTAAGAAGGAAACAGTCTGCTAAACTTCCATGAAATGTTTTAAAAATGTATTATGTTTATAGAGGATGCTGGTTTGGTAAAGGGGGAACTGGCATAGTACAATGAATCGTTTAAGATCCCAGTGAATCTGCTTTTCCTTCTAGAAATTTTCCTACGTCGGCAAACATTGAAAGGAAGAAGGCGATGCAGACGCAGAAGGAAGAAAGGGGAGAAGTGCTGACTACCCAACAGTTTGGGTAAGTATTTTAAAACAAGCTAGTTACTTTGCTCATGAGTGCAGAAGTACACTCTTAGTGTGGTCTCTCAGCACTTACTGCTTCCACTCTATACACTGTCTAGCTGCCCTTTGATAGGAACAGGTCATTTGACAAACTGCAGATGTAATGTTCTTTTGTGTACAGTGCTTCATAGTCCACTTCAGTTAAATTAAACAATCATTGTATTAGAAATCTGGTGTTCTTGCTGAATTCTGTACTCTGGCTTGTTTGAGAAAGCCATGTTCTAGTGGCCATTCATTAGATCAGCGTAACCTTGGTCTCTGAAGAAGGAATAATGGGGACGAAAGTCATGCAGCATAATGAATACAGATGGTCTAATCCTTTAATGCCTGAACATAGCCAAGGGAGATTTTATGAGCGGATTTGGCTTCTTACTCTCTCCTTTCAGGTGATAAATCAATAATCAGGTGAAGAGGGGAGGAAGATTTAACTTAATTTTCATAGCTTAAGTAGTACCACTTCTTTCTTGTACCCTCCATAATCTTTATCTACCTGTTACCTTTGTTATGAGCTTAATACTTACTCCTCTTGAACTTGTATCTGTTCTCTCCCTTTTATTGGGAAATTACTTTCCAGCATGGTCTTTGTTCTTTTCCCATCAGTGTCAACGTTCTTTGGAACCAGCTATAACTTCATTAGCTCTACTTTAGGGCCTGTGGGAAGGCTGTTTAAAAAAAATGTTCACAGAATGTCACCTATTTAAACTAGAACAACTCAGCTGGAAGGCAGGAGCAGACTCAGTCCTAAGGGCTCTTGCTAAATACCATTTACTGCTGCATGGAAGCGAAGCTGGAGCTTGCCTAGGGGCTTTCTTTGGTTGTTTTTTTAATAGGGATGACACCAAAGCAATAAAAACTTGCATCATGGTAAAGTGGTTGAAACAGTGCAGAAGAGGTTTCATGTCAGGCTAGTATAATTTGTTAAATGGTGATAAATGGTAATAATGGTGCAAATTGCATTGGTGCAGTTTGGGTTTCAGAAGATCCATTTATCCACCCCTTCTAGCTGGTTGTCTTTCATGATTTTGGAAGGAAAGATTTATAAAAGTCTGAAGAAAGTAAAGCTTCCTTTATAGGATATAAAGTTGCAGAAGTCCTTTGGGCCCAAGGAACCAAACCTGGGCATTGAGACTAAAGCTGCTAACACATAATATGTTTGGAGATTCTTACAAGCAAAGATGAATTTTGCTTGTCACAGTAACGAACTGGTGTCTACAGGTTTATTTGGTAACTTGTGGCTGTGAGTCAGATGCATTATGTAGTCTTAAATGTCAAATCAGCAACTCCATACTATTATGTTTGTTAGTGACTTTATATCTGGAAAATTGTTTGGAAAAAGAGTCCTTAAAATTATAGGTTGTTTGCTTTCACTCAGTGACCTTTAACACTGGTTGATTCTAGAAATATCTTTTTTTTTCTTTCCCCTGAGCTGCTAGCGGTATAGACTTGATGACTTGTCCAAAGAGCTGTCATTTCGGCTTTGTATGTCAACAGTGAAGATCCTGGAATTGGTGCTTATCGGGCAAATTTACTGATGCATGAGGCAAAAATAGAATACAGCTTATTCTCTGCAAGCTGTACTATTAAAGCAAATAGCTAAGCAAGATTTAGGAAGGATTAGATACTTAACACTTCCACAGTGCTTTCCATTTGTGGTTGTCTGAAGTGCTTTACACTGCTAATTCTCAGCATCCCCACGTGTGAGATTAGGCATGCAGAAGGACCACTTTGGTTGTCTGTCTGGTGTCTTGCAACAGCTGAGTAAGAGCATGTGGCTATTTATCCCGTCTGAATGGGATGTGAAGACTAGTATATCTTTCATGAAGGGAAAGCAGAGGGCACATGCCAGCCTGACATTTGTCAGGATGTGTTTATGACCTTGGAGTTGCCTTCTGGGTGTTTGAGGCCCCAAGGAAATCAAATGGTTGTTTTTAACCCTTGGTCAAGGATGGCACCTCTAGTTGAGTCTATATTTTCTCAATATCTTATAGGTTATGCAACAATATCCGAATTCAGAGTCTGGTTGTACAAATTCAGAAATGCAGTTCTCTGTCTAAATGGAGTTGAATTATGGGAGCAAATACTGATCTCCTTTAGTGGCTGAGAGAAGGTGATGGCTTGCCTCTTGTACCACAGGAGCTCTACAGTGGGTGATGCTCTCAGGGATGAGCAGTCAGTGTTAGACACTGTTATGAAATGACTGGAGAATTTAAATGTGTTTTGCGATATAAAGCCGTTTTGAATGCTATGGCAGGCCCAGTTATTTCAAGAAGGACTTAATTAGGCTGGAAAGGTATGGAAGAGAGGAGTGTTGGTAATAAGAATGTTTCTGTACAAGAAAAGAAGTGGGTAGCTTGGAAGGGCTGTATGATGGAGGTCTAGAAAAATCTTTATAGGTGGGAGGAAGTGAATATAATGCAGATGTGCATTAGGTTTTGGCAGCTTGAAAAGGATGGGAGGTACCAAATGACCATTTTAAACATCAGAATGAAGATAAACTAAAGGAAGTAATTTTTTTACAAAATGTTAGCACCTTGCTACAAGATTTCAGGGATGCCAGATGTTCACGCAGCATCCCACAGAGTGAGATGCAAAACCATCAGGTATCTTGGGAGCACCTCTAGTGAGAGAAAGTCTCTAAGTGGTACACTGCAGAAAAATAGGTGAGGAGAAAAGTGACCATTCGCCCTGCCACCCTGTTTTTATGCTTTTTTTTTTGTAATTTTCTCAGTTGTTCCACTGGCTGCTTCTCAATGAGAATGCACCAGGTTAGAAATACACCTGTGAGACCCTGTGTGCAGGTACATGACTCCAGACCTAGACAGAAATTTCAGTATGAAGCTGTTGTACCAAGTATGGTACAGTTGACTAGGAATAAATGGACCTCTGCCATGCTGTAGGTGAGGCTGAGGGAGAGAGTACAGGGCAGAATGCACCATGGGGCTCATCCAGGATGGTAGATCTTGTGTGTCTTTTGTGTTTGGAATGTGCTGCTGGTGAGATGCAATCTGGCTTTGCTGAATTAAGTTTCTGTTGTTTGAAAATAAGTATTTTCAGGAAGCTTAGGTTATCCCTTCTATATTGGCTTTTCTGTGTAGGTAATGTGACATGAAAACTGAGTGTCCTGACGCCTTAGAAGATCTAGGAACTTGCATAGCCTATGAACCCTTTGCCTTGTTAAAAAATAAGTTGTGAACTTCAAACTCTTCATTTAGGTTCCAGCTTTGTCACATTGTCCTGCCAATGAGATGAGCTGTGACTGCCTGTCTGGTCTGTCACCACATGTTAGCTGAGCTGGAGTAAGTCCTGGCATCATGCTGTGTTGCCAAGTCTTAAATCTAAGCCGTTTGATTATGTCAGTTAAGTTTATTCTCATAGCTTGTCATTTATATGAGCTTTGTGTTTCTATTCTCCAGCAAAATGAAGGGGATGTGGAAACCTTCAGGAAATGAAGAGAGGCTTGAGCAGCAAGGAAGACAGAAGAGAAGACAAAGGCGCCCATTTTGGAAGAAATTTAAAAAGAATGGTGATGATTATAATGTACCTAAAACTGAAAATGAAGCAAATGGGGCAGAAAATGGCATGTGTGAAAAGGAACATGAAAACCAGGATGCGTTGGCATCTCAGCCGTATGTGAAGGATGTAGACCCTCTTGGTCTTCTGGCAAACAGTGATGTTGGTAAGATGAAGGAACCTGGAGTACTTTTATTTGAAGTAGTACTGCTGAAGTGATTTCTGATCTTTATGTAACTAGCAACTTCTGGGGTAGTCAAACATCCCGGCACCTAAAGCTTGCACTTAGAACTTTTAAATGGAAATGCCCCTAAAGTTTGATCCTGATTCATTAGAGTGACAGAGCACTGGAACAGGTTGCCCAGGGGGGTTGTGGAGTCTCCTATTTTGGAGATATTCAAGGCCCGCCTGGACAAGTTCCTGTGTGATGTACTCTAGGTTACCCTGCTGTTACAGGGGGGTTGGACTAGATGATCTTTTGAGGTCCCTTCCAACCCTTGGGATTCTGTGATTCGGGACATGGTCTTCTAAGAAAATTCCCAGGGTAGTTATTGTGAGAGAGTGGGTCAGTGCTTTATCTAAAGAATTCTATACAATTCTGTATCATCTAAGAATGCTTAACCTAAAGGGGAAAAGATGTTGGTAGACAGGATGTTTGTGTGTCTTGGATTTGAAAATTAGCCATGCTGGACACTTATTATATCTTAGCTTTTTGTGTTTTAAAATACACTACTGGCTTTAAATCAATATTTGGCTAACAAACTGGAGAGGTTTTCTAGGCTGTTAAAGGAGCACCTCAATTCTGTCTTTGTTTTAACAAGTACTTTATCATAATAATCTTATTGTACCTATAATCCTCTGATTAGAAATGCTTTGTTGTCCAAAACACTTAGATGGGAGAGGCAGCAAATGGGAAGTGGTTTGGGCCATAGGGAAGTGACAGTGTAGTAACTTCAGGAAGAAGAAAAGAAACAGCATCTGAGTTCTGTGTTTAGATGCTGAAGCTTTTCCTTGCTAGTCAAGGGTCTGAAAGTGTGTACACGAAGTTTGTGTACAGTATTACATGTTCTGACATAAATACTGTGCAACAGTCTAAAGGACATGCACCAGCTTAGATTGCTAAACCAATGTGAAATAAAATCTTTATAAAGCCGGAGGAAGAATAAAGTACTTCAACAATCAAATTATTTTGAAAGACTATGAAATATCCTCTTGTGGTTTTAAGAATGTGAAAACAAATGGATTTACTTGTATGAGTCAAGTGAATTACTTAAAATGTCAGCATTTTTCTTTTAATTCTGCTTTTTTGCTGTATTATTACTCTTGATACTCTCCATATGTGTGTGTTCTTTGTAATATTGCTGCTTAAGGTTTTTTTGGTGAGCATGTCTTGTTTCCACATGCTGGCAGCAGTATGAACTCCAGATATAACTATTTATAATATAGTCAGCAGTGATGCAGTACTCTTAGAATATGGCATGTAAGCTGATTTACACTAGCTATTTTTAGCAACAAGGCTAGAATGCATCCCCTGGAAAGATGTCTGATGCAGAGTTTTTCTTCTTGAAAACATAATCTTCCATTAATGGGAACAAGAACTCAGGATCCCTATGCAATTTGTTTATTTCACTGATCTCTGCATGTTGGCAAAATGAAGTATGCTTAAATATAATCGTATTTCCCCACAGCATCTGTGCTTTACTTAATGTTAAAAAGTCTAATTATACCAAAGTACAGCTAGTAACTGGTGTTGTAATTGATAGAAATGGAATGGGGTACTTGCTTATGCATTATTAAAGCTGGGTGCTGTCTTTATTCTACCTAGATAATAACAAACATGGTGTTAAGTAGAACTTAAGAAAAACCATACAACTGAAATCTATGATTTTCCAGTATAGGTGTTCAAACCTTCCTAACAGCAGCAGCCCTTCCTCTAGAGGAATGTATGTTTTTTTTGTATAATGCATTCACTTAAGTTCTGCTTAGTGGTCAGTTCCTTCAAAGACAAGAAATTGAATGGGAGGTGACAAATATTTTTTTCCTCTTGATTTATAAACAGGAACAAGGTAAGATGATGGACCTGTCAGGCATAAAATTGAGGTGTGTACTGACCAGAAACAGTCAGTTGTATTCAGTAATACCTAACAGTTCCTCCAAATGTGTTACTCTCAAATAGAAAATATATTGCAGTAAATGTGTTTTCCTAATTTGCAAAAAAAACAAATTAAAAGTAATTCATTAAACTTTAATAAGAAGGCACCCGACCACACTGTGCACTCAACATTTTAGATGAGCTAGGAAAAAAGACAGAAATAAAAATTGAATAACTTGCACTAAATGCAGTTTTTATAATCACTTAAGTATATGCAGGTGCTATGTGTTCTCTCAGAAAAAGCCACTGTGTTCAGCATGAGCTTCCAGTGTAAATTGGCATGATTATTAAATTGGTGAGAATCAGCCTTCCTCAGAAAGAGCTCAAAGTTGAAAGAATGAGGTTAAGTAGTTGAGATAAATACACACCTATTTATCTGAAAGTTTTTTTACCCAAAAGTATGAGCTTCAATGAAACAAATTGTAAACTGTTAACGATACATTAGAAGAGCATAGAGAAATATTTGTGGTTTCAAAAGTCTGTATTCAGTAAAATCTTTTTAAGGAGTGTGAGGCAGCTTTCCTGTGGGGCAGGCTTGGACAGAGAGGGGATGGGAGAAGGCACAATTCTTTGTGAAAATAAGATTGCAATCAGCCTTCCCCTGGAAGTTTCAACAAGCTGGTTTGTCAAACTATTTTTGGTAGTTTTGTGTGTGTGTGTATGAAATTTATATGCAAGTATATTAGTGAAAAGCATTTCCTAGTTTTCCTGCTAATTCTAGCACTGTTGATCCTGGAGTATTTTCATGATTTTAGTGCATATGGATCTTTTGCTTCAAACTAAAGCTGTCATAGTTTTGCATGTTTATTTTTAGGAATCTTTTGCTGTTAGGGCTCTGTTTTCCTGGTATCCTCAATTTTAGCATTTTTGGGTACTTGCCTCCTATCTTCCTGACATTCTTTTTTTGGGGTTGTTTGAGACTGTAATACCTCTCTTCTGCATGTCTGTAATGCTCTGCAGGGATTGTCGTATCAAATGTTCTGAAGTACAGCTGAAATTTGATCATTTGATTTGTAACCTTGGTTCTCAATGTCCCCTGTGAAGTCTTCTACTATCAAAAAATTGCTTTGCTATTCAATTCTCACTTTGAATGAGCCTAGTTCTCCCCCGACTGGCTTGTGAATCATTCTCCCCCACCCCTCGCCTCCGCAGGACTAAATCCAATAAGACTTCAAAACATATTATGATATCTTCTCTCTCTCTTTACCTACACTTGATACTAAAAACCTATAATTATGTTTGGTATGTGAAGAAAGAACTAGAAAACCCAAGCTCTTGTTCAGGAAACTTTTTGCTACTGTAGTTTTGCTGGCAGGACTGTAAACCAGAAGGGAGATGACTTTGCTACTGAGTATCTGTAGAGTGTAGGCAAATGTGTGGCTTTCCTGTCAGTCCATGGTGTTGAACAGTGCTGCCCAACGTCAGGCTTCTGTAATAGTGAGATAGGGATTCACCTGCAAGGGTGGCTGTTGGCATGCAGGAGAACTGAAAAAACTCTTCTTGCCTTTTCTTTCCTTGCAGAATCTGACAAGGATGAAGCAGCAGCTGAAGACAAGAGGTTGGGTTTGACTGTTGTTCCCAAGCAGGTCACCTCTGCTCTGAGCTCCTTGTCAGCTAACTATGGCAGCGTGTCTGACAGTGAGCCTGAAGGTATGTAGAAGCACATCCCTTTTTCCTTTTCTACCCTGTGTCACTGTGCTGATGCAGACTGCAAGCAATGATAAAACCTGATCACAAATCACTCTTCTTTGATGGGGCTTCAGCTCTTCTGTGTGTATTTGGTCCTTTGTCAACGCTCATCTTATTGTCCAGCCCATGTGTATTCACAAATACGTCACATATGAGTGCAGTAGCCCTGTGGTAGCTCTTTATTGCTATGTCTCCAACTGCTGAAAGCAGAATCTATATAGTACTTACAAGTTCTTGAGGAAAAAAAAACTTTTAAGAGAAAGCAAGGGTGTTGCAGGAGAAATCACAATGTGTAAGCTGTGGCTTCCATTTAGCAAAGATGTTAAAGTAGTGGCAGTTCAGCAGCTATACCTCCAGAATATTTGGCTATGGAAATGCCTTTCAATTTCTGGCCTGTCTGCCAGCTCTGAATGAGCTGATTTGTATCTGTTGATTTTTAGGCTTGTGCAAGTAAAAAGTGAAAGTTGTTAAAGGTTATGCTTGGGGATGTTGTTGCAGTCTGGATACAGACCCTTTCCAGGTTACTTTCAGTGGCAGCCCATACTAGTACTGGTATAAGCCATGCATAAAGATGGGTTGGGAGGAGTAAAAGGTTATGCTGTTAATCTGCTCCTCTTGTTTCCCCCTTGCTCCCTCCTCCCAGTTTTGAGCACTAGCTAGGGTTGCTGAGTGAGCCATTACATGTTCCCAGTATGGTGATAACTCCCAGTCTCAGAGAAGCACCTGGACATAACACAGCATTTGTGCAGACATGACATGGGATGGCCTTTTCCACTTGGCCTGTATCACATCTCATGTTCCCATTCCCCAACCCTACAGCATACTCCAGAAAGCCTCAGAGTTTACTGGAAGGCTGGGTGGGTTTTTCCCCCCTTCTCTTTGCTTACCTTTTCTCAGCAGCATGTGCTGGATTAAAGGGGGAGTATAAAATGCCTTTGGTTAGTAATTGATGAGTAATTGAATTTCCCAAGCCTTTTTTCCTCTTAGTTGGGAAAATAAAAAAGAAACCTGTCCTCAGTCTCACTTCAAATCCTGTTTGAATAGTGCCAGGAAAAAGCTGTTATGCTCACCCTGTGAACAAATTTCCATGTCCTTAAGACCTTTTTCCATGGATGGCTGATGGGTGTTGCAGTAAGATGTGAACTCTATAGTACTCGAATTTTGTGCTTCTCCTGAATGTATGCACCAGTGTATGGTATGGAAATGCTGCTGCTGCTCCTTGATTTTGCAGGTAGTTACTCTGCTTTATGTGCACTAGATGGCTTACCCAAAGTTACATGGAATATCTAGCGGGCAGAGAATTTAACTTGGGCATTGTCTGCCCTAACTGTATCATGATTTTCTCAGCAGCCAAATTTATGGCAAGGTATTTTGTGAAGCAGGAGTAATGTACTTTCTAAGTAATAAGAAGGCAGAGGTTGGAAAATCTCGTTCAACTCTTATTACTTCTGTTTTTGTATTGCAGAATATAAATATCTTATTTTCTTTCCTGTGAATGTTTGGAGATTATTCTTTGTATTTTAAAAGGAACTCCAAACCAAACAAAACCCTCCCTTCCCTCAAGTAAACCTTGAACATCTTCACATCAGGTTATGTGAGCAAGAAGAGTGCTAACTAACTGCCAGTGCATGGGGATATAATGATGTTAAAAAGGCTTTTAAGTTTGAGATGAAAGTGTGTTCTTTTTCTTTAAGAAATCCCTGTCAAGACTGCAACAAAAACTGAGAAAAACCAGCCTGCGCTCAAAACTGCGCCTCAAACTACTTCTGTTCCTTGGAACCGAAATCCGAAGCAAAAACGTCCAGAACATGCAGGCGCGATGTTGAGAAGCTCAAATTCAAATGCACGTCCCCCCAGAGGGCCTGATAACTGGGGCAAGAAAACATTACCTCTTCTTCCGAAGCGCCGGCCAACTCTGCTGGAAATGGTAACAGTCTTAGTGCTAAAATAATGCCTCCTTGTACCAGAACAGCGCTGTACGTGAGCTGTTCTCCCCTTCCCTCTTGGAAGTCAGAGCAGTCTGTTAGCAAAGGTCCTGTCTTAACAACAGCAGAGTGAGCATTTCACTTGGAGAAGGTGTAGACACTTAAATACACAGGTAGAAGTACCCTAGTGAGCAGGAGATGACAACGTAAACATGTGCCTAAAATGAGCTGCATAAAGGACTCCTACTCCTCCCATATCCAATAGATTTTGTTTTGTGAGTGATCCCATCAGCTTTATTCTGATCCTTCTCCCTTTGCTCCTGACTTGGCTATTCGGCTGCCTTCCTCTGATCAAGGAGCACATAACTTTCTCAGATGCAGTCAATAAGATCCTGCTGGTAAGGGTGTTGGTGTCTTAAACTGTAGAGTGGTGTTGAGCTGCGACCTGCATGTACATCAGGTAGGCATGTTTATATCAATCTGAAGAAGAGACAGTGCTGTTACCTTGAAGAGCTTGTTGGTGTCTCAGAAGGTTAAGAAGAGGTTTATAGTCTGAGGTGTTATGATTCTGTTTTCAGTAATAGTTCAGAGCATCCTATTTGAAAGCTTGGTGGCTTTCTTTGAAGCTTTTATTGCTTTTAGGACTCGGAAGCAGTATCAGATAGTAGGCTACCCTTGCGATTTTGTGAACAGCCTACATAAAGCTCCCCTATCAAGGGAAAACTTGCTCTCGGCAGAACACAGTGGAAAGCAGGGTGCCACTGACATCAGGGCTCTGAAACAGCACAGGATGTTTAGACAAGAGATACCTGATAAGGCAAATCCCAAGCTGCAGATGCAGGAGAAGTCCCTTGATTGTCTTTTTAGCACATAGTGCTGTTTGCTGCCAAGAATTAAAGCTCCTAGTGACTGAAAAGGAAATGTTTGCCCTTTGTGTAGCTCCCTAAGCATGCAGTTGTCTTTATCTCTTGCTCTTCAAAGTTGTTGGTGATCAAAGCAAAACAGGACTCTGAAATAAAGTCAGATGAAGTCCCACAAGCTGAGAGAAGCTGGCAGAACATTGGAAGCCTGAACTGTAGCTTGCCAGTATAGTTAATTTTCAAAACTGTATTTTGGTGTGTGTTTTTTTAATCTTTTAATGTTGCTCAAAACTGTAGTCAAAGGATGTGTACTGTGGCTATGAATCACAGAGGAGTGCCTGAGACTCACAGGTAGGCTGCCACTGTCAGAAATGGTCATTGTGTTAAACCTTTGAGGAAGCAGAGTTGAAATTTTACAGTGAGTTGTTGCTGAGAATTCATCCAAAAAGTGAGGAAGTAGAATTGCTATGGAAAGGATGTTGTGTCAGTGAGATGATACTGTTATTCTCCTACCTCCCCTTTTGCTATAAAAGAGCAGGTAGGAGAACAGCTGCAGATGTCTATTGCAGTCATTCAGCAGTGGGCTTGGGCACTACTAAAGCGTGCTTATTGTAGCCATGCACAGTAATGTGTGTTTAGTCATTCTGAATGCTGACAAAATAAAAGGCTTGGATAGCATCACTCCACTGATACCTATTCCTGAATTAAAAAATATAATACAAAGATGAAGTCTTTGGTAGGGTGATTGTGTATCCAATCTGTGCTGCTATTTGGCCATTTGGGAATTCAGCAGTTCCTCCTAGTCCAGCAAAGAGAACATGGCTATGCTGTCCCATCTCTGCCCCAATGTGCATCTCTTTCTTCAGATGGGAGGTTTCTGAAGACCCATTTTAGGTGTCAGCTGCTTTTAACACCTTGTAGTAACTAGCCTAAATAGAAATATGCACACGTTGAAGTGGTTGGTTAAACCACTGTTGAAACTTGCAACAACAGAAAAGCTTCTCTGTGAAATTACAAGCCAGATTTTGCCAGATCTCCTGCAACGTGTGAAATAATCAGGTAGCTGCAGATACAGCCATTTGCTTTAAACTTGTTTCTACAGAGTACTAGTTCTGCTGACACTCACAATGACAAAAGGTCCTTCAGCCTTCTGGCTGATTCATATTTTTTTAACATCAAGTAAACTTAAGTGAAGTTAAAGGAGATGAAGGATGTCTCTAGCAGTTTAAGATACTGTATTAGTGGATTACAGCCTAAACCAGTTATTGCTGTTTAAATCCAGTCTAGTACTTGATGAAACATGCCCTTTCCTTGAATTCATAACTGTCTTTTACTTAGAGGGGTTTTCTAATAAAAAATGCATGGGATGTTAAATTACAGATACACTATAACCTGGGAAGTGTAAACGATGCTAATAGACTTGCTGTCCTGATGTACTGAAATGTGTGGCCTAGTGTAAGTCCATGATATGAGAACCTTGTCATCTGTGTCTGCACTTGGATAATTGGGGGCGAAATTCTTAATATAAGAATAGGTATATTTAATGAGATTCTCTACCACTTGAGCAAAATGAAACCATCAGCTTAATGCAGAGATACCATCAGAGTTACCAGCTTGTTCTACCTGCCTTAGTACATTAATGGTGCCAAATGAGCAGTGCTTAAATATGTGCACTGTGGGCACATAAGTGGTTTTTGTCTTTTCAGTGGTACAGCTGTGTGCCAGTACTATAGCAAATCATGGCTGTTAATGAGCCTCTATCAGTAGAAATTGTGTTTGACCACTAACCTGTGCTGCTGCCCAGAAGAGCAACTCCCTCCTTGCTGCCTTTTCTCTGAATGCCTGGTCCCACCTCTTTTTCTCTGCTGTTCTGGGCCTTTTGCTGACCCTGTTCAGTTTTTGACACAGATGACCCTAAAAAAAAAACAAAACCCTAAACAAAGAGTAAAAGAACCCCAGAACACCCGCTACTTGCTGCTAGTTGTCAGGCTCATTTTATTCCTGGCAGGTGAGTTGCACTGATGCAGTAAGGGGTCTGTCTGATCTCCCCTTAGCCAAGGGGACAGCAAGCCCTTAGACTGCCCAGCCCAGCAAGCTGTGTGGTAGTGCTGTCAAACACACTCACTGGCTCTGCCAAAGCCTCAGTCAGTAGGAAAACACCAAATGTGGGATTATGTGGCTTTTCTGTGTTATGTCTGGTAAGGTAGTCTCCTGCCCTGTGTATCCAGGACAGGACTCCTGTGAGAAAGCCAACTATTTTAATTCAGAGATGTTCAAAATTACTGACTAGAGCTGTACATCTTCCTAGGCTTATATCAGAGCAACAGAGGGAAATGTGTATCATCATCTTTTCTTTCTTTCCAGTTACTGGCCCAGGACATCCGGCATGAAAGGAATGTGATTTTGCAGTGTGTTCGATACCTCATCCGGAATAACATATTTGGACTTCATTTTAAAACAGAACCACAAGCTGAAACAGAGACTGAACAGCCCTCTACAACAGCTACAGCAGAGTCTTTGGCAGACAAACTCAATGAATTTAGTTGTTCTTGTAGCTCTGACCTTCAGTTAGCAGGAGGAAGAGAAGATGCATTATTAATAGCCCAGGGTGAGAAAGCACCCGAGGATCAGGCTTCGCAGATGGCTCACTTGGCAGATGAGGACACATGGGAAACCCCATCAATTCAGTGTGAACAAGTACTGTAGATGATGTCTGTTCTGGACAGTAAAGCAGAGGCTCATGTTTTCTACCTGACTGATGCTTTTTGAAAAACATCAGTATAACAAAATGATCATTAAATTACATACTGAGAACTGTTAAAACCACTTTTCTGATCTGTTCTGCCTGAGGTAGCAATTTCCTTGTGAAAACATCATCTGCTCTGAGTAATTGCATTTCCTTGTGGCAGAAAGGTAGCACTGGCACAGAGCAGGACCTTGTCTAGAGTAGGTGCAGATCCTCACTTTTGAGCTTCAGAGCTCTGAATGTTTTACCTGTTTAAGAAGTGTGTGTCAGTCTATCACCAGAGCCAAGTAATGATGTGGTAGGGTGGATCTTCGTGTGAAATTGTGGTCTGGTGTGATGTGTCTGGGAGGAACTTTAGTGTCCAGAATTATTTCAGTGTCCTTCTGATTTCAATTCATTGCACATTTTGTTTTTCCCGGCTGTTATTGATGCAATACATCCAATATAAATGCCATATACAGTGAAGAAATTAAATGGAAGATCCAGCTGACCTGGCTCTAAAAGCATTGCTTGCAGTAGGAGTCTCTTCCTCTCTGAACCAACTTACCCAAGCAGAGAAATGAAAATGAGGGTGCAGACTGATGCAAGAAGCATTTTTTTATAAATAAATAAATAAAGATGTGGCTGTTAACTGCTTGCATCACTGCTAGGTTGCTGGTTGACCTCAGGTACCCAATATTAAGCCTTAACTTCTCTTACAGTCATTGCCTGGCAAATCTGACTCTTGAAGCAAAATCTTAGTATTAATACTATTAAAGTTCAGAAAGTTTACCAAGAGTTACTGGTTTGACCTTTTTTAATGTGCATTGGGAGATTATCAGTTGGCCTCCTGGAAGAATTTCTTCCTTGGTGCATTATTACGGTGTTCCTGCAACGTTCAGTGATCTGTTCTGTTTTTCATAGATCTGTGTGTACATCCGTAGTGTTGTGAACACTAAAAGCATCAGCCAAGGTTTAGAAACAAGTTTAGCCCTTTGATTACATTGTGCATTTGTTTGTCAGAATGCTTCTTGTCAAGGGCAGGTGTTAGCTTGTCACATTGACACTGAAAACATCCCACAAAAATAATCTGTTACCAAAACCTCCACTTCAGAGTCTGTTCTTTGTCTCTTAGTCATGGTTAAATCTGGGACATGGTTAAATCTCAGGGACTGCTTTATCTTATTTTTGTTCTTTGATGGAAGTCCAGCCTTCTGTTTCACCATCTAAAATGGGGAGACTCACATGGTTTGTCCATTTTTGGCCTAATAACTGTAATTTCTTTACTTCCTTAACTTGTGCCGTACATCTCATTTGTGGTGCACAGAAACAAGAAATAGTTGAAAATTCTGTCCCACTGCTTTGCTATTTATAGCTACGACTGCATATTGTGTTTGTAATTCACTATCTAAATTTATGGTATTATATAAATATCAATACCCTTGTAGAAGTTGTGTCTCAAGAATATATGTGCAGAATAGAAGCAGTAATGATAAACATTTATATTTTCAAGGCAGATGATTCATTCTTCCCATAATAATCCCACAAGCTATCTCAATCTCACTGGCTTGCTTATGGCTCTTAACAGTTTTACCCTGAGGAAAATAGCAGCAAAGGACTCTAAGCCACAGAGATCTGGCACTTGGGCAGAACCTGATTTCAGAGTGGAGTGGTACTGATGCTGTTGAAAGTGTGGGTAACAGCTGCAGGAAAAAAGTGGATGTTTTAGGATTGCTACTAAATTGCACTTTAAACACTCTTTAACATGCTTCTGTCTTTATCAAGTTGATGGCAGAGATTTCTTTGACTGTACACTCTGACTTTTTGTTTAAAAAAAAGGAAAATAGCCCAAACCTCCTTTAATCTGAATTCTTTTTTTCTGTTGTCATTATGGATGTAAGAATATTAAACTTTCACAAAAAAAAACCCAAAAGCTTTGTCAGAAGAAAATCTGTTATGTTTCATGTAGATAGGAAGAAGTTGGTTTCCTTTGAGGGAGAGCTGTACATGGCATAAATTGGGAGTTTTAACCTAGAGTTTGTATACATGTAGAATTGCTGTTGCTGTTCTTGTAGTGAGTTCTGCCAACTCATTGCAGGCATGTAGAGACACGTTAAACCCTGAATTGTGGTCTGGTCAACAAGTGGAAGGTCTTTTACTTCTTATCCTTTTTCTGTTCTTCCAGACGATGGTCAGACCTCACCTTACCCCCTCCTGTTCTTCAAGAATATGCTTTCTTAGTACTTTGGATTCAGCCTTTGGAAAGGAAAGGTGCCAGAGTGACTCTGGTATGGTCAAGTCCTTATAGGCTTCTCTGGTCCCTGTGGCTTCCCTGTTCTGGGTTGAGAGGTGTGGGTTTTGTTGACTCCTTTCTAATAAGATGCTTCTCTGTAAGGGAAGCCTGTTGCTTCTGACATTCTCAGGAGCCAGTGTCTTGATTAAGCCTCATGTAACTTTTAACTTTCTCATTGTTTTGGTGTGGTGGTAGTTTTGTGTTGATTTTTTTCTTTTTCAGTTTTTTTTCCCCAATGTTATTAGGAAAAAAAATCCTACTTCAGGCTTTGTGACTCACTTCAGATAAAAATATTCCAGTAACAGCCTTCACACTCCTTAAATCTTATTTTTATCTTTCTTCTTTTCTAACTTAACTGCTGAAAATGTAATTGTGGGTGTCTAGTTTCAATTCAGTACCCTTGGGCTTTGGTAGTGTTTTTGTTTTAAATTCATCTCACCTACTGAGCTAGAAGTTGGGGGAAATCAGACTTTACTCTGTTGTGATGGTGCAGCTCAGGCAATCTAGACTTTGCTGTGAGCAATATCACAACTTCCTCACACGAGGGTGAGGGAAACACGTGTGCATTTCTGCTCTGTATAGTATCTTGGTCAGTGAGGTCTTTTGCAGCTGATTTTACATGTTGATGTTTTCATCCTTGCTTTGAGAGCACAGGAGATGGTGGTTTGATAGAGATGCTGTCCCTGCTGTCAGTGCTCTGATCCTTTTTGTCAGCTCTTTATGGCTGGGTGTCCTTCCCCTTGTTCCTGTGACTACTAATCCAAGTTATGTGGTGCAGTCACTATTCAGGAATAATATTCTGCAGTCCTAGCAGATCTTAGATGTTTATCTAGTATTGAGCAACAAATAAAAACTCTTTGGGCCAGTTGTACTGTCTGGGCTGCAATACTGCATTCCCCAAGCTATCTGGAAGTGGTGTTTTGGCATACTGTGGACCTGTGTCATCAAGAAGGGGTATTCTTCAATATCTTTAAAAGCAGCAGGCAATTGGAAAAAAAATCCTGAGGACTGGAAGGAAAGGAAGTAGGAAGTATCAGTTCAGGAGGATCTGGGGACCTAGAGGCTCGTCAGCTTCATCTTGGCCCCAGGGAAGGTGGTGGAGCAGATGAGTGTGGAAACTATCTCCAGACATAGTAAGGACAAGAGGGTGATGGGGTTTAGTCGACATGGAAGGAGAAATGCTTGATCAGCTGGATGGGTCTTCTGTAGTGAGATTACTTGTTTGGTGGCTAAATGGAGGGCAGGGGATGTTGCGTATTGTAGCTTTAGCAAGGCTTTTGATGCTGTCTCCCATAAAACCCTCATTGGTGAAGTATGGGCTAGGTAGGTGGATGATGAGGTAGGCTGATCACTAGCTGAAGTGTCAGGTTCCAAGGGTTGTGATAAGTCACCAATAGGTTTAGGGAGGTGGTCCTGTCTTCTGATCAGCATTACTGAGGTGTATCTGTAGTGCTGGGTTCAGTGCTGGGCTGCCCAGTGCAGGAGAGACATGGACATACTGGAGGGAATCCAGTGCAAGGCCACAAAGATGCTGAAGGGACTGGAGCACCTTTGAAATGAGGGGAAGCGAAGGCTTAGGGGGATCATAGCAGTGTGGATAGATATATGATGGGGGAAGTAAAGAAGGTGGAACCAGGCTTTTCTCAGTGGTGCTCAGGGACAGGACTTGAGGCAAGGAACACAAACCAAAATACAGGAAATTTATTTGAACTACAGGAAGAAATGCTTTAATTGTGAGGTGTCAAACACTGGTACAGGTTGCCCCGAGAGGCTGTGGCATCTCCATCCTTGGGAATATTCAAAGCCCATCAGACACAGCCCTGAGTAGCCTGCTCATGGGCAAGAGTTGTGCTGGGTGATCTGCAGAGGTGCGCACCAGCCTCAGCAGCACTGGGGCACTGTGAGCTGAACAGCATCTGTGCTGCTTGAAATAATTTCTTGGTTTAAGACACCTCTTTGGAAGCTCTGCTCCTACTGAAATGACAGAGCAGGCCAGCCCCACAGGCTGCCCTGCCCACACAAGGCTGATAGGCTGCTTCCAGAGCTGAAGAGAAGATCCAAACTCGACATCCATGACAACAGATGCGACTCCATGGCCTACATTTGTCCATAGCGTTTGCCTTTGCACAACCTTGGACTAAGCTCCGTGTATCAGTTTACAGAGAGGGATGCTAAATCCAGTGTTTTAACTGTCACTGAGATACAATTTGAGATGGATGAATGAAAAATGCTGTGCAAGTGTTGGGTTTTGCTGTTACTTGGTGAGGTGGAAAAGAGTTGTGGTGTTCTGGGTACTCACTGATGCAGTCTGTGAGTGCTCAGTACCTGAAAGAAACTCTCACTCTCCCCCTACTTTTCATCACTCTCTGGCTCCTGCTGTGTGACTCCCTTCCGAAAATGTCCTCTGATTTCTAAATATACCCTTCAGGCGGCAGCTCTCGTTTGGTAAGACAGCTTTCTTGGCATGGTATAGTTCATATACAATCTCCATTGTATATGTAAAGGAAGCTGTATAGACTGTGTATGTGTATGCGCTCATGTATAAAAGCAATACCAGCTCAGTAAAACAAAGCTTGCACACACACTTCACACAGTCCCAAACTGGTTGCAGGAGCAGTTGTTTTGGGTGAGGGGGAATCCAGCACGGATTTCAGCTGAACATATTTTCTCTCAGGTTAACTAATATCATCATCATCAAGATGATATGGACAAGAAATTGGAACAAATTAATAATCGGAGGAATACAGGCTGCTTTGCTGAGGGGCTGCATCTTTCACCTGGGAGGCTGGACCTCTGCGAAATTGAATTAAAAAAGAAAGCAAGCCAAAGGATGCTGGAGAGGTGCATTGTGATGCCTGGAGCACGTGGGGGTCCAGGTCCTTGGGATGGTCCCTTCCTAAGCAAGTGCTTTGGCAGACGTGCCTGCTAATTAAAGCTGTCTGCTTCCTCCTCCTCCTCCTCTGCCTGGGTTGGGGAGTCTGGTCCCTGGTCTCTCGTTTGCTGGAGCTGTTAAGTAAATTCAACCTGAATTTGAAAATAGCAGTGGGATTACTTAAGCCACATTTCTGGGCAAGTTTGCTGTTGCTAGAACTCCATCCTGCTGTACTTAAATCTAACCCCTCTTCATTTTCATTTGCTTTCTCAGCAGAGAGATTTTTTGACTTGTGAGGGCAAGATGTCAGTGTTGTACCAGGCAACATTGAAGGGAGGTGATTGCATCATATAGGGACAAAATGTTATTGCAGCTTCCCAAAAGTGGAGGCTGCTTCACAACCTTTCTATTAAAGCCGATTCATTCTGAATTTCAGTGCCTGTCTGGTGTTTGGTGCTATTGGGTGATACTGTTGGTAGAGGATTTTCTAATTAAAGGAATTAGAGGAATTAAATTTGCCTGCCCTTGCACCACGGAGAGAAAATACCAACACAGAAAAAAGATTCTTTTGTCCTTTGGTTTCATTGCCAGGACCACGTTTTCCACCTCATTTTCAGATGACCCTTTCCAAGAACCTGCTGTCTGTTTGCCTACGGGAGGGCTCCCCAACTTCTGACATTTAAAGTATCTGGGGAATCCCTGGCATAATCAAGCAGCTCACGGTTTCGGTGTGTGTGTAGACAATGATGCTCCATCCTGTGAAGCGGAGGAGGTGAATACATCAGCCCACTGACGCTTCTGGGTCACAAGGCCAAGGCGACATCCCTGTGACCCACTTTGAATTTACCACTTAATTCATCTTCACCAGCACTATAAATAATTCAGCCTGAGGCCAGTCAATGATGATAAATAGGACAATAAACCTTGTACTGCAGTGAAGGCTACAAAGAGAGCAGCGCTTTTTAATTGAGTGCTTCACAGTGACTAGGAAAAGCAGAGAAAACTCACTCAAAGCGCTGCACACAAATGTCATTGAGCACAAGTTCATTTGCTGGCTTTGAAGTTTCGTGGAGTAATTCAGCCTTTAAAAGGACTGTGTTTCACATAATGTTGGAGGCTTGAACCAGGTTACTTGTGATCCCAAAGACTTTGCACAAACTAATTTAACCTCATGGGACCAGTGTGAAGATCCTGGTTTATAGCTGGTAAGGTCTCTCCTCCATCTATTTCATCCAATCTGTCTGGTAAAACCTGAAGGCTGTAGGTGGGAAGGTCGTAGCTTTCTCCATTAAGCCTTGTGTTTAAACCACTGTGCAACACCCATCTCTCAATTAAAAGGCATTTTCTTTGCCCTTGACACCCAACTAACAGTGCTGGGTGTCCGTACAGCCCAGGTGTGAGCCAAAAGCACAGGAACAACAGCAGTGGCTTTGCAGGATTGGACCAGGAACTTGTGCCTGGCTGCTGGTCCTGTTCATGGCTAATTGCCACCAACACCCCTAGTCTCAAGGCAAATACAACCTCCACTGTCCTCTGGGATGCAAGCGAGCCTTGAAAACGGGAGCGAGCTGCAGGATGGTAGAAAGGATAGCACATCCTTGGGTTGCCATGAGAGCTCGCTCTTGTCTGAGCATGGAAAATAACTAGGTGTGCAGGAGGCTGGGTTTTCTGGCAGTGGAGCAGTGGCACAGCAATTGTCCCTGTGGTTCTGGGGAGATCTGGTTAAAGCTCTCTGGCTCACTAGAGCTGCAGTTGCATCGTCTGAAGAACATCCCACGTGTTACAATTTTCCGCTCCCTGGTGGATTAGGCTCAGAGCCTTAGAGGTTTTATTATATGTGCCTATATTTAGCTTAATTTTTAATGGTCTGCTAGACTGCTCAGTAGTTAGCTAATGAGATCTGGTTCAATAGGTTACTGTGCTACATCCGTGTCCGGTTTGACTTGCAGCTATGAAAAAACACTGTGCTGCTCCTGCAGCAGACGTGCCTCCACTCCTTCCCCTGATCCCATCTAAGCATGGATGGCTCGTGATCCCAGGCTGGCTCGTGGGAATGGCCTGTTTAATTTTATAAGCCTGGGATTTCTGCTTAGGGTCATGGGTGGTGGAGATGTAACCAGAGAAGAGCTGAGATCTGGCACAGATCACTTCTTGACTGTTAATGAGTCCAGGGAATAATGATAGTAAAGGCTTCTCCAGCCTGAGTGTTGAGCTCCCCTGAGAGCTGGGGTTGCTGAGTAGCCTGAAATCTGGTCTGCTTCAGCAGGATCATGGCCTCCACTAAGGGAGGCATAATGGGTCAAGAAGTGGGAGAGAAAGGGAGAGAGGAGAAGCAGATGGTTCAGTCTCAATAGCCAGCCAGCCCAGCTCTGATAGGTGGCTTTGGGAATGCATTGCTCTATTAAGGGTAAGCAAATGAGAGGGTGCTAGCTTATAAATACCCACAATTTCTTGGGAGAAAAGACCCAAGAGACAGATGGTCAACCAGCCATCGGTTTCTGATCAAGAAGATGCTGTTTAAACCAGCAGCCAATGACAGTATCTAAATATGTGTCTTATATCCAGCAGTAAGCACCAAAAGGGTTAACCATAACAAAACCCTAGCTTGTCATTCTGTCTTTTCACTGAGAATCACTGAAGTAGAGATTTTCACTCTGACCAGTGTATTTGGGCTCCAGTCACTTGAAGGTCTCTTTAAATTCAGGCCAGCATTCCCTTGAGACAGCACTGATGTTTTCTTATAGCTCTTTCAGATTTGAGTTAAAAGTGCTATACTTAAAGCCATTGTGATCAACTGCTGTTTGCCATGTTCCAAATGAGGAAGCAAGGTTCCACCCCACCTCATTTTGGTAAAGTGAGACAGTTCTGCTCATGGGCTTTTTTTTTCCTTCATGGTTTTAACTGCACCACCAGAGAAAACTTCATTACTGCCTTCAGCTTCATGTAGCAGTAGGTCAGAGGAGCATAAATTCAGCAGGCTAACAGGGACAAAGGGTCACGGGAGTAGACCTTGGCAGATAAGATGATGCACAGAGCCTGGTCAGTACCTGGGTAGGTAATATATCACTGCTGCTGCAGAGAGAGAGGCCACCCTCTACTGCAGCTGAAATGGAAACCCCTGCAGTAATGGAGGTGGGGTTTCTCAGATGGATGGTGGTGGGGTGAGGTAGATACAGGAGGGGGAGTTGTAGGCACTTGCAAGGGCACAGATGGAGGGGCAGTGCCTCTATTTTCTTCACTCAGGTGAGTCTAATCCCAAAAATCGACTCCTGATCTCAACTAGAGATGCCATAAATTCAGTATTAATCTTCAAACAATTTTGTCTCCTCAATGGACAAGCTTTGGTCTCCAGCAGTGTAGGACCTGCTTCTCTTTGGAACAGAAAGGCCAAACCCCTGAAAACAACCATTACCCTGGTCTTTCTCCTGGACAAAGCAAATACCTCGCACTTTGTCTTTCCTGTGTGACGTGCACTCACCCTTCATACATCTTCAGGGGACAACGTGTGCCCCTTTGAGTACCCTAACCTGGAATTCCTCATAGACTCACTTTGGCTTTCAAAACAAGGATCCCTTTTTGCCCTGTGAAGGTGATGACCTTATAGTTCCTGCATTTATGGGTTCTCAGCAACAAAGCTGATGGGTGCTCTGTCAGCACCACTGTAGGCAAGAAGCTCTGATAGGGTGGTGTTGACATAATCTGTAATCAATCACATCATTTGCAAGTGGCTGCGTAGCATTTAGGTCATGGCACCAAAACACTGCCTGAAGAATTTAGCCTTGGGTCTCTCGTGTGTTCCCCCTGCAGCAGTGTCTGCCTGTCTGGCAACCCTGTACCCATTCTCCACAGATCTTCAAGTGAGTGCTGGGTCTGGTTTGCAGGTAGGACTCCAGCAGCTCAGGAGGTTGTCTTGGAGGCCTTGAGCAATGCTGGTGGGGGCTTTTTATCTCATGGAGGTATTCACTGGTGTAGAGGCAGGAGCACAGAGGTTGGAGAGCAGTGCAAATGCTAGCAGGCAGACAGGAGGGGAAGGGGTTTCAGAGCAGGGTAAGACACTCCTGAGGTGAAATGCACTGAACCTGCAAAGCAATCCTTTAGCTCCAGTGGGACCACAGCAAGATGTACTCTGCACCAGTACCTTTCTCTAGCAGGTCCTGAGAGCAGAGCTGATATGAGTTGTTGCTGAAAGCTCTGAAAAACTCACCCCTGAGTGCTGAACTGGATAATTACCCCTCACAGCCCAAATCAAAGATGGTTTTGTATGTGGGAAGGAGTCTTGAGAAGACCATGGAAGGGCTGTGGATTTTTCCTTTCCCTCTGTTAACATTGCCCAGTATGGCAAGCTTTCATGCAAGCAGCTGCTGCATGCGGTCTTCCTCCCTCCTACTCCCATCAGCACTGCAACTGTGTCTAGCATGGTAGCTTCCCATAATAGCAGCTATAACCAACCTTGTAAATCAGGCTCTGTAATTATGGGACCCAATATGGAATAACAGGATGAATATATTGGTCAGCAGCCACTTCGTGGAAAACACACAAACACACCAAGGGGCCCCAGTAGGTGCTGAAAATAGCTCATACAAAAATCCTGACCATCCTAACAGGTTGTCTTAGTGGTGATTTGTGCTTTTGCTGTCTCCAAACGTAACAATCGGCTCACTCCTCACCCTCTTCTGTTACCTTCTTGAAGTGCAGTGGCAACTGCAACCACACATCTCTTTGCAAAAGAGTTTGGAAGTTAAAACAGCAGGCAAGGCTTCGATTTCCCTCACTATCCTCTACAATGGACCTTTGCAAAAGTGTCCTTGTAAAAGGCCCTGGTATCCTGCAGAGCACTGATGCTGGCGCCTGAGAGCTCAAACTTCGTGCTTTCAGGCTTTTAGTCACTGATAGAGAGAGAGATTACACTCTGTTTCTGGATGTGCTCTCTCTTCTGCAGAGAAGTTGTTTGTTGCCATGGATATTGCTTTGTCTTGAGAAACACATAACCAAACCGGATTTAAACAGACCCTTGTGGGTCAATATTTCCATAGGAGTAAATGCACATCTTGAGGCTTCCTAGAGTTATTTGATTTGTCCCTGGTGCAAGGAGCATGAAGCACACGGAACTTCAGCTGGAGAGGTCATGGATGCCCCTTAACTGTAAGAGAAGGTGGAATAAATTTTGTCAGCTATTTTACCCAAACGCAGAAGGGTGAAGGAGCCCCTCTGATCTCAGCAGCCCCAAAGCTCAGGTAGAAGGTTCTCTATTGTTTATTCTGGACAATTTGAAATGTCTTTTTCTCCCAGTCCTAACTTCTTTTTTTTTTTAATAAAAGAAGTGCCTTTCAGTGTGGGGTTTCCAGGACGTGTCATATTGCAGCTCATAAATGGACCTGTGTGCTGGGCGAACAATAGTCGTTACTGTTTAATGCAGAGATTTGATAAAATTTGCTAATGACTGCTGCAGAAAATGGGCAGATCAAGTGGAGAGAAGTTTTCAGTTTCTACCCAGGAGCAAAACTCCCACTCCCTGGCTTATGAATTTCATTAGGTGGAACTAATTAAAGGGATGTTTCTTATTACCAAGATGAGAAGCAATCCAGGAGGAGTCCAGGGAGGTTTGTATGCTGCAGCACAATTGCTCTGCTTTTAAATGCTGCGAAAGCATTGCGTCCTATTTAATCTGACATTCCCTGTGTTTGTTTCTCTTCGTGACTCATAGCACAACACTGGCAGCAGGCCTAGGAAGTAGGTTATGGGATCTGGCGTGGGGACACTGGTGGATTGTATTCCAAGTGTTGTGCTTACATTGCACCACCAGCCATGAGAGCATCCAGCAAACTGTGTTCATACTGCCTAGCAAGCTGGTGGCTTCAAAAGTCAGATGAACAGCTGCAGCAGTGGAACAAGGCAGGCTTGACTTAGCACTTAATTTGCCACGTCTATTAGCCCAGCTTGTTTAATATGAAACAATTTTAGCACGTGAATAAAAAAAGGCTCTGCAAAACATGTGCTGCTTCTCCTCAATGTCGCATTCTGGTTTTAAGCAGCAGGTCGATCCCTCCCAGCCTCTCACACGTCCCCGGACAGAGGCGCTGCCCTGCAGTCATCAGGCCTGCACAGAAATGGGGTGATCAAGTAATTGTTCACAGAAATTGCATGAGGGCTCTGATTTCACCCACTGATGGGGAGTAAACACGTTAATTTTCTCACTGATGGGGACTTGATGGCAGGGGGAAGATTAGGGCAGCTCTGCCTCAGCTCTTCAGCTCTCTGTCTCTCCAGTATAGCTCAAGAGCTCAGATCTTTGCTCCCTCTGGCTTAAGCTAATTAAAAGCCAAGGGCGTCCTGCTGCTCTTGTGGACTCTGAAGCCAAAAATGCTAGCAGTATGTCTTGGGAAAGACTGGATCATTTATCTAGCTGTGCTCTTAGTTTGGTCTTCTGCAGCATAAAGAACCTACAGCAAAGCAATTAAAGTGTTTAGGAGGGTCCTTTGGCTTTGCATGTAGATTTTGTGATCAATAAAGACAGCAGGGCATAAACACAGCTGGATAGTAGGTTGTGTCAAACCCTGCTTCCTTAACTTGACCAACTCCTCTCTGTAAAAGGACCAGGGTCAGGATTTAGGTTGTCTGGTTTTTGCTGGTTTGTTCTGAAAGAAGACAGATGGTTTCTTGCACTCACTGACAGAAAATGAGTAATATTTGGGAAAAACACCAGGAGAAGTGATCATTTGCAAGCAGAAGAAATAAAAGCATCATTAAAAGATATGTTTATAGTGCCTACCATAATCATGTTAGTGGATTATTGTGTCACTTAAAATGGTGTGGGCATTTTGCAACACAGATACCAAAAAGATGTGTGCATGCTTGTATGTGTTCTGCTGGATACAAAACTAAGACCTCAACTAAATTAGATTTAAAGTAGTTTTGTAAATTTAAGCAGAATTTGCAGAGTGGCAGGTAGAAGGCAAGATACAGCATTTGTGCTGGCTTATGACTATCTGAATAACATTGATTTTGAGTGATTCAGGAGTGATTTTTTAAAGTATTAACCTGAATTCAGCTAAGCAATGAGGCAAAAGAAGAACTGTTCCCTATTGCCTGTTCTTGGACTTGTTTTCTTAGGAAAAGAGTTTCTAAAAAACAGGCCTGGCCTTCAGTGCCATGAAGGAACAGGAGTTTCCCTAGGAATCCAAGGCATCATTTATCCATCTTCCCAGGTGTTCCTGGAAATGCTTACCTGCATTTTATCATGCTCTGAATTGCTCAGGGAAAATGTCAGAGAGCACTTAATTCTCCCTGAACTGAAACGTCTCCTTTTCTACTTCTTGCAAACTGTATGTATGAAACAGCAGAGTGTTATTTACTGTTGGTGAACTCACACCAGCTCTTCTGCCCTCTTCCACAGTTAGAGACTCCTTTGTTTGCAGTTACAGAGTGAAAGATCTCTGGGGCTACATGAATACAGTGCTGGAATACACAGGAAAAGTGAAATTAAGCAAGCCATCAACACATTACTTAGGTTTTCAGTTTTATGGTTATTTTGCAGCTCGGAAACAAAGAAGAAAGCCAGGGCCATACCATCAGCCAGCTGGAGACACACACGGACACTCGCACACTGTCTCCTTTTAAGTTCTTGACAAAATCTTTTCCAAAGCTCCTCAACAGCTGTCTGGCTTCCCTTTTGGAGAAGCGGAAATGGAAAATGGGAGCCATGGCCGAGGCCATCGGAAGTGCTTGCTGTCACAGTAGGCTTTGTGCCCAGGTGATGCTAGAAAACAGGTCCCAGGAATGGCTTCATCTGGTGTCTGGGCAGCTTATCCGTCTACTCCAGGGGGGAAATGATGGAAAACCCATGGTCCTTGGAAGCTTCTTCCAGGTTTGTGTTTTTAAATATCTTACATGTTGTGATGGTAAGTGCAGTAATAGGGCAATCTTTTTGCAGCTCCTTGAGTTGTGGAGCAGATCAAGCCCCATAGATGTTACTCTGGTTGTCATATGGTCCAAATCAGTTTAGCACTGGTAAAACATAGCATTATCAGTGAAAAGCAATCTCTGCCTCCAGCAAAGGCTGTCAGCTCTTCAGTGATCACTCTGGCTTTCTCTGCAGTAATACGTTCTTCTCCAAGGCTGTAATTTTCTATGAAGAGAAACATTAGATAGAGGTCTGAATTATCAATTATCCTGATAGAAATCATGTGGCTTCCCATAGTAGGTTGATATTATTTTTAGAACGACATTTTGCCGCACACTGAAATAATAAACACCGTACACTGATGACTTCCTTTTCTTCTACATCTTGTGCACATGAAATCCATGAGTTTATCCTACTCATTGGGGGAGTAATTCCTCATGAGAGGAATTACTCATGAGAGGAATTACTTATCTTCTTTCTTACTCTTCCCTCCTCAAGCACTGCTTCTCCCACAGGGAAAGGTGGTGTGTCAGCAGGATGCACATTAAAAATGTAAGTGCACTTTCTTCTTGAAGCTTTAGCACAAGGTCAGAAATATCCAAGTGGAATAACCTTATTGCAGGGCTGAAAACTGCAGCCTGTCAAAGCATCAACCCAAATCCAGCACGGGGCTCTTGACTACAAGAAATACATCTTAATGCTTTTTACTCCCCTGCTGGATAGTGTGTTTTAAAAGTATACCTGAACTATCAGGTAATGCCACATATTTCATCCTCTCCACCTCAGCATTGGGTGGCTTCACAGACAGAAAAAAATCAGTACTCCTGCTTTCCTGAGCTAGAAGCTCCAGCCATCTGCAGTCCTGCTGCTCTGTGTTAAATAATGCACACATCTGTATGTGTATGTAATTTCTGCATGAGAACAGGATCTCTAATAGCTAAGCAGTAAACTCATAAGAAGCTCTGCCTCACCTGAAGGTATAATCCTTTATTTGTGACATGCCAACTAGTTACCACTGGAAAGCATTATGTTCTCATGTGAGAAATGAACAGAACCAGTGGAACCTAAGAGGCTAGGAGGTGTTTTTTTCCCACAGGTTAAAATGTCTTCAAGAGACATTTATTGAAAAAGAAGGAGGCACTTGTGTGAAGCTTTGCCACAGGAATGCTCCTGAGTAAGTTTGCTCCTGATATATCTTGATAATGTTTACCTCTGTCTGACTTGGACCTTATTGCCAAAGAGAAATGGATCAGCTTTATAAATTTTAATGTAAAGAAACATCTAAAATAGCAAAAGGCACCCATGGTTTAATCCTGTAGAAGTAACAATGATGAATGTTATCTGACATACTTTTACTGATACTAAAATGAGGGTCTTTCCACTAAAACTCAAACCAGCTGAAACAGCAGAGACTGAATTTAGCACTGGGCAGTTCTGCCCATTCCCTGCTGAGCCCTGCCATAAGGCACTGGTTTGCCCAGGGAAGGGGTGAGGTATGCCTGGTGGCAGTGAGGTGGTGTGTCTCACATTCAGCTCTTCTGTGCAGTGCAGATCTGCAGACCCAACCCTGCAGGACTCCACTGGTAATTCCTCATCATCCTGGGGACCCTTGGAGTATCTTTTAGTGTTTCAGGAAAGCGTAGTCTCCTCCAGTGACCTGGCCCCACTCAGGTCTTGTATTATAAATACAGGCTTGACCTCATGGCCTGACTCTGTCCTCAGATGTTCATGCCTGCACTGTTGGAATGTAATGCTATACCTCCCCATAGAAGTAGGATAGGGGGAGGCTTCTTGGAAACTTCTAGGGCAGGCACCAAAAATAAAAGGCATCTGAGTAACAAGTGGAACCACAAGGACACAGAGCTCCTCTACTTGCTTTTCTGGTTGGTGCTTCTGTGTTATCTTTTCCTCTTCAGGACTTTTGTGGGAGGCTATAAATATATAGGGCATGTGCAATTGTTACTGTGGAAATGAGGTTTCCCATGTCCCTGTGATTAGGACTGAGCACCAAGGTGTGCACCAGGCATTGGTGCTGTGATGGGAGGCTCTGCTGTTGGGCTGCTCTGGGGTACCTCTTCCAGCAGCTCAGGAAAAGGAAAAGAGAAGCTTGATGCTTTGACATTGGTACTGCCCATGTGGCACAACTGGGAACATTTCTCCTAATTCAGGGTTATAATATATAGCTATTCTGTCTGTCTTCATCTCTGCCCCACCATCGCTTGCATGGAAATCCCAGTGTGCCCACAGCAGTGAGTGTCTGGGACAGAGACTCGGCTTGTTCTAAAACATGCAGTGAAACATCCTTATCAATTACCCCAAAATACTCCAGCCTGGGAAGCCTTCTGCCAGGGGACCCTCCTATGTGGCTGCACAAAGTGCACACAGGAGTTCTCCTGTGCCTGTTTTACTGGGAATGCTACTTGTAGCTGTGAGCAAAACCACAAGATTAGTGATGAAATGCAACCTCTGCTGCTTTTCATGGCCGGGCACTGCAGCGTTAGATGGTTTCAATTACAGCGCTAGGACCTGGATGGCCTGTGCAGGCATGCCAGGGATGTGTTTCCCTGTGAATGCCATGGGGCAACTGGTAAAGCAGATCAGGCCCTTTCTCTCCAAATGACGAGGCACCAATTCTGTCTGGGGCTGGTGCATGCTTCTGACGTGAATTTTACCACTCCAATCTGGCTCCAGAGAATCCTCTCTGCTTAGATTCTGGTTACTGAGTCCAGGGAAAAGCAAACCAAGCCAGAAACATGACTCAGCCTTCTGCTTGCAGACTGAACCTGGAAGCTGGTACTACCGAGTGGTGGCTATCCATGGGATGTTGTGACCTTGTGCAACATCTGTAAAGTCCTCTTTCAGCTTGGGAGCAAGGACAGGGAGGTTCTGCTCCATGAATAACTCTGCAGCTCAGTGGAACAGGCCAGCCAGTAAAATAAGGCTAAATGAAAAATTATGGGGTGAATTTGGCTTCATAATCACACACAGATAATTTGTTGCTTGAACAGAGTCAGCTGAACATAAACAAGTCTACAATGTGCCTCATTATTGGAGCTATTTTTCTAGCAAGCCCCATAGAAATATGAAGTGGCTTTGCTCTGCAATTCGTGATCTAGTTTGCTATTGAATGCATTCAGTTTAATTGTGGCAATGTGTTTCAGTTTGGAAGCTTTCTCAGCCACCACATAAAAATAGCAGAAGACGGCAGAAACCAATTCCCCAGCACAGATGTCCTCCTCCATTTGCTGCGTGCTGCTGGAGCAGACAGGTGTGCTGGGCAAACCAAGGCTGCGAAGCACAGTAGTGCTGATGGCACCGAGAGGCATTTTGGGACAAGTGGGTTTCCTCTATGGCAGCACCACACGGGGTAGGATGTCACAGGTTTTGACTGCCCAGACAGTCACAATGCCCTGTTTGACCTTCATCTGACTTTGGCTCTCCATCTGTAGTCACAGCGACAGAGCCGTCCATCTCTGCACTGTTACAGTGCCTAATGTTAATCGCATCTGACTGTTTTATGCACTAATCCTGTGACCTCCCAAAGATGAAATCATGCTGGGCTGCCATATATCAGACTCACATCAGCCTCTTGTTGACTTTGGCCATATGGTGTCAGAGTGATGAAAAAAGAACATTTCTAACTTCAACATGCTGGGCCTTATGGCAGTAACTTAAATCATTTTTCTGTAACTGGGGGTAAAAAGCCTTCTCTTTAAATATACCTTTTATTTTAATCTGCATGCTTTAGATTGTACAAAATCCTATGAGTAGGTATAGGCCAAAGCTGATTATGAGCCTTCTGAGCTTGCCCAGCCCAGAGATCACAGAATCATAGAATAGTTAGGGTTGGAAAGGACCTCAGGATCATCTAGTTCCAACCCCCCTGCCATGGGCAGGGACACCTCACACTAAACCATATCGCCCAAGGCTTCATCCAACCTCAGATGTTTGTTTTGATGATAGAATATGGCCACTGTATCCCCAGCCATAAAAGTCTATACTTGGTACAACCAAAATAGACCTGCACAGTATTTGAGTGATTTGGTTTGTCACTCACACTGCATGGACCTGGGCTTTCAGCAATCTGAATAGGAGTAAAAAGGGATCATCCAACATTTTCAACAAGCTATGGTCTTGGTGCTGGCAAGTGGTATGTAGGCAAAAGGGGTTAACAGGAATGTGGGTTTGGGAGAATGCAAATGGCAGTGAAATATTTATCCAGCCTCTCTCTTTTACCCTTATTGCAACTGCTAGTGGTGCGCAATCGCTGTGCTGCGAGGAATGTGCCTGAAGCAGCTTCTGGATGTTAAGGAGCCTGTGATGGATGATGAAGTTGTGGCTTTACTCACTGCCTTGAGGAGGACAGGTCTCATTCATGAAAGTGCGGAGGTATCAGTGGGAGAAGGTGCCCAGAGGTCTGTACAAGCCAAATGCACGCATGGTTCAGTGGTGATCTGTGAACTTGGTGACATTTGGCAGTGGAGAGCTTCCCCAGCCCACAGTCCAGCTTGGCCATGGCGGAACAGATGAGCAGCCTCTTGACCAAGAGCTTCTGATTGTGTTCTCTGTGCACATGAGCAGCTCATCCTGGAGAGCATCCATGCAATTTCACAGCATATATTTCTCAAGGACACGTCCTGTGATGACACATGTCAGCCAGTGTCATCTGTGCCTGAAAAAATACGGCTTTCAGGAGTAAACACTTGGCAGAAACAACAGCACAAGCTCAAATTTAGACAGGAATAATTTATGCTGTGCAGACCCCAGCTTGCTGGAAGGGGGCACGCTCTCTGGAAGGCAGGGAGGGAAACGTGTTGCTAATTTTACTAGACAACTTCTGCCTTCCCCTCCTTTTCATTTTGTAGTTGCCAGCCTCCCTGGTTGCTCCTAAAATAGAAACATCTGACGCCTTGTTTAACTTACTCTGGGGGCCTGCAGGGAGGAGGATGGGATAAATCCCCTCTCTGCAGCGTGTCAGTCAGCCTCTTCCAGCCAGCTCTGCTGGGAATTGCATCCCAGTTTGCCACCTGCCCCCAGTTTCACAATGCCCTCCCCACTCTCCTTTTGCTGCCACAACTTTGTGCCAGGCTGGGAACTTCCCTGCCATGGTACCACTGTCTCACATCACTCTGACACCGCTCAGGCACGCTGCTGTTGAAGGTGCAGAGCTGGTGACAACAGACACAAAAAGGGGGTACTTGCCACACAGGCAAGGCACCTGCACCAGCAGCAACAAGAGAAGCTTCAAATGCAGAAGGGGTATTTCAATGTGGTCAAAGCAGAGCTCTCCTTGCATTTCAATGAGCCTGTTATTGTTGCCTGCTTGCTCAGAGTTAATCTCCTCCTGTGACATTAGCTTCGTGGAGGATGGCTCGGTGATGTTGCCATGCTACTGAACACACTGAGCTATCTGTGAGGGGGGCAGATTGTGCCTCTGAACATTTCAAGCCATTCCCAGTGTCCATACAGCCATTATAATGATGTAATGATTGGGGTTGTTATTCCCCCTTCCCATGGGGATCTCCTTTCCCCTTATTACAGATGAGAAACCTGGCTTTATCTTTGTTTTTCTGGAGGAAATACATAGAGAAACCTTGAAGGAGGATCCATGAGACATCCTTATGGAGTGGGTGTTTTGGCTTCTTCCTCTGGGGAAGATGATCCTCAGAAGCATGGAGCCTTCAGTGAAGTGCTTGAGTGCTCTTTATGAGCCCAAAGCAGTAGTATATCCTCCCTGGAGGAGACATGCATACAGCTGAGCATAGTGGAGGAGCTCCAGCCCACGGGACTGTAGGTAGGTATGTGCCCACGTCCCCTGTAGCCATGTTGCATCTGCCTCTGCCCCATCCTGTTTGTCCCAGGGACAGCCATGGGGCAGTTCTGCAGAGAGGATGCTCTGTAGGTGGTCTGGGGGCCGCTTTTTTTTGGAAGGGGTTGTAATGCAGCCATCATGTCATTGAGCTAAATTTCATCCAAGCCACGTCCTATGTAATTTTCTTGTTCTTGTTACCCTGCCAGCTCAAAAGTTGTCCTATCTTCTAAAATCCATAATTACACAGCAATGGGAAATGTAATGGAGCATAGAAAATGCCAGTGAGGAACACATGGAAGGGGGGGGAAATAAGAAAACTTTCCTGGCAAGAAATCCCCTGAAGTCTGGAGATACAGAAATTTCTCTCCTTGATTTCTCTCTTTTTATTGTTTAACAAGCTGCTCCCAACCTCATGTTTGGTCTCAAGCTGAAAAGTCTGGTCAGGGCTTGGGAATGTAGGCTCCTTATGCCCATCACTTCTCTGTTTTTTCATGGCTTTGCCACAAGGGCAGAGGAACAGGAGACAAAGATTAAGGTCCAGCCCCAGTTGTATTCCCACCACTTGGCTAAGGACCACCCCAGTTTTGCAAGAATTAAGGAGGATCGCTGCAGTTTTGGGAATGCTTGTGCATCGTGACAGAGATCCGTAAAGCACATAGACATGCTAGAGCTCAGATGGTTAACAGGCTTCCAACAAAGCAACATTAGAAATTTCTATTTCAAAGGATGTGACAATGGCAGAAGCATGTGACAAACCCATCCTAGGTCTGCTCCATGACAGCAAACATAGTTTGGGCATCTGGCACCTGAGAGGATGAAGTTTAAATTGGATTTTAATAATACATTGCACCATCTGATAATGTGAGGACTCAAAGGAAACCCTCTCTGCTTACATCTTGAAGACTGCAGATGCTTTTTGAATCCCAAAGCATGGAGGAAATCTGTGGTTTCTGTTCAGAAGGGTGTCAAGCAATTTGCTATTGAGAAAAGGGGAAAAAAAGAGACAATAAAAGTCTTGGGTTTGTCATTTCTGTTTTACAGAGGAAGTGGCAATTAGGTGACAGGTGTGTAAATTCTCCGGCAATACTGCTGAACACAAAACACACCCTGACTTGAGTCTGTTCTTGGAAATCCTCTACCAGCCCATCTAGAAGGAAATGATCACACTAAAGCCATTATTTCCTTCTGAGCTCTGAAAAGGCTTTTTTTCCTCTCATTTGTTTCTCCAGAGAAGCTGGAAGGTTTGGAGATTGAAAATGTAATGATGGCTCTTAGAATAAGCTGCCTTTTAAAACTAAACACTAACACAAGAGACAGGAGAGATGAATGATGGTAGCTATCGAGGTTTGCCACTCCTCCAAGTTTACTGATATTCTAGATTGAAACAGCTGTAAATCATTTCCACCTCTGACCTACGCAAATAATCATCTGTGGGTCCCAGTGCAGCATGCACGGGTTGCACAGCTCCCTTTCACTTCCTTCCTGGTATTACCCAGGTAAAGGCTTCAAGTCCTAAATACCTGGGGTAAATTATTAATCACGTATGCTATTTAACTGGCTACCACGTAGTTTTTACTTTCCAGCTGAAAACAGCTCTATTTCCTAACTGAAACCGTTCTATTTCCTAACTGAAACCAGCTCTATTCCTTGACTGAAAACAGCTCTATTTCTTTTCTTCAGGATAAAAAAACTCTGGGTGCAGCCATGTGGGCTTCTCTGCAGGTTTTCTATGTCTTTGTTAAAGAAGGCTAAAAAAGGTTCTGTTCATCTCTGTCTTCTGTACCAGTCACAGTTTGAATTGCTGGGGATGGAGGGAGAGAAGGATGGGGGTGCATGAGCTGTGAAACAAAGTCCATTCTGTCTGAGTGCAGGAGGAGCTTCAGGTAACCCCTGTCCAGATGTATGTCCAATGCCATCTTCACTGGTCAGCAGACCTTGGCACTGGATGTGTGCAGAGTGGTTGTGAAATACAGCGGTTAGGTTCAGGGTTAGATCCTTATGTTGAGAACCATTGCCCGAAAGTTCTGTAGCTGGGCTGGAGAGGCATTACCCCTTGCTCCCTCTCTGTCCAGACACCTCAACTCTCTCTGCACTGTCAGATTTGGCATCACAAAACTCTTTGTGCATTTGGTCTGTAAAGGAACCAGCCAGCATCCAAGCTGTCAGGCTGGTGTTCTTCTTGAGCAGTGAAATTCAAAAGGAAACAATTAAAGTTGGAGGTCCTGCTTAATGTTCTGTGTCTGGTTGTGCATTATCTGAGTTGGCATAAGACCCTGAGCCGTAATGTAGGCAGCACACACAAATAGATACAGTGAAAATACAGCTATTCCTGCTACCATTCATGTCACCTCTCAAAGTCCTTGACAGTCAATCAATCCTGGGAACACGAGGCAGTGGAGAATACAGGACACCCAAAATATGACTTGTTTATAGCTTGTTTCTGGGCTTGGTGGGTTGTTTTTTGGTTAGTTTGGTGTTTTCTTTCCAGGACGTGGGTGGGTTTCTTGTGGATTTTTCAGGGAAAGAAAAATATTTTTCTGCTTTTGGAAACTTCCTGTTGTTTTGGTTCCCCTTCTCCTCACCTTGAGCTCTTAACCTTAAGAGTGATTGATATATGTGTTTTAAGTGCATCAATCAGCATTTCAATCCGCTGAGCGGGAAGCCTGAGATGACAGCTCCCTCTGCTATGACTGGTATGTGCAATTGGAGTCTGCTTTGGCTTTCATATTTGTCTGACAAAGAAGAGGTGGAAAAATCTCACTATATATTCAACTTTATGAGGGCTTGCAGGCTACATCCCTGTGGCTGCATGATGACCTGGCTGTACTGTGCCCTTACAAATGTTTATAGAAAGGATCCAAAGGTGGTACTAAATTTAAGACCAAACAAGTTGGTAAAGACAGTATCATTATGATTTTGCAAACAAACAAGCTGGTATTAGCTAGATCATCTTTTGGAGGTTGTCCATCTGCTGTGTATCTAGCACATTGCTTCAGCAACCTACACATCAATCTGAAGGAAGGGATGGAACACCTCTGTCACAATTTTAAGGCTAGCATTCTGGCCCCTCAAACTAGGACTTTGGTTTCATCCCCTGATCCCTTTGAAATGCTGCCTGTTCCAGGGCATGCACCCACACCCCAGGGTCTCGGGTCCATCTTCTGCACATGGGCAACATCATTCCTGACAGATGTATGCCCACCCATCAATGGTGGAGACCTTCAGCAGTCAAAAAACCACAGCTTTCTCACATAATCTTCTCCAGGGCTTCTTTATCTGCAGTTTTAGGAAGCCTTCCAGGCCCTAATATCTAACTTGACTCCTAATGTGGAGTGCCTTTCAGAACTGGGACAGAGCACAAAGACTGCTACCCAAATGTCCTTTCAGTCTGACTGTGAGGTGACACTATGACACTGTGAACTACTCTCCAACTATGATTTTCTAGCCACTCTTGCAACTACCTCAAATAATTTAATCTAGACTATACTTTTCCAGCTTTGAAAGTCAAGATACATGACATTTACTGATTCTTCCACTATCTTGTTGTGAAAACAAATTTAGACTAGGCTGACGTAACTCAGTACAATTAGATGAGTTTGATGTGCTCTAGCTGCTGCTAATCTCCTTGTTTTCTCCCAGGCACTTACAAAATTGTGTGTGATTTGTTGCAGTGCAGGAGGGTTCATGAAGGTGAAATTGAGCAATGTGAGCTACTGGAGTTAACCCTGAAGTCCTGAAGTCCTAAATTCCATGGAGCCAAACCACCCTCTGCCAGGAGTACCGTGGTCAAAGACAGGCTTTAGGTTCTGGGTATTTTGAATTTTCTCTATGTTGTACAATAATGGGATCTTTGATATTTACTTAAAGCAATTATCTTTCTTACCCGTGCAGAAAAGTGTCATAAGTATTTTGCAGGTAGAATAGGAATTTTCAATAGGAAACACTCGAGCAGCTCTGAAAGCTGGTGGCAAAGCTGAACTCACGTCCCCTTCAGGCAAAATTAACCCCTTGAAATGTAGGATCCATGCATGGCTTTGGGGGAGTGGGCAAGAAGGAATCTCACGACTGCCTCCAGCACGGCTGTGATGCACTGCTGGGGCTTTTAACCCCAACAGCTTGGTCTGGAAAAGAAAAGGCACTGCTTTCACTGCTTCCCTTATTGCTGATCTAAGAATGTGTTTCAGGTCCTGAAGAGTGATAGGAAATACTCCGGATGAGTAAATTGCTCCTTAGCTCTGATGAACAGGCTGCTCCTTTTACAGCACTCGCAAGCACACAGCATGTTTTGGCTTTTCACTTCTGATGTCTCCCCAGACCAAGCCCAAGCACTCTTATTTTACTTTTAAGTTTTATTCTATAACCTGGTGTGTTTATTCCTATATATCTTTATCTGGAGATCCCTGCAACAATACCACGAAAAGGTCTGTGCAACTCTGGCCAATGACAGGTGCATTCAGCTGCTGCTGAAGCTACGTAAGGCATCTAAAACTAAGTAAAACTGCCAAGTTCCAGGGTGAATCTAGTTCCTCGGGATCTACTGCAGCCATCAAGGAGAAAGAAGCTGAACACACCCCCAAGACCCCTACCTCGTGCCAGGGTGTGCTGAGCTTTGCCCCTTCTCACATGTGTGCAAGGGGAGCTGCTTTGTGCAGTGGGAAACCTGTGGCTGGTGTTTTCAGAGGAAGGTCTGGCTTCTGCTGTGCCAAACACTGGCTTTTGACAAGCCAGGCAGTGTCCTCCTGGTATGTTTGCCTCTGCATAAGCCTTTTGGTTTATACTCTGAGGATGTGTAAGGATCACGCTTTAACTATGAAAACAGTTCTGTTCTCACGTCAGAGGCTCCAGCGCACCAGCACATGGGAGTGCTTGTCCCCTTTGAGCAGCACTGGTTTGTATCAATAAAAAAAGGGAAAAACAATTAAAAAAGGCAAGCAAGCCACAGTTTTGCTTGTCATTGCCTAAAATACTCAATCTGATGCCAAGCAATGGGGTGCGGAATTTCCATATACCCTTTCTGGGTAACTTCCCTTCCTCTTCTCACATCCTCAAGGATTGTTCCTGATTTTGCATAACCACTGTATTAGGGGTTTTTCTTACACTACTTTTTTTTGTTTGTTGTAATGGTATCAAATAAGATTAAAGAATGTAACTGTATTCAATCAAAAGTGATTATTCTTGCAAGGTAATCTGACTAATAAAAGTTTAATTGTATTTCAGGAAACTGTATGCCACTGTGGTGCATTATTTTTGTACCTCTTGGCTTGTGTTATTAGAAGATTGCAGCTGATACAAAATGATATGGGAGGGTGCGAATTGGATTCACGGTATTTAATCAGATTACTTTGGCTTTGAAATATCTTCACTGGTTAGCTACAAAACTTCCTATTAATTTTAGGGCATTTCTGCTCACTTCTGAGGGTTCTAATAGCATTAGCTTGAAAGCTCAGAAATTCTTTGGGAAGGAAGAGATATTTCATGTCCGTGTTCTTATTCTGTTTTCCTCTGGTCATTTTTTCCTGAAGTTTCAGCTTGTGTAACTTCTAGATGGATACTGAATACCTTTCAAAAGCACGCAAGAGCAGGTCAGTTTAAAGGCTGTTGTTCACATATCTGAAATAATCCGAAATTCACAGATTTGAAAGGCTTGACTCCATTTTCATCTACAGCCCTTTGTACAGCTTTTAAATTTTGAAGACTCTTGTTTGAATAAAAAGCACACAAGTGGGAAAAGCTGTAAAACACTAGTTATGCATTCAGTCCTTCTCCCCACTGATACACTGGGGTGGAAGGAGCTACTGGGTAGATAACACTTGGGTGGAAGAAAAAAGGCAATTACAAATGCTGGGTACCCCAAGCAGAAGGAAGAATAAATGAGTGATGCTTAACAGAAGCCCAACTGAGTTCATGTTGCTGGAAAAAAACATCTACCAGAAAGGGCATCAGATAACAGAGTACTTTGCCTACTGAGGTAATTATGGTTCAAACAGTAAACGCATTCAAGGCAAGATGAGATAAACTCTCCCGAAGTATGGTGTAGGCAGCACATCAGTGTGTGGGGAAGGCAAGGGGCTGGGAGCCCCCCCCCGGTGCCATTGACCTGCTGCCCTTCCCATGTCTCCATCACCCTCAGCCTCTCCTGTTCATGGGGTGATGAGGGCAGGAGGCTGGTGGGGCAGAGGCAGTGGATCCCACTGCATTTCACAGGAAGGCGCCAAGGCCAAGATAATCTCCTAATAAAAATAAAATCAGTGATGTTTTGGACACGAGACAGACGGATACACCAAACAAGGATGGCCTGGGCCAGATTCCCAACGGTCTGAGCTTTATCTGAGCCTGTTTGCTCACTTCTTATCGGGTAGGGGTGTATCTGGTGCCTGTGCCAGCGCCAGTCCTGGCTGATTTTTTTTTCAGCTTCTCAATACAGAGAAAAAGAAACTTCTGCTATGTTTAAAGAGCAGGGGTGCGAAGAAAACCCTACTGGCAGCATATGCCTTATGACAGCACTAGCACATTCATTGTGAAAGTGATGGGCAGCTAATGGTGTCAGTGCAGGAAAAAACCCAAACTGTGTTTGTTTGTTTGGTTTTCTCTCTCAAAAGCTCTGGCCTGAGAAGGGGCTGCAGAAACAGTCACAGCCTGTGAAATCAGGACAGTATTTAAAACAGAAGAGGTGGGGGGGGGGAAAGAGGTTTTATAAGTAGTGCCAGCTGGATGTGAAATCAATCCAGCTTTTCAAAATAATGAAAATATCTCTTTCCCATTCATTCGGCCTGGCATGTCACACCAGCGCTGCTGCCACATCATCATTCCAAGTTAGCACGCCAGAAAGCAGACACCAGCAGAGACCCGATTGCCACTCAGTCCCCAGAATAGGACACTGTCGTGGGACGGTGTCGCAGATATGGCACCACTGGGAAGGATGCTCCCAGCAGCAACTACCCAAGCAGGAGAGCTCCCTGGATCCAGGGCAGCAGAAGGAGGGGAGTACTCATTAAAAAGAAACACTTAAATTTTGCAATTTGCAGGTCCAGCCACTGAAAACAGAGGGGTGGCTACAGGGGAGAGTAAAGGGGGCTGATGGCAATGACACAGCCTTTCCTATGTAAAATCTTGCATTATTTAAGTCAAGCCTCGTTCAACCTAACCTCTCTTTAAAGGCAGGCATTTTAAATTTGAGCTTCCCATACAAACAAGATGAAAAAAATCTTTCCGCAATGTAAAGCACAGCATTGAGTCAGGCTCCGTTGGATGGTGTGAACATCCCGATTTGCAACAGGAAGAATGAACTTTAGCTCAACCCTCATTTCCATTCACCTCTCTGTTTTGGATTTACATTACCACAAGTAAATGCTGTTACAGCAATGAGAAAAAACAACTTTAATTTCTCTGTGCTTTAGACATACACACCTGCCCCCTTCTCTTCACCTAAAGCTAGGAGCTGTGTGAGGATAAAGAGCCATTTTAATAGATGAGGCACCTTGCTGAGCAAGCAAACCCCAGACCTGGAAGTGTTGAACAGGGCGATATGTTTCACACTGTGGTTTAGTGCCTGCTCAGGGGCTGCTCTGTGATTAAGATGAGCCAGAGATGCTGGCGAGCAGGAAAAGCACATCTAGGGGAGGACGGCAGCATTGAGGTGCAGGCAGATCACTTCAGTGAACTGGACAGACTTTGCAAGGGAAGGTTCCAGACTTACTTGGACAAGTGACAGAGGGACATTGAGGAGAAAGGGGGACAAAAACAAACTGGGAAAAGCAAAGAAAGAGGTCTCCATGTTTGATATAAAGAGAAAGTTGCTGTAAATCAAGCTGAGTTGCTGTAAATAAAGCTGTTGCCCCTGCAAGGGCAATAAGCAGCTAAGTCTTTTCCTATGTATAAACAGAAAGCTGAGAAGAGGTGCATAAGGAGGCATTAAGGGGAGAAACAAGTACAAAAGATGTTCATATAGAACATCAAGTTAAAAAATTCCCATAATTCAGTTTTCTATAGCAGACATTAAATACTTGGGGTAAAACCAGGGAAGCTGTTAGGAACTGGGGCATGAAAATTAAAGAGGCTGCACCAGTATGGTCAATGCATCTTATCACATAGACAAGATAATCTCCATCCCAGGACCCTTAAAGGCTCATTCATCAGATTGCATGAAATCATTAATCCAACAGTAACTACTTTTTCTGTAAACCTACTCAGCTAGAGATACTAACCCGATTTACAAAATGGGAAATGGTTCCTAGCCAGTTGACCATTGTGGTCTTGATGTTAGGAGATGCCTCGAATGAAATTTGAAGGACAAATCAAAATTAAAAGGGTGTTCAGGGTAAAAAAAGTATAATAAAACCAACCTGTGGCATTCAGACTAGGTTTATCAGGAGTAGCTCAAGCCAGCCTAGTCTGATAGACAATTGGTAGATGGGTAGATAACCAACAGGAAATTGATTTTCTAGGCACCAGGCATTAAGTTGATCTAATACAGCTGAATCTCAACAGATGATTTTGATGCAGAGATACCTGGAAAATTATCAGGGAAGCTAATGAAGATGGGTATTAGTGTAAGAATGGTAAGACGGGTAAAGATTTGGATCATAGTGTGAAACAGCTTTTATACTTTAGGAGAGCATCAAGCCAGAGGGCACGGGTAAAAAAATTACCTAAATGATAGAAGGTGAATCCAAAGCTTTGGCTAGCTTTCCTGAGCAAACCTGTGGCTGCCTATCAGAATAATGCCAGTAACCCCACAGGAGGAATGCAAACTATTTAGGCTGGAGAGATGGTTGACACAAAAACAAGTGGGTCCATATTCTCTACAATTGACTAAGCCTGGAAACTAGAGGATGTGTCCAGCCTGAGACCAGTGAGGCTCGGGGACAGCCTTCAGACAGAGGCAAATGTCCAGTGGGCATAAAGATGGAGTCTGAGGGTGAAAAAGGGCTGTAAGCAACAGGGCAAGGCTTGAGGTTATACGAATTTAATTCCCACCCTATCTTTTTCTATTTGAGTAACCAGTAATCCCTGGATGAGCCTCGCAGTGGACTCTGTTTGCTCTGTCCTGTATCAATGTTTATCTCATTTGCAGCAGAAAAAGCAATCCCAGGAAACAGGAAATTCACTTGGAGGAGAAACACTGCAGTGCCCTCACTCATGAGCTTTGAAGGGCAGATCTGCCTCTGGGTTTCAGCAGACTATTCTTCAGCCATCTTCCATTCATCGTTAGGAACAACAGCTAAATAACTCCTAGCCTGTTTCCCAACAGGGAGACTAGCCTAAGAGGTAAGACACTTCCTTTCTTTGCTTGAAACATCATGAACTTTCAAACTTGGCAAGGCTCTTTTGAGTTCGATCTAATAATAAACCCAAACCTTCCATAACACAAAAGCAATGAGGCTGAACTTGCCTGAACTTGCTTCAGGGAGCTGAGATCCAAAGCTCTGTCATTCCCTCAAAAGCCATTCTTCTCTTTGCAAGGACAGGATGTTGTTGTAACAAGGCATCCTTGCGATTCGCTCAGCCTCCCTTCCTCGTGACGTAATCCCTCTATAGCGACTCTGGAGGTCCTCCTTCAGATCCAGTTTTGGGCATACAATGGCTGCCTAAGTAATCCCTGCTCTTTTCTATGAGTGATTTATGGAGACTAGAAGAACATTGAGACACAGCACATTCTCTGTTTTCCAAATGTTGGTGCAGCGAGAGTGGTAATTTTCCTGCCAGTGAGAACCTAAAAGACCTGGTGGGCTTTTCTGGCAGGACTGGATGTCAGTGAAAAGGATGCCAAGCTGCCTGCAGAGCAAGAGGAAGCATAAATGTGTGTTTACTTTGACTTCCACTGGGAACCATGGAAAAAATATTTTGACTTGATTTTACAGTTCAGTTTTTCATTAGCACAATGAGAGCGCTCAGCCAGTGATCAGAAATGCCCTTGCTTAATTTGCATCGGTTCCTGGTCACTTATTAGGCACAACTGACATTGGAGAACAAAACCACAACGACTGCATTGAAGACAGAGTGAAATACTTCTTTTCTCATCAATTCTTTCTTGCAGTACTGGCTTTCTTACGAAAGAGAACAGTCTTATGTCATCATGGAGTATTTGTTCTGGGAGTCTGTGCTGTTTGTTCTAGGTATCTAAATTTAAATGGCCAACTTAATCACATAATCCCCCTAGGCTGCCTATAAAAACCACTGGAGAGGGAAGGGCTCCTCTAGTGAGCAGTTCAAAGGCTCTTGCTTAAGTGAGCAGTATTTTATTAACATGCCATGCAACATAACAGGTGTTTGGGGTTATGCATTATGCACCCTGCTTGCATGCTCCTGGTCTCCAGGATGATGTGAAAAGCACAAGAAGTTCTCTGTATATCTGGATTTGTTACCCACCATTTTCCAATTGCAAAATTACTACAGTATGAGGGAATGAAATAGGTGACTTCCTTCACCGTGTATAAAAACAAAGAGGCCACTCGAGTCAGTGTTGAGTTTAAAGCTTGGTAATTTTTACCTATGCAGGAATGGAGATTGACAGTGGAAACCCATCTCTTATATTTGGAGTAGAAAAGTGAACTTGGACTCATATGGACCCAAATCTCATGGAAATTTGGAAGCCCATGATTTAGGAACTGTTACACGAAATTATTTCCAAACCCATTTTGCTCATCATCCTATCTGCAGTGTGGACCACTAGCAGATGTTTTAGTGAGTGCTGAAATGGGTTTGCAAAAGGCTGGCTGTTACATTTGGTCACATCATAATCTCCACAAACAGATGCTGGCTGAAGTCAGGTCTGACACATGGAAGTTAGTTTCCCTTCTACTCGTTATCTTAACATTAACTATTAAAAATATAGGTTTTCCTGCTGCCCACATTATAGGGAGAAGCTGTAGATATAATATATGGCCTTTAGAGAAGCATTGTTCAAGGGAAAAAGGTCCGGATGAAATTACTGAGGGTACTCAGACAGCAGTTACCAGTTGAACACCGTCAAACTAGAAAGATTTCTTGAGCTGGATCCCTAGGGATATGGTCTGGGTTCTGGAATATTCAGTGTTTTCATTAGTAATTTGGATGGAGAAGTAGAGAATCCCTTTGTTAGAGTTTCAGCTAAGAGCAAGAGACACTAGGGAGGAGAGGATTAGCATTCAGGATAAGTCAGTAATTAGAGGAATGGTCTGGAAATAACAGGATGCAATTCAGTGAAGACAAGTGCAAATCTGCACCTACACTGAAATAATCAGCTCCGTAGCCATGGTGGGAGAGAGCAGCTCTGTCATGAGGGAGCTGGGGTTTACAATGATGAGACAATGACTCAGCTGTGGAAGGAAGAAACACCAGGCTGGGTTGGACAGACAGGGGTATCGAATGTTAGGCACACAGGGATAAGCCTTTCAGCTGGATCACTGTAACCAGTTTCTGTCATTACACCTCAGGAAGGATGCAGCTGCAGTCCCAAGGAGAGCAAGGCTGCAGAGAGCCTACAGAACAGCACCTATGAGGAGAGAGGCAAGGCTGAAAGGCAAAACAACAATCTTCAAGTGCAGTTAATCTGCCAAAAAGAGGAAGGTGGTGAACTAGTCTGTGTCCAGAAATTATCCTCTGTGGTTTAACCACGATTTTCTGTGGTTAGAATAAAAGAGAGGGAGAGAGAAATTGAGATGGTAGATAAGTTGACTTTACTGCTTTACTTATGAAGTGCCTTGGGGCATAAAGCACATGATCATAGTCAAGCTACTGCAGCTTAATGAGTTATTGCCTGTTGGCTGAACCATACTAATTAACCATGTGTGCGCTCTTAGCCTGCCTCAATTGCAGCTGAAATGGGCTCGCTTAAATACTTGTGCTTTACTTTGCAGGCAAGGTAGGCTGAAAGCTTGCATAAGATCAACGATTACAGCTCAGCTGATGGAGGGTGACTTCTAAGGGATGAGAACTTGTCCTTAGTGCTCAGTGGTAACCCTGGCACTATTGTGTCTGGGAAGGGATTTGGCAAGGAAGAATGAGAAGAAAACAGACCTAAATATATAAAGTATGTTAATTTGGAGGCGTATGTCAATAGGAAAATGTTTCCATACGAGTGTAGAGGAAATGTATTAACACTGAGTTTTATAAAAGATCTCAGTATTTTTTTGTTTGGGAAGGCTTGTATTATGGTAATTTTAAAAACACATCATTAAGAATGCTACAGAGCATTGCACACACATCTCACAATAGTGCACAGCTTTAAGTCTCTCCTGGTTTTTTTAGTGTTTTCCAGTAAATTATTCTTTTTGACTCGTATCCTCATGCTTCCCTTCAATTGTAGCTCTTAGCTATTGGTAATGGCTGTTGTAGATTTTCCTTTTGATGAGCCATCTTCTTTCTTTTACTGTGAAGAGTAGTAGCTGTTGGAGCTTTACTGGTGCTGGTAAGTGTAGAGCATACAGTACTTCAGGTTTCTTCTGATGTCCCTTCCTGCCTTCCTGCCTGCCTGCCTCCTTTCCTTCCTGCTTGCCTACCTCCCTCTTTCCCTCTCTCCCACTTTTTTCCTCTTTGTGGTTGTTTTCCACCACTGTTGTTTTGAGAAGTGCTTCCATGTGAAATGGAAGCAGACTTCTACTTTATTAGTGTGCTATGTTTTATACAATTGGATAAATTAGCCTGGTGAGGACCTTGGGAATTTATCTCATTCCTTTCTGTGCTCAGGGCAGGATCAAATACATCACTGCCCATTCTGAGTGATGTTTGTCTAACCTGTTTTTGAAACCCTGCAGTGGTGCAAACTCCAGTCCCTCTGGACCACCTTTCCCTGTACTTTCCTATCTTCAACCACTCCATCTCATCCAAAACACAGAGCTGATGACAAGTTACACACAGTCCAACGCAAACCAGCCAAACTACATTCATTTACTATCGTGAACCTTCCAATTTTCTGTAAGAAAGAGAAATGCTAGAAATCTTCATAGAGATTATTTGATAGCATAAATGTTTTGTAATCTAATTGAATCTAAAGAGGATTGTTTTCCCTTTAGGACATAGATTCTTGCACTGGCAGAGAAACTGCAACATACCAGGAGCTATAATGCTACAGTAGTAATTTATGCACTACATTTCTCAAGTGCCTGCAATACGGAAATGGGTTTTCATAGATGTGTTTTATGTATGTGGAAGGAGGTGCTATTATGTACTTATTCAGTGTTAGGCTTCCTTGTTATCCCAGATGCACACTCTAGACTGAGAATATGTGATTTAGTTGGAGTTGAAATTCAGTCTGGGTCGATCAAGTCTGTCTACTGCAGCACAGAAATAATTAGCATCTGTATGAAGTTCCTATCCAGATGTGGATCTGCAATGGGGAAAATGTCCGTGGCTGATCTGAGCTGAGGTTTGTCTTATCTCTAGTTTCACTGCAAAGAAATTTTATCTTAAACCAGTCCTCTTGTGGAGTTTTGCCAGCACCGTTAATCCCCCTCTGGTATTACCAAGGAAATATCAGACAATAATGACTCCTTGGAGATCTGAAATGAAACCATCATACAAGAGGAACGTGAGAACTGCTGAGCAGACTGTATTTCTAGTTATCTGAGAACAACTGTACATCTACAAGTAGCTGAAAATTGTGATGCTACTGTGATTCTCTCACGTCCTTCAGCAGATACATTTTGTACAGACAGACGCTGGTGAGGACAGATAGGTTAAAGAACAGACACACTGTTTTCTCCCCCTGCATGCAGGGGGAACTGAACTCAGCCTGACAGTGAGGGGCCATGCTTGAAAAGTGATGATTGGGCTAGGAGGTCATCTTAAAACAGGTGAAAGAAAGCTTATTTCATACACAATGAGTAGCAAGCTTCTGGGATTTATTCCTGCTACGGGTACCAGCTAGTTTAAGAAGTGGTTAGATAGACAAATTCATGGGCAACATGGGTTGCCCATAAAGAGACACTAAAGGGAATAAGCAAGTTGCACTTAACTAAACTCCCTACTCAGCAAGTCCTACCACTATCAACAGAGGCAGGATATGGGGTGTGGTGGGGCATCAGACTCACCCCTGTAGCACAAATCTTATGAACTGCATCTCCTCCCCATCCTATCTGTTCTGCCCTCAACTCCAGAGCCAAACCTTGTGATACAAGGGTTAAAAGGTTTTTTGCTGGGCTTGCAACAGTCTACAAAACTGGAGCTGGCTGGTGGGGAAATGGCTACTTGGGGTCATTAGCATAAGGGATAATAGATCTGGACCTATTGGCATCATTGTCCAACGACAGTTATAGAGAAAAGCTGGTGATAACAAAACACAGCCTGGTAATGCTTAACTATTCCTCAAAATGGGCTGGAGTTTTCATCTGGATTCTTCATTCGCTGCTCCAGAAGGCAGAAGAGACAGGCTATCAAACACAAAGCTTGCCTATTCTTGCTTTCAGTGGGGGCTGGAAATGTGATGTGTTTTCCAAATCTCACAGCATCAAATAATTCTCAGTAGTGTCACAAATAACATTGTTTCAGGTCTGTGAGCGATTTATGGACAAGAGAAAAGACCTTTGAAATCGATATCAGTAATTCTGCTGCTCAAGCTGAAGGCAACTCTCCAACAGCTGTCAGGGGCTGTGGTTTTTTATACCTCCTCTAGCCAAAAGGAGGTAAGACCATCATAATTAGCTACTAATTGAGAAGCCTGCATCTGAAAGGCACAATTTCAGAGAACAAAGAGCCAGAGAGACCCATTTCCAGAGCTAATTAGAATTAATTCATAGCTATAAGTAGAAGGGCTCCCACAGTCCTGGGAGTCTCTCTTGCCCTCTCCTGAAACACTAGTCTAAACATATGCATACCAATCAAAGAAGGCTCAGCGTGACTTGTGTGGCTCTTGTGTAATACAGAAACAGCACTGCTTGTTAAAAATCAGTCTGATTTTCATCGTTTTGCAGCCCTGGGCTATGTCTCCTTTCTGCAGCCTCTGGCACCTGTGCTTGGGTATGAATCCTTTGGGGGTACCATGGTGTTTGTCCGTGTGGGAACTCCAGTATGGCAGTGCTCACCCAGGCTTGTGGCGAGCACCCAAGGGGCTTCCTACCTGTCCTTCCTTCCTTTTGTGCACCTGTTTGCTAATGAGAAAAGTGACAACCTCAGCACTTTTTCTACTACTGCAGGAACAGAGCTTTTAAAGACAAAAAGATCTACAAAACCCAGCCACTCTTCCGTGGCACCCTCCTGAAGATGGCTCAGGCAGGGCTAACTTCAGTCACCTCCCTGAGCTGCTGCAGTCCGTTCGGTTTTCTCTCAACAGGTCCACAGCAGCTATTCCCACATAAAATGGGGGGCTCCACCAGAGTCCTCAGTAGCCATTCAGCTGGTAAGGATGCAGGCTGCAGCTTCCAGTCTTCATGTGGTCTCATAAAAGCCTTCAAGAGCTGATTTTATTCTTTAAGACCTGAAGTTAAAGCCCTCCAGAACTCCGTAAACATCTCAGTCACAATATTTGTGTTTTATTTGCAATCACCATCTCTCTCTTATTTGTGTTTAGTCAACCTCTCACCAGTCCCAGCACCTCTCATTACTTGAGGACTGAGTCAATGCAAGGGCACTCCAGTGAGAAAATGAACCAGACAATTCACTTATGCAGCCAACATTTTCAAAATGCCTCCATCTTCAGTTGGCCAATATGAGGTGTTTTTAAAATGAGCTTGATTCTTTTCAGGACACCTTTCTTTGAAAGACTGCAATTAGTTGCAGTTGCTTCAAGCTAAGGATCCAAAAAAGAGCAAGACAGTAATTGATTTGGATAACACATTCTCATTAGTGATGATCTTGTTATGGAGGAGGTGGCCTGCTGATATCTGCTGTGCTGGCCTCCCTGTGTAAGGATGTCTAACAAGTCTTAGAATCTTCACAGTTTAATTGTGGGTGTCAGAAGCTGATGCTCCTAAAGCAGACAAATGGCTTAATTTGCAGGAGAGAGGAGTCAGTACTTGTGAGGTGCCTCATTTATGGCTCCAAATATAGCTGCACTTCTATATCTTTAGTTACCAACAACTGAAAATCTGGTGTGTTATACCTCTGCGAACATGTACTGGGGCACATGTGAATACCACGTTACTGAAGTGGAGATGCTCTGAGCTTCCCGAGTACCTTTAGATTTCCTGTTGAAGGAAACTGATTTTCTATAAAAGGATTATCCAAAGGATTTTCTGCCTACAGGTACTGACCTGGACCATTAAACTGCAAGAGTAGACTTTTGGGGTTTTTTCTACATGTCTTAGAAACGTACTCCTTTCTGTGAGGTGTGTGTTGTATGTTATCACACAGTTCCCATATGAGGGAAAGGGCAGTGTCTACTGCTGTCACAAGTGAGGCCAACTCCCTTGCCCTGACTTCATAGCCCACTGCTGAGAGGGGATCCAGCAGCTGTAGTCTGTGCCTGCATTAAGGCTTCAACTGGAACCAAACCTAACTGTAAGCCCTCTGCTCCCCTTCCCCTGCATCCAGGGCCCTTCTGCATAGCAGCTTCAGCTTGAGAGCTGGAATGTCACATTTCCATCTGACTCAGAGGACCAGACCTGCCTCCTCAAACTTTTTAGGTTTTATGGATAGCTTGAGCCTCCAGGTGCTGCATGCTAGGTAAAAACAATTCAGTAGGCAGAGATTTGGTCGGTTACAGGTTGCCAAACACAGTGATGAGGCAAAATAACACCCTTACCTTCCCCATCACTTCTGCCTTCCCACCCTATGCCAGTGCAGGCAGTCTGCAACTTACTGTTTCAACCTGGCTTGTGCTGCTACAAGCCCAGGTGCTCCTTGTGACAGGAGCCTCCCATCGCTTTAAAGGAGACTTCCCCCGATTTCCTTTCCCAAACAGCTGGATTCCTTGTGCAGTCTTCAGTAACTTTACACTGCTCCAGTCCTGCAGGCAAATGGAGACAAGGTGGCTTGAGGAGGACCCAGGTAGCTCACTCTTGCCAATCTCCAGAATTTCCTTCTCCTTTACGCATGTAGTTCCTGCTGCACTGCCTGCAGTGCTACCTTCAGCTGCTGCTTGAAACACTGAGAAGCAGTCACAGTGGGACTCGCGCTTTTCTGTTTGGTCCTGCTGGCTCATGCTTGCTGGATTTATCTGTATCTACAGTGGCTCCCATTTCTTGCGTTAGCAAAGCTGAGTGAGGTTGTATAAAAGTCCAGTTTTAAAGACCTCAAAGCTATTTTTATTTATCATCTCACTGACCTAGCCCGTAGTAGAGCAATCAGATGACTACAGAGCCAACTTCTTGTTGGGCATTGTTCTCCTGGTGACCTTAGGTCTCTTCCTCTTGAAGGCATGAAGCATGTTATCAAATGAAAACTCATTCCATGGGTTGTAAAAGTTTCTTTAACACTTCTTTTCCCCCCTCATTTTATGCACAAATGAACTGATTTATCACAAATGAATTGACTGATTGGGGTTAGAAGTGGAACCAGAGATACTGAAATACCATTACGATGGTGTTGGGACTGCTCTGTACCTAAGTGATACCATATGTTGGCCTGATTCTAGCAGTGTTTACAGTGTGACTACATCCGCTCAGTAGGGATCTGTCTGGAAAAACCATCAGGGTGGAAAAGAATAGCTTAAGAGAGCCTCCCTGAGCAAATGCTGAAAGAGCTGCAAAGGGGCAATGCCAGAACCATCATCTTTGATGACTTTGTTTCCTAACCAGCCAACCTGAAGAACTGGTTATGACCAGTAAAGGAAGAAGACTGTTCCAAAATGCACTCAGAAGATGTTTTTGCTTCTCGTTACTTGATCTATATGCAGCGATGAACATCAGTCCTGGGAATGGCACCCAGCCAAAATGCCAAATACCACTTTGGCTTGGATTGCACGGCAAGGGCTGTGATCTGCAACAGGAGAGAAACTGGAAGTTGGCATGTGGCTCTGAGCTTTGTATCTAAACCCCACCTGCCATATTAGGAAGTGCCTGTAGATTTTAATGCTTGCATGTTCCTGCGTTCTGTAGGACAGTCAGAAAAAGTCCTTACACCCAGTCTGAAACCAAAGATGGCAATGACAAAACTCCATTTGCTAGCTTTGGATGTAGGCTTAGCCATCAGCCAGCCACACTTTGGTCTGTTGTGAAGCGAAATAAACCCCATTAAGTCCTTATAGTCACACACATGAGGAGCATGGTGATACCTCATTTATATCTCATAATTACTGCAATTATAAAATTCCTAACTTTAAACAGAACTTCTTTTGTACTGTTCCCTAAACATTTCCCTTTGAAGTCCATCATTTACTCCTATTATGAAGCTCAAAATCTCCCAGAATCTGAAAGATATTTGATCCAATCCCACAACTGCCATTCCACAAACATGTAAATAAAACAAAGCTTCTGTGAATGGGGAGCTCGAGCAGTTGTGGGGAGAATAAGGGATTAGTGAAAGATGACTGCCATTGTTCTCCTAATTGATAAAAGACATACCACTGTTATTTTGCATAATGCTGTTACCACAGAAGCCTCAAGCAACTTAACAGAAGATCCTATGTAATCGAGAACCATTTCTGGATGCTGAAAATGTTCCTATGAAGTTACTCCACTCGAAGTGCTTAAAAAAAAAGGAGCAAAGTGAGTGAGGCAGTATCTCTGCTTCCTCTTTTTAATTGAAAAAATGGCTTTCAGATGAATTCACCTCATCTTTCCTCTGCAAATTGCTTTTCCTGAGCTGCATTTCTTCTCTGAGCTCCTTCTCAGTCATGCCACAGCTCCGCTGTGTGCTTTGGTGCTACATCACTCCTGCCTGGTAGGTGGCTCCTCTCCTCCCAAACCCAGAAGAGCTGGAGGAAATATGAAAGCAGCTCTATGTGATCCCCTTCCCACAGCAGTCTGCCACCCAATGCTTCTTCATCACTTGAACTTGGCATCAGGCACGTTCGTGTTTGTAACAGTGAAAGCAGCCAAGTAAATTGGGTGAGATTACAAACAACTCAGGATAGCTTTACAAGGGGTACTGATAAATGTACACATACATTTACTATGATGATTAGCTCTTCTGTTCAATATTGATGCATATTTAGAAGAAATACAAAGGAAAACGTGCAAAAGTGAGCAGCACTCTTGTATAGTGTATGAGTGTTATCCTAATGCAGAGGTTGTATCTTAGATGACAAAAGGAGGTCCTGGCAAGCCAAAGGAATCATCTGTAAATTCAAAGGGGATTAAAACATGGGATTTCAAAGCTCATTTCTGCAGGGTGTCCAAGCAAATCTTAACAGAGACCTTACTAAATTGGCCTTTCAGGAGCTCCCAAGAAAAACAACTGCTGAGCCATAAAGCCTCTCATGGAATCATGGTGGGATCATGTATGCAACACATTCTGAATAGGGCTGGTCCTATATGAGCTTTGATCAAATGGCACCGTGCAAGCCTCAGGGGTAAATGTGCAGGTTGAGGACCAGTCTATCCCTTTGAAGTTAAAGTGGTGAATGCTGGTTTAGAGCCATAGCAGCATCTGTCTCAAGTAGGGGAGAAGGAGAAACCATCTACTCAGTGAAGCTGCAGCAATGAAGGGCAAGAGCCACCAAAGCGCTTAGGAGGTTGTACCACTCTGTATATGATACCATAGCAGGTTAGACACTGCACTGAGTGAGCTCCCATGAAGCATGCCTCGTTTCCTTCCCAGCTCTACCACATACCTATTTATGTCTTCCCAGGGCTGCTCTAAACACCAAATTTGCCTTTTGTGTGCAACCAAGACACAGTTTAGGTTGCATTTTGGGGAAAAGCTCCAGGGAAGTTTTAGGTCCATGCACATCAGATGAAAAATGGCCATCTTTGTACATAAATTATTCTCCTTTTCTCCCTTTCAAAAAGCAAGTGTGTAAGCAAACCAGTCAGAGGCAAAGGCTGTGATTTTCCTTGCATTCTTCTAGCTGGGACCTCCTGTCCTTTTCCTCCTGCCATTGAGGAAAAAAGTGCTGTGCTTGTGGTTGTTTGTTAGCTGCTCACAGGCTTGCATGAGAAATTATGTGCTGGGGAAATCTAACTTCCAGTGCAACAAGGATCTTCAAGCAAAGGCAAAACTGCCACATGTGTATGGAGGAGCTAAACAGTCACCAATGTTCCCCTAAAACTCCAAGGAAGGTGTTTGGTATCCTTTAAGTGGACAGCATGAGTAGTGGGGTGAAATGAAGAAAAGGAAGCTATAGCTCTTGGAACCTGGGAGCTCTTATTGAGATACGCTTTCTAATAGCACCCCAGGAGAAAAGCAAAAGCTGTGTGATTTCAGAAGCTTCAGGCTGGACAAGACAAAGCCCTAGTGGATGCAACAGAGTCCATCAATTAAAAAGAGTCAATAATCTTGCTCGGGGATGGCGTGACCTGTTGGCCTCATGTCATGTGTTCTTTCCATTGCCCACTCCTGTGATACTCCAAAAAAAGACTGACCCAATCCAGGGATTACACAAAGAATGCACTTCAACAAAGGGAAACACGTGGCCTTTCTGCTCACCCTCCAGTAGCATTCAGGACCAGAAGAGGGGATGGTCTGAATAGTCAGGATTACATTCCTGGCTGTGTCTAGCAAATGCTGTGTGCCATGAGAGTAAAAATAAATGCATCCTTTCATTAGAATATTTTCTCTGTGTTCTCCTGTAAGCTGTGTGTCAAATGGAGGCAGTGATAGCCATTGAAGCCATTCCTGCTTAACAGCATGTCTGAGATGTTAGTTATTCCTGTATCTGTGTGAGAACTGGCTAGTCCCAAGTGCAGCTCAGCAATTAGGATATTAATAGTCCTATTACTCTGCACCATCTAGTTCACTTTAAAATTCATGGTGCAGTTAGCCGAGGCTTTTTCATAGCAGGAAAAGAACAGAGATGCAGGAAGACTGAGTCAGAACAGTGTTTTGAAATGCATTGAGCAACCATTTAATTAAAGAAGTGTACTCTAATATTGTGTTCCAAACTATTACTTATTTATATGCTCCTCAAATAATTCTATTTTTAAACCAGATTTTGAAGAGAAGACAATTTGTATTTTTACATGCAGGCAGTCCTGAAGTTAAATGAGCTTCCAGCACAGTGCTGCCCTAGAGCAGTAGGAAAACAAAAATCTCCATGCCAGTCCTTCTGTGTCTTCTTCTGCCTCATGGCAGCATGAGTGCTACAGATCAAGATAGGCACCTCAACCTAGGCAGGCTTGCCAGCTTCTCCGCACTGTCTTTCTGCAGCAGCTCATGGCCTGATGTTGTTAGGACATGGGTTTGGAGGTGCCCAAAGGCCTGGGGAGATTAACAGGAAGAAATGTATGTGTCTGGGGAGGGTGAGGTGGCATTGTGCCTCCTGGTGAGAAAGAGGGTTTTGAACTTCTAAACTGTGGACCTCTGTGGGTTGAGGTGCCGGCAGGGGTTTTGTCTTACAGTGCTGAAGTGAAATTGAAGGCAAACACTGCGCCCAAGTGAAGAGCTTCATCCTTCACTCCTCTGATGTTTGCTGAATGCACCGGTGTGGAGTGTGAAGTTCATTAGAGCATGATTTTATGCCCATTTTTCACTAGTCTGAATAGCCACACAAGTTGCAGGGAAACAAGATGTTGGCTCCACCAGATGTTTGAAAACTTCAGTTTTTCTTAAGAACGGAGCTGAGGAGGGCCTGTGTGGGGAGCAATTAATGTTTGCTGACTTCCTAAATAAATTTGAGCCCAGCTTCAGAGACTGAAAGCCCAGTGGCTTCTCCCAGTTCCCTCCCTAACAAAGGGCTGGACCCAAGTGCACTGAAGTCAAAGAGAGAGACTGTCATTGACATCAAAGGCTGTTGCATCAGACTCAATGAAGGACAGTCTCAGCCAGAGTCCAGCAGAAATACTAGCGTGTGATGTACGTGACCAACTGCCACTAACCAACCACTCAGACTCCAGGCATTAAGTGCTGCAAAGAGCAAACTTGCAAACAATTCATGAAAATGTGCCAAAAAAATCAAAGAAAAATGTGTAAGGAAACTGCAATGTGTTTGTGGGTATTCTGTGAGCAGAAAAATATGTTGTATTTGTGGAATGAATTAGACCCTGAGAAGTGTTCTCTCAGCTCAGAGTTGTGGGCAGTCAAGTCAGCTAATCGAGCTAAAGCTTCTTTTCTCTTGCCAAAGGAAGCAGGTAAGTACAGAGACATGGATGAAATGAGTTTGATTTTATTTTTAATATGTGAGTTCCCAACTGTATCTCATTTCAATAGTTCTCATCCTTTGGATGATCGCTTTTGCTGCTATCTGGACACTTTGGTTTATTCTCTCATGAATGCTGACAAGCTTTGGTCTGGTGTTTATCCATATCAGATGCTGTAAAGCTCATCCAGCCTCTTATCTCCTTCTGATGAGATTACCATAATTCCCTGCCACAAGGTTTGCCAGCCTGCTTCCTCTGGCAGGGAATGCCACCACTGTGAAAGCATCACGCGTGGGACAAAATCCAGTACATTTTATTCTGACCACACCATGCCTTTCACTGGCTATAAACAAAAAGGATTAACTAAAAATGAGACTATCTGCAGCTGAGACCCAGGTCAATTAGGAAATGAGGTAACACCAAGAGCAGGTATCTCTAATATGATGAGCAATAGCTGTGTAGAGGCAGCATGGTAAAGGCAGGAGGGTCAGGCTGGAAGCCTTGACTCACATTTGGTCCTCTCTAGACAGACATGTTAGGGCTGCTTGGGGACCGGTCTGTGCCTCATTTATGGGCTCTCAGGAAATCAAAAGCACCCATTTAACTCTTTCCTGGGAGGATTTGCATTTGGTGACAAGGAACAGGGAGGAGTTGGGACTGTCCATGCCTACAACACAGGATGGTGCTTCTGATGGTGGTTAAAAAGAGTCTGTCAGGAGCCTGTGAGGTACCTATGTTTATTCACACATAGGCAGCCCACACCTCCAATAAGTAATTCAGGATCAGAGACAAAGGAACAAAGTGATTTTGAGGCAGATAGAAGCCATTTCTGAAGAAAGCTACAGAGGTTTTTCAGGTTCAGACCCTTAGAGACAGGGAACATTGAGAAAGATAGGACTCTAGGATAAACTTCTTGTTTGCTTGTGCATGCTGGCAACCACCACAGCTGCTTAGTTGCAGGCTTGGGTATGAATGAAGGTTACAGCTGTATTCAATAAAAACTAGGCTTCAGTTTGGCTTCTAAGGTAAGATAGCAATACAGCTCTAGGCACTGTCCCAATGCTGCTCGAGCTGCTGAAAGCTCCAGCTCTCCTTACAGACAGTGGTTATAAATCAGATGGTTATAAATCAGGTGGTCATAAACGCTCTCAGATGCCAACCAATTCTCAATCCCAACAGGCAAGTGCTGCTTTCTATCCAAACATCGCAAAGCACTCTACAAACCTTCACAGTCACACTCTCATAAAGGCTATTTTATGCCCAGACACTGAAACAGGCTGGATGACTTCTTCAAGGTCACACAGGAAACCAGAATGGCAGAGGCTGCAGGTTTCTTCAATCCCCAAAGGTAACACATCTCCTTGCTTCCCCAGAGTGTCTCTGTCATTGAGCATCAGTCTTTGGCCCTCTTTGTCTTTCAGCTGTTCAATGGACTGCTGCTGCTCTCTGCATGATCAAAATCCTGTTTGACATGGCTCTCTTGCTACTGGTGTTATTTATAACTGCTCTTACCTTTGACCAGACTGGTGGGTTCTTTTAAAGTGTGTTCAGCCCTTGGTTTTGCTTTAAGTTCTGTGAGCGTCTTTTGTGCAGCAGGTGCTGCTCAAAATTAATTGTTTGCTTTGACATCATACTCTCATCTAGTGATTTTCAGGTACATCAGTTGTGCCATTAGAGTTCTCACTTCCTACATGCTTCTGGTGAGCACCACATTTTACTTCTCTCACAGCCAATTTCTCTTCACTCTGGTCTCCGTAATACAAACAGTTTTCTGATTGCCAAGTCTGACAAATCAATACCTCACCCTTTTTGTCTGTCAGAGAGAAAAGGCTACTGAGTGTGATTCTGGGGCTCATTGAAGTTCACAGCATCACTTGTTTAAATGTGGGGGTTTCTTAAGTTACCATGTCAAATGTGCTTAGCGTGCAGTGTTGGCTTGCTGCAGGGGTGGGTGTCTGCAAGCTCTGCCATGCTTCTGCTGATGGCAGGCAGGAAAGCGCTTGGAGAGCCCTTTGGAAGAAAATGGCTTGGCCTGATGGAAGTGCTGGGGACTTGCACATCTCTGCCAAGCCTGGGGATGGTCTCTGCACTGCAAGGCAAGCACCCCTTCCCCACCTCTCTGGAGATGCAGCAGAGAAATGGGAAGAGAGCAGGCCAGTCTGGACTGTGACCTCACTGAGGACCTTTCTACCCAAGGCAAAACTGCTGCAGCAAGCACTTGGCCTGAGACCTTGGCTTGGCACTGTTACAGGAGTGGATTTACTGCTGGGGATTAAGTGGGCCTTTGCCATTCCTCTCCATTAACACCATCCAGCACATGGGTGGTGTCACAAGATGACACAGGAAGCTCTGCAACTGCCCCCTTTGCAGCAGTATCCAGTTTTGGCATCTTCCTTGTGTACATCTCCAGAGCCACGCTGGCCACTCAGTAGTGGATTTAAGCTCTTTGGTCCAGTTTGAGAGTAGTGTAAACAGACAGAAAAAATACATACTATAGAATCACAGTGTCATAGAATGGTTTGTGTTGGAAAGGACCTTAAAGCTCATCCAGTTCCAACCCCCCTGCCATGGGCAGGGACAGCTTCCACCAGACCAGATTGCTCAAAGCCGCATCCAACCTGGCCTTGAACACTGCCAGGAATATTGTCTCAAACCACCTCTATACATGACAGAGGTTGGGTGAGTCTGCTCTGCAAGGACTGTCTTGTGAATCATGGTCTCACACTTTTCAGCTAATGCACTGTACGATGTTGTCTCAACTTCTCTCCTTCATGACCCTGAACTTTCAGTGCAGCAGGAAATGCTTTTGGTCTTGCACTGGCAACAAATCTGCCTTGTACTCTTGCTTCCAGCTCCTGGGAGCTATCCAAGTTATTCTTCAAAAAGCACATCATAATACGTTTGGTGGTCTCCAAGTCTTGGCTTTGCTTTGCTCTGTGGTTTGCACTACAGGGAAGCCAAAAGCAGAGGGGAAAGTTGGGATATTTCTAATAATTATACAACCTGAAATCAGACCTAAAAGGTAAAGACTAACATACATAAGAATGGCACAAACTTGTGTCTCTGTCCCTTTATTTGCTTGCACTGTTCTGGAGCAATTTGGTTTCTTGTTTCCTGAGCTATGCATGTGCCTAACATTGCCTGGGTGAAGTCTCCCTTGGCTTCTGTATTCTTCCTGTAGCACAGCAGCAGGCTGGTTCCTTTGAGTTCTTTTGCCTCTATTTACAGAGAAATGCAAACCAACAATTTTTCCCTCGTGCCTTCATGGTGCAAAGGAAATGCTGCTTCCCACTTCTCCTTGGAATCCATCAAAGTGACTTCAAATGATGAGTGGAAATTTTACTGATGATAATTTGCACTCACTTAGTTCTTAGCATTTCTGTCCTCAAAGCCTGAGAGAGTTCATTTCCCAGAGCACCAAACCAGTGCATCTGGGACAGGATGGTGGGAGTTAGCCCTGGAGGTGAGCAGGACTTGTCAGGGGTTTCTCATTTCATTTTCCAGGGATTTGGTTGGGTTTTGTTTAGGTGTATGTTTCCTATTCACCTGCTCTTTCTGATCTCATTTTCAGCTTTAAAAGCTCCGCTGTACTTCTCATGGTCGTTACTCTGACAGTTGTGTTCTACCTTGTTAGCTTCTGCCCCTGGCTGAGGTGTTTTCCAGGTGTATCCCTGAAGCATTCTTTTGCCTTTACCAAGGTTAAAAATGGGCAGAAAGCTCTGTGTTCAATGGCTTCAAGGAGCTGACATGCAATTCCCTACTTGCAAATTAAGTGTTCTTGATTTTCCTGTGCTGAGAGAGGGTATCTGCCATCTTCAGACACTGCCCACTGCCAAAGGTAGATTATCTAGTTCAGTGGTGCCTTTGCCATTTTCTTCCTGCCTTTGCTTTGCCCTGCTTTGCTTTACCTGAGGGAAAAGGGCTCGTTAGCTTTGTAAGATCTCAAACAAGACAGGTCTCGCTTGCTGGGAGCAGGTTAAAAGCTATTTGGTGAGCAAAGCTTCAGGCCTTTGCCTAAATGCAGCTCATGCAGTTGGGCTCCCTCAACAGTGCTGGCATCTTTGGCTTATCATGGAACCATGAAAAAAGGAGAAATCATTCCGTTCCAGTCACAACGAGCAGCAAATATTGCAAGTCAAAACCACATAACGCTGTTGTGAAGTGCAGACAGATCCTCCCCCCCAACCAGCCCTTCTCAAGCTGTCATCTGTGTAGGTGAGCTTGCAGCTGAGAGGTCTGTGACCCTACTCAGCAGCAGCAACTTTAGATGGCTGTAACTGTGATGACTAGGAATGACTTCCTGGTTTCTAGCTCTGAGAGTGGAGAATCTGGTCTACAGAGCGTGTGGGAGCTGCCCCTTCCCCCCCTTTCCTTCCTTTTTGAAAGAAACTTCCCTCAGAATAAATTGGTTTGAGTTCTGGGAAGGGTTTTTGTAGGCTTTTATTAAATCCAGAGGCTTTTGGAATTTTTTTTGTCATTACAGGCCACAAAGTTGCCTTTTCTTCACATTACTGAATCAAGTAAGAAATCCAAAGGCAGCAACTACTGTGCAAACACTGCAGCTAATGGCACACATGCGAACAAGCTCTTTCTGGTGAAAGGTGAGCACAGGGAAACAAGAGGAAGAGAAAAACTGAAATGAATGAAATAATGCCAGCAAAAAGCAAAATCTGAGAAGAGCTCCTGCCTTCTGTTAGGTTTTGGTGCTAAGTTTCTCGTTATGTGCTAAGATAACCGTACCATATAAAGCATACTCATTATACACATAGTATGTATGTATATAAAGTATATACCATTGATTTTTGCATGCATTTATTCTAGTAGCATTCCTGTTTCATGGTTTTACAGTGTTGTAGTGGTGGGAAGGTGAGTTTAATGAGACTAAGGCTCAAACTTACCCAGGTGACATGAGAAGTCAGACAGAATGGGTTTCCTGTATCCTAGGCTGGTTTAATTTCTCTGCTCTCTGTTGCAGATATGGGGGATCTCGAGCCCTGTGCAAGCACCTAATGTCTTTGGAGGAGAGGCCAGGTGGACAAATAGCAAGTAGGCATTCACAAGCCTCAGGTGCAGTCTCAGGCTCTGCCACAGGCTTGCCCTGAGTCTTTGGACAAACCTCTTCACTTTCTAGTTTAGTATTTTTCATCTGCTGAAACACATAAAGCAGCTTACCTGGCTTACTGGAGGGGGGAAATTGATCAGCTCCTATTTAAGTGGAACTTGGAACAGTTGATGCTTAACTTTGTTAAAAAGCTATCGAAGAGGAACAATTGAGATAGAAATCACATAAACTGTAGCCAGCTACTTGTATTATTATTGATTTCATTTTGCATTTCTAGAGTAATTTATTCTAGAGGTCTTGGAACAGAAACAACAAACCTTTACGTGGTTCTGTCCTAGGAGACGATAGACCAGAGATCCTATATCTGGCTGCACAATACACTTACATGCATAGATCGCACAGCATTACCTTTCCTTGTACCCTTGCCTGGCTCACATCTCTAGACCATCAGTGTTACAGCTGAATAGCTGTTGTTATTGCCAGTGTGTAGAGCCAATTGCCTGCCATCATCCTGTCAGGCACTTATACCTAGTTCTCCTAATGTAATTTATATTAAGCCAATTTATATTACACAGTGAGTGCCTGGTGGAGAAGGTACCCACAGGAGGCTTGTGCGCTGTTTTCCCTCACTGGTATTTAGCTGATCTTCTGACAGGTATTATTTCTCCCCATAGGCTTTGCCTCATTTACATCCCTAGACCATCAAACCTGCAAGAACACAGTTACTTCAAGAACAACCCCTGTTTTTCAGGAATTACTTAGCTGTCCTCTCTGTGGGATACAGGATAAGTATCTATCAGCTGGCCCTCCAGAAGCCCCAGGCAGTGCATTTTAATTTTATTTGGCCTCAGACCAGTCCTGTTCAGGTCTGTTTGCATTTCTATTTATTTCAGTTCTGGTTGTGTTTGCTTCTCTTTCTCTGTTTGATTTTCTCTAGGAAACATGCAATTTGCTCAGCTCCTGAAGGTGCCATTCTTTTCACCATCTTCCAGTAATAGACCCAATTCTAATTGAGATTTTTGCCTATATGAGTTAGTTGACCTTTAGTTCAGAAGAATTACACTGGTGGAAAACTAAGCTGATGACAGCTCTTCCAAATCCTGTTAGGTTTCTGTTGCTGGAATTCAGCTTTTTCACTTATTTTTCATATATATTTTCATCTTTTAGATCCATATAGTGCTTTGCTAACTGGTTGCTTTGTGAGTATTAGGAAATGGTCTAGCACACAACCCAAAAATAGATGTAAGCCATTTCAAGTAATCTGAAGGGGTTGGGCAGGAATAGGTATCATGGCCATTACATTTACCTGAGAGAGAAACAGTATCTGGTGCCTAAGATGGAAAGACAAAGGAGGTATTAATCCCTTCTTTCTGCTTTGTCCTCTATTAAATCTATGCCAGGCTATGACATAAACTTGCATTCACAGACACATTTCTGCCAGGTTTACCTACAAAATCCTTTATAGAGCAAATGTGATGAATCACTGCTCCCTCATTGCTGTTGTTTAGGAGCTGAATGCGTTCCTCTTCTTCTGCCTTGTCCCTCTGCAGAGGGGTCAGTTAAGGTGCCTACTGAAAGGCACTGCCCATCACACTGAGTATAAGGAGTTTGATGGCCAAAGACATCTGGACGTGATGTCCTCATGTGCTGCAGGCTGCAGCGTGGGTCAGGCAGCCCAGGGAGAGGGTTCAGCCATTTATTTTTCTTTTGACCTATTTTCTGAGTGACATTTTATGCTTCCCCTTATTGTTTTCCACCAAGTCAGCACCATGACAGCCTCAGGGCAATGTGCTTTCAAGATCCCAAGGGCCAGCACAAGCCCACCGGTGCTGGACACCCTGCCAGATCCCACCGCACTGCACTGATTTCAATAGCCATCAGATTAAATCCTCCTGTTTGCAAATCCTCTTTCCAGAAGGCAGCCTGCACTGCACAGCAGGGGTAGAGAATACCCTGCAAAGTCCAGACCAGCACTTAAGCTGAAGATGTACCCTTTATTTTTTTCAGTGGCTTTGATTTTTAGCTCTGTAGAATTTTCCAGGCGTTGGCTCCCAACCTTTCCTAAAGCAATTATGTGACTTTGAAAAAAAAAGACAATTCATTTTTCGCCACTTCTCCAGCTCTGCCAGCTGTTCATGGCTTTATAGAGAATCTTGCACTATTTGGTGTCTTGCCTAAAGTTGCTTGTGATTAATCAAAGCAGCTCAGCCTTCACTGAAAAATAAATCCCCAGCTCCATCCCCGAGCCCAGTGCTTCTAGCTGGCCACAACATGCACATGATGCCCTGTCTGCACCTCTCACCAGCTCCAGCCCTGCAAGGTGTAGCCCACCAACACGACCCAAGCCATGGACGTGGCCTGACCAGTAGTATACACAACAATTTTCATTGTAGCTGTCTGCAGGGCTCCTGTGAGTTAACACAATGCGACATTTACCAGCACAATGTGACATTTACTGGAGGGGCAGGGGGGTGTTAGTCGTCCCCCCTCCACGCATGTTAGCTCCAGCTGGCGTGGCACGTGCTCCCCTATCACAAAACACGGTCTTGTAGATGCACATCCCCCCCATTCAGATCGGGGCCATCGCTGGAATAACAAATAAATAAATAAATGGAAAGTTCAGCAAAGGAAAGATTAAGCTTTTCAAAAGGAAGTAAATTATTGAATGGAAGTATTTCAAGGAAATGATTTTATCGCTGTGAAATTTTATCCATCCTTTAAAAAACAAACAACCTGGGTAACTACTTTTTCAGGCTGTGTTTTGCTGGCAGTTTTTATCTGCAGAAAGGATTAGCTTATCCGTGGATGGAACGTGCTGCACACACCCTGTTCCCATGCAGCTCCATGCAGCCGGGAGCTGCATTTTCAGCTCAGCTCTAGGACATTTTTCTGTAGCTAACTCAGATGACTGCAAAGACCATTAGAACATTTTATAGTTGGAATTTGCAGGAACACACTGTACCCAGAAGGAAAACGATCATTGATAGGGGAAGTGCAAGACCTGTGATCCCTGTAATTATGCAGATGATCCATGCCAGAGGTCTGTGGTATGTGAGCAGGTCCACAATGATGGCTTTCGGCTGCAGCACTTTAATAGTCCACTGAAATCCAGCTGTTCCTGCTCTCAAATCCACTTGGCTGCAGCCCTGACTGGCACATCAACATGAATGGTTTTGTCTCTCACAGGGGACATGCACAACATCCAAAAGACACCCTGAAGCGATGCTTTCTCAGGACAGTTTGTGTTGTTGCTCTGTTGAGCCCCAGCAGAAGTTTGTACCTTGCAGCTCACTGGTGATAGAGACATCAGGCATGTAGAGATGGCTGATTTTTGGAGGGAGATGCCACCATCACCAGCACAGGTTGGCAGCATGCAGGGCAGTCACTTCCTCCAAAAATCTCCAGTCAAATGCTTTTCCAAGGAAGGATCCCTTGGCATAAATACCTGGGTATAAAGAAAACCTTCTCATGGTAATGTTTCTGTTCAACACGCAACCTGGTGTGAGAGCTGCACGTTTCCCAGCATGAATCCAAACTCATTCATGCACTAAGACCTTGGAAGGATCCACACAAGAAAATCACCCAGTGGTATTTACATTACAATCTCCTGAAGGGCACTGCAGAAATCAAAACAACTGGGAACAGAAAGAGGTTCTCCTCAAGGGTTTGAGAGCTGCAGCACTGATTGGTGAAACAGATGGTGCAAAAATGTCTAAGCTTTACTGCTGGTTCCCTGCCTTGCCTGGTGACATCCATCCTCCTCCTGTAAACACTCTATTCCCATAAAACCGTGTCCTCACAGGAGAAACCAAACCATTCTAAGGTTAGAGGGCTGCAAACTTCTAGTGACCCCAGGGTGGCTTTTTGGTGGGGAATGTGATCCCTGTTGATCCTGTGGAAACTATAGCTGTTCCTAACTCTGGTGGTTTTTCAAGGAGCTGAAAGAAACATCCAGCTGGGTGATGCCTCTGCATTCAGTGAATGATCCTGCTATTCCCCACTCATCCCAGATCAGGATCTGGCTGTGCTCTATCCATCTGTAGCAAGATGCAGCTCCTTCCCTGTAAAACTTACTCCTCTGGTGGGCAGGATAGGTTGGGAATAAGGAAATGTTGTTCCAGTGTTCCTGATAAGGACCCAGAGGAAGCATAGAAAAAAGTGCTTTTTGCCCAGAGCTATAAAGGACAACTGTTTCAAATCTGGGAAACAAGCCTGAATTTCTTGACTCTTAGTGCTCTCTCCCTTTTGGCAGTAACCTAACGCACTTCTCTGGTTTCAGGGAGCTAGGACTGCCTATCTCCAGGGCAGAAGACGCAGCCAGGCTGACGCAGAAGGAAACTTTGGTGGCTCCTTCTTGGAATTGCTCATCAGGCTTTTTTCATATGACTTAATGCAGCTGGCTGCAGCATGGAAGCTGCAATGGCCACAGCCCTGCAGTTTTAGTAGGGAAAATAGCCTGGACTTTAGCTTTTGGTAATATTTTTACCCCAAAAGCTGTGCACCCAAAACCTGCACTATTCCCAGTGCAGGATGTCTGGGACTGATGTGAATTCACATGTGCAGCTCACTCCACAAAAAAAAGCTGTAGGAGGTGAAAATGAGAATTTCAACAGTCAGGCACAGAGAAGGGATGGCACAAGTACTATTTGCTTACTGTCAGGTAGCATTAACGGGAGCCAGAAAGTAGAGGACAGAGTCCTTCTGCAGTGCCTAGTCCCAGAATAAGAACTAGATAGATCCATTCCCAGATGCCATTATAAAATTGCAACAGGCAGCTTCAAGTCAAGAATGAAGGTCGTTGTGCAAAAGCATGGTTGGAAGATAAATTGCTAAAGGGCTTGGTGAATGTGCGGGGCAGAAACCAGGATTTATAGGCAGGACAAAGCCTCTGTGTGTGTTTTATCTTCCAACAGTTCGTTTATACAGGGAAAGGCTTAGCTGAGCTAAACCTGGTGTTGGAAACCTATGGGATGAAGAGCTGCCCGTTCAGGAGTGCCCCAGAGAGACATAATCCTATGGAAATGCATTTAGTGGGGATGAAACATTTCCTGGTATCTGGGGGAGGGTGGAGTGGATCTGGAAAGAAACCACAGGCAAACCACAAAGCAGAGGAAGCTGCAATGGCACAAGGAAGTCTGGGTGGCACCATATTTCACTGCTCAACAGCAAAAGTGTGGGGATGGGAAAAGGAATGGGGAGCTCACTGCGGGAGCTGGAAAGCAGTGTGGGAGGGGGGTCCCCTCATATGAGGGAGAGGAGGGTTGTCAGTGGTTACCACTGTGCTTTTGGGAAGGAGGAGCAGGTCAGAAAAAGCAGCTTCACTCCCCTTGCCTGCTTGCCAGCTTTAACGGGAAAAGAGTGCTGGCTGCTAATAAATGTTTCACGTTTGTGAATCAGCTTTTCTGGCTGCTCTAAACTTCCCTCTAAGCCCAGTGATGGCTGGCGATCCTCCCTTCAAGCTGTCTTGGTAGGGGGTCAGGGTATTTGGAATATCCCAGGGGAAGCACCGCTTCTGCCAGGGAGACATTGAGGCACTGACGGAGCATCTGCTCGCATCCCCGGGGATCCTAGCTCAGCAAGACTTTAGCCTCAGGACTCACTCACAAGGACGCTGCCCTGATGGATCAGCAGCCCCTCGCCAACACAGGACTCTCCTTCAGTTGTGCTGCAGATCACAGTGCTCGAAACATTGAAATATATATGTATACGTATATGTATGTATGTATATATGCATGAACATGTAAGAAGTCAAACAAAGCATTATAAACGTGCAGTGAAAAAATAACAATCTGACTTCTTCCATTAAACATTTTGATTTACTGGGATAAACAATAGGTTTATTACTCTATGCTGTGTAACAGTTATTGGAGAGCACATCTGGTCTCTTGAGTAGAAATGCACTTTTTGTAACGCCAAAGCATTCTAAAATGTGAGGGAGAAACAACTGTCATAGAATCATAGAATCATAGAATAGTTAGGGTTGGAAAGGACCTTAAGATCACAAACTGGATCTATATATTAAAACCAGAAAAAAACAGGACAGAAATGTCAAATAAATTTTGAGTTATATATACTTAAAGAAGCTGTGGAAGGGCTTGGCTTTTGAATATTATTGTGGCCAATCGATGACATTTATAGCTCTTCTCTTGCCTGGCCACTGGAGGCTTCTCCATTTCTGTTGAGCAACGGCAGCCACTGTGACACGATACCAGAAAGATTTGCTCTTTTTCCCTAAGTTCCGATATGGAGCTGCAGCCATTTGTGATTCAGGCCATGCTGGAGATCACATGGAAAAGTAATGAATTCTACTAAGTACATGGATAAATGCAGGGAGCAGAGTGTTTGTGTCCAGCTTGGTGAACCTGGAGGGAGACACAGCTCCTGCTCCTCAGCCCTTACTGCTGGATGTCAAACCAAGGGTTCAGAAATGTTGTCTCAGAAATGTTGTCTAAGAAGTGTTGTCTCATAGTTGTCAGGACTTATCATCCTCACAAAATGGAGAAAAAAACCCAAACAAACTCACAGCAAAGTTAAGGAGATTAGAGGGACTGAGCAGGGAGACCTCCCTTGGGTCTCTTTCAGCTCTTTAAAGAGGCATAAAAACGGTCTTCAGAATATTGCAGGGGGAGAGGTATCTGCTGCTTGTTTTGCTGCATTAGAAATTCCGATTGACCTTGTTTTCCCAGGAAGACTCAACTGATGAAGGACTTCCAGCAGCACAGGAGCACTGCAACTACCAGCGGCCTCCTTCCTCCAGCCACCAATGGCCATGGCCCTCAGCTCACTGCTCTCCCAGTCATCCTTACACATGGACGACACTGAAAAGCCAGGTTTTCAATGGTGACCAGCACTTTGCACCACTCAGCCTGCAACATCCTAAAAGGAGATGAGAAAGGACAGGCTGGGCAGGGCCTTGAGCAACATGGTCTAGTGGAAGGTGTCCCTGCCCATGGCAAAGGGTTGGAACTAGATGAGCTTTAAGGACCCTCCCAACCCAAACCATTCTGTGATTCTGTGATTTCTGAAAGCAATGAGGACACACACTGTGAAAGAAGCCAAGTTGTCTGGAAATCTCCAATGTGGCAGCCACAAATGAAGGCTTTCCACACAAACAACCTAAATAAAGCTCAGACTGGGTGCAGAATTCACCTTTCTCTTTGTAAAAATTTACTTATAAAGCACTGTTAGCCTGGAAGAAACATGGGACCTCCTAGAGCTGTAGGGCTGTGTATGTACAAGCTGCATTTAAGGGAAGAGATCCATTAATGTTCAAGGCCAGGTAGGACAGAGCCTTGGGTGGCACAGTTTAGTGTGAGGTGTCCCTGCCCATGGCAGGGGGGTTGGAACCTGATGATCTTAAGGTCTTTTCCAACCCAAGCCATTCTATGATTCTATGATTAATGAACACTGTGAGAAGAGGTTTGTGTCATCTTTAAAAGTACACACTCACTTGTGCAGATATCTCACACAGCAGACAACCACATCATAGAGGAAGAAAGCATCTGTTAAAACTGGTTTTCTCTTACATGAACTGGGGTTTTCAAGCTGCTACACTTATGGCTGTGTGCTACCAAGTGGTATTGTCACATCCAAGCATGCAAGAAAGCATGAGTCACGTCCCTTTGAAATCAGGAAATGAGCTTCTAAGTACCCATTTTCTACAGAAAACACCCAGAAAACCCTGTTGGTATGTTTTATTTTTCTCTCTGTATATATGGGGGGGGGGAGGTCACAGCTTTGGAAAGAAAGTGAAAATTTTTACAAAAGAATCTAATGTAGTATTTTAATGTAATCCTCTGATTCCCAATGATGATGACTTATGGGATCCATTAAGTGACACTTGCACTTAATTTGTGAGTCTTAGTGCCTGGAAACTGGATCCATGATTGTCTTGCAAAAATACAAACAAATCACAAAGGTCCACAGCAACAAAAGAACTTAATAAAGAAAAGATGTTAATAATACAACTGCTGTATTCTTGCTCTTGCTCTGCTTCTTAAGCCAGCTTTCATCACCTTCTGGTTTCTTCTAATGAAACTAAAAAACTAAGGGGCACTTTCTTCCCCTCTTCCTGAAGTCCCTCTTTTCTATGTAAAGAAAGTTAACAAAACAACAACATCAACAACATTCATGGCAGAAGAAAATCTTCTTTTCTAGTTGCACAAAGCCTGGTTTTGGGCTCTGCCTACCAGATCTCTTGGTGGTGCGACAGAGGTGGCATCTCATGGGGAAGGTGCTGTCACCCTGACTTCTTCAGCTCAGCTGCCCCCCTTAAGGGCTCTGGGGACACCAGCTCCTGGAGGGTGTCCAGCGATGCTCTGTGGGGACAATGACCAGAGCAGAGCTGGGAGGTTTTCATGGGACCCTTCATGTTTCATTCTCACAGAGGTGTCAAACACAGGCAATGAAGTTTTTATCTCTAGGTGAGCACGTGGGCCTTTCTGAGCATTTCTTGTGCAGGTGCATCAGTTCAAGAAAACCAACTCCTGCCTGCCTGTCATCTGTTTCTAGCAGATGATTGATGTTAAGAAGCGTGATTGTTTTCGTTTCAGTGTGTTAGGGCTTATCACTCATTATCGTTGGAATGCTAAATGTATATTTTCAGCTATGGCAAAAGTCTGGATGGAGAAATACTTGGACATACTTTAAAATATGTGAAATAAAGGAAAAATAAACACTGGACACTTTCTAACACAGCTGTGTTCTCCCTGGTGCTGCATTCAACACGGTCAAACTGCTCCCCAAAACCTGAAAAAAAACAAATGAAATCAGAATATGTGGAAACCTCCGAATGGAAAAGTAAAGACTGATCCTGAAAATCTCATGGACATGACTGCTTAACTTGGAGCATGAGAAAAACCCGTAGGAGCTGAAGGCATCCCATAGGAGACCTACATGAAGCCCAGGGTGCAGCTTGATGGCACTTTGCTTCCCGCTTTATCAGCAGCACAGAGGTGGGGTGAGCCACGGAGCCAGACCAGCAGAAGACAACTACCCATTACGTGAAGGATAGTTTCTTGCTGGTGGAAAGGCTGAAGCTGCACACTGTGGGGCCATGAATGCATGGGTGCTTGCCCGTGGATGAGATGGGAGCATGGGGATGGAGGGTGTAGCAGGACAGTGGCACCCCTGGCTCAAACTGATGAAAGTTGCACCCATGGAGAGAAAAAAGCATAATGCTGAAGCTGTATCCCCACCTCATGTAATGGGTTGCCCTTGGCACTGCACTAAATACATTAAGTGATGATGAACATACATACTTAAGATTAAATCTACTTCCTAATGGAACCTTTCACTGACAGCCTTTTCTTCTCGTGCTTTTGAACTCCACATAGCTGAATAACCGCCTCTGGGTGGAACAGCTTCCCAGGTCAAAATAGCATCATCAGAAGACTGAAGAAAATTCACAGTTTTCACAAAGTAGTTTTCATGGATAAACCAATGAAACAGTTTCCATAAAGCTCCCTCAGATTTAGGTCTTGATCTGGGATTTTGGTTTAAAACAGCTGAATTTTCTCCCTGGGAATCCTGTTACAGGTGGTGGGACTACATGCAGGGGAAAATACCCACAGTACAAGACTATTCCTTTTTTATTGATGTTGCAAAGGCTTCTGAAATCTGTTTCCATGCTAGATGAAGACTTCAGAAGAGTTAAGATCTATCTGCAGAGGCCCAATTCCAAGCTCACTTTGTCTCAAAGGCAGAATAAATGTTGCAATCTTTAGTCAAGAATCAGCAGCTTCATGATGGGGCATTACAGGGATATTTTCCCACACAAGCATGTTGAGGCATCTGAAGCGTCTGAAGACATCTTTCTAATGTGAACTTATGGTGCACTATCACCAAATCAAGCCTCGTCATACAGACTGCAGCCCTCTCATACCCCCCCCCCCCCTTCTCTCTAGCCCCAGGTATGTCCAAGAGCTAGTGGTGGTTTCTTGGTGAAACCATGGTGGCAGCCTAGGTCTTCTTTCCAGTAGAGAGCACTGATTGAAGAAGATATGAAGGGTTGTGAGGACAACCCCAGCATGGTCCCAATGGCACAGGGTGGCTGCACCAACCTCCTGCCCAGGACATGATGTAAAGTAGGAGGAATTGCATCGGAGCTAAGACAGAATGTGAAAAGGCTGGAAAACTAGGATCCCCACTCTGCAACCCCGCTGTGCATCCATGATGCTGGCCACATCTATGCTGGCTCATCCATCTCTGCATGCAGGGGAGGATGTATTGCCACAGTCACCACTAAGGATTTCACTACGAAAGTTTGTGGAAACCATTAAACCAAGCAACCCCTTTCCCAGATCTCTCATCCATCTGGCCTTCAGCTTCCTCTCTGGAGCAGACCCAGCTGAAGGGGACAGTCCCACAGCTTTTCTGAGGTCATTTTGGGGAGCACCAGCTGCATCCAGCTGGACCTGCTGACTGAGGATGAATCCTATAGGCTTTCTGCAGTGCTTTCTTGGGCACAAACTCTACTGCAGACAGCAGCAGCTTTGCTGCAGAAAGCTGGAAACAAGGACAACAGAACAGGATTTTCTCAGAGGCAGTAAGACTTTAAAAAAGGTGATAAAAAGTGAGGTTTTAACAGCAGGGAGATGAGGGGCTGAGTCTGGCAGGATTGCTGACCACACCTCTGCCTGCAAGCTGGGAAACCCAAAGAAAATCATTCCTGTGCTACAGAAATACCTAATTATCATCTGCCATCTCACGTGCCTCCAAAGAGAAACTCCTGCAGAGACCTTTGAAGCTCTTTTAATACAGAAAGTAGGAAAACACTCTGTCGGACTGAACCAAGATGCAGAATGTGATCATACAAATCCCATGTATTGGAGCACAGCCCAGGCGTTTCTGACTTTGTTGTTTTTCTCCCAGTTCAGCAATTCAGCAGAATCACGTCTGCAGTCCTAGATCTACTGGTTTTGGTAGTGGTGGTCCTTGAACTAATCACTTGTGTAAATAAACATTTAAAAACCTAGAGGGGGACTAAGGCAGCTGTAAAGAAAGAATTACAATTAAATTCCAGCAAGGTATTTCAGGTTTACGAATTATCATTATTTTTTGGATTCACATAGGCTTTATTGTTAGAGAGGATAACACCCGCTAAGCCCTCAGTTCCTGATGCATCTCTTTGGAGCAAGGAGAGAGTGACAGCAATTAACGGGGAGGTCTCCAGCAGTGCCAATGGGCAGGGGCTTGTCTCTGCGTTTTAATTTTTCAGCCCCCTAAGAGAGAGGAATCGGTGAGGAAGACAGTGCACAGCCCTGCAGAGGTAATTATTGGTGATGGAAACAGAACAGCACTATCATTACTTCAGCAAAACTATCCCATACAACACAAGTGGTTCTGGGCTCATTATCAACCTTCCAGAAACCCTTGATGGTGTTCTCTGGAAGGGGGTTGATATCAGTCCCACAGGATTGCCACTGTCATTGGCACTGGGAAGAGTTGCAACAGGGATGTAGGTGCAGATGAACTGTGCCAAAAATACCTTTAGTGGTCCAGACCTTCATTTTTCCTCATTGGAATATCTTTTACTTGAAGCATCTCCAGCGAAGAGAAGAGGTCGAGCAAACATTTAGAACTGTTTATTGAATAAAACGAGATTTTAAAAGCCATATTATTGTTCCAGGACACAATGGTCGTTACTGTTTTTGTTAGTAAGTACCCGTGTGATTTAAAGCTGCTGACAGCACCAGACGCGTACAATGAAATCATCTCTCCCTCCCCTCCCTGCAGTTCAGGCAGACACTCATTTGTATGTATGGGTTCAGCCTGTCTGCTGCTGCCGGCCAAAGAGACAGATACTAATGGCATATGTTAATTACAACCCAACAACTTCCTTTCATTCGGGTGTTTATTAACATTCTCACTTCTGCCCATGGAGGAGGCAGCTGGCGGGAGATGCCAAGGCTGCCAGGGGGGTCACATGTGATCTTCAGTCTGGGACCATGATGTGCACCAGATTACACCTGTCAGTTGGTCGGTCCATCCAGCATCCCAGCAGAGACTATGCAGTCTCTCTGCAGAGAGGTTGGAAAAGAGTTGGGAGTAAATTCCCAGCTCGGGATGCCAGTCTCTCGATTGCTCCAGGTGTAGCTCTGCTCTGAACCTGGGACTTCCCTCGGAACACTGTTGTTTAACAGGCCAAGCAGCTGGAAAACAGCTCAATAATTTGGAATTTAGGGGGATTGTAAAGTATCTGGTGCAACTGGTGAATGCAGCCAAACAGGTTTTGCTGGGAATAAGAGGATTTGTCGTCTCACGTAAAGCCAGGATCTATCTACCTTCCTCTCCGATTCCTGAGGGTAATCAGAGACAAATATTTCACAGGCAAATGGAAGAAACATTTAAAGGGACAATTAGGGAGGAATGGTTTAGTGTGAGGTGTCCCTGCCCATGGCAGGGGGGTTGGAACTAGATGATCTTAAGGTCATTTCCAACCCTAACTATTCTATGATGATTCTATGACTTTCCCTTATCTTTTCCTTCACAATGGTTTGTGACATTGGAAAAATGAGATTAAAAGTTATTTTTTAAGAAGGGATACCTGATTCTCATTTCTAAAGCTCATCGATACTGAGGGTCGTCTCTCTCAATGACTTTTTACAGCATGGTGGTCCAAGGTGGTCAGTTAATTCTACATTATAGTTTTTAAAAAACTTTTAATTCCTTTTCAAGCTGTTGTGCTTCAGTTTTTTGCAACTTTATTCATATCACTGTGCTGGCCAGGAGTCATGGCCAGTGCAGCAGGACTCCAGGCAGCCGGGTTTTGCAGATATATAGAGCAAACCCACCAAGCTCAAGGTATTAAACAAACAAAGTCAGACACAGGACCACAAAGGAGAGCAGGAAGAACAGACTTCTCTGCTGCCTTTAAAAAGCCTATATTAATCAAAAGGCATTTTCAAGAGCAGTTTGTAGTGGCAGCTGTGTGGCTAGTGGGAAGCTTCGAGGCAGTGTGAAAGGAAACTAGGAGAGTCCCTCTGCTTTTGTTTTGAGGCTGGTTATGATGCGTGTCAAACCCTGTGCAAGGTATGCCTGAGGACTGGTGGCATTCCTCTCTGCACTCATCAGGCTGCGTTTGGCATCCGGGGACTTCACATTGCATTGTGCTGCTCTGTGACTATGAGTTGTTAAGTCCCTGCATAATTCCCCACAGCCTTCACTCATCTGGAAGTAAAGCATAATTAGCAATTTATGTTACCTCACTCTTTAATCCCTCTGTGGCTTTTTGTGTGTGTGCTGCTCATTCACAAATATCCAAGCCAGAATAGTACATCTGCTTTTATTTGTTGAGATGTGCAAAGTATTATAGTAGATTAGTAAAACACAACTGTCCTTTACAGCTGGGTGTTTTCTTTCTTCTGCATCCTGTTTACCTTCTTGAGGTTTATTATTTTAGCTACTGCTTTGACCAGTTTTGTTGCACAACATTCATAAAAAACTAAAAATGAAGTAGAATAGAATAGAATAGAATAGAATAGAATAGAATAGAATAGAATGTTTTATACCATGTAGGTCCTAACAAAATCACCAGTCGAGGAATAATATGTATTTTTGTGCACAGTTCATTGCCAGATTTCAGTCTTCCATTTGACCATGAAAGCTCTCATTGAATAACTCAGTGTTGCCCAGGCAAGGACCAACAGGGTGAAGGCAGGCCAGGGGATGCTTTGCCATGGCCTACTGCACCTTTTTCCCTAAAGGAGGTAGAGAACAACTCCTCTCCTTCTCTTGCAGGACACAGGAAAAGAGCATATCCCTGCCTATGCAGAGCTGCCTGTGCATTGTTTCTTCTTTGTGCTGACCCAGGGCAGAGCTGAAAAGGGTTACCCATGTTCTCTAAGGCTCTCCACAGGACTGGAAAAGCCATATCTGGGATGAACACACCAGAAGAGCAGAATAAACAAGTTTTTTTCCCACTGTTTGCATCCAGCAAAATCCCCACACAATCATTTGTCATAGAATACCAAACACAGCCCTGAAAGCACATCAGATGAGCAAGGGTGCTTGGTTTAGCAGCCTCTATTGAAACGACTTTGGTTTATTGTTCAAAGACAAGACATTTAATTATCTGGTCATACATTGTTCTCACTCCCCATGCTACTGGACTGATGGAACATTTTAGTTATTTATTGAGATGTAGTAAAGCCAAAACCTTTAAATGCTACAACAACAAGCAGTTTACATGCATTGTACCAGTCCTCTGTATCTATCACATCGAAAGAGACTGTCCACAAGACAGAGGAAAATAATTTCTTTCTTATTAAAAGAAATTTAATCTTATACTACAAAATGCATGTATCCAGAAGGTATGCATGGGGATAGGTTTTAACAAGAACTTTTAACAGAAAAAGCCTAAATCCTCTGTCGTTGCTGCAGCACAAGGGCAATAAACCCATCTGCAATAAACTCACAGGCAATTGCACATGAAGGGATTGTTTCAATGCTCTGTGGCTTTGACTTTACTTTTATATTAATAGAAATGATACAGTTAGAGTGGGAATGTCTTGGATGGCTCCTGCTGTGTTCTGTGGGAATGTGCCCTATCCTAATGTATTTCACAGGACAAAGTGTCTCTGGTTGGTAAATCCCAGCCATCACACAGATGTTCTTGCTCGTGTCCCTTGTCCTTAGGTACCTAAGCACAAACCACACTAAAGAGTCCCTCTGTGTGTGCATCCACTGAGAAACTGTGATGCAGGCTTTTTCCAACCATGGGCTCTCCACTATTGCAGGTATATCCCCCACCCAGTTCAGTATGTGTAATTCATCAGGAAAAACACATCAAACTGATAGGCTGAAAGAAGAAATACAAGAGGAATTAGTAAGAGTTTGTTGTTGACCACTGCAGAGAGAAAGCACTTGGTGAGGCAAATGTGGCCCATCTTTCCAGCAGAGCCTGGTGATACCCACCAGTCCTCTTCCCAGCACTGTGCTGACCAATGTCCTTGCTGGTCCTAGATGGAGCCAAGTGCTCCAATCACCAGGAGGTGCTGCTCCTGCAGAAGCCCTCAGGGCAGCTACCACACTCTCTATCATGACCCTGAGCTCTCTGACCTTTGAGGCAGGACCTCAGATATTGTCTCCTAACCTGAAAGCCCTAGCACTTTGAAGGCTCGTTACTCTTTTCTTTCCTCCTTCCTGCACTGTGTATCAAACAACCAAAGACTGGAACTGATACAAGGCTGAGTTATCAGTAAAAACATCCCCCCTGAGTCCTAAAGGAATTTGGGATATTTTTCCCCAGGCTGCTAAGCCCCTCCAAAGCACAGTGATTGTAGCAGTCTTGAAAATAAAAGCCGTGGACTGAGAAGTCTTGAATCAGGAACAGGAAGCACTGGCTGAACTGATAACTGAAACACTACTTAAAAACTATCTGATGAATATGGCAGGATAGCAGCAGACCTGCATGGCTTCTGCAAGGACAGGTTCTCCCATCATCTATTGTGTCACCTCCAGCACACAGGAGAACTAATTCAAAACCAGGCTTATTTTCCCAGTAGCATTTTAAAAATGCTCCTCAGAAATCTGGAAAGGCAAGTGGGTAAAATTCATTCATGGATAGAAGTCACTGACAAAAGTGTGAGGCAAAGGTTCGCCTGCAATCTGGCAAAGGCCGCACATGGCTACAGGTCTCTTGGTGGGCAGAGCAGGAGGAGGGGAAGGGAAGAGGAAATATGCTGAAGACACCCATTTTCCCAGGTTAATTGAAACTAGAAAAACCTGTGAGGCACTTCAGAGATGAGGTCAGAATAGTCTGAAGGAGTATAGAAAGAGCAATAAAAAGATTTGAGCAGCGCAAGAGACTGAAAGATGAAAAGGCTCTGGCAAGAGTGATGGCAAATATGAAGGAACTTGACAGAATGACTTGAGATAATATAAAACATGTCAGCTGAAGTAAGACAGAATTTGAGCTTAACACATGATTTCTTTTTATTTAACACAAGACCAAAGTGACATCAGACAAAAATGAAAGACAATGGGTATAAACATCCCCAAAGAAATGCTTTTTCAGAACAACACACACCTCAATTACCATTTTCATTCTGTCTGTGTACAGGGCCATGTTCATATGTGTGTGACTTCTTGTTTCTCTCATGACACTAACAGCAAATTCTTCACACATGGGTATGATTTTCATAATGTTGTCTTGGAAGTGATAATTCAGCTGGATTCCCCAAATAGAATCTCATTCAGTTCCAACCCCCCTGCCATGGGCAGGGACACCTTCCACTAGAACAGTTTGCTCCATATCCCATCCAACCTGGCCTTGAACACTGCCAGGATGGGGCAGCCACAGCTTCTCTGGGCAGCCTGTGGCAGTGCCTCATCACCCTCACAGTAAAGAATATCCTTAGCAAATATCTGCAGTCGGGTGGAGATGCAGCACACATGCTACAACAAGCCAAATAAATTCCCCTTTTAAAAGGCTCCTCTTTAGACAGTGAAAATACCTGCAGACCTGATGGATGAGACTCCAGCCAAAGCACTGCCCCTGTGCATCACCCTCGAGCCCCAGGAATTCCCACAGGTTAAAGAACTGTAGGGTGTTTGAAGGAGTGGCTGGCAGCAAGGGCCACAGGGCAGAGCATGTGTGACTCAGCTGCCAAGTCCTTGCTATCCTGCAAGACTAATTCAAAGCCACCAGTGAAGGTTACAAGGAGTGGAAAAGCTGCCAAGCAGTTGGATCCCAAAGGAAGAGGAAGTGAGTGTTACAGTTTAGGCTTTCGCTATTATGGACAGGGTGCTGGGTCATACAGTCTAGACAGAAGGAAGCACGAAAGACTGCACCAGGTGATCCTTGACGTTCCTCCCAAGCTGGTATGCTGTGATTCTATGATTCTGTGATATTATGATGTTGTTTACCCAACGCATTCAAATTTCCTTTCTTCCCTTTAATAAGCGTATTTCTTGTTACCTATGTAACACTTGTTTGAGAATGTTTTGAGAATGACTGCCCATTCTCAAACAGAGTTTATCACAGAATCATAGAATAGTTAGTGTTGGAAAGGACCTTAAGATCATCTAGTTCCAACCCCCCTGCCATGGGCAGGGACACCTCACACTAAACCATATCACCCAAGGCTCTGCCCACTCCCGCCTTGAACACCACCAGGGACGAAGCAGTCACAACTTCCAGGGCAACACATTCCAGTGCCTCCCCCCCCCACAGTAAAGAACTTCCTCCTTATATCCAATCTAAACTTCCCCTGTCTACGTTTTAACCCATTACCCCTTGTCCTGTCACTACAGTCCCTAATGAAGAGTTCATACCGGCATCCTTATAAGACCCCCCTTCAGATACTGAAAGGCTGCTATGAGGTCTCCATGCAGCCTTCTCTTCTCCAGGCTGAACAGCCCCAACTTTCTCAGCCTGTCTTCATATGGGAGGTGCTCCAGTCCCCTGATCATCCCCGTGGCCCTCCTCTGGACTTGTTCCAACAGTTCCATGTCCTTTTTATGTTGAGGACACCAGAACTGCACACAATACTCCAAGTGAGGTCTCACAAGAGCAGAGTAGAGGGACAGGATCACCTCATTTGACCTGCTGGTCACACTCCTCTTGATGCAGCCCAGGATACAGTTGGCTTTCTGGGCTGCGAGCGCACACTGAAGCTGGCTCATGTTCATTTTCTCATTGACCAACACCCCCAAGTCCTTCTCCTCAGGGCTGCTCTGAATCTCTTCTCTGCCCAACCTGTAGCTGTGCCTGGGATTGCTCCCACCCAGGTGTAGGACCTTGCACTTGTCATGGTTAAACTTCATGAGGTTGGCATCAGCCCACCTCACAAGCGTGTCAAGGTCCCTCTGAATGGCATTCCTTCCCTCTAGCGTATCAACCAAACCCCACAGCTTGGTGTCATCAGCAAACTTGTTGAGGGTGCACTCAATTCCATTGTCCATGTCACCGACAAAGATGTTGAACAAGACCAGTCCCAACACCGATCCCTGAGGGACACCACTCGTTACTGATCTCCAGCCAGACATTGAGCCATTGACCACAACTCTTTGTGTGCAGCCATCCAGCCAGTTCTTTATCCACTGAGTGGTCCATGCTGGTTCTCAAGCTGATGCTTGCTGAGCTCAAGCTGGAGTGGTTGTAGAGATGCCCTTACACTTGAACCAAGCCCTCACTGCTGCCCATCAAGTTACATAACTTTTATTTATTCCTGGAAATATTGGACAGGCATCCAAGGACAGGCTTTGACTCCATGAGCAGGCACAGTATCTCATTGTGTTCTGGAAGGATCATTCTCAGGGATTCAGCGCTGGGATGACAAATCCATAAACTCCTTGGGGATCTGTTTCTTTGTAAAGATGCAGACATGACTCACATTATACTAATGTAGTTATGTGTGAAAATTCGGGGGGAAAATATAACCCCAAACCACCCTCGTAAGAAAATAAGCTGCAAAGCCAAACGTTTGCTGCATGTGTTTTTTGCCTGGCTATCAGCACTTTGCAAGTTTTCTCTTGTTGGTCCTTGGGAAACAACACATCCTGAGACTATGAGCACCACGCAGTTCAAAGCAACACCAGTGTTCTCCAGTGTGATGGAAAAAGCAACCTTGCAAAACTTTACTGGTATTCTCAATTGGCCTAGATGGTCCATTACATCCTCCCTGTATGCCATGCTGCCTTATCCTTGCAGGTGTAAGTATTCATCCCCTGGGACACCTGTATCTCTTGAGCTTGCTGAAGGCTCCCAGATCTCATCCTCCTCACCAGCAAGCCTTTGGAGGATTTTATGTTGCAAGTCCTCTGCTGGTGGGCTGTGCACTGGTACTCAGGACAACAGAGCACTGCCCACAGGGAGGATGGGTCACTTGCTATTTTCTTAACTAATTCAGGAAACAATGATGTGGTGGCATGCTCCAGAAGTCAGCCCATCTAATGACTGAGGTAAGAAGTCAGCCCAAATCTGTTCCCTCTGCATTCGCCCCTGGGTATTTTTACCTGCCCCTTGTAACTCATTTGAGCAAAAGACAGTAAAAAGTCTTGTTCCACCAGCTGCTTGTGTTCTCTCTCATGGCAGCTCATCCTGTACATTAGCTCCTTCTGCTATTTTAAATCATTTGACATTCCTTTTGGGCCCACCCATCCTGTATATGCGGAGCTTAAATTCTTGACCTCTACTGGGAGATGACATTAGCTCTCCACTTCACTGCCTCTCCCCTCTTACTCAAAGCTTATCTAAACCCACACTTGCTCATTCTTCTGATTTTTCTTTTTCTCTTGGTCATAACACTGTAATTAGAGCCTTGAAGCATACAGGGATGTGATTTGCATGAAAGGCACTACTCGAAATTAAACCGAATCCCAACTCATGCAGCTTAGCAGCAACATCCGAAGGCATTAAGTTATTTAAACCCCTCACTTCCTTTCATTATGTTCTAAAACATTCAAAGTCCCCTTCATTTGTTTGTTTTTTTTCTACAGGATAAGAGCTAGTTTCTCTAGTTTTTCTGGATGGGTAGTAACCTCATAGCTCTGTACCGTGTTAAATAGACCCTGGAAGAGTTTCCACATTCCTCTTCAGTGCGTATATGTTTACTTTAACGTGTATCACCTGTTACCCAGCCCACATGGTGGATGTCTATCTTGTATGTTAAAGGACACAATATAAGTCCATTGGGATAAACATGTGCTCACCACTTTTTTATTCCTCCAAAGCTGCTTCCTGGAAAAAAAAAAAGACAGGAAAAATTTGTCCTGTCGGAGTAGTAGATAACTTTAAATTGGAATACTAACAGAAAAGAATAAAACATCTTCATAACAGTAATACAGTTAATGAGTGTTATTAAATATAAACTGTAACATTAAACATGGGAAGTTTGTAAATACCCTATTTGCATACCAAAGTGGTTGTCTTACAGTCAAAACCTCCCCTCAGAGGAAAAGCAGCTGCTGGTGCCATTTGGCACAATGCGGACGTAAGTTACAGAAGACCTGACATGAGGAATTTGCGCTGTGGCTATTCATGGTTCTGATGTTTTCCATGTAACTCTCCATTCGTGGCCTGCCTGGGGAACGGGATGTGTCCCAAACACTGGAGAAAAGCCAGAAAAGGGCCATTTCTTGGTAGCATATTCAAAACAATATTTGCAAAACAAATTCAGCACACATGCAACATATTGGTTTGCTGTGCCCCTAGCAATACTGACAAACCAGGCACTGTGGCTGTGCTTTGTGCAAGTCCCACTGCCTCTAAGGATGTTCTCCCCATCCTAAAAGCTCCCAGTGTGCTGAATGCATGGCTAATCCCATGGGAAGCTTTCTGTATTGTGCTGTTTCAGCAGCCAGCTAGGCAACTGCAAATCAGTTGTGCAGACCCAAGCATTTCCCCGTCCCCCTGGCCTTTGAACGGGGAAGGATGGAAAACAAACTTACAATGAATGAACTTCAGTGCCTTGAATGAGCCCCTGGCTGGACTGGTATAGCTCCGCTGGCCTTGGGGAGAAATGGTGCAGAGGAACAACATAAGGAGTTCTCACATTTCAGAGCTGAATTTGGCCCTGTAATTTTGATCTGAGGCAGCACCAGGTTAAGCTGTACAGCTCTACATGCAAAACTGAATGCTGATACCCCAAGGATCAGGAACAAAAACTAGGCCAAGGCTGAACAGAGTAGCTTGTGCCACAGCAAGGGTTAAAAAATGATAGGAAGGAGTCTGAATGGAGAGCTGAGATTGCTACATCTGCCCGTAGGATAGGAGAGCTGAGCAGAACAGCTCCTGCTGCTGGCACAGGCTGTGCCCCTGTTCAACACTACACCCCAGCCTCTCCTTCTGCAGCATCAGCAGCAATCCCTCTGGTTTTCAGGGCTCTGCACAGGCAAAGTGAAGAGCAGAGTCACAGACCTCGAGCTAGCTCCTTCCCTCCTCCCTCCTTCCCTCCTGGCCCTCTTTTGGGTATCCGATGACTGTGCCCGTGCCTAGAGCTGGTGATGCACTTATTGTTCTACATAAAAGATATTGCCAAGAAGAGCAAGCAAGAGAACATGTCAGAAGAGGGGAAGAAACGACTTTGTAACTCCAAAGAAGTGCATGCAAATGGGGAGAATTGCCAGTGATTACTCCCAGAGCTGTGACTCCCAGACCCACCACATTCCCATCCCGTGCTGTTTGCTCTTCTCACCAGGATGACTGCAATCATTATCCAGCAGATATTGTGGAATTTCACTGCCAGCTAGTAAAATTAGGCAATAGAAATGAGCTTCCTCTGTAATTACTTCAGATTCCTCAAAGGAGCAGATGTTGAGGCATGTGGGACATATCACAGTATCACAGGATGGCTATGGGTGGAAGGGACCTCTGGAGGTCATCTAGTCCAAGCCCCATGCTCAGACAGGGTTGGTTGCCCAGGTCCACGTCCAGATTGCAGTCCCAAGCTCCAGCAGTAGGAATAGTTCCTGGGAAGATCTGGCTTCTCAGAGGGAAGGGGAGAAGACTTCTCAGAAGTTGCACCAGCCAGATGGTAAAAAATGTCTTAATGGTTTCTGTATAATGAAGAAGAAAAGGGAGGGAGAATGGGGTTAAAGTGGAAATGGGTTTTGGCGACAAAGAATTAGGTCCCACAGAAGTGAGGCTGCACCAGGGTGGAACAATTATAGTCTTAACTCCTGTTGGTGCAATTTTATCCATACCCATGCAGCTGTGTTAAGGGTCATGCTTTACAAGGAAACAAACCAGTGCAGGGAAGCCAGTCCAGTTGCTGTAGCTGGATGGGGACCCAGCACTCATCAGAGTGTGTGGGAGACCCATGTTTATGTTTCTGCACTGCGTCAGGCTTCCTATAATGCCTTGGGCAGATCTCTCAGCCTGACAGTGCCACAATTCCTCACGGGAACAAGGAGGCAAGAGCTTTTCTCGGGCCCACAGCAGCATACATGGATGGGATAAACCTTAGATACTGTGTTGTGGGTGCCAGGCAAGTGGGGGGTATTTAGGTAGACAAACAAAACCGTAAGCAGGTGCTGCAGGGTCACCCTTAATGAAGACACCTCTAGCAGCCTTAGAAAAGAGGAGGCTTGAAAACCTCCCTGAAGTGTTTCGACAAATAAATCCCGATTATTTGGGCTTTGTGCAGACAAAGTGATTGTTACCCTAACTTCTTAATGCACATAAGCATTTAAGCTGCCTTAAATCTTTAAGGTAGCACAATGTGAGCATTAAAGCCAACTTAAATCCTTATTAAGTCTTCTAGGTGCTTAAAGCATTTAAGCCATTTTTAAGTCTTTTGCGAATGACTGCTGATTTCCATGGGAAAGGATGTAATGTTGAAAGACACTTTGTACACAAGGTCCCCTTACAGTTCACCCTGTCAGACAAGCCAGTATCTCGTATGTAGCCTTACCAGGGAAGTTCAGAAAAATGTCTACACTTTCATTTGTTTGCCATTTAGATTTGGTTATGGTTTCATGGTGATGCTTGTAAACATGACAGGGATTTGAGAACACATCAAGTCATCATGGTGGTTCATATTGTCCCATATTGTAGCTTTACCACATTGGTCTGTGATACACACTTCAGAAGACAGTAGAGGAAGTTGGAAATGAGTGAATTCCTTGCACATACAGGGAAAATCGCAGCTCACAACTAAATAAAAGCCTTTTGCTCTGACTTTTCAGCAGTGACCTTTGGATTCCAATCAATTTCAGAATGTCCCATCTAAAAAGGCAACATTTTTGGCATGCCGTGAAAGCAAGGCTTTATAGTAGAAACTACTTTTGCAACTTTTACTGTATGATTTGCACTCAAGAGGATGCCATAACAAACTGCTGAGCATAGTGAATCTTTCTATGAAAACGGAACCAATCCAGCAATCCCTGTCCTATGTGTAGAGCTGAAGAAACTTAAGAAGAGCTTAACCCTTTCAGTAAGTGCTATACATGTGGCACATGCTCTAGATACTGGGTCGTTGATTGACAGAGTGCTTTTCCATTTACTCCTGCTATAATTCTGACCTTTTCTGGTTCTTAACTTCCCTTGCTGGATCATATCACTTATGCAGGTTAAGAGTGGTTGATGAAGTTCTCCTGTCTCCTTCATTCTGGACTGCCTCCTTCAGGCCCTTAGCTTGTGCTTATATTGCAGGCACCCACTGAAACTGCCCTCCAAAACCAACAGAGGAGACCCTCAGCAAGGGCAAGCAGGAGAGACATCTCACCTAAGTGTAGACCACTGTGCTGGGACACAGGCTCCTCTGCTGGAATCCTTTAAGGGCTGAGGCACTACAGGACTCCCAGGGACTAGGGTAAGATTCCTCCTTCTGTCTCCTAGTAGATCTATTTTTACTAGGTGGGTCATCTGGCCAGACCTAGTCACCCTTCATAGTCAACAGACATTTTTAGGAAGCCATTTCCCTGACCTGTTTCACACATTTCTGTTAGTAAAAAGGCAGCTGCACCTTGAAACAAGCTCATTGCTCTTCTCTATGAATCCAGACAACTAGTCAGGTGTAGACATCTACAGTGCACATGTGAGCAGACGAAACCATGCACTTCACACCTAGGTACAAGCCAAGTGCTTTAATTGGCCAAGCTGTACCTTCAGTGGGCACAGAGAAGGGAATGACTTCCTCACCCACATCTTGACATCAGATTGAAGTTCCCTTGTCCTCTATAAAATGCTATTGAGTCATTGGGTTAGCGGAGTTTTTCCTCCTGTCACTTATTCACAAACTGTTAGTGTGTGCCATGAAAGGTTTCTGCAGGCGTACCTAAGTGATTTTGAACACTTTACACATCCCTGCATTTGCACGTGAGAAGCTGCTAACTCCCATTTGCAGATTCTCAGCAGATCTGGGATTTAGGACTGAATGCCTCCAAGCTGCGGTATGCAAATGGATGGCAGTGTTTGGAGCCACTGACCGCACTCTTGCCCATGATAATCATCAGCATGTACAAGCCACAGGGAATTGTTAAAATGGAGACTAATTTGACTATAACAAAAGTCTCAACCATGTTTTGTTATAAAGTGCCTCATTAGTCTGACAGTTTTTGTGACATCCCATTGGTAGTAGACATGAATAGAGGGTTTTTTCCTGCCTCACATATGAGCAATAGGCACAAATTCCCATGTCAGCTGAAAACAGGCCTGCTCTCCACACCAGAGCTGTGTATCTGAAGGACCTGAGCTTGCGAGATGGTGAACATCCCCCACTGATGAGAGAAGCCAGGTAATTATTTGCCTCAGCCTCTGGGATAATCTAGCCCAAAAAGGGAATGGAAAGTTCAAGAGCTTATTTAAGAGCTCTGTGCCCAAACTTAGCTCGTGCAAAAGGAATCTGCAGGCTGAGCAAGTGCAGTCTGCTGCACAGCTCGCTCTCATCCTTACCTACCAACAAAGGTTCAGAAGTATCCCACCCCCAGCAGAGACTGTCCCTGATCAAAGGAAATTGCCACACACGGAGTAGCATCAGACAGATGCTGTAAACGTGTAGTATGTATGCTTGGTTAGGGCAGGCCAGCTCACGAACAGTGGAGCTGGAAATCCATCAGAGAGCACAGGCAGCAAAGTGAAGAGGGCTGGCTGCGCTCCTGCTCATGCAGCTCAAGGTGATGCTGATCTCTGTTGCCACGAGGTTCTGCTGGTTCATGGTCACCTTTTGGCCACCAGGACTCCCAGGTTCTTCTCTGCAGAGCTGCTTTTCAGGTGGCTGCCCCCAGGATTTACTGGTGCACACAGCTATTCCTCCCCAGGAGCAAGCTTTGCCTTTCCTGTTCTCAGCTTCCTAATGTTCCTGTTGGACCACCTCTCCAGCCTCCCAAGGTCCCTGCTCTAGAGCTTACTGACTGCTCCCCCTGACTCAGTACCACTGGTGACCTCACTGATGGGGCAATCTGTCCTGTTGTCAAGTCACGCTCCTGAATCAAAACCTGACAAACTCCTCCAGCTGGGCTCTGAACCACTGCCCACCAAACTTTGACTCTAATCCAGCCAATTTTCCACCCACCTTATATACCAATCACAATAATTAAAACAGGCCCTACCGAGCATTAACTTTACATATGAAGCCACCATGGTCAGGCATTCAAAATCTACCTTCATTTCCTTTTGAACACAGTTATCCTTGTTTGAAAGAGAGTCTTCCCTTTTCTCCCCCACTATCTAGACAAGCAAAATGATTCAAATTGCTGATCCCATGAGAAACAGCAAATGTCATCAAAGACATCACAGAAACTATTCATTTTGCTCTGTAACACTAATTCCTACTAGTGAGGAGCTATAAATTATATTTAATGGATTACAGATCAAAGGCCCTCAGTATCACCTCACTTATTACTTGGCCAGAGGAAAGACAATATTCCTGGTACAGCACCACATCTCTGTTTATCTGAATGACCTGAAAGAGAGATTTGTAGTTGTTCCAATGAGTTTCATAAAGAATATACCGTTCCAATGAATTTCATAAAAATATACTGCTTTGCTATTGCAGAGATGGCAACCATGTGCAGTGCACCACTGTTAAATTACTGATCACCTGCAGAGACAATGACCTCCATTCTATAGCACCCTCTTAATAGCTAAGGCGAGTGATCCTTTGCGATTGCAGTCGGGAGCTCATTCTGTTTGCTAAGCCATTACTGTCATTATTCTAATTACCTATCGAGGCCTATTCTTGTGTGGTGCTGCACAAAGACAAAGGGAATATTGTTTTCTGTCTCCCAAAGTTTGCTTTCTCAATCAAAGAAGGAAAGCATTCAGGCACCCAACAAATTGCATAAGTTAGGGAGGGTAGAGATTACCCTGTGAATTAGCTGGGCAGCATTTGTGAGAAAAATGTCTGGGTGAAAAACTGATGTGTTCCTGTCAATCCCAGTCCCTATATCCTTGCAAAGCAGAGTGTGGGAAGACTGAGCATCTAATAGCCTGGTTCACAGGCAGTAATTCCTCTGGAAGATGGTGACTGATTTGTTTGACATTTCATCTGGTGTGGACAGTATTAGAAGAACCATCAGGTAATTTCTGGGAAGCTAATTTGTTCCTTTCTACTATATGCTGATAAGGAACAAAGAGACGTTAAATGCTCAAATCTCTCAAAAATGCAATAGGATCTGGATGCATATCTCAGGAATCTTTTCTACAGTCTAATGTAAGAATTCCTGTTTGTATAATTCCCTTTTCTATTTCATTAGCAAATTTTCCTTCTGGCAGCATCCAAAATAAATCTGAGGTCTGGTATAACATATAGAGATGACTCTACAGAAAATTATTTTTTTAATTTAATTAATAATATGCCCTTATATGGAAATCTTGACAGAATATAATTCTATACCCAAGCAAGTGAATTGCTTCATGCTTCTTTATAATACTATAGCAGAGCAAAGCTGGGAACTGAAAAGGAACTGGGAGGCTTCAGTCCCTACGCAGATGAAGTCCCAGTGCTAGTTTGGCAGGGCGAGGGTGTCACTGCAACTCTCTTGTTTAGTATAAGCAGCTATTTGGAAATTCTTTTTTTTACTCTTTTTTGGGTTGTGGCTGAGATCATGCCAGTCCCCACCAACAGATCAGGTTAACTAGACAGCGATCTCCTGGCTTGGGTTCAGACAAGGCTGTACTGAATTAGATGGCTTGGCCCAAGAGACTGACCTGTTTACTTCTGTCTATATGCCTAACCTTTCTGTTCCTGTTTTTGTCACCTATAAAGCACTTCAGACACAATACTTCTCCCATGTTTATGGTGGCTACCTAGCAATACTCGGCTTTTTTTCAGGGCTTCTGCTGCACAGATAGTGACTACTGACAATAACACATTTGAGAGCCCACAGCTGTCTGTCCACGGCAGGACAGCCCTTATCCTGATCTGTTGGAGTCAGCACAAAAGCTGAGATGGGTGCTTACTCTGCAGAAATATGCAGTGGTTTATAACTATGTCCCTTCCCTTTTTCTTCTTCCACCCTCTATTGCTACCCTGCATACATCTAGGTCTTGGGCACAGAGTTAATATTTCCTGTTGCTTTACCCAAGGTGCGTGTTAGACACACAGATGCACAAGCTCCTTCCTATGTGCAGGAGCCAGTTGGGCTAATTAGCTTATGTGAAAATGAGCTGAATGGCTTTCAAGGTCACCTCTATCTGAGAATTGCTTTTGAGCTACACAGAGCTCAAACCTCCCAGCAGACTTCTCCTGCTCTATCCCCTTTCTGCATTTCCCATTGTTTGGTGAACCCAACACCCTTGCTATCCTGGATCATAGATGGTTGACTTCACTTGTTCTTCAAGCTCAATGGAACGAAAGGTTTGGGCCCGGAGTCCCAAGGCATCACTGAAATGCAGGTAACAGGGGTGACGAGCACACTGCATGCTTTGCTGTCTGCTGCAGGTTGACGATCAGTGCTCACTGTGTGTGAAATCAGTTCCTTGTGGAAGTCCAGGCAAGAATTCAGATTTTTCATCTTTTAAAAGCCACTTATTATTTACGAGTACAAGCATTTCACAGCATTTCACCTAAAACATGGTATTTTTTTTCTCTTCAATAATTTAAGGAGAGGAAATATGCTTATAAGAATAAATTAGTGAAAAAAGACTAAGCCCCAGGTGTAACTTGAACTCAGACTCAGACTATGAGTAGATTTACAGCAGTGCAGGCTGCTGCACTCAAAGCACAGGAGTGTGCTGGCATGACTTGGAGGATGTTTAAAGGCATGCACTGAATGATAAGAAAATCATCAGTTTACTGATGATGGTTCTGCCAATACATTTATGCAAAACTTGTCCTTTGATTCTCCCAAGGCATGAGCAAATACATGTAAGCAATGTTGATGATTAGCTACAGGATGTATTGATGACTGTGAGCTCTTATTTTACCAGCAGTGTTGCATGCATAGGCAGGCATAAAGCTTAACTATCTTATTAGGGAAGGCCAAAGGGCTGGGATCCACAGAGGTGTTTAGGCACTTACACCACGCATAGGGGACTCTCCCCACCTAACACCAGTCATGTTACCGAGGTGCTTATACTTGGAGCTTAGTCACTCAGGTCAGTGAGAAAAGAAAGGTGTTTTTGGGGGTGCTTCAGGCCTGAGACAACCCTCAGAGCCACACATCTCTGTCAAGGGAGCCTACTTGCTACACTGCATTGGGTGCCTGAGAGCAGCAAGAGCAAGTTCAGTGCTTTGCAAATGAAGATAACCACTCTCCTGGAGAGTGTGGTCCATAAAGAAGCCCAGGGAGAAACTTTGTGTGGGAGACCGCTTCTGTTAGCAACGAAACCATGAAAAACAAAAGATGGTGCTTCACTCTGCAGGAGCGGGGGATAGAGACATCAGTGTAACCCAAACCTGGGAGCTGGACGGCTGTTGAACCTTCAGTTCTGCCCTTCAGACTATTTCCATTCCAGTGTTTGAGTGTCTTCCTGAGAATGCTGGAGTGGTTTTTTATGCTGTGAAGAAGTTTCAAGCTATGCCCATTTCTTAGAGGAGCACTGACTCCTGTGCATTGCTTGTGCAGTTTTTCTTTCTGTGAACCACCTGGCATGGAGAGGAGGAAAAAGGCACATTACCTGTAGCCAGTGCAAAAGAATACCCAGAAGCTTTAACCCTTCATAGAGTGTGTCTGTCCAGTACCTGCAGTTTAATTAGCTTCTTTCTAGAGCTGTGCTAGCCTGTTTTAGAGCACACCAATACAAACATTTATTTGCAGATGACTGCAATGAGGTTACAAAGCAACTAATGATATAATGTTTTCTCTTGGAATTTATTCTATGAAGATGATTCATGCTGGACAGCTAAATGCCATCAGTGTTGTCTCAGCTTTTACTGACTAAAGTATTTTTCCATATGTGATAGTGGACTGCTCTCATTAATGGCTGAGCTGTAAAATCTTGCTTTCTCTCTTATTTATGATACTGGAAAAGATCCAGTGCAGCACAGTACATGTGTAAGTCATTATCCTCCCTCTAAGCTCCCCCCTAAGTATGGAATGTTACTGTATTTTAATATATTACAGAAATAAACAAATGTTATACATGTGGGGGATAAGTATAAATCAGACATGACTCACAGGGCAAAGGGGCTAAACAGAGTTTGCTGGGCTTGAAAATCTCTGGAGCACAAGGGCTATCATTGTGGGGATGCTGTGCCATTGCGCAGTGCCCTCCCCTCACCGGTTTAGCTGTGTCCAGCTCTGGATATTGCCAAGTTTCCAGTTCATGCAAGTTTTGGAGGCTGGTCTTTAAAGGTCTCAGTGTGTCTGATGTGGTTTGGGCCCTGTGGTCTGTGCTACAGGCAATGAAGCTCCAGTGAGGTTGCCTGGTGTGCGGAGCCTTTCCTTCCCACCAGCTGCCCACATCTCTTTAAAGGGCACCAAAGCTTCTGTCCCTGAAACCTCCTGAGAACCAGATCCAGACCCTGAGTACTCCTATTCCTGCGGCAGTGGCACCTATTGCCGTGGTGTCTGCGTTCCGTCTCACTGGGACAAGTAAGGTTTGTTGGAGGTTAAATGTACAAACAGCCCTGAGAACAGGCACCTCCAGAGTGCCTATAAATTTTTGCTTTCTTTCCTTCTGGTCCTTCAAATCTTACATTTCCACTTGCATTAGTGGCCCAGTTTGCAGAGGAGAGCTATGGTGATGTCCTTTCCGGAGGAGTTGTGGCTTTAATGCCCTTACTCCAGGGAGTGACTATCCCTTGGTTGTTGGCATTTGCCATTGACAGTGTCACCATTGAAAGGGCAGGAGTCTTTGGAGAGGTCTCATAGCCCCACAGGACTGTAGCCTGTATATCAGCAGGTGCCATCTGTACTGGAAGAGAAAAGGAGACACTGAAATCCGATGTCACACGCAGCTTCCATCCTTCTGCCTGGACTCTTCCACCTCTCACCAAAATAGGGTGGCTTCATCCACCCTACCTGTGGACAATCCCAAGCCTGTGGCCTGGGCTCACCAGCCTAGCTCTAGGCACCAAATCCACTCTTAAAAATGCACTGTAGGTAACTCAAGCTGCCTAACTTGGGCCATCTGCAAGAGCTGATAGGTGGCCACCCAACTGCTGGCTGTCACAGCTCCTATCCTGGAGGTGCCCAGCACCCCATTTGGATCAGGCCTTGACTTTGCGGTGGCAATCTCCCCAGCCCAAGCATTTATGCTTTGATCAACTCTCTGTCACACAGAGAGCAAGGAAAAAAACTATTCCTCCTGCAAGAGCATTTTCTTCCCTCTGGATCAATGTGTACAACTTCATTTGACATCAGTGTGAGCTCTGTTGCAGATCAAGAGCAGTAAATGGCCTAATGGAAAGAATAATAGTGTTATCATGTGTGTGTAGGGCTTCTCATCCATCTTGTGGTTTTAAAGATCTTCCTCTTATTGTGTCTGCTGGTCATAATGCTCACCTTCAGCTAATTCACATCTTTTAATTATCTTTTCAAAGGTGTTATCAAAAATCAGGGGAAAAATGAAAAAGCCCAGAATACATAGATTGCAAGCTGAAATGAGATGCTCTCAAAGTGGGGGCTTTCATTCTTTGAAATATAATGGGTAATAGAAGTTAAAAAAACCCAACTGTAACTTTTATTAGAAGCACTATAATTTAAAAACTGTGAGCCTGAGATTTAATTTCATCCATAAGCTGCAGTGTACTGCTTTATTGACCTCAAGTTTTTTACACTGTATTTTTCTTTGACCTCTTAGTGCTAAGAGGTACATCTTTATAAGCCACTGGATTATTTGCTAATGCAAAGCCTTCCTTGTATTTCAAGTGGGAAGAAAGTCTATTTATTGTGGGATTTTATTTTTCATAGTGCTTTTTTCATGGATATTGCATATTTGTGGGTATGTTTTATCTAATACAATATTAGCACTCATGATGGGGCTGACTGCTTCCTTGATATTCACTTGAAGCTCAATAACAAAGTGGGAAAAAGTAAGAGAAAGACAATATAAACAGAAAAGTCTTGCATCTATGTGATGGTTACTCGTGTAGCAGCAGCACCATTATGTCCCAAGAAATTGTTTCTGTGTCTGAGATTTTAATCTAGTTTTGATGTTTAGTGGCTTAATGGACACTTAAAATAATTACTGTTATTTTTTCCCTTTGCTTGCATACCAAAAATGTGCTGTCATTCACACATTTAGTGGTCTCATTCACTTACAGTTCCAGAAGTGGAATTACCAGAAAATAATGTTTAGGATATTGTGCAGTGACCCAAATAGCACACATAGAAGGGATGTGAGTAGAGCTAAATTATTTTTCTACATTTACTTTGACATCCAGAAAAATATAAATCATTATCTTGTTACTGTAAGTGGTCATTAGGAAGAAATGGAGAGTTTCTTGATAGCATAATTGATAAATTCTTAAAAATGAGGACACTGAAAGACTGTTAACAAATTGTAATGAATTGATTTTCAAGAATATTCTATGTCAGGTATCACCATATATGCGCATTATGGAAGACTTCCTACACAATGAATAAATAATAATAGCCTGTGCACTAGGAATTGCAATAGAAGCATTTGTCTTCAGTTTCAAAATGTACCAGAGAGCTAAATTTAAACATGTGCTCCCCCTCCCTCAGCCGATTCATCTTAGTCTTCAATGGGGAAGCAGAAGTACATCAGTACGTGACACAATAAAATGCAGAAATGGAGCTTATTGACAGAAAATTATTTTAGGTTAATTGCTGTTTGCATTTAGTCTGCTCCTTGGAGATGAGCAAGTTGTTATTAACCAAATGTTCAAAGCTGTGACTCGTAAATCTGCCTTCCTCATGTGGCCTAAGAGATGAGTCTCAGGGAACACAAAGGGTTACTAGGAGGAAAGGGACATTTTACCATGAAACCTGAAGCAACTGCTGTAGTCCTTAAGCAAAAGAGACAACCTCCTTCGTTGCAGGAAAGGATTTCATGCAGGAACTCTGAAATTTTAAGGGTGGGCAATTAGTGTTTAATTCCCACAAGGAACAGCACATCAGAAGGTGGGCTCTTCAGCAGAGCCCCGTTTTCCACTGGGGGGTTGGAGAAACCTTGGATTGCCCAGCCAAGGTCTCTCCATTTGTCCTTAGGACAAATGAAAACATTAAAATGTTTGATATTTTCTCCACCAATACTTGGGTATCAGGGCAAAAACCTGAAATGACCCTTGTTTGGGACCCTGCCAGCTGCTGTGCGGCAGGGAGATGCATGGCTCCTATAGGCTCTTTGTTAAGGGCTGGAAAACAAGCATGCCAGGTAGTAGGGCACCACTTCTTGGCAGTCTGGCACAACTCAGATAACAAGAAGGGTTATGGAGACCATACACTATTTCCTCCTCCATTTTGATCCCTTTAAGCTCCCATTAACAAGCAAAACCATCTCGTTTCCAGCTTCCAGAGCACTCCTTGTGTCAGGCTCTGAAACAATCTCCTCTGCAGAGGTCAGGACTGAGATTCAGAGAGGTTAAGTGCCTTTCCCAGGACTGGAGGGCAACAGCAATCAGGGCTATGGGGAGTGATGACGAAGATAGGTCATGCAGCAAAACAATTGCAAGTCAGGAAAGGAATCTGGGCCACGGGATGCTCAGACCCCCACACAGCTGGACATAGGCTCACCATGGTAGGAGTGAGAAAGAGGATATTGTTTCCTAAAATGGCTAAGGCCTGAATGTTTATCAACACGGAGCCATCTTCAGATTCTTTCACAACATGGTTGAGACCAGGGCTTTCCTGGACATCAGGGGACTGCTTCAAATGAATTTGTACAGAATGATGAAGACTTTGGTAGGCTTTATGGGATAGATGTCAGCAAATTAAAATAATATGAGAAAACCACAGGCCCTGCCTTTATCCACAAAATAGAATCATGCAATGAAAAAACAAAAAAATCACAGAAAACAGGTGAAACGTGAAAAATCCCAGAAAGCATGATTATCCATACCCCTATCCATATTCCTCTAGAAAACCATGAAAAAATATGAGATCAAAGGTAAAATCAAAAGATCTAAAGCTAACTGCCTTAAACCATGTTTATACATAATATTTTCCATGCATTCAGCTTTCAAAAGTAGATTAGGATTGGAAATTATTCAAAAATTTCTTTGAAATGAGCAAGAACCCTTAGAACAAGGATATAGCTTTAGGAATACCAACACCAGGATCAGGAAATGCATAGAGAAAGATTCCAATGAAGATTAAGGTCTGTAAGGGAAGCTGTTGTAAAGCCCTTCCTTGCAAGTTAGAGTTATGTTGGAAGATACACAGTCATCTGGACACAGGGAGTTGCTTGTGTCACACAAGAACCTCATCCATGAATACAGGCAACCAGCAACGGCAGACCAAGGACAAGGAGACTTATGCTGAGCTCCTGGCAAAGAGAAATGAAAAGAATCTCAGTGTAAAATCTCTTATTCCTTTTATATTACATTTTGTTTGCAAGAGGAAGACAGAATATACATTTAATATATCTTTTAGTATGATTTTTCCTTTTTTCTCCTAGCACGTCACAAGAATGCTCTTATTAATGAGCTAAGGTAAGCCTGGGAAATGAGAGTGAAGCCAAATGCATGGAAGGAAGCAAAGGGAACCTGACAGTAGCTCCTTGAGGCTAGGATTCACTGGAGTTTTCTAGCTTATACAGAGTCACAAACGTTCATCAGTGGCCTGGTTTCACTAGAAGAGTCAGGTGCATTATATTATCCACAGGGAGTGTATAAGAGCTTCTCTGCAGACACCATGCACATAGTTGGGAGAGAAAGAGGCAACAGAGGAAGATGTCTGCTTACAAGATGATGATGCTTCCCTGACCATCTTTAACCAGTGCATGACTTGAAAAGGATGAAGGGAATGTGCCCCAGTGCAGAACAGATCCTAAGGAATGGTAAGTGTATTTGCATCTAAGATACACTTGAAACACCACATCCCAGACCTGCTGTTCAAAGAAGCACTGCAGGTCCTGCCTCAGCCCACCTCCTGAGCACATGTTTTACTTAGAGTCTCACTGAAATCAATTCCCCTTTGATGTGTACTTTCCTACATTTCCAAGAAGCACAAGGGAAATATTGAAAGGTTAACCTAAGGTAATGGCACTATAAGCTATAAATTTTAAACTTTGATCTCTAGTCTTTCCATCAGCATCCGTATAGACGGGTAAGTTCCTTTTGATGACTTCAACCGTGTTGCAGCACACCAACATTTAGAAACTGTGTGTTCTGATTTATTGCTTGAATTTCTCTTGTTGCAACACAGGGCACAAAGGAGTTTCTACAGCCCTGGCCAGTTCAAGGACTGGTCTGGTCAAAGCAGTCCTGCTACTACCTGTGTCAGGAGAGGACTTTGTCACCGTGTGGCACAGCAGTCATGGGTGGGTGGGAAGGCACCTAGGTGCAGACAGGAGTACTTGGACTGCTGGAGTGTCAGTGTGTAATGCTGAAAACCTTCAGGGGAAAGTAAATGGCAGCAATGGGGATGCCTCATTGTGCTGTGCCTTCACCTTTGTGGTCTGGTGTCATACATGAGTGTGTGGGCAGTGGGCGCCAGCACATACCACTGACATCACCCTGTCTGCCCATGGGATCATGTAACATCAGGTCAAAATCACCCTGAGCGTTTCCTTTTGCATTGCCTGGCAAAGCACACCCCTCACTTTCTGTCACCACAGAGCTCTGACTTTCTAGGTTTGTTGTCCCCTTGAACATCTGCCTTTCAGCTGGTTTTTCCCTAGATGTACTGTGTTTCATTCTCTGGGTGAATGTCACTGTGTTATATTTCAGCTGGTATGTGCAGGCTCTTTCTATCCCCACTGGTGTTTGCCACACTATTGTCTGTGAATCTTAATAAACCTGAGTGCAGGCAATCAAAGACAAGCACTTGGGCTTTTAGGAAGCACTGCGGTGATGAAAGAGGAAGGCGAACAGCCTGCCTGCAGCCCTGGAGGTGGGTTCAGACTCTGGTGACACATGGAGCATTTGAGCTTAAGCCTCATCTGCAAGGATAAAGTTTTCATCTGTTTGAAAAGAAAACAGCAGTGACAGTAAGCCCCCCAACCCCGACGGTTTGTATAAATGTACGTCAGCAAAGATGAAAAGCAATACAGATGGAAGAGGAAAAAGCATACCTCTTAAAAGCGCCATTGCCATTTGAGAGTCTGCTTTTGCTTTAAATTTGTGGGTTTTGGAAATGAACGCACGCTGGTTGACATTACAAAAGATGACTTGTGCTGAGTGGGCAAGTCTGGTGGTGTGCAGAGGAGCTGAGTGAAGGACAGGCACTGCCTGAAGGAGGTAGATGCTCAGCCTGGCATTGCTCAGGGCACCCAGTGCTGACCTTTAAACCAGACATGAGCCCAGGGTGCTGCCTGAGGCCACTGGGATTTTCCTGGCATGTGCTAGGTTCTGGGGATTGGCTTGGGCATATTGATAGGAGCAGGTTCAGACTGCCCCATAATAACCATGTCTATCTACACTTCAGGTTGTTGCCCATTGAGGCAGCCTGGGTATGGCATCTCCTCCACATGGGAATCCTCTTTTCCCCTTGGAGAAGACTGCTTTACCCAATCCCATTTCAGTGTGCATCTGCATGTCCTGACTGCTCCTTACCCATTATAGACAGTGGGTAAAGGGTGATTTTTAAACCAGCACTGGTGTATGTCTTTCAGAAATACCCCTCCTTCCCTCCTCTTTTCACCTTTCCCATCTCTTTCTTTGCTGGCTTTCAGGGTGAATGGTCAAGGGCAAACTTGATTTCACAGACTCAGTATTATTTATGGTAGGCTGGAGAGCAACAGCTTTCTTAAGCAAATATGTATGGAAAGTCTCGTGGGAAAAGAAAGGAAAGCACACATATAGAAAAAAGGAAAGCAAGGGTGAGTGAAAAATAAAACACTGGGGGTGACTTCCTTGTGGCTGGTGAGTACTTGTTTAGTTTACCTTTTAGGATAAAAGCTATTATTGTAAAATGCACTAGCTAGCATGTTCTAACTGCTACCTCTTAACATTCATATTAAAGAATATTTTTACTATATTATCCTATATTTAAAGGTATGGCTCAGACGGAAGAAAGGCTAATGAGGAGCTAACATTGCTCTAGCTGGCTAATCTGTGCTAAAATAGTTTTCCTTGTCCGGATTAAGGACATAGGTCCATGACCGCAAGCAGTTGTAGTAGCTGATCAAGTTGCCCCACATCAGCTGATCTGCAGTACTAGTTGAGTGCCTACTCTTAGCTCATGAAGACATGGAACTCATGTGATTTTCCCAGAGTGAACCCTCACGGAAAATCTGAGCCACAGTTTATGTTAAGGTGTATAAGACAAGTAGTTGCTGTAGCTCTGGGAGGCACTTTCAGGGGAGGATCTGCCTAATTTTTGCATCAGAAGTGCATCTCTTGATGCCATGAGGCCTTGGATCTGGATCGCTCATCAGACCTTTGATCCCTTAAGAGTCACACCACCTACTTGAGGCAATGCTGATAGGCAGTCTGAATAAAGCCCCTTTCTCTATCTAATCTGATCGGACTGATGTAATGCATGATACGAGCCAGCATCTTCTCAAGATAGGAATCCAGGAGCTGCTTATGTGGCTAAGCCTTATACCAGACACTGCCTGGTAATGTTGACTGGATGGAAGAATTAACTAGAGGAACAGTTAAGGCTCTTTGATTAAGGGATTGCATCAATTGTCATAAGATATGTTTGCAATAAAGATCTGTGATTCCTGCTAGTAGGTCGGTATCAGTTGTGGCTAAGAACACTATCTTGCCATCTGTTCTTGGCAGGAACTGTACAATTCTTTCTTTCAAGTCACAGATATTGATGCACTTGCTCAGCCTTTGTCAGCTCAGGACTTGACCATTATAATGCTCCCTGCAGGATGCTGCTCGCTGCGACCGTCTGGAAAAAGAAGCTAGATGAGTATATAGCTGCTTGCTTATTCAGTAGCATTTCATACCGCAAATGTCTTACACATCTGCCTTATCATCTGCCACAGCTATTCATTTGTGGGTGTGGTAGGAGGTGTTGCTTTGAATCTACACAATGCTGTGCATACACACACAAAACTATGCTAACGGAACATCAGGGTGCAAAGCGGGGAAACATTGGCATGAAAGTGGACAGGGAAATTTCTAGTTTAGAGGCTTTGCAATAAGCTTCTGTGTGGGGTTATTAATCAGTTTATCCTCATAGCCTTATTTATGGGAGACAGTGGTTTCGTCTTCATCTTGGCTGAATGTGATTGCTAAATTCTCCTAAGGCCTCACCCACTTTAAGTGTGTTTCACTCTTTCATAAGCCCTCACATTCCAAGCACACTGCAGAGCCATCATCCCTGCAGTCTGGATCCAGCTGAGGGCCAAAGGTCTTTCCTCACTGTCACCATATCTCGCTGCTGGTGTCCAGGGTGGCTGTCGGTGCATGAGTGGAGGACATGGTGTCTGTCTCTCCTGGCCTTTTGACATTCCCCTGCTTGGTGTCCAGGTTGCATGGAGAAGGAGGTGCCCACATCAAAGGCAGAGGAGACAAGCACAAAGATGGAAGTTAGTGGGGAAAGTATCTGACAACTGGGAAGTAGAGGAAGAGAGAGAGGAACAGAAACTGTGACTGAAGTGAGACCACTGGCTTTTTGGGATGGGGTGCTGCAGACTGCACCAAGGACTGGAAGGAGATTCTGGGTGAAGGATAAGTAGCTCACAGATTGGAAGATAGGAAAGGCTGGAAAAATTAGGAGACCAGGACAAGAAGTCAAGGGGTGAGGGAAGAGACTGGGAGAGACTGGACCATGTCCTCCACCATGGTCTTGGACAAAAGCCATCCTGGCACTCCTCTGTTGGTAAGAAACAGCCATGAAACTCACGAACAAACTGTGCTATCATCCTCATCTTCTCGCTGGTCCAAGGATTGGATGGCAACCTATTGCTGCTATCAATTACTCCCTCAGATCAAGTGTCTGAGTCGCTTCAAGCCTTGGAGGATCAACCTACCACAGACCACATCTAACCTATTGGCTTTTCAAGGCAGATCTTTCCTATGGAGACAAGGTAGAAGCTAAAATTAAATTCACAGTGGAAAATCTTTGGAGCTGGTGCCATGCTAAGTGCTATACTTTCCTGGGTAGCATTCATGTAAGTTGTAGCAGCAATAAACATGTAGCTCTTCTGTATGCAGTTACAACTGCGTGAGGAAATCACACACTCTTATTTGCACAGCCTGTTAGCTGCATAACTGGTCTTTTGTACACAAAACCTCTGATTCAGCAAGTTCTTTAACCGTGTGTCCCACTCTAAGTATGTCTCTGAAATTTGGGCCTTATGTCATGCACCTCTGAAAAATTGGGTTTTGTATATCAAATTGAAGCTTTTCTTGTCATTTTAGCTCTCTTGTTCAATTTGTCTGAAATTCTGTGCCTGAAGTAGAACATCAAGCAAACACGAAAGTTCATGTAAATGAAACACAATAATTTATATGGACTTTATTTTCATGGATATTTATCTTTTTATGGTTTAAAGTGACACTACCATTGTTTTCCATTTTCCTGCTTTATTACCCCACAAGAAAGTACTACCACTGTACTACTCATGGTTTGGGCGGGGTTTTTTACCTCCTTTTGTTTAATGGGAATAAAACTAGACACCAGAAAGCCACATTTTATGGGATCTATCTACCTCTATGTCTTCCCTTAAGCTCCATAAACTGTATGGGCATACCATATAGCTTCACAAGTTTGTTTGCACTTCTCCAACATGCTACATAGACATGATCCCACACAGTTTATCATGCACTACATCCAACCACATGGTAAGAATCTGCCCAACTAACAGTTTTATATCTAGTCCATGTGCACACTACATGGCTCATAATTCAATGCCATCTGCTGAGAAATGGGAAAAGTTATCTGTATTATTAAAACCTAGAAGTTTTCCTCTGTGTCTAGTGATGATATTTTTGATTGAAGTTATCTAAATTCCATCGTGCTCTCTTACTCCTTGTGTAGGAGGCAGCTTCATTGATGGCTTCCATAGAGATGATTGATTGTACTTGGGTATCAGAGAGCACATTCCCAGGTCTCAGGAAGTTTTTGAAGGCAGGCAGTGCTTGGCTCCCCTGGTGACTCTCAGAGGATGTATATGCCAGTCACGATGGAAAGAAATGGTGACCTCTCTTTTTGTCTTCAGAAACTTTAGAGATCTGTCCATGGAAAGCCGATTTGGGAATCAAATAACCTTTGCATTTTCTAGGCTGCAGCCTGAATAGGCAGCAAAGGAAGAAACCACTGTCAATAAATGCAAAGCTAAAAATAGGCAGACCAAAAGCCTCAGTAGTGCTCTGGAAAAATTCTGAAGGTGGAAGTAAGAGTTATTTATAAGGTTGGGAGCTGAGAGGGGAGAAACAGGTCAGCAGAAGACTATTTACATAGCTTGGGTTCCAGAAATTACTTTCTAGCGCACACAGCACCATTAGGAAGTGTTTCTGCTCGAGTCATGAGTCCTAGCTACATTTGTGCCTGGCCTGCACTGTGCTGTGCCAGGAAGCAGGTTTCTGGACATTCCCGGGATGCAAGAGGGACAGGACTCAGAAGCTGCAAGTCCACTTTCATAGCAGAGCTTCTTACTTGCAGATATATGTTTTGCAAAAGCAGTTGTTGGAGTCCGAAAGCAGGTCAAGCTACCTCCATAGGCACGATACTAATTGGTATGTAGGTAGATACAATTATAGATAGGTGCATGCAGGGTGGAATCATATTCTTCAACCTGAACTGCAAATAAGTGAGTGTTCTAAGTCAGCTAGGGTGTATCCAGACATCTCCATGATAGCAGGTGAGCTTTGAGGATTATCATTGACTCAGGCCGTGTACACTTAAGCAAGTAGTACAGTGCAATAGGAGCAAATCGAAAGAGGAAGAAATGCTGCTGATAACTCAATGTATACACTATACACACTGGTCTTGCTCTAGTCTCATCCCATGAGCACACCAGATGTGTCCCTAGGGCACATCTTTTGGTTTAGTTTCATCAGCAAGGAATCCGGCTGGTGCCTCTGAGACCACTCCATGGTGCAAACCACAGCATGGAAAGTGAGGATGCCTGAGAGATGCCTTTCAGAAGCACTCTCCCAGTGCAAACAAAGACTCTGATAGAAACACATCATTAGATTAATAATTTTTATACATCTAAAATAGCTATCATAATGCCTATCCTTAGCGTAAGTAGTCCAGTGCAAATGTAAGGTCTGAGAAGAAACCAGGATTGATCTCACACTTTTTAAATTCAAAAAATGCATAGGTTTTCACCTCCCATTTCCAAAGGAAAGAGAGGGAAAGTTTATTTTGCAAGAGATCGTGGGTTTTTTTCTGTTTTTATTCTTACAGGTAACTAAAATATTTGGTTAATTTGCCTGAGGCAAATAACCAGCAAGAACAAATTCTGCATTATGACAACTGTTACAATTTTATTTAATGAGAAATCTCGGGCAAGCTTAATAACAGATGGATGGTCCAGCCTAATGTAACATAATAGAATATAAATGACCAGTGTCTATTTAAATATCTCCTCTTGGGTGTATTTGAAATTGGGTATTTACATTAACTATGAATTTAATTGCTGGTGAATTTCACAGGGCATTTAATCTAGTTTGCCATATATGAGAATGAAGGACAACAGTTATGAAGGTGCAGTGCCTGCCTGGTGGTTTGAGTGGACCTCTTGGCAGCAGAAGGACATCTCTGAGAAGCTGCCTGTGCAGAGGAACTTCACAAGGAAATGCTGGGACAACCAGCTTCTTGCCCAGCTCTGGGATGAATTCATCCACAGAATCCCATGGAGGATAACATTTCAGTGCCCTGATTTACTGCTTGCTCTCACAAGATGGGGTTACTGGTACAAGCATGGGACAGTCAGCTGCAGTGTGGCGGTGAGAAGGAGCAGGTAGGGCAGAAGCCACTTAAATCAGTTGTGCTGCATGAGAAAATGAATGAGATAAGGTGGGAATGTCTCTTGGTGAGGCTGGAGCTTAAAAAGCAGTAGTCCTTTGGCAGCTAATTTAGCAATCATCTTGCATATCAAAAGGATCCACTGACTTTTGGAGTGCATAGAATAAATGATACCTCATGAAGAGAACTATCAGGTCTCAGCTGTCAAACTGATGGGAATTAGCCTCATTGGAGGGGATGTTTGCAGGGCCAGACCATATGCGGTAGTAATGCTAAGTGATTTGGCTGTGACATAATGCAGAAGTTAACAACATGTCAACATTTTGTTATAACCATTTTACTCCCTGCTCTTCATTAAACCCTTTCAGTGCCTGAAACGCCATTTCTTCCCAGTCACCACTGCAGCCTGGTTACAAGGCTTGCTGACTGAGGGGGTCTCCCAGTTTTCCTGCTGGAACAAAGCAGCTATCTGGAAAGCATGCAGGCAAGAGGGACCCAGCAAAGGCCACTTCCACTGTGAAGCTTCTTCAATGTTACAGCATTAGGGAGTGAAAAGACTGGAATTCACTTTTAAATTAAAGGCTCAGGCTTTCAAGGGGTAGGATCCTGCAAACAGCACCTCAGAAACAGGATGCCTTCTGTGGCACCAACTGGTTTGTGGGTAAGGTCATGTTTTTGGAGGGGAGGACAGGCTGTACAGCTGTTGCTCAGGAAAGCCTGGATCACAGAGGCTTCGTTAGCCTGGGATAAATGCTTCACCAAAAGAAAATCCCATTGTGGACTGTTTGGTCAGTCAGTGCCTTACTGCTCAGGAAATAAACTGTGAGTACACCATAAACCGCAGGGAACTGCTGTGAAACCAGTAAGATGGTGAGGGAGGTTTTTCTATGAAATGGCTATGGATCTTGAGCCGAGTCTTCAGTCCCATGCTCTGGATGTACCTGCATGCTCCTAAAATTTAGATATGAGATTTTGCCAGACACCTGAGCCAGAAGGAAAACAAGAGTCCAGTGCACTACATCCACAGCCCCTTATTTTTACCAGCCAGCTCTGCATCAGAAAAAGGAGGAAATGTTTTAATTTGTCAGGGAAATTATTATGTTACTAGACCTGGGAGCTCCTGAGTATCACAGTTATGACTGCTGAGACCAAATCTTTTAGGGATACAGGGCAAAAGTACCCCCCCCCCCCCCCGGGTCAGGGGCTGAAAGCTCATAGCACCTCTTGCTCACACAGCACATTGCTGCAGCACCCAATTCCAAGCTCCAGCCTGCAGCTGCTCCTCAAAAATCCAGCCCAGGTCATGGGCTCCACCTGGGACTGGCTGGGAGCATGCCCCAAAGCCTGGCCCTGCATGCCTTGCATACCTCAAGCCCCCTGCAATCAATGGAGGGGGCGGCTGTGGGGAAACAAGGGTCAAGCCTGTCCCATTAACTACTAATGAACAAGCTGGCAAGGGAGAGGGTGGTTTTTGGCTTCCTCCTGAGGGGAGCTTAGCATAACTAGATAAGGAGTAAAGGTGACAAGGTCACTCCTGCTTTTGGCAGCCCCATCGTTCCACTGATGCTGGGTCACAGCCTGTGCCAACTGGGGGAGCCGGGTGGAGCTGCAGCACTTGCTGGGTGTCAATCAGGGACAGGGCAGGGAAAGGCCACATGCTTGCTCCCTCTGTCCCCTGAAGACAGGCTGTACTGCACATCACCTTCAAGTACCACTTGGGTAGTGCCTGGAGCTTGGAAAAGAGTTTGAAGAGGCTGATGTTTTGGAAATAGGGAGGTCTGCTTAAAAAATGGTGAACCCAGATGTGCTCTGCAAGACCTAACCCTGTGGGAATCCCCACCTTGCAGTCTTTACTGCTTTTAAATCCCTGGAGCTGATGTTGGAGGGGTGTTAGGAGTGATGTAGATTAACTGATGTTTGGTTGAGATAAGCAAATGGTTGGGAAATTGCCACCTTGTTAGTCAGCAGGACCATTTTATCAAAGTTTCTGGGAACCTAAATGCCATCAGTGAACATACCCTCCCAAAACATGCCTGTATTGTTCTCTTAAAAAAAACCCAAACACTGGGAGATAAAGTGACTCACTGAAAGTCACACAACAGACCCATGGCCTTGCTTTTGGTATTTAAACTAGGTGCATACGCTGGGAGCAGTCTCAGTCCACATTCCATTGAACACCCCAAAGGCTGAGCTCTCAGGAGGTGCTTATCTCGCCCCTTTTCTTGCAGAGGGAGCCTTATCTGGGGACAAGGGAGGAACTCAGACAACTGAGCCTTTCCTGAGACAGTGTTCAATATCCTTATAATGATATTAATCACCATTCCCAACTGTGCTATTCTGTCTGGGATCAGGATTTAGCTTGTGATGGAGCATGTTTGCATTTCATAATCTGCCTCTGAATTCTAACAATAATCCACCATAACCACTGTAATAGACTCTTCAAATTAAAATGCTGTTTAACAGGAAAATGAAGTTCTAGAAATATATTGCAAAATTAGAATTACCCACAAAATAAAATAATTTTGACATTACATATCTGGCTGTAAATTTGCCTTGCAACAGAAATATTCATAATTACAGTAATTTGCAGCTCAGCCTCTTACTGTAGTTATATGATCCCGTAATTGCTGAGTTGTCTGCAAAGCGCTGGTTGTGCTAGCTAAACCAGTTTGCTGCTTTAAAGGAACAGCCTGTGAACCAGTTCCAGTGCATCCTGAAGCCATGGAAAACTTCCCAGAGACTGGAGAGCAGCGGGCTGGTCCTTGAGCTGCAAGGGAGGATATTCAGCCTCCTGCAGAATAGTGATTCTCTAACATCTGTTCAGAAGTGTGTCGTACTGGGATGGAGACAGATACTGGTTAAAACTGTAAATCAACCTCTGCTATAAATCACTGCCTTAACTGAGTATTTCTGGGTTTATACCCATCTTAAATGAGCATACACTCCCCCACCCCCCAAAAAATAAACCCAGATATTGACTATTTGCACTCTATTGTAATTAATGTCCTTGAGAAGATTGGCTGTTTCTGCTGCTCACATATAAAATGGCACAACCCGCAGAGGTTTGTTCTTAATAACGCCAGTGAGCAAAGAACTTGCATAGGAAAGGAGAGCCTGAGGTTCAGGTACTTGATCCTACAGCAGTATCTGCATTTAATGTTGGGTAAACCACAACATGAGTCCTAAGATCCTCTGTTCCTAAATCCTGAGACGTCAAAGCCATCCTCAGCCTGTCCTACCATCTTGCTTCCATGCATCTGTGTTGCAGTGGTTTATATTCAGCAAGAACAGATATTGTACTACCTATAAAGCTAGGTTTTCTCCTGGGATATGGACAGTGAGGATTTGAACTCCTCTAGATTGAGGTGCAAGGAAATTTTCCACCTCCTAAGAAAGTCCTTTTACTACCAAGCTGTCAGAGACAAGCTGTGCTGAATAGTCAGTACATAACGCTGGTGGAACCGTAAATAACAGTTTGGGGTGTTCTTTATAAAGAATGAGAAACAGGGTGTTTTGGGTTTGTTTGGGTCTTTTTTTGTTTTTTTTTTTTTATAATTAATTTTTGTTTTGTTTTTTAATAATGAGTATTACTATTTCAGCCATTTTTCTTCTGGTGTGTAAAATGGATGTTACATTCCATCTGATATTTTATGACACTTGATAGAAAAAGAGAAACTTGCAACAGATAGGTTTTTATATCTATGCCAATGTTACAGCCATGCTTGTTCAGCTATCTTTATTGATTACAGTGTTTGAATGGTAACTCCTCTATTATCTAATGTATGTTAGTAACGATCACTCACTTATGAAGCACTTACTGCAGCCAACAGCATGAGATTTCTTCAATAAAATTCTATGACTGAGGTTGGCCAAGTACCAACTTAATTCAGCTAAGAGACATACGCAGTGAGAACTTTCTGCTGTGCCTGGGAAAGAAACAATAACACTACTTTATCTAGGAGCTTAAGAGAGCAAAAAGGCCCAGTGTCATAATACCTGTTAGCAGCCTGAATCGTGCTGCTGAGGGGATGACTGCTTTGAAATGCCCCATCCATCCAGGCTCACATGTTACAGCATTTCATTATGTTCACTGTAACTTAATACCTCCTACAGTGAGCAGGCTTCTAGCACATAAAAATGTGAGCAGCTTGCATGGACTCATTGCTATGATGAATCCTGAGTTGCATACCACTGTATTTTATACTACAAGTTTTATGACAGTTAGTTACAAATGCTAGCATTATTAGAGAAATATATGGCTATTCAGCTTGTGTAAATGCTTTCAAAAGCCTATTTCAGTACATGACCTCTGGAAGGAGAGCTCAGATGCACGTACTGCACATTTTGCCTTGCAGTGGGCCAAGCAGGGTAGCTGCCAGTCAGGCTTTGCCCAGTATGTTTTAGAAGTTTGTTCCTCCTTTTGACCTCATCCCACCAGGCTTCTCTCATCACTTGTGTTTAACTAGCTTTTTGTCACCCTATTATGAATAATGTTGTATGTCACTGATCAGGAAGGAATCCAACTTCAGGAGCTAACACAGCTGGATGTGGGATTTGGGGTTGTTCACCCCCACTCTGCAATGTACCCTCTTCTTCCCTGAAGCTGCTTGTCCTCCTCCCTTTTCACCCCTAGCAAGCCCTTACCTCCTCCTTGCCAGCCCCAAGGGTCAGGACTAGGATGCTGCGAGCTGGGAGGAGAAAGAGGAGGTGATATCGTGGTTGCTGCCACACAAGCAGAAATGGGAGCTATGTGGACAACTGCTGCTGTTGGGAAGGCCAGCTCCATCCCAGCCAGTCTGTCCTCTGCAACCCAGTGGCCGCTGCACTAGTCCAGCACATGCAGTTCAGCTACAGCAGGCACTGTGCCACTTTCCTTTTAAGAAACAGGCCAGGGGGAAGGGATCTGCAAACTCTCTTCAACCTGGAAGCCACCTTCAACCTGCAAGCCCATGGACAAATGCCTGTGAATAAGCCCAGTGTTTCTTCTGAAAGTAAGGGATTGCACTACAGGTTCCTCCATCCTTTGCCCCATCTCTTATGAGTAACAATCACCATGCCTGCAGTTTTTAATTGCAGATACCTTTGTCCTACCTGAAGAGCTGTCAGTACTGATTCCTGGTGTCTAACACAGTGGTTCCTATACAAGGAGATGCTGGTGTCTGCAGAGATGGAGCCAGAGCCCACAGACAGGCTCTGCAAGGGGTCCCACAGTGACCTGCAGCACATGATACCAAGGATCCTCCTTCTCAGAAGTATTTTTAGCTGTATTCCAAGTTCTGGGTTAAGCTTATGCTTCTCCATGGACAATCAGAAATCACTACATTAAGTTATCATCTTGTATTGTCTATTTTATCCCTCTCCAAAAAGAAAAAATAAAAGAAAATAAGAAAATCTACATGACAAGAGGGTTGTTACATCAGAAAGAACAGCAATAAAAACACGGACTTTGTGGAGTCTCCTGCCCTAGGCTATATGTTTTGTAAAGCACTTTTTCAGTCAGTGCCAGGTTGGGATTACTGAATATGATAACCAGATGCAGATAACCTGCGTATACAACAAGCTGAATAACTGGACAGTGCAAAAGACATTGATTATTGTCATACTTCATGAAAGTTATTATTCTGACTTTAACGCTTCCTTAACTTTCAAAGAAGTGCATGGTGGTTTAGTCCAATGGCTTCCTGGCCCCATGTTGCTCCCACATTATGGAAGACAATAGGAATTTTATCATTGATTTCAAAGGGAACAAGCTCAGACCAATGGTGTCAAGAGCAATTGCACCATAAGGTTATTCTCTGGGAAAAATGAGCTGCCTTACCAGGCTACTTCTGACCACAAAGTACCACAGCACGTGTGATGGCACCAAATATTTACTGTGTGACATCATACGGCTCTGCATGCTTCCTCAGAGTTTTCTCAGGAGTATGGCAGTGAGTAGATGCATAGCTGGGCTTATTTTCAGGTGCCTGTTTCCTCTAGATTGAAGCCAAAGTCCAGATTTGTTGGCAGTGACCGTAAAATGTCGGTAGAGCTTATGCTTCTGTGGCCAAAGGTAGATTGAGTCATTCTTTTTAATGAAATGTTCCTTAATTGCCTTTATTCCTTTGAATAGTGTGAGTTAATAGAGTATACATAAAGAGATTATAGAAAAGGAGAGTTGCCAGTATAATTATATAAACTTGCAAATCCTAAACCTGAAATTGCCTTTTGTTTGCTGTTTTACAGCACATCTTTCCTCCCTTCCCTCAATAGCTGACAGAATAGTGTTTGTTTAAAAATATATGTGACAGAAAATACCATGGGAAAAAATGTATTGTTACATCTCAGCCAACCCGCGGGAAGGCTCAAGCTGGGACTGTCAACACAAACAATCCCAATTCAATGTCTGCTCCTTGCAGCAAAAGAAGGCAGTGCGGAACTAAGCAGAAATTAATTAGAGGACTGAAAGGAAAGAACAGGGCAAATCTTTCTTTCTGAGCCCAACCCAAACCCAGCTGGCAAATACCTGTCTACTGTACAGGCATATGGTTTCATTTTCTAGACCCTACCTTGTGAGAGCTATAAACTAGTTTACAGTGAAATATATACATATTTTAATCCCAAACAAAACTCCTACTGATTTCAGTGGAACTAAGCTTTCATTTGATAAGCTTACCTTGTTCTATTTCAGCACTTCAAGAACCAATTTTAGTATTCTTTTTCCAAATCATGCATTTCTTGGTCTTTGTACTTCAAGGCATCATAAACACTATGAACATACAGCATGATGATATATATTTCTCAGAGCTGTGAGATGTCATTTTACTGCTTGCCCCTCACCAGAAACAGTCTAGATAAACCAGAGAAAAGACTTTTGTGTACCTCTCCTGGCATAAAGCAAGACCATTTCTTAAACTGACCTTTCTGAAAGGAGATTGTTGTGGTTTAAAACCAAACTGCACAGATCGTCAAATCACACCCCCCCTCGCTCCCCCAACTCCCAGAGAGTTAGGAAAGAGAATCCAAAGAATGTGGCCCCCACAGGTTGAGATAAGAACAGTTTAATAACTAAGGCATAACACAAATCACTACTGCCACTACTACTACAAACAATAATGATAAAGCCAATAACAAGTGAAGAGAATACAACACCTCACCAGCCACCGACCCATAACTCACCCCACCCTGCCCGACCGAGCACTGACCAATACCTCCTCCATCCCCCCAGAGCTCCAGCCCTTCCAGGTCTCTCCCGGTTACCTCCTGGGTATGACGTGCTATGGTATGGAATACCTCTTTGGCTAGCTTGGGTCATATGTCCTGTCTCTCCTTCCTCCCGGCCTCCCCTCCTCCCTGGCAGAGCATGAGGCTCAGAAAAGGCCTTGGACAAACCAAACATTTGAGCAGTAACTCAAAACATACTTGCTATCAGCAACCGTTCTCAGACTGAAAGTCAAAACACAGCACTGCACCAGCTACCAAGGAGAAAAAATGACTGCTACTGCTGAACCCAGGACAGAGATGCACGTTGGGATTGTGGAGCTGCTGAGCACCGCCTGCAAATGCCTCTTTGCTTGGCTTGGTTCCACCAGAGAATACAAAATTGTGCCTCACCCCATCAGATTCATCCAAATCCATTTTGGATGCTTTGGACACTCTCCAGATAAAAGCAGCTACTTTTGCTATGGCTAAGCAAAGGCTTACACCTTTGATTACGTGTTGGAAACATTGCTGTGGAAGCAAAGCATTAAAAAAAAACCCACCCAGGAACTTAAACCATGTTTGACAGCTGCATACACTCTTGCTGCTACTTAAACTTCCTTTGAAGCATGTTGTAAACCACAGGAATCTAAACCAGAACTGGTGAGCAGCTGCTTTCTGAGGTGCTGTTCTGCTTGGTACCTGTCTTTCCACATTGCCATTGCACCCAAGAGCATCAGGGTTTCACTGTGTTCCAGTGAATTTCAGAGTTCACAGAATCCTTTCTTCTACTAAGCTGCTAAGGAACCCTGCACTAGTTTTGCATGCCTTTAAAAGTGGTCCAGACATGGGATGTACAGTCAATGCTTCCTGCTCCAGAATGAGACTGCCCTTCCCAGGTGGCATGACTTGCACGGAGAACTTCTGATAGCGTCATAGCAAGGTACACATTGCTTATCACACAGAGAATTACATACAGAGCGTTTTGACAGCCTCCGGATTTGTGGGACTAGTGCGGGCTTTCCATCGAGATGTGATGATGTTACAGTAGGTGTGGGGCTTTCATGTGTCACCTCCCCACCTACCTTACGTCAATGGTATAAAGACATCATCACATATGCTATTGTGTTAGTAATGGCTATACAACCACCCTGCACAGCTGCTGCAGTGCCTGCTTCCCTGCAGTTGTGAGCCTGTGCAATCTGCCAGACCTATGACTATAGGGTTTTTATGCAATGCCCTTAGCTTTTCTCTCTTCCTGTTACACTTATCTCTCCATCTTCATGTCACATCAGGATTGAAAGCTGCACTGTAACCTTTCTCATCTGTTTGCACCAAACTTGTATAAAGGTGTTTGTGACCTCTATATTTTTGTCAAATATACAAAAAATCTCATATTGCTCAGAAATAAGAGGAATTGCTGGTGGTTGGAGGAAAAAAAAAGGTAAAATATGCACTCACAGGTGTTCCAAATCTTCTGGAAACTGGGTTAAAAAGTAATACATTACACATAGGGCTTTCACTTTCTACCATGCTGCTGAACAAAAGGAGTAAAATGGTCACAGTATTTTATTTATAGACAGTGCTAGGACAGTACTGCTGGGCACCTCACTGGCAGGGGAACTTCTCCATCGTTTCCCTACAGAGATGTTTCTAGCTACTGGACACACTGGAAACAAGAGGCACAGGACTAAATGCTGTCTGTGGTATGTTGCCACCAGACTCCGGATATAGTTATAGCCACCTTATTAACTCACTGAAGGTATTCAAGTGCCTTTCTGAAAGATGGGGTTTTGCACAAGACAGAATGGAGTACTGCTAGGACATGATTTCCTTAGGTCATGAGTAGAGGAAGAGGCTCTAAGATGCCTGGTATTCCCACAAAACTGAATATCCTTGGATTTGTTGCCCACACCCTTCATTTATGATGTCTTTTCTACTTCTCAGGGTTAGCAGGTAGTCTGCATAAAGTCTGCTGCTTCTGAGCAAGAAGAATCCCTCTCATAGTGCAGAATAGGGTCTGGTTTTGGGTTTGGTTTTTTTTTTGCTAAATATGCACTTTTCTTTGCCCACCAGCAATTTAACAACTGATTCTGTGGCTTTCTAACAAATCACTATCTTAAAGAATAAAATAACAGAGCAGAGAGATTCAAGTCCTGTAAGACTCTAGTGGAGATCTCTGCCAAAGTAGGTCAGCGCGTTTGCACATCAGTTTTAGCAAAACTGCTGGAAGATTCCTGAGAGAGGGAAAAATCTGAAATTGCTTTATTTGTTGCTGGCTTTGCAATCTGCTTGGGCTTTTTTAAAGAAGTGGTTAAAAATACACTAAAACAATTCTTATGGCAACTGAGACAATAGCAGTCATGGTGAGAAGAGAAGCAACACATAATGATTATATAATTATGCAAAGCTCTAAATGATTCCTCCAGTAGGCTGCAAATGTCTCTGAATTAATCCCAGACGTTTTTCATACTTATTGTAATTTTTAGCCTTAAGAATTAACAAATTATGAGAACTTTCAGAAGCCCACATCAATATTTATCATAGTAGAAAAGAAATTAGTTTACCTGGGATTTCCTGAAACAGCAGGAGAACTAATAAAAACTGTCTGGGAAGTTTAGTGAAAGACGTGCCAATCACATCCTGGTCTGTATCTTGGAACCACAATATTTTCAGCATCCTAAATATACATATGACTGGGTGTACAGGTTTGGATAAAATATTATTATACTAACATACTGTGCAAATTCTTTGTGTCCTAATATCCTTCTCTCAAACCAGTATGGTTTCTACAAAGATTCACAAATTTCCTTCTCTTTTCCCAGTCTCCTGTAGCTAAATTTAATTCCTGTGCTTTTTCAGCTTTGCTAAACAGCTACAACAATTCTAATTTTTGAGCTGTGTTTTCAGCCAAAGAGATGGATTTAGGGCTCTGGAATGTAAAAACTCAACCATGGCATTTGTATCACATGTGATTGCAAGCCTTTCCTATAAATACCTGGGGCAGGAGAGCACCTGTGCTTTTTCCTCCCAGCAGTTTGATGGGTAGCTTTGTTAGCATCTCTGCAATAGACACTACACTAAATTCAAAAAAGAGGCTGAGTCAGTCCTAAGTAATGGAAAGCATCCAAATTTTCCTTGGCTTTGATTCTAACAGAGAAAGACATCATTTTCTTGTCTCCTTCCAGATTAAACTCCATTCCATTTTCTGCTGCCCTCAATGCACACTCCTGAAAATCCCACAGATGCATTAACATTTAGTCAATGAGATATTTCTAGCAGCTAGACTACTATAATGTTTAGGTTCTACAGTAGTTGCAAGGTCTTGATTTTAGCCTGCCTTTGCAATGCATAAACTGTCTTTAATTTTGACAGCCAGAACAATACCATCTTGACAGCCTGTAATGTCTTGTACCCTTGGTGGCTGCAGCCTTCTGTCCTTAAAGCTGCCACTTTGATCTTCTGTTGTTTTCTGAGATGGAAAAAAAAAATCATAATCACCACCCAAATCATGAAGAACCTGGATTTCCATGAGTCCTCATAGAAATTCATGATGAATTTTTCCCATTTCAGTGCAGATTGCTTGGAAACACCTCAGAATGCGGGTGAAAACCCAATGTTCACGTGTTCTTTCTTCTCCCGGTGCAGGATAAATAGACATCCCCCAGCTGGTAGCATATCCACAATTCAATACTCAGACACCGGGGGAGCAGGATGAACGAATGGATAGTGTTTCAAGGGAAGCATGAGAAGCAGGTTCAGGCTGTGAACATAAACTATATCTATTGAAAAGACCAGATGTGAAACAGATAACGTTGTTGACCTCTTAAACCCTCCTGTTGAAGATTTCATGCTACAGAAAGTACAAGCTATTTTCTTGCCACTTGCAACATTTGGTTCAGTTGCCTGCAGACTCAGGAAGATTTGCTGTCCAAGTTTATAGCACATTGTGTTTTCAAGGTTTTCTTTGCAACTTCAAAATTTAGGAGGATACTTCAGGCTGGAAATGGACTGCAAGAACAGCACAAGCTTTAGACTCTGAAGAGTGCTGGCACTGTTCAGGTCATTCTGACCATTCACTGTGCAGGTCATTCCGACATACTGCCGTACCTTTAAACCATGTATGAGCCACCTTGCATATGCTAACATATGCATTAGCTCAGGACAAGCTCACCAACCAGGAATTTACCCCATCACTCAAGTGGCTTCTACTAGCTGTGTCAAACCTCAGATTATTTACTGCTGAGAGTCCCAGAGGTGGTTTAATGGTAGCTCTTGTAATCCCTGCACACCCACATTGCTACACAATGTAGTCAAATGTGTTCGAAAAGCCTGTGTTAGCTTTCAGTGGCCATTTTTTTCAGCTTAAAATTCTGTTCGACTGAAGTAATTCAAGGGGGCTGAGCAAATGCAGAGTTTCAGTGGGTCAGGTTCCCCACGAAATTACAGCTCACCTTACTTAAACCCCATCAAAACAGCCAAGATCGGTTACAGAGCACACTCTGCCAGATTTAACCAGCTTTTGTTTGTTTGCCACATTTCCAGCCTGATTTCCTTAGGAAAGGTTTGTGACTGCAGCCTTTATGCAAGCACACATACATGCACAAGTAGGGGTGTACATTTGCATATCTATGAATTCCCCTTCCCATCACTGTCCATCACCTACTAATAACTTTGAAGCTCTCAGCCACTTCTAGCCAAATCTGACAGCAGAGCAGAGATTTCTAACATGTTTATTTCCTATGGCTCCATATATATAGGCAGTTAGTTAATGGGTAAAAGCTCTATTAGTGTATCAGTAGTCTTGAGGAAAAGGTGCAATTCCTATTAGATAGGTTCACACTCCTATATTAAATTTTCTAGGACCATCTTCTTCCATTAAGGGCAGTAGACAGTGAACAGCCTATCTTGATTACTACTAAGTTCTTTTGCCCTCCAAAACAGGGTGGCCGAACGCGAACTACCTGCTGCCAATTGCCTTGGCCAAAGCTCACTCCCAAACTGTACTCATGAGCCATTTGGGCCACTACTTTGCCAAGCACCATTTGGAAAATTTGATAGTACAGAGGATCAAATTCAAGTAGCCAGAAATGTTCCCTGGGACTATTCAATTTAGTACAGCCACCAGCAAGTGAAACTCCATAGCAAAGGGGTTAGGAGTGCTTTACCCACACAAGAAAAACTTGAACCAAGGTTGCTACCATCTTAAACAATGGAGAATCCAAACACGAAGCGCAAACCCCCAGGAAATAGGCCTCATTAAATCTGTTGCTGACAGAATGTCTTGTTTAGCTGATGGCACCTTATTTAGAATTCACTCCCACCAGCAACCCATTTCAGATATGATATAGCAACTCTCAGCCATGGATGCCAGATGCATGAGTTGGTTTTTTTAGCATTCATTTAGCTGTTCATATTTTATTCTCTGTTTGTATTAGCTGCCACTGTGATTGTGGGTTTGTGTTTTTGGTGGTTTTTTTTTGAGACACTGTAATTATGTGCACCTTTATCACTTAACACATGAAATAAATGATTTACCTTACTTGCTATTAGTGGTCATGACTGAGAATTCAGATCATGATCTCCAATGCTAAATTATGATGACATTAAAACCCTAGAGTATGAAGTCTGTTAAAAAGCAGCTGCAAAATCTCATCTTCCACAGCAAAAAGAGAAATAGAGGACAAATACTGAATATCTGGATGCTGATTATCTGGAGGACAGCTTTCTGCAAGAATAAACAGCTGAAAATTGTAGCAATGTTGAGAAGAAGATTAAGACTCTGAGGAGCTGGAAACTTTAATGCCCAGGAGGACTCTGAAAATTGTAAGCTGTAGGCTCCATCTCTTGGGTACCAAAAGATGAAGTCTAACATTCCTGTTGCGATATTATTTTATATCCTGTTTGTATTTCAGTAGCATCAAGTGACCCAAATCTAAGACTGAGCCACCCAGCTGAAAAATGAACACACATGCATTGTGAGTCTGTGATATGCATACACACTTTCCAAGAAGATAAAGACTGCTGTGAAGGAAACTTTCACACATTTTCTTAATCATAAATACACTTGTTCCACAAACAGCAGCAATAACGAAACATGACTGCCTACACACATTCGTCCCTCATACAGAGCAGGCCTCCTTCCTTGTCATTTCATCAACACTTTTCTTCTCAACAGAGTATCTCCCCTCTTCAAGTTCTTTGTCCCCAGGAAGGGACATGGTGCACCTGGCCAGTGCTCACAGGCTGCACTGTGATGCCATAGCCACTGCTGCTGTGGATATGGCTGTGGGGATGCTTCTTGTCCCATGAGAGCAGTGCATTAGGACTTTGTTCCTCCCAAGCTGTACAAATGCCTGACCATTAGGGCCAGCATACATTTGTGAACTCTACCCCAGGCTGAAATCAAGCAACGGGTTCAAAATTATTGAAGAGAGCCTGACAGACATGCAGATGGACAGCCAGGCAGAACAGTTGTGTAAGCTTTATTTCCTTAGGAAAGCAGGCTAAAAAAAGAAACAAAATGCAGTATTCACTTGTCATTGTCTACAAAAATACTGAAATCAGCTATTTAACACTTTGCAACAAGTGTAATGGCTCAGCAGAGTTATTTATTCTGCTTGAAAAACCTGTTTCTAGGCCTCAGAGGATTAGCTGAGAAGCAGCATAACCTCTCTGTGACCCTACCTGAGAAGGAGCTGGTCTAACTGGAAGTCTGAAAGCAGTGTTTTGAAATTGGTGGCAGCTACACATAGATGTGCTAGAGCTAAGCTTAGGGGAAGTCTTACAGAGAAAGAAAATAATCAAAGCACCAGAAAGGAGAAAGAGTGAGAGAAAAAGAGAAGTGAAAAGCAAGGTTAGAAGAAAAATTAAGACAAAACCTCCAAAATCCACAGAGCAACAAATGCATTTCATGTGCTGAGGAACATGGTATATAATTTAAATGACAGGCTAAAGGTATGCTAGGACAGTCTATAGAAGCTGAACCAATGAAGAAATTTGTAGAATACAGATTTGGTCTTCTTAAACACTTTTTAAATCCGTATCAAGCCTCACCGCCTCCAAATGCAGCAGACACCAGAGCAAAGAGGAGTAGGCAGTGTCTGCAACATAAAGCCAGGGCTGAACCCACAAATGTCTTTTCCTCTACCTGCCAGCATCTGATTAGGGGAGGTCACATTTACATAGGCTGCAGCAAGCTGTCCAGTTTTGTGAGAATGAAGACAAAGAACATGGAAAGGAGCTCTTGGATGCCCAGGCCAGGCTGAACCTGTCTCAGAGCATCCTTGGCTAATGGTACCTGACAGCAGAGAATGCAGAAGTGTCAATTATCAGACACTGAAAGCACCACCAAGCTTCAGTTAGGGAAAAAAAATAAATATACTTGAGTCATACAATATATATATTCACATATAAACCCACATATGTAAATATTTACATATAGATGTATATGTTTCTATACATATATTTACCAATACAAATAGTGTAATTTTATTCCCAAGCATAATATTGAGGAATAAAATCACATTCTTTCCTGCACTGGATAATCATGTGTCACTTTAATCCTGGTATCAGGTAAGAGCCTTAAATTATTGATTATCGTCCTTTAACAGAATATTGTATATATTAATGGTAGGAATAATCTTACAGATTATATAAACCCTCTCTTGATCAGCATAGGATTACTCTCTAAAGGTAATTCTTCAAGTATTTTATCCTGGTTAAATTTGAGTGTCCCTATAATTGATTTTACATTCCTTGTTTCAGGCTGCATTTCACTGCTAGTGTTCAATGTATCTTAAAAACTATGATGTTCAGTCTAAATATTCTTTTCTTATACCATTGGCTCACATACCTCATTCTTGGTCCTTCCTAGAGAGACACACACTAGACATCTAATTACCCAGGACTCTCCTAGCAGTTAATGGAGAGAAATAAGTAGCTCCAGAGGATGCACAGGTTGTATGTGAAGGTTCCTGTTTTTGATGAGAAACGAGCTGAATCTGGGTCTGAAACATCATCCCCTTCCTTTAAACAGTAAGAGATTATTATCTTGTAATTTAATGCCTTGACCTGCAGACATTTGCAAAACAAACACGTATTATGACTGAAATTCCAGATTTTTTTCCAACATCACTTCTGTTGCATTTCTCTAGAGTATTTCCAGTTCTCTAAAATACTTTTAGTACCACAGCAACCTTAAATTACTACAAATCCTAGGGTATACCAGCAAAAGCATCTTTACAAATGCCACCAAACATGAAAAATGTTACTTTGCATCCATTTCATATTCCAAAATCATACCTAATTCTGTGTTTTACTAAGTATGTGAACTAAGCAAATGCACTTTCTTGGGAAATACGAAGTTCCCATGTTATTTCCTGGATCTGTCTGGTTTCCACACCACCTCTCATCTTCACGTCTGTGAACTTCATTTGTATCCTATTACCTTCTTCCTCTATGCACAAAGTAAAACAGCACTGTCTCCTGCAGCCCATGCCAACAGGGAGCTGTTGGAAATCCTCTTACTGAGAATTTCTCTTTGACCACCCTCATTAGCTGCTGAGAAGACACCTGTCAACTCAAGAGCAAGTGCTCTGGATGTTTCTGAGCTACATTTCACATGCATGTTTCATGTTTCACATGACCCTGATTTGTCTTTTGTTTCCTACAGAGGGTTTAAAAGATGACTGAGTCACTGAGGAGACACCAGGCAAGGTTAGCTGTGGGAAGCAACTCCCTTGCTGTATTTTGACTCACAGGACATGCACATTAACACACTGCCCCTTATTCAAGTAGGGCTAGTTGATCAGCATAGTCTGAGTTGTGTTTTGACACTATTTTGTCTTTCCTCATTTATTATCTCAGAATTCACATGGCAACAAGATGTGGCAAGTAACCTCAACGGATTTTAAACTCTCATCAGTGTTTCCATGCCAAACTACAAATAAAGGTATTAAGACTGAGCAGATTAGAAATAAAGCACTTTCTAATCAACAGAAATTTGCTGTTTTATTTGATGTCCTATTTTAAATAGCCAACTTTTTAGTTTCTTACTAGCAATGGTTAAAATGCCTTAATGAATGGTAAAACTGGAAATGAGGCAATGTGGCTCGATCCTAAAGCAGTGAACTATTGCAGGTCTGGCTTTTAAGCTAAGACACAAAGCTCCTATTTGGCAAAAAATCATAATCTTTCAAAAAAGCAGTGGAAAATACCTGGTCTGGCAGCACAACTTTCTTCTTGATAAGGACTCAACACTGTTCCTAACTAAAGGTCAACATAACCTTAAGGGTCCATAAGACCACACCTTAGCACATACCTCATCTTTCTGTCTTCAGAGCCTACAAATATTTACACATTTAATCTTAAGTTTTAGGGGTTTAGTGACCACAAGTTAATAGTCAAAGTGACTGCTCACATGACTGAAGTTAAGCCTCTGATTATGTGTTTGAACTGTCAGGACTTTGCACATCTTTTGTTCTACTGAAATTGATAAAGGCAGTCTTTTCTGGTGCTTAAGTTACAAATCCTAAACCTGTTTTCCACTGAATTTTGTCACGAGGACATTTGACATTTCAAGGCTGGTCAGTGTATGTGTGCAGAAGCAGAAATGTTACATACAGTGATTTGAAATGCTGAGATAATCAAAGCGAAGATGACTGAAAAATTATAAAGTAGTGAAGTAAACCAAAGACCTCACAGAAGTGAAGGAATTAAATTTACTATTACTGTGAATAAGTCTATATGACCTTTAGCAGAGAAATAATATAGGTGATTTTTATTATTGGAGAAAAACATACCAAGTGACTACTCATAAAAATTGCATTTATTTTGGTGCTCATGACTTGTCTGTGCTTGCTTTGAGTAAGCAGTTCAGTTATACTACAACTAATGCATAAAAAAACCTTAGTTTCAAGTTCGCTCAAGTACTGTCCAATAGAAAATTCTGGATTTGTGCAGAGATATATTTACTTCCACAGCGTATGTTTTAGATGAGAAGAAACACTGTTGACACAGCTGAAAGGGTGATGAAAATTAGATACACAAGAGTCAGATAATTAAATGAGTTCAAGAAGGATTTCTCTGTACCCTTCATAACTATGGCAGCCTATCTGCCTCCAGTTGCTATGCAATAATAACAAAAAATGTGTGGCTGTGCTAAATACTAATTACCTACAAATTCTGCATTTCCAAAGAATTCTTCATTGAACAAACCCAGTGCTTCAGGGGAGAAAAAAATACCCAAAAATCTCTTTACTTATCTGTAGCCTGAGATTTTAAAGATTTTTGCCTCATCACAATAGACTCATCAATCCATGATCATTGAAGGAAATCACACATAAATTGCAGAACTTTTACACATAACAGAATTGCCAATGCAGTGTTAGGGGACACAAAATGCTTTCTTAAACAGAACATTTTCCTAAGTGTTTTTCTCTAGCGTGGATAAGTCAAAAGAAAACAATTCCATACAATCTTTGTGACTGAGAACTATAAACTAAGAGCTCACATTTCTAGTACTATTAAATAGTCCCATGCAAATGTTTATTATTAATTCGTAAAACCTGAAAGTAATGTAAAAAACCTGGCTGACCTGCTACTTTGCTCATTGATTTTCCAGAGGTAAAAAAAGGGAGGGTCTTTAACAACTGGACCATTTTTCAATGATTTGAGCATCTGGTTTATTTGATCTTCAGCTTGGTTATATATACCATTTGGCTGATTAATCAAAGATCAAACAGTTAACAATCTAAGACCTGTACTGTACAAACACTTAATTGAATAAATGATCTCAGACTACAATGGAACTGCATCCAATACTTTCCAGAACTGGGTGCTTCTTTAAGATGCAATTTCATCAGTTGCCCACAAACACAAGTGAAAACAGAGAAGTAAAGGAGAGCAAGATGATAAGTGATAAAATCATGGTGGTCTTTTAGCTGGTAATGCATCAGTTGTGCTGGTGTATGATCCACTTTTAACCTTCATTTCTGCAATACAGCGCACATGAGCCTTTTCACCTATAGTTATACAGTTTAAAGTGATGATAAAGCTTCTGTAAGACTTTCATAAAATCTGAATTTGAATGAAATCCCCATTAAAAAAAAAGACTGTCTACGTGGCCACATTATCCTAATGCAGGTATAATGAATATTTTAAAACAACTTTTCCAGATGATGTAGAAAGAAATGATTTCGAGTATATTGCATTGGAGTACACCTGACTAGTCTAAAAGAAGCTGATTTTGGTTTTTAAAGCTTGCTAGAACTGTCTATTTCTGCAAGCACTTATTTAATAAAAAGTTGTGAGAAAAAATCCCTTTCCAAAAAGTTCAGCATAATTTCGTAAGAATTAAAATAAGGACTACAACATGTCTCAGTAGGCATTTCGGAATCAGTCAGTAAACCCAGTCAACCAACTAACCCCCCAACTAAAAACAAAACAAGAAAGGAAGCTCAAGACTTGACTTGAACTTTCTAAGAAAATGCAGAAGCAGAATTACAGTATTCTCAGAGGCAAAAGGTGACAATTTTCTAATGATTACTTCTGTTAAGAAGGAAGAAAAAAATCATATACATCTTTGCAAATCAACGTAGAGACTACAGTCAGCAATATTAATGAACACAGAAAAGACTCCTGTCTAACAATGGCAGCTTCATATCATAAAAATTTCTTTTCATTAAAGCTCTCAAAAAAATTATTTATGAAGCAGTCACTCAGGGTTTAAAACACACATCAGTGTTTTGCCATGATTCTGACTGTCTTGAGTAAAAACCTCACAGTATTCCTGTTTGTTTGCTTTATAATTACTCTGCACAAAGACATAAACTACCGCATACGCCAGGATGAACACATACAATTGTGTCAGATAGAAAAGGAGCCAAAGAAAGAAAATATTAAAGTACTGTTTCTTCTGGTATCCTTGGAGAAGCTGTGGTGGCAACAATGCTTGTTGTTTCCTGTCTGAAGAAATATTACATATATGGGAGCCAGATCTCTAAATATTTACACTGCAAAGACCTTGTTCTTTTGTGTTAACATGAATTGTAAGATTTTAAAGTTGATTTTAAATGGTAAGGTTTTAAAGATTTTTAAGAGTTCTTCCAGACACTTACTCTCCCTACCTGGCAGCAAGGGCTGCACCAAGCCCATCTGTGTCTGCTCATTCAGGAGGCATGTATATAGGATATGAAATCCAAGGGGATGCCTCCACACTGGCAACCCTCCAGAAACCTTCAGTCTCCAGCTGAGCTAATGACGGGACTGCAGGACCGCCTGCCTTGTAGTCATGAGCAAGGGCATGAGCAAGTCATGGTAACCAAGGTGCTGGATCCATGTGGTGATAACACAAGCACCTCTGGTTCCACCTCATTGATGGATACATTTCATTAAAAAACAGCAGGTGGACTTGTGTGGACTATTGGGCAATTCCACTTACTGTCCAAACCTGAAGGTGGTCAATTGTTTTGTGGCTGTATTTTTGAAATATTTAGTGTTTTGCTAATGAGCTATATGATGAAATTTCTTTTCCCACTTTGAACAAAAACCGAATAACACAATTCATAAAAATTATAAATTCCAGTGGTTTATTTTTAATTTCATAAACCTTAATGGATGTGAAAAGGAATTACAGTCTTTGAGAATCCCATTTTCACACTTAGAATAAGGCTTACAAAAGATAAAGAGAAGTGCAAGGATATACATGATGAAAATGAAAAAGCACAGAAAAACAGGTGGAATGGAAATATCTGTATTTAAAAATAGCATTTAAAAATTATTTTCAAACATGCCACTTCAGATGTGCTTTGTTTAGTCAAGACCATCATTTGGATCATTAACTGAACAGTGACCACACTATGCAGGTAAGTTAAAACTCATTTACGTTTCTTTTCTTTTTTCAGTATCTCTTGTCTAAGCAGAGAACTATATGGGTCCAATTTGAAGAACTGCTTCACATGCTGTAACGAGAATTTTATAGCCCAAAAGACAAGTAACTACTATTAATATAAGTTAGTGTGGACAAAAGCAAACATTTAACCAATGACAATACTATTGTTTTCTTTTTCAGGCTTGTTGATGGCTATTATGTGCATACAATGTTTATAGCTCAACCCTTTCTGAGTTATTTTCCACAGATTTTTAAGGTCAGAAACAGATTTATCTGTAGCATAAGGCTTTTAAAGCCTTTGTGCTTTAAAAGTAGTTGGACTTTGTTCAAACATTCAAAAAATCATCTCTGAGCTGCAACTAATCATAGAAGACTTAATTCCTCAAGGAAATTGTTCTGGGAAAGTTATAAGCAGACATAACAGGAATTTATAATGGAAGTTGGCCTGCAACCTCAGGCTCATCTCAAAAATGTTTACACATCTGAATATCTCATTAAAGACACATATAAAGCCTCAGTGCTGCACCAAGCATCAGGACATAGATTGTGGGCAGCTTTGTGATGCTTTCCTGAAACTTGTGAGAGTTACACAAAGGCACCTTCCCACATGGAGCTCACGTTCATGTAGTATGGTTTTCTAGCCATTCTGATTATCAGTTTTAAAAAGTAATATAGTCTAGCTCTCAGAAAAGGCAGAATCTTGTTTAATTACATGTCAATCTTTTCATAGCATCTGTACAGAGGCAGTGTCCTGGAGCCATGGAAAGAGCAAGAATTGCAAGTCTACCTTTCAGATACCTGGAGATCTGAGCTAAATGTCTGTGTTCCAGACATAAAAGGAATTAGGCTGCAAAAGGTATGATTTTCTCAAATCCACCCTGTGCCCACACCAAGTGAGAACTAGATAAGCTAGGTTAACAGGGAGAGGCAAAATGGGCAAGTGAAATTCAGGTATAGGCACCAAAAGCTCCCACTGTGTGTGACCTTGAACCCTCACCCTTTTTACAAAATGGAGCTAGAAAAACAGCTTTTTTATTACCTCAGTGATTAAACACCACACACCAAACATGGGAGACTCAAATCTCTTCTCTGCCTGAAGGAACTAACATTTACATCTCCCATAAGAACTCTCTAATGACTCAGCTAAATGATATAATACCTTGGACTCTCACTACTCTTCTCCCGTTATAGCTCTAATACTCTTCATGATGTACTTAAATATGCACTGCAGCAAACTGCAAACCTTGATCTTTTTCTCCTATACCTTACTGACTGTCCTAACCAGTGAGCTTCACAGTTTACAGAATCAGCCTGAGCCAGTCAAGTCCTGTGAGCATTTTATTGTTCCATGCAAATCAGACAGTTCAAAGTGGTGATTTGAGACCTCCACAAGCTCAAGGATGTGTGTGTTTGGAGACAAAGGTGTGCTGCCAGGAGGTGAGAACATGAGCAGCTTTCTGGGCACTGGTGCACACCAGGCTGCTGGAGAAAAAGGGGGAGAGAGCACAAACCTGTACCCGTCTTTGTAAGAATGTGGGAAACCCAATTAATTTCACTCTGAAAAAGAGCCCCTGGAGAGGGTCTTCTTGATGGGACAGGCGCCGTAACGCTGATGGTGAGAATGTTGGGTTTGTGCAGCCATAAGATACCTGCCTACCTGCTGGGCAGCTGTGTGTGCGTGCCAACAGCTGCAAGGACATGAAGGAAACCCTGGCAGACATGCACACACCGAGCATCTTCAGGGATCTCATGGGCATTGCTCTGCAATGAGAAGCTCAGTTTGTGACCAGGGAGACCTGCCATGGTGGGCACATCAAGCTTTGCCATTTGGCTCTGGAGAAGCCCACACGGTCTCTCTTGCCCTGTGGGGTGCTGGCACTGAAAGAATGTGGAAGGTCGATATATTTCACCTCAATTCTATTTAGCAACTTGAAAATCCCGTTGAACAGCAGCATTTTTAGAGCAGCTCTCCGGTGCTTTCCCTCTCATCCGAAGCTGCTTCTCACACACACGTGTCCCTTGTGAATGCAGATGAACGATTTCACCTGACCCGCCGGGCACCGTTGCCCCCGCCACTGGGACCACACCTCCTGCCCTGACAGGGGCTGAGCGCGGACTGCGCCTGGGGTCGGGGATGCGCGGCGGCCATTTCGGGGCGTGAGGGGAGTCACCCGCCGCGACCCCCGCCGGGGGACGGGGAAACACAAAGGGAAAGGCAGCTTCCGAAAGAGGCACCCCCGCTTTCCCCGTGCGCGGGGGAAGGAACGGGCAGGAATATTCTGGACCGAGGGAGGGGAGGAAGGAGAAGGCGATGAATAACTTGAATAAATCTGCAACGGAGCTGAAGCGAGGGGGAGGGAGGCGGCAGCAGGTCATGTGAGGCACAGTCATGCTGCGGGCCCGAAGGAGAGGCAGAGAGGGGCAGCCGGGGGAAAGGAAAGACGGACCTAGAGAGGGAGGAAGCCCTGCGCCCGCCCGGCACCCCCTACCCACCCCGGAGTGCCGCCACGCGGGGATATCCCCCCCCCCCCCTTCCCCCTCCACGGGCTCGGCGCCGCTCGGCAATTTCCGCCACGCGAACCGAACCTATTTCCGCCAGGCTCGGCCAGACGGGCTTTATGTCTGCCAGCGGGGCGCGCATGCGCGCGGACCGCCGCCATCTTACGTTGTCTCTCGCCCGCCCTCCCCTTTAGCGAGCATTCCCCTCCCCCAGCAGCCCGCGCAGCGCCCTCCTCCAGCGCTCCGTGAGGAGACGGGGCCGGGCGGGGGACAGACCCGGCGGCAGGGCGGCCGCTACCGAGCCGTGGGGAAGAAAGGACGGGGCAGGCGCACACGCGGGAGGAGGACTGTTCCCAGGCGCGGTGCTGCGGAGGAAGAGCGGGTGCCGCCTGTTATAAAGGGGGAGGAGACGGAGGGGGAAGGAAGAGCGTGCGGAGCGGAGCCTTCTCCAGAGACAGCCAGACACAGAGGGAGGAGAGAGAGAGGCTGCCTGGCTGGCTCCCCCTTCCTCTCTCACTCCTTTTGATGGACTCTCTTGTCGGGTTGCTGCTGCTGCTTTTCTTTTCTCCTTATTCCGTCTTTTTAATACCCAAAATGATTCAGCTCCATGGCTGCCACTGACGGGGATGTCCCTGCCCGGCTCAGCCTGTCGCTGCCGCCCTCCTGTGCGCCAGTCCTGTACGTATCTGCGCTCTTCTACTACTACTACTACAGCAGTGATGGCGAGGGGCGCCGTCCGCCCCGCTGGGCTGCCCTGAGGGCCCGCCGGCTGCCCTCACCCCGCCGAGGAGAAAGAGGCGGTGGCCCGGTGGCGGCCGCCGCGGGGAGGGCGGTTCTGCCGGCTGCCGGCGAGCCACGGGGAGGAAGGGGCTCGCCCCCAGGGCCACCGGCATTTCTTCCGGCCCCTGCCCACCCCCGGGAGAGGCGCAGTCGGTGGGCGGGGGGGTGGCGGCTGAGGCAGGGGGTGGTGGTGGCAATCAAAAGGGGGTGGGGGGCGAGAGGGAGAAAGAAAGTGAATGGCGGAGGATTGAAAGTGTCACATTCAGAGGCGCTAATCTATAGGCGGCGGAGGACCGGTCCTCGCCCCCTCTGTCTCTGGGGGGAGGAGGAGGGGAGGGGGGTGGTTAGCGGCGGTGCCGAGGCTCCTCAGCCCATGCTCTGCGGGAGCCGGGGGGGGGTTGTGCGTGGTTTCTCTCTGCCCTGCCGTGAGCGCAAAGCTAACTGTGCGTGTGTGTGTGTGTGTGTCTGTCTCTCTCCATACCGGGGGATTGCACTCTTAAAATACACCCGATACAATGCACCAGCCTGACTCAGCCGCAGACATTAGTGCTAGGAAGATGGCGCACCCGGCAATGTTTCCTAGAAGGGGTAGCAGCAGTAGCAGCGGCAGCAGCTGCGTTACTGCTCCCACTGCACCAGGTACCGGCGTTGGGAGCGCTGCCCTCTCTGCCGAGGATTATCAGCCACCTCTGCTGGTCCAGCCGCCGCCTCCGTCTCCTGCAGCATCTTCATCAGCGGGTCCACAGCCGACACCACCTCCTCCACAAAGCCTGAACCTCCTTTCGCAGTCTCAGCTCCAGCCACAGCCTCTTGCACAGACTGGAGCTCAAATGAAAAAGAAAAGTGGCTTCCAAATCACCAGTGTGACCCCTGCTCAAATATCAGCTAGTATGAGCTCTAATAACAGCATAGCTGAGGATACAGAAAGCTACGATGATCTGGATGAGTCCCACACTGAAGATCTGTCATCTTCTGAAATTTTGGATGTTTCTTTATCCAGGGCCACTGACTTGGGAGAACCTGAGAGGAGCTCCTCTGAAGAGACTTTAAATAACTTCCAAGAGGCAGAGACTCCTGGGGCTGTTTCTCCAAACCAGCCCCATCTTCCTCAGCAGCATGCTCCTCTGCCTCATCACCCACAGCAAAGTGTTGTGATCAATGGAAGTGTTCACCCCCATCATGTTCATCACCACCACCATCTTCACCACCACCATCATGGGCACCACCATCCGTCGCATCCTGGGGTGGGCAGTGCCCCAGTTTCTGGAGGACCACCTCCCAGTCCATCATTTAGAAAACTATCAACAACTGGAAGCTCTGACAATGTTATATCAACTGCACCAGTTTCTGCTGCATCATCCACTGGTTCCCCGGCATCTGTCGTGTCTAATATCCGCACTACAAGTACTCCTGGCAATTTAGGTGTAAGTCCTGCTACTGGAACTAGTACCTTAAATAATATGGGTAGTGGTAGTTCTGGTGTGGCAAGCGGCGTGATTGGTACTATAAACTTGAGCAACATCACGAGTACTGCTAATGTAAATGCTTTGTCTGGAACTGGCAGCAATGTTAATGTGAATATCTTGAGTGGTGTTGGCAATGGTACGAGTGCTTCCTCTAGTGTCATTAGCAATGTTACTAATCCAACTGCAGGAATGGCAGTGGGATCAAGCCAGCAGCAGCCTGCATCTGGCACGTCAAGGTTTAGGGTTGTAAAATTAGATTCTAGTTCTGAACCTTTCAAAAAAGGTAGATGGACATGCACTGAATTCTATGATAAAGAAAACACCGTTGCAGTTTCAGAAGGAGTAGCAGTAAACAAAGCAGTAGAGACAATAAAACAAAACCCGCTTGAAGTGACTTCTGAAAGGGAGAGCACCAGTGGGAGTTCTGTTAGCAGCAATGTAAGCACACTGAGTCACTATACAGAAAGTGTGGGAAGTGGAGAAATGGGAGCACCTCCTGTGGTACAGCAGCAAGCATTTCAAGGTGTGGGTCCGCAGCAGATGGATTTTAGCAGTGCTGCTTCTCCGGCAATTCCAGCATCAAGTATACCACAGAGTGTTTCTCAATCCCAGCTTGCACAAGTCCAGCTGCATTCTCAAGAAGTAAACTATCCACAGCAGAAGCCAGGGGTCCAGCCTCCTGCACAGGCCAGTCTAACCACTGTTACTGGGGTTCAGCCAGCCCCAGTTAATATATTAGGTGTATCCCCATCTATGGGCCACCAGCAACCTGGCATTCAAAGTATGGCTCAACAGCAGCTACCGTATTCTCAGCCGACGCCGCCTGTGCAGACTTTGCCAGTTGTGCAGCAGCAGCAGTTGCAGTATGGACAACAGCAGCAGCAGCAACAGACAGTTGCTACACAGATGGCCGCAGGTCATGTTAAGTCGATGAACCAAAACTCTGTGACGGGGCCTGTGCCAGACTACATTCAGCATCAGCAGATCCTTCAGACTCCAGCCCCTGCCATGCAGCCTAGTGCTACAGGAGTAGGAGCAGGGCAACCGGTTCCTGTTGCCCAGGCACAGGGCATGCAGCCTTCAGTACAAGCACATCCAGCCGCTGCCCCAGCTCAGCCTGTTGCACATGCTCCAGCAGCAATACCAGCTGTAGGTGCCAGTGGTCAAATGCTGAATGTTGGGCAGCAAGGGAGTGTAGCTGCTGTGGTGCAACCACCATCTGCTGCAAACCAAATTCCACCTCCAGTTATGCCGTCAACGGCTGCTCCTCCATCTTCACAAGTAGTGCAGCCTGTGCAGACAGGAATAATGCAGCAGGGATTACAGGCTAGTGCTTCAGGCCTTCCTCAGCAAATGGTCATTGCTCAGCAAAGCACTTTGTTACCTGTACAGCCACAGGCACAAGGAGTGGAATCTGTCGTCCAAGGGATGACTGGCCAGCAGCTGCCTGCGGTTAGCCCTATACCTTCTGCTAGTACTGTTCCCGCACCAAGTCAAGCTGGTTCAGCTGTGCCTCCTGGCATACCTTCTGCTTCTATAGGTTTGGGACAGCCACAGAACATAGCACAAACTTCGGCTGTGCAGAATGGGAATTTGTCTCAAAGTGTTAGTCAGCCTCCCTTGATATCAACAAGTATAGGTATGCCAGTGGCACAGAGTGTGCCACAGCAGATGCCGCTAAGCTCTACCCAGTTCCCTGCACAATCACTAGCTCAGTCCGTTGTAAGCCAAATTGAAGATGGCAGACGCCCTACAGAGCCTTCCTTGGTGGGTTTACCTCAAGCTGCCAGTGGAGAGAGTGGTGTTGGAACATCAGCCGTTTCTGACAGTGGTAGCAGCAACGTGCCATCCTCTGCTTCCCTCTTTCCACTGAAGGTGCTGCCATTGACGACACCTCTTGTAGATGGTGAGGATGAAAGGTAAGACTGCTTGTAACTTTATTAAAGATAGATTGCCTGATAGTTTGTTTTGCACTAACTTGCAGGTCTCTTTACAGCCATTCTGTGAAATGAAGCAGTGTGATGTTCATGTCTTATTAGAGATATTATTTCTCAGGTCCCAGCACATGTAGGTATTATATTAAAAGACTTGTTTTTCTCTTGAAGGGGTGGGTTGTATTGATTATGCTCTGAAACTACTGCGTGGGTAAATTGTGTTTAACAATCTCTGACAGTGTGTGTATTCCCATTGTATAGAGGAAGACAAAAGAATACTGTGGAATGTGGGTATGATAGTAGTGATTCTAGTTTAGATTATTTATTATATTGAAATAATATTTATTCTTAGGGTTTGGGGTTTCATATATATTTTTTTTACAAGCCTGGACTTCATCCTGCTTCAGATTATCTTTTTCAAGTATTGCCTTTACTCAGGTTGAACCAGTTGTGAGTCTGTGGTGTATGTAGAAACCTTCTCTTTGACAGCCAAGCGACACTTTAGGCTAATGAGTATGGTGGGAAAAGGGAGGTTCAGCCACACTGTTGTGGCTCTGTAAATTGAACTTGGGGCACTTTTGGTCTTGGTGGTTTTGCTTCAAAGCATTAATCCATTGTGAGAGCCGCTCAGGCCTGTGGAGGAGTGGTGAGCCTTTGATCTGGTGCACTGATTCTCTGCAGTCACAGTAAGAAACTGTACAAGTTCTCCCACTTGCACTTTTTCAGATAAATGACCAATCTGGTCCTAGTAGTATGTGCACATCAATAGTCTTATTTCTTTCGCAGTGTTTGCAGAGAAGCTGTGTCAGCTGTGAAAGGTCCTTGCATGTGCAGGCTGAAGTGATCTGAACAGTGGTTCTAGAGTGCAATTCGTTGATATTAATTACATGTGGAAATTTCTCACTGATTGAGGATCTCTTGTGACACACATTTACAAATGGACAGCAATATTGTGGTGGTTCTTCCAGAGAACTTGTCTAAGCACCAGCATTGTTAATAGAAGTAACTTTCAGGTAAACGACTTGTCTTGAGAATGTGGGAGAGGAGAGAAAAGAAAATCTGAAGACTTGGGGGGGGGAGGGAGGAATAAGGTAGTAAACACCTACATGGAAGGGAAAATGCGATAGCCATGGGAGGTGAAGTGCTTCTTAACTATCATTTTGGTGCTATATCTTAAGTCAGGAGTAATATCAGTGGCCAAATTTTATTTAAAAAAAAAACAAAAACAAACCAAAACAGGTTGCTGGGAGAGGCTTGAATCTTACTGTTGAAAATACTAATTCTATCAGCAGTCTCTGATTATGTTGATCATGAGGTGTTGACTGCCTTAGTGGCTTTCATCATGTCTTTCTAAGATGCCAGAGAGCTATAATGAGTAGCAGCTTGTCTTCCAGAAGTGCTAGAAGACAAGTCACAACACTGTTTCTTTCTGATTGTTTTTTAGTCAATAAGTATGTGAAGGTGGTAGAAGACAGATTGAGGTGTTAAAGCCCACAGTATCACCAGTATGCTACTAACAGTGATTTTCTCAAATATTTTTTCATTTTCCTTCCTTTGATCTTTTTACAGCAGGACAGTAATTCTGCTCTTCATGTGTCCTGTTTGTGGTTGGTGGTGTTTTGTGTGTTGCTGTTTTTTTTCTAACCAAGCATCCAACCAAAGCTCCTTAAGCTTTCAGTGTTGAGTAAGAGGATCATAAGCTCATTGATACTCATTGTTTTGGAAAATGACATCTAGCATGTGACTGTACCCTGATTTTAAGAGCATATGTTAGCTGTTTGTCACGATTGGTAGTTTTTCCAGAATACTTAAATCCCTCAGGGTAACAATAGCCAGAAATACCTTCTTCCTCTGTTATTTAGCTAGCCAAAGATCACGTCCTTTCTTCTCCCATGCGCGTTGTGTCTTTGTGCAATCTGTCATCTCCAGGTAGACTGTGCTTTTGTTTAGCTGCTGTTGGAAAATCATTTAGATTCTTTATGCAGAGCAGGATATGCCTCTATTAAATGGAGACCAAAAATAATTGTGGGGTTTTTGCATGGCAGTAGTGGTCAGGTCACTTGTGTACAATCAGATAATTTACAGCAGCAGTTCTCCCTGTATATGTGTAACATTAAAAACTTAGTGCTGTTGCTTCTGTTTCCTGTTCCATGGGATGACAGGGCAAGGTATTGTGATCTTGACTGGAATTTCTTTTGGTCGGGAGCTTAGACCTTATTGCTCGCTAAAGGTAGTGCAAGCTATGCTGTTCTGCTTGGCCTCTCACTTCTCTGGCCACTGGATTTCTCTAACTAGAGTTCTCTAGAAAGAGAAATTTTTGTTAGACTATTCCCTCTTCTACAGGAGATAAAAGATAATGAATTGTAGAAGTATATAAACATTTAAGAAGCAGGTATACTGTAAACATGTAAAATCCTCATTTCTCTGTATCATGTGCATACACATATATACATCACTGAAGATTTATATCAATACATCTCCAGTGGTTATAAACCTGGCAAGGGAGAAGGTAGAAGAAAGAAGTAAGTGATGACATAATTGGGCCAGTGAAGAAGCTGTAAAATTCCATATAGTGTGCCTTTGAAAAAGCAGCTGACCCATGTAATGCCTTGTTTAGATTAACTCCCAGCTTTCCTTAAACCTGCATATAATTGTGTTTAAAGATGTGCCAGTATCATTAAGATTTTAGCTCTGTTCAGTTTTTTGAACACCATTTGCAGCTCTTTCTATGCCTGTTATCAGGGCATATCCGCGTTTTAAATACAGGCAGTGTGGAGTGTATCCTCTTTGAAAACTGTAACCTTTAATTTCCCCAGTATGAATGATCCTTTAATATCTCTTTATTTCAAGTCATAGTAAAGATGAACAAAAAAGGAGCTGCTTGGCAGAATGCTGTATGGAAAATTAATTTACAAACTTCATTAAAGGGAGGATACAAATAATACTGTTAATTTCTGTATTTAAAAAACAAAGCAAAACAACCCAACCAAAAAAACAAATGCAAAGAAAACCCCCACCCCTAGTTCTCCTGACTAGTCTGTCCTCAGCTTGTAGGGTATGCCATAAATATTTGTATGCTTGTAGATTCATCCTCTATTCTAATATTTCCATCTGCAAAAATGGAGGTCACTTTCTATTTTCTTAGCTTGAATCATGTTATGGACTCATTTTAGTGTGTGATTCTCATATAGTTTCTTGGTTTTGCATTAGTTACCTTGATTTATTATTAAATCCTCTCAATTTTAGATATGGTCTTTTCAGCTTAGTATTTCATCTCTAGAACTGTATAAAAGGAAATTTTTTATGCTTTTGAAACTTAAATATGGGGAAATACTTATATTGCAGAGAATTCTTTCATATATTTATAGTTAATGTTTCAAAATCAGTTTTGTATCTCTCCTAGACTATACTTGATTGTGCTTTGGATGCTTGCAGTAAGATTTTGTACAGACTTGTATAAGTCTTAAATTACCTGTGAGGTAAAAACTTAAAATCTGTATTTTGCAGCATTTATAAAGGCTGCTCTAACTGAATTATTTTTACTTAATCTCAAATGTTGTTTATCATTACTCAAAGCAGGTTTTGTGAATGAAGGATAAGACAGCTAATAACTGCCTCCCTGTCCTTGACAGCATTTTCCATGGAGTTGCTTTCATTCTTTAGTCTGATGCAAGATTTTTTTTTTCACCTGTTTGTGCATTTCATCCAACAGTGAATCAAAACAGAGGAGGAAAAGGTGATGATAAACACAGAAAACTGCCATAGAGATATTCTTTATTATCTGACAATCTCACAATTGTATTTTTCAAGAGAAATTTTTATTGGTAGATCCCTTTACAGCTAGATGAAGCAAGAGTAGAGGGAATGCTTTCAGTATGGGGTGTATGTTATAGCTTGTTACTAAGTCTGTGGAAGGGCTGGAAGACTAAAGCTGAATGTGAGAATTGAAAGACTTGTGAACAGCCTTTGAGAATCTCTAGTAGTAGTAACTAGTAGTATTTTAACTTGTAAAGCAAGAATACAGTCAGGAAACTGGATCAATTTTCATCATGTATGTGAGTAGTAGGAAGGGTGAACAGGTGCAGATGAGATTTTTACAGCTGTAGCAGTACTTTCCGAAGATCTTAATAAGATGTGGCAAACGTATTAAAGTAGACCTGGAAATTTCAGTTGAATGTTATTTTTGATGTACTTTTTTTTCCTCCAAGCTGTTTCAGAGTTTATATGGGCTTTTTGTTTGCTGTAGGTCTTACTTCTGTATATATGATGAAAAAGGGAGGTACTTCTAGAAGATACTTCAAAACAAAGGATTTATGGTGGCTTAGTATAGGTGGTGGTGTTTCTCTAGTTGCATCCTAGGGGCAGTGTTGCTATTCTCCATTTTTCAGGTTTTAAACTTGTTTCAGAGTTGTGCCACCAATTTGAAAATTGCATAAATTGAGTTCAGAAAGTCTCTTCATATCTTCAATTTAGCTATTTACAGAAGTTGAAAACATGGTTACCCTCAGTAATGACAAGTCACATGAATAAAAAGAGAGTGCTTTGTCAAAGAAAATGTGGTTGCTGTTGTGTCATGCTGAGAAGTCCAGCTTCTCATGTCATCCGAGGAAATAAAATACCTGCTGTTGGTGGAATCGACTTTCAGCTCTCTGCTCCAAGTAAAGAACAATATAGAATTTAGGGCCTGCACCTTGTGTATCTGCTGGCCAAATGTAGGTGCCAATAACTGTTTGAATGGACCTTTTTCTGATATCTTTTATAGATGTGTTCTCTGCATGCCATGGTGTACCTTGAACTAAGGATTGCTACACTGCTTGGTATTGCATTGTTTTTTAAAGATAGGAAGAATTCAGGTTTCAGAGGTTTATAAAAGGAGTAGTTTAGCACTTAAGGCAGATTGTTGTAGCTGCTGAGAAATGTATCTCTCTAGCTGATAACGTGATTTTCAGAAAATGTTCCTCAGCACTGCAGCTGTGGCTGCTCTTTGGAAATGGTCAGTGTATAAGCAGACTAAATCATCGATGTATGTGTACATAAAAACAAAAGGTTTAAAAATATTTCATGTTGAAAAGCAACCTTTGTTACTGTTACAAGATTTGTATTCTTTACAGGCTAATCTGGAAATCAGAATTATCTGTTTGTTAGTCTGTGTATTGGTAGTGAAGTGTTCCAGCCTTTAGAAATTACTGTGATCTTGATAATGCCACAACAGAGTAATGACCGTAGCAGTCAGTAGGAAGCTAACAAAGTTTTGAGAATGGGAGGGGAAAAGAATAATATCACCTCTGTCCTCGGCAAAAATCCCAAAACCCAACCCCCCTGAAATGTTAATGTATCTTGTTTAAGTGTACGTAGACATATGGATAGCATACCCGTGTGTCAGAACCCCACCTATAATAATGCTGTGCACTTCACAGAGTGTAATAAGTACGTCTTTTCAAATCTATCTTTCAGCTTAAGAAGTAGCTCAAGTTGTAAACAACAATAGTGCTAGTAAAGTCCTTTTAAAAGAAAGGACTACACATACCTGGTTATCAATGTAGTAATAGCAAGTGTATACTTGCTATGACCTTTTGGGGAACAATTTGTGACCTGGATTTGCAGATGGGTGTAGGTGAAATGTAAAAATCCAGAAGAGAACGATGTGTCTGTTCTCATTGATTTAATGCACTGGTTCTCTTTTTGATTAATTTATGAGACTAAAATGTACTGTGTATAATATGTATTGTATTTCAACAAGTGACTGAAAAAAATTTTTTTAAAGTGGGCCTATACCTTTCATTTACTGCACTCAGGCCACCAAAGGCAATGCTATTAAGGAAGAGCATGCTTTAACAGCAAGCTAAGCAGGGACTAAGGGTAAGATTATTCAGTAAATTATTTCATGGTAATGATCACTGTAAATAAGGAACTAGTTTATTCTCGATGTTGTACCAGAAACCATAGCCTAAAGCTAAAATGGAACTAACTCTTGAGTGACTAGAGATACCACTTTATTTCTTTTAGCCTGTTCTAAAGCATTCACAGCTAGGAACTGCATGATGGAAGTGCCGTATAATTATGGTATTGAACTGGAGCACCTGATCATCCTTTTGGCTTTAATGTCTCACGACGCTTTAACTCTTGCTGTGCCTTTAAAATTTTCTAACAAAGATAGTAAATGTTCCACACTCAGCTGTGGTGTAGAAACCCTTATCAGCTCATTTTGTGCAAGCCTCCAAGCACCTATAGCGCATTGTTGGTGTCTGATGCAGGATTTGGGTAGTGGTTGCAGTTATATGGAGGAGTCTTCATTTTCCACTGAAGCTAGATAGACTTTCTCATGAGAGAGATTTAGAGGTTATAAATGTTTGGCAGGCAGGGATTTTAATGATCCCATACGTGCAAATGCTAGAGTATTGGCTGTGGTAGTTCAGTGTTGGTTACCTCATGAATTTGTTAGTACCCACTGAATGAGGACTTCTGTCTTGGGTGCTGTGTAGAGGTCAAGAATGGGGCTCATAATAGTTCAAATGCAATATTATGCTTTAATAACTAAATGAAATTTAATTAATTTTTTTTTGCACTTGCAAAGTAAGATCTTGAACACTTTTTAAGGTAAAAAAGTCTCGCTAAACTGGTTCACCATTTTCTTTACAATTTCTTTAAATTATTTTGGTGTCATTTTTCATATGTCAGGAATTACTCCTTTTTTTAATTTTTTTTCTACTCTACGGTCTTAAGTTACGCTTATGGGTCTTGACTTCAGCTGTTTTAACCTTTATTTTTTAATAATTCAGTTAGTAATTTTCCAGACTTTTCGCTAGTCTTTTTATCATAATATTGAAAGTTAAAATGTACATTCAGCCTAAACATTACTTCTGTATATTTAAAATAATGCTATACAGATTATTTAAAAAAACCCACCGCAACAACAAGAAAATAATTTGAATGGGGCTCTGTAAAAGCAGGAATATGTTTCAGTCTGAGCATTGCTCCATATGTGCTTCATATATGAAGCCAAACATTCACCACTCAGCTAAGTGTGAAAAACTCACATGTAGTAGGTATGTATGTCTGTATTTGGCCACTTAGGCCAATGTGTGTTGTCATGTTTTTTCTTTGTATTTGTGTTCATACTACTGTTTTTGAGATGTTCAGTGTTGGTGGAACTTCATTATTAAGTACCTTTGACAGTCAGGAGACATGTTTTAAGTGTCATAGGCATTCAGGCTTGAAGTAATTTTGTCAGCTTGTTTCCTCTTGCAGTGCGCGGTTAGGGATGGTCCAGAACAGTTTAAGCTCTGTTGTTTAGCAGAGAATGGCTACCTAAACAAACCACTCTACAATTAACCTTCCTTGCTGGGGTTGTACAAACTGCAGTGGATACAGGGTAGGAAGAAGTAAAGCAGTTTGAGGTTTTGTTTATCATCAAGGATTAGAAATTCAACACATTTTTTAAGGTGACTGTAATCTTTGAATAACAACAAATGTAGGTACCACTGATGCTTTTTTTTTTAATGACTCAGAAAACTGTGCTTCATATTTAATAAAACTTATGGAGTATCTTGATCAGCTGTTTATATACTTTTGAATAACCCATTCTTTTAAATACAGTGGAGGAGTACAGTTTTATAAATTGCTGAAACAGGCAGCAGAATATCCCATAAGTTTAGACATAACAAAGATAGGAAAGGTCCCACAGCCTCTTTTAGACTTAACAAAGGTATGGAAGGGCCCACAGCCTGTTAAAGCAGTAATTTATAGACAGTGGTTTTGGTAAGGTATAGATTTGTTAACAGCTGGAAGTTGGTTGTGGAGTGTTTTATAATGTCCTGCTTAAGTGTGCTAAACCACTTGGCCAGGCAGATTGTTTGAGCTTGTGTGTGATTTAAATACTTGTCCAGCCTCCTGTTTGTATGTCTTTTGGGGGGGGGGGGGGGGGGGGAGGGGTTGTTCTAATTAGCATGGATATCCAGCAGGAACTTTTCAGGGCTCTGATTTCTTTGTGTGTAATCAAGATTTGAACTTCTCCAGAAGTCATTTAAGCAACAGTATCGAAGTACTGTGCTAAGCACTGGGGACAGTACTGAAAGCTGCTGAAAACGTGGATACATGTTCAACAGTAGCCTTATTAGTGCCTTAATGCATTTAATAATAGATTTTTTTACCACTACACTATAGTTTTTCAAGATGAGTTATGCAGGTAAGATAATTTCAGCTTAGGGTGCTTATTTTTGTTGGTGCATTCCTATAAGATGAGAAGGTGCAAATCAAATGTAAGTTACACCATTTGCAGACGCTGCTCTTTTATTTGACCCATGAGACTATAGATTGCAATAACAGTCCTAGTTACTGGTAACTGAGTGTTAATCTTCTGTGCTTGTGTATCTAGTCAGTAGTTTTTGTAATTGCATAGTGTTAAGTTTCTGAATTTAGCATCTGTTGAGAGTTGCTTGTGCTTGGTTTAGAAATGGTATTTTTTCTTTACATTGTAAACAAATGTATGGTATGGACATAACTTCTAAGGTTTTTCCAGTAACTTTGACCTCCTTGTGCAATACAGAGGGATGAAATCCCTGTCAAGATGAGAAAAAATGTAAATGTCTTTTAAACTTTTTCTGACCTTTGCTTCACCCAGCTCCATCACAGTTGTATATAGAAGACACAGGTAGTGTCTGGCAGACATAACTTACATACAAGAAACTGCAGAAATCAAATAAAGATGCAACCATACTAAATTTGTATTTCTATATATTTAGTGTTGTTACAAGCTTGTAAGGAAGATGGTGATTAAAAGTTAACCTGGTAACTCATGTATGGTTGTTTTCACTTCCTATTGTGACTGCAATTTTGAGATATTTCTCTTTTTAAAGAGGCACAAGTGAAAACTTCTCAGGCAGAATCTAAATTGTGAGTGACTTGTTTGGCATTATATTGCCACTGAGTTGGGGTAAGCATAGTAATAAAAATAACTTCTAGATTTCCTGGAAGATTATTTTCAGCTTAGTAATTTTACTGCATATATATGTCAAAGTATCATAATGTGTTTTTGTACCATGTGAAAAGATTCCATATGTCTCTGAGGAAGCTTTCCTGTGGACTTTAAACAGCATTTTAATTCTTACCTCTAGGTTGACTCTGACAGAAGTGAAATGTTTTTTTCCCTCTAGGGTTTCATGAGGCTTCATGCTGCAATGCCTGCCCTATAGAAAGGCACGTAAGGGAAGCAGAACAACTTAGAATCATAGAATAGTTAGGGTTGGAAAGGAGCTTAAGATCATCTGGGTCCAACCCCCCTGCCATGGGCAGGGACACCTCACACTAAACTTGGGATGTTTCTTGATTGTTGTGTGTGTAGAAATTTGTGCATGGTGTTAGCTGTCATTGTCCCTTTGTCACTTGCAGTATGGGGTTCTCAAACTCTGAGTGTCCCTGAAATCTAGCAAGGATTTTGTAGTAAGAGTTAGTTTATATTCAGCATTCCTCTTTGCTTGTTACAAGCTGTTTAGCGAAAATCTTGACCTGGCCTTAACTTGAAATGTCTGGTGAATATCTTGATTAATTTCTTGATAATTTATTTGGTCTAAAATTCTGAATGCTGCCTATCTATATACGTGTATATAAGAACATACAAGGCTTAGTTCTTTAAAAAAAAAAAAACAACCCCCAGACAACTGAACAAACTTGCTGGTGAGAGAAGGAACAATTGCTGCTCTTATTGTTTCATTTCTTGCATTCATACAAAATAAGATCAAGTAAATGTAAAATAGAAGGAACCATGAGTTAATGTCTACATATTTTAAGTACTTGTTAAATAATTTACTGTAGCAGTCAAATGAATTTGAGGTATAAATGTACCTCTTTAATCTGTTGAATGAGGTTATTATGTTAAGAATGGATCAGCATATTGCACTGCCAAGTGTTTCTTTAGTAGGCCTAATATCCTAAATTGGGTGAAATGGTAAGTTACTCATAAATGTTCAGGGACTGGTGCAGGATGTGCATATGCCTGCATGTTCTGTTCTTTCTTTCCAAGTTTGTGATACTCTTTCCAGTTCCATAATTGCTTGTGAAAGGGAGGAGTTCCCAAGCACATATTTGATTGGAGGGAGAGGTGGGAGGAATGAAAGTGTGAAATGTTTATGATGGTGATTTTGGTTTTCTTCTTTCTTTTTCTGGTGAGGAAAGGGATTTTAATCTTTGAAATGGTATCAGGCATGTGTGTGTTAGAGCCAAGTATATGCAGTTCTTGGCATGACAGCGTCTTCTTATTTATGAGCTGGTAGCTAAAAAGGCCTGGTTGTGAACTGGGGCTCTGCTTTTCTGGCTGCTTTATAACGAAAAGCAGAAAAGGCAATCCTAAAGGACTTGCTGTTTGATGTCCATATAATTTCTGAATTGGTTTTGAAATGGCGATGCTTTAAAGCAGGCAAAATCTTAAATGCTTTTAGTGGTTTCTGAAAAACCAGAGCAGCAAAGCAAGATAGTCTGTCTATTCTTGTAGAGGTATACCCTGTTAATAATGAAGTATACCATCTCTGGAATACTGCTGCATTGAAAATTGAGAGGCTGTTCTGTCATGAAAGCATGGGTTAATCTCTTTTGTAAGGTTTCACAGACTGCTCTTGGGATGTGTAGATTCTTAGTGCTGCTTGTTTATGCTGGAGCATGGTGAAGTAAATGAGCAGTCTTTTTATTTCATTGGAAATTAACATGTAAATGGAAGATGGTGGCTTGCATGAAGATATTTTATAGCTTCCAGAGAGTTCTGTGATCTGTGGAAGAGAGAAAATAAGTAATAACAAGTTACAGCAGGCTGTTGTGGCTAGCAGTACTTACCTTTACTTTTTGCATTTGCCTGACCAGAATCCAATCTCTTGGAATGTTTAATATGTATATTTACTGTCTAAATACTTAAAAGATTTAGAACATGCTTTTCAGTGCCTGTGAAGTTACTGGATAAAAGTGTTTTCTCTTAAAGTATTACAAGCAGTCCTCCAAAGAATTCTGTAAAGGATGTTGAAATTGTGTGAAGCATTTGTAGGTATTTCCAAATAGAGTTTTGTCTTGATATTTTTCTGATGCAAAAATTAAAGCCATGCAAACTTCCCTCTTAATACTTCTGAACTGGGGAGATGTTTAAGGAAGCTTGCGTATTCTAATCGCAGAATATGATAAACTAGATAATTCTTAATGCTCCAGGAACATCTATATTTTACAAATATGTAGAATGTCTTACTCATGTTAATGTTGCAAGAACAAAAAAAAAGAAAACACTGAACACTGGGATAACTTCTTAAATAATGCATGTTGTGTTAGATTGATGATCAAGTCAGATCAATGTAACCATGCAGTTATCCAAAATTCCAAATACCCTTTGTTTAGTGCTTCTATATCGGCTTTAAAAATCCTTTTATTTGGTGAATTTACAGGTATTCTTTAGAATTCCTTCCTCAAAGTTGCTCTTTGAGTCAGATAGCTCTGGAACAGAAGTACTTTCTAGGCACTAGACCTGGTGTCTGTGACATGGGAGAAGGTTGGTATCTTCTGGTTTAAGCCTATAGCCTTTGTGGATGAAGACTAACCTTCCTATGTTTTTGTTCCTGTGATCACTAGACCAGTCATATAGATTACATTCATTGAATAATGCTGCCATGTGGGTTTGCACAATTTTGTTCAGCAGTTGCATGTTTTTCAGCCACTGATTTATGTTTTCTGCTTCTATTGAAAGAGGCAAGGTGTAAAAACAAAGTCCTTACAGAAATCATGAGGTTGCCAGAAAGATCTGCATTTTGCCTCAGAAATAGTTAAAAGAAGTAGTTACCACTGGTAGTCTTGCCTGCCTAAAGTGACCACAAAAGAAATGTATCAAACATAATTGCTGGGAAAAACAGGCTTTTTTTTTTTCCTTTATAAAAGAAGATCTAGGCATGTCTGAATACTATTTAGTTATAGTGTCTGTCAGTGAATGTGACTAGTTTCTGTAGGATTGTCTTTAAGTGATAAACAAAGGTTGTTTGTAATCTCAAACTGGTAAGAAATGGTTTGAAATGCAGTATCTGAAAAGAGATTTGCATGTTTTTTCTGGTGATATAAGCAGCTTTTTTCTCTCTAAGTATATTGATGTTAGTAGTTGAATTAAGATTGCAGAGGCATGAAATGTGAAAATTAAGACTCTCTTCAGTTCTGGCTTTTCTGAAAAATAAAATGAAAGTCATGTATAAAACATGGCAGTGAACCTCTAAAAAGCCAGGATGGTTGCTCTTTGACTTGGCAGCTTGATCTTTAAGGGATATACTTGTGTTAATTCATCTGCTTAAGTAATGGATAACAATAACAGTGAGCTGCTGATGAAGGAAGCTGAATAGAGCCCTGTGGAGAACTTGAAAATCCTGAATTATTTTTTGGAACAGTTTATAGTGGAGATTCTGAACCTTCAGCTTTCTACAAGAAAGGTATTTAGAAACATATGTGCTACTGTTACCATCTATGCAAATTGTTGGGAAGAGATGGAAGAGTTTCTCTCTTTCCTCTTGATGGCTTATAGCTAGAGGCCCACTGCCATAGGAAGAAGTGACTAGTGGAGAAGCATTTTACCACCTGGAGTGGGTTTTGCAGAGTGGCTGGTATGCTGCAGTGGTGTTGGGATGCTGTAAATCCTTGGAAGTGACTGTTCTAATTTATGCTTAACTGCTGAGGCCAGCACCTTCCAGAAGTATAAGTAATAGAAGCAATTGGTTGATGTTAGTTGAAGATTTATGTGCTTAACATTTTATGTGCGTGCAGATAGCATTTTAAGATTTCCTAGTGTATTTGCTTTTCTTGATGTGAACTGTTTGTGTTGTAGCTTCACCGTATTACTGTTTCAAAAGTTTGTTCTGCTCCTTTCCGGATAATGTTGGCAAAAAGCTGTGCAAGTGTTGCAGGGTTCTGCTGCTTGAATTAATGCATTGTGTTTCTAAACCTCAGAATGTGTCTTGCAGTATTCCTGCTTTAGCACTGTGTTGTGTGCATTTTTCATTTTTCTGGTTTGGCTTGGCATCTGCCATTCTTTGTCTAACAACTGCTGATGAATTGTAAATCCTTTGGTTCAGGAAAATAAGGCTGGCTGTTGGTGAGTGAGAAGTAATGAAAGGGGGTAAGAAAAAGGATGGTAATGAGCGAATTAAGTTTTTAACTAAGTTTGGGTGCTGCTAATTCCACTTGTCAGACTGTGGGAAGACCTCTATGTTATTTTGCCTTCTTTATTTTCCTGGAGAGTCACTCTTATCCAGAAGCCCTTTGTGTTTTAAGCTAGGTTTGCTTGCTTGTAGTGTTTGGTGCCAGGAGGAAGTGGAGCCAGTGTTAGGGCCAGTGGCTTTCCTTTTCTCTTACTTCACACATATCTTTAAGTACTGCAAATTGTCTTTTTCTGGTCACTTTTGCTTTCCTAAGGATTTTCCACTCATACCTGCTATTACTGTGGTGAATTAATATGTTTGAGTTAGAAATCTGTTGCCAAATGTGCCACTGTGGTCATTTAGTTTTGGTGTAGACAGCAGATACAAAGCCCAGAATGCCCATTTTGTAAATTAAATGTGCACTTTTAACTCGAGACTTTAAAAACAAAAAGCTAATGAGTTCATGCCTGCTGTGTTGCTGGAGCCTGTCCGACAACATCTCGGAATTCAATTGTGGTGGTGTATTTTTTTATTTTTATTTTTATTTTTTTTATAAATGACTGAAGATGATCTACAGGGATTAGAAGGAATTCAAAGTAATACCTAAATTAAGAAACAAATCTCTAAAGCTGAATGGTAAACCTACATCAGACTTCCAATTGAGACAGTGACTCAGAAGGAGCCTAAAGCTATGATAACACACCCACTTTTTTTGTACTTTAAATTATAAATGAGAACTAGTTCAGAACAAGATCTGGACCTTATGTGCCCTCAAATAATTTGGGAACAGGAGGACATGAGTAAAATTGCCTTGGCTAATTTTAAAGCAGGTTTTTGTCTGTGGAATGTATTGCCACAAGAGTCTGTGGAGGCCTAGAAATTAGCAGCACTTAAAAAGAAATGTGTATGTGTGTGTATGATTATGTTAGAAATCATGCAGAATTATGATAGTACGTGAAAAATTGAATGCCTTTTTTCTTCAGATTTTGTGACTACTTCTAGTGAAATCAGGGAAAGCAAGTACATCTTTGAGCTAGATATGCTGTAGCTGCTACTTTCACCTTTTTTCAGTGACTTGTAGAGTACTTCACGCTGGCAACTGCTGAAGTGAGGATACTGCACCGTACCTCCTTCTTCCAAACAGGAATCAACTACAACTTAAGTTTCTTTTTATTTAACTTTACTGAAAATAGTATTGATGTATGAAGGTAGGAGAGGAAATTGAGTCAAATGGAAAAACAGGTGCAGAAAGTGGCCATACATACCCTTGGGTGTTGCTTGTAGAAATGTGAATGATAGCAATTGATCCATGGCTGCTAAAAGCTAGCTGTGATGCAGTGATGGGTCATGACTTTATGGAGTAGCAAAAGTTCAGAGGTTTTTGCATTTTTAAAGTAGGGAAAGGTGTAACAACTGCCCTACTCTAGCAAAGCACAGGTCAGAAATTAAGATGTCATGTAAGCAGAAACAGGATATTTACAGTTTCATTAACAAAAACACTTGCAATTGTTATTTTGCAGGAAGCTGTTCTCGTGCTTGAAAAATGTAATGGTCAGCACAGCAATGGCTGAAAAGAGCATTTTGGATGCTATAGCACTGGCGTTACAGTCCCATTGGCGAACATCCAGGAGGCCTGTAAAAAAAAATGCTTTAAATGTTAAACAAAGCTTCAAAAGGCAGCTTCTGATGGCTATACTCTCTAGAATTTATAAATGGTATGCCTATTTAACAAGATACTGGAGAGTGAGCTAAAAGTTCCATCAAGACACACTAGATAGCAACAATTCTTATTGGCAGTGCAAAATAATTAAATATAGGAACACATGTAGGGCAGCTAGTTGTGAAGAATAACTGAAGTTGTACAGAGTATATTGGTAGCTGTACCAGTGAGGTAAAAAGAAATGAACTTCAACAGCTGACTTTTCCTCTTCTCCCTGCTTGTGTATTTTCAAATGTTTGGTTGTATGTCAGGATATACTGTAGGCCTTTCTTGGTCAGTTCTTCATAACAGCTAAATATGTTTGCATGTTTGTGATGGAATTGAAGTATGTTGTTTGTCCTTTTGCAGGATACTGCAGGTAGGAGGAGGAGGAGGGATGGACTTTAGCAGCTTCTTTGCCTGCTTCTGCCAAGAGTCACCCCTGGTAGTTGCATCCTGCCCCAGGGGAGGAAAGATGCCTTCTGTTGTGATAACCTCTCTTAGAGTGTCTGTGGATAACTCCATTAGCTCTTGCTAATGAATAAATAGGCAAGTAGCAAGCACTTGAAATTGCCAGCTTCTCAGTTTTACTGCTGCCTACAAAGGACTTTGGATAAAAGATTTGAAATGCTTTCTGCGTTTCCCCTTCCCATTTTCAGATAAATGCTGCTGGTAAAGTTGCTCTGAACTGTCTTCACAGTAAAAAAAAAAACAAACCAACAAACCAAAAACCAACAAAGAAAGAAACAACAAAAAAACCCCAAACCCTCCAAAACAAATGAAAAACCCCACCGAAACCAAACAAAAAAAAAACTACCAAAAACCAAACAAATAATAAAAAAAAATGAGAAGAGAACAGGATATTTTGGCTCAATTCATGCCTGTGTGGGTACATTTGCAAACAGGGCATTAATAGTACTGTAAAGAGTGTTGCCAGGACTCCAAGGTCTGACATATTTTCAAAACATTCCCTCATCAAAGTACATTAAATGAGTAACACTAGTGAGGAATTTCACTTTATGCTACTACTAAATTCTGGAGCATGTTTTTCAGGACTTTCAGATTTCTGCAGTCGGTGGTGTATCTGATGCTCTGCAGATCAGCAAGCACGTCGGAGGTCACTAAGCCCTAAAGGAGACAAGTAATCTACTTAGGGTATTTTTTTTCTGACTTTATTTAGAACTTTTGGTTTGTAATATATTGAAAGTAGCTTACTTTGTATTTCTGTGTTCATCCATCCAGCAGCAGAATAAAATGTGCATATCTTGTGCAATCTACAAATAAATGTTTTACTTAACGAACTTTTACTTATGGGAAGGACTTAAGTCAAAACCTGGAATAAGACAAACCCCAGGTACCGTATCTGTCTGTTTCTCTCCTTTTATCATATGGCTGTTGGCTGAACATTAGTGTTGTATTTGATCTACAGCAAATACAGGAATCCTATTTTAGAAGCTGGAGGAGTCTGCAGACTTTCCAGGTGTTATACTTGGTCTTTGGAGAGGATGTTTGATTAGATTTTAAGGCAGTGTGATGTGGATTATACAACAATAATGCAATTATGTTGCAGGTTAGCAGTGGAATGAGTAATAAATCAGATGCAGGAAGCCTGTTGATCTTGTTTTAATCATGAAAAGTTTGGCAAAGCTTACTCTTTTTAATTCTTAAGTTAATCACATTAACTAAGGCCAATAAATTACTTTTAACATTTTCAAGATATCAGGTACAAACTGTCTCATATGTTCCTCATTGGCTGCAACATCAGGTAGTATTGGAGGGTATTATTGGCTTAAAATACAAAATTCAAAAAAGAGTGTAATACACTCCAAGTCATTGCACAGCATGTCTAATGTATAAAACCAGTTAGCAAATGTGAGTTTGCTTAGTGTTAGTGCCTTGGCATGGGTTTCTGTATTTAATCCATTTTCTTGTCTGTAACCTGGTTTATGTAGTAAGTTCATCTAAACTTATCTTTCCTGTGCCTTGATGAAGTGTCTTCAATATGAGATTATAAACTGCTGCGTAACAGTAAAATAGGATTAGCCAAGTGTTCTGTTTATACTTTACTACTGTCCAGGAAACTTATTTCTTTCTCATGCTAGATGTGTTTGAAATTTGCATCATGTTGTGTAGGTGATAGTGTAAAATGCTGTGTTCATGTGAACACAAAGGTGATGAATTAATTGTTCAGTTAGTTTTGAGTATCTTGCACTTCTCTGGGAATGGGCGCAACATTGTTGGAAGTGGAATGAAATACCCATAAAGGAATAAATGTTAGTGCCTGCCATGTGCCATATCGTCCTCATATATATGAGAACAGACATGAGTATCTTGCATTCTTGGAGGATAAAGTGTGTGCTAAAAATTGGGGAGGAGGATACAGCCACATGGAAAAACTACTTATGTGTAGCTTTACGCTTTAAGAAAATGTACCTGACCCTCTCTAATATAACTTTATCTCTTAAAGCATCCTATCAGAAAGGGGTCTGAAGAAGTTAGTGACTTCATTGGTCTGTGGGGGTTATTTTGCACTTGTTCTGTGTCATGATAAAGACAGCTATTTGTATATTGCTGAGCAATGCAGGACAGCAGGGCCTTTGAAGATCAGGACTATAAGCTTAGCTGCAGGGGAAATTTCCTATGCTCATGAAGGTGGTTAAGTAGCCAAAATACAGGACAAAGAAGGGGTTCTGATAATCAAGACTGAAAGGAATATGTTCCTATGAAAGAAATATTTTGGTGAGGAATGTTTATTAACGCTTGTGGGTGAGGAGAGGCTGGTAGGAAAATAAAGCCAAATCCACTGACTAAATATATCTTCTTCCTTCAGATACTAGTGTGTGATTGGTTTAGCCCTTTGTTTTGAGCTGCTGTATTTGGTATGTTCAAGTTTGTCTAATTAGAGTGTCAAGCTCCTTTTTCAGAAGCGTTTTGCACACTCATTGACTAGGGCTTTTTTGCTGATCTTCTAAGCATTAATCTTTTATCTTCCATATTTATGGTACTGTGCATGTAGGAATTCTATATGTATTGTGCTGCTTCCTGCATGCAACAGTATATGCCTACGATGAACAACTCAACAGTATAAGAGCCTAAACCGAAAAACCCACGTAATTCTGTAGGACACTGGCTGCTGGGTTGGATAAGTTTATAAATCTAATTAGTCTAATAACTTAATGCCAGCAATTTTAGTAGGTACCTTTTGCAAAACTGTTATGCAATCTGTGATGATTTCAGTGTGTTTGAAGAATGCAATATTGGTTAATAGGCTGTGGGGATGGATGGAATGGTATTGCTGCTGGATCAGGGCTTAAGATAAGGTGTTCCTGCTATGCTACTTAGTTTTAAGCAGTTAATAAAAGGAGTTAATTGTTAACTTTATTTTGCCTTTGAAAAGAATTGTCACTGCTGTTTGTATTTTGGAAATGATCACACTTTTGTAATTAGGGGTTTGAGACTAATAGAAGGCAGTGATGAAATGGATTGCCAAGTTTCTGGTACTGCTGAGTATTTAGATACTTTGATTTGGTTAATTGATGTGGCTTAAATACTTTTTAAAACCGTATATCAAAATGGTATCAAAGTTCTTTAAAAAATGAATCATGTAAGCAGAGTGAGGATGAAGACAAAGCTCAGGGAAAAATATAAGGAAGCTAGGAAAGCTTGGTGCATAATTTGTACTGTGTAAATTTTTTTGAAATCAGTGACTCCTGATGTCAGTGCCCTTAAAAAAGGCAAAAGAGAACAGAAACACTTGAATGTAATACAGATCTCTGGAAAAATCACTACTTATATTAGTGACAACTTTAAAATAGGAACTGCTAAAATCCAGAAGCCAAATACCAGATGGAAAAGTAGAAATTCAGTGATAGTGTTTACTGATTATTCATTGGAACTAGATTGAAATGCAAGAATATTTGCATTGTTTGAAGTTCATATGAAAAAGATGAACTATTCTAAGGGCAGTAAACCTGATTCAGATACTGATTGTCTGATCCCACATGCTTTTCAGTTGCCACACAAAAGACCCTTACATTGCATTCCAACATCAAAACAAGCTCTTAAATGCTTTTGTTTGTGCTGATAGTTTTCATCCTCTGAAGGCTAATATAATCAGTTCAAATAATTAGCTGTGTAATAGAAAGCCTGCTTAATTAAAAAAGTCCCAACACCTGAGGCTTAATGCATGAAAGTCCCAGCTGTGGAGGGCAATGGACAAACAAATCTTTTCCCTAACTCTTTAATTGATACTTGATCATTCTTGTAATCCTAATTAGAACTAGGAAAAGGATTCTTAAAATATTTAGCATTTATGATGTTAAAGTTACTCTGTTCTGTATCTAGGTGGGATTAATTTCAAACCCTTTGACAAATGGTTATTGTTTCTAACTATTTGGAACCCGTTTCTCCATGGAGGAAAAGGATGAGTGATGTAGCCAGGGAAGAATTTTCTGTTGGAATTTACTCATAGTTGTCTAAAAATTCATTGAGATTTTGTACTGCAACTGCTTATTTATGATTTTTTTTTTTCTCTGAATGGCTCTCTAAGGGAACATTAGCAAGAGGGGGAGAAATGTGGATTTTCATAGTTTGACAGAATTGACTGTATTAGTTCTTTGAACATGTCATCTAACTCTTGCACCAGGAAACCCCCAAAATGGGAATCTGGATATCTTCCCCTTGAGAATTTTGATTTTTTTTTTTTTTCACAACTTTGACTTTTGTTTGAGTAGTTTCTTAAACTTTTTATATCCTTAAGGTTATCAATAGTGTAGCTTTAGCTGAAAGCATACATGTACTTAAGAGTTTTTATTTAAAACAGTGGAATTATTCAGTGTCATTTTACATCTCCTGGTTGCAGTTTAGTGTTTTCTTCATCATTAATGTGGCTATTAGTTTATAAAAACTAGAACAGACATCTTTGCTTTAAAAATCTCCAAGCCTTTGATGTTTAAAGCTTTACTCTATAATACATAATACAGAAATGCAATATGAAATGCCCATGATAATTTCAAAATCTTTGTCACAGTTTAAATAAATAACTGGTTTTAAAGGGTCTCGAGTGACTGTAGGAGGAGCATTTTTGTCTCCTTAATTCTGCTTGTGGGGCTCAAGTTAATACAGCTCAACACTTAAAAACTCAACCAACCTCATGGTAATATTCATGCTTCAAGAGGGTTAAATTATTTGCTTTCTTGCTCTTTTGGTTTATTTAGTGGTCTTGCTATGGGTTTCTCTTCAAATGCAATGTGTCCCAAAGCATCCTGATGAAATTCTCTTGAAGTCAATGAAAAAAAGTACCCCTGAATATCACTTGCTATCTTTGCTCTTTCTGGAACCGGCTCTTTGAAGCTTCTGTTTTTGTTCACACTTTCCTTTTTCATGTCTCCTGGTGTTTCCTGGGTTAAGTCATACAGAAAGATAAAAGAAAATTCACATATTTTCTGTAGCTGTCTCTTGGCTCTTCTGTTTCAAAGTGAGTAGTTATAAATTAAATACAGTTATTGCACAGATTCGGGGCAGCCTCACTTGGAGAATAATTTGCCATCTTTGCTAAATGCTTTGCAGTCTTGAAACTAAACCTTTAAGTAATGCAAGCTTATTATGCGATACCCTAGTTTGTGTATAGATTTTTAGTTATGAATCAATAACACTGTGCCTGTCAGTGAAGGTATGCTATATTGCCTGGAAGAAGCTCTCAAAAACTAGAGAAAGGTCTCCCCTAAATTGGGAAATACCAAATGGTGACATGTGTAAACAGGAAAGTTTACAATTTGATAATGAGGTGTCAGAATGATATGTTAAATACAGTTACATTAATGGCCTTGTGGCACACTGTGCTTCAGTGAATACATGATAGTTCCTGTAAAGAAAAAGCCTGCTTTTCCGAGATTAGTATAGAGGTATCTTATATGCAGCTTCTCTTGCCCACAATGAAGTACCATAGTTACCCACCTCTTAAAAAATGGGTAGGAGGAGGGGAAGCTGGTCTCTTAATTCCCAGCACCATTTGCTTCTGAGTTTCAGAAGTTTCAGCTTCGTATTCCATTTGTAGCTTGTTAGTTTTTCCTGCCAGCTTGCCCTGCTTTGAGCAGTGAGGTTGGACTAGGTGATCCCCAGAGATTCCTTGCAACTTCAATTAGCTGGTGATCCTGGGAGAAATTCAATACACTTGTTCTTTTAGACTGTATTACTTATGCAACAAAGAAGCATGGGTTACTTGTTTAGTGATTCTGTTGTTTGGTTTTGTTTTAAGAAAGGAACCTAAAATTGGGACCTTTGGTAAAATAGGAACTGAAGATGGTGCCTCTCTAAAACAAGAGGTAACATTCTTCCTCTGTTGCAGTGCTGAAACTGAAAACCTTAAACATTTTAGGCTGATATGCAGACTGTAAGATCGACTTGTATTAGTCTTAAGCTTGCACTTAAATCTTGCTTCTCTAGAACACCATTAATTTGTTTCTGGCATAAACCTGCTTTTTGTTTGTTTGTTTTTGTTTTTTTTTTTGTTCCTCCCTCCCCCTTGTCCCAGCAACGTTTTTCAAGAAACTTACTGGAGATACTGCTGTGAATTTCAATGGTTGGCTTGTTTCTAACAGCTAGCTTCCTTCATGATGTCCCTTCACCTTTCTCTGTTTGCTGTCTGCTTCTTTGCTTTCCTCCCTGACCTGTTAGCTTTCCTTTATTTGAAAGCTTCAGATGGGATGTTAGGGAAGGGGAAAAGAAAGGAGGTGAGGTGAATCCACTGTAGTATTTTATCTCTAAGCCCACAGTCCTGGCACTGCTTATTTTCCATATTCATAATGCACTGTATGATTGTCAGTTTGACTTAAAAGTAGTGAGTTCTTGGAAGCCATGGATTTTGTGTACCATTTTCTATCTTAAGTGTTGTTATGGTGAATATTTATTTTTGATAAATTTCCAACACTAGTTTGAGAGAGAGAACATGCAGCTTTCTGGAAAGTAATATTTCTAGAAGAGCCACAAGGAAACTTACTGCTTCTTCTCTGATATGTAACTAATGCTTGCCCGTGTCATCCTTTGTTGCCTTACAGCCATATCATGTCCCCTTTCATGGCTCCTTCAGTCTTAGAATCCACAGTGCAGTCAGCAAAGCTGCCCTGAGCTCGACCCTTTGGGATTGAGGAATTTTATATCATGAATTCTTTTTTTGTGAGGCTTCTAAGGAAAAAGAAAGTCTTGGTTTTGTTCTTGCGCTCTGAATTCCTTTTCACTGGTGCTTGTGGAAGAAAGTAGAAGCTTGAAGTAAAGACCTATAAGGCTTGCCAGAGTATTGCGGGAGAACCTGCTGACCTGCCATTGTTTGCCAGCTCTTCCCCATTGCTCTGGGCAGCATCCTAGAATCTTCTGTACAGGCTCTGAAATTCCTTCTAGAGGAAGCAGCAGCTGGGCAGGTGTAGGTCATAACACAAGCGGAGAAGCAGTCTGTTGGACTTGTCACATGTATCTTTTACCAGTCTCAAGGGATCACTAGTCCTAGCAAGGTACTTCAGTGCTATTGTTTCCAGATACTCTAGTATTTGGAGACTTTCAGTTTATCACTTTCCCTTCTTCATTTTGTGTCTTCTAAACTAGTAGAGAATGTGGCCTGAGTGCATGATGAAGTGAAAATAACATGCTCAGACTTTGGTTATACTAGTAATTCAGAACTTGTTAGGTTTTTCTGTGGTTTTACTTTGGTTGGTGAGCAGACCAGGGTGGGTGTATCGGAGCCAAGAAAATGGAATGTGCTTTTGAATCCTTGTTCAGATCTGTTCAACCCCCCCCCCCCCCCCATGTGTTGAGCTGATCTGAATGACTTTGGTAAATAGCTTGATGCAAAAGGAAGGTGGAGGCATTGACAACTGCATGTTCCTCTTCAAGCACCCTGTCTTGAGCCTGATGGTTACTTTTTCATGAACTTCTGTGAAGTTTTTTCAAAAAGCTGTGATGTTAAAGGAGATAGGAGAGAGCAGGTATCTTGGTTTCCCATGATGCGGTTTTGGGATTGGTTATGCCTGAGAAATTGCCAGTATTTCAGATGACATCCTGAATGTTACCTTGATGAAAATAAAAGCAAGCCCAAGGATAAAGTCAGCATGAGAAGTAAACTGGTGATTGTAGCTCTTTGTTAAATTACATTACAAATCAGACTAGATTTTTCTTTTCTTTCCCCTGAGGTTGTGAACTATCTGAAAACTGTAGGGAGGTGTTTTTTTAGATACACAGGGTAGGAACTGGCAACAGCTCACCAAAACTGCTTAAAAAATTCTACTGCATTTCTGCTGCAGTCTTAGGTTGGTAACTCCCAAATTCTTCCTTTCAATTAGCATTTTAGCTAAACTTTTTTTATGCTGAATTTGTTCTAAGAGAGAATGCACAAGCTTTTATAAATGTTACATAAATGTGGTTTTCTTTCTATGGAATTATTTTATGTTAGGTAAACCAAAAATTGGGTAATACATAGTGAAGGGCACTTGTTCCTCCCCAGCCCCAGAAGACTGGGAAGAGACATTCCCTCCCCTCTCCCCCTCACCCCAATGTAGTTCTCTTATATTCTTGACTCATCTGTTTAATTCTATTTTATTGCAGCTTCGTGTTCTAATAAAACATCTTTTAGTTTTTGCTGATTCTTTATTTCATGCCATCTCTTGGATGGTATTTATTCCAGCACCGACTGATCTCACTTCATATTTTTCTAAACCATGCTTGTATTGGTGGTCTCAAACGAAGAATGCTCCTGAAACTCAGCCAAGGATACTTCAAACTGGATACTCAAACCCATTTGCAGTTGGAGAACACTTTCAAAACATTTGTCCGTGCTTTGGTTGGTTAAAGAGAAAGGCATTTCTAAAATACTGGGTACTTAAAAACTGGGAACTTAATATTCTTCTCCTGTAGTACTGACAATTAAAAGAAGTGTGGGGAAGGACAATTATATCTATTGCAAAATATCCTTGACAGTGCCTAACTTTTTTCTAAATGCTTGATTGCCAGCTCTGGTAAGTGTAATGTGTGCATTGATCATCCAAAATAAAAGTGCATGTTCAGATTTTAAGTTCACATGGCACTGAAATTTGGAGCTGTAAATTCAGCTGATCATGCTATTTGCAATACATCACAAATAAGAATGTATATTGGTTATAAGTTCTGAAGCCTGGAAGTTGTCTTTGGTTATTTAAAATTTGATAATGTCATTTTGCAAAATTTCCATTGTAAATTGTCATGCTTTTCGTTTGATCTAATGTGTGCCTCTCTGTTAGAAAAGCTTTGGTTTAGAATCTGTGATGTCTCTTAACTGTTATGCACAGTGATGCCAAACATTTTGGTACTGTCTTAACAGCCTAAAGTAGTAAATGGAAGTAATAACAGTGTTTTTCCAGCTTTGCATGTTTAGAAGGATCAATTTTAGCAGCAATCTTGCCAAGTGTAGCCCTCACTGCTTTTAATAAATGTTCACACCAGTAGATGTTGTACAGTCTTAGAATGGCTGTTAAATATTTAGCAAAAAAGGTGGTGTTGAACAAACTGCATTTGAACAGTGTTTAAAACAAAACAAAGCCCCTTGTAGCTTGCATCAGATCGTGAAAGAAAAGCTGAACTGTACTTAAAAATAGCATGGCTGATGCAATAGTGAGACTAATGTTGAAGCCTAAGCATTATACCCATAACATTGGCTCCAGTCCTGCTGGTGGCTTCATAAATGAAGGAAGTTAATGCTGCAAGAGCATTCAAGTTGGTGGAGTTCACTCCACTGAGTGGTTCTGCTATAGGGGAGTGTAGAATGTAGCAACCAGCTACCAAAAGATTTGACTTTCAAGTCTGTTCCCCTCCACTGCCTGGGTATTTTTGTTTATTATTTAAGAAACAACCAAAGGGTTTTATGAGTACTGGAGTTACCAAAAATACTTAAAGTGGGGGATGGGATGGGATGACTGTGTGTGGCGTTTCCAGGCATTTTAATCAAAAGACTCCCTGACTGTGGCGCGGCAGTTACACTTTTATTACTGCCATACTGCTCTTGGATTTCCCCCTGTAGTTTAAGTTCTTCTCATATGTCTTTTCTCTGACTTTTCCACTGTAGTTTTCCTTTTGCTTTGTGTCTTTTGGCTTGCTGGCTGCCTTCAAAAACACAGGCTGGGATGCTGTGCTCTCAGCTTGAGGTGCGCTACCTGGATCTCTGGTTGTCATCCATCAAGATGAGTAATGTTGGGGCTGCGTCTTGTCCTTGCCATCCCTTGTCTTGTGCTTGTGGTGGGAGAAATAGGACCATGCTCATCTACTCCATTGTTTTTACAACACTCTCCTATTCCCTGAGGTGTCAAACTGGATTTAAATTAAACAGTGGCTTCAGAAGTAGGTTTGTAGGGAGCATGCAGCAGAAATACTTTTGTCATCTTCTTTTGAAGGCCTGATCAAAATTGAGCTAGAACTATGTGTAGTGGGCACTAATCTTGAAGAGTCTCAGTTGTTTATCACTGAAAACCATTCAAGCATGATAAGTAGAAATTTGCAAGTTTATGGAGTTTTAAACTGTGTATGTAAACTAAACTAGTAACTTTTAGTCATCCTACTGAACAAAATGACTAATTCTAATAAGTCATGGAGATGAGTATTGTTACAATAGCTATGAGCCGTCTTTTCCTGTAACATGTAGTTTTTTGTGCTTAATGTGGGTTACAATTCTGAAATGGATTGTTAAGCTTGTGTGAGTTTGGTTTTCTCATAGTAACCTTGGTTTCTTCCATTGCATTGTGTACTTTATGACTAGGTCATGTGGAGATGGATTACTGATGTCCTTGTCCACAGTGTCATGTTTTTACTTCAGATTAATTTTGTTGACACTATATGCTGCAAATGAACATGTAGTAGTAGTTTAAACTTGCCTTAAGACTGATGGAAAACATTGTAGTCAGATGATACCGACTTCTGTGATTGCTAGCTGCCAAGTAGACTTCCTTTTTTTTTTCTTTTTTTACATTAACATTTAGGGCACTGCTCAGAATAACCATTTCCTCTGATTTAAGTGGTAAAGAAGAGGGAAGGAATATGTGTAGTGTTAATGCATGCTGGGGAATTGCTGAGGAAAGAAGACATGAAGTGGTTGTCTGTAGCAACAAGAATGTGAAGATTTACATTTTGTCTCCTTTCCTCGTAAAATACTTGCATGTTCTCAATTATGCCTTTTACCACTGTGTATTAAGCTGCAGTTAAAAATTCATCATATGTTAGCACATTTTTTTTTTTTTTAGTCTATACTCAGTATTATTTTGAGCTCTAGATATGGTGGAGCTCAAAAATCTGTATGGGCCAGTTAATGATTCATTTCCTTAGAGGCCAAGGTTATCATGGTTAAATGATTGGCTCTTTGAGAACAGTCTGCCAATGTACATGCTCTTAACAGGTACTTAGGTAATTCCACTGGAGCTGTGGAATATACACTTCCCCATGTCCTCCTCTCCAGTGTTCTCTGTTCCCACTTTGGAGATAGGAAGCATCTTTCATATAGTTTTGTTAAATGCAGATGTTTTATTGCATGTTTTTGTAATAAACTACAGCCAAGTATGAAAGCAGTTTATTACTTGGCTGTATTAATGAGAGACTCCTGATATTTTTAGTGCTTTTGGGTTTTCCTACTGCACCCCTTTTTTTTGTCTGTGTATTTTAAATGTACAAGGAAGGAAAACAAATTATTAATTAAAATATTGAATTATAATATTAGATACATTGCTGGAAAAGAAAACTTTTGACCAGCATAAACTTGAATATGCTGTATTTCTGAAACCTGCATTCAATTCATGTAGAGGGGAGAAATGTTTTAATGCTGTATTGCAGTGTGCCATAGTGTTCACCCAAATACTATCTATAGCTTCTCTCCAACAACTTGCAGTTGCCTATGCAAGTACTATTAGAAGGTATTTTATTGGGTACCAGACATGATTCTGCTGTCGTGCAGGCTGCTTAAATATATATGTATGCTTTACTTTATAAAATAGAATGAAAGAACTTGACTGGTAAATGCTTATTCCCTGATGACTTGGAAACAGAACATTAAAAGATTGGCCAGGCTAGGAATAGCTGACTATTACAGTAAGTCACAACTCAAAGCATGAAGGTAGCAGTTCTGTCTGCAGAATTTTTCAGTTGGACTGAAGAAATAACAGAAAATTACGTGATGTTCACATGTGAAATTATATACATGAAGTAATACTCAGTATAATGCTTGTCCAGCAAAAAAGCAGGATAAAAAGAGGTTATGCAGTAGTAAACTCTGGTCTAGCCTGTGAAATGCTTATGGGGATTTCAGTTATGCAGGTATTAAAATACGAATTAAGAATAATTTTAAACTTGGGGAAACAGCTATTTGGAAGAGTAACTACACTTAAATGCAAGCTTATTCTTGGTTGAATTCTATATAATGTAATTCTTAATTCTATAGCCTCTAGAGAATGGATTTTGGATATATGCCAACCAGCAATGAAGGACATTTACTTGATTAGGCATTTACATTGAAGTTTTCTTTGTTGGCTGTGTCATGTGTGCTCTGCTTTCCTTGTGCATTTCAGTAAACTGGAAGATGGAGTTTGACTTAGAGTGTGTAAGGTAATTTTGTAATGCAGGCTTTTTCACATGTAGAAGTAATGGCAGCATGGAATGCTTGTGAGGGTGGTTTTTTTCTTTATTTTGTTTTTTCTTTTTTTTTTTGTTTAATCTTTTTATTTTTGGCAGCTAGAAAGCCATTAAGTGGAAAATCCGAGTTTGCATATAATATACAGCTAAAGCCTGAGAAACTTTAATGCAGAACACTCTTGAGTCTGCTGCAGAATAATTTTAGAGTCTTGCCTTAAAAAGAATATGTGAAGGAAAGAAAGGAGTGTTGCTGGTCTTTTATAGGAGAGATGATATGCCAAACTTGCAGGCAGAACCATTTTATTAAGTATAACAACTATTTTGAGGAAATATTGACCTTTACGTTTTGGCACAGAACTCTGAGATCAGGTGACTAATTTCGTGCTATAAGAGTAGTGTCAAGAATATCTCCAGTGTGTGTTACTGTCAGACTTGCTTCAAATTAAACTGTGCATGTTGTAGATACTAATCATATACAGAAGTGTTCAGTAGTGACTCAAATGGTGTTTTGTTCAAGCGGGTTCATAGTATCTTGTGTCTTTGCCTGAGTTTGTGGGAAGGTTTTATTTATCTCCCCTGGATTATGTTTATTTTTGTCAATGAAGTCTTGACTCAAATGAAGGAAAGAGGGTCCTGCGAGGTTCAGTGTGTGGTTAAAACTCTTGCCAACCCAGATCAGTCAGTGGGGTAAAATTCTGTTTTGGTATGGATGTTTGATGTCTTTTTTCCTCGCTCTGAGTAACTTTGTAAAGTATTAAGCCTAGGCTAGAAATACAGCTTCACATGTTTGCATATGCATTCTTTAAATTTATTACGTAATACTGTTTGCTTTTTCTTGCATACCACCTAAACCGAGTGCTAATATTTCAACAGATACAGAATGACAGTCAAATACTGCACACTGGTATGCCTGTGAAGAGGCACTGCCAAAACTAATTGTGTCTAGTGCAAAAGCTGCGAGTTCTGGCTGATCAGGTAGGTGTGAAGGTGCTTGCATGGTGAGAAGATACAGGGACAACTCGATGCAAGCAGTTCTACCTAAGCAGAGCCAAGTGATACATTTCAAATGGCCTTCACCTAACCTGACTTGTGAGAATTTTTATAATAAGACTTGTAGTGATCTTATTCCAAGTTGAATGACAGTTTTAATTTGATACTGTAAAATACGGCTGAATTTGAGGCGCTAGTCCAGTAAGAAAAATCAAGTCAGGAAATCTTCAGAAAGCATTTAACTAATGAAAGGCAGTGTATTGTGTGGTGACAGTAGCACGAGATAATCTAGAATATATTTTTGCATGTACTGTTAACTCCTAGTAGGTAAAAATAATAATAATAAAAAGGTAATTCTAATCTAAAACATGATTCTCTTAAAACTTGAATCTGTAACCTAAGAGTCAGACTATATGTTGCAAAGGTATCATGGTTTGCTTGCACGTCATTTTCAGGTTTCAAGCCTGAATTAGTTTCTGTATCCAATGTCACTAGTTTGCATTAAGACAAAAATAAGCTTTAGTTACATCGCACAGTTCCTGGTGCTGGAAAGCTAACAGTTTACAATAGCATTTGACATCTCTTTGTGTCTTGGCAGTTAACAGTTACTAGAAAACTCAGTCCAGTTTTAGCTGTAGAGTTCTTAATACTACTGAAAATGAGGAAAGAATCAAGCCTTTTGGTAAGGTTGCATGCTAAATTTTGTAAGTTCTAGAGTCAGGAAGTTCACTTAGAAAAAGAAATTAATATGTTATTTTCCATATCAAATACTAAGTGCTCAATTCTGAAATGCACATTTTGAGTACTTTCCAAAGCAGAACTTAAAACTGCTGACTTGAAAAAGGCAACCAGTTTGTTTAGCTCTTATTTTCCAGTTATCCATGTTGCCCTACACTAAAATTAATCTATTAAATAGATATAAATAAAATACTGAGTAATATTAAATAGGTATAAATAAAATGAGTAATTATTGAATGAAACAGGCATTTTTACTGTATTTGAGTTCTCCAAAAAAGTCATGAAAGAGATGGTTAAGGATCAGAACCTGCAGCAAAAGGCTTTGAGCTACTCTCAAATGAAAATATGGTTTGGACTTTTATGTGACCCCTGCAAACCCTCCCAAATCACAGGCATCCAGTCTGGTGTGGCTGCTGAACAGTACAGGAATCACTCCTCTTAACACTGTTTATGTGCAATATCTCAGCTTCCAGGTTCTGCAGATAAACTGGTTGAAAGACCTTGACCAGAGAAGTGTAGGAATTACATGAAGATTGAGTTCTCTGTGAAAAAAAATGCTTTAAAAAAAAAACATAAGAAATTTATGAAAGCTAATTACATGTAAATGCATGGCTTGCCTATTTAATTCAATCATTAAGAACCAAAAAGGAAAGTATAGACACTACAGATTTTATGTGATTTCTTCAAGTAAGTTCAAGGTATACATAAATACTGTAACCTTTGCTATAGTAGACTTAAGGAGGAAAAAAGCAAACAACAAAAGCAAGCCATTCATATGATGTCTTAAAAACATTGACTTTTTTTTTTCTTTTTTGTAAATAAAAAATATTTTTAAATACTAGCTCATGTACTCTGCCCAGAAGTGAAGAATTTCTCTTAAGGTTGAATGAAGGTCTGTCTTTATGGCAGAATTGTATATTGGTGCCAGTAAGTCTGTTAATGTGATTTAACGTGTGGTTTAGTTAAGCCAGAAAAAGGTTTGCTGTCAACTGTACTTTGCATACAAAGCTGACAAGAAACAAAAAGCATGTTAATAAAGACATCCAGAAATCTGCTTGCAATGTGAAGTTTTAAAAATGAAAAAATAATTATAACATTATATAACAAATATACCCATTTCTTAAATTTTATGAAATTGATGCATCTATTAATGGGAATTATTTTTACCAGGTACTGTTTTCTATAATTAACATTCAGTTTCATACTCCATGTGTTTTCCTGCTGTTGCGTATGTGCCAAGAAACACCGGCTGTGTTTCTCAAGTGTGCGTTGCTGTGACCAGCTGTGTACAGTTTTCGAATTCTCCATCATGCTGAGTTCAGAAAAGCCGTAGCTTTTTATCACTCCTAGGAAGGTCCTTTCAGGAACTGGTATGTATGCCAGTCTTGAGCAGGTATTGTCTGACACCTTGTCTGATAATCTAGACAGTGCCATGGCCCTCTCTGTTTTTTCATAGGCCTTTGAAGAAGTTGAGCACATTCTGAAGAGAGGTCAAATGCCAAGTCTGAAATTCAGAAAGTCAAGATTCCTACCATTCTATTTGCAAGTTTAGCTTTTAATGATGGGTTGTATGAAACTTACTCTTTTAACATCAACACTTTGATCAATGATTTTGATGCCTTTTCTGCATTTTGGGACTTGATAACATTATCTAGTATAGCTGTTGTAATCTTAGACATGAATGGTTTGGTTTGGAAGGGACCTTAAAGCCCATCCAGTTCCACCCCCCTGCCACAGGAAGGGATACCTTCCCCTAGACCAGGTTGCTCCAAGCCCCTTCCAGCCTGGCCTTGAACACTGCCAGGGAGGGGACAGCCACAGCTTTTCTGGGCAACCTGTGCCAGCACCTCACCAACCTCCCAGAGAATAAATTTTTCTTAATATGAAATGAATGCTCAATGACTTCTTCCCTGCTATCCTATCAAGTCCTCTCTGCCCTTTCACTCCCTGTTCTCTCCGCTCCCCATCATTCCCCCCTCCCCAAAAAAAAAAAAAAAAAAGACAAATCTGGGAAGTTTTGGGAAACTTAATATTTTTTTTTTTACAGTGTTGGTAGTGTAGAATTTGAAGTCAGCCTTACATTGCTCCTGTTGATATTGTAATATACCTGTCGTGTTGGTGCTAGTGTGCAGGAAAAAGGTACTTTACTAAAATTTGTTGTTCTTGTGATATTTATTTTGAATAACAGTTGAACTGAATGCTGCTGGTGCATACATCCTGCAGTGGGTTTGCAGCCTGAACATGTTTTGAGAGGTATGACAACTGGCAACAACTGTTTAACCTAGAACCAGTTTTACTTTGGGAACTGCAAGTATTCCATATTGCTGGTTGCACTTTAAAATAACTGCATGATGCTTTAAATTTTCAGTTTGAGTTGAGAAACAGTTGATCTAGCTGCAGGTAACTTTAATCTGCTGTGGCAGGTTGCATTTTGTTTCTGTAGCTGTTGGAGCTGCAGTGTCAGAAATAAAAAGAAGTATTGCTGCTTATATTCCATACTGCTTACCAATTACATATATTCAGTTTTTTACTTATTTTGCTGATGGTATTATGTAGAATTTACAGTTGTTTAAACTTTTCTTCACTGACTATTGAGATTCTGCTTACTGATGCAGAAGAACAGGGTTCACTATTCTCACTGGCTTTTGAATTAGTGGTCATGAAACCTGCTATATGGAAAAAGAAGGCAGAAGAAAGCAGTATAGGGAGTTTTCCTCCCAACACTCAGGTCACTGTGAAAATACATTGCAGAGATTCCTTTATTTGCCTGAAGGAGATGAGAGCATCAATTATAGGATTCCTTACTGTCTTCAGTGTTTTCACAAATAGAAGTACCAATGCCTTTCCTGACTTCATCTATAGCTGAAGATCATCAACATAATTGTTCTTGTGTCATCACAGCCGTAATTTCTACCTGCTCCAACTAGAAGAATCTCATCATAGCCTGCGCTTGAGGTAAATCTGCAAACTCTACAATTCAGTGACTGAGAAGCTGTTGTATATTCAGCTGCTTAAGCTGGCCCAACATGCCATCTCAGTAGAGTGAATCATTTCTGCTGATTGATGTGAGGCACCAAAAAGCGTCTCCTGTAAGAGGGATTTGGGTACTTTAGAAGGTCTATTCTGGACCTCTTTGCTTTTCTAAAGATTTAAAAGAAAGGTAAAGGAGTATTTATTAGCATCACTCATCGCAGAATGCAGAAAGATGTAGTTGTTTCAGCCTGAAATACATATCTATGTAGGAATCAGACTAGTATTTTCGATAGCTAGAACACAAAAATTACCAGCCTCTTTCTTCAGAGTCCAAAACAAGTCTTTTTAAGGGAAGAAAGATGTATGAAAGGATAAAAATTAAAAGTAAAGGGTTCTCTCTTTGTTGAAAAAGGAGCGATGCTATGACCTTGACGTAAGGGAAGGAATTTAAAAACACGTTATTCCTAACAGGATGTTTCAGATTGATCTTCCAGAAACTGTTTTGTTGTTCAGCTATTTCCATGAGGAAAAAGCCAATAGACAAAGCCATTATGATTTTTTTTTCCTTACAATTTGACATTGGATCTTTGTCCCTTCTGCTGAACTGCTACATGAAAGGAATAAGACCAAATAACCTCTCATCTACACCCCAGAAACTTCAGTAGGTGATCTGGAGACTTTTTCCAGTGAATAGGATCTTATCTTTGACTGGTAAAAGAGGATTTCTTAAAGGCAGCCTTTGATATTACAGGTCATGGTCCTGGATCATGCTGCTTCATCTGGGTTGATTTGCTCAGATACCTTCTGTTGCTTTGAGCTGGAAAAGAATATTAACTGGAAGTGTTAGTAGTGTTTGTAGACTTCAACATACCACCTGAAATGAAGCCTATAATGCTGTATATGTCACTGTAGTTATGAACTGTAAGTAACAAATGTTAGTTCATGAGATTCAAGGTATTGCAAGTTATCTGGTGAAAAGAATCTTCCGTTCACATGGGAATGTTAAGAAGAAATGTGCTTTTAATGATACCCTCATTTTATAACTCCTTAGCCAGCAAGTACAGAGCAGTAGAAATTTACATGGAACATGTTCTGTTTATTTTCTTTTCATTGTTTATCCCCTATATTACTAGAAAAGGGGAGTATAAAATATCATGCTGGAGACATCTGTTGGCTAAGTACATTTAAATGTGTGTTGGTCAGTTAATTCTCTCCAAACAGGAAGACCTTCCTTCACAAAAACATGCATGTGAGGAGACTGAACCTGACTCTTAGACCTTTCTTTAACTGTTGTAAGTTGATCTGAATCAAAAAGGCAGTGTTTCATCAAATTGAAAGGTCTTGTGTTGTTGAAAAGTCATGGAATTCCATTAAGACAAATAATCTTATTTCTATAAAATAATCTTGCTATTTAGAGCAAAACTTCTTACGTTAGGTTGAGGCACTGTCACCATATGCAATGTCCCCAGTGGAACCCAGAAGCAGAGTGTATTTCTGCATGCCAAGCAGTTTCTTTGGAAGAAACTTGCTGATTTTTCTGTTTTAATTACTGTCATGTATCAGGTTCTGTCCTTGAAGACTTTTTGTCACCTGTTTTGAAAAAAAAAAAAAAGGAAGTTTTCTTGCCTACTACTCTGACAGCAGAAATTAAAAATGCGTTTAAAGAAAACTATTATTGCTGTGTTTTTAATGACAGAATCTAGCATATTTCCCCCCCAAATGTCTCCTTTTATTATTTGAACCACAATGAAGGGAAGTTGTTTTTGAGGAGGGAAAAAGCTGATAATGAAAGGACATGCAAGATACCTAACTATAAGACTATTTTGTTTAGGTGTGTGCTCTAAAGGAGAGGATGAAGAAATCCCATCAGAATTGTCCCCAAATGAACTGTGTTAAATTGCATAATGAGGAACATACTTTCTTGGTTAACTATTGGATCATACTGTAACTGGTGTCTTCAGAGCAATGAAGGCAAATTGATAGTGCCTCATACGATGCATACAGCTCAACAGCTACCCTACATGCAAACACTAGCCACTGCTGCTGTTGTGCATAAGGTATTGTAATGGGTAATAATAAGTAAACACATACATGAGAGGCTATACGTATAATTGTGGTTTGGGTCCAGTGACTTGTAGTTCTTTTCTGTCGTGTGTTGGCTCTATGCTACTGATAAAATTTCACACGAATCTATCAGCTTTTGGGCTCTGTGAAGAGAATTTCAGCTCTTGGGCATTATATTTTCATTGTTCAAGTAATTACAATTAACTCCTAAGATCATCTAGGAAAAAGAGAAATATTCCAGCAACTTGGGTAGGTTCTTAGCTCCCACAGCAATGATAATGCGCCTAGGTTAGGTCAGAGGTTGTCACAAGAGCATTGAACTGCCATTGGTGTTTAATCAATCTGATTTTTCAACTAGAGTAGAAGACCTGAAATTGGAGTAAGGCCTTTGCAGAAGAGCTGGGGGTGGGATTAGGAAGTCATGGGTAAAGGAAACATTCAGGTAAGTATGATTATTTCTTCTTAAGGAGATTATGGGGAGACATTCACTGCATTCCAATAGATGCCATTTTTAATTCACTTGAGAGAAAGTGAACAGAGGAGAGATTTGAAATTTTTTCTCTCTCTTCTTTTTTTTTTTTTTTTTTTTAAGAAATGAGCACTTAATTCCCCCCCACCTACATCTACTTGTAACAAACAGAACTTTCTGGACGAAACATCTTACGATTGCTCTCATCTATTGGTAGATGTCTTAAAAGTCTTGAAAGTTCACAGCTCAGCACTTTGGTTTTTATTTTCTTGGCATCAAAGCATGAAAAAACTGCATGTCTAGTACTCATCTCTTGTCATCCTCCCCTATTGCAGTGACTATGTGTGTGTCTCTGTGTGGCAGGAAATGAGGGAATGCAGATCATTACTCAAGAAGTTACCAACTAGCACTTTTCCTTCCCCTCCAGTCTTTCTGCCTCCCTATCCTGGAAGTATGGAGTCCCTGCCTCAGCCTACGGCTTCATTCTTTTTCCAGCTGCCCACAAAAGTAAAGAACCAGTGTGAGAGTTTGAAGAAAGAATCCGCTCAGAGGACTGAGTCTCAAGCGAAAGCTCCAGGTTGCAGACTCAGAAAGAAACTTCCTTTGGGGAAGGATCTGCTTCCAGGATTTGCTCGTCTCTTTTTCCTTGGGCAAACAGAGTTCTTGAAGCAAACAACAGGGTTGCAGGTAGGTAGGGCCCCTTTGAACTGCCATCCACTCAGATGTGAAGGATGGACTTTATGCTGTTTCTCTATGTTTTTTTTTCCTGTTTATGTTGTCTTCCACTTCTCTAGGCTGAGAGAGGGAAAGAGTATGAGCAGTAATGAGAAAATGTGGGGGAGAGAGAGGAGAAAAACATCCTGAGCACATAGAAAGAATGTTTTTTATGCCTCTCTATAAGCTTCCTGTCTGTGGGTCATATTTGTACTTCAGTTCTTTGAAGGACTAATGACATTCTTTGGCCCTTTTCTAGACAGGAAACAAAGTCAAGAGCAGAAAATGGTGGCTGGGGCCAAGGTAAGGCCAGTGATTGTACATGGCCCTTAACCACACAGGTTTCATCTCCTCCCTGTCTCTTCACACCAGTATTAGGTTTGAATGTGCAAAAAGGTGGAGGCTGCCAAATGGGTTTAAAATCCAACTTGATTCCCAGCACTGAAATAGTTCCCCAGTTCTAAACATGTAAATATGTTCTTGCTTCAGCGAAGCCTGTGGCTAGTGGGTTAATTCCTGTTTCTTTGTCCATATGAATAGACTGAAACACTCTGCTTAAAGGGGATGTGCTGCTAACCCACATGATCAGCAGTCCCTCTGGCCCAATCCCCGTCAGAGAAGGGGAATCAGTAGAATCAGCTCAGGTAAATTCTGCCTTTCTTGCTTCATTGCTGTGCAGAGCAACAGCCTCTTCCTTGCAAACATCGGTAGCCTGCAGTCAGAGCTTTCTTTCTCCAGCCATGTCATTGCTGGCACAGGAAGTTTATTCTAAATTTCCTTTCGATTTTTAGCAAAAGGAATCACTTGAAAACTGGCAGTGAAATTCTAACAAGATTTTGCCAGTTCCTCTTTCATGCTGAATTGAAGTCATTTGGAACTATGTTACATGCATTATTACTTTGGTGCATCTTGTGACTCTTCTCTCCTTCTTCATTCCCTCCAAATTGCTTCAGGACATCTTCTAACCTTTATACTGCATCACAAGCCTTCAGCAGAAGATCTTGAGAGCCATTTATGTTGCTGGAAGATGACTGGGTTTGGATCTTGGCCTTCCTTAAGCAGGATCTTCTGACAAAAATGGGATTGGGAAAGAAATGACTCCTTTTTCCATCAAACAGAGCTGCCCTAGAAATGGAGGCCTAGGCAGAAAATTACTTCTAATGCATCATTCTTTAGGAGATTTGTTTGGCCTTCCACAATCCTTCTGTTGCCATGTCATAAAGATGTCTTTTATAAAACCTAAACCTGGCATCTTCCTATCTGAAGATCCAGTCAATAAATCTAAGTTTAAGAGTGTACAGGTCTAATGCAGTCAGAGCATGCTGTCTCCTACATAGGAGATGCCCTATGGATCTGTGAAATAGTGTTCTCCTGTGGTTCAGAGTGTTATATCTGTAAAACCTATTCTGCTTATAGTCCATTTAAATTATTAGAAAAAAAATAAAAAGCTTCTTGTGAAAATGGTATTTAATTAAGCCTCAAACTCTCCAAGTTTACTTAAAAACAAGTGAGCCAAAAGTGACATAATGGGCAATATGGGAAGTACTGCATCTTCTGAGGTTTCCTGTGGGTTTGTGTCAAGAGAAAGTATGTTGAAAGTGTCGAGAGCTGTGAAAGTGGAAAAAAACTTAGATTTTGCTTTAAGAGTGAAAAGTTATTTGTTAGAAAGCAGAAAGGTTTTAATTTCCCCCCTCTAAGGGATTCTGTACTCAAATGCCTTGCAAGATCTCAAATAAAAACCTTATGTTTGGCAGTAGTGAGCAACACACGCATACGCATGCCTGTGTACTTTGTTCATTTTGCCATTGGAAATTAGTTTTGAAGAACAGGACTGACTTCTAATGTTCAGATTAGGAAAGGGGAAAGCTTTCTTCTGAAGCTGAGTGTGAGAAGAGGTGGCAGGAGGGTGACCTGGGCCCACTGGTAGTAGGTAAAGTGCACTTTTGTTTTCCTGTTTTCTGCTTCTGGCAGTTGGAGCAGACTAGTCAGATGCTTGTGCTTGAATCCAAGTAGCTTCCTAAATCAGTTACCACAAACCATTTATTTATTTATTTATTTATTTATTTATGTTAACTAATGCCTAGAAGTCTCATTAAATGCACCAGCCTATTTAGTTGAGCAGTCTTAACATAGCCCTGAGGCTACTGCTTCATGGCAGTTGTGACTTCTTACTGTGCTGGAATGCATTGCAGTCTTAGTACATTCTAAAAATAATTGTTCAGATGATGCTGTTTAATTGCATACTTACGTAGTGAGCCATTTTCACTGGACTTTTTAAAATTTGGGCTCTGTTGGATGGCTTTTTAATACCCTATTTTTATTCCCTGTGAATATCCAACTTCTTTGTCTTGATGCTTCTGGGGTTATCGAGTAAAATGCTAAATTTATAACCTGATATTTTTAGAAAACTGATAGAGGTATGTGTTAAACTATGCAACCGCAGTAACACTTGTGAACTTTGAAGTTTAAAGAGAAATCACTTTAATGTATCAAATTCAATACTTTTTTTTAATGTGTGGAAATATGTTCGTGATGACCTTAAAACTGAGTAGTTGTTACAGGTATAGACATGGATTGTGTGCTGAGCATGAGTAACCTAGAAGTTAGAAGCTGGATATATGCAAGTCTTGGAAATAAGTACTGCTGTCTGTGGGAGAGATCTGTGTCAGCAGTGCTTTTAGTTGCGAATACCTGTTTTTCTAACTTCTTGCCCATTTAAAGTCTGGTATCTTTTTTTGCCTTCCTTAAAAGGTGTACTTGCCTCAGCCACAGTTGTTGATAATTTGTTCTGTAGAATAAGGTAATTTAATACCATCAAATACTTAATAGGAGCACTGAGAACTGTTTTTAATGTTATTGTCTCAGTTGCTAAAATTACTTTAACCCCACATCACAGTAAGGAACAGAACCCCAAACAAGCCTAAAAGCCTATTGCTGTTCTACAGTCAGTATTTTGGTACTTCTTGTCTATTACCATTGTGTTAGTGTTACTATCATGCTCGTAGTTCTGCAGCTGGAATCCTGGGTTCTTGATACATCTTTAGAGCAATAACTCCTGCCTTTGTGTTATTAAAAATAAAGATATCTGAAACCATTTTCTTCTTGTTTATATTGTACTTAATGTAATTGTATGAATATTGAGTGACTTTTCTGACTGACTCCAGAATGCCAGGAAACACAATGATTTTTAGTTGTTTTAAATCCCCAGTACTAACAGAATTTCATAAAACAGACAGTGTTAATATTTTTCCTTTCTATTCCTTTTAAGATTCCTTGAGCATTTGAGCTACCTAACTTACTTCATGTAATCCTTTACATCTTCTTGACCAGATGCCAGCTCCTCCTAATTGTTTCATAGCCAGGCAGTAAAATCCTGGCTGTTGACAGCTCCCTATTTCCTGTCCCAGAAGAGCTATCTTGTTTAACCTGAAAGACTTGCTTTCTTCTTTCCACCTTCTGTCCACCCTCTGTGGCTTATGTTGCAACTCTTTCTCTGTTATGGGATGCCTTGAGAATGAGGAGGTATTCTGATCAGGGAATGTGGGGGAAAATCTTGCTAAAGTTGTTCTTCAGGCAGAGCTAAATCTGTCACTTGTGAGAGATGCTTTGTTAGTTTAGAACAGTTTAAGGGAGGGAGACGTACAAAAAATGTGTCCTTTTTGTAAACCAGAAGCAATGTTGATTTTATAAATGAGAAATGAGAACAAAAAACATAGGTTCTGGGGTGTTTGTGGTCCCTTGCTTTTACAGTGAGGAAGATGGGTAACAGTTTTCTGTCAACTTCTGAAAGCCAGACTGGTTACATCAGCAGTGGTGTGTTGTAAGCTGGATTTCAGTTTTCCAGTCCAGTTTGCAGGGCATTGGGATTTAACCAGGTAGCACTGACAAAAAGCCTTTTTCAGATCTTGGTTTTTTGTGGGGTTTTGGGGTTTTTGTTTTTTTTTTGATTGATCAAAGATTGCTACCTTGGTTTGCCAGACCTCTGTTATTGATCCCTGAAAGAATGAATGGGATTTTAGATGTTAGTTTAGAAAAGCAGTTTTAATTGAAAACCGGAAAAAGGCATTCTTTTGAAAGCAATGGTAACAAATGTTCCAGTTTAATTTCTTGCATGGACTTTATGAAGAATTGGTGCCCAGCTCCTGAGCCAGGTCCATAAGTTGATTATCAGCAACATGAGGTGAGTTGGTGGGTTGTTTCAGGAATTGTTGGGGTTTGCTGCTTAACCTGGGTTGTCTCTAAATGGCATTTACTGATACAGTGACACTTCTTAATCACTTTTTTTTTTTTTTTTTTTTTAGTTTTTAAGACTATAAAATTATTGTTCTAATACTGCTTTGCCCAGAGGAGCTGTGGCTCCCCCATCCCTGGCAGTGTTCAAAGCCAGGTTGGATGGGGCTTGGAGCAACCTGGTCTAGTGGAAGATATCCCTGTAGGCAAGGGAGGTTGGAACTAGATGAGCTTTAAGGTCCCTTCCAGCCCAAACCCTTCTGTGATTTTATGAATACAGTCCTGTATTGTTTAGTTTCCTTGATCCGCTCTTGCACATGGGTGGCTTTCCTTTTCTTTCTCCCTGCTAGAAACTGATGTTTCTTGCTTTATGGAGGTCAGGAAAATCTGTGGGGTTTAGGCTTCTGTTATGGGACAGTAAGTAACGAAATCTTTCACAAACGGGTATTTTATGGGGCGAAAGAATTTTACTTGTCCTGGTGGATGGCTGTAAGAGATTGCAGAGGTGCATGTTACTTGAGTAGTTTTCTTCTTGGTAGCTACTTCAACAATTTCAGCCTTACCAGTATGTGACCCCCTCTTGCTGAATTCAGATGAAGATAGCAGTTGTAAATAGCATTTGAACAAATAACAAGATGCTTATGATCATAAATAGATTTGTGATCAAAATTGACTGTTGAAGATTGAAATGTGATTTGGATAGGTTTTTTGTTTGTTTCTTTGTTTCTTTCCCCCCAGAATTTAGCTTTGTGCTGACATGGAACTGAGGTTTATTCATCAAGTGGAATTACATTTTTTGGAGCCCATGTTAAAAATGTGATAATAATAATGCAGACAGATTGCTAGCAAATGTAAACTGCTAATCAGGAGAAGCATTCTTTAGATATTAGTATCACTTTACATAATCTTTTGAATTGCTGGTATGGCATTTGGGTAAATTACCTGTCTCACGCTTTGATTTCAGCTTTTTTGGTGAAAAATGAAAAGACTCTTCAAACAGTGCTGCAGAGAAGCTGTAGTCTGAAGGGGAGATATTTTCATAGTCTTAATACTAGTAAAAATATGATGGTGTATTCTTCAGCTTATGCACTCTTTATTACTTTGGTTAAAATTGGTTTAACTGCCTAGGCAGCATGAGGTTGCAAACCTTTTGCTGCTTGTGGTAGGAAACCTTTGTTAAGAGGACAAGGTAAAATACATTGCTCTGTACTCTTTGCATGGACCTACAGGAAGAATTGAAAGATTGGACTACCAAAGTTGCTTTGCAGAAATTACTGACAGGTAACAAGTTTTTACCTCTTTGTCCAAAGCTTCATTCCTGATAGCTAAGAGAAGGTTAAGGCATAAAATTGGGAAATCTCAGCTCCTTAAGGCAGAACTTTAATTCTGTTCTCATTTGTTATGTTGTCCTACAGTTGTATATCTGGACACTTACGAGTGAGGGGAGGGTATTATGGAAGGCTAGGAAATACTGCTTAATGTGGAGCGTAAGTATAGTAGCATGTGAACATGAAACATGAATTTCTGGAAAATGTTGGAAATTACCTTGAACACATGTAAGCTGTGACTTGGGAATGTATCCCTATCATGCAAGTATTCCAAGGGAATTTTCACACGGCTCTTGATGGCTTGTATTTTAGAACTTTTCAGAATAGTGAAACGTGAAATACTCTTAAAACACTCTTCCTGATCTCTGGTAGCACTCTGCATTAGGTGAGACAGCATGAAAAATTAATTTGTGAAATCTGTGAGGAGTGTATAAGCAATGGAGAGATGAAATCAGGCAGCAGCACGTAAGAGTAAATGAACAGCTGACTTCAGCACAATTGCTGTGTACACATGGGATGTTCCTGCGTGACTTCAGGACTACAGAGAAGTTGTGGTTGAGCTGGATACTGGAACAGCTCTTGACCTGTAGTTAAAAAGCAGACAGCTAATATAGAAACTCTCCCTTTATCGGGCAGTAGACTGGACAGAAAATCACTTGTAGCAGCTAAGCTTCACTTCCCTCCCACCCCAATTAGCAATGCCACCAGTAAAGTCTGTACTCCAATAGATCTGTAAGCTGGAGCAGCTAGGTTTTCTGGTGTCTAATAAAGTATAAACGCTGATTTGAAGCTGCTTTGTGCCTTGGTCACTGGCTATGTTTAGCACCTAATGGTGTCTAACACGGTTGAGTTAATGCTGCAAGGTTTTTTTTTTTTTTAAGGGAAAGGTAGAGAGGAGTTGAAGGGCTCCTGGACTTGTCCATTTGTATTTTTTAAGAGATTGTGTATCTTTGGAAGCTGTAACCTTCTGATGGATCTAGTTGAAATTAGAAATGGGTTAAAAACTTGGTAAGGATATCAGAACAGGGACATTTACGGACAGAACTTCTTTCCTAATAAATTAAGAGTAGTTGTAAATAGGAGAATGTGCTGTAATGAACTTCTTAGCTTTTCATGTGTTAATCTCTTCTCAGTTTTACCTCTACAGTATCCTAGAATGCAGCTCATGTTTTTCATATGTTGCTTAACTGATCTCTGTTTTTAAAGCAGTATTTACAAAGCAGCTGATTAAATGATTAAATTATTTTGAGTATTTTAGGGAACAATAATGCTTTCTTCTGTTACGTATTATGCTGAAGAGTGTTCCAAGAAGTGGTTTCTTTTTTCGTGTTTTCTCTTTTTTTGATTTTTTTTTTGTTCTCTTTTTCGTGGTGTGGGTGATAAATCTTCTACGTATCTGTTACCTTCTGTTAATGCAAAATCTTAATGATTTTTGATTGGTTGCTTTGGATACTTTTCCCATCTATTCCTGTTACAGGAGTACATTAGTCAGGTCTCTGTAAATTTTTTTTTTTAACTACCTCAAACCTGTTTTTTGACTAAAGCAGTTTTTTTTGCAAGTGAGGAAGAAGAACAGTAATACCAGGCTTGTTCAGAGAGTAAATGTTTAGGAAAAAAATGAAGGAAACTTTTGTCCCCATATTACTCCTCACATTGCTCTCAAAAAATACATATTACTTGGAAGGCTCAAACACAGCAGTCAACCCAGTGCTTCTAATGTGACAGTACTTTGAAAGCTGCAGGGTGTTTTGCTTGTCTCTTCAGGTAATCTTAACACCAAAATTCCTGTTTGTAGTTGAACCTAAGTTACTATTTTTGAATTAATTTTCTGCCTCCTTAAAAGACTTAAAAATTGTAGTCTTGGTGACAGTCTAATAATGATCAAAGGGCTGGGCTATTTGCCTGTTCCTTACAACTTTTTCTAAGGGCTTTAACACCATTATGAATGGATGAGAGAAATCCCAGATCTTCACCTGCCTTTACGCTTCAGTAGTGGATGGTTTATATTGCTGTGTTGTGTCACCCAGATCTACCATCTGTTTTGTGTCCTTCATGGAGCACCTACTGTTTAAAAATCTGGCTACTCCATGATTCAGTACATTTTATAGAGAGACTTCTTTCTGCCTTTATGTAAATACTGAAGTATATGCCAGTTACTATGACTTGACTAGCTGTTCATATCTGTTTCTTTGCGCAGACTGCAGAGTTATAGGTGGGAGCTGTTTGAGAGCCGGACTGTGCCTTGGCTCAGTCAGTGAATGGTCTCACCAGTTTGAATGGCATGTGGTACTCAGTTATTCCTGGGAAACTTCTTGGAGCATTTTTTGCACTGGAGTAAATCATGTTGTGACTGGCTTTCTGCAAGGCAGGTGTTCTTGTTGCCTGAAGGAACTCTTTTTTCTGCTCCAGCTAAAAGCAAGTACAATAAAACTGCCAGGCTCCCATATTTCTTTCCCCTTCTTCACTCCTGTGTTGCCTCTTTAATTTCTGGCACATTGAAGAGAGTTTATTTACTTAGCAAACTCCCTCCAGCCTTCAGAGAATCCTTGCAGGTTACATGAAACAATGAATTTTCTAGGTTAAAGTGATCCATAATCTGATTTATAAAATACACTAATATTGATCCTTACAGAAGCCTTGACCTGTATCAAAATACAGGAATTTACCTTTTAACCTAGAATTATAGTGACTGTAATGTGCTATGAATACTGTTTCCACCTCCACCCTCAAATCTAAACTTCAGCTTAGTCTGTATGAAATAATGCAGGATGCATTTTCCTCCCCTTTTTCTCTTGATGCTAAGAAGGAGACTTTGCTTATTAAATGAGACCCATGGATGGTATTTCAGCACAAACATTAATTAGCTTGGGTTTTGAGGCTTTTGTAAGGTTTTTATCTACATCTCAGATTAACTTGAATTTCCTCATTTGCACCCAAAGCAGAAAATTACTCCTTCAAACTTCCAACTTAAGCAGAGGCTTTAATACAAGGATTTTAAGACAAAAAAAAAACAGTAAGGTAGAGTTTCCATACTGTCGTGGTTTAAACTGAGCCACGCAGCTCGTTCACTCACTCCCCCCCTTCCTGCCCCAACTCCCAGGGAGTTGAGGAGGAGAATCCAAAGAATGTAGCCCCCACAGGTTGAGATAAGAACAGTTTAATAACTAAGGTATAACACAAATCACTACTGCTACTACCAATAGTAAATAATAATAATAATAATAAAGCAAATAACAAGTGAAGAGAATACAACATCTCATCAGCCACCGACCCATAACTCACCCCACCCCACCGAGCACTGCCTGATATCTCCTCCAACCCCCATGAGCCCTAGCCCTTCCGGGTAGCTCCCAGTTACATCCTGGGTATGACGTGCTATGGTATGGAATACCTCTTTGGCTAGCCTGGGTCAGGTGTCCTGTCTCTGCTTCCTCCTGACTTCCCTACTCCCTGGCAGAGCATGAGACTCAGAAAGTCCTTGGTCAGACCAAACATTTGAGCAATAACTCAAAACATCGGTGCTATCAACAACCGTTCCCAGCCTGAAAGTCAAAACACAGCACTGCACCAGCTACCAAGAAAGAGAAAGAAATGACTGCTACTGCTGAACCCATGACACCTATAATATGAAGTAGAGTGTAATAGATGATAGTGTTTCTTTTTAACGTGACACAAAAAATAATTACCTTCAAAGACTGGGGATTCTACCCTGTTTTGAGTTAGTGTTGTTTTTACCCCACAGATTTGAGTTGTTTTAAAAAGGAGTAATTCATACTCATGAGTCCTATGAGGTTTTGCTAGTGAAGACCTGCTTTTAATAAGTACTCTGCCCCTGTTGCTTAGTTCCTGTCCTTAACACACTGACCTTTTCTAGTTTTGGCAGTGTTTGTAGTAGTGCTTTCCTCCTGTAAAGGTAGCAGAAAGATTATTGGTTCTAGCTAAGCATTTAGAAGTTCTTATGTTGGGTTTTTTTCTCCTCTACTGTGCTGTTAGTGGCAACTTCAGCTGTGAGTTTGTGTTAGCCTTTTGCTAAACTTAAGCATTCTTACAGGTAATGGAACGAAATTGATATTTTTTTGGTATAAAATTTTATGCTTTTGTCTATAGGAGAAATCAAAATAGTACCTTTCTAACCCATAAGTATTATCTGTAGGCGGGTGTGCATGTATATACACAAATATATGCATGTATATACACAAAAATGTGTATGTTGGGTAACAAAGGGATCCGTTGTTAAATAGCTCTATGTTGTATATTTTTTTTACACAGAAGAAGACTTTTGGAGGTGCTACTGTGTATTATATGACATTTATATTGAAGGGTGGAAAAAAATAGTTATATATTCTGATATCTTAAAGAGCTGCTTCATGGCACTAGATGCTCATACTGACCTTTAAAATGAAAGCTAAACCCAAAATAAGCTCAAACTAAAGCAACTAATGTGATTGCCTGCAGAAAGCAAACTAAGATAACAAGTTCTGTGAGGATTCCAGGGAAGGCTGTTCCTCTGGTTGTAAGGATGTCAAATTAAGGATGCAGATGACTATTTTTGAAGTGTGGGCATTCAGTGCGAGAGGATATAATTTTCTACAGCTTCAAAGCTTTTAATTACTCTTGGTATCTTTTTAAGTGTTCTGTAAGTTAAAAGCATGATTTTGCATGAACTCTAAACTCCGACAGCCTGTAAGAGCCTGTTGGAATATCAGGTATATTTTTCTATGGAGGCAAAATTATATGTTTATCTGTATAAATACATATATAGATAGGTCTGTCTATTTCTATAGATAGGAGTAGTGTGTTGGTGCAGAATAACACTTCTGCAAACAGCCTTGAGGACTCAAAACTTGAATATCTTTGTTTTAAGTCCATCAAACCCAGTATCTGAAAACCTGAATTTCTTCCTTTTGACTTGGAAGTCCATCAAACCCACCACCTAATAATGAAATAGATAAGAGCATTAAAATAACCTTTCTCCAGCCTTCTGAAACAATATTATTATCCTACATTTATCTAGGTATTGATGATTTTCCACTAATGTGTAATTGAAAGGTTTTGGCCCCATGAGGAGCAGTGACCGGTCAGTGGTGCTCCTCTATCACTAGATACGGCTCTAGGAAGCTTTTTTTTTGCCATTTGTTTTTTTTTTTTTTTTGCCAGGCTGTAGACTGCTTTTTTGACTTGACCTGAATGCTCTTGGCCTTTAAGGGCAGTGGGTTTAAATGCTGAGCTCAGACTGATTAATAAGGCATTAAGTCATTTAATTCTTTCATGTTTAAGTGAAGTATTAACACGGTTTTTAGTGGTCTCTGATTTGCATTTTGAGTAACAGAGATGGCTTATGTAAGTAGCACAGGTTTTTTTAAAACATTTGTGGTGTTTGGTGGTTTTAGTTCTCAGTCTTTAAGTGCGAAGTTTAGAGAAATAAGGTGCTGATCTGCTTGTGGTAGCTTTTACAGTGATGAAGAGCAGGTATTTTACTAACTTAAAGATGGAGGTTGTAAATTGATCTGAAGAGTGTGCAAGCATGGTGCAGGACAAGTATTTGTGAATGTGTTTTGGTTTTTTTTTTCAGAAGGGATTTCCTTGTGTCAGAAAACAACACCAGATATACTTATCAAGGGGTGGCTTTGCCAGTCCTATGGCTTAGTACCCGAGTGCCATCTCGGTGAAACATGTAATAAAGTGGGCTAGGACTTGAGGAAGGTGAGAATTGTGTCCTCTAGAAATGGTCATGAAATAACATGACCTGCAACTTAATTTTTCAGTACTGTCTAAACTCAAATATGGTGGACTTGAGTATTTTTCAGTCATGACCATAGCAGCATATAAGACCAAAGGTCCCACTGGAAGAAAAAAAAGAGCCCTATTTAAATCCTTTTGCTTTAAAAGCTGATTTGAATGCTGAGGTTGCTCTCATACTTTTATGTTGTATTTACCAGAGTATCAGCCACAGACTTCTGTTTTGAGGAGATGCCACTATAAAAAGATTTTTCACAAAAATACCTCCTAAGAACTCAAGAGGATTCATTAAGACACTTTAATTTTGCATTTGTGGGGAAGTCATAAGGAATCTGGCATTAGTAGAGGAACTGTGGGTGCGTTGTGCCCTCCCTGGGAGGTGGCTCCTGGATTTTCAGACACGTTGTGGTCCTTACGGACAGACAGGTCCTATCTCACTGTTACCAACCTCATAGTATCTCATCTTTGAGGAATCTTTGTCTTGATTCATGCTCTGTGAGCTGATGTGCCCTTGAAGAGTATGTCAGTATTTCTGGTAGATACAGTTGCCTGTTGCATTTGTCTTGCTAATTATGGGGTACCTTCTGTCTCTAAACCATGCATAGTTGACATCACCGTTGCTGTGAAGATGACAATGCATAGGTCACTGCTTTTTCTCTATACACTGTGTTACACTGTGTTAAGTAGTCCTGTAAGTGCTGTTAAGAGGGTCTGTTCTGACATCTCACTAGGAGGTCTAGGGGCTCTGTTCCTAGGGCATATTAACAGCTGTAGGGTTATACTAAACCTGTTTGTAACAGCATATCAATAGGTGGTGCAGTTTGGGGCATATGCAGGGAGAAGCAAGATGTAGGCTTCCAGGAGAAGCTGTTCATGGGAACTCTTAACAATTGTGTAGGACTTCGTACAGTAAACAGAAGTACACCAGGTTTATCTTGGCACCCCCTCCAGCTGTGTAACTTTTGTGTGAGAGGCCATTATTCACATTCCTGGAGGCCAGAACAAGATAGAGAAGTTTATTGCTTGCAGATGGTGCTTCACATGCAGAAATAAATGATTTCTGCTTGTACAGATACATGACTACCAACCAAGCTGTGTAAGATGTGAACTTTTTAACTGTGCTTACATAAATCTGAGGCTGGACTTCTTGTTTTCTACCAATCATTTTTCTAGAGCTTATTTTGATGTTACATAGACCAAATAAAAATTATTCTTCGCTGATGAGTTGCAATAAAGGAACCAAAATTTACTGATGTAATTTCCTGAATTCTTGTTGCCTGCCTTTTAAAATAGGACTGATAGTGTAAGTGACAATAGTAAGTAGTCTTTGCTGAGCCATAAAGACTTTTGTTTTCCTTCCATCATATGTATATTTTGAACAAAGTACTGCACTCATGATTTTACGTGGAAGGAGGATCAGCACAAAGAACAGTTAAAATAATGTTGATGTAAGTTTAACAGGCACTTGGTGATGTTAAGTTAGTTGTTTCCTCTGTAACCTGAGTTGTGAAGTCATAACAGTTTGGCTGAGGATTTTTAAATTAGTGTTTCTCTGATCAGCAAGATTGAAATTGATGACATTCTCTTAAGTTTTTCTGTAATATTTCCTTTTGAGAATTTTAGGCCATATATAGCTGTTATGTGTATCTAAAGATAACTTCTTGAAAGGCTTCTTTCCATGCCTTCATACTGTTATCACTGCAGTATCCACATTCTAGCAGAATTGGATGTGCCAGGACTTAGTGTTAAATTTGGTCCAACTTGTTACTTAGCTAATGGAATTAAACCAGTACAAATTGGACACTATTATATTCTAATACTAAAATTATCCCAGTATATCAGTACGTGAGTAGTTCTGCGTTGACACTGATGGTGTTTCCTTTCTCTTATTGTTATAGTGAAAAATAATGTGGCGCTTAGATATGATTTTAAAACCTATGACTATTCTGAGTAAGCATATGCAATGTATTTAAAATGATCTGTCTGCCTTGTACCACTTCCTCCTGTGTTCCACAGTTCACCCTGGAAAAATCCTGGGATGTAGTCTCCAGAACACTTTACATTTTAATGTTAAGGCAAGAGCTGATACGTAGTCAGTCATCCACAGAGGATTCAGGCCTGTATGATGCCAGGTACTGTCATTGTATAAATATTAAATGTGTATTGTTTCATAAAACTGTTTACCCTGAGGAAGCGATTATTTAAATTAATCAACTAGGAACGTGTTTTTACTAATGCAGTGCATGTTAAGAGGTGCATGGAGAGGTAGGCAGTTGTGTCCTTTCTTACTAGCCTTGCTCTGTCTGCTTCTAATACTTGTTAGCTGTATGCTTTGAATTAAGAGTGTTTCCTTGGAAGATTTTGGGATTTTTTTTCTCCTTTTTAAGAGCGTAGCAATATTCTGTTTTTTGGCTGTCCACTTCCACTTGGTGGGTATGACATTGTCCTGGCCACTTCTTCCACCTGCTGCCCCACCTATTGTAATTTTGATTTTTACAAGCAAACTGAAGCTTCCGTTCTCATGTTCAACATAGAAAAGATACGTTCTTTGTCCTGGAAACTTCACAGGCTATGGTAACAGCTCAGTGTTTGCACTGAAATGACTTACATCCACTGTATATCCACTTGTGTGTAATTCTTTGCACTGATGTCTGTGTTGAGCTGCTGGGTGCTAACTGTGATGCCATAGCTTCCCCTGTAGTCGTACAGGTGAGGAATCAATAATGATGAGGGAAGGGTCAAACCAAAAAGGCAGTTTATGTTGGGAATGTCTGGTATAGCCTAAGCATATGGCTGTGTGGGTGCCATAGACTTTCTGGAGCTCCTGCCTAACTAATATTTGGGTTAATCTCTAGCTGATAGAGCATTCAGTTCCACACACTTGATAATCAGATTTTTTTGTAGTCTCACCCGCCATTCCAAATTCCTATCATTCATCTGTCTATTTTAAGCATATCTCTTGTGTAGTACTTCTAAAATTACCCAGTGTTTTGACCTGACGATAATAGGAATATGTGATTTCCTCCTGCTGCTGTTCAGCCAGTGTATGGCTGCTTACGCCATTCAACTGAGATGATGCTTCTGAGTGGAAGAGTGGGGCATTTAAAATGATCTGTTGCCTCTTGCTGTATATTTGACCTTTTCATAGCAGGGACCAGCAGGGTTTCAGTTCACCATTGCAGTGCTGAGAGCACAACTTCTTTGTTATGTCACGTTGCATTGCATTGAAATTCTTCACTGTGAGGGTGTTGAGACACTGGCACAGGTTGCCCTGAGAAACTGTGGCTGCCCCATTCGTAGCAGTGTCCAAGGCCAGATTGCACGGGGCTTTGAGCAACCTGGTCTGTTGTGAGGTGTCCCTGCCCATGGCAGGGGGTTGGAACTGGATGATCTTTAAGGTTACTTCCAACCCAAACCATTCTATGATTCTATGAAATTCAGCCATTAATATCTTGCTCTCTGTATAAACCCACGAAAACCTGCTTTGTTTGCCCTTTGCTGCCCAGCCATGTCCCCGCACACAGCTTATCTGGCCAAGCTCAGTGCTCTCTTGGAATATGAATTTTTGTGGAATTGTTTGCACAAGGGAATGCACCATTTAACAATGAAACTTGGGAAGGGGGCATTAGAGTGTTACTCGGTAATAGTAACTGTTTTGCCAGAATGTAAATTACGTCATTGGGATGAAATAATTTGGAAACACTGAGGTTTTAATTCAAATAAAAATAAACCTCTGCTTTTCAGAGAAAACAGAGATCCAAAAGAACTGTCACCCCACGTGTTTATAGAGAAAGACACAGTTGTGCTTACTGGGGAAGGTAGTACGTGAGAGACAGTTGAAAGGGGCAGGTTTTCAGTTGTAACATGAGAAACGTAGCCCTGGTTCCTCTTTGTCTGTTCCTCTTCAATTTTCTGACTAATTTGTTTTCATCTGTGCATGAACAGATTTGCATCTTTGCAGTTGCTGTAACAGCTAGAAAAGGAAAGACGAGTTCCCTCACCTTCTAGGCATAAAATGGTACTTCACAAATGCCAGATAATGTCTTTAGTTTTACTTCCTCTACCTTACAGAGCTGCTGTATAATTAAAGCTTCATCTTTCCCATCATTTCCCATACAACCCAAACGTACCAAGTCTTTTAAATGCTAATGGTGATGAGGTTTTTTTTGTACAATGGTTTGGGTTATTTATAAGAAGTTTTAAAAAAATCTGTTTGGTATTAGTTAGATGTGTAATTCTGTGAAATGTGAACAAAAAGAGTTCAAAATCAGTTGTTTGCTGATAGACAGTGCTTTGTAAATGCTGTATGGTAGATAGTCCAGTTGCTTAGCAATAACATTAACAGTCATAAGTGTTTATAAAGCAAATATAATACGATATGGTCAACAAGGTATGTGGTGCTTTTTGTATTACTTAAGTGTCCTGATAACCGTTGGAAAACGTTTATTAGAATTACACATGAGCAAGCACCTGACACTTAAGAGCAACAACTTGAGTAAGTAAATCTGATAAATGATGTGCTTGTGTTTTTTAATCTTAAACACCACAACCTAAAACAAGTGGTGAACATGATGACTTTCCAAACACATTAGCTTTGAACTTTGAAATGTTATTTTCAAGGCTTTGATAAATACTCTTGGAATTGGCTTTGGATGTTCAGCCGGAAAGTATGAAGGGCGATAGGTTATGTGATGAAAAGGCTTGTCTCTATGTGCACAGCAAAAGCCCTGAGGCACAGCAGCATGCGGGGGAACCTGAGTAACCTTATCACAGAAACAAGCCCCCTGACCTGGCTCCTGCCAGGGCTGTCACTGGAGATCATCAGCCTCTAAGGACCTGGGGCCAGGCACTGGGTGAGTCAATGGAAAGGCTCTGCTGGGTCAGCCTGCAAGGTTGGGTGAGCAGAGTCACTGTGAGATGCAGTGTATGTACCTGTACATGAAGTAACCAGAGGCAAGAAGCTTGTGGGGACCAGCTGGGTAGGCCGAGTCCAAGACCAGATCGTAGAGGGATCTGTAGTTAGTATGTCTACATGTTCTCAAGGTTTTCTGGCTATCAGCAATCAGACTGGGACCACAGGGGCTTCTGTGGCAGACTGAGAGTCTGGGACAGCTGCAGGGGAGACTGAGCCCAGGGCATTCATACTGTCTGTGTCAGTGCATATATGCATACATTCTCCTAATGGACTTTCTACCTGATCAGAGAGGAGCAGGAGGAGGCTGTTAGTGCTGCTTGTATTTACTGAAGTGCGGAGTTTGCATTGACATGTGTGGCCAGCTGTGTATGTGTGTGGCTATGCACATGTGTCTGTGTGCATACCTGTAGGGAACATGTGCTTAGCCTTGGAGCTGGGCTGGATCTTGGGCCAGGGACATAGGGCTGTGTCACTGCTGCTGGATTTGGCAGCTGCTAAGAAAGGGAGGTGGGTCTGAGAAGAGATGCTGAGGCTGTTTGAAAAATCTCTCCTTATTAACATCATCTCAGATGTTCAATTTAAGCTTTATTAAGGAGATCTACTTTGGGAGATGGTAAGTCCAGTTTTCAAATGTATTGTGCTGATGAAAAGAATAAAAATCAAGTAGTGTAAGGGAGTAATGGAAAACTGTTTAAGGTAAAGATCTACAGATGCTGTGGCTTAAATAAAGTCAGAAGTCTGATTGCACATTTTATAACTTTTTATCTGCCAAGTTATTTATATTCAATTTGGCTTAAAATAAAATGTTAAGTGGGCATACTCTTTGACAGCATTGTTTCCTTGCTAGGCCTCTACTAATTGGGTTTTCAGACTGTTGGTAGCATATTGTCATTTATTTATTATCATTACACTTCTTTTTTCAGACTACTTAAAGCAAAATTCAAGGTCCTAACACTGACCTTGGAGCCTTCTCCCTGTATGTGTCCCCTAAAGAACAACTCAGTGTCTCCAGTTTCTGGGATAGTCCTCTGTTTTGATTTAGTGGTGGTTGCAAATCATACTAAACCCGCAACAAGTTTTTCTGTAATGACATAAACCCCCCCTTCACGTGAGCAAAAGCCATCATTCATAAAATGTTTTAGATACGTAAACTGTTCTTTAATAGTAATATTGTCTAATCTACAAGTTGACGGCTTTTAAAAAAATGTTTTGCTTTGGTCAGTTCTCTCAGCCACCTATTTGGCTGAAGGACAGAACCACCAGACAAAATAAAAGAAAACACAACAGGAAAAGAGGAAAGCTACTTGTAGTAAGCATGTGGGTAAATGATGCTTTTGTGCTCTATAGAGCCTTGCTGCAAGGCCGTTTCAGAGTGTCACAGGCACTGCATAAATAGGTTGCTGTTGTATTCAGCCATATTCTCATACCCAGTACAGATGACATGTATCACCTTTTTATTTCATTTTTCAATTATGGTCAGGCCTCTGGAGAAGCTCACATTAGACACCCAGCATCACTTCAAAGTCTCATCTATTCTAAAGCAACTGATGTACGGGGAAAATGAGGAATGGTTTCCTTCATGTTAAAAAATCTGAATTACTTGTGCTATTTGAGGAATGGTATGCAGCTTAGTAGCTGAAGACTGATGTAACACGTTAGGAAAGAGAGTTAAAGGTTTCTGATATCTTAATGTGCAATGTGGAACAAATAAGTCAATGCAATATATAAAAGCTGAGGAGATTAATGAATCTGGAAAGAACTGATTTCATTTAAACTCTGTAGGGTGGAATGCCTGCCTCACGAAGATGGGAGAAAGGTCCTCTGCTAAATTAAGATTAAAAATCAGAATGAGTTTTTGAAACTGGAAGAGAAGTGCCTCATCTTTAGGGGAAGAAGAAAGAGATTAATTTCAGCAGAGGAGCCTTTTGGAAAGAATGTGTTATGCAAACCAAGTTTCCAGGGAGTCTGTAGTCAAAACAGACTTTAAGTCTTGATAATGCAAAATGACTCGTGTCCTAGTGCAATGGGAGTGCACATGTATTGTCAGTAAACTGGTATAAAGGATTAGGTGAATCTTTGAAAAAATCTTTTTGTGTGTAGACAGATTGAGTCAGCTTTTTGTGACACCAATGTATTGGAAACAAGGTTTTTGTGCTTCATTGGACCTGTAAAGTTCTGGATCTTGTGTCTGAATATGAATCAGATCTTTGAGAGCTGGTGTGGGAAGATCTCAGTTCTGGACAACAATGAACTGATGAAATAATTCTGACACCTGATTTGGATTTTTATTGTTTGCTGAGGATCTTAGTGGGCACGTGTCCTTTCAGTCTTTGTATGTTTATCCACTATGGATACACAGCATGCTTTTTATTTCTGTATTGTTTCCTGGCTTGCTTAGCAGGTGACTTGCTGCGATGACTCCTGCTCATTGTTGGCAGTTGAACACTGTGGCTCCATTATAGGATTAAATCTTTGATTCAGAAGTCATTAACTTCATCCTCTTTGACCACTAAGTACTGAAATAAATGTTTTCCATTTTATATTCTGTTATCTTCTGCAAGATATGACTTGACTTCTAAAGCGTGTTAGTATTTAATCATAATAGAAGAAGGGTTGGTTCCTTACCTGAATACTCAGATAAGGACTTTTTTTTTTTTTTTTTTGTCTGTGTAGTGTCTGCTTACTGATTACTCACTTTAAAATGCCAAACACTGGAGTATGGGAACAATTGCCTGTGATGATTCTGGATTCAGTTTCATAATAATATTTTCCCTTTTACTTGCATGCCTATTCCTGCCTTCCGTGATCTTATAAAAGCTATTGGTTCTTTCCTATTCTTGTTTGCCAAGAAGTCTTAAGCTAACTTAGTTGATGAAAATGTTTCTATTCTGCTGATGCTGAGTCAGAAGTGTTTATTTAAAGATGATGAATTTAGTAATCATCAAGCCATGTTTAAATCATCAGGAATGCTAATTATAGATAGGCTAACCTATATTTCTGAAATACTTAAATGACTTAAAGCCCAAATCCTACTTGCTTAAGTTAATAAATGCATTGGTTTCACTTGGAAATAGGTGACACTGTAATTCAAAAAAGATAAAACATGAAACTTGAAACACATGATATGTGGGGAGAGAAACTGAATGAGGTTCTCACTCTTTATATGCTCTTTAGGGTAAGAAATTAATACAAGTCTTGGAGATTCTTTATGCTGCAAGCATAATGGCGTGTTGTGCTGATGATACTTTCCTGTGCTTTGATGTATGTTGAGTATTTATTGTTCTGGCTTTCTGACCCCTTTTTTCTTTAATTCTCATGTTTCTTGTTGGTATTCTTATTAGCTAATATTTGAGGATTGTACTGTTGGTTATGACTGTAGTGTGGTCGAGAGTCAACCTGAGAAAAAGTGAGTCTTCAATTTAGCTTAACAATTTAATCAACACTGTTTCCAGTCAGTGAAACAGTGCTGTTGTGGATGCTATAGTGACAGCAACCATCACTAGCTAGAGTATCTTGCCATTGAAAGCTAATTTGGAAATGCAGCTATTTTAGAGAAGAATGAAAAGTATTCTTTGTGCAGACAGTTACTGAAGTAAAGGTTGAGTCTAAATTGTGATTGTTTTAATTTTTGTCAATTACATGAGGAAATAGGTTGTTGTGTCTGCCCTTTGTTAATCTGGAACTTCTGTTTTCTTAATGGTTGTGAAACATAATGGTCTTGCATACTGGTGTGAAGCAGTGCTGTTAACCCTGCAAATAGAACCCTGTTGTATTTTTGGACACCCGAATGACATTGTTACTGGTTTTGCTTTTGAAATTAAGGGGAACCTGTATACTTCCTAATAAGAAACTTATAAAAAAAGGGGAAGAATATTAATGTCTGACTAATTTATGTGAAGAATCTGTTCAGTTTGCGTGATCTGCTTTCAGAAACAAATCACTAATTCTAGAGAAAGTCCTGTTTAATTACAGTCAACTGGAAAATGATTCAGTGCAGCTTTATAGTATGAAAGCGTTTGAACTTAATGGATCCTTACATGTTGAGCTAACTGGTGAAAAAATTAATACAGAGCAGGCAGGTAACAATTACTCTGAAGTTACTGTTAGTGTGTAAGATTGGTGTTTATGAGCATACTTACATAAAATTTTAAATAGAAATAATTCATCTGTTGTGCTCTACTGGTAGAAACAAGTTCTTAAGTATACTTTATTTTTTAAAGTTGAATGTAAAATTAAAGTATGGATTCATTCTAGACAAAATGGATGTGTTTTACTGGCTGAGAAAGTTGCTGCCATGGCTTTAAATTGTTATTCCAGTAACTATAGGACTACAGTGGCTTCAGAAGATGTTGTATAGATGGCATGTGAGATAAAATAATGCTGATTTTACAAAATTGGTATTTCCCACAAATTGTATTAGGAAAATTTGTGCTGTTAATGGAGATAACTTCAGTGTAGCACTCTTGCTCATAAAAGGCAGGCTTACTCAATCGCCATGGACAGTGTTGTATGTGTTGCCACACCTCTCCTTTCCCTGCTAACTTGCCCCTTCAGTTTTTGTTTCAATATGGATACATATGAAAGTAAGACTGTCTTAAGATGTGTCAAGCTTCTGAGAGCTTTGGGAATTAAATGGTTTTGAATAGTGACTCCTTTGGAAAGAATGGGTTTATCAAAAGTTTTCTTTAAGTCTTCCCCAAGACTCAAAATACATCAAATATACACACATTTTCTGATACCAAGTGTAAGTCTTCTCTTTTAATGTTAGGAAAGAAGTAGGATTTTTATCTTGAGGATGGGAAAAACCCAACTCCCAGCACCTATTATCTAACTCTCTTCAGTGAGTTCCTGTTGTGTCAAATCAACCATGGGTTGGTTTTTTTGCTGTGACCTGAATCTCTCAAAACTCTGTGACAGCAGGGGATTGTCACCTCATTAAGCTTGTGTGTGGCTTTGGAGCCAGGACAGTCAATGTTTGAGAACAAATGAGTCTGAGCATCAGAAGAATGTTTTGTGCCTGTGCAGAATCCCAGTTTATAACTGCCAAGTTTAGGCAACTGCTTATCTTTGGGCTATTCTTAACCTCAGAAAACATGTGTTGCAAACATTTCTAGCATGTCTGTAACCTTCTGTTAGAGCTCAGTTTGGGCTACAACTTCTACCAGGGGAAAAAAGGGGAAAATTCCATCGTAACTTTTTGACCAAGTTGTTGAAAGAGTAGAAACTTTAGTAGAAGCTATAGGAAGACATTGGGTAAGCATGTGGTTACTACTGTCAGTCAGTGCAGGCAGGAGTGCTTATGACTTGGAAAGTAACTGGCTCTTAATAGACTTGAGAAATACTTAAATTGTAGTTGTGTGACACAGCTGTTTTGAGAATGTTAAATGAGATGATATAGGGTTAAGATACGTCTCCATTTATATGGGCTTAATGCTTTGTGTACCTTGCTGTTTCTGTGGTTTTTTTCTGAACCATAGACATCTGTAACATTCATTTCTCCATCTCTTAAATTCAGTTTTGCATTTCTTAATGTCAAAGTTTCTTATGCTTTATTTTGCTTTTGAGTTCTAGGGAATGACTGTGGGGAGCAGTTCCCATTGAGTTAATAATCAAATATGTATCCTTTCACTTTAACACACTGTTAATGGTAGTTTAATTCAGGCAGCATTCATCTAAATGCTTGGACTGAAACAGTAGCTCATAGTGATACATTACGAAGGAAATAGTCCCAATGTTACATAAATGTTGAACTTCGTAGTAGTGGCCATTTGAGTGTTCCAGAAAAGCACCAAAGTGTCAAAAGCTCATCGAGATTCATAGGCAGATCTTTAACATAAATACCAAGCTATTCTAATTTTTGCCAGCCTTTTTTTTAGTATTAGGCATAGCTGTCTGTTAAACGGACTTGGCATTTTTAAAATGGATTCTACTTAGTCTTAAGTCTGCAGTCTTAAGAGCATTAACATTTTGGATCAGTCTTAGTGTTGTTTTTTTAGATAGGATCTCTCTTGCTGGTTTAGATACAGCCTTCTTTCAATGCTGTCTACACCCCAGATCATGACATCATACCTCATTAAAAACAGTTTGCGACCATTGTTTTTAAATGCATAATTGACTCTTATTAGCATGATCTGGTGGTACAGTTACACTGTGTGGAGTTTGTGAGGTTTCTGGGTGCTTCGGAGCTAGAGCCTAGTTGTGGTTACATTTGCAAGGCAAGCGCTCAGGGTTTAGTCTGGGACAGTACTACAAACCCAGTTGCCTTCAGCGTGACTGAGGTATCTAGTCTCTTTTCACTGTCGCTTTTTGAATCCCTCCCCACCCACCACCAATGTGCAAATTTAATTTGGGCATTTCCAAAAAGGTTTTGTGTGCTCTCCTCAGCTGCTGCCTTGTTTACACTCACCAGTGGAAGACTGAGGGAATGTGACTTTCCTCCTTAAAAACATCCAGGAGGGAGAAGAGTTATTTATACTTCATATTTTTCAGGCTGGACTGATCTCTTAGCTTAAACTGTTGCAAGCAAATGTGTACAATGTACTAAAGGCTGCTGCTATTGGAGAGCTGAGATACTGGTTTGGCCTCCAACCCTGAGTGCAGAAGCCAAATAGCTGACGTAATTTTTAAAATACAGCTTAATATAAGGTATGTTCTGAGCAGTTGCCTGCTGTAGGTTTGTAACAGTGCTTTTGATGAGCCATATGGTTTTTTTGGGTTCTCATATCCTAGGGATGCAATATTTTGGGATCCAGTTGCCAGTTCTTCTGATGCTCTGTGCTTTTCCTTTCTGCTGTTTCAGGAAATAACTTGTGCTGGTTTAGTTGAGGGTGGGGGATCACAGATGCATGGCCTTTGCTGATCTGAATTGCAAAGTCCATATGCAGTCTGCACCATTTTTGTGTACTGCTCCTCAGCATTCCTGAGGCCGAGTCTTCCAGGCAGCATCTTCCAACCTGCAGTGGTCTCTCAGGATAGTAGTGCTCACAAACATGGAGCTCTGTCTGTTCTTGTTCAGTTGCTTCAGAAAGCAACCTGAAATAATTTTGAAGCTAGCCCTCATTTCAGCAGGAGTTTGGTCTAGATGAAAGCCAAAGAAGATCCCTTCTAATCTATTCTTTTAGTCTGTGGTTGGTAGCACATGTATCATACTTCACTAAGTGGTTTCGAAGGCTTCCATTTTTAGCTACTTTTCTTGATGGCTTTTTTTTTCCTTTTACTGGCCCTGCTGTGTTGTTACTTATTCCCATATGTTGAAGGTATAAACTTACGTATCTCTAACTTGTATAACCTGTAGCAAAAGACATTTGAAAAAGACAAATATGAATACTTGCCCTTCAGTATTCTTCACCCTGTGCATCTCGGTTAAGGTCCATTTTCAGGGAGTTTTCTCATAATTTCATGCAGAGTAGACAAACTAACTCTGCTGCTTATAAAAGTAACCAGGAAAACTAAGGCAATTCACTGAAATAATTATATATAACATTGTTTTGATAGTTAAAATATAAATATGGTTTTGATCAGATAACTCATGGAATCTACATGCAGTATTGAAACTACAGTAGTAGACAGAAGTCTAGCTTGGCACAGTAACAAAAGATTCAGATTCTTGTGTCAAATCCTGTTATGACAGTTGATTCATTACTAAATTTGGAAGGGCAGACTGCATGAGCAGCCTGTTTTTCATTGAGTTCACAATCTTGTAGGCACATCTTTCTGCAGAATACTGTGTTCCAGTGCATGTGTAGGTAATCAGCAAGGGGGAAGGTGAGGTGGAGGAGTGCAAAAGAAATCAAGGTTTAATCCCGTATTTGTGATGGCCTCTCCCATGTAGCTTGGATTTCTGAGTATGTGGGTCTTTGGAAGGAGCAAGTGGGAGTAGTTGTTTGAGGTGTTCTCTTGATGATGTCTTGGAGGAGCATTCACGCTTCTGGGCTAAGTAAACTAACAATGGTTTCCATTAATGCTTGACCTGGCAATGTGTATGTTCTGCCTCTTCAGAGGGAAGGCCAATGTTACTAACAAAACAGTGCTGACATCACTTTTATGCTAGTGATGCTTCTGGCAGTTGAAGAATAGGCCTTTGCCATGTTGGCTGATGCTCTGTTAAAACAAACAAACAGAAAAAACCAGGAAGGGAAGAAACAAAAAACAATAACTTCAAGTGTTTGGGTGTTAATAAAAAGGGAAAACACTGAATTATATGTTCAACACCACTGACAATGCCTGCATGGTGGAGTACACTGTATTTTAAATCTTCCCCCCCTTTTTTTTTGTAAAGAAACATTTTAAGAAGAAATCAGATTTATTTTTAAAAGCATATTCTAGCAGTGAAATGTCCTGGAAATTGACTCCAAAATCTGTGTTCTGACCTACCAGCCTCACTTTTGTACACATATGTGTACACACATACTTGTGTGTGTTTTCTTAAGCTAGGTGCAGCAAGGGATTGTTTCTTCCTCATAGTATCCCTGGGAATAGTGGCAGCATTCAGGTGCAGAGCATCTTGCTGCTTTAGTGTTTACCCAAAGGTAAGTGCCAGTGAGCAAACTTGGGCTGGGTTGAGGGTAGATTGCAATGACCCTTTGGCATCTCTGACTAAAACAACACTTTGGATTGTTTTTCCCCTGTTGCATGCAGTGAGGCTGGTGCAAAGAATAAGGGTCTTAAAGCTTCAATGTCGTGTACATGTGTTTGTTGTGGGTAAACTGATGACCTCCTAGTAATGGAAGCTAGTAAGTTTAGGGAAGCTTTCAGCAAGACACTGGAGGGAATCTAGTAATCCAGCTAATACAAGGATTACTTAAATCTGAGAAGTGACATTAGCTTTGCAGTGGGTAGAGGAAAAGAACTCTTAATCTATTGGCAATTCATTGTCTTGAAACGAGTAAAAAAAGAAAAAAGGTGTCTCATTATTCCTCTGTAAGTTGAAATGTTCTTTTTTCCTGTTCTCATCAGGTGTGGATGTTCTGGTGTGAAAGCAGTGACTTACTCTCCTTGTCTGTGGCTTTGTTGCTGAGGAGAGGACTGAGGGAAGGGAAGGGAGGGTGTTGTTTTAGCTTCTCTTGAGTTGGCACATATGATGCACTGCAGTCTATATGCCATGGAGGTTAACTCTCCCAAGAAAAACATGGTGTGCTCCCAGTCTGATTGAGATCACTGCCTCTTGTCTGCCCCTACTCTCAAGCAGGCTCCAGCACTCAAAGCAGCACTGGCTTCCCGTACACAGAGCACGAGGCAGGTTTATCTGTCCTTCTCCTGCACACACACAGCCTTCAGTGTTTACTCAGAGGGAAAAACCAACACAGGTTTTGGCTCTGAGCTCTTCTGGGACCTGAAAGCGTGGCAAGTGACTGAGGGATGCCCGGGGAGGGGGCTGCTGATGCAGTTGGTACTGCATCCTGGGGGCACTCTTCTGAGGCAGTCAGTGAGGGGAGATGCTGGTGGGAACACAGCCCAGGCAAAGGGTTTGTCAGGTTTTCTCTAGGACTCTGTGACATTCCCCCAGGCACACTCTTCGTGCACTGACTCTCTGTTAAAATACAATTAAAAGGGAAGGATGCCCCATCCCTGGAAGTGTTCAGAGCCAGGCTGGATAGGGCTTTGTGGAGTCTGCTCTAGTGGAAGGTATCCCCTGCCCGTGGCAGGGGGTTGGAACTAGATGAACTTTAAGGTCACTCACAACCCAAACCATTCTATGTGATAAAACCAGGCAGGAGGTGTGTGGCCCAGGTCTGGGGGTTGCACAGCAGCTGGGGACAGCTGCCAGCAGGTCCAGGTTTCTTATCTCTGGGCTGTGCTCTGTTGTCATCTGAAAACCTGCTTTTTGCTGCAACTCGTGTTTGGTCTGCAGCACCTATAAGTGCCATTGCTGGGCTGGGATTGGTCTCATTTATATACCCAGCCCCTGTGTGTAACAGCGAGGCACTTGCGTGTCTGTGTTCTCAGCCATTACCTGTGTAAATGCAGGCACAACTGTTGTGTCCGGTTTTCACGCTCTCTTCAGGGAGCTGAATGAGGTGTACCGTGACCTGCTGGATCCCGTACATGCGGTGTGTTTTCCGGCTAGCAGGTGTCGAGCGGCGGTCGGAGCGCTGCGGAGAGCGGGGGACCCTGACTCCGGCGACACCGGCAGTGCTGCGGCGGCCGGGCCCGCAGCGACCCCTAGCGGCCGCGGCTGGGCTGCGGGCTGGGCTGAGCTCGGCGGGGCCGCCAGGTGGCGCGCTTGCGCCGCGCCGCTTCCCTCAGCAGCCGGACCCGGCGGCACGGTTTGGCCTCGGGTTCTCAGGCTTCTGCCCGGCTAAGGCGGGCCTGATCAATAGCCCTGTGCGGCGGCTGAGGAGCTGGGGTGGAGGAACGGGGGCAGTGGGAAACTGTAACTCGGGGGTTTCCTTAGCGGAGGCTTAATCTCGGAAGCGCAGCTGCAGCCCAATGTGCTATCCGGGCTGGCCGAAGGGGAAGGAGGTCAGTCCTTCCTTCCTTGGAAAACAGTGATGCGCTTCAGTGTTGACAGCAAAGAGTGAACAAAGTGGTCAGAACACGAGATTGGATATCGGGATATGTTTCTTCCCCCAGAGGGTGTTCAGGCATTGGAACAGGCTGCCGCGGGCAGTGGTGGGGTCACTGTTCCTGGCAGTGCTCACAAACCGTATGGACGAGGCCCTCAGTGACATGGTTTAGTGGTGGGCTTGGCAGTGCTGGGGTAACTGTTGGACATGATGATCTTAAAAGGTCTTTTCCAACCTAGCTGATTCTGTGAATTTGCACAGTTCATGGTTTTGCAATTCTCCCATGAGATGTTCACGTTCAGAGCTATTGATTTGGGGGAGTCACTATAAGGAAAGGCAGAAAAAACCTCAAGCTGATGGAGTGGTGCATGTACAGCTGAGGCTGTGGTGTCAGGGATGCGCATTGGAACAGAGCTTGCTCAGGTATGATACTCTCAAGGCCAAATAACTCTTGAATTGTATGTCTGTTGGGAGAAAAACAGTGAGTGTTCTATACCTGTACTGTATATCTTTCCTGCAGTGAGACTGGGTACTTTCTGGTTACACAAGCGCTGTGCACTGCTGATTCCTATTTCTGTGTGCAGTGTGCTGTATGGGGAGGTTAAAAATACAGATGACCTCGTTGTTTTCCTCAAACATCACGTACGTGGTCAAAGCATAGTTTTTTGTTCTTTTTTTAAAGAAGCTGCATTGCTGTTTTAGGTGCCTATTTCTGGCGTTGGTATCAGTGGTGTTTTCACCTTGCTGTAAGTCGATGCAGAAGTGAAACCAGGAAAAGTTGGCTTTGTGCATCTAGAGGCATGTGTGCATCAAAAATGGGTAATTTGTCTTTCAAGGTTGTTACATGGAGATGTACAAGTGTTTTATAGGCAACCCTATACACACAATACAGGTCTGTAATAAAAAGCAGCCACCTAATTGGTGAACGGAGTCTGAAGTCAGTGTGAGAAAGCACTTGCTTTAAAACCCAAATTGTGCTGTGTGGAATAATTGTTAATTCTAGTAAAAACTTGTTTTTATGCTTGAGCAGAAATTGGAGACTGAAAACGATTTAATTTTCTCTTAATTCTGGTTGTCAAGAAAATAGAGACACATGGTAAAACACAACTAAGATGATAACGTTTCAGTTTCTTCCAGTACCTTTTGCTGTGCAATTGAATAACAGTTCAGGCCTTTAAAAAGCATAACCCAGCTCTTCCTCTGGAGAGCAGTGGGAGCTGCTGGATTTTGAGCACTTTTTTCCAGCTGTTGAACTAAATGTAAAAATATCTGAACTTAGAATGTTTTTAGGGTTAGTCTGTGCAGTTTAGGATAATGCGTAATGGGTTTTTTTCTCCTGTTTTTTTCCCATGTAACCTTTGGCTTTATTAAAAGTTCCAGATTTATCTTTTTTTTTTTTTTTGCATGCTGTAGATCTCAGCTTTCCTCACAGTGTGGTCTGCTAAAAGAAACATTTTAATCCATGCTCTGCAGTAACAGCTGTAGCTCAGATGAATTATGCATGCTTGGTATCTTTTGCCTTCGCCCTCTGCACATCTTACACTTCCCTTGTGCTTGGAACTTCATTGCCAACTCTGTCTTCAGGGGGGAGAAGAGAACCCCTGGAAGGTTATTATGTGCCAGTTCACTAAACCAAAAGGAAAAGTACCAGGAAGGACAGAGAAAGTAACACGGGAGAGGTGGGGAAGGAGAAATAATGGTCTCAGAAGCCAGGAGAGGGAAACACAGGAACAGGAAAGTTGATAGTAAGTTCCTTGACAGTAAGAGCCTCAGCTTGAGTAACCTTATGAAGTCAGCCTTCCATTAGGTGCTGTGCCTAATGGCTTTTAGGTACCAGAATTCTTAGTCCACTGAATTGTTTTTGTGTTTGTGTGTGAATGTTTTGTTTGTTATGAGCTTCCTTTTTAGAGGTTGGCTTATGCTTGCCACTGGGAAAATGCTTTGTAAGAGGGGAAAGTGCATATATAAAGGCTAACCTTAGTGCAGGAGAGTGATTGTGTTGGGCTGTTTCTGTGATAAGTGGAGATAAAGGCAGGGACAGTGAGCCTTAGGCTGGGTGCTATCCTCTAAACATCTAACTTTGCCTATGCTAAAGTGAGCTTTGAATTTGATATCAATATGTGCATTGCTTCCAGTAAGACTGCGAGCAGACTTTAACCATGTGCTTATCTGGAAGGGTTCCTTTGAATGGAGCAGACACTGTCACAGGTGACAAATCCATGACTTCACCATAGTTTGTTTGGGTGGTTTTGGTTTTTTTTTGGTAAACTAATTGGATAGTGCTGTGTCTGTGTCAATACCTTGCTCCTAGGTTGAAATGATTGTCACTTCTGAAGTAACCTTGAAGTAACAGGTTTAATGTTAATTGTACTTCCTATTGTGTATCTCTTAATGTGATAGCTTTGATTATAATTTAGATTTTTTTTTCCTCTCTTCTCTGCTGTCCTTTCTGCCTGGCTGCTTATCTCCTTTGGAATGTGGTTCTTCAACTGTTCTGATAAACTTCTGACACAGGTAAATATCAGTCTGTTTGTATCTGTATTTACTGAGCTTGCCCTCTGCTTGGTTGTTTGCTGTGAGTCTTGAATCAGACGTGCCACACGCTTACCTGGGGACTGGGGAAGGGAAATCCTACTGCCACAGTGGGCATTGTTAGAAAAAATTATTAGCCAGGAAAATGGCCTGAATATTTTCTTCCTTACCTGCTTTTCTTATTCCTTCCCTTTAACAACAACAAAACATCCAGACAGAAAATAACAACAAAATCCTGTGTTTGCTCTTTGGTGGTAACATTTCTGTCTGGTGTTTCCTGGAAGACCTTATGCTGATAGTGGAGTTGGCATGTTGTGTGTAAGAAAGGGGAAAGCAGCCTAGAGTGAAAAATGCTTATCTGTTCTCAATTTTCCCCCTCTGCCAATCAGTAATTTCTGCCTTTGCTTTTATGTGTTGTTCACATGGTGTAGCAGGTAATAGTTTTTCATTTTCCATCAGATCCAATGCACAGGAGAAGGCAAGAACAGGTGGGCAGGATGAAGTAGGAGAACCTTTTGTGGCAGTTAGTTGGAGCCCATTGTGAAATACAATAGTGGTGTATGTGTAGTGGAGTGAGAGGAAAAGAATATTATTTAACTTGTCTTGTTAGCTGTGTTTGTACCTTTTATTAAAACATGGAAAGTTCAACCTTTGTCAACGGAAAGCCTGTTGCCATGAATGCCCGAGTAGATTGCTAACATCTTGGATCACATGTATGTACCAGTAGGGATCACTGCAAATGTTTAATGGGTTATTGAACTGTTCACTGAAGGAGAAAGTAATAAATGTTGAGTTTTTTCCAGGCACAGTGGGAACAAGAAGTTCTTACAACATGATAGATTTATATTCAGAAGCTAGAAGTACAGAGACTTTTTGGAATAAACTTAGAACCCATCATCCTTAACACTTCTGATGCATTTTTCAGTGAAAAATATGAAGTGTTAGCCATTATTAACTGCAGCTGAAATGCAGATAAGTCAAGAGACTAGCTTTATGTCCACCTATCTGCCTGCTCCACTGAAAATGCCTGCTTGTGTGCCCTTTGTCTCTTCTCTGTGCTCTGAAGAGATAGCATCGTATTGCGTAGGGCTCACTCAGAGTGCTGCTATCTTAAAAAATCGTCTTGCTTGCAGTGACTGAATCAATTGATTGTAGAAAGACAGATGTTAGCTGGATTTTGCTTTTAACTGCTGCACCTTTTAGCCCACCTCCACTGAAGGGAGCTGCTGTGCTGGTTGAACCAAGGGCTGCTGGATATGGAACTGCAGTGCTTCTGGCAGGAGAGAGAGGTTTTTATAGCTGGCTAGAGAACACAGGGCAGCTCAAGGCTGTATGAGTTATTTTGGAATGAGCTACCCTTGCATTGTCACCATAGCCCTTTCCCATGGGGTAAGCTGAGCTGCATAAAGATCTTGGCTTACATTACTATTTTACTTCTGGTACCTTCGGTTGAAGTATTTCTCTAGTACATTGTATCTGGAACATGAACTAACAAGAGAGTCGTCATAGGCTGGGTGGTTTTGCTCATGTACACAGAGAAGAGAGATTCTGAAACTTAGGATTTTGTTTTTCCCCACTATCCCAAAAGCTGTCATCAAAAGACAGTGATGTGATGGGATTGTGTTATGAATCAAAGTGCAGGACTGCCAAGGGAAATTGCAGAGCTTTAGCAGCTGCTTGCTATAGATTCAGTTTCTTAAGCTTTCCCTTCCTATAGTTCTCTTTTCCCAGAAAACTCTGATATTTCCAGAAATGCTCTTTTTGTTGTTCAGATGTATTAAATGTACCAAAATAACTCCATCTGCTGTTACCTTTCTTCTGGGTATTTTTAGCCCATAATTCCTTTATCCTCTTCATTCCCTCATGCAGTGCCTGACCTTTCTCTCTTTAATGCCTTGCTCTCCTTGCTATTTTTCTTGTCCTGACTACTTTTTTTTTGCCCTGTTCCTTCCCTGCTTCCACTTGTCTTTTTATTTCTAGTCTTTCCTTCTCATTGTTATATCTTTCTTTAGTTCACTGACGTGTTTTTCTAGTTTCCAATTCTGGAGTTAGATGGCTTTCCTAGGATGCTGTTAATATTTAATTTAATGATAAATACATTTCTCAGTAATAGCATGTATAAAAATTATCCCTCTTCCTCTGTGAGATGCAGTAGTACTCTTCCAAACTGCTGTTTTGGTCTCCCAAATAACCTCCATTGCTTCAAGTTAAGTGATCAAAGCAATTCGTGTTCAAGAAGATGACTGATAATTACTGGTTATGGGACTGAAGTCCCAATTTCTGGTTTAAGAGGGGCGTTTCAGCACATCTGCAATGTTGTGACATTCTGTGCTCCTTACTGATACGGGAAAAACTGAAAATACAGTCAGTAGGTCTCAGAAGAAAATGCTTTGTCAGAAGTAGCTAATTCCAGAATGGCTTGCTGTTTTTACAAAGCCAGGTAAGAAAATTGGAGGTTGTGACTTTCAGTTTTTTCTGAAATAAACATTGCCAAATGCAATCAACTGAGGAGAATACCAAAATAGATCCAGGTAAGAGCTGCATAACAGTTGAATGTTAACAGTAAAAATAATCACGTATGGGATTAGTGCTGTCTTTCAGTGGCTGCTCAAGGAACTAACCACTTAAAGTTTATGGTATTGTTGATACTTGAACTACTTGAACTAATGTGCCTGAATCATTTATGGTGGGCCACTGATAGGATTCATTACAGGAAAAGCCCAGTAGTATCAGTGGCTCAAAATGGTAAGGTATTCAGTTTGCTGCCTGGGGTTGCTACTCTTTGCCTGTCAAATCTCTAAGTACTTCTGTATTTTCACAGAAATCAGTATATTTGAGCAAGTTTCACAGCAAACTAAAAATATTTGTATGAAAACAGTGCACAGAGTACTTGTCAGACCCCAAAGATTCAGTTTCAGCAGCAAGTTACCCCCTTCTTCCTTCTGCATGCACAGTGCCTGCCTTGTGAGAGGTCCTGCTGCAGCACCATCAGTCCTGGTGATCCAGGAGCTGAATGCTTGGGCCCAGTGGAGTGGCCTTTCCATTTGTTGCAGTGGGTTCTTGGGGGACTTTGTTCTGGTTTAGACATCTGAGAATTGTTTTTTAGCTAGATCTTGCCTTGCAGAGTGTATGGCCTAATTGAAGAAGAGAATCAGGATGGCAAAATTTTGCTTCCTCCATGGAAGAAATGTTGGGCATGGCAGAGAAACCCAGTCTCTGGGCTCTGTAGCTTGTTTTAGAGCATTGAAGGTTACATTACAACTTCTGTGCTCATGGTACTGGAAGGGGTTGGTTACTCCTGTATGAATTTGTGCTTGTGTGGCATCTCAGATGTGATGCTGCATTGTTCTACTTGCCTCCTTTTTGAAACAGGTTGACTTATGAAGAGTAAGCCTGTCATGAGTTCAGCAGCAGCAGTCATTTTTCTCATTTTTAGTAGCTGGTACAGTGCTGTGTTTTTGACTTTCAGCCTGGGAACAGCCCTGATAACACTGATGTTTTTAGTTGTTACTCAGTAATGTTTACTCTGACCAAGGACTTTCTGAGTCTCACGCTCTACCAGGGAGGAGGGGAAGGTGGGAGGAAGCAGAAACAGGACACCTGACCCAAACTAACCAAAGAAGTATTCCATATCACAGCATGTCATGCCCACTATATAAACTGGGGGCAGTTACCCAGAAGGGCTAGATCACTGCTTAGTTGGGCTGGGTATTGGTCGGCGGGTGGTGAGCTGTTGTATTCTCTTCCCTTGTTATTTCCCTTATCATTATTATTATTGGTGGCAGCAGCAGTGGTTTGTGTTGTACCTTAGTTACTGGACTGTTCTTATCTCAACCTGTGGGAGTTATATTATTTCGATTGTCCTCCCCATTCCCCTGGGAGCCAGGGGAGGAAGGAGGGGAGTGAGAGAGCGGCTGCGTGGTACTGAGTTACTGGCTGACTGGGCTTAAACCACAACAAAGCCTCACACAGCCAAGGACTTTTGGGCCTGAACTGCTGCTTGGGTGCAGGATGCTGTCTGGAATCTGAAAGAAAGGAAAAAATGTGGGGGAAGAGATTTGTAGAGTTACAAATTCTGCCTATGTTGATAATGGGTTAGAACTACACTGCTGTAAATTTCTAACTTATTTCTCTAGTAAAATACCCAAGGAATATCAGCTGCAGTTTAGTCTCATATATTTCCTATGTTACTGAGGATTTTCAGGTACCCAAGAATAGCTGGGTTCCTGTTAGCCCACACCTAATGATGAGTCTCGCTTTGGAGGTTCGGCAGGACACAAATTTGTTTTGGAATTGGCCTGTGAAGGTTTTGGATGGTCCTCCTCAATAGGAAGGCTTGTGAGTCCTGCTTTGTGTTTCAGTTGTCTGTTGGAATTCATTTACTCTTAACTGTGAAGCTCCATTTTATGGACTATATGACTGGCGACTTCATAGTACTCAAGTGTTCTCTTGCATGCATAGGTTAAAAACACCCCAACACAACCGAACATGTGTGTGTGTGGATTCATTCCCCTCCATTCTAGCTGAATGCCTGTAAATCCTTCATTATTAATTCTGTATTCAGCTGCTGTAACATGTAAAATAAATTGACAGTCTCTTGCAGCAAAAAATGCTGAGCTGCTGTTATTGTGCTGTGTCAGGCCATGGTAATCAGGCTCCTTGCTAATCAAAGGTTCTGCTGGCTTGGGTTTCACAGTTCCTACAGTGAAGGAAAGGGCCACATGCTTTAAGCTAGCATAGAACAGCCAGGGTACAGAGATGCTTTATGTGTAGAAGAGATACTAGGCTTGCTTCTGTAAGCTTAATCTGATTTTATTTATCTCCACGGTACAAAAAGCAGCAACCGGTAAACATTCTAGTTGGCTATTCATACCCACGCCCAAAATTACTTCTCTGCTTCTCCCCCCTGCAGGATATTTTACTGAATTTTTACCGTTTCTTTGTCCTGATGCTAACACAGTTCCATGTCTTGAAAACATTTGTTCTTCTGTATGATTAAATGATAGAAGTTCAGTGACTTCCAGTTAGTGGAATGTGAAGCACTCACAGATGGTTCACTGTGGTTCTTGGAGAAGACTGACTCCCTGGAGCTGCACTTTCATGCTTGTGGTGGCTTCCAGGTGTTCCTAATGTGTTCTTATATCAGGTCTGCTCTAGAGATTTAGATTCATAGCTGTTTAGCAGCCAGGGTGGTTGATGCTTCATATTTGATTGTTTGTAAGCTTTATCTTCCCTGGGTAATTAACTTGGAATTAAAAACTCAGTTTTTCAGAGTCTGAGAACAATGTGAGGTGATTTCTTTAAAAGAAGACCAGTTCTTGGAAGAGAAGTCTCTTGAGTTATTAAATACTAAGTTATTCCTTGTGCAGGAACTCCTCTGCTGCTGGTTGCTCACAGGTAGGAGGATACTATAGGGAAGTTGCATTTATCTGCCTGCCTTTTTGGGTTCTCCCTCCAGCCTCTGCAGCTGGCCATGACTAGAGGTGGCTCCTGAGCTAAATGGCTATTTCAGACCCAGTAAGATCTCTCCTCTATGCAGTTTGTTGATTTGTCACACAGGGAGGATGTGCTTTTTGGGAGTATTAGTTTGTGATACTGAGATGAAAATCAACATTAAGTGTAAAATAGGCTTAAAATAAATTAAAAATAAGTATAAAATAGGCTTATTCCGTGCAACTGTCATGCTGCTCTTTGAGTAACTGAAACACCATATTTATCGCTATGAAGAATGTATGAGAATATTCCTCAGATGTTCAATTTAGGATGTTTATAGCTAAAGATGCATTTTGTGTGGCTTTTTTAGTTGCTTAATGGTGGACTGGAATAAAGTTACCTTCTCAAACTGCACCTCATTACAGCTGCTCAAAATATTAGGATAGCAAAGGTAGAGCAGTGATTTCTGCGTTTGGGAATGAGATACTTCCCAACCTGGCATCCACACACTTGTCTTTCACTTCAGTGCTTTGCTTTTCATTATGGTGCAGATGACTTTGTACAGCTTTTTGTCCTTTTTATCTTTCCTTGTCAGTTTTATTTCCTTTGTAATCCAGCATGTATTGCTTCATTGAGGAGTTCTCATAAGTATTTTCTGAAGTCAGAGTTGGGTTTTGTACACGGCTGTTGCTGACTCACAGCCTTGCAAAGCACTTTCTGCCAAAGTGCTCCATAAAGATTGGTCTAAGATGGGACAGTGGGGTGGGACCAAAGCAATTAAAACCCTCATAAGTTGTTACGCAAATAGTACATGGGACATGTCCCATAACAATAAGCACTGCAACTCCACATAAATGTTTGCTGATTTTGACCCCCTAAAGCAAGAGTCTTGAAGTCTGTGCTGTAATCTCAACCAGACTTTGGAAATCCTGGATACCACTGCCTTACACAAATATGTGATCACTATTGTAGTAATTTTTTTAGTCCTTAAATCATAGAATCACAGAACAGTTTGTGTTGGAAGGGACCTTAAAGATCTTCTAATTCCAACGCCCTGCCATGGGCAAGGACACCTTCCACTAGACCAGTTTGCTCAAAGCCCTGTCCAGCCTGTCTTAAATATCTAAGGGTTGCATGTTTATAACTGTAAAGCTTCTAGAAGAACTTTAATGTTTGTTGGGTATATTTTCAGCTTTATCAAGCACTTTATCACATGCACATCAGAATTTTAAATTTATTTTTAGTTCATTGCACCACATCAAGATTGACACTGTTACCACAGGGCTGCTTATGTCGTCTGAAAATAGGCTTGTGCTTTATTTTCTGCCTTTTTTTACGGTAAAGTCTGGATTAGTCAAGCTGTTTCTTAAGTCCTCTACAGCATATGGAAAGTGAACCTGCTAAATGTTTACCCTGTGAAGGTATGGCAGTGATGTGAGACACACTGAAGAATTTGGGCTTGAGTGCTGCACTTCATTCAGGCTGACATAAACAGTAAATTCTGCTGGCTGAATGCCAGATTCATTCACTTACCAGGTTAAATCTAAACGTAGGCTGATGTATTCTGTGTTTTTCTTCAAAGCAAAACTGTCAAGGAGTACTACAAATATGTTGAAATACGCTCCCTCCTCCTGTTTGGGCATAAGAGCTTGGGGCAAGGGAGAACCTAGGTACCCTGATGCTCTCATGCATGAAATCCTGTTGCTTTTTGTTTCATTAAATGCTAGAACTTGCCCACATCTGACATCCTAGTGTGCCCACAGTGATAATTCATCTGTGCACAATCTGTCACTTTATATAAGAGCCAGAATGGTTCAGGACAAAGGAAGGAAAGAATAGCTTGGTGCTGAATTCTTGAATGTGACAGAAGAAAGAGGATCTGGTACTCCAGGCATTTTTCAGTTGCAGCTAGAGGCTGTTTTTTCAAAGCAGTAAAAATGTTTGATGGCTTAGTTAATCCAATTGACCTACAATTTCTTTGTGGTTTCTGCTACCTGAGTAATACTTTTAATTACTTGATTGCACTGTAACCAGAGTTGTTAAGTTTATGGGAATGCTTATGAGAAGTAAGATGTAGTTCTTGGAATACCTGCCTCTGGAGCAGTTAGGTTTTAACAATTAATTTGGTTTCAGTCTGGTAACTGATGAAGCAAATCCTTTGCTGTTTTTCATGAAGGTGATAAATGGAACTGATAAGATTCCTCTGAGGCACTGAGCCCCTCTAAATAAAAGGTGATGAATTGAAATTACGAGCTTTTAGATCAGTGACACAGAAACCAGTTTCATGTGTTATAACTGGAGAATTAGCATCAAATGAAGCCTGTGAATGTTGTATTACTGTAAAGTCATCCCCAGAACTGGGACTGAAGCATCAGGAAATGGGATTAGTGTCACCAGAGATGGACCTGCCTAAGGCTTCTCTTTGTGGGGCCAGCACTGTACTTGCTTCTCTGAAGAATTAAGCAGCTGAATATATTCAGTAGTCCTGTATCATTTATATATAATATGATGATTGTTCTGGCTATAAAGGAAACCCAGTGTTGAGTCAGAGCAGTGCTGGAGCTGAGAGATGTATTGGTCAGATGTACATAACTTCCTGAACCTTGTTCTTAACTGGCTTGACACAGCTTTAGTGTGATGGAGCTCCTGTTCAGAGGTCTTGAAACAGGAAAGGAGAAAGTAATGACTGTCCATGGGGAAGTTTAATGTCATTGCTTTCATCCCTTTCCCGCTCCAGTGTGTACTCATTATTCTAAGTATCCTGGAAAACATGCCAGTGCATGTACTGTATGCACAACAGTTGTAGAGAAAGATTGTCTTTCTAGCTGTATCAACCATGCAGCTTTACAGAGGCAAAAGGGAAGGCAAGAAGGATGTTAGAGGGTTAGGAGAAGAGCAGTTTACAGTCTGAAGCCATAAGCTCTGTTGGTGCAGTTCTGTGGGATACAGGCTCAGCTAAGCCTGGCAGCCACAAGTCAGCAGTGTAGTTTGTAGAACAGCATAAGGGAGGCTGTAGGAGATGCAGTATGTAAGATACTGTAACCAGTGGGATTCATTAGGGATTATTACTGTGCTAAGTCTCCAACTATGAAAGGGTATGTAAAGATGCAAAATGAATTATAATTTCTGCTTTCTGGAATTGATCATTTCTCCAGTCAGCTTAATGTTTCAGCTCTTTAGAGGTAGTAAGATTCCTTGCTGTAAGCAATATTTCATCTTGAATATTCAAGTTATTTAGTAATACTGTGTCAGACTTCATCTTAATAGCTGTTGATTGTTATTACTGTTAATCCTTTTGTTCCTAGGTTATTGTTCCTTGAAAGCCTGTTGAAAGTCCGCTTCCTTCCAGAAGTCATTCCTCTCCCTCTTTTTTATGTGGTTGTACCACATTTGCCTCCCCTTGAAGCTTTCAAAAGTAGCTTTGCTTTCAGAGCAAGCACCCATCTCAGAGGGCTGTTAGACCTGTCTGCCTCTTCTACAAGATCCTGAAGCACATCTGAGTGGTGCCATGTTCATGGCTTTTCAGTGGAGTGGGAGGAGGACACTCAAAAGAGCCATGGCTGTTACCTCTTTCCATGCTGTGCTGAGGGAGATGGACTTGAGGTAATGAGAGAAACACTTACTGTAAAGTGTAACTTGTTTACTTCAGTCTCCCTGGTGTGCTTTGAAAGGAGCAGGATGCTCTGTCCTGCAAGCCAGGTGTACCAGGCTCTGGGAAACCCATGTAGTAATATTGGGCCCTGCTTCACAGATGCTCATCTTAAACTATCTGAGTTCCCTCTTTGCTCTGGGAATGGGGAGCTAATCCCATTCTAGTTTTAGTTACCTAACATACTTGGGATTAGTCAGATCTGGGGTGTCCCCATCACCCTAGAAAGAAAAGAAATAATGCCTTTTTTTGTTTATTTCTTCCTTTCTACTGCCTAACCAAAATGCTTACTTCCTTTGCTGGTTCTAATAAGTAGGGTTGGGTTTATCCGTCCCTCACACCAGACTGTTTTCTTGTTATCGTGTAATACCTGCTTCTGCTGTCATTAGTCACCTCTCCAATGCCTTGTCAAAGGCAAGGTACAATAAATGCAGCTAAATAGTAGATAGCCATGCTCTGAGCCAACTTTTTTGCCGTTTCCATTTGTCAAATTTCCTATGTAGTCTTACGAGGCAAATCAACTTGAGGAAACACATCTGATATTGATTTAGCAGTCAGAAGTAAGTCTGAGTGGCATTTGCTAGGTTTGATGTCTGTTTTTGTCTCTCTTTTTGTAGTCAGTCTGATGGAAGAGTGTAACATCAATGTCTGTGCTCTCTTTGGTTTGTTGTGGGGGTTCCTGTACAGGTGCTGCAAGTAGTCTGCAATTTCCACGGTGAAGGGATGTATCCAGCTTGCATGTAGACTAAGGAAGTGAATCTTGCTCACTTCTCCACAGTGTACTGTGGGCAGTCACCTTTTGTTTGCACAGAAAAGCGTTCACCATGATAGAGGAAGGAACATGTTTACATTGAAGCAATGCTGTGTAATGGTACCTATGCAAGTAGGCTCCTAGTTATATGGTATGGGTCTACTACAAGGCACCAGAAATTCCTTTTGGTGATCTGTGTTTCTTTGAGGAAGGACAAACAATATTTGTTTAAATTTTGGCTTGATACATGAGAAGATACTTGGTCTGCAAAAGACTGACCAGATGCATGTCTATCTCATCACTGGTTCATTTTATAATGGCAGTCAGGGATAGGATTTGCTTCTGTAAAATATTTCTTGGCGAACTGGGTACGGTTGGTTTTGTGTCTAATAGCAGTTGCCGTTAAGCACTAGAACTTTGATTTGAGAAACAGTACAGCTCAGCTGCCTTTCTCTAAGCGGAATTAGCTACCTGTAGCAATTACTGTGTGCTTTACAAAAAGTGCAAGCAGGCTGAATCAGCTCGAAAGTTAGTGAATTTGGCACTGCTGAAAGCAGATGCATTTGTCTGAGATCTGAAAACCTAATCATGAAGACTTTAATCTCTCTTGATGCTTTATGTAACAGCACACCATGTGATCGCAGGATCTGTAGTGTCGTCACCCTTCGCCCTTGTTGTTTTTGTTGATCATGACCAACCATTATTAAACTCGTCAAACTTTGAATAGAAGCAAGTGGGTAATCTTTAACGGGTGAGGCTTTGTGGTTCTTGAATGTGCTGCAGAGTTCAGGACCCGTGGTTAAGAGTGGAATGCTAATGCTAATCTCACTGCTGCTGAGGATCGAGAGGTATTTCTTCCAGCCCTCCATCTCAGGGGATCTAATCAGCAGGTACTAAATAGATACATCAATGAAAGTGACACTTCTCCAGAAACAAGGCTCTGACCATGAAAGTATTATTCTTGGAACTGGAGCAACATCTAAAGAGGTATTTATAAAGGTTTTAGTTTTTAGATGCTTGATTTACTTGCCTTTTTTTTTTTAATGGTTTCTTAAACTGTTTTTTTTGAGCAAGTCCTTAAAAATACTTCTCCTAAACCAAGGTGCTTGGCATTTGTTAAAGCTTTCTCAAACTGTTTCAAGCTGGGAGTATCGTGCTGGTTGAGAGTACTGCATTATATGGAATGGTTTACTTACGCACTGAAAAAACTTCATGTCTTGAAATAAGTTTACTACTATATTTAATCCATATTGTAAAATGTTTACTGCTACAGTACTTTTTTCAGTAAGATGTTACTCCTGATATTCCAAGTCTGAGGTGGCATAATGCTAAAAAAAAAAGAAGGGAATTTTAACATGGATTGAAACCTATCAAACAAGTTCGTTTTCATTCAAGCATTTTTCCTACATAATATACACTATCTGCTGTCTTGTCAGGTGCGTAAATAGAACCTTGGTAAATCAGTCTTACTAAATGTTGGCAGAGGCACTGAAATACACCTTAGTCTTTTGCAAGTTACGTTTATTAACCTCCTTTTCCATAGAAACAATGAAATACAAAATGCATGGGTTTGAGCTTATTCCTTTCTAGTGTTTCAAAGAAATACTGAGTAGCTCGGTGAATGGGAAGAATTATTTTACTGAGTTAAAATATGTGACAGTGAGGGGGAAGATGCCCTGACTCCTTATGTTGCAGAGTTGCTGGTTTTCTGTGTAATGAAGGTAAATATCCATATGTGAGAGGACAGAATGTGTTCTGATCTCTGAACTGGTGCTTTTGTTACGCCACACCTTTCAAATCCCCAAACCTTGCTCTTACATAAGTTTTGACAAATACCAGTTAATACATTCCACTTACTACTCTTGTCATGTTGTATTTATGGTGTTGCCTGTGAAGGGTAGCTTTCCTCTCTGAATGGTGCCTCTTTAAAGAATATGAACTTATACGTTGAAAAGCTTTAAAAATTTTAAACCCCTGTTTTGAATTTCCGAAAACATGCTTGAACTTTCAGATGAATGTTAAAAATTATACTAAATTCATCAGAATGCCTGAGGAACCAGTGTAATGGAGACCTTTTATAATAGCAGTTGAAATATAATGACAAAAGGTATGTTATGTTTGAGCAGTGTGTGTATACAGCAATGACCTGTGTCATTCTATATTACTGAACAAGAAAGGTAATATTGAGAAGATTGTTTCTTACCACAAACCAGTCTGTTCCACGAAGTGTATAATGAAAAAAGCATGATGGAGTAGATATATAATTTTCTTTAACCTTTCTGCATTATGAAGAGGTTTTGCTGTAGTGGATTTTCACTGATACACATGGCAGCATGTTGTAGCACCTCTAGTCATAAACCACAATCTGCATCTGTTTACATTATACAGAAAATTGGGGTGATTTCTCCTGTATTTCTACTCAGCAAGCTGCTTCCTGTTTACTTCTCATTTCCTTTGGTTTTCTTCTAGTCTCTTTTGCAGAGGTGCTGGTTTTGTCCTAGTTGTTTTTCTGTGAATTAAGGCTTACTGTCATGTCACCATACATTGCATACAAAGGACAAACTTTAACCTCTCTTGCAGCAATTCTTGCTAGTTGCATGTGGTTGTATTTTCTTTCCTGAACTGACTCTACTGAACATGTGGGCCAAATCCAGTGAGGCATTTGGCTGTCTCTAGGTTAGACACAGGATCTCTTTTGAGAGAGTGTGCAGTTGTGTGAAGCATTCTGAAGGAAATAAGAGTGATTCCCAGGTCAGGCATCTGATTTAAATCTGTCAGGGTACTGACACAGTTGGTGGATCTTTTCCCACTTGCAGCCTTGGTCAAGGGCAGTTGATAGTACACTGAGAAGAGCTGTTTCTCTTAATAAAATAAAACACTTTATACTTTTTCCATTTTAAGTTTGGCTGCCAGAATGAAGTCCAAGATCTAGAGTTTAGGCTCTGGAGCTCTGCCAGGGTGCTTTGGAAAAGTGATCCCTAATGCTTTGTGCTAGGCAGGTCCCCATAGCACTAGGCAGCTGGAAATGGTGATCATATGGATGTCCAGGAGCATCTACTTCTATTGTAGGGTGGATCACAGGCGGGTGGCTGTGTCTGCTTAAGACCTGGTGTGTATCAGCACCTCTCCATATTCTTACTGAATATCCAGTTTTATAGCAACATCCTTATTTCTTTTTGAAACTTACTTTGAAACGCAGATGATGTAAACCTGGAGGGGCAAAAGAAACCACGTCAGAAGGTGCTTGGTTATGGGATCAGTTGGAAGAAAGCAGCAGTGGGTGCACCTGCTAACTCTTGGGATGGCTACGGTGGGCTGTACTTAGTTACAATATGTGAACAATACCGAAGGCAGTGAACAATACTGAACAACCCTGTCTTGTGCTATTACATCTAGGTCATCCCTATCTGAATTTCAGTAACTTCAATTTGTTTAAAGTATACCTTAGTGAAGGGCATCCAGTCTCTACCTGAATAGAAAACCCACTATATTGAGCTAGTTCTTACTGTTTTTAAAAGGCTTTAGTTCATCATTAGGCAAATACTAAATAAAGGTACTCTAATACAAACAAGTAAAGCAAAATCTGTCAGCCCATGACACCTGGTATTTTCCCATTTAAAGGTATTTTTTTACTCAAGTCATGTCTCAGTGCTTCCAAGGATTTCAAAGATCCTGTCAAGTACCTTGACATCTTTCAGTCTATCAGAATCCAAGTAAATTCCCCTATCCCCAATCTCTGAATTGGTTCAGTGGTTCTTTTCTACCCAGTTCAGTTTATCAGCAGCTCGGTTTAAATTGCTGAGTTCTTCACAAACAGGGCTGAAAAACTGGTTTGGGCAAACTAATTAAAGGCAGGAGCCTATCTGAGTTGCAGCAGTGCTACCCTGTGACTCAAACATTCACTTACAAATATTTTTGTTTATAGCTGTCATGATTGCTTGTACTTGAACTGCTGATTGATGTTGCTGTCTGCCTGCCCAGGGCCTCTAGCAATTAGCAGTAGTAGCTGGGAAGAGACAGAGAGGAATTCCCCTGTTCTGTACCTTGTGTGGGAGCAACTGATGCCTTCCTTGATGGGAGGCTGCCTAGAGTGGTTTTTGGAAGAGGTGATTTGTCCTCTGCACTAAATGGGAGTGGTAGCAGTGGTTCCCTGGCTCCACTGAAGGAACTGCAAGAGAGGCTTTCTATCCTGTCCTGCTTGCAGCAGGGATTTTCTCCCCTTCCTATCACTTTGACAGCAGTGTGGCAGCTCACGGTGTTGTCACTGTAGAAGAGTGGTCACTGGGCATCTGGGCCAACACCCTGTGTGAGAATGAAGAAATACACCTGGGAGATGTTTTTGACTCTCATGTGTCACTAAGTAGGTTACTCATCTCAGACTTCTGATACTGGGGTTGGTTGGGTTTTGTTTTTGTGGGGGGTTTGTTTTGTTTTGAGGCTTTTTTTTTTTAGCCACAAAGGTTCAAGGAGTCATCTTAATGACAGATGTTTTGGAGGATGAGGTAATTGTTTTCAAGAAGTGTTGGGTGCCTGACACAGTGTATACATGAGATCAGACCTTGTTTTGTATAAAAGACTCTTGGAACAGTTAATGAAACCTATTTTAGGTGGATGTCCACCAGAAAATACCCATGAGCAGTATTAGGGAGTGGACAGGACTGCTTCCTAAACAGAATGCCACTCATAAATTTAACCAACTCTGCATGAAGACAATTAGATACTGGATAGGTATGAAATAATATGCTGTAATCTTTCCTTCGCATGTTGTGCATTAAGTTTATATGTGCTGCTGTTTGCAGAATGCCTGGCTCAAAGATGGCTAAATGTCAGTGGTGTCTGCCCCGTGTGGCCACCACAGAGCCGATGGTCTCAAGATGTCTGTTAGTAAGCCAGAAGATGAAGCCCTGTGGAGCATGAGGGTTTCAGGCTGCCTGTGGTTCCTTTAGAGGAGCAATAGGGTACTGAGGAGGGCTGAGTCCCACATGAAGGAGAACTAGGACTTCAGGATAGACGTGCCTTCTGTAAATGATGTGGACCTGTGCCAGCCATTTATAGTTTCTGACCCAGAAGGTGCTCCAGGGACACGTTCAAAATCTGCTGAGCTGGCACACATCTGCGTTCTGACTGTTCTCTTCAGTTTGCAGTGTGGCAGGATTGCAGGAACAAGGTGTTATGCTGCAGTGGGCAATACCTCTCTAAAGCCATAAGGCACAGTCAGGTCAGATTAAAACATCTGTTTATCTGTCTCTAGGTAATGTTAAAGTCATTTTTAAGCACACCCCATTTCGTAGTATTAGGTAGTTTCCCAGGTACTTTGCATTCTATTTCAAATCAGTATTTCTCTACAATTCCTTCCTTCAGCATGAGAGTGAATGCTTTGGGTGGAGATAATTCTGTTGGGATTTCTGCATTTGTGAGTCAGCAGGATTTGTGTCTCTTTATGTGACTGACTCAGCCCCTGGATTAAGAAGCCTAGGAGTACTTTTCTACTCCAGAGTCTAGCTATACCTGCTTCTCAGTGCTATACTGAGTTAAAACATGAGCGTACATTTGATTCCTCTCATATCCTCAGGAAGTGAAGGGGAAGCACAGGCTGGGCAGGAAGCAGTCCAGCAAATGCCCAACTTGATGATTGACAAAGCGGAGCAAGACTTTGGGGTACACTGACTGTATAATAAATCTGGTAAATCAGGTCACATTCTTAAGGGGTTTCTGGGTATTGCCCCCATGCTTCCTGAATAGGTGGAGGTGATTCCTGTAATTCCTATAAATGCAAACTTCTGTTCAGAATGGAATGACTTTAAATACATTGGAGTGAATTCAGCCTATTAAAGTATACTTCTGCTTGGATGGGACAGCAGGTCTTGACTTTTCTCTCATTTTTTTTGGGAAGTCACCAAATGATGATAAACTGTGAGCTGAGGCACAATGCAGTGGAGTGTTTGACCACTTAGAAATTAGGCAATAGGGTATTATAGATTTGTGTAATATACACACATTAGAGTCAGGGGAGTTAATCTACGAGTCATTCATCTACTTATTCATTAATACTGCTAATACCTTTGAAGCCATTTGCCAGTGACTGCAAAGAGACTGAAATTGTAGGAGTTTCAATGGATAACTGGGTAGAGAGAGGTCTTAGTGTATTTGCTGAGGAAGAAAAGTGGCACTGAACTCTCACCTTACTGTCTCTTTTCTACTACAGTTGTAAACTAGCTGCACTGTTGGGAGGTTGTTATTATTTAACAGAATGGTCTTAAAAATGGCTCTGCACAACAGGGTAGTAATGAGTGATCTGCCACATCAGAAGCTGAGCAGTGGTGGATCTTCATCGTCAATCATGCCAGATTGTATTCCACTTCCCAGGTGTTCTGTTCCCATGCTGTGGTCTCACCTTACCTTTTGTTTCTGTACTTTTTTCCTTTGATCATTGTTGACTGTTTTTATTATTTTCTATAGCAGCTGGAGTAAGGAACTTCATTCCAAACTTCCTGAAGACCATATGACAACACTGGTTGATTGCAGGGATTTTGGCTTTGTTCCTAGCGACTCTGAGTTGGCTTCTAGTGTGATATACTTATGTGGGAAACACAGGCTTAATTTCAAGTGTTGCATCAAAAAGGGGCCATCAAAGGGAAAATGATATTCCGTGAGAAGTGTAGGCCAGCTGTTACACCATATAAATGATTTCTTAGTAAGTGTGACTAAATTATTAACTGATCCGAGATTTTCAAGTATAGTTTAGAGGGGAGCAATTAGAAAAAGGGGAGGGAGGTGGGAAAAGAGAAAAGAAAGGATTAAGTAGTTAAAGTGTAAAGGGTATAGGCTTTGCAGGGGGGCTGAAGACAGGGGAAATGTAAGGATGTACCGTCCTCCACCTCCCACTTCCACAGCTATCACCAGTCAGTAAAACGGTATTCCCATTTCGTGTGACTTGGTGTGACTTTTCTGCAGCCTTAAGGAAATACAAGACATTAAAAGACTAATAGTCAAAGATGACCCTTCTCAGTTCCAGGTTAAACTGGGTGGGTTTTAATTTGATGACTAAATCCCACTGTATGCCATCAAGGCAGGGTGGGGTGGATGGGTGTCAGCCATTGTCCCAGAGACCCTCCTGGGTCAGAGATGCTGTTTGATATAGAGAACTTCAGCTTTCCAAACATGTCACTGTGCCAAACCACTTCCTGTATTTGCTGTGTCTCTTTTGTTATGTTAGGTGCAACTTGAAATGCTCCAGTGACTTTGTTTCCTCCCTTCTTCTTCTTTTGGAGTACGTGGTTGAAAAGTCTGTTGTACCGTTAGAACAAGTGGGATTAAATGCTGGTGTAAGTGGTTTTTACCTCGATGTGTTCTCCTTGGCTTTGAGAAAAGCACTGCATGTGAAAGCTACGTTTAAGACTGGGGAATTCAACCTCTTTTTATGAGTTAAATCTAAAATTATTTAAACCAAATTTCACATAAAGGAAGCATTAGTTTCAGCTCCATGCTATGGGTAGTGAAACTTAGATTGTAACATTTTATTCCTTTTCTACATATGCTGCTTTATGGCACTAAATGTTTCTTTTCTTCCCTTCCATCCTGGGGATAGTGTCAGCATGCAGAGTGACATTGTGGGCAGCTCTCTGGAGGAAAGAAAATCAATTCCTGGCTCAGGTGTCTCACTTAAAACTTTCAGCATGCTAACACGGTTGGTGGATCTTTTCCCACTTGCAGACCTTGGTCAAGGGCAGTTTATGGGATACTGAGGAGGGCTTTTCACTTAAATAATGTTAAATTTTTCACTCATTTTAATCTTGGATATGAATTTAGCAATGCCTGTGATTTCCAAACAAGATGTCATTGCAAATTTATAGCTGCTTAAATTTAGGTGGTGTAGCATCTGGATGCAATTTCAGGTTTTCAGTTAAGATAGACCTTGCCTGACTCTGAGGAGACTTTGAAACTTGATGGATGTGCACAAAACAGGGTACTGCATCCCAGCTGCATTGCTAGATGGTCAGCTGTGGGTAGTCTCAGAAAAGGGGGTATCACATGCCCCTCTCCAAGCATCAAAACAGCTGTAAGATGTCTCACACTTGCTTGTAGAGTTCTCTTTGGTAGAGAATGGGTTATCTCTGTCTGTATTGAGGTACTTGATGTTATGTAAACCTTATGTTTTATTCTGTCAACATTAAAACTGGTAGAATCATTATAAATCTCATTAAATTGTTTTTAATGGGGTTGACTTAGAAATTAGTTACCTGTAAAAGAGAGAAGATACCTCAGAGGAGCTAGTGAGAACTGCTCCTTGTTTGTCTTTTGATCTTCCATGGTTATATTCTGCTTTAAAATGCAGCCTTCTGTCTTCTGTGCAGAACTCACAGCATGATATTTCTTGTGATCAGAGACACTGTCAGGTTATTTCCAGAGCCCCAGTAGGGTGTATGTATTATTTCCATTGAATGTTTGTTTAGTTATGCTTGCACATCTGGAAAAAAAAACCCCAAACACATTTACAAGTATAGCACTTCATTTCACTAACATCTTCTATAGCTTTCCCTTTTATCTGCTTTTCATAGAACTAAAACCCAATTCCTAGTAGAGCGAATTATAGATGCAGATAACTTCACTGTGGGGGAGGAAAAGTGAACATTTAGGGAAACTGACAGAGTAATATCTGGTAGCAAGAGGTTCTTCAATTTAGCAGAGGTATGTAAATTGTAATCTGCAGAATTCAAACTAGAAATGAAATACATGTTAGCATTTGGAGCTGAGCAGTAAGTTCTCAATTATTTCTTTAAATCAAGATCCCAGCTACAGGTTTGGGGCTGGAAAAGGAAGCTAGCTGAGATTCTGTGGTCTTTATTTAGACTATCTGAATGTGAATTTTCAGTCCTTAATCTGTTAAAAATCAAAATTAATTACTTACTGTAGGGAAAAACATTCATTGGGCAGCATCTCCAGCCTATCTTGTAGCTTTACTGAGATAAAGAAATTAAAGCCTATTGAAATAAATAATCCTTTAGTCCTTGATGTCAGCTGCAGCCAGCTTTCTTTTCAGGTTGTTAGTTTGGAGCAACTTTGCATGAGTTTGATACTGGGGGGAGACGTTGCTGTCAACACACAAATAATTTTACATTTATTAATGTTAAGGCATTTTTAGATGCCAAGTGAAATGTAAAGTCAGATGTCATGTATGATCTTAATTACTGTAATCTCGAGTAAATAACAGATGATTATCTGTTAACCTCTTAATTACTCTTATTTTGTAGTTGAAATCTGCACTTGGAGCTCACAGGATCTGAGCATGTCTGTAGTGTCAGACGAAACTGTGCTGTGACAGAAATTGCCATTTCTGATACAGCTTCTGGTGTGGTCTCTTTGCAACATAGTCAAGAGACGAGATGTATTTTAAGTTCAGGAGATGCTTGTCTAGGGCTTTTAATGCTGACATCTAAAGGGCATGTACATTGACAAGGTACTTGAAAGATTATTTTTTTAAGTGAAATAATTTAGCAGGCACACAGAAATGTACCAATCCAGACTTGAGTAGAGACAAAATGATTCTGTGCTGCAGCTTACCTCATTTGTGCTTAAGATAAAAGGCACTTTTTTCAAGTGCTTAGCATAATTAAATTGAGACAAGTGGAAAATATTTAGTGGGAGAAACGGTGTTTAAGAACTGAAGCACTACAAAAGGTGAAGCCTTCTAAAAAGTCTTTGACTTCAGCAGTTAATTTATGCGAGGATCAAAGATGATGGTGGGCTGCTTGCTCAGCAGTACATTGTATTCTGCCTTGCATGTTTCTCACTAACGCATCTTGAGTCTTTATTACTTCATGCAGTTTGTCAACACCTGGGGTGCCCCATAGATGTGTGTGATCTGAGGATTCTCAACCGATGTCCCTCATCTCCTGTCCTGGGCTGACAGGGGTATGAAGTGGTCCAGGCTAGTGCAGAGCCAGAAGGCTTTACAGAAGTGAGGAATTATTCAATCTTTTTCACCTCTTCTACTAGGAATGCGAAACTGTAAGCTTTTGCAGGAGTCTAATATCTTGTAGTACCTGTTAATGAGGTGTTAAGAGAGATGTTTAGAAGGTTTTGAGTAACACAGTAGTCATCCGGAGTCCCTTCTAGTGCTGTAAGGGACTAGGCATAATCTGAGTGAAGTGTTTGTGGAATGTCTTGATGGAGAAGGCAGGAGAGAAGACAAATCGATGAGTAAGCAAGGGGAAAGGGACTTTGGAGGGTTATTTTCTTTATATCTTCCATAGTTTGTTTGATTTCACAAATAATATATTTTAAAATGCAACAGCAAAACCCCAGCCTTTAAATGTGGAGTTGAGTCTTTGTCCTTATCAGGCAGAGGATGGGGTGTGGAGGTGAGAATACCAAAGATTAGTGGTGCTTTCCCCCCAGTTTTAGGGGTGAAGAACATGGGGTTTATTTGCTAGATTGGAAAGCTCAGAGCTTTCTCAGCCATAAAGGGGCACTTGGTTTGCTTTTTTATGGGGTGGGCTAAGCAGTATGCACATTAACATGCAGTCCTACTTACGCAGCTGACAGCTTTCTGTTGAATCACAACTCTGCTTGTAGGCATCTAAAAATAAATGCAGGAATTTGCTGAAAGCTCACTGAAGCTAATGGAGGATGGTTAGAGAGTTTAGTGGGAATTGTATTTAGGATGATACCTGTATCTCTTAATGAAGATACATTAATATAGATTAAAGAGGGCAGTGTTATTTACTGTTAATTTTGTCTGAGAATCATACCATTTTTGTTATAAATGGAATGATGGCATTTAATAATTACCAGTCGTTATGGAAGCAGCAACAGTCATCTTGGAATGCATCCATGACTTTATTTTTACATGTACCAACGAAAATATGTACAAATATCTGTCCTGCAACAGCAGAGCAGGCGTTCCAGTCCCTGTCAGGCATGTGAATGTGCTGTCTTCAAGGGAGTTACTTTATAAGGACTTGATTAGCAAGGATAGGACTTGTTTTTCACACCTACTCTGCCGTGTTCTGTTCTAAGAGCTTCAAGGGATGGAGATTGCTCCTGAGTTTATGTCCAGCTGCAGTTTTGTCAATTGTCCTGAGTAACTGCCACTGGGAGGAGTCATTTGAGACACTGCTGATTTTCCAGCCTAACCCTTCATAAAACATTAATTTAGATCAAGTCTAGGGCAAGAATTGATAGAGATTCGAGTACAGATGATGTGCTTTTGGAGCTGTTATAACAGCTCAGTCACTGAATACAATGGCTTCTTCTCCATCACTGTCTGGAAGGAGGATGGAGTGAGGTCACTGGTCTCTTCTCCCTGGTAACAAGTGATAGGACAAGAGGTAGTGGCTGCAAGCTGCATCAGGGAAGGTTTAGATTGGATATTGGGAAAAATTTCTTCACTGAGAGGGTGCTCAGGCATTGGAACAGGCTGCCCAGGGCAGTGGTGGAATCATCGTTCCTGAAAGCATTAATACTGTGTAGATGAGATCCTTAATGACATGGTTTGGTGGTGAACTTGGCGGTGCTGGGGTAATGGTTGGACTTAATGATCTTAAAGGGCTTTTGCAACATAACTGATTCTGTGAATACCATTGTGTGTATTAAGTAACCCCTGCAAAGAAAGGGGTTAGTTGAAGTATCTGGTTATGGGTGTTGGTCTGTTGGCAGGAGGGAAGCTGGAGCCTGATGTGTATACTTTAATGTATTGCTTCTAGTTTACTTGCTAGTAAGTTTTCAAGTCAATACAGGCAAGGGTTTTGTTTTGAAATCTCGGTTTAATTTTCAGCCTGTGAGGTGCTGTCCTGTGCAACTTCCCCAGGTACCAGCAGCCCAAGGATGAGAGCTGTGCCCTTGTGGGATGTGCATTCTATGTGGTGTCAAGAGAGCGACTGGGAGGAGCTCAATTCTTAAATGTGACCTCTCTTTTGAATAGGATTAGTTTGTACTACTCTGCTGGCATTACTGAATGAAGGAAGAGTAGGCTAGGACAACATAAATAAACTAAGAAGGATGATGCAGATACGCAAATGGTAAATTTAGCTTTAAGATGATTATCCTGTGCCTCCTGGCTTTCCTGCTTCACTTGGGAGCAGCACCTATGACATGTCTGCCGCTGGCAGTTCTGGAGAAGTTTGATGTAGAGAACGAGTTGTTTTTTTATTTTCATGCTGTTAAGTCTTACAATGCCTCATAAAGTGCAGATCTAGAAATAGTGTTCTTTCTTGTGGCAGTGTTTTGTGGTGGTCTAATTCAGCCCTGGGTTGTATCCTAACCTGTTACTGGTAGGGAGGATTGGTGGGACAGGCTGGGGCTGTAGTGTCTATGTTCAGGACACGTGAGAATGTACATCTGTTGAGAAGTACAGCACAGCTGGGTGGCAGAAGTATGTTTCCTAAATTAAGTACCAAGGGTGCAACCTAAAAATGAGTGAATACGCGTTTTCCTTATTATTGTAGAAGAATATCAGCTGGGTTATTAGAAATCTGCAGGTTTGTGCTGTGTGCCCTTTTTGTGGATGAGCTGATGGATGAATGTTGTTTCATAAATGGTTTTATGGCCTAATAAGGCCCGTGTAAGGGATAAAAAGGGATTGCTGCTGCTGCTTGATCAGGTCTGTAGGAGTTCGGAGCAGTTAGCCACAGTGCGCATCAGTGTGCGCATCCGTGTGCTCGTCCCGCTGTGGCTGTGGGTTTATTCCGCGGGGCTGCCATTTGCGGTGGCAGGGGCCGGTGTCCCGGCCTGCCGTGTCTCTCGGCAGTGGCACCAATAGGTGGCGGTGTCGGCGCGGCGACGGGCGGCCCCTCGGCGGCGCGGCCCGCGCTCCCGGTGGCGGAGGCTGGCAGCCGGCCGGGCCGCGCTGGGCTTCCCCGCCGCTGCGAGCCCCTGCAGTGGCAGTGGTTTGTGTTGTATCGCCTCAGCCCTGCCCGTCCCTGCCGGCGGAGATCGGCTCGGTGAGCGCTCGGCACCCGCGGGTTGGGGCGGGCGGGGTGCTGCCGGCCCGGGGGGCTGCGCGGCGGGTGGGGTGTGGGGGGGCAGGCTCCTAATGAGATGCGGCGGAGCGGGGGAACGGGGCGTGGCCACGGCGGCGGCGCAGCCAATGGGCGGAGGCGGCGGCGCATAAATTATGGGGGGGGCCGGGATGTCCAGGTTTTGTGCGGCGCGGCGGAGCGCTGACCTCGGAGCTGGCCGCGCGCAGCCCCGCGCCCCGCAGGGTCCCGTCGCCCGCCGCCCGCGTACGGACACGGGGAGACCGCATTTCTCCGGGGAGCGTTTCTGGCCGCGGTTGCATGAATGCCCAATGTTGTAGACCAGTGGCAATGGATCTAGGAGTTTATCAACTAAGACACTTCTCAATTTCTTTCTTATCGTCCTTGCTGGGTACCGACAACTCTTCCCTGAGGCTCGACAGTAGGTAAATAAGTGTTGTGTCCGAGGGGCTCTGCCGGTGGATGCCGGGCGGCCTCCTTTGTCCGGAGGAGCCGCAGCAGCGGCGGGAGCACCGGGCGCCCGCCCGCCTCCCTTCGGCTGCCCGGCGGGGCTGCCCTCCCCGGCGCGGAGCGCTTCTGCCGCAGCTCGCGGTTAAGCTCCATCTTTGTGGTCTGCTGGGGCAGGGGGAGATGTCGGGATATGTGACCCAGCTGCGGGAGGGGGGCTCGGGGTGGCTTCACAGGTTGCTTTGCTGCATTGGAGCATCCCATCCCGGTGGGGCAGCGTGAGGATGGCTTTCCCAGCCAGCTGGCTGCCAATGCCCGCGTCTTTCGGCTCGTAAATAATTCAGCCGCTGCTAATGTTATTTTTTTTTTCTCTTTCTCTCTTGCAGCTCCTCTGGTGCAAGCGTGGTAGCGATCGACAACAAAATTGAGCAGGCGATGGTACGTACCGATTGAGGCATAACGCCTTGTTCGTGTCCAAAGCAGTAAACAATATGGGGATGCGGCGGGCGCTGGGGGTTAACCCATGCGCGGACGCCGTTTTATAACGGGGCCGGGCAGGGAGTAGGAGGCACGGGTTCGGTTTGGTGCGAGGGGCTCTGGGGGGGGGGGGTGGTGGAGGGGTGTTTGTTGCCTGTGGTGGCTGCTTTATGGATGAAAGGCTTCCCGGGGGGAGGAAGGCGCACGTTCCCCATCGATGCTGGGGAGCAGTGACGGCATCGCTTCTGGCTCCTGCCTCCCGAAGCGATCGATCCCGGCCCCGTACGGTTGCGGGGGAGGGGCGCTGCCGGGCAGAACGCGGCAGCTGTTTGGGGGTTAACCCCCCCCCCCATCCCCGTTCCCAAGAAGAGATGCTTTTGGGGGCTTCTCATTTGATTTCCCAACTCCCCTGCAGGCGCATCCCGCGGCCGGGACTCCCGCTGCCGGCGCGGGCACCGCGGGTGCCGGGACCGGGGCCCGTCCGCCCTTTGTTAGCGGCGCGGAGCCGGGAGCCGCTCTCACGGGAGCCTCTGCCCGCTGTTGCTAGGCAAACTGCGAGCCTTTAACTCCCGGCTATAAATAACTCGGCAGCTCATTGGCCGCAGCGCGCTCTGACGTCACCCGCGGCCGCGCGCGGCCGGCGGGAGGGAGGGAAATGCGGCAACCTGCGCTGAGAACTGGCTACAGCCGGTGCGCGGGGGGCGGGGCTCTGCCCGCGCGGCGCCGCACGTGTGCGGGGTCTGACACACACACACACACCCCATCCCTCACCACCACCACCACCCCCCCCATCCCCATCCCGCCTTTCCCTCGCTTGTGGTGCCCGGTCCCAGCCCGAGCCTGTGTGCAGAAGGGATGATGGCCATGGGGTGAGCAGGGCGCTTGTGGCTATCACCGGGATGCTCTCCTCTGCCCGGGCAGAGCTGAGGCCACACCACCGCTCTGCCATGGTGGATCCGCTGGGTGCAAGCCCGCGCCTGGCGCTGCGCTGCTTTCCTAACGCACAGTCTCCTCTGCGTTTCAGGATCTGGTAAAGAGTCACTTGATGTATGCGGTAAGGGAGGAAGTGGAGGTCCTCAAAGAGCAAATCAAAGAGCTGATAGAGAAGAACTCGCAGCTGGAGCAAGAAAACACTCTGCTAAAAACACTTGCCAGCCCGGAGCAGCTTGCCCAGTTCCAAGCGCAGCTGCAGACTGGTTCCCCGCCTTCCTCTTCCCAGTCACAAGGGACAACACAGCAGCCTGCTCAGCCGGCATCACAGGGGTCAGGGCCTTCAGCGTAGTTCAGGATGTCATTGCCGTCGTGATCGCTGGCCTCTGGACTGCCCAGAGCAAGAAGGACTAGCGGGAATCTGCCTCAGCCACCCTTCATCCATTTCAATGCACACTGCAACCCAGACTGAGGACTCCATGCCCTGCACACATCAGGAGAAGCTTCTCCCCCCCTGTATTACGCACTCATCTGCCTCTCTCTTCCCTCCCTTCCCCCTTTGGCTTGAAGGAGTCTTTGTTCTTAGGTTGATTGAATAACATAAACTTCTTCCAGAGAATTAGCACAAGTGCACTGGGGACTCGAGCAGCTTCTGCAAATGGCTGAGAAACGAAGCTGCATGCCTGATTTTTTTTTGTTTGTTTTAAAATCTTCTGCTTATCCAGTGACATAACTGATACAAGTGCTTTTCCAGCTTGGAAATGTGAAGAAATAGACTGGAGTAAAAAGAGATGGCTCAATCCCCCATAGTGCGCTGGGGTTCCAAAGTGAGGACTGGTGCATAGGATCTAAGAGGAAGAGGGAGAAAGGTAAATTCAGTGTTTTAACACTTAAATTGTCACCTGAAACCTTAAGTGCAAATACTTGCACCGTTTTCTGAAGCAGTGGACAGGTGCATAAAGCTGTATTATATATAGAAAGCAGGTAGGTGACGTACAGTTGGGTCATAGGGTAATTACAATGAAGGTTATTTGCCTACTGTATATTTGTGTATTTAGTGTAATTACTTTGTAAAATAGAAAACTGTAACTATTTAGGTTGTACAGATTGAAGTTTAGTTGTTTCATTGGCTGATCTGAAGAAGTTTGGAAAGTCTCTCTTTTTTTATGCTACATAAATAAGAATGCACCTACGCAACTGTTCAGAATTTGGCAGATTTATGCTGTTTGTGTAACTTCTGAAGTTCCCTGGCTGCTGATTATCTTGAAGTAAATCTTTGTTCATTGTAGTTTGGTTCAGGACAGGAAAAACCACTCCAAAAATATCAAACCCTGCTAGCAAAGAATTTAAAAGAAAAATATATATATATATAAAAACAAACCCCAAAAAAGGAATTGGGTTTCCCAGTATGGATTTTTTGCATATGATCTGTATAGTAGTATGCATATGTTTTTGTGCATGTTCTCTAAACAGTTGTAACACGTCATTGTATTTAACTGTTGCACTTGTCGACTTTCAATAAAGCATACAATGTTGATAAATCACTGTTTGTATATTGTACTAATGTTAACTGCAGTCACTTCCAGCATGTTGCTGTGCAGTTTTTACATGAGCAGTGAGGTCAGGAAGCAGAGTGAGACCCTGCCCATCAGCTTTAGTGCCTGCTGAAAATGCAGCTCCTGCTTTCCAGTTTCATAAAATCATAGTGTGAAGGCAAATGGAGGAGGTGGGAATAGGGGGCTTGACTAAGCAAAGCTTCTTGTTCTGGTCCAGTCCTGCATCCTCAGAACTGTTAGGGTGCTTTCTATATACTAGCACATCAGCAGAAGCACAGATATCTGCTGTATGATGAGCCATGAAGGTATAAGCCTCATGCAGCAGTTGTTTCCTAGCGGCAAACTGCCCTTGCTTGGGCATGGGTCACTCCATGTGGGCAGCAGCTCCAGCACTCTCAATTTGGGGTGATGAAGGCAGGAAGTACTGCAGCTTCCCTAGCAGGTCAGTCTCAGAAACATCCAGTGATGAGACCAGACTGCGATCTTGGTATCCCAGGACTCACCCCCACAGCTCTTGCTTTGATCATTCCATACTTATTTTGTGAGTTGGAATCATGTGAACTTGGCGTGTAGTATTAGTGCTGCTTTCTGAAACTGTTGAGGAAGGTTGCCAGTTCTGAGTGAAGACAAAACCTTCCCTTCAGTTTGAAAAACAGTACTTGTGTCCTCCTTTGTAATGATGATTAAAATACAACTGAATCTAATCCTACAAATCTCTGGGTGAATGACTAGATTTCTAGTGTGATTGACAGGGTACAACCAGGGAAGTGAAGGAATTTGCAGTTTTACAGTGGGCTGTGTTTGTGTTGATGTGACTCTTGGATGCTCAGAGAATTGGCAAGAAGAGGCAATGGTTAGTTCTCTGAGTAGTGGGACAGTACTTTGACTATAAAAGCTGTCTCCTAAAATTTGAATACAAGGAATTAATTTTACTTAAATTGTAAGGGTTAATTACAAAGTTTTTCATGGGGTTTTGCATGACCACTTGCTCTATGTGAGGATCAGGAGGTAGAAATTTTGTGCAGCTTCATAGCATGATACAATCACAGAATGGTTTGGGTTAGATGGGACTTTTAACAACATCAGTTCCAAACCCCTACCCGGGGGCAGGAACACCTTCCACTAGACCAGATTGCTCAAAGCCCTGTCTAGCCTGGCCTTGAATCTTTGTTACTGAGAGTTATGGGGTGTAGCAGAGGAAAGGGCTGAAGGTTCAAAGGCAGAACAGATCACCTTCCTGTGGGATTTAGAGCTAACTTCTTGCGCTTGGGTACTCCTCACGCAGCCACTCAGGCACTGCTTGGCTGTATCGCAGCACAAGTAGCAGTGTTACCGTTACTGCGATTAGTATATCAAAGTGCATGCGTGCGTGTCTCTGTGGGAGTGTGAACTTTAATTTGTAGTTTGTGTTCTTGAGATTTCAGTATGTCATTTAAGAGAGTTCTTAATGAGGAAACGTCAGGGAGAAATGTGACATGGTTTTTTGGTTGGTTTTTTTTGTTTTTCATGGATTAAGCTAAAATTAGAAATTGATGATAGCCTTTGTGGCAGAACAGCACTTGAATTATTGGGATCTGACAAAAGGAATGCTAATTTTGGTGCTTTTTAAATGGCTTGATTGTCTCCAGTTGCCTTTATACTCTGAATGTCTCTTAAACACTTCCAGGCCATAACACTGAGTATATAAAAAAGTCAATCTTAACATGCAGATCGGCTTTTCACCCGCTTCCTTACCAAAATTCACAAAGAATTATTTTTGTTTAAAGGAGCAGATTGCCCTCTGGGTTTATTCCTTTTGTTTTGTTTGAAGAACAGCCTGAGCATATTCTAAGATTTACTTATTTTTAACTGTTATTTAGTAGAGTATCTGAAGCCTGAAGGTTTTATATAGGTAACACATGAATAATTTTAGTACACTGCTTCAGTGTTGGCAAATTCAATCATTTAGCTAATAAATAGTTTTATAACCATGGAGCTGGGTTTTGGAGCTGTTCATTAATTGCCAAAGTTAGGCAGGGCAATGTTTTGTTGCAGAGATGGTTTTGGCAATAGATTTGTCAAAACTGCACCCTCTTCTCCATGAAACTGATTCAAATTGACTAAAATTGCACTTGAGACCCAACCAAAGAGTAGATGTTCCAGTCAGTTGTGTTGTAACACTTCTGGAATGAATTGTTTTGATTTTTGCTTTTGTTCTAGAACAAATTATTTTTCAGAGCACTTTTAAATCAAGTGTTATCAATAGTCAGGAGTGTTGCCTTTTTCCACCGGGGTTTTTCTTTGTACAAACTCTGAGATGCTCAGGTTTTCATCCACAGTGAGAATTGATTTAAATGTAATCTGCCCTCTATATGTCAGGCTTTTTATTCTTTGGATATCCCCAATAACTCTTTAGGTTATATTCAAAAGGGGTTTTGTTTAACCTATAATTTTTGGCAAATAATTGTAAGACAGGTTTAGATTGTGCAGTTTCTGGGGGCTCTGTGAATACTTGGGTGTGCTGGTTTTGGCTGTTGTAGAGTTAATTTTCCTCACAGTAGCTGGTATGGGGCTGTGTTTTGGATTTGTGCTGAAAGCAGTGTTGATAACACAGGGATGTTTTCGTTATTGCTGAGCAGTGCTTACACAGAGCCAAGGCCTTTTGTGCTCCTCACAACACCCCAGCAGTGAGTAGGCACAAGGAAATGGGAGAGAACTCAGCCTGGCCAACTGACCCCAACTGACCAGAGGGATATCCCACACCATATGGCATCACGCTCAGCACGTAAAGCTGGAGAAGAAGGAAAGCGGTGATGTCAAGAGTGATGGTGTTTGTCTTCCCAAGTAACTGCTATGTGTAGTGGAGCCCTGCTTTCCTGGGGATGGCTGAACACCTGCCTGACCATGGGAAGTGGTGAATGACTTCTTTGTTTCGCTTTCCCTGTGTGTGTGGTGTTTGCTTTACCTGTTAAACTTCCTTTATCTCAGCCCATGAGTTTTCTCACTTCTCTGATTCTCTCCCCATCCCACTGTGGAGGAATGCAGGGTTTAGTTGCTGGCTGGAGTTAAACTACAACAGTCCTTGGTGCCCCACGTGGCACTTGAAGGGCTTGAGATAATGACAGATTTGATTGGAATGTGCTAAGTTGAATTTATAGCTGAAACTGCTGTTTAGCTATTAATTGTCAGGCTTGCCATGAGACTTGCTTGCCTTACTGTATATTAGGGTCTAGTGTTTGTTTGTGGCTGCTTTTTGCTTTTGCTGCTTGTTGTACTGCTTATCATCTTACTGTGCTGTGCCTGGGAACATTCTGATAACAGCAATGGCCATGCGCCTGGGCTGGCTGATGGCCATGACACTGCTGCTGCTTCTGTGCTGTGGAACTGGACAGGCTGGAATTCCAGTGTGAGCTTCGAGTCAAAGGGTCTATGACCTGTGGACAAGTCCATGCAGAAGCAGGACACCTCAAGGTCTCTGTGGTTGTGGATAAGCCCATGACACAGCAGGAACATGTCAAAGCATCTGGGGCCCTGGTTATGTCTGTGCTGAAAGGATTGTGGCCCATGGCTAAGTCCATGCTGGGTAAGTCCCTGCTGCAGCAGGTACATTTTGAAGCATCAGTGGCTGTACATGAGGTCATACCTCAAAGCGTATGGCCATGGATAAGCCCACAGCACAGCAGGTAAGTCCTTTGAGGGAATGCAGCCCTGGGTAAAGCTATGCTGGAGCAGGTATATCTCTGAAGGTACTGTGGTCCATGGATAAGGCAGCTCTGGAACAAGTGACCTCAAAGCAACTATGGCTGTGGGTAACCTTATGCTGCAGCAGGTATATCCCTGGACATAGATAAGAGAGTTCATAGATAAGGCTCCTCATGGAGCAGGTATACCCGTAAGGGACCCTAGTCTGTGGGTAAGTCCAAGCCAGAGCAGCAATAGGGGGAGAAGTTCATTGCAATGTTAAAACCTTTGGTAACCCATGATTTGAGTTGCATGTTATAGGAATTACTGTAGCAGGAATCACCTGAACCAACTGAGGACAGTCCTTACAAGAAGCAGCCCAAGAGCAGCAGTGACCTGACCAGAGCTGGCTTTGGTGCCCAGAAGCACCACACAACATACAACCATTCCTGTCCTGAGTGACCGTCGTAACACGTAACAGATTGAGCCCAAAGTCATGGAATACATGAACTCAGTGGATATTTTACTGATATTTCACAGAGGTGGTCCGTGGACTAATGTCATACTCGCTGTGTAAAGCTAGGGGAAGAAAGAAGGGGAGGATGTTCAGAATGTTGGTGTTTGTCTTCCCAAGTACCTGTTAAACATGATGGAGCCCTGCTTTCCATGGGAAGTGGTGAGTTAATTCCTTGGTTTGCTTTTCTTGTGCATGGCTTTTGCTGTATCTCAGCCCACGTGTTTTCTCACTGTTCCGATTCTCTCCCCATCCCACTGTGGAGGAGTGAGCGAGCGGCTGTGTAAGGCTTAGTTGCTGGCTGGGGTTAAACCACAACACTGGGGAAGAGAAATGTGCTTCAGTAACATGCCTGAAAACTGGAGAGAGCCCAGGCAAAACCTCCTAGCAGCAGTGGAGTAAATGCAGCGCCTTAGAGATGCCTGTCCCTAATTCCTATGGAATAAATCCATGCCTGGGAGGCAGCTTCCTGTCTTTCAACTGGAGAGAGAACCCAGCGATGCTATTTGGGAATTACCACCCTTGATTCCTTTAGCTACAGTGAATGTATTTATCTCAGTACAAAAGCATTTTAATTATTATTTATTCCTTGTCTGGTGAAATAGCAGTACTCAAGCTTGCTGACTGAAGGCTTAGCCTAACATGTGCCATTTGCAAAACCTCTTGAGTGTCTTGAATACTTTAGTAACAATTCACATCCTACAGATGCTGTGTTAGCTCTTGCTGTTCTCTCAATTTGTGATTGTGCATTTTATCTTTCCAGAGAGGTTTTCTAAACTGGCTGAACCTGAAACAAGTTACAAATCCAAGTGGGAAATCAGCCCAATTCCAACTGCTGCTCGTCAGTGGAACTTCGTATGTATGAAACTAAGTGGAGGCTGGTTGCTGGAGGGAGCTCCTGGGAAGTCTGGCATGAGCTTAGGCATTTGCAATGCTTATTTGAGGATACTCTGAAAACACCTGCCACTGGCCTGATCCTTTTCCTGCCATGAGTAAGCAGCCTCTCCTGACTGCAGTCAGTACGTGCATAGCTAGGCCAACAAACAGCGTGTTTGAAAACCCCATGGCAAGGAGTTTCCAAGCAGATACTGGCAACTGCCCTCCTGAATCGGGGTCCAGTTTCCAACAGGACCCAAGCCAAGCTCAACAGTGAAGTTAAAATCCATGAATAAACTGACTTCCTTACATTGTAAATGAGTCGGGAAAGGGCAACAGTTAGAAAGGGAAAGCTGCACTGACTGTCCTTGAAGCCGAGTCCAAGGTGGTGGTTGTTCGTTGAGGTGCCCCCAGGAGAGTTGTGCTGTGCCGAGAGGCAAGAGCTTTGGGTAGGACATAGCCAAGGGGGCTCCAAAGTGTAGCACAATGGGAATGTGGTACAGCATAACAGCCAACTGAGGAAAGGGAAAACAGTCCTCAGAAACCTTGTTCCTGAGCTAAGCCAGGGTCTTATGTCATCTTAAAGCTTAACTTTGATTCTTCAGCTGTGCTGGGTGGGGATGGTTTTCAGTGGTGTGCATGTGGTGATGTGTGTTGGATGTGGTTCAAGTCATCATGAGAAAGTGGCTACAGGCAAAAGAAGAAAGCAGAGAAGGACATAACTCTCCAGTTCTCTGATTTACAGTCTTCTGGTTTGGGTGGATTTTGAGCGCTGTGAAGTTCTCCTCCTTGGGAGGGCTAAAAGCATCGTAAAACAGTGAGAGGTTGAGATGTGGTGAGTGCGAGCTCAAGGTAAATCCACCTGAATCTGGGAAGTGACAAAAAGGCAGCAAATAACATTTGTCAGCCTTTAACAGAGTCAAGAAGAGCAAACCCTTGCGGCCTTCAGAAAGGAAAGCAGGTCTGTTGTTCATCAGGGAGTATGGGAAGGGAGATGAGCTTGCCTGTGGATTACTTAAATTGCTCTCAGCTGCTTTCCAGTCCAGCATACATTCAGCATCACTGGGAGCTGGGTGTCTAAGCTCTCACATCTCCCCCAGAATATTGCTTAAAGCATCCGCCTGCATCATGCTCCCTGTGGAGGCCCCAGTAAATGGTCGTTCCTCCTTCCATTAGTTTTATTACTGAGAACCAGCCTGTTCTGCCTCTCTGCGGCTGCTACAGCCGAAGCTTTGCTACCAGATAGCCATCAGAGAAGACATCTGCAATTCAATTAGATATGTGCTTAAACTCACGATCTCTGCACAACCGGCTGCTGCCGGACAGAGTGCTCTCCATGCTAGGGCTGTAGCCTGCGGGGCTCTGCTCCAGCACTGCTGCCTCCTGCCCCTTGGAGCCTGAAATGAGCACCAGCTCCTCATAAGAGACTGGAGGACTTTATTTCTCCTTCCTTGCAAAGCAGGGGAGAACCCGGAAACTTGGCACCACTCAGGAGCCACACAATCTCCTTTGTAACAGGGAAGATGGATGCTGCACAGTAGTGTATTTCTGCCTTGGGAGGTGGGGTGAAGGAGCTCTAAAGGTGATCTTGGGGTAAATTATCACACCTTTTGCATGGGCATGAAAGCACAATAGATTGATAGGAATGTCTATACCAAAAGAGGATCTTTATTTTCACAGGCTTCCTTCGGTCTCCAGTGCTGTAAGCGCATATTCCCTGGTGTCAGCTGTTCAAGGGTCACTGTTCTTACTTGCAGTAGCCTTATAGGGTGGTTGATGCAAGATCCAAACAATTTCTGGGCAGGCCAGACCACCAGCCTCTGTGGGGAACAGCTCTTTCAAAGTATTTCCATGACCCTAGAGGTAAAGGTGACCTCCAAGTGAAGTCAGGCTGGTCCTTGACACATGCCGCAGCCTTGCTCCAGAAGCATGTTATGCAGTGCTCCAGTGGTCGTGCAAAATCTCCAGTGAAAGCAGTCAGAAGGGAGCTTTGTGTGGGCTGCTTTGCAGAAAAAGATGCAGTTGACAAAAACCCCAAACCCGAAGAGAAGTGAAGGTGAGTGCAGGGAGTGGATGTGGCTTGCAGCTCACTGCAAGCTCCTGTGCCTTCAGGGAGCGGCAGCTTCTAGTTGATAGGCAGATTTAATGGTGGGATGGGAAGAAAGTATATGGGAGTCAGGATGATGCACCAGAGTATGGCTCCGATGGGTTGGGGTGCTGTGTGGGTCCATACCGCAAGTGTAGGATTTAGCAAAGCCTTGCTAAGCACCCTGCAGCCATGGAGTTTCTTCATTTGCCATTCACAAGGGATCCACACCCACAGTGACAATGAAAGCACTCAGGTCTGTCTGTCAGGGGAGGTGAGAAGAGGATGGAAGTGTAAATAATCTTAGGCAGCAGAAGAAAAAGTCCCATCTTCATCAGCATTAACTTTAAATCCAGTCAGCAGTGGTTGTGGATCAAGTTCAATCTTGCTCTTGATGAACAGCAGCTCCCATTTAATGGGTTTGTGTGGAGGATCTGGGCCAGGACAGCCTTTTTGCTCAGAACACAATTACTCCTATTTACTACTTAAGTGCCATAAATGCACTTGGGCTTTCTAAGGAACAGCAGTAGCTGTATTGCTAGGGTGTGTGGAGAAAACCGGAGCAGCTCAACCAATGACAGGCCACAAGTCAGGGCTGTGGGTGCTTGGGTAGATCTAGAGTAGAGGGAGATGATGGGAGAGGCCATGTTCTGATGTGACCTGTTGGATGCCAATGTAAATGTAAGATCTAGGCAGTGATTTTACCCCAGCCCTGGGCTGTTTTGGGGACCTTGGCAGCCAGCAAGGTCTGGGAGCAGATACCATCCTCAATGTCTGCAGTGCTTATAGGTGCTCCTGGATGTTCTGGGTTTTGGCAGAACAGATACATGTGCACAGCCTGGCAGCTCATCACCCTTCAAGCTCCTGCCTGATCAAGTGGGAGCTGCAGCACCCAGGGCATGAGTTGAAAACACACCTCTTAGTGAAGGGACTGGCATTAAAATACTGCACCCAGTACTGGAACACTGCTCCCGAACTTGTCCCTTAAAAGCCATTGCCAAAGCACTGCCCCTCAAAATATGGTTATGTTCTTAGAGGTAGGGGTTTCTGCTAGAAATCAAGCCTGTTGCTGGGGTTGTGGGACCTCCTAGTGTGAGCAGGACTGTATTTTAGCAGTGGCTATTCCTACTGATCTATCCAGTGTAAGTCCTGTGATACCGGTGTTGCTACACTTAGAGTGATACTTTCTGCTCAGCATAAATTGAACAGCTTGTTACCCATCCATAATGGCCATGCCAGGGCTGTCGGTGAGGACTGACTGACACAGCCCCTCTGACTGGCTGTGGCCAGGAGCAGACACATAGGATGAGGTGTGGAGCTGTCCTTGTCCATGAGCATCTTCTCACCTTCCAGCAGCCAACAGCTTAGGATCTCCCAAGCTGGAGGCTGCAGCTGACACCTGTGTTTCAGAGTTGCCTTTGGATGTGTCCCCCAGGGACATGTTTAAATTCATTTCCATCCTTTCACTCACTCTGCAAGAGCAATTGTTCCCCAGTTGTCCCTTTCTAGCCTGTCTCCCCAGTGCTTGTACTTGCTCCCCATGGTAGCAGCATGCCTGGCCCAGCACTAGCCTCGGTCCACAGGCATCACTTCAGATATGGAATGTGGATGTGTTGCTTGGAACTCAGCATGAGCTCCTCTGCAAGTCCTTGGCTTTGAAGTTTCAGATAGGCTCGCACATCTAACAACATGGTGTCCTCTGCAGACCGTGTCTCCTCACCTTCACCACCCATGCTGCCTACTTGGATACTTAAGGAATTGCCTGCTTTCACAAAAGGAGAGGACTTTGGGTATTGCTACCCCTTGTTAGCATCGATTTTATGTGCATTTCATTAGACATGACATCATTAAACGGCTCACTATGGTTTCTGTGCAGTTTTGCTTTCTTTTTTTACAATGAGGATGTCATCTTGCTGAGGTCAACCCAGCTAAGGGAATCATATCCACCCTTTTGAGATGCTGCATATGGTAACTCGCAGATACCAGTTTCCTTTTACTTTTTATACAGAGGGAAAAGAAAAACCTTTATTTTTGGTCTAAATGGTCACAAAACTATTTCTTACTATGCTTAATTTTAAAGTTTCCCAATGAGGCTGCTTGGCAACGTTAGTACAGACATAGGTATACATCAGCTATGAGCTAAGTTAGAAGCAAATCCAGGATCCACCTTCAGTATTGCTAATTTCTGCTGACCTTATTGTAATGCCAGATAGATTTGATGTACCCATTAAAATCTGAGCTCCTGAAATCATGCTGCTCCTATGAGACTTACACTTTCTATTAAGAATGAGTCAGCTTCCAGCCTTCAGTTTCTGAGGCAAAGAGCTGAAAATATCAGCAAGAATTTAGAAATCAGAAAAGAAATAATAGAAAAAATATCCCAAATTATCTCTTAAGATGAAATGACACTTTTGGGCCTCACTTAGAAGACTTTAGGATGCTTTGACAGCTCTGAAATTGTGTTGGAGCCAACTTGTTCTTGTGCTCTGACAGCACAAGCTGCCTTTGGTGTTACAGTGCCCTGATCCTTCCACAAATTAATTAAGGTTCTGGGGTTAAACAGAAACATGGGATTAATCTTCCTGGTTCACAAAGTGGAACTGAATTTTTTCTTGACATGTGACATTTTGATGATAGTTCAGCATATGTTGGGTCTTTAATCTTAAATACCTTTTATTGATTTCTCCATCAAGGAGCATTTTTGTGCCCATAGGATTTTGTCTGGAGACTCGTATTATATGCAAATAACCAAGCTGAAAGACTAATTGCTTTGGGAGAGGGAATAAAGGATGACGTTGTTCTGGATCATCAAAAGCAATTCAATCTGTTCATTCCTTAAGGCAGGAATAGAGGTTGCAACCTTGCCTGCAAAAACAGAGAAGGCAAACGGCTGCTTGCTTTTAGCTGTGCAAAGAGGTGAGGAGAAGCGGCATTCATATTGGGTTACACAATGCTGCAGCTCTACCGAGCCTCTCAAAGCTAAGAGAGTGCTTCCAAAGCAATGGTGTTCCTTCATCATTCACCCCAGTAGATGCTCTGGAGTGCTTTCATTAGAACATCTACAACCTGGGCACTGTGTGGCACTGATTGCTCTGCAGTAAATAGTTGCCTTGGAGAAGGGGCTCTCACAGACTGTGCCGAGGCAGCCAGGGCTGGTGCCCTTCAGTGCCTGGTGGTACAGCCCCCCTCCAGCCACCAATGTTTTCTCATGGTGGTCCCAGTGATGAAGGTAAGTCTGAGGAATGGGAATCCTACAACAGCAAACTTCCTAAAGTTCAGATTGAGTTTTACAATGAAGGATCAAGGGACAGAACTATTTTGTTCTCTGGAAACCACTGGCTAAATCATCTAGACTGAAACGTAGCAAGATCCATTTCCAGCACAAATAACCAACCACAGTAACAATCCCATCTCCAGTCCCTTATGTGTGCTGCTGTCCCTGCTGTACTGTATCAGGAGTGTGGCAAAGGAGAGAGCTGTTCTTTACCAAAGCTAGAAGTTCAACCCTTTTCTCCCCCAGGCACTGTGAAGCTGTGTCTATCCTGAGCCTGCTGGGGGATTTATTCTGAGTGTCCTGAAACATGTGGACAGGGAGGTTTCCAAGGGGGCAATTCCTTCGACAGCTGTATTCTGCTGTCAGCCAAACAATTAAGCAAAACACTGCAGCCCTATAATTACACGTTAAGGCATTTCTCATGTACCACACGAGTCTGGCAGCTGCTAATAAAGGGCTGGATGGGGATGGGACTGCTCCATTGAGAAGACGGCTCTGTAGGCAGCCTAGTTCCTTGGCCCATGCAAACAAAGGCAGACACAATATGGAGTATGTTGTTGTTCTAGCAGTGCATCCTGACAAGGTTAAAGCAAAAGGCTTCTCTGGAGCAGGTATTTAGGAGGGGTTTCCTGCACTGTTTACTTAGTGGGCGCAAGGCGCTTCAAAGAGTGAAGGCAGAGAAATAGATCAGTCCTTCTGGTGATGCCTTGGGTGCTGAGAGAGGCACAAACACCTACCAAAAATGCAGTTAAGGAGCTAGCGAGGCAAAACCAGCAATAATAAGAGCTATGCAGGTGCTCAGAGGGCTGGAGCATCTCACCTATGGAGAAAGGCTGAGAAAGTTGGGGTTGCTCAGCCTAGATAAGAGAAGGCTCCGGGAGACCTTACAGCAGCTTCTGATACTAAAAAGGGGCCTACAGGAAACCTGGAGAGCGAATTTTTACAAGGGAAAGTAGTGATAGGACAAGGGGAAATAGCTTGAAACTGAGAGGGGGGAGAGTTCATTAGACATTAGGAAACAATTCTTTCTTGTGAAGGCGGTGAGGCCCTGGCACACACTGCCCAGAGAAGCTGTGGCTGCCCCATCCCTGGCAGTGTTCAAGGCCAGGTTGGAAGGGACTGGGAACAACCTGCTCTAGTGGAAGGTGTCCCTGCCTGTGGCAGGGGGTTGGAACTGAATGAGCTTTAAAGTCACTTCCAACCTAAAGCATCCTGTAATTCTATGAAATCACAGGTTTGGGACCTAATCTGTTAGTGTACAGTGCACCTCAGCATGGTACCTTGCTGATCTTCACATTCTTCCTGCTGGTGAAGGGTGAGTATTTACTGCCTGCTCTACAGGCAGTACCAGCATGGCAGTAACTGCCCAGTGCAGCCAAGTGAGCTGTCAAATGCTGGGACTGAAGGCTGTGCCACTCTTCATAGAATGAGCTGTGTTTATCCTGGCATGCATCACCCCTACCACCTTTGTTAGCCCAAATCAAAGTCCTTCACTGAGATGAATGGGCATGGCTGATGGAGTGTCCTGCACAGTGCCATGTGGCATTCATCTGCTCCAGGACACTGGGTGGTCCTTGTGCTCTGCCAGAGGGGAGATTTCTGTAGGTGTTTCTGACTTGTTGGCGAACAGCTGTTGTATTCAGGATACAGCTCCATAGTATTTTCATCTGGGAGGAGATGGGCTCTTTGGGAGTTGTGGTTCTCACTTCCTGGTGGTTTCCCTCTCTTGGTGAGGAGGGAAGCCCTCAGGCATCCTGTGCTGTGTGGCCGGCTGGGTTGTCCTCAACATGGGGAGTGGAGGAACGGGCACAAGCCAATTGCTAACCCTGTGGGGTACTAAAGCATTGCAGGTGGTATGAAAGGCTTTGATTTTTTCTTGGAGAAGGCAATAAAGGGGAAGGTGTGCTAGCAGACAACAAGCAATAGTCATAGCATCATAGAACATCTCAAGTTGGAAGGGATCATCGAGTCCAACTCCCTGCTGCTCACAGAACTACCTAAAACTAAACCATATGACAAAGAGCATTGTCCAGGCACTCCTTGCACTCTGACAGGCTTGGTGCTGTGACCACTTCCCTCAGGAGCCTGCTGCCATAGCTGCCCATACCTATATTTATCTTACAGAAAGTGATTTGCAAAACCACAACTGGTAATACTCCATGTGTCTGAACCTGTAGTATATAGAGACATGAGGTTGTCTCTGCTACATCCTACAGACTGCCGTGACATACAACTGTGTTGAATGTTAGTTTCTTGGTGATTTCTATTTCCATCAAAACTGAAAAGCAGCTATATTTGAATGTGTGAAAAAGGGAACATTGGGTAGAAAGGTATCAGACAGCTTGTTAATAAGCAGTGAACAACCTATGGAAAACTGGTTCTCTTCTTATGCGGAAGAAACTCCCAAATTCTCAACTTTCCAGGATAATCCAACTTTGCCTTGTGCTGACACAGCCTGAATGCAGTCTTTCAGGAAGAAAACCATGAAAGCTGTGAAGCTTGGGGGGACCTAGTGAATGAAACACCTGCCTTTTATTGCTGTTGGTTGATTTGCAATGCCTAACCCACACCTCTAGCCTCCCAGGCTCTGGATTTCTGACCTTTTTTCTCAATAATGATTTATTGCACATTAAAATGCTTACCCCTGGGTCGAAATGATAAATGTATGCAATCCTATGTCTTTTGTTTCCAAACAACCTGTGTTTAAAAGAGGAGAAGATAAGTTAAGGCTCAGTTGTTTCTTGAGCAGCCTTTGCTCCACTGATGCTGGGAAGTCATTCTCAGGACAGGAACACCCTCTGACCCGAAGCACCAGGGGAGGAAAGCAGACCTAAATGTGAAGTGGTGTCTGTTTGTGCTGTGCATACTGACACAAACCCCATGTGCAGTGGCCTGGGCTGTGCTCAGACGTGCTCTGTGTGTTGATGCTGCAGCAGCATGTGGCTCCACTGCTACAGACAGCTCCCTGTGCCGGAACTCTGGCAGACCGGGGCTGCCTGGGGTCTGCTCCTGACCTCGGGCAGTGTGATACAGTCCTTCAGCCACAGACTGATACAGTCCTTCAGCCACAGACCGGTCAAGGTATGCTTTGAAATGAAGTTACCCGGGAAGCCAAATGCTGTCTCTTGGAAGCGTGAGTGCTGTGACTCTAATGGCACATGCCCTGCATAGGAGATGATCATCTGCACCAGCACCAGCACATTAAATGCTATCACTGCATTGGGCTGCAGGCAAGGACACGGACTAGGTTCAGGCAGACCTGAGACTCATTATCTCCTGAGCTGGGATTCATCTCACATGATTTTAGGGATGTCGTGATATGGATGTAGAATAATTGAACCTTTAAGGGACCTGCGGAGTCATCTGATCCAACTCCTCACTCAAAGCAGGACTAATTTTGGCATTAAAGCAGGTCACTCAGGGCTGTGTCCAATTGGTTTTTGGAAACCTCCAAGGACTAAAGTCCCACAGCCCCCCTGGGCAACCTCTTCCAGTTTTTGCAATGGGCTGTTTTCCCCCCAATACTCAATCATACCTTTCTTTGGTTCAACTTTTGTCTGCTTTCTACAACAGAGTTGTCCTTGATTCCTTTATAATCATTGTAGAGAACCACAGTTTGAGCCCTTGAAGTTTCTCACCTCTTTCAGGGTCAGATAAATTGCAAGTTTCAGATGAGGACTGCTCATCTTGTGCATGCTGCTGCCCCTCGGCTACCCGTTATTCAGGGCTGTGGATCCCCCCTCCAGCTGCTGTGCCCATTGGAGACAGCTAACCCTTTCTCAGCTGTGGCTGTCCATGTGGAAAGCTTTCCTTTGACAAAGCAGTAGACCCACTTTTAGGGGGAGGAAGAGGGGCTGGTTGGCTTCATCAGCTCCACCTGTGGCTCCCATGTTCACGGGCTGCACACTCATGTCCAGCCCCTCTTTGGTGTCCGTGCACTTAGCACAGGTGGCTATGGCAGAGCTCTTCTCCTCATCATACAAATTAAGACAAAAATTACAAAGTGTATGGTTGTTTTGTTTTCCTTAGCATGTGGCTGCAGTCTTTGTGTTATTGGAAAGCTGGGGCTCTCTGCTGAGGCATCCTGCATCCCAGGATAAAAGGCGTATATACGTATGGGGGGCTGGTGGGAGAGATGGGGAGCAGCATGTTTGAGAAACATGGATGAAATAATCCTCAAGCAATTACTGTATTTAGGAATGACAGAAAAGAGAGCAGGTGACTCTTTTGTTCTCTGACAGGGACCATCATCTTTTGTATATGGAAAAGGCATTCAAGAAAAGCCTTTTAAGTCAAGTCAATGCAAATTGTTTCAATGGAGTGTTTTTGACAAGATACTGATTCGTTGAAATCAAAAGGTTTACAAAAAATAGTCAAAAAATTCCACAAAAAGGTCACAGCTCTGTTGAGGGAAACCAGGACAGGAGTGCTTTGAACTCAGAAATTGTTCATTTTTAAAAACCCTGGAATTTCACAATGATATTTCTGATGTTGCATGTTCTGTAGAGGTTTTTTTAACATTATAGCTGACATGTCGTGAAATCATCACGGTGCATAATAACATCTTATCATTTCGAGCTCAGAGTGTTGCCTGTTTGTTGTAGGGAAACAGTTTGGCACCTGATCAAAGTGTCTCCTGCCTGTCTTGTAAAAAAAATGATGTCAAACTTCAATACAACACAGACAGGAGACACTTTGATCTAGAAAAGAAAATATGCTGGTGCTTACTAAGTGGCAGATGGTTTTAATAGTTTTAAAATGAAACAGAATAAAAAGTACTGAGATATTCTTATATCATGTGCAGCACTAATGAAATGCCATGAAATCATATGAAAAAAAACCTAAATGACAAAACACAGAGAAAAAGTGAAGCAAAAGTAGGAAAGAGTGTCTCTGGAGAATGACTTGGTTTTGGTGGGAGGCTTTCCTTTGCCATTGGCTTTTGACCAGGCTGGGTTTGCTGGGTGCTGGGCCTGTCCTGCATGCTGCTGCTGGGATGGGAGCATGGAACTGGCAGGGTTGGGATCTGGGAACACCTGTCTTGTTGAAACAGAGGGACAAGGCTGACCAGTCCAACAAGGATGGTCCTTGCATTGTTGCCATTGGGTTATTTAATGTCCAAAGATATCCATATGAGCAAGAATATATTTTTGGGGAATACATTTGTCATGGTTTGAGCATGTTTTGAGGGTGTTTTTGTTCAAGGTTTTTTTTTTTCCAGCCAGGTGGGAGGGGAGTCCGGGAGGAAGGAGAGTCAGGACACCTGACCCAGGCTAGTCAATGAGGTATTCCATACCATAGCACGTGATGCCCAGGATGCATTCTGGGAAAGAGAAAGCTGGAGGGGAGAGCTCGGGAGAAAAATGGAGGAGGGAGCATGCGGTGCTCGGCCGGGCAGGGTGGAGTGAGTTATGGGTCGATGGCTGGTGGGGTGTTGTATTCTTTTCACTTGCTGTTTGCTGTATCATTATTATTTGTAGTAGTAAATGGCAGTAGGGGTTTTGTGTTATGCCTTAGCAATTAAACCGTTCTTATCTCAATCCGTGGGGGCTACATTCTTTGGATTCTCCTTCCTAACTCTCAGGGAGTTGGGGGACTTGGTTTAAACCACGACAACATTTCTTAAATAAAAACAAAACCTAAAAGAACTGCCTGGTTTGGAGCATAAGCTTGAGGTGGTTACTGTGGTACCTGGGATCTGTTCCAGGAATTGGCCACTGAGCACCTCGTGTGACTCAAACCATCAGGCACTGGCTATTTGGGATGCAGGAGCCAACATCACACTGTTGTGCGTAAGCATTATTTCGTAGTAATAATAACATTTTTTAAAGTTCCAGCATCAAACAGAACTGTATGATAGTATACACAGCATAAGGCATTACACAAATATACCCTGAGAGAGCAGAGGGAAGTCAGCAGAGCAGCTCTGGACCAGCTTACCAATATGGTTAAAATATGGTTCTTCTCTGTTGCAGCAGCTTGCTGTTAGGTTGGTTGGTAAAAGCTCATTGAGGGTTCCCATTCCCTTCCCATAACTCATCCTGCCCTATTTTAACTGTTGTCTAATAATGTGAAACCATCACTGCTTATACAGCAACAACTGAGCTTGTGGGTACCTGTATCCATATGTTGGCAGCTGGAGGTGGTCGAGCATCATACTGGGCTCTCAGCTCCCACATGGGAGGGCAACTGACTGCAGGCCTTCCTGGGTCAGACAATGGTGATTCCCCAGAAGACACGAGGTGGCCAGAAATGTGTTTGCATTTATGCCACCAGAACTGGGGTGTCCAAGCCCATAACACAGCTGTTGCATCAGGAGAGGTTGGCTTGTGCTGTGAGTGGCTGTGCAGCCTTAATGTCCCTACAGGCCTGATCTTGCAATCCTCCTGTGTGCCAACATCACAGAATCACACATGTTTGGGTTGGAAGGGTCCTTAAAGTGCATTCAATTCCAACCCCCTGCCATGGGCAGGGACACCTTCCACTAGACCAGGTTGCTCCAAGCCCCATCCAACCTGGCCTTGAACACTGCCAGGGATGGGGCAGCCACAGCTTCTCTGGGCAACCTGTGCCAGTGACTTACCACCCTCACAGGGAAGAACTTCTAATATTCCTTCTGAATCTCCCCTCTTTCATTCTAAAGCCATTCCCCCTTGTCATGTCACTGCAGGCCCTTGTAGTAAGTCCCTCTCCAAGTTTCATGTAGCCCCTTTTAGTCACTGGAAGCTGTGCTAAGATCTCCCTGGAGCCTTCTCTTCTCCAGGCTGAACAAGCCCAGCTCTCTCAGCCTGTCTCCAGAGCAAAGGTGTTCAAGATGCTGGGCATCTATCTACCTTACCCATCTGTGGAGTAAGATGGGTACCATCTACAGGATAGAGGCAGCACAGTCTGCTGTGTGCCCTGAAAACTTTCCACCACAGCATTCCTTATATGTGGCTTTGTTTGGTGTTGCCTATAATAGTAGGGAAAAAAAAAACAACCAAAGAAAAGAGGGAGGTGGTGGGGCATTGAAAGGGATCTATGTGCAGGGGGGCATCAGGCTTCACCAGTGGCTTCGGAGGTGTACCATCACACAGAGCAGATGCTGGTAACTTCATGACAAACCCAAATCATGAGGAGGGCTGGATGGGAGGCAGACCCCATGTCCTGACAGCTGTGTCACACAGATCACAATCATTTTTTACTGGAAAAGCCCATGGAAAGGTGAGGAGGTGCACAGATACTGGAGGCATGGTGCCGTGGTGCTCTTCTCTCATGTGTCTCTGTCTGCAGCGTGAAGCAGCCAATGCCCCTGCCACCTCCAGCTGGTTAAGGCGGTCATCTGGGGATGATGGAAGCAGCTTTCCACTGTGCTCTTCATAATGCATCTCAAAGGGTTACTGTAGGAGCAAGCATAGGGGGAGATTTCAAGCCCTAAGGCAGCCAAGAAGCTGAAATAGTAGGAAGCTGCACTGAAAAGAAGAAGGAAAGAAAAAGAAAAGGAGGTTTGAATGGCTTCAAGCCTGCTGAGGGGCACAAAGAAGGAGAAAACACTGCAGGCATGAATCCTGTCCAGCTGCTTTCCACAGACCGGGCATGGCGAATTTGTCACAGGAAATGAAGCAGAGAAAAGGAGTGAGACAGGACAGGACAAGGCAAGGAGGACACATGGAGGGAGGCTTTCAGCCTCCAGTGAGGCCAGAGGGCTGAGTTCATCTCTACACATGGGCTTCTGGCCAGTGCCAGATTTTGGGTGCTCCCAGAGACACACAGGGGAATGTGGATGGGGTTGGATATCGAAATATCCCCTGGGCATCAGCAAAAGCAATTCCGTCAGCTCTGCCCCCAACCCACTAAGGGTGAAACAGGGAGAAGGTGCAAGAAGAGTGGGTAAAGGCTGCTTGCTTGTTTGGCCTCCTGCAGCACCCAAACGTCCTTCTGAAAGCATCTGGAGAAGGATGCTCTCAACCTGTGATTCAGAACATGCTGCAAGATCTGTGAATCCTTGTTGCCTTCGTGCAACAGAGGAATTGGGGGGAAAAATATGGAAAGAGAGAAGTCACTGTGTCCTTCAACCAGCACCCGTTAATGGAAATACACTTCAGTGTCCCACTGCTGTGCAGGCAGAGTAGGACACCTTCAGCAGTGGTGATATTGTGCATCCACAGGATGCCTTTCCCTCCTGAACACTTTGCAAACCTGAATTTAACCCTGAGTGGGACATACAGGTTTTAGTTGTAGGTATGTAACAATCAGCTAGAGCTGAGCAGGCCCCCTCCTTCCCAGTAGGAAGGAGACACCTCCCTCCTGATCTGGATTATGTTGCCTCTGGATGAGACACTTTGCCCTCATAGTGAAGGCAGTACATGGGCTGGCAGTGAGGCGGGGATGCTGCACATCAGGATGTCCTGGATGAGGGACACCACTCACACCATCACCGTGAGGTGTCATTCGGTCTCCCATCCCCTCTGTAGCCCTGGCCACCAGATAGCTCCAGCCAAGCAGCACTCAGCCTGGATGCTATTAGCTTCTACTATCTGTAGAAGCAAATGAATGAAGGAGGAAGGAAAGAATGACTCTACATCCTCATGTCCAAGACAGAACAGGCCTTGCTCTGTCTAGGAGATGAAGTAGCTATTGAGAAGATGCCCTTTCAGATGTGACACAGAGTGTTGTGCGTCCCCGTTAGGGAAGGTTTCCAGTCACATGTGGTGAGAAGGCAATGCCATCGCATTCTGCAGTCATACCCTGGCTGGGACCATTTTGCTGTGAGGACCTTGCCAAAGAGGGTTGATGGGTAAAAGCTATGAGGTTAATGAAGCTGCAGAGGCCAACTTGAGATACAGTTTGTGATTTTGACCTTCAGTGTTTAGGAGAGACATAGAAAAACCTAGCTTTAATACATAGAATATACCTACGCACTACTTAGGTAATGTGCACGTAACTTCTGGGGTCACTAACGGTCCTCCCTGGGAAGAAGTGAATAGGGAGAGGATGGGAACAGCTTCAGTGACAGGTACCAGTACAGAAGTGAAGGAAGGCTGTTGCTGTGCTCCTGGAGGTGGCAGGTGAGAAGCAATGGTCTGAAGCTGGAGGAGGAGCAGAGTTCACATTAAACTTGGACATAAGGGCTGAGCAACTGAGAAAAGTCACCCATTGAGGTGAAGCTGCTTGGGCTTGCATGGAGCTCAAGCAGCAATTCGGAAATAGCTTCTGCCAGGAGGAAGCGTTTGTCTAAACACAGTCCTGCTGGCTATCTTATATAGGAACAAAGCTGGAGCTTCTGAGAGCTGGCACTAAACCTGGGTCATTTCATTGCTGTGTGCTCAAGATGGGTCTCCAGATACTGAAGCTAATTCTGTTTCTCAGATGAAATCTCCATGCAAATTTGCTGATGGCTGTGTGCAAATAAGGAGCACCAGTTGTGGTTCAATACTGCAAATGTTTTTGCTCAGAAATCAATCTGTCAATCAAGGAGATAATTTACTGCTAGAAAGTTTATATCATCTGAACCTAGGAGACGAGGCTGCCTGGTCAGCTGTGAGCTGTTGACTTGCTTTTGATCACAACATGCTTCAGCTCCAGTGCTCACTGCCTCCTCCTCTGCTGCCTCCCAGTGCTCCAGGGCTCATTTTGTGCCGTTTATTCCCACAGGGCTGGTTCAATGTGCTGAACATGTAGGGAGAGAGCATAGGAGACAGCGTTTGTGTTGTCTGCCCGAGGATGCCTGCAATGGCTGGGTGCTTTGTCACAGCAAGGAACAACTGTGGAGGCAATGATAATGTACCAGGTATGTCTAAGCAGCTGTTTATCTTTTTTATTTTAGTCTTTTCTTGAATCTTTTCCCTCTTCGTTAAACATCAGAGAGTCACAAAGCCCCAGAGGCCCAGGTGTGGCTGTTGTTAGAGAGCAGGACTAAGCACCAAACCCAGGTGGGACAGACTTTGTTGAACTTGTGCAATCCTGGGAGGCTGCAAGGAGAGGGCTTTACAAAATGATTTGTACCAGAATGCCTGTATAAAAACATCATGTTGGGAGGGACCCAACATCACCACTGGATCATGTGAAAATCAAATACCTTCAAAATGCACTTCAAGGCTTGTGAAAGCTTGAGCGAGTTTGAAAGGCCTCTAGGTGCCAACAGAGCACGGTGCAGCACAGGTATCAGATGTTTGCAGTCCCCCAGAACCTCCCATCCCTGCCTTGTTTGTCACAGGTACAAGTCTCTAATAAGCTTGTAACCTAAAACTGAGCCACAAGAGCATATTTTGTCACCTGGGCTCACCCAAAGGTCTTCCCTTGGGGGTTACTACAGCTACTTCAGACGGCAGCAGGGACAGTTGCTATCCTCACACATCAGATGCCAAACTGCAGCCCATGAGAACAGACCCCAACCACCCCCTTGCTGCTGGGTGCCCCAGGTTCTGAGCAAGATTCCCACCACCTTTCACATCCAGACACATTTTCTAGCAGGAATTAGCAGCCGTTCAATAAAGCAAGCTGAAATTTGGGGAAGGAAAGTAACACACTGCTGCGTTTTCCAGAGCTTTTTCCTAAGCCACAAACACAGGTTTCAGGAGGAACCATGCCCGGCTGGTGACTGCTTTCCACCTTCCAGTTCAGCCCCCTGCTTCCCGTCCCTGCCCACCCTTCAGAAGCACATTCATACCTGATCTGCAGACAATGAACCCAGAGACAGCCAGCACCTGGGTCCTGCAGGAGACTTCTCCTCTTGTGGCCTTGACAATAAGGGTGGGGAGAGGGGAAAGAGGAGATTCTGGTTGTTAGTGCTTGGCTGTTTTGCCCTGCTAGCTCATATAAAAACAGCTGCGGAAAGACAAGATAAAGAACTCTGTGGTTTCAGCTTCTAACCTCAAACAGCAAACGCTCCTCAAAAACAGTTTACTGTGTGGACACATTGCTTCGAAGAAAGGATAAGGAGCCCAACCGAAAAGAACAGCATAGTAATTGCCAAAGAGTATTTAGTCACAGAGGAGCTGTAAATAAAATAGAGGATGCTCCGAGATCTGAGAGCTTCAACAAGCCAATTGCATCTCTTCCCAGGAGGTTTTGTCTTCTTTTTCTCTTGTTGAGATATCCCACTCACTATTGACACAGGCACCTCCTCCCAAAATCCCATTAAAAGAGACGCTTTTCAGCATGTGCCAGGCATATCCTTATGTGAAATGTGCTAAGATGTTGCAATTCCTATTCAGTTTACTCTGAGTCAGTACAATGAAGCAGTGCAATGCAGGGCTCGGGGGCTGGGGAAGAACATGGCAAGGAGAAGTTAAAGAATCTAAGTAATTTTGGACCACTGAGTTTCATTTTTGTGTGTACCCCTCGCACGGTACTCATGGAACAGGTTGGAGATTTGCAAGCAAAAAGGAAGAATGCAGTACTGATATGTTAACTATAGCACTTACAGCTTCGGAGAACACACAGATGTTTTCTAAATGTAGATGTTGCCAGGACTGAAGTAACAGCTGACACGTACTGATAATTACTCATTAGTCTCCTTCAGTGGGTAGAGCTTAGCGGCAGCAGAGTAAAGGCTGTGTAACAGGCTGACTGCTTCCCCTGGCACTGAGGAATTTCTGCTTCAGCTTCCCTTTTTCCTTCCTTTTGCTTTCCTTCCTTTTGCATTGTTAGTGTCTGCCAGCAGCCCCCATGTCCTCTCCCCCTGCCCTGGGAACACACCCCATAGAAGTCCTGAGGCCGGTCCCTGCTGGTGCCTCCCTGGCTGTGCCCCATCCGTATGGCAGCCACTGAGCAAAGGGGAAGTTCAGAGCAATCAGCCTGAGGGGTCTCATCCACACCAGTCCCCCCTGGGGCCATGCATCCACCTGGTGCCAAGTGCGACCAGGGAGCTTCAAACACAATTTTGGGGCAGAAAGTGCAAAATCCTGCCAACTGGCACAGCACAACTAGGTGGGAACATCCCCAAGGGGTGAGACTTGGGGCTGCACAAGGCTGTGGGCAGAGGAGGCATCGGAGAGCCTCAGGCTGTTTGTGCTGCAAGCAGTAACTCCTGCTGTTAGTCACTGGTGCTCCAAGCACAAACACTGCTTTGCACATCAACAAGTGTCAGGAGTGAAAGAGAGCAACAGATTGGCTTGATTGAAAGTGAACATGAACAAAATATAATCCAACCAAACCCTTACTTCTTGTTACCAGGAAGGCAATGGGACATAGAAACACTGCGTTTGAAATTGCTTTCCAACAGCTGACTTTGAGTTGCATCTCATCTTTGGAAGGAAAGCAAATCCACCAGATTTTCCCAAGGACTGGAGAACATCAAGATGTAATACCTTTAAAGCTCATCTTCAGAGATGTGAGTGTGATTCAACACTAAACATGGACTGTGGCCAAACGTAGCTGAGGAGGAGTCCCACTGACAAGGTGGAGTGGGTCGCTCTGCCCAGCCACCCAAAACTCATGGCTATGGGTCTTCCTCCTCCTCCTTGGGACACCAGGAAATCACCCCATCCCTTCCTGGAGAAGCTGCAGTGCTGGGATGGAGAGCAGGGAAGGGAGACTATCCATGCTTCACCCTCCACCAACCTCCTTTTGTTGGTGGATTTAGACCGAGCAAGAGCTGTAAATGAGTTTTAAATAAAGGCAGGCTAGGCTTAAATTAAAAGCTCTCTTTTGTAAGGCAGCTTGTGGCTATTGTCAGCTCCATCAGCCCAGGCATCCGTGGGTGGGCAGCGTTGGTGGCAGGGTGGGCCCAGCACCAATGGAGCGGTGCTGGAGCTGGAATCGGGGCACAGCCACCACGGCTGTGCAGGGGACGTGTCGGCTCCCTTTGGCCACAAACCCACCTCTCCGCTGGGCCATCTGCATGCAGAGACCTGTGCAGCACTCCCACATGCGGTTGTTTTGTGCAGGGTGGGGTGTGACACTTCCTCTGCCGGTGTCACAGGGGCAGAGGCACGCTTTGAGTGAGCAGGCAGGGTTTTCCTCTCTTTGGAGGGGCTTGCAAGGGAAAAAGAAACCCTGCCTGCTCTGCGGGAGCATACCGGAGGTGTCCCCCCAAGAGCCCCACTAATGCCCTCCAATGCACCACCCCAGCACCACCGTACTGGGGCTGGGCCACCTTTCCTCTCTGGTGGGTGGGGGTTTCACTGTGCTTCTTGCTTGCCATCATTTGTTTAGCCGTCATTGGTTTCTTAGTTCGTATGTATTTATTGTAAGTATATAACACATACCATTATATACATGTTATATATGTTTGATATGTATAATTCTATCACACATACTTTTTTATGGCGGTGTGGTGCAGCTGGGGCTGCTGGTGCCCACTGCTCTGGTCCCCCAAGGTGTGCACACCCTCATGAGCCCCCTTGCCCACCACAGGCTATGGTACTAACATACACATGGGACCCCCTGGGAGGTGGGAACACCTTCCCAGAGATGGCTCAAGTGTTCCCCCACCCCTATCCTCAATATGTCCCCACTGTGTCATCCCATGCATCCTGCCACCATGGCCCACCGTGCCTGGCCCCTACACCTCTGCATCCCCATGTGTCCCTCTTCACCCTCATGTGTCTCCCGTGCCCCCCCCCCCATACACCCCCTATGTGTCCCACATGTACTTCTGCATGTTTGTGAGTGTCCCTATGTGCCATGAGTGCCCCCCCGACACTACACGTGCCAACAAACCCCTGCATGTCCCCAGTGGTCTCCAATTCAGGTCCCACCATGCCTCTATGCCTGTCCCCTACACACCACCTTGTTGTTCCCCACCAGCTCTCCTTGCTGCCCCATCCCTTGCTGTCCCTGGGGCAGGGAGGCTGCTGACACCTTGGTTCAATGTGCTGCCAAGCCCTGAGGTGGCACTTTCCGCTTGTGGGAGATGCAGCTCCCACAGCAGCAAGGATGCCACCCAAGGTGCAAGCAAAGACGCCTTTCTTCTTGTGACTTATATTGTCACCCTCTGATGAGCACTGCTTCTTTCAAGCCCATAGGAATATAGCCTTTCTTTGGGTGAGCAATCCAGGTCTGAAACATGAGTGTTTTGGTATAACTTGCCTGCTTGTGACATACCGACCAGTTCCCACAATGAGAGTGCAGGCGGCTCTCCGGCTCCTTTGGTCTGGGGCTGTCTCAGCTTTCAGGATACAGTATGTCCCCAGGGATTATTTGAAGCTGCAGCAGGGAAAACACACAGCAAACTGTCCAGCTGCTTGCAGTAGCCCTGCAAAAAGACCTGTATCATAAGTACGGCTATGCATGACAAAAGAGAGGGTACCCCCAGCACATGGCATATACATGGCCAGGTGACTCCTGACCATGTAGGTTGTTATTAACAACCAGAAATCAACAAACCTATTGCTACATGTTTCTTAAGCCAACTTGTGACTGACAAACAACGTCATGGACCTTCCCAAGGCTGGTACTGTGGTGTTTGCTTTGGGTATCCATATTTTGTACCCCATTGTTAAGGGAAGAAATTCACTCATTGACCAGGACTGTGCTGTCTTCATGAAAGGCAGAGGGGCCTCATTTTCTTCTTATTTTCACCTCTATCTTCCCATTTTACTGGGCATGGAGAGAGAGGAAGCCTGTGTCTGTGACACTGAGTGGTGCAGAGACCTCCTGCCCTGCATGTGTACTGAGATGACACCATGGCCAAAGGAGAAGGCTCGGCTGAATGGGTTAGACTGGCTTTGCATCCAGCCCAGTGTCAGACGGCTCGGAAGGAGGGAGGACAGGGCTTGTGTTGCTTCCCCTGCCAGCCTCTGAGGTGTCTATTCCCTTCCCTGAGTGCTGCTGATGGCTGAGCTTGTGCCTTGGTGGACACTGAACACCAGACCCGGGTCCTGACCAGCAGTGGTCTGTGCAGAGCCCACTTGAATCTAGGACTCTCTTTTCCCTCTAAATAGACCCAGTTTTGCAGTTGTGTGTGTTGAATTTCAGCTGCCCTTTGACCACTCACCCTGCCTGCAGTTCTCACAGCGTGTCCTTGTCCTCAGATAACTTCTTATCAGTGGCAAACTCTCTCGCCTCACTCCTCACCCCTCTTCCAGGCCATTTACAGAGGCACTGAGCAGCTGAGGTCTCTGTGCAGACCCGCGTGGACGGTCACTGCTATCATACCACTGTTCTGAGAACTGCCTGTCTGTTCCTGACCTCCATTTCCTGTTTTTCAGCCCATTATCTATAGATAGCAGGTCCCACTTTCTTATGCCAGGGTGGCTGTATTTCCTGAGGAGCTCTCTCTGCAGCATCACTTTGTTCCAAACTAATGGAGCTGTTGTGCCTGCAGGAAAGGGTGTGCTGGCCCCAGACTGCCTGTAGCTTGGGATGGCTGTATGTGTGCCTACAGATCCAGAGCGACTCCACTGCTCTGGTGTCTTTGGTAGAAACATGTGTGTTTTGGGTTCCCTGTGGTCAAGGGAAGAGAAGGCAACTCTGGACCCTCCAAAGAGCTGATCTGTGCCTATCATCTGGGGCAGATGCTCATCATCTAGGGGTGAACAGCAGATAGCAACAATCTCTGCTCAGCACAAGTCTATAAATACATGTGGTGTATTGGGTGTATGCACGTGTGCTACTAGGATCAGTATAGTTTCTGAACAAGCCCAGGTGATTCTGCAGCTGGGACAGGGCTCGGAGCATGTGCTTTTAGCACTACTGTTTTTCTCATGTGGTGGTGAGTCAAGTCCAAGACCTTTATTGACTCTTGCTGTGATGGGTTCCTCTTGATTGCTCTTAAATACCTAACGGTGTATAACCAGCACCTGCACTGAGTTGCCCCTCACTAGCAGCACCTGAGAAGTATCTATAGCATATGGTAGCATGAACCAGATGGGCACAACTCATTTCTCTTTCCTCACATCTGGATGACAAAAGTAACGTGAAATGGCATCAATTCTCTTATTGTTTTATTTCATGATAATTTTCTCCTCCCTCCCTTCTCCACCCCACTGAGGGACATTTTGGCAGTTTGTGAACATCCCCCTGTTCACATTCACTCAGTGTTACTGCAGGCATTTCTTTCATGTGACAGCTTGAAAAAGCAATGTGAAAGCTTTCCTTCTTGTCTTTTTGGCCTTTCCCTCCATCATCTGACCCTCATGAATACTCTCCAGCAAACAGTTTGCCTTTCTTGCATAGTAAGATCTGGAAATAATTGCGTGCCCCAGCACTTATTTCCATCAGTGAATAAGCTTGTGGTCTTTGCTCCACAGTTCATTTTCTTAACTCATAAATGTGCCTTTATTAGTTATTTTCACCATTGCATATATTCCGTTTATCCCCACAGTTCACTGTTGCCAATGAAGTAGGAAAATAAGGGATAATCACCACTTAAATGCTTTCAAACCGGTGCCATGTGTGGGGAAAAAAAACCCAAACCAAGGAAAAAGTCTTAGCATCCTCTAAAGAATGCGCACTGAATGTGCCGTAGCCAGAGTCCCCATTTGTTCTGATGGATCATATGAAAACTTGAGGTCCTGACTATCTGAGAAGCCATGTTTTGATTCCTTGAATCCCCAACCACAGATCAAAGGTTGGCTCAGATCAGCAGATCGGTTGTAATGGTTCTTGCTGATCATTTGTTTGTATTTGGTACAGCAGGCTCTGGGAGCAGTGAATGCCGTAATCTTGTGTCATTGTATAGTTGCAAGGAGATCGCTGATAAATAATAATATGCACACACATAATGAAGAGAGGCAGCAGCCAAACAGGAGAATAATTGCTGTCTTGGTGGAGCTTATTAGCTTAAATTGGGCAGAAACAATTTCTGAGAGCCGTTGCCACGTTTTTAATTTCCTGAAGATACTAAAGGCCAATGTACATCTTCATGTGATGGTCTGAGGATATGTGTGTGCTTTTCTCTGGCTACAGAGAACTAAACTGGCCCCATTTGATCTGGACATCACCATGACCTGGCCTCCACCAGAGCACCCATTTCCTCACCAAGCATTGCTCCCATGCACTCACATGAAGTGATGCAAACCCAGCTGTTCTGAATGTCCTCCATAAATAGGAGTGCTATTTTGTTGCATTGGGATGGCTTTGGGGTCCCAGCTTGCACCACGGGGAGGCTGCTCCTACCTCGTGCCATTTTCAAAGCTGGGAGTCTCTGCCCTGGGGTCTCTGGGGCAGCTGCCCCACTTTCACACCTCCAAGCAGATCTCCTCCTCTTTTTACTATAAACCAAAGGAGCTCCACAACGCAGCTGAATGCTCAAACCATTCCTCTAGCTCCAGCATTAGCCAAAAGCCAACCTGTGATACCTACTCTGCTGCCCATCCATGGTCTTTCTAAACAAGAAATTATTCCAGCAGGAAAATCCTGGGCAAGCTTTGGCCAGATTCAGCTACACATGTGAGCTGCTTTTTGTCATTTTACTTAAGCAAAGCAGCAGTAAACCCAAGTTAAATACTTACTTGTTTATTAGATTTAACTGCATTTTACAGCTTGGGAGTGATCTAAAGCAAATCTAACCTGAGTACATGCGTTCTGTAGAAATAAATGTGAACTCTTGGTTACAGTGAAATTTATGAGACTTTTCCTAAGATTTTGCAAGCACTAGCTTGGGAATCCTATCTGAGATTCATTGTCAAGCCACCATCTTTAGCTTCATCTCTACAATCATAGAATCACAGAATCAACTAGGCTGGAAAAGCCCTTTAAGATCATCAAGTCCAACTGTTACCCCAGCACGGCCAAGTCCAGAAAGTGCCAGAACTCAGTTAATCACAGCTGAAGCTCATTGAGTTGACAACTGCCAAGGAGGAGGCACTCCAAGGCAGGTTCTCATCTCTGTTGGCTGGCATTAGCGGGAAGTCAGAGGAGTCATTCTCAGTACATACTGCTTTAATTAAACTTAGTGGGATCCTCAGTTAGTGGAAATTAGCAAAGAGGGGAATTCCTCGCTGCTGAACTGTGGAGAAATGTATGCAGCAGTAGGATTCCCAGGTCCCTTGCTCCACTAATGAGGTGCACTGCATGGGCTGGGTCCCTTTGGTGCAAATGTGGGATAATCAGCACGGTCTGGACTTGCACTCCAGGGAGAGCCAGCCCGTCATGCTCCTGCGCCACGGCTTGAGTCTTCTCCTGTTCCAAGTTAATAATAAACACAAGCCAGCTAAGTGATATACGTGACACGTTTATTACCGTGTCCTTTAGAAGCAATTTCCTTTCTGCTCTGTTTTCTCACAGACAGTGTAATTACCGAGTTAAAGAGGACAGAAAAAAATAGAACGAACACGTTTCCAGATTTGATCTTTCCCAGATGAAATGGCAAAATTAACGAACCAGTGTGTACTCTTCAGAGGTGTAAGGAGATATTCCTTAGGGTTAAGAGCTGCACTTCAGCAAGTCTTCAAGTGAAGTGACACAGTGAAATCAACTCCATATAGGCACAGCTTAGCAACAGGAGTTTTTAAATGATTATACTCAAGCCATTTGTTTGTGCCCACTTGGAAGACAGTCATCGTGACATTCCCAGCTATGCTTTGCAAAACAAACCCAGCCACTGTTCCTCACATAACAGATTGCTCAGTTCCATACAGAAAAGAAATAAAAATAATTTGAGGCAAAATCCTAAGGCTGTTAGAGCAGGCAGCCATTGCCTTTATCAGAGCTAGCATAATGCCTTGTCTTGGGTTGTGGAGGGGGCAATACTGTGCGTTTTGTGTTGCGTGTTGCCTGTGGTCAAGAGGTGATTCTGCCCCTCTACTCCACTCTCCTGATAGCCCACTGTGCGTGGTTCTGGAGCCCACAGCATAAGAAGGACGTGGACCTGTTTGGGAGAGTCCAGAGGAGGGCTACAAAGGTGATCAAGGGGCTGGAGTATCTCTCCTGTGAAAACAGCCTGAGAGAGCTGGGGTTGTTCAGCCAGGAGAAGAGTCAGGGGTGACCTTAAAGCAGCTTCTTGTCCCCCAGAGAAGCTGTGTCTGCCCCATCTCTGGCAGTGTTCAGGGCCAGGTTGGATGGGGCTTGGAGCTACCTGGTCTAGTGGAAGGTGTCCCTGCCCATGGCATGGGTTTGGAACCAAACAACTTTTAAGGCCCCTTCCAGCCCAAACCATTCTATGGTTCTTGTCTGTTCTGTAGTTCACCAGGGAGCCTCTTTAACCAGGGACCAGAAAATAGTCCCCCTTTTGCAAATTGTTCACCAGCCTGTGCCGTAAACTGTCCTAAAAGCTGCATAAACCAGAATTCTGTGAGGAGTGGGAGTGAGGGTGTGCAGGGAGAGAAGCACAGGGGGAAAAAGGCTCTTGGATTTCTCTGTACCAATACACACAGTGAGAAATAGTTTCCGTGCATGCTTTCAACCTCTTCTGCTTGGTATGAAATGACACAGCCCTAAGGCACAATTACTACAATGGGCTCTATGTAAGATGCTGCTTATAAGCATTTGTCAAACTGCAGTAAGCACAGGACAGTGTGGCAACATGTCCTCATTCAGCTGCACTTCCCATGGGAGATGGGTCATGCTGGGAACTGGGCAGGCCGCTGCTCGATTCTGGCACAAGGAAGCAATCTAAGGTGCTTGTGTTTTAACCTCTGCAGTCCCAAGATTTGGCTTCTGACATCTTCAGAGGGCCTGCATGAAGTGTCTCTGCCCGTGGGCATCAGAAGCAGGAGCGCTGTTCAGGTGGCAGGACATGGGTGCTAAATTGTCCCCTGGAAAGTGCTCTGGCTCAAGACCTGGAAACTTTCAGGGCATACTGCAAATGCTTCAGTTACACATGAGTCTGCTGCTCTGTATTAGCTTCCAAGAAGGGTGGTACAGTGATAGAAAACCAGAGTGGCAGAGACACCCGGCATGGATGGAGCAGTGGTAGACAAAATGTGTGATGCTGCAAGGCCCCCCCAGACTCACTCTTCTCTAGTATTGCCAGACTAAAGCACCCCAAGGGCAACTCCAGACCAACCACAGAGGGGAATCCTTGGAAGGGCTCTTTCCTGTGTGGGAGGTCTCAGGAGCTGGTTATCAGGAGTTGCAGTTCAGTGGGGGCTGGTCCTGAAAGCCACCTCTGCCAGGGCAGTCATTGGGAGCCCCCCACAGCTCGGAAACCCTGGTTTGTGACTGCTCATGGCCAAACCAACCGGTCAATGGGTCTGGTGCCACAGCACGATTTCTGCTTCTTGCTAGGCAGCCGTCATGAGATTGTCTTGAATGGGGATGTTTACTACAGCCAGTGGGAGAGATTGGTACCCTTGGGTTTGTGATGCCGGGATATCCCTGTGCTGTGGGTTGAACATAAAGCAGTAATTAAGTTCAATCCTTCAGAGGCAGAAATTATGGGTCAGATTTCAGCTGGTGTAAATCAGCACAGCTCTGCTGGGGTCAATGGAACAAACCTAGCTTGTGGCAGGACAGGCTCTGGATTGGTGCCTGTCATTGTGCGCAGTCACAAACACTGCTGAGTGCCATGCAATTAGAATGAAAGATTAATAAAATTGTATTTTGTATTGTCCTCAGCACATACAGGCCATTTGGAATAGCTCAGCAGCCATGTATTGCCAGTGGTTCTGACCCATGTTGCTTTCAAAACTCACTGGTGTGTATGGAAATTAATAGGGCTACATGGTGAAAAGTATTACCCTCTGCATTATTCAGTAATTTAGCCTTACAGCTAAGCAATTCCTTTCATTTTGCCTTATAGTTTTTATCCTGATTCACACACAGCACTTCCCAGTGCTTCATAAGCTGAGCTGTTCTCTAGGCAGTATTCTTGGGAATTTAGGACCCCTGTAGGGGTTTGCCCATGTGCTATCCTTGATACAAGTCAGAGCCGGGTGTGTCAGAGGAAGCATCTCTTCAGTTCTTCATCTCCTCCTGCAGTTCCTCTGTAATTCCTTTTTACTAACAATCGCTTTGAGGCAATCATTCGTTACCATTTATACAGTGGTCACTTGGCAAACTGAAGTCCACTCATTTCCTGTCCTGGTTTGAGCCGGAGCAGTCATTTTTTCTCCTTGGTAGCTGGTGCAGTGCTGTGTTTTGACTTTCAGGCTGGGAACGGTTGCTGATAGCAAGTATGTTTTGAGTTACTGCTCAAATGTTTGGTTTGTCCAAGGCCTTTTCTGAGCTCATGCTCTGCCAGGGAGGAGGGGAGGCTGGGAGGAAGGAGAGACAGGACACATGACCCAGGCTAGCCAAAGAGGTATTCCATACCATAGCACGTCATACCCAAGATGTAACCGGGAGAGACCCGGAAGGGCTGGAGCTCTGGGGGGCTGGAGGAGGTGTCGGTCTGTGCTCATTCGGGCAGGGTGGGGTGAGTTATGGGTCGGTGGCTGGTGAGGTGTTGTATTCTCTTCACTTGTTATTGGCTTTATCATTATTATTTGTAGTAGTAGTAGCAGTAGTGATTTGTGTCGTGCCTTAGTTATTAAACTGTGCTTATCTCAACCCGTGGGGGCTACATTCTTTGAATTCTCCTCCCCAACTCTCTGGGAGTTGGGAGAGCAAGGGGGGGAGTGAATGAGCTGTGTGGACTTGGTTTAAACCACAACATTTCCTTTTACAATGTTTGACACCAACCCAGTGAAAGACACAAAATACATGATTTTAAATATTAAAAGAGCCTCTCAGGACTATGTATTTGCTGATATTCTGCCCCCTCTTCCCTAAATAAGAAAATACATTTTTCTAAAATGCATCTATTTGCTACCTATGGTGTAGACTCCCTCTCCAAAACTGTAATTGAATATTGCGTGTCCTATCTCAGACTCACTTGATGTGATGATGCTTAGGATATTATTGCCTGTAATAGCAGTAATAGCAGATTTGCTATTTAATCATATCACATTTCTGATTTGCAACAGAAGTAACTTTATGGTCCAGCTGAACACTGGAGCTGAAAATAAAAGCAGATTAAATTTTATTTCTGGGAGTGCAATAGCCCTTATTCTTGCAATTACTGACCCTTGTCTTCTCAGATTAGAGTTAATTACTGAAACAGATAAGCTGTTCTTGCTTTCGCTGTTACAGCTGGGGTGATAGTAGATCAGAATGACACGGTACATGTTCACTGCACTTGGAGAGGCATATTCTCAAGTGAAAATTGACAGAACAATTTCAGCAGACATAAAACCTTCTCCTGAATTTGCACAAGGCCTGAGATGCTGCTGCTGCAGAGTGAGCTTTGCAGTGTTTTCTGTGACGACGGAACAGCAGAACTGAGTTTGTGGTGTTGTTTTAGAGATCACGAATGCATCAATCCTCCAATGTGGTAGTGCTTCCATTTCATGTCCATGGCACACCCAGGGTGGCTCGCTGTGCATTTCCTCATAGAGGAGCCTTACTCAGCCAGCTGGATGGCAACGGAAACCTCAACAGGAACAGTTTGGATCTGCTAAAGGGGTGTCAAGTGCCTGCAGATCCCTGTTTGATTTCTCCTAAGCTGGAAAAACCTTCTCAAACAAAGAGGTTTCCAAAGAGCTACTGCTGATTCAGTCTTGGTTTCTGGCCTTGGCTGGAGTCAGGTGTCATCCCCTTCATTGCAGAGAGCATCTTCATAGCTCAGACTGGCAGAACTTGGGATCCTGGGGAGCAAGCTCCCCTGTGGTACCTACATCAGACCTATCTCAAAGGCAGCTCTGATTTCTCCTGTGCAAGACATTCCACGTCTTGGTAGTTAGGATAGTTATTTATTATTTAGGCCTCTGGGTCTGTATTGCATGATAGGATTAATGCCTAGATCTCGAGAGGGTTTTCTCCTGATCTTAAAGATCCCAGTGTCTCTCTGTTGATCCAAGGACAGTGGAAGAAAAAAGGACTGTCTAAAGAGAAATCAGAGCTGTTGGCTGTTCTGATCTGTCCCTCTTCCCTCCCCTTTCTCTCTTTATTAACTACTAAGAAAGCATGTACACATTAGTCTTAAGCATTGACACCCTGTTTCTGCTCCTCACAGCATCCTAACTCAGTGCTCTATTTTTGTGCCCATCTCTCTCTGATTTTGTGCATCATTATTCCCTGGTAATCACACATTCAACTTAATTTCTTTGTTACACCTTCAAAAACTTCCCTGTTGGGAGCAGGACATGAGAGTTTCCTTCCCTGCTACAGCCCCTGGTTTAGCTGCAAGACAAGAGGAGACAAAGATTTGCTCAGCCCCTGTACGATAGCAGGGCACTGGGCTGGGAAGGGAGGGAGGGTGGTGGGCAGCCTGTGGTCCCCCTCTGCTGTGAGCTTATTGTCAAAAGTGTGTGTCATTTAATCTCAGTGCTCTGCTTTGCCCCAGCTTTGTAAAACCTTTGCTGTTACAGGTGGGCTGTGCTTTCCAAACATATCTAACTATTCTCATGCTGTTGAGCTTGGCTTCCCTCCTGTCTTCATTAAAATCCCCCTTGAACACTCATTCCTTCCAAGAGGCCTATAAACGCTAACCTATGTCAAGATAATGTCATTATCACTACTATCAATGGAGTAACTCATCAAGTGCTGAAATAAATCACTTCCCCTGGGGATTACTGCCTAAAAGCCAAATGTAATCAGTAAAGCCTGGGTTTGACAAGGTTGTCACAGATAGAATTCATTTACTAATGAGTTGCAGCCTAAAGTCCACATCAGTAATGTGTCTGTGGTTTAAATGAAACATTACAGAGACCTTCTTCTTAGCATTTGTTGCTTGTTAGATATGCTGTTTGTCAGATAAGTGTTCCCACTAGATGGGAAGGGTTTCTTCTTCCTCTTCCCCCAGCTGAACAACAGGTTTCTGAGCACTGTGCTGCCAAATGCTGTTTTCTAGAATAACTTTTGCTCCTTTGGAATAATGTACTTCTTGGGCCTGAATCAACATACTAGCTACACTATTGCCTGTCCATGGAGGGATACTGCCTTTTGCAGTAGCTCTTATAAAGTACTTCCTCCTGACAGCTGCTGAGAGAAAAATAAAGGTGCTATCTGTTCACCATGCTATCAGGAGAAAACTTGAATCATCGATAAGGATGGTTTCTAAGCAACCAAATGCAGTCTACAACTGTAATAACAGCACTTTGAAAGTAAAGCACTTAGTCTGGTACACGAGAAGCCCCACTCTCCAATTAATGGTGAATTCATATCAGCTGCATTGTCTGACAGACACACATTAACAGGGCTGAAGTGGTTCTAAACCAACACTTCAGGAGGTAGGACAAAACTCAGAAGCATTCAGACCTCCTAAAGATTAATTGTTTTAAAGAGGTTTTGCAGAAAATGTCCTAAAGATTTCAAAAGAAAATGACAATTCTTACCTTTTCTACCCAAAAGGGTATTCCAGTGAATTGTGTCTCTGTTCAAGGATAGCTCCTAAAAGCTGTGGAAAATACATTAATTGCCATAGGTATTTTAATGTTGTGCCTGACATCCCGCATAGAAAACTGACCCAAGTACCATCAAACATTGTGTTTATTACAGTGTAGGGTCTGTATAAAGAAAACGCTCTCTTTCTAATAGAAGCATATACTGTGTCCATCTCTGCTCTACTGAAATGTAAGAAAAGGTCAAAATAGGACCAAAAATTATCTTTTTCAGTAGGTAATATGGAAACCTGTAAAAAATACCTTTCCCTGCTGCCTAAATCCATCATTCCCCAGCTGTACTCCCTACCATGCATCTTTCCTTCTCTGCTTCTCTTCCCCATCTTACTGCTGAGAGAGGGTGACTGGTCCTTAGGAGGCCTCATCATGAACGTGTTGCTGGGAGCCGGGCACTCCCGCTATGGAGCACTTGGAATCAGGAAGCTGGGGTTTCAGCTAGGGTAGAAGGCAGCCTTGGTTAGGGACCAGCTGGGAGGGGTTGTGGGGAGTCTATGGAAGCCTGCTCCCTCATTCACTCATGTGTGGCACTGAAAGGGTCACAAACCCTGTGGTCCATGTGGGAACAAGGGCCAGAACTTCAAAAAAGCGGATGTTTGCTGGGGGAAACACAGGCACTGTGGCCACCCAGGAGCCTGAGCAGCTCACAAAGAGCTTTTCATGCTGCAGTTTGGGTCCTTTTAAGTGGCATGCTAAGATCTCCCCATAATTTCTCTTGGACTAGCTGCAGCCTGTAAAATGGGGGTGGAAACATTACATCTGCCCTTACTTTGTCTGATTGGTCTAGTTAGACAGTGTCTAGCACAGATAGTGCTGAACACCACTGAAACATAAGTAATACCAAATTACTTGCAAGACCAAGCTAGAGGAATTGTAGAAGCTCATGGATACAGCAAACTAAAGGAAATCTGTGTTCAGGAGCTGGGCAAGGAAAGGGCTGTGAATGTATCAGTTGCAGACTTCCCTATGCTAAAGTACATTTGACAAATATTATAAATAGATAGTATGATGAGTTCTGTCCACACGTAAAACCCCTTCTGCCAAGCTTGATGTATTTGGTTTTGAGAATATGCCCTCTCTTTCTTCAAATGCATGCAAGAACAGGTCTCTCCTTCACTTGCTCTCAGGGAAGGACATTTGAGCAGAAGCCTCCATAGGGCACCCTTTGGGGAGTAACCACATGGAAATTATATGTATGGCCATGAGTGCCATGCAGGAAGTTAAGGGAGAGAGGCTTCCCTTTCACAGCAAGAATGATGCTGTCTTTAGTGGCACCACCATTAGGAGCACAAAGTGAGTCAGAGCACACAGATGTTCAAAAGAAAAAGTATGGATGCCTGGAGGGACTCTCAGCTGATCCCCAAGAGTTGTCCAAAATGATGAGAAAAACCAAAACAAAGAAAGGCAAGGATGCAGATTCCCCCTTCCCCCAGATACATGTGTTTCTCATGTTGCTTGATTAAAGAACATATTTTGGTTTCAAAACCAAGGTGAATCCTGTGAGCATTGAAGGTGGTTCAGGGCCTGGAAGGAAGGAGTCCAAACAGTGTTTGTACTTGTGTAGAGATTATTTCATGGCTCTTATTTCTTGGCATATTTCTCATGGGTATGAAGAAGGGAAGCTGTTTAATATTGCTTCTGAGAAGCAGGGAAACAGGGACACAGACAAGCCCATCTACATGCAACCCATGAATCTAAGGGCAATGAACCCTTCAGTTGAAACTAAAGAATGAGCTTGTGAGCACGACTTTCCCATTGACAGAGCAGGGTACTGCTGTGCCTCCTCTGCAGCTAAAAGTGGGTCATAAAGAACAGCCTGGAAGTGAGTTTTTGGTTCTGGGTGACTCCTGCTCTGTGCTAGGAGGAACTCTTGAGATGAGAGTAGCTTAGTACATCAGGCAATGTTGGACGCCCTGGACGCATATGGAGGGGCTGCAGAAGAAGCTGGCATGGGAGACCCATTGTGGGCCCATCTCTGCCATCCCAGACCCATCACAGCCATGCAAAGCTGTGCAAAGTAGTGGGTAGGGTAGACACCTACCTATGCTGTGTCAGCCATGGAGGTGTTCTCACGGCACAGGACCAAAACACTGAAAAGCAGCTGGGCTGTGGAGGAGTGGAAAGGCCTCTCCCCTACACCCTCATCACAATTATCCATGTTATTAATTACCTGTAAGGAGGGAATTCAAAAGCGCAGATGTAAGAGATCTCTGGGCTCTCCGCAGCTCTTGCAAAAACAGAGTTAAAAAGCCCAGAACATCCTTGTCAGAGCAGCTTCAGACATTTCTCTCCTTTTAAAATCTCTGTGTCAGCTCCTCAGCTGTACTTGCATATGGGGTACATATGGAGGAGAAAAAAAAGCAATGACTGGCGCCAAACGGGGCCTGCTGCAGCTTTTAACAGTCCTCTCCCCTTGCTATTAAAATGTAGCTTTGCCCAGGGAGAATGCTGCTTTATTGCTGCAAAAATACTTCTGAAAGACATGGCCCTTGGAGCACAGCAGGGAAATGCACTGTGAAGAGGGTGGCTCTGGGCTGGCATGGGCTGAGAGCAGCAGCCAGGTCAGGCTGTCCCAGAGACACCCAGCGCTGCTGACCTGGGTGGTGGGGACTCAGCACCCTGAGGAGATGCTGGGTAGGTGGGCTGGGGCAGTTACAGGAAAAAGCAGCAGTGATGTTGCAGCATGGTGTGCCCTGCTTGGGCTGCGCCAAGTGACGACCCAATGGATGGGACCATGACAAGCCCACCCATCTGTCCACCACGTTTCCTCTCACCATGCTTTCATGGGTAGGTAGCTCTCCTCCATCTCACCTGGGCGTTAGTGAACACATCTCTCCAGCTCTGACTGAAGAAGGTGTGTTCTCACTCACATGTTCTCTCTTCTTCACATCCCTGAAGTCCTTGCCCCATTTCTGTGCTCCCCTGCCTGTGTGGATCAAAAGGTAATGTACATGCCTGTTTGCATCCCACCACCATCGTGGCCAGGTGGTCCTCTCGCTGTCCTGTATTTTGTATGACACTGCATGGAGGGGTCAGCCCTGGCAGGGGCTTCTCTCCCCACTGGCCCTGGCAGGGGGCAGAAGGAGAAGTGGAGGCTGAGACCGGAGGGTGACACAGCAGTGGGGCTTGGGAAACCCACCCATTCTGATGCCTGCGGCAGGCTGCAGCAGTGCCGCCATCCCCCGGAAGTGGCTGGCAGCTCCTTTGAAGCCGCCTGCCCCATCTGCCTGCCAGCTGCCCTCCCCACTGTCACTGCCCACAAAGGCATCGTGGGAGGGAGGCGGGGTGGGAGCAATGCTGAGTGATGCTCAGCACTTGGCGGGATGGTGAGCTGCCCACTGCGGATGGGAGATGTGCTGCCCATACAGCATTGGAGGGAGGGGTCTTGGAGCTGTGGTTGTGAGCTGTGGCCTAGGCCCTTCGGGTTATCCTGCCCTCTTCCATAGCACCTTGTAGTCATGGAGCAGCAAGCCTAAATCTATTTCTGTTTAAGGCAAATTGCACTTCAGTGGGATACCAAATACTGGCACAGACTTACAGAGAGGATGTTTGGCTTGGAGCTGCATGAGGGCAGGGCTAGTTATAGTATGAACCTGATGCAAGTTCATACTATATCATAGAATCATAAATGGTTTGGGTTGGGAATGACCTTAAGATCATCCAGCTCCAACCCCCTGCCATGGCTCATTTTTTCAAGTGGTGTTTTCTTGCCTGAGCTGAAATGTGCATGTTTTCATGAGCTGTACACATCTCACCCACCTGACAGCATCCTCAGAGATCTGTGACAGCTGTATTGCCTCTTAAAACACAACAGGAAGCTGTGAAATGCTCCGTTATCAAAGCTCTGTCTTTTGCCTGCACCACATCTGCAATCATTATCCATTTTAAGGCTTCTTGCATGACACTGCAGTTTTCTTTTCCAAACAGGATGCGGAATAGATGGAAAATGGCGCACTGCTTTGGTTTTGTTTATTCTTTTCTTGTCTTTTATTTAGTTTCAGCATGTTTATTTTTGCATTCTCTGTTTCGAAAGTATACACTCTCACTTATGCCACAGCCAGCCTTTACCGTTAATATCTGCTCACATTATCTTTCCATACCCAAGTAAGACTTGTATTCATCTTTTCCTGTAGGAACCCACTGGTGAAGAGCTGAACTTTTTAGCAGTTCAGTTATAGCCAGCTAAGGCAATTTTTATGAAGTTATTTAAAAAGGTGGAAAGTGCAAATAGCTTTCATTAGGAGAGCACTTAGTGGCAAAGTATTGAGAGGTGGTGTGATTAGTAAAAAAGAAAAGAAAATAATGAACTTCAGCAAATCTATTGACCAAAATTGCTAAGTTTTCAGAATATTTTGCCAATACTTAAGGTTACTTTTGTGGGGAAAAGGATCCCCTTTTATCACAACAGTCTCTGAGAAACTGAGAAGTCATATATTCTGTCGCTCCATCCATGCTGACATTTCTGTGGCAACCACAGGCAGAGGTGAAAAATACTGGGTTGGAGTGGAAAGGAATGAGTGGCTGCTCTCAGGGTATAAGAAAGTAACGCAGGTGTTAAAGTGCCCTCCACTGCCAACCCAAGCAAAGGGTGGCCTGCTCTTAATTTCCTTCAAGTTACAAGGGTGTCGTTTCCAACTACAATGAGATATCTTTCCATAAAGCTTAGTTTAGGAATCAAGCTTACTTTTTTAAAATGGAAAAATTAACAAGTCTGGGGATTTCTGGACTCATGTGCTTTGGCAAATGAGGTTGATTTTAATGGCATTAGCACTGAGTGGACAAATGGGACTAATTTGCAGCATAGTGGATTCCAGAGATGTAAAAAAATTGCTGGTGATAAAGATTTATGAATACCGTGTTCGCGCTGATGAAGTGCCTGCTTGTTGCTACTTACAGTTTAATACCAGTTCCCCTTGGATTATTATTTTTTTTAAATCCTGTGGCCTTTTTGGGGACAGAAGAGAGCAGAAGGATTTAGAAGATAGGAGTGGGGTCAGGCTCTGTGCATGCTAAAGAAACAGTAAACTGTCTGAGGTCACAGACATTGTTAAATCACGCTCAAAATGCCTAGTACTTTTGTCCCAGCTGTTATCATCAAGCAGATGTTTGGCTGCTTGTTAAACATGGAGATAAAGCTGAGCTGGTGTGGTGAGCATTGTTGCTGCTTCTGCCTGGGGCCTGCGCCAGTGACAGACGCTTCAGATCTCAGTCACTATGCTTTCCTGCCCAGCTAGATGCACAGTGAATGTGGAGATGCTTGGGAAGGGGTGGCTGAGACCCAGAGGATGGTGGGAATGATCTGACTGACTTCCTCCTGCTGCCTCCAAGGAAAAGATACATAAAATCATAGAATAGTTTGGGTTGGAAGGGACCTTTGAAGAGCATCCAAGAACAAGTCCAACTCCCCTGCGATGGGCAGGGGCATCTTCAACTAGATCAGGTTTCCCAGAACCACATCCAGCCTGGCCTTGAATGTCTCCAGGGATGGCACATCCACCATCTCTCTGGGCAACCTGTGCCACTATTTTACAACCCTCACTGTAAAAAACTTCTTCCTTACATCCAGCCTGAATCTAGAAACCATTACCCCTCATCCTATCACAACAATCCCTGCTAAAAAGTCTCTCCCCATCTTTCTTATAGGCCCCTTTTAAGCACTGAAAAGCCACAATAAGTTCTCCCCTGAGCCTTCTCTTCTCCAGGCTGAGCAAGCCCAACTCTCTCGGCCTGTCTCCATATGGAGGTGCTTCAGATCTCTGATCATCTTCATAGCTCTCCTCTGTACTTGCTTCAACAGGTCCATGCCCCTTTTGTGTTGGGGTCCCCAGAGTTGAACACAGAAAGAAGAGGAAAAAGTGTGGGGATTCCTAAGGTAATGCATGACTTCTGCTGCTGGATGCTTGGTGGTGTTTCCAGGCAGCCCAGGAGTGAAATGGATGAGAAGAGACAACAACTCCCAGTGCTCTGGGAAGGGTTTGGTGGGCTCTCAGCTCCTCTAAATATATTTCCATCAGCATCTAGTGCTGGGAAATCGCTATGGCTGGCTGTTGCTTCAAGCAGCATCTTAGACATGGTGGGAGCAAAACACTTCTCTGGGCCATTCTGCTTCCAGAAACTCCTGTTGTGCACTTTTGGATGTGATGCTGAGTTGTTTAGGAGGAATTTCTGTGTATCCTGAAATATTCTGACTTTGACACTGGCCTTGTTCCTGTATCAATGACGAATGTAATTCCTGGGATCTGGTGTAAAGTGGCAATTCCAAATTGATGACATTTCTTTAGGCTTATCAAAATGCACAGCAGAAATAAACCCACAAGAAATGTCAGAAGAACTGACTGGGTAAGTAAAGTTCTATTATTCTATGTAGCATTCCCTTTGAAATATGGGTTTGCAGTTTCATACTGTACCATAAACAGCAGATAACTCATGTACCCTTCTGAAGGCTAATTCACTTGTGTAACTTTGTGTTACATGCCTTGTGTTCAGCCTTTATAAAAACCTGATGTAATCTTAATTGTTTTCTGCCTCCTGCATTTCTTGTTTTTCTTCTCACTCCTTTTTACACTTAATGATTCTTGACATTACTTATCTGGGAGGTTACATAAAAAACTAGCAAACAACTGCAGCAGTTCTTTAAACATCAAACCCAGCAAAATTAATGTAACATCATCATTTATTTGTATTAGGTGGTGATTTCCCTGCTTCAGTGACCAGAAGACCCCTATGTAGTATCTATCTGGTGAAATAAAGTCCAGGAAGAAAGAAGCTTGCAAAGGAGGCAGAGAGAAAAATGAAGAAAGAAAGAACCAGTGTCTTTTTCCATTTAGCTGTAAGCACCTTCTACCACCACATCTGCTCCATGGCTCCAACACTTGGTGAGCTGATCTGAGCTGTTCTGTTAGGTGTATTTACATATGTGAGCCTACACATCCAAACTCTAGGGCTGGATTCATCTTATACCTGGAGCATCCAAGCTAAACAGGCAGCTGACTAGTTTCCCTAGTCTTTCAAAACTGGCCATCTCCAGATATTTACATGTTAGGCAAGTTAGATCTCCACCTTTTAAAAATAGACTAAGGCTAGTTTTGCAAAATTTTGTCCCTAAGCCATCTGTCTTTATTGAAAATTCAGATAATTCAAGCAATCTTACCAAGGAAACGACCTCCAACTCACCATCCCAAAAGGAACATGGCAGAGAAGATATTTCTGTCCTTTGCCTAAGAAAAAAGATTTGAAGATGGTTTGGAAAAGCATCTTTAAGTCACATTGCAAAGGTGTTTTGTACCAATGAATATGATGGTGAGTGCTCAGTGAGATTGTCAGATGCAAACAGGCAATGCATTTCCATCAGGATCAATAGGAGCTGGCAAGGCAATACTTTCAAAGAGTCCGCTAAGTAGAATCTCTTTTTTTCCAAGCTGGCCAACAAATGCTCCAGAATCTAAATCTCCCTGAAAATCCCATTCCACAGGAATTGCTTTTCAAAACGGTTTTTGGGACCTTCAGTAATTTTTCAGAATGCCTTTTGGAAAAAATTTTATTGTAGATCCTCTTAGATGGTGCTTGTGACCACAGTATACTGGGGAGGGGGTGTGATACCCAAGAAAATTTGATTATCAATTTGTTGAGCATGTTCCTAGGCAGATCAAGTGCAAAGAGTAATTTTATTTAGCTTGAAGTATCTGGTAAACATAAAGAGAAAAAGGGCTCTGTAGTTGGACAGGTCTTATCTCAGTATCTTTATTTACATTTTCAAAGAACACTGACGCAATCGAGCTACCAAAAGAACTGCTTTCCATCAGCCTGGGAACAGAACAAATTAGTCTTTAATAGTGTTGTGTGAAAACTATGGCAAATGTTATGTAAAACTGTGCAAACAGAATGTTTGCTTTCTAGTTCCAGGTCATTTAGTGGGCAAAAAGAGAGACATTTTGTGTGAAATAGCCATGAAACAGTTTGCTCTTATGTAAGGATAGGAACTGTTAGATCAAACTAATGGTGACATGCCGAGAACCAGATGCTTCAAAGCAAAATTCAAGACATCCCAATGTGGATAATTATGAAATAGTCTGACCATAGGGGAAATTTCTGCATAAACGACTTTAGTCCTAAAAGACTACATGTTTACATTGCTTTTGAAAAGGTTTTAGTCTGATTTCCCACAGACACAGAGTTTATGCAACCAATGCACTGCCTGGTTGTGCAAATCTCTGACTCTCTCCCTTCCTCCTTACTTTCCTGCCTCCAGCAGCCTCTGAACACATCCAATCTCTGCTGTGTGGAGCATGGGAAAGAAGGTCTCACAAATAGTTAAGTTCCTGCAGGTTTCATGAATAAAAGCTGCTCCCCAGAGAGGAGAGACAGGTAATCATGCCAGCTCAGGATGAGCTCGTACCTCATTAGAAACCAGAGAAACCACATGGGAGAGCATCTTTTAAGGGTTTCAACTGTGGGAAAAGCTTAAACCATGGCTCTCCATCAACATGAGATGCAAATCTTAGGTAGCCACTGGCACTAATGGCACTATCTCTTTTTCCTATTGATTATAACTTTGTATATCCTCAGGTTCTAATATAAATGCTTAGTTCTTTGTGACTGAACATGTTTTTAGCTTTAACAACATCCAGGGGCAATGAGTGCTGGTTAAGTAACGTGCAGATAGGGCATTTCTTTTTGGTACCAGGAATCTACAGATTTCTTTGTAGTTCTTCCCATAAAGCAGCTGGGCTTAATTAGTGCATGATGCTCTTTATGGGCCAGCAGGCTAATTTGTAAATTAATTAGAAGTAAGTTGAAGGCAGTCTCTTCCCTCTTGGGCACGCTAAAATTGTCTCAAAGTGTCAAAGCCTCATCTCTGCCGTGCTGGGCTCTTTGACCCTTCTCTGGAGTCAAATCCAGTTTAGAAGATTTATCTTATTCTTAATCTCAGATCAGGACAGGGCCACCCCACAGCACACATCCTTTTCACACTGAGGTGCTGCAGAGTCCTCAGGATGGAGATACCTAGTTTCTTCAAAGCTCCATCATCTTCTCAAGGACCTGGGCCAAAGCTAGCTGCCCCATGACAATCCATTCCCCTTGCACTGCCAAATGTTGCATCTTGTACTGCTTCTTCATAACCTTCACAGCAGCATCAATAAAATGAAGCCTCCTAGGAGAAGATCTGTGGTCCCTGCTGTTGTGCTCACATTGACTTGCATGGTGTTTGGATATTGAATGAAAAGTTATGATAGGAAGTTCTAAGGGGGAAAGGTGGGCTCCCTAAATTTAGAAAGAGAAGGACTTTTCCAACTCTAACCATTCTATGATACTACGACTCTATATGTATATGTGTTTCCCACAAAATTCAGCAGCTGTTATAACATTGCTAATGGGGAAATTTATTCATAGATATTTTGGCAACTTCTTGAGGTAGTCTTATTTCAATTGCAAATGCACAGCTCTCTACTTTACATTAACGTTTGTGCAAGGATGGTATCGTTCCAAGGAGCAGTATTGGGAAGGTACTTGGACACACCCACCTGTGGGTTGCTTGCTCCTAAAATAGAATAAGCAAAATGAAATCAAGCTATATTTTATTTGGAAGCCCAAATGATTTATAAGATGAGTCAACCTGTCAGGGACAGTCAGGGCTGGCAAACAATATGTCATGTCTCAAGTGGTGAATTATACAGTTCAACTGCTTCACTGCAAACTGCAAATATGCAGGAAAACATTGTGCTGGAATCTGTTTAGGCAAGATGTTAATAGAGCAAGTTCAGAAATTCACACTGTATGTACATTTCTTCCCACAGTGAGCTGAGCCATGTGTTCATTCAGTTTTCTTGGAGATGTGGCTCTTATTCACGTGGAAGAAGAGGCACTAAAAGGACATGAAGGCCTGGTGGCCTGAGAGAAGAGGAGCAGCAAGACCTGTATTTTTGACAGGACCACCTATTTTGATGTAATATCGTGCTCCTCCGAACATCCATATCAGCATGTTATTTTCTATACCTTTTCTTTGGTCTTCGACATTTATGTCCATGCATGCAATTTACTGTATGTTTCAGTCTTCTCTTCCACGTCTACCACACACCCTCATTTCCACACTCCCACATAATCTACTAGAAGGGTGTTTTTTTGGCATTTGAGAGGGGTGTTAACAAGGATCAGATGCTGCCATCACTTACGAAAGAGCTAGGTTTCTTTTACCAGCTGTGGTATGTGCTGGTAAAAAAATAAACCCACCAGTGTGGACGTTACAGTGAAGTTCTTGTATTTAGCAGGTGAAAAGTCAGTACTTGACCTGTAGTGAGATTTGCTCATGGAAAACCCTTGGAAGCTGTTTTTAGCAGCAGGGCATTAGTCACCCTTGGAAGGCTGCTGGCTGCTCAGCACTTCTGGCTCACACTGCGCCATGCCATGCAGCATTTAAGGATTGCTTTGGATGCTGCACAGTGTTAACAGCGACTCCCACTTCGCTTCAGGTGTTGAGTTTAAGTGCATGGTTGCCTATTATTTTAGGAAAACATGAGCTCACATTCCAGACAGCTTTTCCTCCGGCCAGAAGACATGGGCTGTGGTCCTTCCCTGTGCTGGGGGGCCAGGAGGGGTAATGCAAGGAGACACTTGGATTTCTGCTGAATCAGTTTGGGAATGCGGGGTGGTGAAAAGACAATGCAAGGGTGATAGAGGGCTGAGAAAGGGATGTTTTCTTTGTCAGATGGAGACCAGGCAAACAGGAGAAAGTAGAGCAGCGAGGTAATGGAGAGAGGTCTGAGGAGTGGAATCTATTAGAGCATCAAAAGCAGTGGATTGAGTCATGCTGTGCTAAGGCAACTCTTAAAAAATTAAAAAAGAGAAAATACATGGTGATGAAGAAAGAAGTCAGTTTGATAGGCTGGACTGCCAAACAGGGATGCTGCCTTGGAGCAATGACTCTCATTGGGAAGAAGCAAGGCAACTACCACCCAACGGATGGTCACCCAAACCCTCCAATCTCCAGTTCTGCCCCATCTCCAGCACCATTGAACCAACTGAGGAGGAAACTCTCGCACAGCACACCAAAGGAGTATCAGATTTGGCTGGCAAGGTGGAAGAGGGGAAGGAGAGCCCTGGTGAGGATGGCCCCATGCTGGCTGTGTGGGCATGAACATGTGCTTTGGCAGGAATTAACAGAGATTCAACCATGTCCCTTCTTCTGGACCAGTCAGGCCTTTCCTTCCTCTGCAGCTGAGACAGGGATTTGCAGAGAATAAAGGCTGCTAACACACAGTGTCACTGCTTTATAAGGAAATGTCTTGAAATAACACATACTTAGAGCTTTTAATGACATCTTTATAGTATGGGAGTCTAGGAGTATGTGGTCCTTGAATCAGACAAATGAAGCTGTGAGCTCTTTTTCTGATGAGGAATACCCTTATAGGCATCCCTGGGGGCAACCAGGAGGATTTGGAAATGGAGTTCTAGATGTGACCCAAATAAGCAAACACGAAGGTGTTAGAAGAGACACAGCATTTAATTTAGACACCTTAAGTTGAAACACTGTGATGTTTTGCTTGGAGAATTTTCAGGACCAGGGTACCTCTCATTTAAAATACCTAGAAAAATAAAACATGAAAAGTAAAACAGAAAATAAAACCCAGGCTGAACAGAGTCTTGTTTGATACAAGGCTGTTGGGAGATGAAAAGTGGTTGTTTCAGTGGGTAAATTATGTCTTCAGTTTTACTGCTTAAAGGCTCCCCTGAGTTGCTCCAAAGGTACAACGGGGCCTTAAATTTTGCCAGGGAATCCTCCTGGTGCAGGGAAACCCCTGGGTGGTTGCTTAAGAGAGGGTACAGGTGTGTTTAGACAAGGCATGTCTCTCAGTGAAGGGCTGAAAGCACGATGCAGCTGAGAAACTCTCTCCTCTGTTTCCATTTTGTGGCTCCTGCAATAACCTTTCAAAGGAACCTTATAAACCTCTAAATAGTGGGTTTTTTTAAACATTGATGTTATGGAAATAGTTCTGTGCTGCCTCCTTTGTTATGTGTTAATGGAGCCCTCCTCTAAAGTCTACTAATAAAAGAAACGTAAACCTCAGTGTGAAAGTCCTTGTAAAGTTACAAATCAAACATATTTGTGCTGCTTTTCCCTGATAAGCAAGACACTGGAGTGGCTCTGCATCAGGGGTTAGTGTCAGACCTTAACCAGGGAACTTCTGTCAGCTGCAGTGCTGCTGCTCCTCCTCTATGTATGAGGCAAGAGCTGTAAAGGAGTATTTTACACAGTGAAAGGTCTCTTAAATGAGAGGGGAAGGGAAGGGATGGGGAAACTTCAGACAAATTAGGAATAATAGAGAATATAACATCTGGAATTTGGATAGAATGATTCATAATCTGTAATACACTTTGATCATCTCTTTAATATAACTTTTGAATCAACCTATGGAATATATTCATATAGAATTTATTTCCCTGCCAGAGAAGTCCAGGCTTGTTCACAGGGCTATGGAAAACTCTCCTTTCAGTTACACTCTTTAATTTTAGATATTGCCATAAATGAAATAGGAAAAGAGGGATGTGTCTGATTTTCCCACACTGGCCAGAGTGTCACCATACATACTGTTGCAGCCCAGTCCTCAAAGCACTAGACTACTGCTATCATAATAAGGGGGTGATGAGTACATGTGGATAATGGTAGAGTCTGGGCATTTTTGGAAAAAGCTATGGTTTAGACAGCATCCTGAGAAGCCTCCCAGCTTTATATTTCCTGAGGTTTCTGTGAGCAGTTTATCAGGGAAGTAAAGCAAAAACCACAAATGAGTGGGAAGCTTAAGCTGATTTCTGGAGGAAAAGTGCAGTGGAAAGGTAAGAGGGCTGAGCTCTGACAGACCCAGCAAATGTAAAGATGAAGCCAGCTATTCCTTTCCTATTGCCAAAACAATGTGCCTTTATAAACAGAAAGAGAGAGGGTCTCCATAACTTCACTGAGTCATGAAGAGCTGATGGTGCCGCTCACCTAATCTTGCCTTTAGTGTGCATTTGTGCAAAAGCAAGGACTATCCCCAGTGACCATGGTGGAGATGGGCTCCTGCTTAGCCACGGAGTACTCGCAGAAAATATGATGTTTCAAAATAACTTTTCAAGACAGACAGGATCTTGCTCCAGAGATCCTCCAAGCTTCTGAGGGCTGGCAGGCTTCCACATGGTATTCACTTGGGAGCGGGTAAAATGAAGGTGGTCTCAACTTTAGTATTCATAGATGGGGGATCAGTTTTGACCCCAGATGATCTTCCAGACCCTCAGGAAAGCTTAAAGTAGGTGGGTTCATGCTGGTGTTCTGGGATGATGGGACTTGAGTCTGGTATTAGGCCTTTCTTTTTGCCTAGAATCACTAAATTATAGAATAATTAGGGTTGGAAAGGACCTTAAGATCATCAGGTTCCAACTCCCCTGCCATGGGCAGGGACACCTCACACTAAACCATCTCACCCAAGGCTCTGTCCAGCCTGGCCTTGAACACTGTCAGGGATGGAGCATTTTCCACTTTGGGCAACCCATTCCAGTGCCTCAACACCCACACAGTAAAGAACTTCTTCCTTATATCTAACCTGAACTTCCTCTGTTTAAGTTTTAACCTGTTACCCCTTGTCCTATCACTACAGTCCCGAATGAAGAGTCCCTCACCAGCATCCCTGTAGGCCCCCTTCAGATACTGGAAGGCTGCTATGAGGTCTCCACGCAGCCTTCTCTTCTCCAGCCTCAACAGACCCAACTTTCTCAGCCTGTCTTCATATGGGAGGTGCTCCAGTCCCCTGATCATCCTCGTGGGCCTCCTCTGGACTTGTTCCAACAGTTCCATGTCCTTCTTATGTTGAGGACACCAGAACTGCATACCATACTCCAAGTGAGGTCTCACAAGAGCAGAGTAGAGGGGCAGGATCACCTCCTTTGACCTGCTGGTCACACTCCTCTTGATGCAGCCCAGGATACTGTTGGCTTTCTGGGCTGCAAGCACACACTGCAGCCGGCTCATGTTCATTTTCTCATTGACCAAGACCCCCAGGTCCTTCTCTGCAGGGCTGCTCTGAATCTCTTCTCTGCCCAACCTGTAGCTGTGCCTGGGATTGCTCTGACCCAGGTGTAGGACCTTGCACTTGTCTTGGTTGAACTTCATGAGGTTGGCATCAGCCCACCTCACAAGTGTGTCAAGGTCCCTCTGGATGGCATTCCTTCCCTCCAGTGTATCAACAGAACCACACAGCTTGGTGTCATCGGCAAACTTGCTGAGGGCACACTCAATCCCATTGTCCATGTCACCGACAAAGATGTTAAACAGGACCGGTCCCAACACAGATCCCTGAGGGAAACTGCTCATTACTGATCTCCAGCTGGGCATTGAACCGTTGACCACAACTCTTTGCGTGCGGCCATCCAGACAGTTCTTTATCCACTGAGTGGTCCACCTATCAAGTTGATGTCTCCAATTCAGAGATGAGGATGTTGTGTGGGACAGTGTCAAATGCTTTGCACAAGTCCAGGTAGATGACATCAACTGCTCCACCCCTGTCCATCACTTTTGTAGCCCCATCATAGAAGGCCACCAAATTGGTCAGGCAGGATTTCCCCTAGTGAAGCCATGCTGGCTGTCACCAAGCACCTTGTTGTTTTTCATGTGCCCTAGCATGCCTTCCAGGAGAATCTGCTCCCAGATCCTGTCAGGCACAGAGGTGAGGCTGACTGTCTGCACATCCTGCATCAGGCAGATGTGGCAGCCCTAGGGATCTATTCTATATGTTCGGGTGTGATGGGGTACACATTCTCAAGGACTAGCAAGGCAAAGCCAGCTGGCCACTTGGAGCTGTATTCAGGACCAAATCCAACCCATTGATCCTTATTTGAGCCATGCTGGTGAAGCTGGTATGAGGTCATGGACCTGTTGCCTCACTGAGAGGGAAAGGATGTGCCCATCTGCACCACAAAATGAGCTGCTGGAAGCAAAACCCCTTCCTACATATGTTGTATTTTTCCTAGAGTAGCAGAAGGAAGTAAAGAGCTTTGCAAAATGGGAAAGTTTAAAAAATAAAATTATTTTCATAGCTGAAGAAAGGCAGAAAAGGTAAGAGAGAGAGAGACCTTGAATGGATCTTTATTTTCGTTGCAGTGGTCCAAGTGCAAAGGCAGGATCCTTATACATACCCATCTGGTTTCTACCACAGGATACAGCAGAGCTGACAGGTTTCCACCATGAGGCTTAGATTCTGTTAAAGCAGCATTTTCTCATGGAAAATATTTTCTGTTGGAACATTTTTGGCTAACTTTCGGTATGAATGTGAAAGGCTCTGACAGAAATGCTACAGTTACTTCATCCATTAAAAGCACAGAGGCTCTGGAGGGGTGAGAGGGGGCTGAAAGCACAGCCCTGGCCTCTCTGTGGTGATGCTGAACATGGGCTGCCCTGTCTGCAGCTACTGCCAACCCTAAACCATGCCAAGGTGAAAGCCTTGGGGTCTTGAAGCAGCGAGGCACTTGGCAGAGCAGGAATGGCAGTGTCTACACACGCAGGGCTCACCCGCAGTGGGCGAGTCGTTTGTGTTATGACTTTCAGTCACATTTTAATCTGATTGATGGAGTGGCTGGAGATGCTGATGGGATTAGAGCTCAGCAGGATGATGAAGCACTCAGGATTTGCCCTCACGCCGATCCCTGCAGCACACCAAAAGGGAGTGGCTCTCTGATTTACAAGCTGCAAGAGCCCTGTGTTGAGGTGGACTGTTTCTTCCAAGACATGGGTCCAACCCAAACACATCTCACAGTCTGCAGTCAGAGCTTGGTTTAACTTCCTTTTGACCATACCCGGTGTCCTGTGCCTGGTTTCAGGCACTGGGTTGTCACCCCAGCAGACCCAGAGGCACCAAGGGGCTGGTGGTTGTTCAGTCCTGCTTCCCATGAGGTGACCTTCTGGGAGGCAGTGCTTTGGGCACCATGTTTCTCTCCACTGATCAGATGGCACTGAAGCAATTGCTCTCAGGGCTGGCTGGCTCAGAGGGGATTGTGGGCTGGGGTCCGTATCAGGTATAAATCAGCAGGTGTTCACTGGCAGCAGTGGAGCAAGGTGGATTTGCACCAGCTGAGAATTTCATTTATTGCACTTAAATTATTGCTTCCCACGTGAAAAAGTGAAAATTAAAGTAAACCATTTCTACACCATCTGATTGCTTTGTTTACAGGAATGGTGTCTCTAAATGCTCCAGCCCAAAGTACCAGTGCTGTTAATGGACTAAATTGCAAGTACAATACAGCAGTTATCCAAATGGCTGTCCTCCCTCTTAAGTGATCCTTAGATTTTAAGCCCTGAAAGAGCAGCTTGACACCCTGTGACCTGCCTGGTAATGTTCCTAATCTACCTCTTTATAAATGCACACTCCCAGGAGGAGCAAAGAGGTGGTGGGGAGGGATGGCGAGTGCAGCAGGGAGGATCTCACAGCCTTGGGTTGTGCTTGCGGGAAGCGGATGAAGGTGGTCACAGGCTAAGTGGATTAAGCCCAGGGAACATCAGTTCAAAAACAGGAGCTGCAGACTGACATAAAGATCTTGGGAAGCGGGAGGATTTACCGGTGACTGGTGCCAGGCCCCTGGAGGAAATGAGGGAGGGTCTGGTCTCTCCAGCATTTCCTATGCTGGCTGCAGGCATGGGCTGGAGATGCCTGGGGGGATCCTCTGCCTGGCTCAGAGCCCTGCAGCTTACATGCATCCCTGCAAGAGGCAGCTGGTGGAACAAAAACAAAGCAGGGTCCTCCAGGGGTGGCTGCAAAGGGAGAGTGCTCCTTGCCTGCCTCTCACCCTTGCCCATTCCTAACACCAGCCCATCCTCCAGAACAATGGCAGAACCTGGAGTTAAAAACAAGACTGAGACACATTAATTAATAAAAAAAAAGAAAAGAAAACAGAAAAAGAATGCTAATAAAATAACCATTAAAATAAGGGACCGTTAAAATAGGATTTAAAAAGTAAAGCAATAAGAATTAACATGCCATTCCTGTGCCTTCTCAGACTTTGTATTCCTTCTTTTCTCAATGCAGAGGCTAATGTTCTTCAGGACAGCAGCTGGTTTTACTTTGTATCTTGTGCACTGAAAGAACATCTCCAGGGCCTTACTAATCACAGCAATGCCTAGGCTAATGACACTTCTTACTCCTTGATAATATCTGTCATTTTCTGAGTGTCCTTTCTGCACTTTGCCCCACTTGTTTTCCTCACACATACTGCTGTTAAGCGTGTCTTTAAAAAGTAGTTGCACTTACAATCTGAAACATCTGTCGACTGCATGTTTGCTAACTCAAAAGGAGCTAAATGGGCTTTTGACCATTAAAGAATTTTTTTTGACCATTTTGACCATTAAAGAAACTATTGCATTTTGGACCAGTTTTAATTGTGTTAATGGTTTTAAGTTTGAAGCTAGTAAGATGCACAAATTCAAGCACTATGTGAGGGGTAGTCACTCTTTCAGACTCTCAATGTTATTATGATAATAAGCATATCTTGCTTTATTTTTTCTTTCCTAGATTTAAGACTGCAAAAAAAGCCCTATTGGGTATCATGTGCATAAGATCATTGCTATAAAATGGCAGCTATGCTCTCACATCTGTTTTCTGGCCCCCAAGAAAGGTTTGCTTTTTCTTTCTGCCCTAATACTGCAGGAGTTAACAGCTTAGGGGTGGAAACAGGTCTGAAAGTCTCCAGGAAGATAATACTTGGGAAGACAGGTTTAAGCTAAATAAGAAAGCAGATTTCATCAGCCTTCTTGGAAACAACCTGACCAGAGGCCTGTGATCTGTTTCTAAATATGGCCTCTGTGTTTTCCATGTACAGGAAGTGATGAAAATGGCAGCAGTAATCCCCAGTGAATTCGGGCACGCACATCAGGGGCTGAATGCCTTTGTTTGTTATATGGCCACGGTAAGTAAGTTGGGTGTTGTAAACATGACTCACGACAAGTTTAATTAAGACAACAAACATGGGAAATGTAGCAGAAGGTCACGCAACTTTCTTCACAGTTTTGGCAACTGAAGATTTTTCTGAGAGGTTTGAATGCGCTGCACCAGCACAAATACAAATACAGGTGTTATACTGGTTTTCTCTTTCCCTAAATTATTTTTACATTTTTTGGATGGTGCTAAAACAGCCCAAATAGAAAAAACCCCTGACCTAATGCATGAGCACATGAACTTGTGGCAAGCCAAACTGTGACTGATGAAAATAAAAGATGTTGTGAACATATGATAAAACTCCTGTAATCAGTTTGGTTCTGCCCCAAGAATGACAAATTTACTCCTGGATGAATCAGAATGAATGTATCAGACCCTCAAATACCCACTTGTCAATGCACAGCTTTCCTGTTCTTAGACTTTCAAATGCACATTTGTTGTTCCAATAAGCACACTCCCTGATGGAGCAATTTGTTCCAGACTTGTTACCTGAGCTTTGCCTCTTTTCAGACATTGTGTGGAGCTTCAGATTTTGGATCAGACCAGTTTCTTCCTAAACCATATGGTGAACGAAACAGATCATTATGAGCTGATACCTACAGGCACAGTGTTCTTGAGAAGATGGTGGTGATACCACCTCTGCAGATAGGACGTTAAATCCAGGCACTGGTCACTGACTTAATGTTTTGTTTATGGCAGGCACTTCTGGGAACTTCCTACACATTAGGAGATCTCAGTGATGCAAAGTTGCAGCATGCCTTACAAATAACATAGCGCAGTATGCCAGGGATGAACTCCATCCACTTTAACATTAGCCATATGAAAGCTAAGCATCCCGTTAAGTTAATCAGCTGGGCTGTTCCTATAGTCAGCTGGGAAAAAGAGTTGGGTAGGACTAGCCAAAAGGAATTGATCCCATGCCTGCAGTACATGAGACAACTCCACAGGTGCCATTTCTCAACAGTGAAGCTAGACAAGGGAGCCCTGGTGATTAGCTGAGTCTGCTGACCTAACTTTCAGATGGCTAACATTACATTAAATGAATCCTGGCCTCAGTGTAATAGAGGAGCATATTTGCACTGAGGTGGCCAAAACCCCCCAGCATGTGAAACTGTCTAGCAGGGCAGGAGCTTTTCAAAATACAATATTTTTAGGTTAACACAACTTCATGTTTTTCCCTAGAACTTTTGCTTTTGAATCCTTCAGAAGCATTTGAAAACTCCTCATCCAAATTAAAAAATAAGTATTAAATTTATAAAGCCAGGAAATTGAAATTTGGATTCTGAAGAGAGTTTTAGTCCCAGGACTTGCAGAGTCTATCCCAGGATTTTAAAATGTGTCTAGGTGAAAATTTCCAACATCACAAATAATGACAGTATGTCCTGTAAATCTACTCTTTAGTATCTACCCTTTCTCATCCCCTTTAGTTCAGAGCAGGAAAACCACCAAGCAGCTACAACTTCAGATTATCTGCTGTCCTCTGTGATTAAAACATCCCATTCCCATAAAACAGATGTATGTGTTTGAGTGAAGGTTTTGCATTGCTTACTGTCTAAAATTCATGATTTGGATCATTCTTCTTATGTGTATGGATGGATTTATCAGAGGTTTCCCCATTAAATCACCACCCTTTTATATTTTATTTTATTTATTTTATTTATTCTATTTTATAAGCATTTAACTAAGAATTATGAAACTAGGTCAGTCTGATTTTCTCATGAAAACACTTTGTCATGCAACCCCAGCATTCATATTAAGTGTGTTTACAGACCAGAAATGCATGCACATGCCCAGTGTGAATTTCTGGAGACAATAATGATGGGCAATTTTACCACCAGACTCGTCAAGAGCCTCTGTGCTCTGTTTTCCAGGGAAGAGTCTGGAAAGCTGATTTATTTAGATGGACAGAAAAACATTGCAAACATTTTGAATGAAATGCAAAACTATGGTAAATGCATAAAGACTCCAAAAACCAGTAATGGGGAAAGGCCCTTACTCCAATATCGGCACAGGCAGCCATGCCACAAGAGGGAATGCTCCCAGCCATTGCAAAATGATGGCACATTGCAGTAATAGCCTCCTGTCACCTCTGTTGCAAGCTGTTGTGTTTGGGAATGCTTCAGTTGAATTAAACACTACTCTTACACAGATTAACCCAGGCATAAATTCAGCCCTGTGTAAGTCCCTTGGCTGAATTGGTGACAGCAGGGTACTGAGTGGTGCTCAGTATGAATGTTGTGTCATTGTCAGGTTGTATCAAACTGTGGACCTGGACTATTCTGTGCAAGGCCCAGTCTGTTGCTGGCTTGGGTTGCACTGCAGTGAGCTCAGCATCCTGCAGGGTCCTGTCCAAGCAACCTGGCTGTGCAGGTGGACTGATTAGCATTGACTCACTATTTTAACTGAATATCCTACGCATTCCTGTCAAAGCTCGTTCAAAACCAGAGCTAAAGGGCAGATGAGCACTGTAGTGAAGGGGGAAGTATGTTTTTTTACACCAGATTTGAGAGAAATCCTATTCATGGTCCTTCTGGGACCATACTGGTTCTGAAATAGATTTCCTCTTGAGAGCTGAACCAAGGATGCAAGCCAGAATGACATGACTTTTGTGAAATCTGCACTCACAAGGGACAGAAGGGAGAAATCTGTATAACCACAACAAAATAGTTCAAATACCAAGTCAAGAACACACAAATAGAATTTGTTTTCAGTCCTTAATTTTTATTTTTCAATGTGACCAGGTTTTGTTTGGGTTTGGTTTTGTTGTTTTCTTTCTTTTTTCTGGGGGGGAGGGGTTGGTTTTTGTTTGTTTGTTTGCTTTGTTGTTGTTGCTGTTGTTTTGTTTGGGGTTTTTTTTTTGATGGGGAGAGGACTTTTAAAGACAAGACTGAATCTGGATGATCAGAATAAGCAGGTCTCAACATCAGAATAGTGACACCAGTAGCTCTGGACACTGGTTTGCTCCCCTGTGCAACTTATTCAGTGTGGAATGGTAATAACTAATGAAGAAAGGACTCTGAGATTCCAACTGAATCAGCTGGGGCAAAACTCACCTTTTAGGTAAGGAAATTTTACTGGAGTAAGAGCTCAACATAGACTGGAAAATCTGGTCATGAAATCCTCAGCTAAGCTGATAAGAAGCCAAAATCCTTCAGACAGACAAGTAAAATAGGATTTCCAACCTCCTTAGTTATTCACATCCTACAAATGAGCTCTGGCATCTGTGGCAGAGTTGTTAAAAGAGTATTGATCTCCTGCAAAATTTGGTGTGTAATAGTGATTCGCAGACACAGAGAGAATAAACAATCCTCCTCCCTTGTTATTTCCCAGTGGGCTGATCAATTATGGAATGCTGGAAATGCAGATGGCATTTCCATTTCTCGTTTTCATCCATCAAGTGGTTATTTGATGATCCACCCGATCAGCTTGACTGGTTTGATTTTGGTTTTCTCCCTTTTCACAAGTAACGTTATTGAATGTTGATGTTTGACACAATCATATGTTATAAAGTAAAGGTTTAATGAAGGGAACTGGTTATAAACAGTCTCTTTCTCCTGAGTAAAATGAAAGCAATTTCTTTTCAGTTAGTTTTAAAAATAGCCAGTGCTGTTAAATATATTTGGATTTCAGTGCACATTTTTCCTTCTCTTTCAAACTCTGCTGCCTCCTCTACTGCGAGTGTTGCAACCTGTGTCTGTGAAGCAGTTTTCCAATGAGAACAGCCATGAGTACACCAGTACCACCTCACCCAATGGGAGCTGGACGTGTGATGGCACATTCAGCCATGGCAGGGAGCAAGCCACAGGTTACATTTAAAATCCAGCATTTCTACCTGACCCATCAGGGTCAGACCCTCCCAGGAGAACCCCTTGGGCTGATCTTATGCACATCTCAGAAGAAAAATAAGTTGTGCTGTCGACAGGGAAAACCACTGCTGCCTTTTGCTGAGGACTGCTCATGCCATTGCAATCTGGAGCAGGGAACTGGGGTCAGCAAGCTTGTGTTGCACATCCAACCTCTCCATCTCCTTTGGAAAACCTACCCAAATTTGGCAAAGCAATAAATGTCTATAAAAATATCCATCCCTACATGATCCTTGGAGACTTCTGAGTCCAGATCAGGGTTTGAGTATTAAAGATGAAGCATAAGACCATGTACTGGGAAAGAAAACAAGATATTGAATAGCTGTTCATTTATCAACTGCTGGCAACAGAGAGAGGGGTACAATGGTAAAAAATAGCATGCAGTTCTCAAAATTAAAGGCTGTTTCAGGATGCATATGTACAGAGGGAGGTGGGGGAATGAAGTAATATTACACAAGCAGCCTTAATTTACACATGCCTTACTTCTGCAGAGCTCAGCTTGGTAATTCTGCTGCTGCTCTATGGATACAAGGTTTGGGGTTTTTTTCCTATTACATAGAGTGCTTTGCTGCCTTTCAGTTCCCTGTAGTTTTCTGGCTTTATAAGATGTGGAATATTTGTGACTGCCTTATGCTGCAATGATGTGATCACAGAGCTCTTTTCAGCTCTGTGGAAGAAATGAAAGGTTGCGCTCACTGCAAGCAGTTGCTAAGAAAGAATGAAAGAAACCCTATTTTGAGCTGTTCCACAGAAGCACATACTGGCTTGATTGGTTATTGATTCCAGTTTTATTGTGGAGAAAGCACATTTTTAGCCATAAACATATGGAGCCACATGTTGAGCTGCAAGTGTGAAAACTTCATCAACTGTAAGGCTCTGCTGCAGCCTGTGCTGAGCCTGAGCATTCAAAAAGCTGAGGACCCCTATTTCTCACTCTAACGAATGGCACCAGTCTCTTGAGGGAAGTTTTCTTGGCTCCTTCAGCTATGTTGAACTTTGGATTCAATTCAGTTAGGAGTCGGTTGTGACTTGGATCTCACAGGCTGTCCCTAGACAGGGAAATTAAACAAAGCCTTGGTCTACTTTGGACGTTGGAGCGTGACTGTCTATTCTGTAGAACTGTTAGACTGGTCCAGCAGTTGGAAGTGGTGGAGCCTGCATGAATTATCACCCTCCCAGAGAATGCCCAGACAAGAGTGTGCAGGAGTTTAAGGGGATGTTACAGGCTTTTCTGTGCAGGATGCCTTCGGTGCCAGACAACATGCATGGGCATGTTCAGTGTACAGGAAACCCATAGTTATACACAAACATACGTGTGTATAGATAGATATATAGATCTAGATGGAGAGAGAGATAGAGATAAACACAGGTAGCCATATTTACCAGATATGTACAACTAGGTAATGCCTTGCAATCTGTTTAGATTTCGGTGCCATACACAAAGGAGCAAACTCATACATTTCACCTCAGTGCACACAGAAAGATGTATGGACTGCAGAGTTCTGGTTCTGCTTTTACCCCAGCTAAGCCAAAACGAAGCTTTTGTGGCAATTCACTGTCAGACAGGGGCAGGAACAATACGGGCAGGGAACAGGAATACTTGCAGACACTGGGCTTTTGGGATACTCCTTCTTCAGAGCTGTGCCAGTTCAGTCATTAATTGAGAATAAATAACAACAAAGTACCTCCCTGAATCAATGTTTGTAGGAACAGGGCCCAGGGTCAGGCACATCGAAAAAGAAGAGATTTTCCCTTGAAGAAAGCTGGAGTCTGTGAAAATGAACAAGGGAAAGACTTGGAAACTGTTAGCTATTTCCTGAAGGCTTTTCCCATTCCTTCTCATGCAAGTCAACACGTTTTTTGCCTGGATGAGAGTGGGTATTCCTTTATTTTTTCAGAAGTGCTGGAGATATCTTATTTTCCTTTTGTGGGAAGGTTCCAGGCAGACCCTGCGAAGTTCCTCCGTTTCTTGGCCTGAAAGAACTGAAATATGGTCACTTGTGTGAGCTGCAAAAGCCATCTACTTGGGCCTGTTTTCAGAGGAGGCCTGAGGCAGACATCCCACAACAGCAGGAGAAAAGGAAGGAGTCCTCTCAGTGTCTGTTGGCACTGGGCTGCTATTGAGACAGTTGTTTCTGAAATTCCTCCTTACTTGTGTTGCTAATTATATTTTAGGGAAAGTGAATGCAGGTCCTCAACATCTGTGTGTGTGCATGTGTTGTTACATCTGTCTGTCCAGAACAGCTGGGTACCTCAAGCAAATCTGATGGTACTGGCTGATCCATGTCTAAATCTCCTTTCTAACTGATTTCAAGTAGGAGATACAGACCTCAGTCTATGCTGAGCTGTTGATCTATATGTTATCATTTGTTATCAGCAGGATTCCGGTCAAAGGCTGTGATGAGCTGCATGGCCTTCAGACCCAGATTTTCCTTCTGTGGATGGCAGGAAAAAGGGCAGGTTATTGACAGAAACTTGTGTGGAATATGGCCAAAGTGCACATCTGGATCCATATCCCCCCAGCTTAAACCAGCTCCATTTCTCATTCCCATTTCCCTAAGTTCTTCCTCTCTGGTCCAATTAATATTTAATTGTGTATACAAAGTCAAACAGCATCAACAAGAGAGATTTGGAGCCACTCTCCTCCATCACAGCACACGGCTGTGTAATGACTGATGGAGACTTCAGACACATGCCAAGCCTCTGCTCTGACTCAAACGGCAGAAAGGTTTAAGCTTGGGCTTTCTCCACCCCTGTGTTGTAGGGTCCAAGCAAAGGGATATATTTTCTTGATCTTGCCTTGGGCTTTCAGTCCCACCAGCTGCAGTTTGGCTGGTTTTGATGGCTGTGTCTATGTTTCTGAGCCCGAAACTGAACCTAACCTCCCAGGAAATTGGCTAGTTTGGAGCCCCATTGCTTAGGGCTATTCCCTTGGACAGTAGATTTGGCTTGGAGAGAGATGGTTGGAGGGACAAAAGCAGAGCTGGGAACTGAGCAGTATTGCTGGGGTCCAAGATGTCTGCTCCTTCCTAGTCCTAGGAAGGCCTAGAAATGTACCTAGGGTGCCCAGCTTTCCCCAGGCCTCGTACAGACAGAGCCTGGTTTCTTGACTGAGGACTGAGTATTCACTAGGCAGCATTGGGATGAGGAGGAGCAGGGCATTGCAGTGCTAGCGTGGTCTGGCATGCCTGTTCCTTGGTGACTGGCCCTGGTACTGTCTTAATACTAGACTCAAACACATCTGTGTTCCAGGGTCCTCTTACTCTTGACAAAGCAAGGGAATCGATTTCATATAAAAGTACAATGCCATTAAGTAATGAGCTGAAATGATTTGCTTGCACCATGCTGGTCACCATAAATAAAGGCATTTGTCTCTTTGAAATGTACCATAACTCTAGTTTCTCAAGTGCTTCTTTTCTGACACTTCAAACAAAAGGATCAAAATGGGGAGAACAGGATCAAACTTAGTGTCTCATGTTTCTCTCCTCTTCACTAGCAGAAAACATGTTTTCAAAAGCAAGCCAAGGCCACATCAAAAACATATCATCCCATGTCCATTTCTGCTTAATGAGGCATCTTCATGTACATCAGTTAGCGCAAACACTTAATCATCCATCCTTTCACTAACCAGTCAACCACAAAAGTATAACTGACATTTAAATGGTGCAGGAGGAAACACCAGGCTGGAGATAGGGCCAGTAATTCCACAGTGTAATAAAAAGGCTCTCAAACAAACATCATGTGAATCGATTGAAGCTGAACTGGAAGATACAGGTTTTGCTAAGGTTAATAACAGCTGACAGCTTGACCTATTCTTGCAGTTTACGATACCAGCAACAGTCCTAGGCTCTCCTTGTCTCTTCTCTCTGTCTAGAGCTTAACAATAGTGATGACAGGGTTGAGTGTTTGAGGGTAAGAATCAGGGGAAAGCCAACAAGGCAGATATCATGGTGGGAGTCTGTCATAAGCCACGCAATGAGGACAAAGAGGCAGAAGAAATATTCTATAAGCAGCTGGGAGAAACCTCACAATTGCTAGCAATTGTTCTCATAGGAAGACTCCAACTTACCAGCTATCTGCTGGAAACACAACATAGCAAAGGAGAAATGGTTTAGGAGGTTCCTGGTGTGTGTGTAAGATAACTTTCTGAGATAGGTGGTGAGTGAGCCACACCAGAAAAGGTGTCCTGCTGGACCTGTGGATGGATGTTGTCTTGGGCACAGCCATCATGAAATGATAGCGTTTTCAAGTGCCAAACCCAGAAAGTGATGATGCATTGAACTGGTGGCCATTCTCAAGTGGTGTTTCCCAGGGCTCAGTACTGGGATCAGTTCTGTTTAGTATCTTTGTCAATGATCTGGATGAAGGTATTGAGTGCACCTTCAGTAAGTCTATGGATAATGCCAAGTTGACTGGGAGTGTTGATATGCTGGAGGGTAGGAAGGCTCTGCAGAGGGATCTAGACAGACTGGATCAATGGGCTGTGGCCAATGGTATGAGGTTCAACAAGGCAAAGTGCTGAGTCCTGTGTTTGGACCACAACAACCCCAAGCAATGCTACAGGCTGGGAAAGAGCAGCTGGAAAAGGACCTGGGGGTGCTGACTGACGGCTGAATGTGAGCCAGCTTGTGCCCAGGTGACCAAGAAGGCCAGCAGCATCCTGCTCTGTATCAGCAGTAGTGTGTCCAGCAGGCCCAGGGCAGTGATCATTCACCTGTAATGGCACTGGTGAGGCCACACCTCAAATTCTGTGTTCAGTTCTGGGCCCCTCACTACAAGAGAGACATTGAGGTGTTGGACTGTGTCCAAAGAAGAGCAATGAAACTGGTGAAGGGTCTGGAGAGCAAGTCTGATGAGGAACGGCTGTGGGAACTGGGGCTGTTTAGTCTAGAGACTCAGGGGAGATCTTATCACTTTCTATGACTACTTGAAAGGAGGTTTTAGCAACATCAGTGTTGGCCTCTTATCCCAAGTAATAAGCAATAGAACAAGAGGAAATGGCCTCAAGTTGTTCCAGTGGAGGTTTAGGTTGGAAATTAGAAAAAAATCCTTTGCTGATAGGGTTGTCAGGCACTGAACAGTACCATCATTCCCAAAGGTACTTAAAAGACAATGTAGATGTGGCATTTCAGGACATGGTTTAGTGGTGGACTTTGCAGCGCTACATTAATGGTTGGATTTAATGATCTTAAGGGTCCTTTTCTACCTAATGATTCTATGATTCCATAATTCTAAATGCCCAGTGATGGATTTAGCCTCTGCACGGGGTTGAGAGGTCCCAATGTTTGCAGGTTGCCCCCCAGTCCCAACAGGCTCCCCAGGGTCCCTCACCCATGCTGTGGGAAGCACAGGGTGAATGCTGACTGTGGTGCTAATGGGGTGTGAGTGTGTAATGAGGTTTGTCATGTGGATATTATAGCTTGTGAATGTGTTTACCAGCTGCTTCCATGGCCCGGAGTTAGATTGTGTCTACAGGGGTCCATTAGGAGACTTTTCATACTGTACTTATTCTTGGGGAAAAGACATTGAAACAACATGACCCCAAAGTGACTAACAAACCTCAAAACTGCAGTGTTAATTATCACAGGGAAAAGGCACTCTCTGCTCAGTGCCTGCCTGGTAACGACACCTTCTTGCTCTTCTGTTTATTTTAATCTAATGTTTCCATGCAGGTAGCATAAGGCCACGGGCAAAAGCATTTCACAAGTACCCACTGACTCCAGACGCATCAGGTCTCTGTGGATTTCACAGTTGTTATCACGGACTGTTACCACCTTGCAGCTTAATGAGACTCCAGCAAGAGCAGCTTGAAGTCTCAGGTGATGTGTGTGATTGCAATACAGTTTTTAAGGCCACATCCTGAGAGGTGGGTAGGATTGAAGGCACATATCAACCCTGTGAGGTGGAACAGTAAAGTGATCTTTATGGCTGAGATCTCTGTAGGAGCCACCAGATAGTCTGACTGGGGAGGCGAGGAAGTGGCAGGCTGAGGGCAGCATCTCATATGGACACCATTCCTCTTTAATGTCAGGGTTGGGCCTCTTCATCTAGAACAGGATGTGCACCAGGATAACTGTACAAAGTGGTGTCAGAGCTCCAAAGCTGAAGCAGAAATAGGGTTTTGGTCCTAAAACGGACCTGAGCATAGTCATGGGAGGCTGGTTATGTAGGGAAAATGCTGATATTGGGAATCTAATCTGTTTGGGTTGTAGTTTCCAAAACAGGGTAACAACTACAGTTAATAGGATCAGCAGCGGTGTTGGAAAGGTGTGGAAAGCTTGGGAACTATGAGTGGGATTCATTATACCACTCATTGGATGGGGAAGTCTGAGATCCTCCTCACCATCTATGGAGAGCAAGGTCCTTTGGCTGACCTTACCTTAGGACATGGTAGCTTTCCCTCTGGAGCTACCTCTTTCTCCTTCTCAATTAGAAAAATATCGTGGAAACAACTTGCTCTGGTCTGGACTATGTTTCCCATAAATGCCTAAGTGAGACCAGATGGTTCTTACTACCCATGCAGCAAGGAAACCTGCAAAGTGAGCTACAAATAAGAGCAATGGATGCTGGTCCTTGGCTTGTACTAGTTAATCTTCCCATGCAGCTTTCCAATTGGCTTTCCCATTGGCTTTCCAAACTGCAGCAGAAATGCAACTGGTAAACAGCTGCAATGATTTTTCTTTAGTACTTTGCACCAGGTTGTACTGAGCAACAGCAACATGCTGATGTTAAGGGATATTCTGAGTGATTTCTAGAGGTATTTTTTACTATTGAAGACCAGTAGGGACACAGTTTAATCCCTCTCCTATAATTACTTGCTTCCTCCTCTTGTATACAAAATTTGAGTTGTCTTTCTTCTCTTTGAGAATGTTTTCCCTGTAGTCTGTATCATGGTAAAATACAAAGGCAGTAGTACAGGTCTTCATGCTTTTGCTGTCCTGCTTCTTTTCTTAATACTTTCAGCACTATTTCAGCTTCATGTTTGCCCATGCATTCTTACTCTGATCTGGGACTTCTACCAGCTGCTTACAACCATATCCTGATGCCATCTGGGATGCCTAGGCTGCAGCAATAGGATGACATTCATAATACTGGACTTCTATTTTTGCCTTTTTGAGGGAGATGAAAGCACTAAGCAACTTCTCTGTGAGCTCTCTTGTTCTTGCAGGAACATGCTACTAACAGGCTGACTCCCAAAGGCAAAGATCTTTCCCTGCTCCCATGGATTGCCATGAGATGTTTGTGCACTCTACACTTCAGATTAACAAAGTTGGTATTTGCTTGCACCCTCTGTGCCCACATGAGGAGAGCTGATTTCAGAAATCAGCCTCTTACAAGTCTCAACTGTGTACTGGTGACTCCTGCAACTGCATCAGGCTTTGCATTTATTATGGGCTAAGAGAATAGTTGTATTTTAGTCAGACTCTCTGCAAGCCTGAAGAAAACCAAAGCTGAACATCTCCTCCCAATTGGTCCTATTGTACAGTGGTTTTGTCAGCAAGTTATTTAAGACCTTAATCCCTTTCAGCTATTAGAGGAAAGTCTAAGACAGTGTGAGACTGGAAACATGAGTGATTTTCTCTTGGATTTTCATCTTTTCTCTAGTGCTGTAACCTGACAATGGTGTTTCACAATGTGCTATTCCACTCGTTGCAGCCTGCTTAAAATGAGGAAGGTGGAGGAGTAAGAAGAAAAGACTCCTTTAAATCTGTAGAGAAGCATTGGTGGCTGTAAGAGCTATTTAAAGAAGAAGTAAAGCCACTTTAGCTTGTTGATCTATTTCTGCACTGTAATTTATGCTGCCATTCATGCAGTGTCAGAAAGCTATTGTAAACCATTGTATAAACCCACCCTGTAGGCTTGAGGGGCTCTAGTCCATGGGTCTGCCAGCACTAGCATACTGGTGATAGGATAATAGCAGGTTTCACTCCTAAAAGTTCTTTATTTTTTGGGGGCAGGTGGGGGGGTGTTAATGTACAAGAGTAAGAATTTTAATGAGTCCCAATAGACCACCCACTTAGCTATTAGCAATAGGCAAGCTACAGTGTATGCATCCTGGTAGAGGTGAGTTTTGAGAAGAGATGTGAAATATAAGCTAAGAGCTTTCACAAATGATTTGTGGTTGGCACTCCATGAAACACGACAGCATTGAGGTATCTCAGAAGAAAGCCCAGGCTGGGAAATTTCTTTGGAATAGCAGCTGGGGGAAAGATACCATTTCTTTGAGCACTGCCACTCTCATGAGAAGGGAAACTAGACGAAAGATGTTTCAGGAGGATAATGTGTGCTGTGAGCAACAGGGGAATAGGCAGGACAATGGCATAAAGGAAAGATGCTGAGAACAGGATCCGTCTCAACTAACATTAAACATTTAGTCATCTTGGCCCTTTGTGGTCAGTGGAGTACAATACTTTGAAGGCATGATTCATCTGACCTATTTTGGGCTCTAACCTACCTAGGATGAGGTTAATTACCCTTTAGACATGCCTATTTCTTCCTACTGATTCCGAGGGGATCTTCAGACACATAGAACAGATACAGACCTCTGTATTTTAGACATGCCAAAGGACGTGAGACAAATCTTCCTTTGCACGTGTATTGGAACTGTGAGAGAGAGTATGCACGGTGCATGGCCACACAGCATCATCCAAATCTGGGACAGCATCCAGTCACCATCCATCCTTGTCTCTGGGAGAGACAAGGAACAAGAAAGACAGAGGATGGAAGCCAAGAAATGAAGAGGTGGGGAAGAGGACAGGAAGGTTTGCTTCAGCCATATTATGCTTCAGCTTCCACTGAAAGCTGCTGTAAGTAGTGTGGGAGACATAGGCTGAGCAGAATAACACAAGGAAATAGAAACAAAAAAATGAGTTTTAAAAAATTTCTCTAAGATGTGAGCTTCCTCATGAGCAATAACTATCAACCAAAACAAGAATAGCGACATTTTCTCATTACTGTGTTTTTCTGAAATTGCATTCCAAAATCTTTATGGACAATCTTAAACTTGCTGAAATGTATATTTTACACCGAAAATCAGGGTTTTTTGCATGGGCAAAAAATAAAAAAGGAGGGTTTTGTGATGACTGCAGCACAAATTTCCGTGAATGGTTCTTTAAGCTGTGCTGCCAGAAATGTCCTGAATCTGCTCAGAACTCCAAGGAAGGGAAGTGGTTTGAAATTCCTAACACTGCTGTTTTCAGCCAGAATAGCCATTTTGGGTGTATTTCACATGAAGCACAGCTTCAGGGCTTGATATGTCTTCATTCTGGGCCCTGTATTGTGCCAAGGAAATTCTCAGTGTTTAACAAATAATAATAGAAGTAAGCTGTGTAAGCATATGTGAATCTTCACTTTATAATTTTATGTGTAGAAAAATGATCTCATAGGCATATAGGAAATAGAGCAGATGGTAAAATGCGTGTTGGACTAAACTCATGTTGGAGACTAAGTCTTATGGACAATAAAAGCACAAAATCTGGATGGTCCCCTCCAGCCATGCACATGAAGTACCCCTTCTGAACAGACAGATCAAAACAGATTAAGAGGCCACCTTTGATTTGTTGTTTACTCCTATTACTGGAAGTTGCGGTACTGTGATCTGTCATTTCCTATGTGGACATTCAATGGTGTTTGTGCTAGAAGAGCCCTCAGCTGGGTTACTGTTAGGTGGGTACCCAGCAACGGTATTCTGATTTTGAGCAGTGGAACTGCACCCGTTTCACTGGTGTTTCATCTGCTGTGAAACTGGCTCAAGAAGGTGGCTCTGGATAAGGTTCTGTAGCTGAACCCTGCTTTTTTTCTCCTCCAGATATCCTTGTTGATGGAGATGAATGAATCCTAGTCCATACTCCTGTTTCAAAGCATGGGTTTCTCTCAGTGACTAGGGACAAGGGCATCCCTGCAGAAAGGTAAGATAAGAAAATCAGGCATAACTATGGACTACCTGAGTGCAAAACTGCTACCAGAAGAGGAAAACTGAGAAATGGAGTCATGTCAGACTGCAGGGAAGTTTTTCTCTGTATACTAGCAAAACAAAGACCAGCAGAACATTACAACAGCAACGCACACAAACAAAACCTCTTCACAACATATTCCTTGCCAGAAAGCTTGTAGGTAAACAAAACCTGCACATCCCAGGCCTGTTAAAAGACTAAGCTGAGCTGAAAGATTTCTTCAGTTATATCAGTGCAAATATTATGAGTACAAATATGGCCAGCTAGTAGCCCTTCATTGATGTGCTGTATTAGATTCATGCCTGCCTCAGGAAAAAAATTATCCTCTGCTGTCATGTCAGTTTTTATTCTCCTTTCTTTTTGCTACAGGATGCCTGATGGGCTATTCTGGAGTGTTAAATACAAGTCATTACTGTGTTTTATTAAATATGCTTCTCTACATTGGGCAGATCATGTGCTTCAAAGACCAAAGGCACTCATGTTTATCCACTGGCAGCTTCTGTTTTCATCAATGGTAGTGGCTTCAGAGCAGCTATCTAAGATTTAATGTCAGAATTTAGTGAGGAAAATGCTAGAGAAATTTCATTTTGCTTCACTTTCAAAGTCATACCCTTTTCTTTTTTTGCTTTTATTGTTTGTAATAGATTTTCTTCTGTAGTAATGATAGTATAAAGTAATTGTAGTACAGGGAAGACAATTTGAAAATGAGAGAACTTGCGATGAAAACTTTGTATTGGGATGCTGAAATCTCAATGCTGAGATGCATTGAAGTAATGAGATCTAGGGCTTGGGTGGTTGTTTTTTGTTGGTTTTGAATTGTGGGTTTGTTTTGGGCTTCTGTTTGTTTGTTTATTTGTTGGGTTTTTTTAAGATCAGTTTATCTGTTAGTAGGCTAATATGTTAGTTTAAAGCACAGAACCCTGGAATAAAGGGTCTAGATCCTGTCTTTTCCATTCACCCAAGTGCATACCTTGGAGAAATGCCTTTGCACCCCTATTTTCTCAAAGGTAAACCAGAGGCAACCATGTCTGCTTACGTGATAGTGTTGTTCAGATCACATTATTATTATACCTGCACCATATAAGAGCACATCTCACTCCCTGTTTAAATTACAACAGTATCAGAAATTGCAGGTTGCTCTGAAGTAAGCTACACAGAGGTTTTTACTGGTGGAAGCCAGTAGGAAGTAGGGACAAAGGGAGGAGGTGGGAGGTGCTGATGGAGCAGAAACTGTCTTTGTGATCCCTGGAACTTGCCTTAGTGATAACTGGAGGGGGATTTTCCTAATAGAAAACCTGTGAGCTATATGAGGAGGATAATCCACTTGACCCTTGCCCTCTGCTAAGCCTTCAAACCATCATGACATATCATTTCTCACCAGCTGCAAGGCCACTTATTGGAATTCATTTTGATTGCAATGCAAAGCCAACATTGCTCAGCCCAGGAGGAAGACCAGAAGGGGGATGTCGGAGCAGGGCACACGAGCAGGGACATAGCAGTCATATTTGGAGAGGGTGAGAGCTGGTGGCAGCGAGGAAGATAAACAGGGTGTGTTTGTGCAAGTGACCTTATTTATATCAGCATGCTGAGGAGGGACCAAATGTACTGCACTGAAGGAAGTGAGTCCACACGCATATGGGAGCGGGTCCAGCACTACGTGGCTGGCACAAGCCCAGGTGCTGCTTTGCAGGATGGCAGGTTGGGGTTTCCAGGGCAGCTGCTGTCCTCAGTGTTGGGGTTGTGGAGCTCTGTGCACTGCAGGCTGTGCTGCAATGTGCTGCATGGCTATCAAGCACTGGTGGGAAGGGTGTTCTGCTCTGGCAACCACCACCCTCCGGCAGGACCCACAGACTCCACAGTATTGAATAGACCCCTGAGAGCAATGCATTCAAAATCCTAATCTTTTAGTTCAACATTTGGCTGCTGAAAGGCTCATGGACCAATCTGGCATTATTATTTTATTTTTTAATACTCTATTTGTTATTCTCTGAATATTTTGGGTGGATAATTACCCAGTGTGTACTGTGTATTGCAGAATCCAGGAATATTTGCTTTGGCTTTTCTTCCTTGTTAGTTAGGGTGTGCGGTTTCTGGCCTAGATCTCATGGCATTGTTTTTGACTACGTAAATGAAATTTTTATACAAGCAAATAATGAATACAGACCAGAGAATAAGGCACATCCTGTGGCAATTTCACACAGGCAATTTTTCTTGCTACAATCCATGAGAGGATCAGCAGTTGTGATTATTCACACATGTCCTTAATGGCTGTCCACATATCACTGATAGAGGATAACAGGCACTTAATAACCAGAGCTGACCGAGTTTGGTGGGTGCCTTGAATCACCTCTCTTTTTGTTTGTGTTTCCGTTCCCTCTCCTCCTTTCTGTTTGACTACAGAGGCGCTCCTAAGGAGGAGGAAGAAAACCTTCATTTGAAACCGCAGGAAACCAAAGGCTGGGTGTAACCAGCTTCAAATCCAGACAAGAGTCAGCGTGTAGCTTCATGCGCTACTGTTTTCATCATTTAGCATATCGCATGGATGGGTGGCACTGTAAAATGCACAGAGGATCACTGTCAGAGGTATGGGAATGTGTGTACACACATGCACACCTATCAGTGTACGCTTACTTTACACTGCAGCCGGTTCAGCTGTGGTGCCAGCAGCAGCCAGCTGTGGTGAAGAAAACTCAGCCTGACTGTTTCCTCAGCTCCCCAGATGGGCTTTACCCCCTGTGCCAAGACACAGTTTGTCACAGCTCAAATGGCACTTGAGCTGCCTGTTTTAAACAGTTTATCCACATTATGGATGGGGCTTTGAGCAACCTGGTCTAGTGGAAGGTGTCCCTCCCCATGGCAGGGGGGTTGGAACTGGATGGTCTTTAAGATCCCTTCCCATCCAAACCATTCTATGATTCTCGAATCATTTGGCAGTCAGAAAATTTCTTCAGCTCCTCACAAAAGCTAAAAATTTAGCTCTTTCCAACTATTTGAATAAGATTTTGTGAGTGTGTTAGCACATTCATGACTTCAAGAGATGAAAACTTCAGCATTACGTGTCACAAACGTTATGTCCAAGCTCCATGTGTGATTGTGATACTCACACAGCAGCTGTTACTGAAGAGTAAGCAATCCATCACATCTCATCCCATAAACAGATTGCTGGCAAATCTTCCGGATGGTCTTTTAAAAGTAAAAATGATCAAATATAAGAAAAAATATTTTGAATGCCTCTAGAAAATAATCGTGGTAAAACACTGAGAAACACAAATTCCACTGATGTGAGATTTTACTATTTGCAGGTGCTTTCACTGCCTGTCCAGGTCCAGACCTAAACCTGGGGATTCGATGGGGACATGCTGTGAGAGGACATGGGTGGAGGTGAGGAGGTGGGGATGGATGCACTTTGCAAGTCATTGAACTCACTGCCTGTGAGAAAGTGGAAAACCTTTGCCTGACACAGAGATTTCCATGGGATTTGAAGGCAAGATGCAGCTCTGCTGGCCATCCATGTGTTAAGGGACCTCTGACGGGAGAATATCCCCTGCTGTGATCCCACCTAATCTTGGGAAGCAATGCAAGCCAGCTGCAGTGATGCCTTCACAAGGTGCCTTGCCAGCCAATATGCTTCCTTTCCAACACTGTACCCCATATCTGAGATCAGGGAGGACTGATGTTGGTGTGAGCCCCCACATGTCACAAGTTGCTAGTTGCTCAGAATCCCCTGTTCTGAACGGTGGTTAAAAATACAGCCCCATCCTCCATGTAATGCCTAATCTTGATTAAAACACTTCCAGGGCTGGCAGCTCGGGCTGCATCCTTTGGTCAATGCTTTCAGTGGCTCTTGCGTTCCCTAATCCCTGTTAATATCACTGCTTGTCAAAGCAGATTTGTGCCTTTCCTGGAAGACGGCTGCCTATTTAGTACCAACTGGGGGAGAAAGAGACGCCTTATCAGCTGGTGCCGGGAACAGCGAGTGGCAGACAAGAAAGGCATCCTGTTTTCTGGGGAGAAGGCGCAGGAGGTGGGCGAGCGTCTGGCTCCTACTATTAACTCTGGCTGTGAGCACGGCTCCTGCCCTGTCAGGATGAGACATAATCCTCTGTTCTAGCCACGCTCAGCCCATGAACCTCCCGTGTCAGGGTTTGTGGCAGAGGCACAAGGTTTTGTATCCTGGCCAAACTGGAGGACAGATTATGCTCTGTTGACCTATATTCCCCTAAGTCATTTGCAGTTAGTGCAGTAGTTACCCCTTCTGTTTGCACTGTTAAATTTCTCCCTGCCACAATGCTCAGCTGAGACTGAAGTGTCCATGCTGTCTAGGGGAATTTTGCTGGTTCCTCTGAGGAGACAGGGAAACACCTCCCTAAAACAAGCTCCACGTATTCTCATGTGTGCTTGGAATGCCTGTCCAATTTCTACAGGGAAGCATGAGACCTGGTCTGGGTGATGGAGGGAGGAATCTCGCCCCCAGCCTTGCTGTCTTTTGGTTGATTCCCTGGGAGAAGGAAACCAAAGCCAGCTTCTGGGGGGGTTCACTTGGGGCCATCTGACCAGATGGCACAGACAGCTCCCTGTGACCTGTCAGGACTGCAGAAATTAAAGCTGGCTTCTGGCTGATAAGGGAAGGATTGGCTGAGGCGGTAGGAGGAAGACCTACAAAGGGGAGCAAGGGAGAGCATTGCGACTGGGGACTGCAGCTTCTGTGAAAGGTTGGCCACCTATCCCCACCCCTCATCAGCTGGGAGAAGAGAGGCAGATCTGATATTTTGGAAAGGAATAGAGAACGTTCCTTCCTTCATGAGCAGGATTGGGAAAGGAGAAGGTGCCTTCATGGGGCAGGAATGAGGACTCACCCTGGCCTCCACTAGCCACATGCGAAGTGATTTGGGATTACTGACCCCCAGCTCAGTGCAGGACTTGGGGTGCCTACCATGGCACATCAGGTGAGCCACAGCTGTGCTTATCCTCTGTGTGAAACAGCCCCAGAAGTCCTGGTGGGCCACATGGGCAGCAATGCTGTGTTAGGCAGAAGGCCACCAGCAGGCTGAGGGAGGTGATATTCCCCTTCTCAGCACTGGTGAGGCACATCTGGAGCGCTGGGTCCAGTGCTAGCCTGCCCAGTGCAGGACAGACATGGACATACTGCAGTGAGTCCAGCAAAGGGCCATGAAGATGACAGGGGACTGAAGCATTTTTGGTATGAGGAGAGGCTGGGACTGTTCCTGGGCGGTTCAGTGTGATCTTGCCAATGTATATAAATACCTGATGGTATTGATATACAAACTTTCCCTCCTGTCAGTCTGGCTTTATCCTGATTTGTATGCCCTTGCATCTGACAGCTGTTTTTTTTTTTCTGGCCTGTTTTTTTGGATGTTTTTATATTTTTTTTCACATTTATCATACAATTGCAGATGCAAAACACTCATGTATGGGCCTGTCATCATGGACTGAAGGTGCACAAAGTCCCAGTCTTCCTCTTCTAACTCCTGTTACTGTTTTATTCCTCTTCTGATGTGAAATGCAGAAAGCTGATGTCAGTTATTACTTCAGCAAGTAGGGACATTGTATTTTTAAGTAAGAGATATATTGAAGCTAGTACCCATTGCTAATATCAGGGAATTGATCTATAGTACTGATTTATGCTCAACTTTAAAACAGTCCCATACAACTGCACAGCTATTATTCTAGCAAAGCTTTCCACATTATCTTCTTGCTAGGGTCTTATAAACTTCCCTGACACCTGAAAGCACCTCTTTGTCTAGTCTTTGTCATTACATTAAGATGAAACACTTCTTAAAACTATCTTCTGCCGTGAAATTCCTCTGGGTATAAAAATCAAAATGTTGTTTTGATTGTAGTTGAAATAATATGATTGAAAACACAAAATGTTTCTTACCTGGGTTTTCTTCATCTTTTCTTTTCCAGCTTTTGTTGAAGGCTTAAAGGAATAAGTATTTTGTTCCCTGAAAATCCTGTTCCCAGGGTTTTGTTTCCTCCTTTTCCCATCAATTCCCTAATTTTCCTTCAATTTTGAAAAGGTTGGAGAGAAATTTTCCTCTGCCTCCTCCTTAGGCATTAGTTCTTTCTCCTTTTTGTGTGGAAGTTGCATAGATAACCCTGGGGAGGAAACAAACTTTAGTTTTGAAAGGAGAATTTGGGAAGAAAATCTGAAGTTTTGATTACATGAAATTAAAATCTATTTCTAGTTCAAAATTTCTTAGTTACCCAAAATTAAAACTTTTCCAATAAACATTTGGTAAACACCTCCTTTTGTGGACAGGGACAACTTTCAAATGAATGTCTTTGACAGTTCTAATTATATTTATTCTCTTTCTTGCTTTCTGGTAAATCAGTATTGTCAGTCAGATGCAGTTATAAATGTTTCTGTCTTTTTCCATCTCGCCAAAATCAGCACACTCCTGCAGGAAATTAAGAGAACCTCTGTTCATGAAATAACAACATTTTGATTCATACACATGAAAATAATAAATACATTTTGATTAATTTACTGTGAGAGTGGTGAGGCACTGTCACAGGCTGCCCAGAGAAGTGGTAAATGCTATGTCCCTGACAGTGTTGAAGGCCAGTTTGGACAGAGCCTTGGGTGACATGGCTTAGGGTGAGGCACCCCTGCCTATAGTAGTGGGGTTAGAACCAGATGATCTTAAGGTCCTTTCCAACCCAAACCATTCTATGAGTCTATGATTCTATATACAACTTCACTATTCGAGGACTGGTGCACAAGGCAGATCAGGGCTAAAGAAGATGCCGAGTTTCAGGAAGCCTGGGAGTGAAGCTAATCCATCTGTAAAGATCCCAGGTCTAGGCACCATTTCCAGAGCTGAGGCTGAGTCCTGGAGGTGACAGGAGACTGACCCTGGCTGTGGGTGAAGCAATCCCTTAACTGAGCCCTGTTGCAGGGAGGGGTAGAAGACACTATGACCAGCAGTGGGGATGCAGTGTTGGCTGGTTCGGATGGTCACGTCTCACCTGCCAGGGATGGCTCAGAGCTCCCTCCCTCCTCCCCTCAAATCTCATCCACTTTCCTACAGCCATTAGGGCTTCTTTTTTCAGATCTTCCTCCCTGCCTACGTCCTTCTCCTGCCTGAATCTATGTCCTTTACGCAACACAGCTTGCGGCTCTCTTGTGCTACATCCCTGCATACTTCCCAGTATTTCATGTGCTGTAGAAATGTCAAGAGCAAATCATGCCCTCTGACTTCTCATCCTTTGCAGCATCACCTGTGCGTTCAAACTCCAGCTGGCTCACTTGTCCCTAGCTCAGTCTGAAGAAGCAGGTTAGGCATGGCTTGTGCAGAATTTCCCCCTGGGAGGAGTTTACAGCACTGAGAACTGCCTATGGAGCTAGCACAAGGACCTCTACATGACAACTGCCACTTCAGCTAGACTATGATTATAACTTGCCTGTTTACCCTCTGCAAGACCTGCAAAGACCCAACTTGACCAGGATCACTGGAGCAAGAAAATGAGGACTGATGACAATTCATGCAGTCTACCCGTTGGATTTAACCTCCCCTGAACTGGGAGATCCAGACTTTCACCCAAACAGTTGCATGTCCATGTCCAAGGATCCTCAGATCTGTGCCAACACCAGCACCTTGCATGGGATGAGCATGTTTTGCTGATGAGTCAGAGCAAAGATAAGCAGCTGGATCCCTGCCAGGATGAGGGTTCACACGCCTGATAAGGTACCATTTGCTGGTCCTGGGTACCTTTCCTGGAAAGCGATGATTAACTGCTGGGTGAAGGACATGTTGTCTTGACTTCTCCCATTTCTATTTTCCTTTGAAGCAGAAAACTGTGTAGAGTCTGATGTCAGCCCTGCTGCAATGGTACTGTGAATCTGGGTGGGTGTTCTTGGCTTTGCTGCTGCTCCACAGGTGCACAGAGTTACCTGTCATGGAGCAAGGCTGGACCATGCTGGAGCTGGTGGACAGCTCTGAGACAAGCAAAACTTTCTCAGGCCTTAGTCACGGTGCCATGAGCATGGCATATCACTTCTGGGCCTTCATCCATGCCACACAAATGAAGGATGTGGGCTGCTGATTTCTAAAGCATTTTGGTTCCAGGTACTGGTATTCACACAACAGAAACACAGTTAGGAGAGGCTTTTCCTCAAGACTGGCATCCTGAACAGAACATAGGCACAGGATCACGCTTGCTCCCAGAGACCAAGGGGCCATTCACATGCATTTAGATGTCTACATGTGTCTGAGCTTCTGTTGTGGCTAATGAACACCAGGGACTTCATTCAGCTGCACAAATATCATATCATCGACGATGGTCCTGAGTTTTTGAAACAGCTGGTGATATGGCCAGATCCAAGGGACACCTGCACCTGTGGCTGAATGGAGCCCTGGTCAGGTCTGGTGGACCTTTGCCAGGGTCATTGTAAGGGGGTGTCTGTCTCTGCATGTTCTGCTTTTCCAGGTCTGAGAAACGGGAGACTCATCTACCATGTAACTTTGGGACCCAGGCTCTTTGACACAGACACTCATTCCTCACCACCCTGCCCTGTCACCCAAAGGCACCCTGAACCCTGTGCAGGTGTGGCTGTGGGTGCAGCACTCATTAGCTCCAGCAGACGTTACTCACCTGGGCACGGCACCAGCAAGCTAAAGAGGTGATACGGCTGTTGTGGACGTGGCTTTTGCCTGGCCAGCTCAGGATAGCAGCACAAGGAGTTAGTAGATGCATGTGCTGACAGGTTCCTTGTGCAGAATCCCAGGAGAAACTGTGGTCCCAGGTATCTTGTGGAGAGGGGAAGCTGCTGGATGAGCCCACAGCCCAGTGCAGGTGTGGTGTGTATGGCTTGAGCATTTTGACCTGAAAAGATATGGACACCTGTTGCTGCTCAAGCAGATGTCTGTCTGCTGTGGCCTGAGCCCAGGCCACAGTTCTCAGCCTGGTCAACTCCTGTCATCCCGTTATTAGGGACTCCTGCCTGGGATATGAGTCACTTCTCTCTGCCCGAATCAGTGCCACATCCTGTAACAAATTCCCAGCACCTGTGTTATCATGATGCCTGTGACATGGAGCTCTTTTTCTGTCTCCTGCCATTAGCCTCATTTGCTGCAGGTGCAGAGAGAGACAGGGACTGCAGCCCAATGTCAAGCACTGGTCAGAGGGAGGCAGAAATTTGCACCAGGGCTCTGTTGGGTCACTTAGGATGACTGAGCTGTATTACATGTGCCAGTTCACTTAGAGAGTTCTTGAGAATCATTTCTGTCACTATACCTTTCCTGGCTGGTGCCCATGCAGTAGCGGAGAGGCAGCTAATGTAGTTAGCAAGGCTTAATGAGAGTCAGTGCTGTTGGCCAGCACAGTTAGAGGGGCCACTGGGCCCTGTTTGGGTCAGGGCAGAACCCACTCTTATCAACCAGCTGCCTGGAAAACTGGGTGAGAATCTATCCTTTGGTTTCAGGTTAAATTAAAAAAAAGCTGCAATTCAGCTTTGTATGTAGAGCTTTCCATTAAGCTCCAAGAAAAGCTAACCTAGCTGGGATCTCCCCCATGCAAGCAAAGCCCTGAATGGTGCCATGGGCGGTACTAGGACACGAGGACTACACTGCGAAGGTTTCTAAATTATCATTGGGTTTGATTCATATACATTGAATATTTTTATGCTTAGAAGACTCTTGAGCTCTGTGGCAGCAAATGTAGTAATAAAACTGTATAAAACGTGTATCATCCTCCTTCCTTCTTCATGATGAAGACACTGTCCATCATATTTGAGAAGTCATCGCAGTCTGGTGAAGTTCCCACTGACTGGAGAAAGTAAACATCATCCTTATATTTAAAAAGAACAAAAAGGAAAAATGGAGGAATTAGAGGCCAGTCAGTCTCACCTCTGTGCCCAGCAAGATTGTGGAGCAGATCCTTCTGGAAACTATGCTAAGGCACATGGAAAATAAGGAGGTGACTGATGACAACCAACATGGCTTCACTAATGGCAAATCATGCCTGAAAAATTTGGTGTCCTTCTATGATGCGGATATAGCGTTGGTGTACAATGGAAGAATCATAGAATCATAGAATAGTTTGGGTCGGAAGGGGCCTCAAAGCTCATCTAGTTCCACCCCTCCTGCCACGGGGAGGGACAGTCTCAGCAAGTTTGCCAATGACACCAAGCTGTATTTACAAATATGTAAAGGGTGGGTGTCAGGATGATGGAGCTAGGTTTTTTTTAGTGATATCCAGTGGTAGGACAAGGGGCAATGGGTGTAAACTGGAGCATAGGAGGTTCCACGTTAACATCAGGAAGAACTTCTTTACTGTGAGAGTGACAGAGCACTGGAACAGGTTGCCCAGGGAGGTTGTGGAGTCTCCTACGTTGGAGATATTCAAGGTCCGCCTGGACAAGTTCCTGTGTGATGTACTCTAGGTTACCCTGCTCTTGCAGGGGGGCTGGACTAGATGATCTTTCGAGGTCCCTTCCAACCCTTGGGATTCTGTGATTCTGTGTGGTTCTGTTGATACACTGGAGGGAAGGAATGCCATCCAGAGGGACCTTGACATGCTTGTGAGGTGGGCTGATGCCATCATGAAGTTTAACCATGCCAAGTGCAAGGTCCTACACCTGGGTCAGAGCAATCCCAGGCACAGCTACAGGTTGGGCAGAGAAATTCAGATTAGCCCTGCGGAGAAGGACTTGGGGGTGTTGGTCAATGAGCTCAACATGAGCCATGAGTGTGCTCTTGCAGCCCAGAAAGCCAACTGTATCCTGGGCTGTATCAAAAGAGGTTTACCTGTAATGTAGCTGTTGTTTCTCAAATCTCTGACAACCGTTTTTGTAACAAGCTATAAATTTGTATTTTTTGTTCATCACTAACCCTTATTTGCAGCAAAAACCAAATCAATTCCATTTACACTGACTGTCTACACCAGAAGGTGATAAAGTACACGATGAAGAAGCAGAATATGTATTTTTTTTAATTTATATTCAAGGTGGTTTTAAATTAGCTGTTTCAAACCACATTGCTTAAAACTTGTTTGTGAGAGCCAATGGCACCTCCGAGCAATCATGCCTCTTGCCCTGGTGCCTAAATCCATAATGTTGCTTCTTGAGACAAAGTCTTCAGCATCCATGCTGACCTGAGGTGTTCCTTATGCATATCTGTGTTTGCCCTGTTTCTGTGCATGGCACTGCAGTCCTTTGGCTCCTTGGTGCACTTTGTCACAGTGAACTGAACTAAGGAATTGATCTGGCTTAAAGAAACATCTGCCAAACCCCTCCTCCCTCCTCTTTTTTTAAAGCTGGATCAATTTCCCAGTCTAGTCCTGGTGCTAATAAAGCTGATGGGAAGAAAATCTGGGGTGAAAAGATGAGTCAGTAAGGCAAATCTCATCCTTCTGCTGTGGACTCTGTCTTAAGAGACTGCACAGCCTGAGCCATGTAGCATCAGGCACCACACTGGGAAAGGTCACCCCAAACCTTTCAGCTTAGTTGAGTCTCTGTTTCAGCACAAGTGAGCTCCCGGAGGGATGTCAGACAGTAGCAGAGAAGATGCAGTGGGTGCCAAGGAAAGAATGAAGGAACTGTTGAAAAAAGAGCTGCTTTAGATGAGAATAAAGTGGGAACAGCCTAAACAGCTGCCTTTTTAGTACATGCACCCATATGCTGAAAAAAGTGCATGAGATACAGGGAAGGGTGATCAATGCAGACTGTTGTACTGCCAGGCACAACGTTACAGGCATGTCACTTGATGGGGTTAAGACTTAGTTTTTTTGCTTCAACCAACTGTAATTTTATATATATGCATATGTATTAATGTGGGGCAAGCCAGATGCGGCCACAACCACCCTTTTCACATGCTCTTTGCCAAGAAATCTACCTTGAACTGCACATGAAGCCTTGCCTCTAGGAATCCTCTCTGTACAGGCAAGCCATGACTCAAAACCATCAGCAGATGCCATTGTTATTCCCCCAGATGCTTGTCTGCATCCCAAGGGTATAGAAAAGCTACTCACTTGTTGTCTCTCCCTATCCATCCCCACCCCTGTTTTTTAATAGGTCAACACAGAAGCATGTTTGCTTCCTTGTCATTTTTGGACTTAAATATATTATTTTGGGTTTAAAATTTTCTAATTAACCAGTGGGACACACTGGGAGAGCTTTGCAAAGTACAATGCACAGCTAAACTGAATGATGACCTTTGAGCTTAGGCACATGAATTTGGAGACCCAGCATTGCCATTTGCAAGTTTGCTTTTTTCTTTACTCCATATGTTCAGGCTTTAAGCACTTTCAGTAAATAAGATTTCTTGTACAAGCTCAGATGTTTCTCTATGCACAGGTATAATTGAGATACTCATTATTGGGATAAACTCCTAGAAAGAGAGTGGGAAGGGAGAGGAGATCATTCCTCCTTAGCAAAGAGGGCATCATTCAAGTCAGGCAGAGAAACTGAATGCTTCTAATTAATAGGAGGAATTAATCCTGCTCATAGAAACTACCAAAATACAGCTCAGGGCTTTATCACATCCTTGGTGATTTGGACTCTTCTGAATTTTGTCGGAGTCTGGTTTAGTCATCCATGGCTCTTTGGTGATTTTCTACTCTTTGAAAATGCTCATTTCAAATCACTTTGGCTGCTATGATTATCCTGGACATAATTTCTTTTTGTAGACATCTCCACAGTGGTTCTGGTCAGTGGAAACACCTGAAGCAAGAGAGGGAACAGCAACCTGGGCAAGAGCTGTCAGTTATTGCTCTTTGATCTGAGCAGAGAGGCAAACCTTCTGGAAATACATCAAGGCCTCACATGGTAGAGAAACCTCCAAGTCTCTGTAGGATTGCAGATCCTCCAGTCTGCCACCTGAACAGCTGCAGAGGTAAAGCTTGTCACCGCAGGCAAGAGTGGTCCCAAAGCCCCACCTGCACGGCACACAGCCAGCTCCTGAGCCTGCTGCTTCAGAGGTGGGCTTGGGAGAGCCCCCAGGTCTGCCCCCGTGTGTGGCTGAGGGTCTGTACATGTTACCATGCTACACAAAGAAACAGATTGTGAATATATATTTTTATGTAGGGGCATCTGGAGAATATGACACGCAGGGGACCGATCACATCGTGAGTTTCTTATATTACCTTGGCCGCAATATTATGTGAGAGAGGCAGAGTGTCCTCACATTTTTATTGTAATTAAACAGTATTGTGCTTTTAATCTGCACAGTTCCTTCCTCAGCATTGTTTGATACAAAGAGATGATAAGAGACTGGCTATTGTGAGTTATTAAATGTCGTATTATTTACTCACCATATGCCTCAGAGCCAGAGCAGTAAGCAAGGCTGCTTTATCCAAGGTATCCATCCCTGCACACACAATTAAAGGTTCATATTTGATCTCTCTTTGCCTCATGAGGTCTCACTTCAGTTTGGACTTACTGCTTACTGTCCCCTTTGCCCCTGTCCCCAGCTCCCTCTGTGTTTGAAGGATCCTGGAAAAAAGAAGAGGTTTGTTCTGCCTTCTGCATTACCTCTTGCATTTGTATGGAGTGGATGCTGTGGTCTGTTTTTAATTTCCAGTATTCTATAGTGCTTTTGAGTCCAAGGTGCTAAATATAGACCTAACCCATAATAGCCAGCCTTTTTCTCATTTCTGCCTTACAATGTTATTTTCTGCTTTTATCGTTTAAGCCTAATGGATTTACATTATTAGGAGCTCTCCAGTATGTACAACGTGGTTATGAACAAGATGAGGGACTCTGAAGTTTCCAGGAACATTTGTCTGAATAAAACCATCAAAATAGAGACTTTTTGCTGGCTCTGCAGGAAGAGGGCTGGTGCAGTGCCGGACAGCACCTTCTCTCTCCCCTTCCTACTGCAAACCTGTGTATGCCCTCTGGGCAGGGTGAACACTGCCTAGAAAAATGACACTCTGGAGAAAAATCAGCAGACAGCATGAAAAGCTCTGGCTCAGGCATCTCCTGTTGGCAGACTCCTACCAAAATTATTTCTGGATAAGCCAGTACCTCTGCAGTCAGAGCAACTATTCCTCTTTCTTCCTATTCCTAACACAGTCATGCCCAAAAAATAGAAGTCAGGAAAATGTTTGGGGAAACTATTAAGGAGTATGAAAGGGAAAGAGTATCCAGACAAATATATGGAGCCGTTTGAGACAAATATGAAATCATGTGCAATAAACAGCTTGGATTTATAAGGGCTAAAGCAAGCCAAGCACAAGTGATGTTTTTTTTGGGACAGAACAGCCCAAGCCAGCCAAGGAGAGGAATGTGGTGAATATAAAGGACCAGGCCCACAGGAGACACAAGGACTACTTGACACAATTTTAGAGTGATATCTGTGCTTTACCAAGCCTAATTGATACCAGTGGCCCAAGCCAGTAGCTGGTGAGGAGTGGGATATTCAGGAGCCTTGGTCGTGTCACTTCATCTCTAAGTATCTTTGTTCCTGGCTATACAAGAGGGATATGAGGGAGGTCCTCTGTGATCAGGGCTTGAGATTGTTGATTCCTTGTTGAGCTTCATTGGGGTTAGGGTGTCTTTGTGCAAGGGTCCAAGCAGCACATCTGAAGACCCACTGCAAGGTATGGACATTGACAACTGGCCTCCATAGAAGAAATAGAGGTTGGGCTCTACATGAAACACTGCCCTGGGCACAGTGAAGTGAACTGCCCTTTACTTGAAAAAGCTCACCATATTTACCTTGAATATTGAAGTGCTATCCAAAAAGGGGCTGAGAAGCATGGTAGTGTGCAACAGAAGTTAATGTTTGAATATTTCTTGTTTTCAGGTGCCTCTCAAGGGTAATATGTAATGGTTTTGTGAAAGGCAGGTCCCCAGTACTACCGCTGGTCAAGGTCCTTCCTTCCAGTGGTTCACTTTGCATTACTGACAGTTCACCTCAGGTCTGCTTTGGAAAGAACAAGCTAGTTTTCTCTGAAACTTCAGGTATATGAGGATTGTTCACTCTAGGCATTGCTCCCAGGAGGCACTAAGGATGATACACCAAACCTGGCTGCCCTACAAACCCTTCCAGCACTAACCTGGCACTCTGTGCATCTTGGAATATGACATTATGTCCATAAGCCATGCTCAACTATGGCAGAGGGAGGCTGCAAAGAAGCTATCTGGCTTACTTGCACCCTGCTGCTGGAAACATTGATGCTCATGGCGCTGTCCAGAAGACCAGAGGAGAAATCTGCTGCTACTGGAACTCACAGTGGCTCCATAGGTCTAGGTTGCTGCCAGCAGAACAGACAGCCCATGAACAGTGCAGGGCTAACTACTATACCATCCAGAGAGTGGACTGTGCAAAACAGGATCAAGCTGGCCTCAGCTGCATCCTGGCAAAAGAAAAAATGTACACAGAACATGTATTGACTGTGAATGTGCTGATGACCATGTACCTCAGTGGGTGGGGAAGCTGATATGACAAGTCCAGTTAGGCTTAATTTTTTCTAGCAAGAAGTGCCAGAGCACACTGATGCACATGGCCAAAAGTGCTGTAATCTGGTGAAAAGGGGTTCTTCTACATTGCACCAGACTGTCCTAGAACCATTTAGTCCTGTCTTTCTGTGTCCTGCTTCTACAGTTTTGTGCTGTTCATACTATGGCAAAAATTAATCACATGTATTCGGAGAACGATAATTTGAAATGCATTTGGAGCAGTGCAGGGGCTGTCAGTTAACAAAAGAAAACAAAACAAACAGAAAAAGAAGGAAAATAAAAAGGCAGAAGGTGGGGTGAGAACATGGGCAAGAAACTAAAATGATATGAAGTTCTATGGGTACCTGTGTACAGCAGCTGGAGCCAGACTATGTCCTCCAGACCAATACTCCAGACTAGTATCTAGAGCCCACAGGGGCGAACATACCTAAAGGAACGTCCCCTACAGAGTGGGGACCAAGTGTTGTGTCAATCACAGGTCTTCTGTGAGCCCTCTGCTCAGTCAGGGTAGCCTCAAACCAGGTGGAAGCTGCATGAGCATTTGTAAACTGAAAATGGTCAGGATACGAGCCTGAGCAGTGTCCCATGTTTATTCATACCACAAATTATGGACATAGTCCTTAATACCTTTTTGGCCTGGTCCAGCTTGCACTCTTCCAGGCAGTGCATAACAGGCTTAGCAGATGGTTAATGCACTCCCAACACTGGTCTGGGCTTTAAAGAGCTCAACCTGAGAAACATTTGAATCTGTTTTGTATCATCCCAACCACTAAAACCTTACTGACAAAGCCCTAAATAAGATCATCTTTTAGCTCTTCTTGCCTTGCCCTCCTCCTGGCTAATAATGCCTCTTTTGAGGCCAGCTATGAATTATCTGCCAGAGAGAAGTCCTTAAAATCTGTATGCTGAAGTAGCCAGCCTTATGTTCTCCATTAGGCAGGATTTATTCCTCCCATGTCCAACATTACACCAGCAGAAGTTGGATTAGACTTGTATTTCTCAGCTAAACAATGACTAAAGGAAGCATGATAGCCATCTACAAGTATTTGATGGGTGTAAACTCCAGTAAGGAAGAGGAATTGTTTAGTGTGGTTACAGGACTTTTATGGCCAAGAGCGATTAGATTAAATTGAACAAAGCAAAGCATAAACTGAATACCCTTCGTAATACCTAGCAGGCTGCAAGGGCAGCTCCCAAGGGATGCGGCAGGAGCAGTGATGTCTGGGTCAGCTGAAACATCATTGCAGGGAGCAGAGCAGTATTTACATTATTGACTGCGGAAAGCAGGCCCACAAACAGCATGTCTGCTCTCCCCACGACACCCACAGCCACCTTGCCTGGCACCTCCATGCGTGCACACCCAGCCCAATATGGAGGTAAAAAGGGTGTCAGGGTGGTTCAACCCCTGCCTGCACCTGACTTTTCCCCTTAGTCTGGTGGTGTAACACATTATCCTAAACAATACATTTTCCTGCTGCAGACAGTGGTTCTGATCTCTGGACTGTTAAGGGAGAAGTTATGCTTATACTTTCTGTAATGAGCCACGAGTAAGCTTTCTTTAGTACTTCAGAAGGCTGGGTCTTGAGGCCCAGTTATCTTAAGCTTGCTACTAACATTGGGTTATCACATACCTACAGTGATACCATCAGCATTCCCTTCAGGTTACACCTTTGATTGCTGTCAGGTTGTGATATGGGAGAGGGACTTTTTCAAGGGCATGTAGTGATAGGACAAGGATCAATGGCTTTAAACTGACAGAGGAGAAATTTAAATTAGACATTAGGAAAAAATTCTTCACTATGAGGGTGTTGAGGCACTGGCACAGCTTGCTCAGAGAAACTGTGGCTGCCCCATCCCTGGCAGTGCTCAAGGCCAGGCTGGATGTGGCTTGGAACAACCTGGTCTAGTGGAAGGTGTCCCTGCCTGTGGCAGGGGGGTTGGAACTGGGTGGGCTTTAAGGTCCCTTCCAAGCCAAACTATTCTGTGACTGTGTGATTCTGTGATGACTGACTCTGTACCAGAAGGGAAACAGGGAGTGCATGGTTCCTCTGAAAATACACTGGTGGCCCCTTATTCACTGAAGAGAAAAATGAGCTCACTCCCTCACATGGGTGAAGCAGCATGTCCCATAATCCCAGCTACACCTATGTAAACCTACTTGCCATTTTCATCCAAAAACCAGAGTGTGCAATCCCATCTGACAGGGGTTTCTGATGGAGAACATGAGCTGACCTGAGCACTGAGAACAGGTATCAGTGGCTCAAGCATTGCTGTGTCTTTCAAAATCCTGTGGTCTCTCAGAAAAAAGGAAATAAGGGGATATGTGCTGTTTGATGAGTCAGTATGTGTTCCCCTGGCATTCATGTTTCTCTGCCTAATTACACAGACACAGTAGCAAAGATATTCGATAAGCAGGTAAGGTTTGTTATGGATGTCCCAGTCGTCTAGGAGACAAGAGCTTTATTTACCTGACAGGACTTGTAGGCAAGGGTAGGACAAGACATACCCTGTTTTCAAAACAGCATATTGCTTCCAAATTGCAGGTTCTGTTCTGAAACATGGCTTATCTCCTTCTTTAATTGGTGTGGTTGTTGGCGTATCATTAAATCCCGCTTAGCACAAGTGTGAGAAGCCTGCTGTTAAAGGCTGTCAGCAGAAAGGCAATAAGCATCCTCTCATGGTGCTTTCAAAGAAGGTCATGATCTGTTCATAAAAGGTCAGGAAGGGAGGTTTGAATTCAAAAGCCCTAAAAAGCAGACCAGACTGGAGTCTTCAGTAGAGCATCATCTCAAGGTTTCTTTTACTTTTCAGATGTTTTGTGTACCACTTGCTTCTGTCTCTCTTCTATTTTTCCTCAGGAGCAATTTGTCTATTTTTGCATTTACTGAGACTCCTCTTTATATAGAGGCAGAGCTAATAGACGTCTGTGTATGTGGGATAGCCTAGCAGTTTTATCACTGCCTCCCCTGTGTGTCCACCACATAAATGCTAACACTACCTGGCTAGGTGTGAACATTATGCTTCAGAGCAGGCATGGCACTATTGCAGAGTCCCTGTAGCATTTATACATTCTCCCTCCCAACCTGGCTGACTGCAAATGGCTCAGCTAATAACATACTTTTTGGTTTTTAATCATGGGCACAGAATACCGTTCTTGGTGGCTTCATTAAAAATGGCATGCTAGTAAGGATGCCATTTTACACAGGATATTTTCCAATGCTAGCCCAGAATTTTCCTCATGTAAAGGCTGGCACATGGTCATGCTTTTGATGATGTTTAGAAAAAATAATTCTCCTTCCCAGGTACCTGCTGTCTTTTCAGATCTGAATATTCAGATTATTACAATCAGTGGGTGTTCCTAAAGCCCCCATGTTAAACCTGTGCTACAAGGAGCTACAACTCTTGCAGCCTAGGCTGGCCTAGAAACTAAGGGTGTTTAGCTCTGCATGAAAGCCTATTCTACTGGGATTTTCAGCCTTGGCTTTGCAAACTCAAGAGATTCAGAGTTCATGAATTGGATTTGAAGAACAGGTGAGTACCAACCTGAGCAACTCTAAGCACTGACCCCATTGGAGAAGGCTCAAGTGTACTTCAAAAGCCATTGAAGCTTTAAAAAGTCTCTTTAACAATAGCACTCTATTTAAAATTTAAGTTATTGTGCCCTCCTTCCTGTGTTTTGTGGGGTACAACCCTAGGAATCCAACATATCCTAACACATGACCTCTGAGAGAGTAGACAGCTGTAGGGTCTTCAGTGTCAGTCTTTATGTGTTATGGATAGTGTCCACAGTATTGACAGCAGCTTGACTATCCTCTGTAAATCATGGTGTTTTTTTCAAAGGCACTCATTGCAGGTTGCTCCATGCATAAGCTTCTCCTCAGACTGACTCACAGGAGTTCCTTCTCTCTTTCTTGCTGTTGTGCCCTCATATAGAAAATCAGCCAAAGAGGTAGCTTTGCTGGACAGAAAGTCCCAACAGGTGTTTTTAGCATTTAATTAGACTTTCATTTCAAGAGTACATAATCTATAATGTATCTGGGGGCATGTCTACCAGAATTGCCACCTGGCCATTTCCCAGTTATGGAGCACACCTTATAGCAGTCACCTGAGAATCCCCAGTTTCTGCAGTATAGCTTTGTTGGCCTGACGTCAGGGCAGCTCTCTGCCTGTGCTAATAAACCTAACTACAGGCCAGGATTTATGAGTTCAGGCCCTGTCACAGAGTCACAGAAATCCTTCCTATCCAGATGCAAATTAGTAACGCTGGTTGCATCTCATCTGTGCCAACTCAGGTGTCTGCACAGAGCTCCTGTGAAGTGGACATAGCATATCTAGGAGTTCTTTATGCCTGAATCCACCTTGCAGTCCTTGAAGGAGGAAAGTACCTTGTTCCCATTTTAAAAGAGAGAAGAAGGTCAGGTTCAAAAATTCCCCCCAAAGTGCATCCACGAAACCCTAGGCAGCATGACAACACCTAAGCCAAACCAACTCCCCTCCTTGCTTTAAACACTATTTATTTGGTTTACCCAATGATGCAACCTGCGTGAGTCATCCCAGGCACTCCTCTTTTCCCAGGGCAGGGACTCCCCTGCTATCACACAGCCACTCCCCAGCTTGGTTGCTGTCTCTCAGCAGCTCTGTGAGCCTTGCCTTCTCACCCAGAGAGCAGTTAGCATGTCAGGGAGGCATCAGCCCCAAATTCAGACTGTGGTGCTTAGGGATAGAGACATGTTCCTGAATGGTGGTGGACCAGAAGCTTGTTTCCTCCCCATGGGGTGCAGAGCTCAAAGGTGACAGGTAGACTATGAGTCACCTCTTCATTCTGGCCAATGAAGGCTTCATGCATCCTATCCTATCCTGGAGTACTGTGTCCAGCTCAGGAGCACTGGATCTGTTGGAGAGAGTCCAAAGGAGTGCCACAAAAATGATCAGAGGGCAAGAGCATCTCTCCCATGGAAATAGGTTGAGACAGTTGGGCTTGCTCAGCCTGAAGAAGGCTCAGGGGAGAACTTATTGTGGCTTTTCAGTGCTCAAAAGGGACCTATAAGAAAGACAGGGAGAGACTTTTTAGCAGGGACTGTTGTGATAATATTAGGGGTAATGATTTTAAACTAAAAGAGGGGAGATTCAGGCTGGATGTGAGGAAAGTATTCTTTACAATGAAGGTGGTGAAACACTGGCACATGTTGCTGAGAGAGGTGGTGGATGCACCATCCCTGGAGACACTCAAGGCCAGGCTAGATGTGGTTCTGGGCAACCTGATCTAGTTGAAGATGTCCATGCTCATTGCAGAGGGATTGAACCAGATGATCTTTGAAGGTCTCTTCCAACCCAAACCGTTCCATATTCTATGATTTGGCTTTGCTCTTCTCTGCATCAGGAATTGTAAGCAGTCATGCTGCACGGTGACTAACCCCACCACTGGTTTTCTTTACGTGGCTGTTTTGATGCCTCAGTACAAGAGAGACACCTGTAAAGCAGAGGAGATTCAGAGAACCACAATAATAAAAAGCAAAATGCTGTTGGAAATATCTGTAAGGCAGCAATTTAGAGCCCAGATATTAGTGTGCTGGGACAGATCTCAAGTGAAACAAAAAGAAATTAACTTGTTAAATATCTCTGAAGCAGGCATGTAAAAAGTATTATTGTCTGTATATAGATAGCCTGTGTAAACAGCCTTTTCCACTTGGGGTATGTCTTTTGTAATTATGTATTATTTGCAAGAAGGAATCAGAGCATGAGGAGTGAATATGTTTCAAATATGTTCAAACCCTGATCAGGCAAAGGCTGTGATTTTAGCTCATTTCAGGGAGAGGAGAACAAGCCCATTCATTCTGTTTATTCTCTTTGAGCTCTTTGCAACAATTGTACTTTTCACTGGAAGTGACTCACCTGGCAAAGAAGATAAGAAACCCAGAAGAACAAAAATATAGTGCTGGAAACTATCCTCTGAATTTGAGGATTACAGTCCCTCTGAAACCGTAATCATATTCAGACCCTTCCAGGCTTCCCTAATCACCGAGAGGAAGAACTATCATTCTTCTCTAAATGTGGTGTCAGCATTTGTTAGGAGCAACCAGCACGAAATTATCTGCAAACCTTCTCATGACCTATAAACCTGCAATTTGATATGCCTCACCCAATTTTTATTCTGTAACAAGTGATTTTTTTCATAGATCGTTATAGTGGAGACTCTTTAATCTACCAGGCAACATGTAATAGATCTCATGGCTGGAGGCTGTAGGTAGCTATGTTTCAGCTAGCAATAAGGTGCACATCTTAACAGTGACTAATTAAGCACTGAAACAGCTCCTGAGGGAATATGATGAATTCTCCACTTCTTGAAGTCTCTGAACTTTGTCTTTCTAAGCCTCATGCTACACCTGAAATACAAACTGTGGTCTTCGTACAGCAATTACAGGGAGGGGCAGTGTTATGGGATATCTTAGTGTCGATGAGAAGACATTTTCCACATCAAAACTCCCATTTTTTCTTTCTTTTTTTTCTTTTAATGCACATAATTAAATTAATTCTTTCTTCCAGTGTCAACCAGTCTACTTCAGCAGAAATCAAGAGGCCACCGCCAACTTATACCAGCAAATAAAGCCAAGCTTTTGAAAACATGTATCAGCTACATTTGCAGATGCCTACTGGGGTGCAGAGTAGCATTTTCAGTCACACTGCCGCCTGTTCCTTATTTTTTTTTTGCAATGGCTTTCTTTCACTGTCAATCCTTTCATCTCAGGAACAATACACTGCTATTGAAATGTTTAATGAGTCACTTCTAAATATCCCACAGGAACAACAGGACATTTATCTCATGCTGCAGAGCTGTAATTTAAAAATAACTATCTTAAAAAAAAGAAAAGCAACAACTCAAACCCTCCCAACTATTTTCTCCTTCCTACTTTACAGAAGACTTTCTCTCTGCCTTTTCTTCTTCATTTCTCATTCACTCTTCACCAGCAGGGTTACGCTGAGGTAGCTATGAGGACGCCCAGGCTGAGACTCTCTGTTTGCATTCTTCAGTCAATTTGGGTTGGCTCCTGTTCCCTTGTGTGGGCTTGGCAATGTGAAAAAGTGACCTTGTGGCAAACTTGGGTGTGACCTTATAAAACAGCAACAGCTCCCAGCATGACTGCTGGGTGTCCTACTCATACTCCATGGAAAATGTGAGGCAGCTTATTCCATGTCCACCAACAAACTCTTTTACGTTTATCTTAGGGTGGGAATGTGAGTCTACAGAGTTATCACAGCATGGCTAATGCACAGAGTTGCCACATCCTGGCCATCCTGCTGGGAGCTCTTCTTGCTTTGCTGATGGTGTTATGCTGGAACCAGATTGTTGCCATACACCTTGGTGCTTCTGTGACTGCAGGACCACAGCAGCACCATGCATTTCTGCTGCTGCCATGGCTGTCTGACTTCCTTGCTCTACCTGCTCCTTCAGTCCTGAAGAGGCAAAAGGAGCTTGGAGCTGCTCTTCCAAATTTTATCATAACCTGATGCTGATGCTACTCAAAACATGTGAGAAGTAGTTAAGAAAGTAACTGTTGGGCGCTGCAGCTCTTCGCACCATGAGCACAGCTATCAGAAGAGTGATGGTGTGTGGATACAAACACCTCAGTTTTGGGATCAAAATAAAGCGCTGTTTTCCTAAGGATGACATTCAGTGCAAGGATGTTGAAACCTCAGTCAGAGGTTCTTGCAAGTGTCCTGACACACCAAGGAAAATTACAGAGCCTGCAGCACTGAATGTGAGCCAGACTCAGCTCTGCGTGACTCTGGGTGCTCCTCTGAACTGGGAGATACTTTCATTACTTGGGTCTGCCTGCACAAGGGGTGGACCCAAAACAGCAGAAAGCAGTAGCCTACATTGACAGTTAATTGTGGGCCCAAGCCTCCTTGCAAGATTGGATTCACCTTCTGTTTGCACCACCAACAGCTAAGCCACTCCAGCCTGAGCCCTACAGCTCTGCAGTGGTGGCACTGGCTTTTCAACACACTCTGCTCAGGTCAGGTGAGGCTGGCCTTATGTCTTTGGTGAGACCTTCCAAGCTTGGAAAGCTAGGTTGGGGTGAGGGAGGAAGACATATATTTCTGACAAATCAGGATAGTTGAGGACCTACCATGTTAGGCTGTATTCAGGACTAATAACCGCGCTGTCTGGTTTTATTTGTTATCAGTAAGAAACTTTACTTTTCATCTGCTATATGAGGTGTTAAGTGTAATATATACACATTTGCCTTACTAGTGCTGAAATAGTTATGTTATTGGGGTTTTTCATTCAGGCTCTGGTGCTCCTGACAGCCTGTGGTTGTCACACAAATGCCAGAGCAGGCTGCCCCACATCAATATTCCACACAAAGAGTTGCTTTGACCTGCTCCTTCCCACTCCCCAATGCACCCACATGCACTGCTTCACTCCTCGTTGGAGCACAGGAATGGAGACAGAACAGCTGTGAAATACACCTGCCCTCCGTCTGCAGCACTGCTTGATTACATGCCTTTAACTTGGCAATATAGAGTAGTTATGCTGTAATATAAATACATTTCTCTCCCCTACCCACGGCTCTGGATCAATCAGCAGCTTGAAACAGCAGGAGGGAAATGAAGTAGTAACGTAGGGTGAAAAATAAAGAGTTGAGAGTGTGATCAGCCAACTAAACACCACTAGGACATACTGTCCCACTCAGTGGGCCTACAGCTGCCTTGGGCTGTGACCAAATCTATTAATAGGCCACGCAGAGCCTTTTGTAGTCCTAAGAGCAATGCTCTTCAGATGTTTGAGCTCTTGTTCCTACTCTGTAAGTTCAATAACTCCATTGTGGTGCCTTGTTACAGTAGCTGACTCATCAGAAATGATGAAAAGTCTTACTCTAGTCTCCTCAGACTAGAAGACAGAAATCCTGCTCTTCATTTCTAGAATGAAGAGACTATAAGAAAGAAATAATGCAGAGACTGTAAACTCAGCCCTAATGTGGACAGGAGGTTGCCCCTAGAGTATCTGTCTTGCCCAGGCTTGGTGACAGACACGAGGGGAAAGGACTGGGGTGGAAGGAACATGGTTTGGTTTGCTGTTTCTGTAGAACAGGACCTGCTGCATCCCAGGCCCAGGGGACCAGGCTCTTACATACTTGTAGCTGGGATTGAGTGTGCTCCAGACCCTGTGGACTGTCACACTCACCATGTCATCCCACAAATTGGCTGTCGTTTTAGGATCATATACCTCCTGCAGCATGCACACCTACACAAGAAACCATACCCTTAGACCCTGTCTATAACTCTATAGTGACAAGGAGACACGTCTAAAGTACAAGTTATTTCACTTTAAAGACATTTAAACTTAAGGAAGATGATTTCTACCTCTCACCCAAGAGACACAGTATAGGGGAACAGGACAGATCAGATGTTTAGCAGGTTTAGAGAAGCTAACCTTGTACATCAGGACACTAGGGACTCGTTACTCTGTGAAGACATCCATCACACCCTTGAGCTGCTCCAGTCCCTTTCCCCTGCTGGTCTGTGACTGGAGTCAAAAGTGAGTGCTGCAGCTCTGTGATTAATTCTCATCTTCCCCATGACTGAGGAGGGGACTTGAGGTCCCAGGGGTCAGTGGTTGTTTACTGCAGGACACAGCCCCGGAGGACTGGAGTCTGGTGAATGTCTGCAGTGCTGTCTGAAACTCAGGGGTGAAACCGTGCTTGGTGGGAAAGAGCAGCAGCTCTGCGGGAGAGAAATGCTCAAGGGAGAGGGTGTACCCAGAGAACAGCGATGGAAGCATGTGTGAGGCAGCAGCTGCGGAAACAGGCAGCAGGGAGGTGGTAAGTGCTTGGGAACGAACACTGGAAACGAGAAAAGTCAAAACATGGTGATGGAAGGAGGGGTGAAATGAGGGCTGTCAGTGGAAACGGCCAGGGGACAGTCAGTTCTGCATGGGGACAGGGACACTGTGGTTAGCACTGTCGGGGTGCTTCAGCCGCCACAGACACTGCAGGTTGGGAAAGCCTGAGTGCAGCCACCAGGGTTTGGTGGGGCAGGTCTCCAACTCAGAGCGGGGCTGCCACCTCAGCCACTGTGGGCTTGTCTGTGCAAATGTAGTTATTTAATTGAATCACCTAAACCAGGAGCTGAGTCATCCTGGAGGAGCACAGGTAAGCTTTTCACACCTTGCAAGGTCTCCTCTCAGCCCACCAGCAGTGGCAGGGCAGGCTGGTTGGGGCACTGCACTGTAGGCTTGTCAGCCCTGCCTGAGGCTCCTTCCGGCAGTCAATGGAGCAGCCAGGGGAGCAGCCTACCTACAGTGATGCAGCCCATCAAAGAGCAGAGCCACCTTCCCAAGGTGCATGTTCCCTTCCTCTGACTGCAGCAAGAGCCTAAAGCAAAGACAGCTTTTCATTTAGGGATCTCAACAAAAAGGTCAAAGTTTGAGATGATGAATCTGGATATCCATTTAGATACAGGGTATATACAGCAAAGTTAGCATTGTGTAGCAGAGTGAGAGTACGTGAGTCATCTTGGAGATCACCAGAGCTGACGCTATGGTTTTCTGCGCAGTAAGCACCACTTCTTGCGTAATTCAAAATGTGTATGACATGGGAGCCTGTGTGTTGACTCCGTGGATTGCGCATTTCAGTTGTCTGGAACGTCTAGCTCTTGGTATTAGTTTTAAGATAAAGCTGGTGTGAAGTAGTGGATGACAAAATATCCCTGGAAAACAGTCAAGCTCTTAAACAAGCACTGAGAAGCACATGTTAGAAATTCCTTCAAGTGTATTAATTCTACATTATAGTTTAGAGATAAGCAGATTTTCCAGGAACCCAAATAAACCAGCATCCAGGGTCTTACTCATAAGGTGTATCTGAAAGAAAGTCAGCAATATTTAACATTTGTATACTATTCACCAGCTTCTTCATTGGTGAAAAGCTTGATAATTTCTGTTTCCAGCACTAGACATACTATTTTGGCACATTCTGTTGAGTTCTTCTGATAAATCCAACACAGGTATAATCTAGACATTTTGGACTACAAAAATATTTCTGAAGGCAGCAGCAAGGCTGCCTAACACCAAGTCAAAATGGGACTTCAAGGGAAGCTTTTTGTCCTGTCCCCTCCTCTCCTTGCAGCTGACAATACCAGCAAACAGCACATTCCCAGTATAGTGGTCTCTTTCTGGTCTGTCCCCTGTGTTTCCTCACACAGATGAGTTCTTAAGGCAGAAGGGCAAAGCCTGCATCATGCAGCAGCCAGGGAACCTGTGCCTTTCCCAGCCAAAGCACTGCAACAGCCCTTCATCCACATGAACAGGAGCCTCTGTCCCACTAAGTGACCTGTGAAGGGTCTTTCAGACCCAATAGGTGATGCAGATGGATGTGCATGGCCCAAAAACATGCTTCCTCCTGCCACATGACCTAATACAGTGGTGGATACCGCAGCTTCATTCTAGAAGCTAGCAGCGCAGGGAGACTAGAAGTACTTAAACCTACATGTGTGATCAATGACATGTGTGACAGTAGGTGGGAGAGAACATAATGAAGTAAGCAGCAAGCCTAGAAATACAATGGAAAAAATATGGGGAGTGGAGTGTGGTGGAGGATTTCAGTTTGTCACGTTTCACCTGTGTACCACATTCTCCTCATTCCTTTTCTTCACTTATTAATTGCTGGGATAATGCAAGTGAAAAAGAACATCCAGACCCATCCAGTCTGGTTTGCAGGACACATAGGCACTGTATTTTTTAAATAAAACAACTGTAACAGCTTTAATGCAGAGAGCATCACAGGAAAATGTTTTATGTTGTGGATTCAGTTTCCTATCGGGACCTGTATTAATGATGCCTGTGTCCAATTGTTAGTGAATTCTTCTTCCAATGAATGCTTTGTTTAAATCTATATTGAAAACTTATTTTTACAATGGCTTTCTTCTGTTTAATAGGATTTGACATGTCTGCTCTGGTGTAGCATGCAAGTTGTTTATATAAAGCCTTGAAATACATTTCTGAATGGTGCTATATAAATGCTTCATGCACAGAATTTTACTATTTTATTGTGCAACTATAGAAGGCTTCCTGTTCTATGCCATAATACAATTTGTTATTTTTCCAGCACACACATTAGCCTGCATTCAACTTCTGCACAAGGTAAAAGAGCTCAAATTAAATTTACAAGCACACCTGAGCAAAGCTAGTTAGCTCTGGCCAGATCATGTTTCCATGATTAAATAATGCTGGCTATTATAACACATTGCAAGAAAATGGAGCTATAAATCCCTGTCTCAGTTTATTTCAGATGCTTCATTGTACCATAGAAACTCTGCTGTACTTTCTAGTAAGCGATAGGTTAAACATGGGACTGGGTCACCCTGAGCAGATGTGTTAGATGCTAACTCTGAGAAGATAAGAGTAACAATGCTGCTCTCCCATGAGTTTTCCCCTCAAGGACCTTCCCATGCTACACAAACATTAATAAATCCATCTTCACTGCATCCCACCACAGAGTTTATTAACTAAGGAAATTGGTTCCCAGAAAGATTTAGCAGTTTGCTCAAGGCCAGCAAGTAGGTCCACAGCAAGGAGAAAGAGCTGGGGGATTGTGCCGGAGACCATCTTTTATTGCTGTTTAATGTTTAACATTAACTTTTAACACAGTGTGCTGAAGGCACGACAGCACTAGGCGTTCACATTGTCAGAAGTGGATGGACGCTGGTTTTGGAGAATAAAAGACAACATGCCTCCCGTGAAGCAAGTCCTTGCTAAGCATGTTGGTCACCTTGGGGTCCCACTGGGGTAGTAGGTCCCTTTGGGGGTGAGGGACCATCTCTTGCCTGCTTGTGGGGCTGCTTTGGGATAGGGATGAGAGGCTTGTGGCTCCACTGCTATCGTCTCTGGGTCTCTCAGGGGTCTAGGAGGAGCTGCTGGGATCCATGTGTGCCCAACTTAAAGAGCAGAGGCATCTGCTCTCTTAGAGAGGTGCTTTTCCCCCAGTCATCCAGGTCACACTGCAGCTTGCAGATAGCTTTCCTTTTGGTGGAAACAGGGGTGACAGGGCTATAGCAGTTGTTGATGTATACCCAGCGCTGAGCTGTCTACAAGACATGGCCAGGACATATGTCTGGGGACACCAAGGCAGCTCAACCCTGTCTCAAGTTCAAGGTTTTTACAGGTAGCTCTGACAGTTTTGCATTTTAGTAAGATTTCTTATTTTCCAGTCATTTACACTTTTGCCAGGATTTGACCATTGGAGTAAATTTTTCCAATCCAGGTGTTTGCCTCAGGCTGAATTATCTCAGATGGGGGTTGGGGGAGGAGTAGAATTTCATTTAGAGCTGTTTCTCATGACCAAGACTTAGGCTGACGGAAAAGGCTATCTAGAAAATGTCATGACTTACCCTTTGAAACTCTCCAGCGCTATGTGGGTGAAAAGATAGTTGTGTAAGTGAAAGGAAAACAGAGCAGACAAGGAACTGGGCTCTATGGGGACAACTCAGGTTGATATCTATTGTGGGGAGAGGGGTGGAGGACCTGGATGGGGTGAACCAGCACAGGCAGTCTACCATGACTAAAACTGGGAGGATGAGCTCAAAACCCACAGGTTTTATAGAATGGGATGGAATTGCTGAGATTGGCAAAAGTTTACAGTGGGGCATTTCCTAAGAGGTGAGGCAGAAGTGGGTTAGGACAAGTCCTGCACCCAAGAGAAGACACTAGTCCACAGCCTGGACTGGGTCTGTTCCTGCATTTCCCAGTACATTGCTGCCAGTGTTTTTGTGTGAAACCACTGCTGACAGCATGTTTCCTCTCTCACGTACTGTTAGAGCAAGCTCTCACTCTACAGGTGTGGTCCCTTAGCTGCCTCGGCAAATCTTAACACCATGATGTTTAGCCTACTGATAAGTCATGTGGATGTCATGCAACCTTACTTAACTCCCTTTAATTTTGTTTTTAATTGCACTTGGGGTTTCTTCATGTATCCAAAATCCTTTAGTCTCATGCTGTGCTCCTAAAGGACATGTCTCAGCAAGCAAGCACCTATTCAATACATTATTTTCCAGTGTATTCCTGGTTTACACTATGCTCTTTGAATCCTGGAATATACTTTCCTTATGGGACTTTCTATGGTGCTCACAACTGCAGTACAGGAGTTCCCCAAGTATTAGTTGCTTCATTTTAGCAAAACTTCTTTGTGATGAGATATCGAGATATTGTCATTTGGCAAACGGGCAGCTAAGTCAGCACTGCAGCTGCCCAGTTTAAATCCACTGGGACTTGATTTTTCAGAGCGCTTACTGCAGGGTATGATGCTGTGAATTACCAAAGCATCGCTCTCCCTGACTCAGCTGAGGCTGAGAGCTCAGCCCTTCTGCAAACCAAACCACTGCGCTTGGAATTCAGGCACCTAGAAAGTAAAAAAGACACAATTAGAGCTCGTCTATGAAAAGCTTGGCTGAACAATGTTTCCAAGCCCTCTGGAACAAAGGTGGGGGATAGGATCCAAGGATATAATTTTGTACTTTCTCTTCCCTGCAGTCCCATTCCTCATTTACTTCTAGCTTTTGTAATAACATAAAGTAGAGATGCTGCCATAGCCACAGAGGAGGTCTAATTTACGTACTGAAGGAAGGAGCCATGTGAAAAAACTGTCTGATCAGACAGTACAAACCATGTATGTATAAGACATGTATGCATGGGAGATGAATTAAGGTAGCAAAAGTAATTTTAAATTAACATTTTCTAACATTTGTGTGCTTGTTCAGCCAAGATTATTTGTTTTCCTTCAAAGTGGGCCCTGATTTGTTTTGGAATAAAGTGTACTTACTCTACTTCTGTGTAGGAAATAACCAGTTCTGCCTTTCTTACAAAGTATTTTTTCAAGTGGTAGGGTGCCCTTCTCTTGACATTCCTCATCAAGTTGTGTTCAGTGTTTGAAGATGATAAATGTGCATCAAGCTCAGCATTTCTACCACCACCTACCTGCTTTGGCTCTTGTTTCATTAGAATTTCAGCAATGTGCTGGTTCATGGCAGATAACCTCCTCTCCCTCTCTGGAGTGCCTGTGAGTGTGTGTGTAGGGGGTGAGTAAACGGGTGCATTTCTCATCTCCTCAGCATTTATTACATTCCTCTTTCTCTACCTCCTCTGCAGCCATAAATCAGTGCTACTTGTTATTGTCTATTCCTTGGGCAGTGTTTCAGGGGCAGGATCAGGCTTTTCTGACTATAATATTGTAGGTTTTACCAAAAGCTAAAATAGAAGCAAAAAGCTAAAGTAAATCAAAGACTTAATCTCGCAGATTCTGAGACGAAGGACCCTACTGTGGTCATAATAACTACATTACCCGTCAAGACAGGCATGCTTTGCCCCATGCAGGCTGCAGTTACCAGCCCCAGCCCTATGCTACCTGCACAGGTACGAGTGTGGAGTGTGTCAGTGGGGTGATGTTTCTGCTTCCATTACAGGAAGGAAAATTTAGGGTTTCTGGTGCTCCTGGGTTTCCTGCCTGCAGGCATCCTCAGGGCTGGGATGCTGGATGCGCCTTTCCTGTACATGTACTGAGATGGGTGTACACTCTTTACCCTTCTGCAGAGGGTTAATAGTAAGTGAAGCCCTAAAGATATGTTGTGGATGGAGTAAAATACAGCCTGATTATTGTTTACTCTGACAAGAGTAGAGAAACATACACTGGTGCTTGTGCAGAAACTGTAGATGTGGTGCTTAGGGACATGGCTTAGGGATGGACTTGGCAGTGCTAAGTTAACAGTTAGACTTGATGATCTTAAAGGTCCTTTCCAACATAAATGATTCTGTGATTCTCTGATTCTAAATAAAGAGCAACATCACAGTGGGTCTGTGGCTTGTAGCAACTCCCTGGAGTAACTCTGCCCAGAAGGCCTCTGCCTTCTTGTTTGTTGCCTGCTTTCTAATCACAACAGACTGTTTTCCTTCACCCAGGCTTCCTGATTTTATACAGGAAAAAAAGGCCTTCCCACATACCTGGCCCAACAAGAAGGGATTAGATGTTCCTGCTCTCCACTAACAACACCTTAAAGAGATGTGCTGGAGAAATAGTGAGAGAACAAAGTGGTGCCAGTGGAGGAGAGGGTGAGAATGCAAATGGGAGCCTTCGGGAACAGAGGTTCTTTGCTGATCCAAGCCCAGAAGCACAAAAAAATTGTATAAAATACCTGGCACATGTGCTTAGGCATCCAGGACCAAATTAAACAGGCAGGTTTAAAGCTGGGGTTGCATCTGGGTTTTTTTCATCCTTAACTCCTTCCAGTGTTATCTAGGGTAACTCATCTGGGAACCTTCACACTGAAGTTACTGAAGGATGTTTGCAGGCAGATTCTCAGAGTCTGAAGTGCAATAAAAGCCCCCCTGACATATTAGCATGTTTTTCTTGTGGCTTTGTAGACACATCTTATGTTTTCTTTCTGCAGTGGCAAAAGGGGGAGAGTTGGGGGGTCCCCCCAAGCAAGAAATGTACTTTATCAACTCAGTTTGCCAGCAACAGCACTGGTAAAAGCATGCACACACATGCACCTCTTTCTCTATGTCTTCCCTAAACCTTCCCTAGCTTTTTTTATTAAAATGGCTGCCTCGAGCTACTGATGAACACGAGCCTGTAACATGAGATGTGCAGGGTATAAAAAAACCCACTAACTTTTATACAAGCTTGGATTCCTTCTCCTGCTCTGATTTTCACTGTTTGCTATTGGAAGGCTTTTCCTGATCCCTACCCTTGTTTTCAAGGGGACATACATAGGTCATACTGCATTTTTCTGGCCCTGCAGGGAAGATGATGCGCTTGCATCAGGCTGCATTTGAGTACAGCCCTCTCTGCCATGTTGCTGACTGCGAGGTCAAACACACAGCTCATGCAGTGGAGATGCAAGCCTTACACGCAGAGATGATCTATCTTTGATACGGCTTTTTTGAGGCTCCAAAATATGTGTGTTGGCAAGCAGATAAAAAAGTATTACATGCAGAAAGGGGAAGGATTTTTTAATCTGTTTGCTCACTTGCTCTCCTTTCCTAAAAATAGGAAAGTTTTTTAGGAAAGTTGACTTGTGTGCATGGACTTGTGTTGTGATAGACATCAGATGGGTTTACAAATACAGCACAGCCTTTGAGGGAGAGCTCTGATTTAAGAGCTCTCCTTGCTCCATGGCATGGCAGATGGGGGTCAGAAAGGGACAACCTGGTACTGAAATGGGGGAGAGTAACTTGGGAACAACTGGCATCAGCTTTGGGTTTTGAGGAAGCTGTGGCCACCACTGAGAAGGTGAGGTCCTTTTAACGCAGCTCTGACCTCTTCTGGCTGCTGCATCTGGGGCTTTCCAGGTGTCCACATCCCTGAAATTCACCTGGTTTTGGGAGCTGGTGGTTTCTCTTACCCCCAAGTACTGCACTGTAACTCAGAACCACTGAGATAAGTGACTGTTTAAGGCAGAGTGAATTGTCCATAGCCTTGCTGTCTTTCCACATCTTATTTTTCCACAACTCTCTCACTTGCTGATTACAATTGCCTTTTAATTGCTCATACAATTTCAATTACAAGTAAGCTCTACAGTAGCTGCCAAAAGTATCTGTTAAATTCTCCCTTTTATTTTTCTTTTTAATTATTAATTGAGTTTAAATATTTTCACAACTGTGATTGCCATAGTCCTGACAGAGAGGTGAGTTCAGTCAACAAATGAACTTACTCTGCATACTGTCTGCTTACTCTGGGCACAAGCTCACCAGTTTGCTCTGTAGAGATTGTTATTTAGATCTGGTAATGCTGACCAAACATCCTTAATGTGGACAAAAGGATTTCATGGTTTATGCAGTCAAATGCTGTAGGGATATCCAGCAGTGTGAAAGCAGGCAACAGCCAAGAGCAAATCATTCATCACTGTCACTAGTGCTGTTTCTGTTTTACATGCCAGCTAGATGCTGAACTGGAAGAAGTCCAGGATCTTTGCAGGGTTCAGATGGAGACAGGATCAGCCCTTCTCAAGGGCTTTTATCATGTTCAAGGAGGGTGAGATCAGATAATGGGTTACAGTGAGAGAATTTGCTTCCATAAAGCAACAATATAATCGTAATAATAAGCTTTAGGTGGAGTTTAAATATCTGTTCTGGAAGAAAGCATGACTGATCTCATGTGAGGTTGCTTTGACTTCTTTTTCTTTTCCTGGACAGAATAGAAAGGGACAATTGAAATTGAGAGTCTCATCGGAGGCTCTCCCATACTTCTGTTGTGTAGAATAGTTGAACTGGGAGGCAGAGAGTATTGACTTATTGGTCATTGAGGAGCCTGTATGGAACCTTCTTTCTTGAAATGTCATATGGATGAAGGTAGTTTTCTCCAAGGAGCAGGCTGACAGCAATGGGTAATAGAGATGTTCAAGGATGACAAGACTATCCATGGCTCACAATAAGGCAGCATTAAGAAATTCTGTGACTAAACCTATGTGGATGGCTTTCAGAATTAATAGATTTAGAATAAGATATATGACTGTGGGTATGTTTTAAATCATCAGGAACCTGGGTTTAGAGTACTTGTTTTAATCTTGTTTTGCTTTTTTTTTGTTTGTTTTCTTTAAGGAGTATATATACTCATTGTTTAGTAAATACTAAATTACATTTCTTAAATAGGGCATGACTCTTTTAAGCTACATTTTGTTCTTTTTGTAAATGTTAACCAGAAGCATAAGAGTTACTAGAGGATACAGAGCATGGGAGGCTCCTGATTTAAACAGTTATGTAGCATGTGTTTATTTGGTAATGTAACTTTAATAATTTTTATTAGAGCAGGAATTTTTATTATTCACTTTGTGTCAGATTTTATTCCCACAGAAACTAGAATTAAATGAAAAGTAAAAAGGACAGAATTCCTAAAATACATTAATTTTAAAAGGATGCACTTGTGAAAAAGAGGCAATTGAGCTGATCTGGTTGTCTGAGTTTTCAAGATTTTAAAATGATGAATACGACTCATCCTTTCACCCCAGAGACTAGAAGAGGGAAACAAGTTCTCCTGGTTCTCCAGCTCTTAAATATACTCTCAGCTGGAAGTGAATAAGATATTGAACTGAACTTCATCCATCTGTCAAATACCCATGGTCAGTATCTGGTCTGCATATTAACTGTGCAATGAGCCTGAGCTGGCTTAGTGCAGTGTGGTTTATCAGTTTGGGTACAGTGATATGTGAAGACAGCATTAGGATTTTAAGGTCAGGGAGTGTTTGGGAGGCATATAGTTGTGTTTGAACAGTGCTGAGCCTAAGCTAATAAACTCTTTGGGGCCCGGCCTGGCTTTCTACAGAGATGCCCAAGTGTGCCATACTCTCCAGGATGTGCTCTCTTCTGGAGGACACATTCTGGTAGCATCTTTCACTGTCATCATTGTTATCATTATTATTATTGTGATCCAGAACTTCCTCATTGCAGTACACAGATAACATGGAGGACACCCAAGCTGAACAAACAAAGCAAACGGTTTTGCTTCAAAGGCCGGTTGAGTACACCCATAGATTCTGCTTAGTCACTGACTTTGACAAATGCAGTGAGTGTTCTTCGCCTTACCTCAAAACTTAGTAACTGAAGTTAGAATGCTTAGTACGAAAAAAATATTCTTTCACTATAACTCAAATTGTTCGATTAAATGTAGCACAGTTAGGCTGCAACTTTAGATAGGCTCATATTTTTAAATAAACCAAACTCCAATTTAAAGGAAAAAATATTTCTACTTGCATTATTTTCCTTTTTTTTTTTTCCCCAAGCAGGATCTGCATTTGCAGGAATTCCTAAAGATATGCTTTTCCATTCCTGTGTTTTTCTATTTTTATGTTTTTATGTTTTTCTATTTCTATGTTTTCTATAACATCTGTCCATGTTTTGTGCAACTGACGACTTTTATTCTCTGGCTTCTTTGGTTTTAGGTTAGTATGAAAATCATGGAATTCCAATGGTGGGATCTATATAGAGACTAGGAAAAATAAAAGGAGTAATAAGAAATTTCAGTACCAGACCTTTCCATGCTTACCCCTTAAAAGGCTGTGTGTTCATCACTAGAATCCATTTCTTTTTCAGTAATGATCCTTCCCTGGAGCGAATGTCTATCTGACCTGTCTCTCTCCTTCCTTCCCTTCAGTGGCTAGAAGATTTGGGGATGGTCAGAAATACTGCAAGCGCCAATGACTCCAGCTTCCCTCAGGAAATGGAAACAAAAGCAAACCTATTCAAACATTCTAAACTCTCTTTAAAGTCTTGCAGAAGTAGTGGAAGGTTTGAGATAAAGTTTCTTAACCTGTCTGAATCAGGACTGTCTTCCTTGACATAAGTCAGAAAAGGAAAAATTCAGCCTTCTGCTAATTTGGGTAGGACTTCAATGATAATTTGACTGGAGAGATTAAAATGGTACAAATGAAATAACAGAAACTAAAACTAATGGAGCTGTAAAAGGGATTGCATTGTGCAGGGCCCCTACATATGGTTCAAATTTGGTACTTCCTCTGTATCTGACAGAGTTCTTCCAGCAAGAATACATCTGAGGAACCGCTACTGCACCCACCATGAAAGAATGGAGAAGAAAACCTCATCCTGTGGGGTCTGTTCACCATTCTTTCTCCCATGGTGACTTTTCATGGTTTTATTTGTGCTTTCAGTTAAACACAGGTCTGAGTTTGCTCTCATAAGCAGATTTGTCTATCACTCATGGTACGAGCCTCAAGGCCAGCACTGGCAGGCCACCTTGTTTGGATACTTGTTGAGATTATATACTCCATGAGGTCGGTTAAGTCGCTCACACGTTACCAAGAGCCATCTGAGATGCCATGAGAAAGCTGAGGTACCCAGGCTGGCCTGACAGATATGGCAGAACACCTATAGGAGGCACATGTCCACATGGAGAGGCAACTGGAGGCCAACCATACAATTGCAAGGTAACTCCAATGTCCAGTGAGTTGGAAACAGTAGCGTACACTTGGTGTCTGCAGGTTAGCCTGGTGTGTAAGCATCCAACGTAGTCAACTGAAATCTCAATCAGTGCAGTCAGCAGTGACTGAAGAGCTATTCTGGGAACCAAATACTGAGGTACAACTCAGTTGCTTAAACATAGGTATCAATTTTCTTTTGAGATATCCTCCTATATTTCAAATATTCACACAGGACTGGCAGATATGATTTGACCTTATAGGAGATTAATAGTCTCCAGAAGGAACAGCTAGGCACCAGGTAGGTTAGAAAGCCAACCAGCACCTGTTTTGCAAACAAATCTAAAGACGGGCACATGCTCTGTGAACTGAACAACAGTTGATTCAGGTTTAAAACCAGCCCAACTGCTAACACCTCAAACTTGGCTCTTCCTGTGTTAGCTACAATGAGGTTTCAGAGCATGACATGAATGAAAAGCGTGTGAGTCTTAACGCTTGTGAGTTAACGCATTGCCAAGTTCATTCTTCACTGTGTAGACAGAAGCTACAATTCCCAATTAGCCTATGCCATCCATTGACCAATAGGCTGGCCTTGCAAGATCTCTGAGTAAGCAGTGTGTATCATGTGAACACAAACATGGCAGGAACTGAGCCAGGTACAAACCTCACTGAAACGGTAAATTTGTGTCTAGGTATTAATCTGCCTTTAAATTCAATATTTCCATTGGACATAATTATTACCATTGGCATAAACAGTGGGCTATCCCCCTTGCTCAAGCCTGCAATAAGTCTGACTTTTTCATGTCTGCTCTTAATTGTTGCCAGGGTTCCCTGTAGTAGCATAAGCCTGTTTAATATTACATGGTATGAGAAAATTAAATGATCAATATCAGGTTAAGAGCACTTACTTGTTCTTTCTTTGCTTTTGTAATTGCTGGTGTGACAGGGAAATAATTACTATGCTGAGTTTATTGCTGTTCTCATTGTCCTCTGTTGGTGATTTTGTTCAGCTATGGACATGTCTGATTTAAATTGTCTATAATATTGTTGTCTTGGAAGGAAATAGAAAGGAAAGGGGAAGGGAAAGGAAGTAGGAGAAATTAAAGGCTGATCTAAGATTAACATAATGTTTACTCTGGCTCTTGGCAAGGTTTTTTTGTAAAAGGAGACTCCCAAAGCAAAAATCATCTAAAGTGGACTTGTTTAAAGTGACACTGTCAACATAAATGTCACACTTCGGGATTTTTTTTTACTCCATGTTGTTATAAGTAGCACCCAAACCAATTATATCCCACTAATGTGACTGGAACACCTCAGATTATTACAGCTGACAGATTACAGGAAAAGTACTTCTCTGTATTTTTGGCTTGTTTCTATTGCAGTTGATAGCACTCTGTCCATGACCACCAACTCATACGCACGAAAAGGGCCATGTAAATTGGAGCCATGCCCAAATTTTCTGTAGTTTCTTATTGGTGTGAAAGAATCAACAGCTGATTTTTTTATTTTTTCAATTTCATCACTTCCCTGTCTGTGCATTAGGGCTCTTTCCTGCTGTTTATATAGCTTTTTGATAGAGTAAGAGGAGAGAAAAAGGAACATCATCAATGGGTTTAGAAACAAGATTTTTAAAACTAGCAGGGAAGTAGAAAAACAGAAATCCCCATCAGTCCTCTGCAGAGAGTAGGTACCCTCATGGTCCTTGCTTTTAGCCACACAGGGACAAGCCAGTCCCTAACGAAAATGTGCCAACTCCGTCCAGAAGCTGGTGGGAGTGAGCTGATAAAGAGATCTCTCTAACTGAGATACTTACAAGTCACCGGTGTCAGCATTAAGACATCCTGGGAGGAGAGAAACATAACTGGTTACTCATTGCCTTTGTTTAGCTGCCTTTGGAGGTTTCGAGGGACCTGAATACAAAGATACTGTGGCATATGCCAACTGTTGACTCTATCAAATAATAAAGCAATCCCAGTGGGTATTAAGAAGCATGGAATCATTCTAATGAGTCTGGCAAAATCTCATTAGGATGAACAGCAGGTGATGACAAAATATTTGCTCTGTATGCAAATGAGTTGTTTCCTTCTCCATCTACACATGGTTGCATGAGTGCTCAGAATAGGAGCTGTTAGATAATTACTTGCTGGAGTAAAGCACTGCATCAGGTGGTTGTATTTCAAATGCATCAGTGTCAAAAATGGGAAACATGCTGGAAAAGAGCTGTGCTTTTAAGGTGAGAGCCCTCCCCTATCACCAAACTCTCAGCCTCCTTCCTGCGCAACAGTTTTGCTGGGCATCCAGGCAATCCAGCTGTCTTTCTCTTCTAAGCAAGGGCATATGGGCTGCAGGTTGTCAAAACTTCTCCAAGAGCTGTGAGCATAGAAAGCATGATGGAAGGTGGAGGGGGGTGGGAGGTGTGCTGTGTAATGAAAACAAGACAAAACATGGCAGTTCCTGTTGTCAGAGGCAGGTTACCTGCACAGACCTGCATCTGATCTGTCCTTCTAGTTCAAAACAACTCAAAACTACTAATCAAACAGGAAATATCCAGCTGCGAGCTCAGATACTGCTGTTTGTATAGTAAATCACTGCTTTGCCCCCTTCTGCTGCCTGAACATCAGGCTGTGTAACCCCTGATCTTGTTCAGATCCTGAAGGTGTTTCTGGCATAGCATGTTTCATTCTCTCCAGTGTATCATTAATAATGCTTCATGCTTTTGTTTTTAATCATCTTGGTATTTATTTATTGCTGCAGTCCTGTTCCTACTCCTCATACATGTCAGAGGCAAAATTCTTGTATGGAACAGATTAAAGTCCCCAAGAGCCCCATTCTTCTGTGTGTGCTAGGGGAGAGGAGGGCAGGGGAGTCGAGTCAAAGGACATTCCAGATTAAATAACCCACACCAGGCAAACACAAGTGTTCCTGCAGATCTTCTCTTCAGCGCCTGGCAGTCAAATACCTCCACTATACTTTCCCCATATAATTGTGGTCTGCTCTCAAAAAAGGAGTCAGGAATGCATTTGAAGCCTCCCTTCTAAAAACACCCCTAGGATCCCCAGGGCCATACAAAACTGCCAACTCTGAAAGGCAAAGGACTATGTGTATGAGGACCCTGTGCTCTCATCATGTTCATTGGCTTTTATCTGGAGACAGTTTGCTACAGGCTCTCCATCAGAGGGTAAGGTTAGTAAGCTGATTATGAGAGAGAGCTGTTCTTTTTCTTGCGAATGTCCAACACAGATGGGCTGAAGCAATACTACCAAGCACAAATTTCCTCCCTCACCATCCAGCAACCTGCAGCCCAAATCTTATGGGTGTCGAGGAAAGGGTATCAGTCCCCTAAATTGTTCCTTCCACAAAGGGAAAAAAATAATATCATTAGATGCAACTTTGTTTTCCAAGCATGTTAAAATGAGTTATTATTTTCATAATAGTGATTATTTTAAATTATTAATAATGCTATTAAATGCTAATAATATTAGGGGCTTTTTAGTCTGTAGATCTTTATCAGAAGTGCTTTTCATTGAAGCACTTTGCCAGGTAATGAATGTCAATATCATCATTTGTTTCTTCATAAGTCTGGAAAGTCTTGAAAGGTCACCAAATAGGTCAGGAAGACAACTGAGAAGCCATGCCTAGTTCTCCTGATTCCCAGATCAACACCTTCTGAGTACAGGGGCACTGTGACTCACTTCATCACTGCTGTAGACTGGGACATACAGAGCTGCAAAAGCTCCTTCTGTGGCTGGAGGTTTTTAAGAATAAGCTGGACAAATATCACCTGGGGTAGCATGGGGTGTGTTTGACTTTCTGAGCACAAGGACTAGCAACATAACCTCTTGAGATCCAGACCTCTAGCCTAGGACTTGATGACTGATGTATCCTACATGGTATGCATCTTAAATTTAATAATTGTGTTAAATTGACATCTGTAGTCTAAGTGCTGCCAAAATGACAGTGGGCCAGGAATTACAGCAAGCATTAAAATGCAGGGTCGGCAGGGTTTGCAGGGCAGCGAGGCTTGTTCTCATGGGTGGGTCACACACGCCAAGGTAGCATGTTCCAGCTCAAACCGACAGCATCACATGGGGCCTGCAGCCTTCTGGTTCTGCTTAGCAGGTCTTGCTGACCAGCAAAAAGCAATGGAAATCCCAGGCTCTCAAAAAAAGCGGTAGCTCTTAATTTTAGGTGTTTTTTCCTTTTTTTTTTTTCTACTCAACTAACCAAGTGACCTGAGTGCTTGTTTAGTGAGACTGATTGCAATAAGAAAACTGTGGACAGCAACGGCAGTGACTCATTTGAAGCTAGAAATGTCATTTGATCTTAGTGGTGGCCAGTATCTGCTGACCAATGGTCATGTACATGGTGATCACAGATACATGTTGCACTGAAAAAAGCCCTGTGGACCTCTCCCAAATGCAGGATGGATAAGAATGCACCAGGTTTGGTTCCCTCTACCCAAAACAGCCCTCCACCACTCCAGACAGCCTTTGTGTCTTCACACTTATGTTCTAACAGCAAACATCCAGACATGCAGTGTATGTTTGTAGGCATTCTGTAAAGGTATCACTTAGGTGAACTGAGGCACAGCCATCAGGGTGTCTCACAGACTTCCTACTGAAACAGACAACAAGCACAAACAGGCATTTCTCTCAAGATCACAGGAAGGCCACATGAGCTTCAGGGTTGATACAAAACCAAGCAGTACAGACAGGAGAGCACAAGCCCTAAGCACTATGGGCAAGAGTTAGTATATGCTGCTTGGCATTGATAACAGTCCTTGCCTTCTCTTTTTTAGTTCTGTAGTGTGATGGAGACTATGAGGACATCTTACTCATGCAGAGGCATCTAGTGCTATCTGAGATACCAAAACATGACCTGTATGGCTTTCATTTATTCCTTCCAAAGGGAAAAGTTGCACATAAGACCTCTGTAGTATCTGGCAGGCTGCAGAGATTTTTTGGGTACCTTAGAGATATGAAATGGCACTAGAAATCCGTGTTTAAAGAACAAGACCCCCTAGAAGTCTGTGCTGCAAGGTGGTCCAGTTGCTCAAGCTCTCATTTGAGTTTTTGCAGCCTGAACTGAGCTCTATGCTTTTGTTGCTGAGTGAGTTTGCAGTTAACAGCAACAAACACATATCCCCTGCAGTCTCAGAGGTGTCTGTAGAGCAGGCCTACCCTGAACAAGTGATAAATACCTCTGGCTAATGTTGTTGCTCCTCTAGGGCAATAGTAGTACTGCTCACCTGTGAAGTCCTTTGAGACTTATTGTTAACACACTGGTCAAATTAAAAAGAGACTGTAGGTAGGCATTCCTCTGTCCTGAGTTTGGAAAGAATAGAGAGGTCCTATGCATTCATATGTCTTTCTGCTCATAAGAAGTATTTTTGTTAAAGCTGGGAGAGGAGAGAACTACTCTTTAATTTCCTTATCCTCAGCCTCTCACCTCTAAGGTCCTAAAGCACCTCACTTTTCTGTTCCTTTTCCTCCAGTCCCAGCCACAGCCTGCAGCTTCTTGGCCTGCTGTTCTCATCCCTATCTGCCCTTTCCAACGTGTCTTCAGCTCATGTCTCAGAGTTTGTTACATTCTACTTTTGCTGTACTACCCCCTCCCAAAACCCTGTAACTTTGTTCTTCCATTCAATTCCTACTATTTCTGTCTACCCCCTCCAACTGTGACTGTCCCATACCGTCAAAGTTAGACTCTTCATATGTTCTGCAGCTCCCTGACATCCATCCCTCTATCTCCACATTGCACCTATCCTTGAAGGACACCACTGTTTCTCTCCCCTAGACAAGTGTCACTTTTCCCCTTTACCTGGTTTTCCTAGGGAAAGAAATCTACCTGGCCAGGTCTACTGCAAAAGAGAACATGTCTGGGTAAAAAGGGGTGACCTTAATCTAGAATTGAGGATCATGGAATCACAGAGTAGTTTGGGCTGGTAGGGACCTTAAAGATCGTTTAATTCTAATCCACTTGCCACAGGAAGAGACACCTTCCACTAGACCAGGTTGCTTCAAGCCCTATCCAACCTGGCTTGCACACTGTCAGGGATGGGGCAGTCACAGCTTCTCTGGACACCCTGTGCCAGTGCCACAATACCCTCATAAGGAAAAATATTTTTCTTAATACGTAATCTAAATCTACCCTCTTTCAGCTTAAAGCCAGTTAGTGCTATATCAAGATTTAGTTGTCATTGTGTGTTTAGATAAGCTCTAGGATATCTGGATTGTGCTGGAGCATCTCCACAGTCACCTTTCTGAGAACAAATTGCACTGTTGTCACTCACCTGGTGTCTTTTGGTAGCAAACTGTAGGTCACCAGCCGCTTCAGAGTAGGCAAGAAAAAGATCTTTATAAGAGAACAGCAGCTGAAGGGATGAACACAAGAACTGGGTTTTTTAACCTTTTTTTTTTCTGTCAGCTCTCAGTGTTATGCTGAGTTTGCTCTTGAAATTCCTGACTGACAAATGTCCTTTCACTTTTACTTTAAGTAGCTCAGAAGGCAGATCATTCTTCTTTCCTGTTTTTCTCCTTTCTCTTCCTCTTTGCATAATAAATCAAAGTGGTAACCACTGGCTTACGTAAGTATTTTTGTGGACTCTGGGACCAAGATTCATACTGTCTTTCAGCCTGTGCTGAGGCACTTAAGTCAGTAGTCTAATTGCCTTTAGATGCCCCCACTAATCATTGGAAGAGGACAAGTACTTTTGGGAGCTCTGGGAGCACTTTACCTTGGGCTGAAACACCCTTTAGATGTGTGGATATCACTCTTCTCCCAGAACCAAATCTACCTGAGGCCAAACATACAAGATGCATTTTGCTTCATGGTGTTTGTCCCCCACCCAAGATCTTTCTCCTCAGCAGGTCCAGAACTCTCAATGAGGCTGGACCTCATGTGCCTTCACACCCTATAAACATCAGTACTTTCTGGCACATCCACTTTGCAGAAGCTTGGGATTTTTGGAGGCAGCTGTGTATCTGTTACCAGGGACAAATGAAGAAAATTCAGGGACCTGGAGGCAGTGCTACCCTGCCAAGGTGGTCATGTGCACAAGGTTTTTGCCCCAAGCTGTGCATGCCCACTCCTCCCTTAGGACAAACTTTGCTGGGCAGCCATTGGACACCATTTACTTCTTCCTGGACAATAAAGCATCAGAGACACCTTTGAAGCTGTTGACTTCAATATAACTTAATGAAAATTTGAGGCTCCACCTTGATGTGGAGTTAAAAGGTTCCTGCTTGAGCTGAGGGAATATTTGACGGTTATTTTTTTACCCACAAATTTTTCACTGTCTCCAGAGAAGACATAAAATTAGTTTGCTGTGTACTTGGTAAGCTTATGCAATCACACAATTCTTAGCAAATTTGGGAACAATAGCTACTTACCAGGTTGTGCCCTGTAGGGGAACAGTATAACACCAGATCTCATAGAATTTAAACTTATGCAAACTTCAGCAAGATTTTTCTTCCATTAATTATAGAAGAACAAAGCATCTACTCTTTCATATTAAAAAAATCACCTCTTCCTGGAATCTCAGGTCTAAGGTGTTTTTTACTGTGAAAAAAATCTTCATGGTAATGATAGCAGAATATCAGATTACTGACTCTGTATAACAGTGCTCTGTTTGGCTTCTGTCTACTTCTTAACAACATTCAGTGAAAAACTGAATGCCTTCCAGAGACACCTTTAATTCACAAGTTGAGAATGTTTATGCCTCTCAAGTGGTCAAATTAAATTGTATCAAATGAACTGCATGGGCTTGACGTAGGTTCTAATGCCCTGCTTAAATTGTTGTGTGTTCATGAAACAATTAAAGCTGAATAAACATTGCCAAAAGAATTTCAGAGAGGATCAGTTCAAATGTTTAACTCAACTAATTTCTGCCAAGGCTGGTTTCCATGGGCATTCATTTGATCTGGCAGAAATGCTCTTTCCTTAAGCATTTAACAAAAGTCTGTTTGTAAGAGTTGTATTTTGTTCTATCAGGGAGAGTAAACAATGATTTTGTCTCCCGTGATCACTTAGAACTGAACAGCTCCTTATCACAACTCTTGGCTGGAAGGTGCCCAGCAGCCAAGCTAGGAACTGCACACTGATTAGGACATGGTGATTAGCATGTAGGTACTCAAGAAGGCATTGAGTTAGTTACTTACGGTAAATTATTTGGCTGGGTCTTAAATACAGTAATTTTGTATGCATCAACTGTTTTTACACACCACAATAGCCTAAGCTCAAACACCTCAACTTTAGACTTTACAAACTGGGCATGGCTGGAGTCATGGCATTTCTAAATGAACCCTTTGGCATTATATCTGGTTTTGAGGTCAACAAGGATAAGACAGTCTTCCGAGCTGGTCTGATAAACTGATTCATCTCTCTACACAAACCACATCTTACTCTAAAGTTTTCAGGAAAGCCTTGAGGATATGAGGTAAGAGTATGGGAGAATTTAAATGAAGAGGGGAAGGACAGGCTGTGGTGAGGTTATCCAATCCCTTCAGAGTAAACAGCCTATACTCACTGAAAATATAAACCTGCGATACAATATTAAAGTATATCAAGCTTAGAATATTTTGTTTAATCCTTCTTCAAATATGAATACTTTTGCCTAGGGCGTGCTATCAGATACTATCAATGAATGCAGCTAGTAATCAGTATCTCAAGCTGCCTAGAGAGGTGCTCTGTCCCAGATTTGGCTATGATCACCAGAGGAACTCAGCTGGAAACTTCTTTCATTACCTGGCATCAAAGGTGCTCATACAGAAGGTCTCCAGTTCTGGCATTTGCTCATCACTTTTGCCTGTAAGATCTTAGGAGCCTAAACCAGTGGCCTTCCAATGGTGGGCATGAGCTCTAGGTAAAGCCCAATAATTTATTAACATTTGATCCTTTCAGCCATGGAACAGAACAGATCTCTTCTTCATGCTTTTGATCAGGGAATAGCTTAAGGTTGGCTAGGTCAAACTACATGGCCTCTACCTGGACTACTGTGGTCATGGGATAATGCTGTAACTTCTATGGCACTACTTAGGGATGTTATTATCTTCATCTATTTAATAGTGTCTGTGTTTTAACAGATATTGCCTGTACATGTCTGGAGGGACACCTGCTAAGCATAAACAGCAAATATTGATCCTCCTGTCTCTTCCCTGAGCACACCTGCCAGACCATCACTAGTCATCAGCCGTGAGATCTGATACTCTTCTTTGGCATCAAACTTAAATATCACAGAAGGAAACTACTCCAACTGGTGATCTTTGCACTGTACTTAACAACATAGGGAAGTAATCATGGCTAATTGTTATGGCTGTAATTTCAAACCTGACAGCTGGCAGAGAGTCAGAGGTCTCAGTCACATTTGCTGAATGTCTCCCTAATATATTCCACCAGATAGTTTATGGCAGCACCCTCCAAAGCCTTGCCCTTTGACTACTTGCATTTCTCCAGTACTCAGGTAGTTGCTGCCAAAGCTGTTCTCCTCTAGGGCAGTTATTTTCACAGTGTAATATCTTGGAAGCCCAGCTGGCAAATGTTGCCTTCACGCAAGCTGGATTAGATCTACGTAGAGAAGGGCTGACAGTGTAAAGATTTTAGGAGCATCTAGAGTCAGTGAATAAACACTGGCTATAAAGAAAAAGCAGGTGCCATCTGCTCCCACTCAAATAACTCCTGTTGACTTCAATGGGAGTGTGATGATTTTCACAGCCAGTGTATTTGATTTGGAAATACTTTCTTTAGTATTAACAATGACTCAATATGACGACCCCCAGAAGTCTAAGGGGGTTAAGAGAACTAAACACTGATGAGGGATCATGGATACATTCCCATGAAAGTCAGCAGAGTAGATCAGTTGGCATTTAAGAACTGTTTGCATATCCCAGCAGTAGGTGCCTGAGCTAAGATGAGGGAAGTAGAATTTTCTAAATGGTTTTGGTGCTATGGAATCAGTTGTTTTCATCACAGTATCCAGTGTGGAGAAAGTACTACCAAATCAATTACTTCTAACAGAAACCCATGTGGCAGGGGGTGTGAATAAACAGTTGTGCCTCTCCTTTCCAAAAGTGTTCTCCGTGGGAAATGCAGCACTCCAAGGAAGACTACTTTTTCTTCCTGGGTTGGCATCTTCCCTGGAAATAAGCAGGTGACCTCATCCTGTAAGGCTGTGCTTCCAGTTGCACATAGGCAACTTCAGAAAGCCCTGTACCACCTCTGAAAAAGACAAACACTAAAGCAAGGAAAACAATTCTGATTGGGCAGTGCATGTCAGAAGATCTGCCTTCTGTGACACCAAAGTCAGAAAAGAGCAAAATGCTTGACCAGTCTTCTAATGTCTGGGTAGATGAAGGACAACACCATGAAATAAAACCACTGGAAGCTCCAGGACAGTGGATACAATCTGGCCAAAGGGGATCATGAGGGTGTGCTAGTTTGTTTTTGTCCTGGTTTGAGCAGTCGCAGTCATTTTTCTCCTTCTTGGTAGCTGGTGCAGTGCTGTGTTTTGACTTTCAGGCTGGGAACGGTTGCTGATAGCAAGTATGTTTTGAGTTACTGCTCAAATGTTTGGTTTGTCCAAGGCCTTTTCTGAGCTCATGCTCTGCCAGGGAGGAGGGGAGGCCGGGAGGAAGGAGAGACAGGACACCTGACCCAGGCTAGCCAAAGAGGTATTCCATACCATAGCACGTCATACCCAGGATGTAACCGGGAGAGACCCAGAAGGGCTGGAGCTCTGGGGGGATGGAGGAGGTGTCGGTCTGTGCTCGTTTGGGCAGGGTGGGGTGAGTTATGGGTCGGTGGCTGGTGAGGTGTTGTATTCTCTTCACTTGTTATTGGCTTTATCATTATTGTTTGTAGTAGAAGTAGCAGTACAGATTTATGTTATACCTTAGCTATTAAACTGTTCTTATCTCAACCCGTGGGGGCTACATTCTTTGGATTCTCCTTCCTAACTCTCCGGGAGTTGGGGGAGCAAAGGGGGGGGGAGTGAGTGAACGAGCCGTGAGGACTTGGTTTAAACCACGACAGTTTTGCAAGCAAGGGCTGCTGCACTTAACATTGGCACTTGAACTGGAATTGCCCTAGAAGATACGAAATTACTGTTCATTTTGTCAGCAAAGCTATGGAACCATGTAGTCACTGCCATACATCATATCCTATTCTTTTCTGATTTACACATTTTATGATTCAATGGGGCTGTGACCTTGAAGCCAAGTTGAGACCTTGATGCAGCTATGGGTTCAACATATCACTGAAGAATTTCACATGGAGCCTTTAGCCATGATAGCTCTTCCAGCTTCTTTGGTCTGTGCACTACATGAGCCCAGGTTGGCTCTACACTCCCCCAGCTGCATTAAGGACACAGACACCTGATCGGGTTATGGTGCCTGAGTCATCACTTCACAGCTCCCTGGTTCCAGGGAAGCTGCTGTAGATGCATCTACATGCTCAGTGCCTGAGGCATGAGTGAGGTAATTCAACAGCAGAAGAGGCTGAAGATAAGGCTTAGGCACTTCATCATGTGCCTGAGCCTTTTACACTAAAACCTGCATAAAAGCAGGTAACATATACCTCCCTTCAGGCAGTTTTGTTGATGCTGATGCTCTAAGTCAATGGAGTGTACGTGAGGGCAGAAGAGGTTGAACTGGTGTAACCAACCCAGCACAATAAGAGCACTTACAGGAGAATTCAGAAAGGTGCATTTTCCCTTAGTTAAGATGTCATCTAGGAGATCAGACTAACTGATCTAATGACCTTTTCTTACAGTCCATGACTATTAAATGAATATACATCTAGTTCTGCCTTTTGTCTCTCCAGCATGCAAAACACAGCTTGCCTGCTCACTGGGCTGGTGTAAGCAAACCTGATGGCCTCTACTGACTGTGACCGAACTGTAGTCAACCCCCAGAGTTGCCTAAAACTCCTGAGTTAAAGCTTAAAATCTACCTCTTATGGAGATAGCAAAGCTCTTTTCTCTGGCTTATTACATTGCCTTATATCTCTACTGCCATTCCTTCCTTCCAGACTCAGTCCCAGGCATCAGTATTAAAGGATGCTTAAAGTAAAAGGGTTTGTATTTCAGAATGGCACAACATACAGGACTGGGGCAGTCTGAATTTGTGATTGTTTTCACAGGCTTAGGAGCATCTGTAATGAACAAGATGCTGAAAGGAAAACACATCAACAATAAGCGCTTGAGATTTATGGTTTTTTTTTTTTTTGCTGGAGAAAATGAGGAAGAAAGGAAAAACTCTGGATATTTACAGCTCACCCGGCTTTATTCAGCATCTTCGCATGGCTGTAAAGAGCAAAGCACAGTTCACTCCCCTGTTGGACCAACTAGGCTGGGCTTTGCCAGTGAAATTGAAAAAGACTAGAAGACTTCAAGATAAATAAGACAGCAGGAAAAAGTAATGAAGGAATTAAACTGACCTTCTTTAGAAATGGGTGAGACAGGGTAAACAGGGAGAGATCTTGTTTTCCTTTCATCCTGGAAAAAATAACGTTTCTTCCTTTCTAGTTCAGCACAGTTGACTGATTTGGAAACAAATCTGTTTTCTCTGGAAAGATTTATTTGCCCAACAGACTTTTTTTCTTTTTTTTTTACTTCTTTTTTGGCAAAAAGCAATAGGTTGAAAAAACAAGGCTTGTCTTGTTAGCAGGTTTCAAGGGCTCCGTAATTAACTGGTACATTTGGAGGCATAGCATGCAGGATACTTGCTGCAACCTACTTTATTGCAGTGTCACAGGGAAGGGCTGTGAAATGGGCAAGAGCTTTAAAGAACACTGTTTATTTCTCAGGCAGTATCAGATAGCAGGATTATTTAGTTATGAGGTTAAGCCAGAGCATTTGCTGAGGTAAGGACACTCTCGCGTGACCTATGAGAATGTGCTTTCATCTGTGACATGTTTTTTCTCTCCTGCCTTTCCTTTGCCTCTTTCTGTCTTTTTAACTTGAAAACAAAGAGTCACTTATTTAGTCTGGGGACAGCATGCAGTTTTTCACATCACTCCTTTGCAATACATAGTAGGTACCTTCAAAACACAAACTGACATCCTGTGACTTGGGGAAGTCAGTTGCAAGGGTCATTTATCCCTGAAGTCATCTCCTTTTGGTGCATGATCTATAATAATGTTATTCTCAGCCAAACCTCTCTTACTTCCTTAACCTTTTTCTGCCTTTTTTTTTGTTTTGTTTTTAATTTGGTATGATACTGCAGGCAATTGGTGGCTTGGAGCAAAACTTTAAAATGTTGGTGTCTCAAAATAGGACTGTAATTCCACGCTGCAGTGATTTAAATCCTGGTGACTTGACCTTGTGAAGTCCTAAAGATCTGCAGCTTACAGTAACTGTAAATAATGTGGAGAAGTGCTCAACACTCCTGCAATACAGCTACTGTTAGCCCATTCCTTGAATGTGGAAGCCAAAATAGAGGCATCCTTATTTGGAAATGCAAAGTTAGCAAGGCTCTTCAAGTGCCAAACAGACCCTTGTGGAAGGGAGGACAGTCTCTTCAAACATATTTGGAGATACAGAAGATAAACATTTATCTTGCAAAATGATGCCTCTCATGTTTCAAGGGCAACCTAAACACTGAAATCTCTTCTGACTCCTATTTAAGGCCAGATTTGCCACTGCTAACAATACTGAGAAATGCACTATTTGCCAATTTGCCAATTAACTTCTCCATTCTTGGATACACTGAGCATTATATCCAGCTTTGGATATATAAAACATTTCCTAACTTTGTACAGAACCCTTCGAATTGAGGGCAAGATTTGGCCTTAAATAACAGTGTATATTTATTGCTATATTCCTTTTATTTTTTCCCCACCAAATATTATCTACCTTTAGACTCTGACCTGCTTTTGTCAAGTATTAACAAGCATCTTTGTGTGGGGAAAGATCACAAGCATGTGGGTGTATGGGTGTATATGGCACTAGTATTGCACAGTACTTGCATCTGGATGAAATCTGTAAGAAAACTCAACTCTCCTTCCCATTTAAAAGCCAGACCATCAATTTTTAGTTTAATCCAGAACCCAAGGGAGCAACCTGGGAGGAAAGTTGTGACTTGCTGAATCATTGCCTCTTCCTGACCTCCCTGCTGCCTTGGAGAAGCACAGAGGCATCTGCAGCAGTTCAGTTTCTCTAACAGCATCTTTTTGTGATTGCATCAGTGCTAACACTGTAAGACCACAGTGTTGTCTTTTCCCCAGCTCCTCATGTGAGATCAGGGTGTCAGAAATGCCCTGTCTACTGCCACTAGCACAGGAGACCCAGGCATGCAACTCAGCAAGCAAGGGAGGAAGAAAAGGTTGGAAACCAGTATGATTTACTTTCACGGTCTCTCCTTATGAAGAAAAGAAGTGCAGAGGAAAAGGATTATATTGAAAAGATCACAGTAGTTAGAGAGGAATGGGTTAACGGGCACGCTTTTCAAAAGAAATAATTCTGACATCTCAAGGGACGGGTGAAGGGCATATTGCCTTGTCAGTTAAACACAGCCATTAGTTTCAAGCCCATACTAATTAGCCATCTTACAAAAAACCATGCTGCTCAGCATTTCTAAATGCAGACTACAGCCTCTGCCACTCCTCAGCATGGATATATTTGTCCACATCCTCTCAATGTGACACGCTGGTACAGAGGTGGTTTGGTTAGTAGTTAAAAGAGAACCTAGGATTAAACGAAGCCTCATGCAGTATTTTTCTCACTTGCTACATCCAGGTCAGCCCGGGACAAGCCACTAACTGAATAAGGAGTGGGAAGCCTGCTGTGTACTGGGATCCCACTTGCACACAGAGGAAACTGCAGCAGTGCCAAGACCCAAGTCACTTCCTGGTGACCGCACTGGCTCACACCTGCCTAAGCAAAAGTCGTGGTCCCTAATCTCTACACAACTTGACTGCAGAGGAGTGGAGAAGGGCAAAGCTTGCTTTTGCCCTGTACTGAAAAAAAAGTGTGGTATTGCCCCAAGGGCCTGGGAAAATAACCCACAGTGCAAAGGGGATGAGAGAAAGGACCCTGCTTAGCTCCAGATGGCTTTTGAAAGTATTCATTTTCCCTCCTGGTCCTTCACTTCCCACACTGTAATTCAGGGCTGCTAAACCATCACTAAATTGAAGGTGGCCTGGAAGCCTCAAGTCACTTGTATTGCTTGTGTACAGCAGTGATATGTGACTGTGGGGGTCTGTAGATGTATAGTTTCAGCTTGATAGCAGTATCTCAATTAAAGTGTTTGGCTACACCCATTTCTTCCCCAGAAAGCATATACTTAAACTGCCTGTACAGAGATGCATAAAGATGTGACTCCAGACTCATTATCTGCTGCAGAGGAGTTCAGAGGCCAGATATTGCTTCAGCCATGGAGTTTTGCCATGGAGACAGTGGGGGCTACAGCTGTGTACTACTGCTAGGAGAGCAGCAATGCTCTCTTCCACCTGGACTACACCACATCCTTTGGCTGAGTGGGCATACCAGGCCTTTGTCCAGCAAAGAGTCCAGCCCTCGCTCTGCCATGTGCCTTTGGCACACAAGTTCTTTAGGACAGAGAATATGTCTTATTGCCTGCTCAGGTGCTTTGTTATTTTTTGGTTTTGCTTTTTTTACACCCCAAACGCAGGTATTGGGTGGTTTGGGCTCAGAAATCTCCCTCAAATATACATGGAGCCCAATGGTAGGAGATGAGATTTTGCTGCTACTGCATGCTAATGGAAGTCATATTAGGGAAAGGAGAAGGAGATACTTGCAGTGCACTTCTCTTGGTCCATTCCTATGTTTGGGGCATTTCCAGTATCCCCTGGTCAATCTGTTGTTTGTCTAACTTTTAACAGCAGGATTGGCCGGGCATTGCTTTTACGTGTTGACACAAAGGGCCCTCCTCTCTGTCAGAAAAAAAACTATTAGTTGCTAGTGTAGTGTCAGTACCTTTGTGTTGGAGCAGGAGTCTGGAGACAGGTTCCTCACTGGTTTGGTGTCACTCTGAGTGACAAGGCTTCCTGGGGCCACGTCCTGCTGCTAACAGACTGCAGCAAATGGGATGAGAATCAAACTTTATATCCTGAAGGATATCCACCTTACACATCTTCTGCCTGAAAACCTTCACCATGCCTGGGGCAAGGGTGCATCTGCTCTGCCAGGCCATTCCCCAGTTCAGAGCTGCTGACCTTCCACGTGTCTAGCACGCACACACATACCAGAGTGCCATCTGCAGCCTCAGGCTCAGTTAATTTAGGCTTTCTCTTGATCCTGATCTTTATTCTGGGATACAGAATCAGCTACAGAGCCCACAGCATCTCCCACAGTGCAGCCAGGATACAAGCAGCCATTGTTGCTTGTTCCTGAGGTGCTGTGCTCAGTCATGGGTGCACCTCCCAGGAAGGCAAGCTGGGCTTCCTGGCAGGGCTTTCTTGCCATGCCCCTTCACACCATCTGGCTCTTGTGGAGACAGAACATGCTGCTCGCCCCAGCTTTCTTTTGCCAGTCTGTAAGCATGGTTGTAAAGGGTAAATCCCTACGGGATGTAAAGCAGAGCCATCTGACTTGCTGTCTCATGAATGTAATCCATAACTTTACACCAGAAATTTACAATCCCTTTTCGTGTATGAAAAGTTTCCTGTCATGGATTTACATCTACTCCATTGCTCTGCTTTGCATGGAAACACTTGGGTGTAATCTCTTCAGAGATAAATAACCCTTCTGATGAAAGTTAAATGATGCCATTATTTTCTGGATGTTTACACATGTCATCCTGCTGTGCTTCCGTGCCTGGATCCAAGATGGCCTGAATCTTTGTTTTCCATTTCTGAAAGCTCTGAAGGAGAGAATGAAGATGTCAGTGTAGGAAGGGCAGGAGGGAAGGCAACACGAGCAAGCTCTGTGTTCATACACAAGCATGCGTGCTCTGGACAAGCAGCAGATGACAGGACACCCCGCCTGTTTCCTTTGCCAGGCAAGTGTTTAGTCTAGGCTCCTGCCCCAGGATGCAGCAGGATGGGAAAGGAGGATGCTACGGTGCTCAGATGGCCACAAAGAGCAGGACCTGGACCCCAGCCACAGGGTGGGAAATATTCACTGTGAAAAGTCTCCTGAGCATAGCTATGGTCCTGAAAGCTGCTTAGTAAGTAGGGTGCTTGGGGTCTCCATCAGTGGTTAGCTGGATGGCCTAGGAGCAGAGAGGTCATTCAGAGAGATCATCTTTTTGAGGGGTGTTGGGAAAGGGAGCATTTCTGGTTCTGTGACCAAAGTGCCATGCTACAAGGAGTGCCCTGAGACCAGATGTCTTTGTAGTTTGAAAACAGATCTGATTTGCTACAGGAGCATAAGAAACAGATACCTGATCTCTCTTTAAGAATGAATGTATGTATAAGCTCCTAATATAAGTTCCTGGAATAAACTATTGGCAACTTTTTGTTGTTTCTCCTCTAAATGCAACTATAAATAAATAAATGCCATAAATATATAAAAGAGAAACCAGTGGGACAAGGTGAAAAACAATAAATCATTGTAATGAGGTAAAGTATGACATTCTTGCTGTGAACAGTAAAGGAAAGGAAGGGAAGCGAAGGGGAAGGGAGAGAAAGGAAAGGGAGAGAAAAAAATTCATCTGCCAAAGTCACCTAACCTAACTGTGATGCCCAAGGTAGGAGCTTCCATACTACCTATAATGCAAAGGAGTGAGGAGAGAGGAACATCTGAACAGCATATCAGAGATCTGAATCACCCCCTGGAGAATCACTGAAGGAAAGGGCCTTGCTCTGAGTGAGATGGATGTACATGGCTAAGTCCTGCTTGGCAATGCTGCTTTGTGTCTGGAAATCACACAGCTGGATCTATGGAGAAAGCAATTGGGCATTGTAGTGATCAGGGTTTTGACTATCATGTAGATTTTCCTTCTGTGTGCAATTCCCTCAATGGGTGGTCTGTGTGATCTGTGATGCCTGGGCCAGCAAGGTGAAACCTGGTTTGACACCTTCCTTTGGACAACTTGGAAGCTGCTCAAGTGGTGTGAGGATGAAAATACTGCCTCAGTATCACTGATTTGCCTTCTGCTGAACAGATGAAGGTCTACTGATGTTGAGTACTTGAGAGGGGTGAGGACACGCTGAATATAAACTATTAAATGTTGAACTGCGTTAATTGTTAAAATGGGCATTTTTAAGAGAATAGAAACAACATTTTCTATTTTCCTAACAACTGATTGGTGAAATGCCTGATTGTCTCTTGGGGAGCACAACTTTAAATTTAAGGGAGCTCTGCAGCTCTGTATTCCATTTTCCTTCAGAGACCCAAAGCAAGCTTGGAGGTCACTATGTTGGATACCATAGAAAAGTAGAAGTTCTTTAACACTGAAGAAGCTAGTAGTCTTATCAACCAGAATTCAGTAAAGTGTGTCACCTTGTTTCACAGATGGGGGCTTTAGTTGCAGAGAGATGTTAAGTGACATGTCAGAGACACAAGCAGTCATAGACCTGGGGTTCAAGGAAAAAGATATGGTCCTACTGTATAGCAATATGAACTGTTTGGGCACACATGGATGTGTGTATTTGAAAACTGGAATGTTGTGAACTCCAAGAATAAAAAAACCTTAATAAACACCATCTTGAGTTTTCTGGAGCGAAGAGATCCTGCTATTGCTTCTGTGTTGCTGGAGAGATTAGTGGGGGATTTATTACCTTTTACATTCATGCTCTGGCTTCAGTATCCTGGTTTATAATGTCAAATCTGGGTAGCTTCATTGCTCCATGTCAGCCAGGAGGAAAGGAACACAGGACAATAACAGGCATAAGCAGTTAGAGTGGTAACATGCACGTCAGTAACAGTCTGAGAAATGGTGAGAGCTGCTCCAGCCAGCTAGAAGTATTAGACCAACCCTCTATTTAAGCTATAGAGATGGTTTGTAAGCTGTCCAGCTTTTTAGTCTTTGGAGTTGGGTTTTCCTCCCCTCCCTCATATTAACAGCTTGCTAGGAACTAGACAGCCACAAACTTACAGAAATGCTTTTCATCATCTTCCTGTGAATAGAGTATTTGGCAAACAAGAGGAGCAAATCCAGAAAGCTGGCTTCCAGCTCCTGTATATCTAAGCCCCCATTTACATCCCAGCTCAGTGGTAAAGACCTTTCTCATTTCAAGCCAAACTGAGACTTGTGTGCCAGAGCAGCATGAGGTGGGAAGTGGCACCATCAGATTGGAAAGATGTTTGGCTGTGCTGTGCCAGCAGCATGGGACATGGTGGGATTGCAGCTGAAAGGGGTGCCACGGGAAGAGGGATGTTTCCCAACCTCCTCTGTGAAGCCTTGGGAGCACATGTATCCCCTTCCTCCCCCACGGCGCTGTTTAACAAACGAAGGAGCTGGGGCTGGCTTAGCTTCTCTTTCTGCCAGCTGCACTGTCTCTGGGGTGCAAAAGTTGCCAGCAGCTGAGCAGCGGCACTTCCCATGCCCTGGGAGAATGGGCAGCCAAAAGGAGCATGAGGCATGGGTCAGAACATGGGATTCTCCACCTGTACTCGGCACTGGGGGGACCACACACCTCAAATAGTGTGCTCATTTCTGGACCCCTTGCTACAAGAGAGACGTTGAGGTGCTGGAGTGCATCCAGAACAGAGTAATGTAGCTGGTGAAGGCCTAGAGCACAAGTCTGATGTGGAATGGCTGAGGGACCTGGGGACTGGGAACTTAGTTTAGAGAAAAGGGGGCTGAGGAGAGACCTCATCACTCTGTACCACTACCTGAAAGGAGGTTGTATTGAAGTGGGGATTGTCTCTTCTCCCAGGTAACAAGTGACAGGACAAGAGGAAATGGAAAAAAGAAAAGTTGGGGATGTTTAGATTGGATGTTAGAAAAAATTTCTTTACCAAAAGGACTGTCAAGCATTGGAACAGGCTGTCCAAGGAGGTGCTTGGGTCACTATCCCTGGAGGTATTTAAAAGACATGTAGATGAGGTGCTTAGGGACATGGTTTGGACGTGGAGTTGTCAGTGTTAGGTTAACAGATGTCTTGATGATTTTAAAGGTCTTTTCCAACTTAAATGATTCTGTGATTCTATGACTTCTTGTGTTTTATGGGTCTGCCCTGGGCACTTGGTGTTTGGAAAGCATCCACCCTTTCCTGCTGCTCCTATAGTCCCAAAGAGGCATATTGATTATCTGTGAGTGATGAGGGATGTCCTGTTGCTGGCCATGGCTAGGAGGATGCTCCCGGAGACACCAGCTGTCTCGAAGGTGCTACTTTAATGCATGATGACACAAAAGGAAGGAATTGATTCTGCAGATGAAACACAAAGTTATTTTGACCTTTTAAAAAACACAAGACACTTAAAGAAGCAAACAGACCCAGTGCCCCACCTGCAAAACTAATTTGCGAGCATATCTGCACAATATATTGTGAAAACTATGTGGTCTGTGCTACCCAGAACTCATCAGTGTGCATTTCTGACTTCCTTAAGAGCACAGCTACCTCATTTCTGGGTAATTAAGTAGTAGGAAGCACTAACTAAGCCTAAACAAACATTCTTTACTCTAACAAGGAAAGTTATTGTGTAGCCTTTCAGGATACAGTTTTCTGTAGTATGCAATGACTCTAATGTCTATTAATTATTTCTAAATGGTTTAAGCATTATCTGCCTTCGAGTAAATTCTTTCTCCATAGTGTAATCTAACCTGTGGGAGGGGAAAAAAGAAACAACAGTGTTTTGCCAGGTCACCTCCCCAAACATAACAGATTCTTCTTTTAATCATTATCACCCTCACCATCACACACCATGCTGAAGGACCTGGAAAAGGTTAGCAGGATGGTTTCCCGGACCCCGTCCTACATGTCAATGACTCACTAGCTTTAAAAAGCATACGTGTGTGGGCCTTTTGGGCCTCACCAATCCTGCTGTTGGCAGCAAGAAGAGAACGTGTCTGTTCACTTTTTGCCTTTACAGCTGTGTAAGTATTGTCAAGGCCATTATCACAAGGTAAAAAGTTTGGGGAGATTTTACCTTGAGAAGCTACAAAAAAAGTCTCATGAACACGGAAACCCGAACATATTTACTCACATAGAGCGGTCAGTTTTGTTTCAAAGAGCAGAAACAGTGCTACATTGTGTGAGTCTGTATGGTCTACTACTCTGCAGTGTCAAACCCAGGCTTCTATAATCAAATGTCCTTCCATTAGCTGAATTACAACTCATGACTACTGAAAAAAAGTGTTAGAAATATCATTAAAAATGAAGTAGTTTATGAATATGTTTTTTTCTCTATTACTACACCTTCTTTAGCAACCACAGACTCACAGGAGATGCGATTCCCTTTGGCAGGACAGAGTTATGGGAGAACACAATGCAGAAAAACAAAGAAATCCTGCAACCCAAAAACTGGCTTCAGAACAAGAAGTTTAGTCTTCTCACGGTTACACAGATGAAAACAAACCAAATTTGATTTCTATGTACCCAGTATCTTCACGATCCTCTGATACAGCTCAGGCAGGCAGGATCAGTGTAATAAACATTACTTAGCCCATTGCAGAGGGACGAGTCCCTGTTTACTCCCATCGGTGTTCATCAGCCCTATGCCATGGAGTGCTGCTGAGGCCAGCTTTTCAAAAACCAGAATAGTGTTTTTCAGTCTCCTTAAACCAAAAGGTCTTCCACATTTTCAAGGGAGTTTTCTCTTGAAACACTGCAGCTACAAGGGTTCCCTTATGTGGATGTAAAGCACCGAGCACATCTGTCAGCACTCAATAAATTCAAATTAATAATAGGTCCTCAAAGGGCTACATACTGCTTCCAAGATACCTCAACATGTGGGCAGGAGAATGGTCTCCCTACAAATAATGAAGCATGTTCTTGCTTAATGGGACACTTATAAATGAAGCTGTTTTCTTCTATAAAAGACTGATTTTACAGCTTAATGTGTGCACCCGGCAGGCAAGTCTGTCCAGCAAAAATGCCCTGGTGCAGTTTTTACAGCTTATAGCAATACTAGCAGTCACACAGAAAAATACAAGCAGGCTTCATATTTTGCCTCCTCTACCCAATACCACTGGAGCAAAGAGGACTACAGAAACCTGAGTCATCTTTGACTCATCCACTGGGTGCTGAGATGGGATTCACCCGCAGCAGCAATCCATATACATTGTTCAGACACACACTCCTGACTGGGAAGGGCAACCACTTGGCCAGTTGTCTGGTGGTTGCTCAGGGAATGACACACTGATTCATCACTTCACTCGGTTTGCCTGGCTCAGTCAACTCCCTAGCTAGTCCTCCCATCTCCTTCCACCTCTCCAGAGGCTGCTTCATACCCCCTTCTCAGAGGGTTTTCTGCTGCCAGTCCTGGCAGGGTGCATTGTTACAGTAGTGCTTGAACTTGCCCAGGTCTATGAGTTTGGGCAAAAGTGGGTTTGACTCTACACATGGCAGAAACGAGTCCTATTTCTACTTACCTAGCTTTAGACCTCTGTGCAAGAAATCATACCTAAGATGTGATGTGAAGGAGTGTGTCCCTGGGATGTTTACAGTTCACTAACTTAAGAGGTTTTGTCGATTGTTTTACATGGATAAGCTTGACTGGAATGTTCCAAGAATGTGTATGCCCTGATGCATAAGGACAAAGCAGCAGTCCAGCCTAAGGGCATGCCTCCCTCCCCTTTGTTACAGTCAGTTCAAGGCTTTTGTTTCCCTCAGGGCAATGCTTCCTCTTGGCAGTATGGTTACTGCAGCAGGGCAACACACACAGTATTTCCATGTCACCTGAGCCTCAGGAGGCAGTTAAAGCATGCTTGCTGGGTCAGTATCCTTGTATGTTTCTCAGCCTATGTTTCCAGGTGTGTCTCCTGGCCAAATCCCAGCTCATCACAAGGATATGACTCAGCAAAGGTGTTTCCATGGAAAGAAGCTGAGCATATGCTTGAAGGGGGCTAGGATGTGTTCAAAAGGTCTCCTCGTTTTGGTGATTGGAGTGAACAAGAAATGTGAGATGCCTCTTACATGCCTACCCCATCGGGTAGACATCTAATGGGTCTTGAATGTCCCTGAGGAAAATGGGAATGCAAATGATTTCTTTTCTTCCTGTCATCACATTTCTATTGTCACAGAAAAAGTACTCATTAAGTCTTAATTGGGATAGTACAGGGACACGGACAATATCTAAGACACCTAGTAAGAGTGTTGTGTGGGGCCAGGGTAAATATCGATCTCCAAATGGTTGTAACTGAAGTCCATGGAGATAAATCTGAGATTCTGTTGTCCCACCTGGTTTTGGCACTGCTACCCCTTTAGCTGTGGCAGTATGTTGCTTGGGGCAGGTTACAGAAGCTACTGGAGAAGATGGAAATGTTATTTGCTTTTGTGGATCAGGTCAGGAAGCATATCAGGGCCTGGCAGAGCATTGGAACCTACCTAGGAATTTGCATGAGGCTGAGGAAACAGGAACGAGATGAGAAGAGCTGCTGCTTGCAGCTGTTCCTGGGTTGGGCAGTGGGAAAAAAGGTTGAGACAGCACTCATCTTCTAACCGAGTCCCAGGGAACTGTTCTGCCTCAGAGCTGTAGCTTTTACTACAGCTCTGGTAACATCTCACCTCCTGTGCTTACCTTAGACCAGGATTTCTCAGGAAAAAAGACACTTCTCCAGTCTACCTACAAGCCTGTTCAAATGGCAGCTCTTTGGCATATAGGAACAGGATGTGACTCATAGCTACAGGAAGAATACTTAGAAAACTCTGTTCTGCGAATAAGAGAATCACCTGGCAGTTGTGTATTTTCAAGTGTCTCTTGGATCAAGAAGTAGCAGCAGCAGACACATCTGAATGTTTTTTGACTCTTTCACCAGCTCTGTACCCTCTCCTGAGCTTCAACCACTGTTAATCTCAGCGGGAGTTTTCTCTGTGAGCTCTGCAGAATTAAGCAACTTTGCTAAAAATCAAACAGGGCCATGACCCCAACAACAATCTTCCCCAGGGCTACAAAACTACATCACCAAATGCTAACCTTACTCCTCTGTCCCTGTCCTGCCGGAGGATAAGCTGGGATTCCTACCCTGTGATTCATCACATTTGGATACTTATCTACTCCTGGGAAACAGGTCCTGGAGAGCCATGTAACCCATCACCCTGCTCATTAGCTATTACTGCAGTGCAACATGTGTCTCAAACTCCATCTTCATATCAACTGAAATAGAGTGTCTGCCATCTAGCTAATGTACTTCAGACATCCACTATCTTTTCCTTCAGCAGTCTTACCCCAACAGCTAACCTTTGCTGCAATTTTAGTACATTGATTCTCATCTTACCCTCTGTGGTCAAAGAGACCAAATATATTCCTCTAGTTTGGCAAGTCATTCACCTAATAACAGTCATGAGACAATTCTCGTGTCTCCTTTCAACTTCCATGTTCCATTCTGTATGAGGTTGACCTGAGTTTTTGAGAGGTGGATCCATCACCTCCTTGCAACTAGGACCTGGTGAGATAGGAGCGACAGTAGGTCGTCCCTTGGCAGTACTAGCAGTGCACCACAGGACTGAGCAGACCCAGCTCAGGGTGGGATGACTGCGGCTTCAGTACTTCACAGAACAGGTGTGCTCTGAGCTGTTTCAAGAATCAGGATGTTTGTCAAACCTCAGCTGGAGGAATGCTCTGCCTATAGGGAGTGGCATGGAAGAAGTCATGTAGTCCAGGCATGAATCAAAAATGGGCTGAAAGACAAACGGAAATTAAGCAGTTGAAGTGGGAGCGGTGTTAAGCCCTGATGCCTGCAGCCCTGCTGCAGCCCACCAAGGCATGAAGGCAGGATCCATGTCATCTGTCACTGTATGTCTACAACACAACTACTTACAACTGAGCTAATCACTCTTGAATCACTGCTGAGTCAATGGGAAGGAGTATATGGCACATTTGAAATGTCTCCTTACAGATGAGAAGTCCACCTTTAGTTTTGCTTCATTATTCCTGCCGATGCTGAGATATCTAGGATGTCTAGCTGCATATGTCTTCATTTGTTCAGAGGAATCTGGCCTAGAGTTTTCCTTTGGGTGAGAAAGCTTTGATGTCACTCTTAAAACACTTCTTTCCACCTTCTTTGTTCTTTATGGAAAAGAATCATGTTTGTCCTGCACCTTTCCGCATTCCAAACTTCCGAGGTGTCCATGTCATGTGTGACCAACCTTCTGATGGATGTCTGAAAACATCCACCACAAAGCTGAAAACTCTGGCCTGCATTGCCCGTGAGCATAGATACAGATGTATGGAATGAGGAAGGTATGAGCATGCTGCACATGTGTCTTGTCCATCCTATGATGGCAGCCCCCTCCTCCAAAGGTCCATCCCCATTTTCTCTTTCTTTAGGAAAAACTTAAGCTGAGCTGGGGGTATCTTACAAGCTGCAGCTGACAAAGGGCCATGACAGCCAATATCATTGAGAGATGGTGATATGAGTGATCTTGATAGCTCCTGTGTACTGTGATAACCCAGATTGTTGCCATGTTATCAAGATTCTTGGCGTTACAGCATAGAGAGATGCTTAAGAGGGGTCTTATAGGGGAAAATAGGAAGGGAGTGGAGAAGTGAACAGTGGGAGGAAGAAATGGAAAAGGTGAGAAGGGCCCAGCTGGAGCAACAAGAGGGGCTGGAGTGACTAGCACCATCTCCTGCTCATCATCTGCCTTGGAAGATACTTCACAGACAACCTTTGAGATGGTTTAGGCCTCCTATTCTATCCTATCCTATCCTATCCTATCCTATCCTATCCTATCCTATCCTATCCTATCCTATCCTATCCTACACTAGGGTTGCAAGGGCAAGCAGCACATTTTCCAGAGTTTCATCCAGGCCCATGTTTACCACTCGTCCTCTGGGACTCTCGTCATCTCCCCCAGGAGTTAGTTGTCAGTCTAGCAGCTTCTGGGCAATTAAGCTGTAATTTTCCGTTGCTCCATTTCATGCTATTACTTCAAGATTCTCCTCTTGACCTGTCCTCAGCAACTCTCTCCTGACCTCTGTTTTCTCTTTGCTAACTCCTCAGCTATAGCTATTGCAGTCCTTGCAAGTACCAGACACTGTTTTAAAAACATGTCCTGAGGATCTCAGAGGTGTTTACTCCTTTCTGCTAAATTGCAGGCTTGTGGAGAATGTGACGTGTAACTTACAGTTCAGAGGCAGGGCATTTCCCACATTATGAAAGAGTGGACAGCAGCCACAGAAGTTGAAACATCACTTGAAAACACTGCTGTTTGAGAAGGAGGACTGCTCATTGCTGTTAAAGAGTACAAAAACACAATGTTATTCAAAAAGCCAAAAAAAAAAGTATCCCCTGGTAATTTGTGTATGCCTCAAGATGTGATAGGTTTTAAAACCCTTTTTATATGCAAGGCTCTCTGTGCCAAACTAAGATCCAGTGGTAAAAATAAACAGATAATGAAATAAGCACTATGATGACAAAAAAGAGGAATTGTTGCAATAATGTACTTTTCCAGGAAAATTAACCATAACAGCAGAGCTGGTGAATCACTGGAGTTTTCTGAACCATAGCGGCTCCTGATTATAAACATGATTTTGAAATTTTAGTGTTATTATTTCCACGTTAGTGTTGGCAGTAGCTATGTAAAGGTTTTCTGGCACAGAAAGAAATTTCTTCTAAAAATCCTGTCTTGGATTTTTTAATGCTTCCTAGAGAATTACATTAATTGAATGAGAATTAGCCAAAATTATTTACAGATCTTCAGAAGTCTTATCCCAGCTTCATCATGTGCAAGTATTTGTAAGCTACAAAGGTGTTGTGGAGAAATATGAAGCACAAGTGCTCTTGTGAGGAGGGGACAGACCCATAATTCTGATTCCTAGGTGAAGAGGGAAACTCTCTGCACAGTGTATTGCCTTTCAGTATCAAGTTGTGAAGATCAAGTAGAAAAGATTTAAGTCTAACAGCCATATTCATCTTTTCTCTAAAAAATCTTCCTAAATCTCACTTCTAGTGGACTTAGGTGTCTTACATGTCAGAGTAGACTGGGTGATATGTTTCCACTCCTCTAAACCAGGGAACTACCACTAGGCAATGATGCCACTCAGAAGGACGCTACCCTGTGGGCATCAGGGCAGAGGCTCTGACTTGTTTGGGAAACAGGGATGGAGATTTGTCACAAATTATGCACATGGTATCTGACTGTGATGCAAATACAGGCTGGGCTGGCATCATCAGCAGGATGTTACCATCACAGTGCGGTGGACTTCATGGAGGGACTTGTAGTGATCTGAGATCCCCAGCTCAGTTTTCGCCTACACACAGTGCCACAGCTGGTGATAGGTAGCATTCCTCCAGGCAATTACAGTGGAAAAGATGGGATAGACATGAAGGATTAACTGTTCTCACTCAGCCTTTGACGTGTTCCTTCTGGATCACAGCTTTTGGCACATCTGTGCTTCTATGAGCAGTGGAAGAACTCTGCTAATGTGATAGCAATCATGAGCTGTGCCTGTGATCACACACACATAAACAGAAGCACACTCACTGATACAGGGCGATTTTCTCTGTCAACAGCAACACGTTTCGAATGGGGTCTCAAGGATCCCATTGCCACTACAGTTGAAATCCTTGCCATTAGTCACTGGGAGAAGCATGATGTTACCACACCAGTGTTTCATAGACCTGACTCTTTTTTTTTCACAAGGACTCAAACCTCAGTTAATCTTTTACACTCCTGGGCTGAAGATCCTTCCTACATAAAGAGTTTTTTGCTCCTATGTCTTGCTGAATCTCTGAGACTAAAAGTATGAATGGTCCACATCAGCATAAAAATAAAGGTGGTAGAAACTTTCAGGTTCTTGTCACTCAGTTATTTCTTCTTACTATGGTACTATTATTCACTACTCACAGCAAGAGTCATCCAGGCACAAAATTCACATACAATGTCAAACAGGAGCAGAGGGAAAGTGCATCAACACCCAGCCAAGTCACATAAAAATGTGCCTGTCATCTGCAAAGGGTGGGGATGAGAGATGGCTGTCTCTGCACTGAGTGCAAAGGAACCTATTGAATTAATTTAGATAATACAGTGAGTGCTTGAGAGCTAAAGCTAAATAAGCCGAATCCCACCTGGGAAGCATACATGGATAAGATAAATATGAAAATGGCCTCATAGTTGATAACAATATAATGATATCCAGTAATTGAAAGTGGAAGTTTGGCAAATTCAGACTAGAAGTAAGGAATGTTTTTAACCACAGAGATAATTAACCATTGGAAACACTTATCCAGGCTTGTGCTTGATTCTTCCATCACTGGCAATTTCCAAATCAAGATTGTATTGTTTTTTGGAAAAATGTTCTTTGCTTCAAGCAAGAGTGACTGCAGGAAGTTCTCTTGCTTCTGCCTGATACAGCTTAGGCTGGAAGTTACTGCAAGGTAGGTAGAGCAGGCCTGGAGGATCAAATGGAAGAAGTATCTGGGTTACAGAGATACTCTTTTTCTGCATATGTAATTGGTATTACATCCTTGCAATGCCAGGAATCAGCTCTATTGTATACCCCAGCATATAAATCCAGTCAAGACTCACTTAGGGCAATTTTCTTTAGGGCTTGTGTCAGAACATTGCTGAAATATGATATTAGCTTGAGCTTCAGTTTCTAATGGCAGCTTAAATGCTCCCAAACACCAGCTTAGTTTCACTTTAATTGTATAATGATGATCTTACGAACATGCCTTGCAATCATTTTCTTGCATAACAGAGAAGCATAATGGTGTCTGATAGCACAGACTCAGTGTCTTCCTTGCATTCCCATATTGCAGGAGGAATCTAGGGGGACCTGCATATGGGAATGTATTCAGAAGTGTTTTGCTTCTTATTTCAGTATTTCTTCATATCTCATTAAGAATATAAAAGAATTCTTATGAGCAAAGTCAGCATAATAGCTCCCTCTGTACAACTGCTGTTCTTTAACCCTATCATTCCCAGTTGTGTGCTGAAAGGCATTGGAAAGAAATAAGCAGCTGTCAAAGTAAGACTTGTTTAGGCTGGTATTTGCTACGGGGGAGGAGGATCAAAAACCTTAGAGCATAACAGCTAAACAAACCACAAACAAAGGCTTAAATCCTCTTTCTAGTTTCTTACTGAAAGGTAGTTCCTCAGAGACTGTATCTAATCATATGGCTAAATCAGTAACCGCTGCTACTGATAGTCATTAATTCATTATGGGATACTCTCTATGTTAGCTCACATTCAACTCACTCCAGGATATGCATCTCAATTCAAGATTTAAATTGACACCAGTGTTTACAATGCAAAATAAAGTTTATTAGTAGAGTTATTATGGCTGTGATGATCCAAAACCACAGACAATGTTTATAGAGAGTAGTCACATCTTTTGTTAAGACAATTTTCATTTGGAAAGACTTGTTTGGCTTAAATGCCTTGTTTTTGGTCTGAAATAGAATGAGGTTTAGTTACTTTTAGGGTACTTAGCTTGTGTACTGTAGCAGCTAAATTTGGGTCATACTTTATTGAGCACACCATCTACACACAACTCCTATTGCCACAGCTTTGGGAGTATCAGCCAACAATCTTCATTATGTAAAATGGAGACTAGTGAGCCTACAAACAAAATGCATATTCTGCTGCTACTTGCATGGCTAAGTGTCCCTGAACAGTTGATCAAAACTCAGAGCCCATTTAGCTGGAAACTAACAACTCTCCTACACTTTACTGAGCAGAAAACTGCTATTCCAAGAAGCATCTGAAAAATTCCCTATTTTTAAAGTAAATAAACCCAAACCAGCTATATAAATAAGTAGAATTAATAATTAAAGCCAAGTAACACCAGAGACCTTAAAGAATAACAGTTACCCCAGGGAGAGAGGCTTTGCTGTGCTTGAAAGAACACAGTCTATAAGCAGCAGGGCATCCAACACTGGTTTTGTGCTACATTTCACTCTTTCTCCAAAATCTCTGGACTTCTTCATAAAGTTCATTGTTTAGTAATGTCCCACATAATAGTGCAACCATCTGAGAATTTCCAGTATCACATTTAATATCTAGCTCCTGAAAACAGCTAAACATGTTTGTTGCTTATTGATACAAGACTCATTGACCTAGATCTGCAGAATGAGAGGATGCATCCAATCCATCCTGTCAGAAACTGTGCTGTACCCTGTCAGCATACCCAGGCTGCAGACAGCAGTTGTTTGAAGCAATTTTCACCAACTTCCTCAAGTTTTGTACCACTGTATCACTTACGACACATTTAGCCGAATCTTGGATCAATTGAAGTGTAAGGGCTTTATTCCAGAAAAAATATTACCCTTCTCCTGCTGTGAGCAATTCCTGAGAACAAAGCAATTGGAAAGACTGCAACCTCAAGCATGGAGAGATTAGTCAGGGATTGGTGCCATAGCCTGGACAAGTGTTTAGTCATCCTGACACAGTGCTTTGACCAATAAGTTCCAGCCTTGTTTGCTGTCCTCACTGAGGAGGACAGAAATATATGAGAATCCAAAGTTCTGTGGTAGACATCTGAGTCAAGCACTTACCACACAGCTGTTACACCCACTGGTGTTTGGTTTACTCAATAACTCTTCAATATATTACATAGATGATGGAAATGCCGTAACTTCAGATGGGTTGGCGAAGCAGCATATTGCTATAATTCAGTGGACTATGGCTTCCAGCAGGCATGGTGGTATCTTCCTCTGTCCCTTCATACTGTAGGTTTGTGGGTCTCTGTCCACAGGAGTTATTCTGACAGAATATGTGATCGTCCCTGGCCAGGTCTTCATAATATTTTCCTTTCCCATCAGAAAGACTGACTAGTAAGGGATTTACTTTCTACTTGAACTAACCATTCTGGTTTCCCATTTTTACTAAGGTTGGGAAAATCTCTCAGGGTTTTACAGAGCTATTATGCTATTTACCAAACTATAAAGCTATTTAACAAACTACTTTTTGCCTGAAAGCTTTGAAACATGAATGACATGAAATTGCATTTTCTTGGAAAATCAGTCTGACTTCATTTTGTTTGGACTTTCAGCAATGTGCAACTTTAACCCACCCCTTTCCTGCTTTTATGGATGCTGTTGCAAACAGTGCAGATATGGCTTACAGGAAGCTTGGAAGGTCTTAAAGCTGTCCCTGATTCATGAACATTATTCTGTACAGGCAAGAAATACAGAAGCCTCCTTTAGCAATTTCATCTCAGAAAAGGCAGGAACAAGTCACTCTGAGTGCCCCTAATTGGAATATCTTAAGGGAAAAAAACCCTCTATTTTTGTTGCTAGTCTTCATAGTGTATATGTACATGTATTCATGTATGTAAGTATGTAATTCTCTTTCTAATATAACATATATATCCTATAGTATATCACCACAGACTTTTTTATTATTATTATCTTAGGCTAACACTGAGTAGAAGATAGTTTGTGGTAGAAACTACAACCTAAAAAAGGCAAGAAAGATAAAGAAGAAAGAAGCATGGTTACTTCTATTGAAATAAAGCATGGAAAGATTGCCGACTTGTTTCCAGGCCATCTACAAGAACTGCCTGACTCAGGTGCTTCAGTGATTACAGCACTTAAGCTCAAAAAAGGAATGAATTTCCAGGGAGCCAGCTCCCTGCTCATTATACTGCCAGTGGAGACAGGTAGTAGGGGATATGAGCAATGGGTAACGTCACTTGCCAAAACAAGAATAAAGAAATGAACGCTGATTACTGGGTCTTTACCAAAAACTTGACTTCATGCCTTCGTGGTTCTATTTCTGTGGCTGCTGAGTCTGTGAGTTTGGCAGAAAAAGGAAAACAAAAGGCAAGTCGAGTGATCCAGCTCTGGCATGCTGTCAAGAAAGTGTCATGAGCATGGGCTGGGAGATCTTTCATACAGACATCAGCATATGAACAATTTCCAGCCGGGCTCCTCCAGAGCCTGACAGAGTGGTTATAGCAAAAGAGGAGCAGACCAGAATGTAGAATACAGAGAGCTCTGATCCGCCAGTCACCAGCAGCCTCATTAGCAATGTCTCCTGAAGGGCCATGAAGATGATGAAGGGACTGGAACACGTCTCATACCAGGAAAAGCTGAGTCAGCTGGGACTCTGCAGACCACAGGAGAGAAGGCTCAAAGAGGATCATATCCAGATGCATAAATACCTGACAGTGCAGTAAGGAAGTCAGGACCAGGTTGTCCTCAGTAGTGTTGAGTGACAGGACAAGAGGCAAGGGCACAAACCAAAATACAGGAAACTCTTGTGGATAACAAGGTCTTTTACTATGAAGATGGTTGATCACTGGTTGTCCAGAGAGGTTGTGGCATATCCAGCTTTGGAGATATTCAAACCTGACTTGACACAGCCCTGAGAAACCTGCTGTAGTTGACCCTGCTCTCAGCAGAGGTCTCTGCCAACCGCAGGTATTATCCTGTGATCCCATGAAATGGAACCAGACTCTAGATTTGCTACTACACCTCCACAAAGGGGAGAGTCCCCCTTTCCGTGGTGGTCAGTGGAAGATGATCATTTAGGGGGTACCTGCCAAGGGGTCTGCTAACTCTTCTACCTCCCACAGGGCAGAACCCCAGCCTGCTCTCCATGCCTGTACAATGTAGCAGCCACAACGTGCTTTGTCTACATTATGCCACCCATAAGTTATACAAATATGTCCATAAACCAGCTGCCCAAGTGACTGAGATGAAGGTTTCCCCCATAGTAGTGTTGGCTAAGGGCAATGGAGAAGAAAAAAGGTCCTCCCATCCCACTTGCAGTGCTTTTGGACACAAGAGCAGCCCAAAGGAGGCATTAAGAAGTGCAGCAGCAATGTCACAGCTTCACTCCTGCTTACAGCATTGCCACTGTTGCCTTTCATTAGCTCCTCTGAAACACAAACAATTTAAATAAGGCATAGAGAAGAAGGGTCAGTGCCCTCAGTCAGCTAATTAATGGTGCTCTGAATGCAGTGGAGACTATCAAAAGGCAGCAGGGACACAGAAGGAAGGAAGGAAGGAAATGCCCGTCTAGAGATGTTACAAATGGCCTTACATGCAAACAAATGCCTGTGCTCTTGACTGGCAAAAAGCAGTTTGTTAGAAACAACTGTATATCAATGGGAGCATGCTGCAGAACGTGTCTTGCTTAGGTTTCCTAAAATGCTGATTTGATGCAATTTGCTGCTTTTCCTGCTTTGCGATTTTCCATTCTGCATCTTGTTCAGTGAGGGGGGATTAGTGAGAAGTGCCTGTGGTCAGCTAAACTGCCTCTCTGGCAGAGTCTCATGAGGAGACCGTGGGGATCAGTAAACAGAGCTCAAAGTGCGGGTGGCCATGAGCCGCCTTTTCTCCCTCTGCGTCTGTAAAGGAAGTAAGAAGTGCAGCAGTCAGCCCTGTCAGACAGGGGAGATATTTCACAGGAAATAACAGATGGCTTCAGGCTCATAATTCCATGGCCAGGTATCTTGAAAAATGGACGCTTCAGGCTGATTTATCTCCTTCATACATTGAGGTATAACACATGCATAAAAGCATAGAGCACAGACTGAAAAAGCTTATGCCTTGTTTGTTAGTGTAATTATGTATGCTGTTTATTTTGGAAGATAGTGGATGATAGAAAGTTCAAGGTCTCTGAAGCAACAGGTGTAAGATTTCTTTTTTGGTGGTGGGCAGTTGCCAGCATAATCCAGAGCAAAGGAGTCCCTGTCTGTATGTTCATCTGGAAGGACATAAAGCAGCACAGTCCATGCAGGTCTGCAGTGTGAGGGTTCTATCTTTCACTACCACAGAAGATGGCTGCTCGGCATTCTCATGTTCCACATCACCTCTTGCACTCACTGACTCTGCAGCTGCAGACCAGGGCACAGGCACATCTCCTGCTGTGCCTCATGAGAGCTCCCAAGGAGGGATGACATGGCAGCAAAACCATTGCTGGTGGCATCCAGGAAGAGCTGCCAATAGGCAGAATAGGCAGGAAGAAGGCATTATCACAGCGTGTCTGCTCTGTACGACTGAAAGATTCCCGGGATGCTGGCAGCACCCGTAGGCTGAGGAAGAGGAGCTCTGTGTCTCCAAGGAGGGCGAGCCTGCAGTCTCGTGGCTGAGGGAGGCCCAAACGTGACTCCAGAGACAACCATGTTGCTAAGGAGGACTTTCTATTTTGGGTAATGTGCGTCAGAACAAGACCCATGTGTGTAGTGAGCAACAGATGAGCATGTGAATCGCCACCAGTGACCGTGGTGTGGGACCAATCCCGAGGGGCTGAGGTCTGTCCTGCTGAGTTAGCACACATTTTGGGATAGTCAGGAGCAGGTGCATGTTACTGGGAACACTGGGATGATCATTTCCCCACCCATGACCTTAATGCCTGTCTGGTGACCTGTCATTACAGCATCCCAGTGACAGATGTGATGACACACCCCACCTCATCATGGTGGTCCATCCCCGCCAGTCCTCTAGCCCTGCCATTCTTGCATCTCAGAAGTTATTACAGGGCAGAAAGCCTAAATACCTCATGCCATGTGATGAGGACAGTCAGGACATCAGATTAGCTAAGGTCTGTTTTTCAAACCCACAGCAGACCCAGTAGCCGATAGCCCCAGCTGGGACAAGGGCAGCTGGGGAGGGCAGCATGTAAGATATAACACCTCATCTCTTCCTTGCCTGTCTTTCTCAGGGCTATGCACACTCCTGGTTTGAAAACCCTGCTTTTACACGCAGCAGGTTTCAGAGGTGCAGCAGCTGGAAGAAAACCAGGTCCTCATCATTTTATGCTGATGCCTCATAACAGATGACTTTCAGTCACTGCTTACCCAGAGATGTTGTGGTTGCCCCATCCCTGGAAGTGTTCAAGGCCAGATTGGATGGGCTCTGAGCAAGTTAGTCTAGTGGGAAGTGTCCCTGCCCACAGCAAGGGGGTTGGAACTGGTTGGTCTTTAAGGTCCCTTCCAACCTAAACCATTCTGTGATTCTACAGTACAGGTCAGTGTTCTACTGGATACTTACTCAGACCATGTTGCCTTCTCCTTGGGTTCTTCCTGTGGACATAGCTGGAATCATTTGCAGATGCAGACAACAGAGAACAGCACGACCCAGTCCTGCATGAACCAGCACTCTTACCCTTGCCAGATCTCTCTGACCTGGTTGTAGGACTAGCCCATCACCACCTGTCTGCCTATTCTTAAACAGTGTTTTCCTTTGGACTGATGTAGCAGTCACCACATACGTATCTGCATTTTGGTTCTATTGATTTTTTAAAAATTTATTTGATTCACTGGTTTTATTGAATGTTTTGAGAACCCACCATTTTGTGGCTCCCTTGATTTTCAGCCTGTTTGATTTAGTCTTTTCACTCACTTCTGTATCTTACCTTACAGCTTGCAGGAGTAGTATCCCACTATAGTCTATTTTCCTACGTATTTGTATTTAGCTCTACTACCCCACTCAAACGATTTTTAACTCTAACCACTTACTCCCACTTTATTCTCCTATCTCTTCTGCAGATTTCCAGGAAGAAGTTATCCTTAGACCCATGTTAAAGGGGAAGGATTCAATAGGGCTTTGCAAGGTGCTGTCCTGAATCATGTCTATTCAGTACTTTCTTTAACAAAATAGATGAGTCTAGAAAGGTCATACACTAAATTTTGAGATCAAAGTGATGGAACATATTATTAAAGAAGGAGTTACTTCTTTCTTTAAAATTCAAAATTACATTAACAAATTGGAGAAATGGTCTGAAAAGTCCAAATAGTATTCAGCTGATACGAAAGGTACTGTACTCAGGAAGAGTAATCAACTATATGGTATAGTTGGTATAGTTGGAGAGTAACGTATGAATGTAACGGTGGATCACAAGCTGATCATGGATCAGGAACATCATGTTGCTACGAAAAAGCATGGCATAATACTGAAATCACTTGAGAAGAATATAGCTTCCATGAAATAATCCTACTGAAGCTCACTGGTAAGGCATCAACTGGCACACTTCAGCATTATATTTTAAGAAATCCTAGAGAAGAACACAGGGAAACAGGCTGAATCATCTTCAAACACTTCTGAAAAGAAGATACAATCAGATTGCTCTCATCCATCTGCGAAAGAATGGGGAGGTTCAACACTAGCTCTGAGAAACATATTAATGAAGAGGAGGGTGAACAAGTAGAGGGTCTGGAAAAGTCCTGGAGCATCTGCTGCTGGAGATCTTTAAGAATGGATCAGGCATGCATCTGAGAGAAATAACCCTGACATGGAGGGTGCTGCTGTGGGCAAAGGAATAGCCTCCTTCATTTCTTGAGGCCCATTCCAGCTCTAAGGTCAGCTTCCTGCCCAGACATGAACCCGCATCCTCTGCTATTACCTATATCCTGCATGTCTCCCATGGTCTGACCTCAGCCCAGACTCACCCATCCCTTTGCAAGAGCATGTTTGCCAGCTTCTAGCAGCTTGCTAAAGTACACCTTCAGTGTTCTGCCTCTTGTCACTTTCCTCTTGCCTTTTCCCCTTTCTTTCCCCTTGCACTTTCCCTCTTCCCACTCACTGCAGTCCTCCATCCTGCCCCAGACCTGACACACAGCCTTGCTGCACTCTGTGGGCAGAACATCCAGGGAATGGGAAATACTACCTCTCATGACAAAGCTTTCACCAAACAGATGGGTCAGGAACCTCTACCCCAGGTGTCTGAATCATTGCTCCAGACTGTTTACCCATTCTCCCCTGCTTTGGTTACATTTGGTTAAGACTTGGTAGCACTTTTTCCCAGTTCCTGAGGACATTTCTTTGCTTGATTTTGAAAAGGACTTTGCTTCTGCAGCCCTTGAGCTTGATGACCAGGCCAGATGGTCTGAGTGTTTTAACCCAATCTTTATTTATCTCACCTTTTAGGATCTTCCCCGTGACTTTTTTTTTACACTTCCCACACGTGCCTTCAACCCAGCCCAAACCCCAAAGGCTTCAATTCTCAGAAGTGTTTTTGAGCACACAATACAGAAGGATGGGGATTAAAATTGAGCCAAATGAGCAAACATGTCCATAAAAGGAGAGCACAGTGGGCCAAGACCATGTGTAGTCTTGCAAATCTACCCTGGGATTCCAATTTCAGTAACAAACTCATCTGAGATTTGCTCTCACAGTTTACACTCTCCTCTGAAAACAAGCCTACGGAGAGCATGATGCAGCAGTTACCATAGCAGCCAGCACCAGAAGAATCCATTAAGTGATCACAGTCTCATCTCAAAGTGAATTACCAGGCTGCAGGTGAACTTTTGCACCTCGGAAGATGTCTCTTGAGGAAAACGTGTTGTTGTGTGTGGTGGAACAGGAGAATGCCCATCAGTTGCACGGACTTGCTGCTACATTGTTATCCTTAATTATGTCTGTGCTGGTTTTAAAAGTACGGCACACGCTTTTCCTTTTTCCTGTCAGGTGGTTTTTGTGCTGTTTTTATTTTTCCTGAAGGGCGAGACAGAGCGCCCTGGTCAATAGCAACTAATGAAATGTGCTTCAGGCCTGCCTGCGTTCTGCCACAATTGGATTGTCAGCCATCCCAGGAGAGATGCTATTATGTATGTGGGTGTGGAAAATGTTCTATCACTGCTAATCGTTCCTATTATAGTAGCAGGTAACACTCCAAACATATCAACACCTCGTTATGGTGGCTGTTTTTCACACATAGAATGTTGGAAGTCAACTTGTATGCTCATGCATAAGAAATATGTAAATGGAGCCAGAATGTGGAAAGAGGATGGATCCTGGCAAGATCCTAGGAGCATAGCACACTATACCTTCACAAACACAGGTCCTTAGATAGCCAGAGGCACGTACTGCCAGTGGTTGGGAGGAGCTGGTCCTGCACACAAATTCCTGATACAGACCTTGCATAATCCCTCCTGTTTGTACCATACTGCTGTCTTATTCATCACAGCAAGTGCTGACAGGCATGCAAGCACCTTTCTCAGAAGCAAAGTGCAGCTGTAAATATTGACATTTTGACCCACAAAGGATGACTTTGGGCTTGCAGTAGCAGAAGACCCAGGTTAAATTAGCAGAGTGGTTATTTAACCCAACCTTGATGCCCTTCCAGAAAGTCACTTGAAGCCTTTAAGTCCCTCCACACTGACTATCATAATAACCACTTGAAGAGCTATTAAGAAGTTCCTGTGAAGGAAGGTACTGAGAAAACTGTAATGTCTGGGAAAAACAAAACAAATAAGTGAACAAACCCCAACCTTCCAGAGAACTCGAATCGAGCTTGACCTTCGAAAGGTATCATTTGCTTCCTGTTTGCTGCCGCAGTACAATGAGGTTTGTATTTGGGCCCCACCTTTCAGTGTCTGGGTCTAAAAATATAACAATGAACTTGTGACACAAAGGCCCTGTCTCCTGGAGAAGCAGAATTTAGATCTAGCTGGAAAGCACAAATTCTCGTCTCTTTGAAGCAGAACAAATTCTGAGGGGGTGGATGGCTTTTTTTTGTTTGTTCTTTTTTTTGTGTCTTTCTATCTTTAGTTCGCCAGACTTGGGAGGATTTCATCAGGATTAGGCCAGACTTACACAGCTGTTTGTTTTACATGATCGTGACTAGAACCATTTTAAGGCACTTGTCACTATGGTTACCTCCTCGATGCTGTTCTCCAAGGCATCTGAGCCAAGACAGGGCTGAGAGGGAAAGTGGGGCTACCTGAGTGGGAACATATATCGATGTCTAACTTGCAAGTCTTTTTATTTCCTTGAAAGTGTTGAGTCTTAGCTCCACGGATAAGAAAAGTTTGTGAAGGCTTACTTTTAGTCTATGTTTAAATGCCACCATTTGGCTATCAATGACAACCTGGTGGTCTTCAGACAGCTCTTGCTTTCATATAAGAAAAACCTCGGACAAGAGTGTGGGCAATGTGGTGGTATGGGGACAAGATGACATTCTGGGAGACAGTTCAATGCTCCAATTTTAATTCCATCTGAAAAATTAAACCTAATGCTGTTTCTTACTGAGCTTTCATTCCTTCTGTGAAGCCGACCACTCATGTCTAGCGGGAATTAGACCAGACATATTCTCAGTTTCTTAGCAATAGGCTGACTGATGTTTGCATGACTATGGCTCACTTGTTTCGTCTTCTCTTTACAGAGTTCAATGCTTTGCTCTCTTCCTGTTTTTTCTGGAAGCATTTCTGCTTCCCCCTATCCCTGTTTAAGTTTCTGCTATTCCTAAAGCAATTATGTTCTTAGTGGTTATCAAATAGTCGTGTGTGGTCTTGCTGATTCAGTGGAGCCCCTCGGAAAATGGGGAAATAAGCTGGTTATTTTCTTATTACATTTGTATAAGAACCAGAGCTTCTTTCAAACCTCATCTAAATCCATGGATAATTTAGGAGATGCCCGAGCATGGGACATTCTTTTGCATGCACAGGAGTATTTGTACACCAGCCAGCTCTCCTAAAAAGAGGTCCTGGTTGATTCCCCAGACCATTGTACAAGAGGCTGTGAAAGACAGAGCATTTCCAGCTGCTAAAGGGTCACACCATGGAAACCTAAGGGCCCTTATCTGTGAAAGGACAGAGTGACTGACCCACTCTGTCCCTTTCCATCCAGTAGATGGATAGAAATAACAGCACCAGAGCAGCAGGGATTTTTCATGGTGCTTATTTGCAGTATGGCTGGTGTTAGTCATTGCTTACCCCAGCAGGTGCAAAATGTTCCCATCAGGTTCATACATCTCACTGAGATGAAAGTTTAAGGCCTGAAAAAAAGATCTGCCAAAGCCAGCATGTGTGTGAGAGACAGAAATGTGAATATCAGAGGGAATTATTTTGATCAGCTTTATGTGTCAAAACTAGCTGATTCCCAGAGCCAATTTCTCAGAACAGTCTGGAGTCCCTTCTAGCCAGCATGGGTACTCCAGTACTACTGGGACTGTGATAGTCTGCCTTGCTTCAGAATGTCCCAGCAGCAGTGTGAAGGGCATAGTCTCAGTGACAGCTTGCACATGTCCAGCCACATCACAAAGCCTTTCTGAAGCATGGATTAAATAAGGATCCTCTCTGTCCTGGAAGGCTCACAAAGATGCACTAACTCCTAATAGGTCTAGACATCATCAGAGTTAGTTGTCTCAATCTGCCAGTACCTTGTGCTCCCCATTGGGAACTAGGGGTCAGGAGCTCCCCTTGTGCTAGGGGTCAGGAGCCCAGCAAAGACAAGGTGGTAATGACTTGGCCTCTCTCACATCCCCCAAGTTAGTGGTCACCTGTGGCAAAGGAGAGCTGTCCAGAGAAACTGAAATACAGTCTGTACCAGGGATGAGCCTGCAGCAGGAGCCTCTGTGCAGGGCTATCGCACCATGATGCCCTAGGCTGTGGGGTGCTGCTTTCTCTGTTTGGGACCATGAAAGTTGATGAGGACCAAGGGACAGGGATTGATGTCAAAGGTGTTCTTTGATGTGGTTAAGCTGGGGACAGTCACAAGGGGCACTGTTGTAACACAGCTCTCAGATATTTGCATGCATGCAAAATCAGATTTATTTCTCTGCTCTGAACTGCTATGCACTCTGCATTAGTTTTCTTGTGGCTCTTTAAAGAACAGTGAACTCATGGTAATTACAAAACTGCTGTGTTGAACACGAGCTCATCAATTTTTCTCTTTTCTACTTCAGTCTTCCCATTCTCTTTCTCAGAAATGCCAAAGCTCTATAAAACAGAAAAACCGATCGTCTGTAAAATGTGGTATGTGACTAGAGTGCAAGAACAACTGCATTTGCTGGTAAATAAAGTACCAATAAAAAGACAATCAGTAGGTATTGTGTATTTATATAAAGGGGTCTTGCAGCATGTTTGGACAGCTGCTGCTATTAAAATTTTTGCCAAGGAGATTTAAAAAAAGCTACTTTATAACTGCCATTTTCACAAATATACAAATATTCTAATGCCAAACTGAAACCTTCTTGGAGCTACCTTTATGGTTATTTTCAAAATATTGTAAACTTTTGAATAACATTATCTTTTTTTACCCTATATGTCTGCCTTGAAATGATACAAAAAATAAATATTGATGTAATATGCTTATTAGTATATTACTAAGATATATGCAAGTCTATGCTTGTATGTACATATATCCAAGAATGTTGTTTCAGGGTTTTTTTCTATCTTTGAGATTACATTGAATAAAATACTTAAATCTCAGAGGGATTTTTTAGAATTTATAATAAAATCTCAATACTGAGAGCTGCAGAGATAGATGAAGAATATTTGCTGCTAGTATTTGCTGTTCAGGATGCACTTAATTACCTGTTATTGAACAGCGCCAGGTGGACTGGGGACATCTTAATGGCTAAGAAAAATCTCTGCAAGATGTGCCTTGCTCGTGTAACATGAAATGTAGACTTAATTCCCTTAGAAACCTAGGGGCCTCTGCACTGGTGGTAGAGGCAGAGGGTGCAGGAAGACATGCCCCCAGGCTTTTTTCCATTGTGTCACTCAAGTGATTCCCTAAGGGAACAAAGTTTATTCTTACATTTTCCAAATGCTAATAAATAATGCTCTTTCTGTTTTCCTTGAGAGTGTTTGTCACCAGTTACAGTGCCAGAATATAGGGCAAAGGACCCGGAGTGGGAGGATGTGAGACTCCAGCTAGGGGCATTTGAAAGTATATTGCTTTAACCCTTTGCATGCTGAAAAAGAGATGTTATAGCATCCTGGGTTTAACTCCAGATTATATTAGATGAGGTTGCCTCTCTTTGTATTGCAAGGTTTTTCTCGAGCTGTAACCTGAATATCTAGTTTTAGCAAACACTTTTGTTTATTCCCAGGTATAACTACAGTCCAACAACTTTTTCCCACAGCAAGATAATGCAGAATCCCCACAAGAAACCCATCCCCAAGCACAGTTTGAGATTTTTACCCCTGCAAAGACTCCTGTATCCTGAAGGTTGCTGTATACCATCCAGTATCCAGTACTGACGAGCTGTTCCCAGGCAGGAACATTGTTGACAGGAAGATGTTTATTGATCATGTTAGAGCAGCTTTGGAAACCAGAAATGCATGACATGTTTGCTGTCAAAGAGTGTCATGTTGAAGCAGTCTGACCACAGGACTGGGCACCCAGTGGTCCATGCAGGCGCCCTCTCTGGGCTCTGGCACTCATCTTCCACCTACACTTTGATCAAGTTGTTTGCACAGTCTCACCCAGTTTCATCAGATGTGGAATTGCATTTACGGTGTGTGCTAACAGCTATCAGTCCACTTCAGAGGGGCTCAGAAGTTTTGTTCAACCTCCTGTGTGGAAACCACTATGAACAGAAGGATAAAGGGCTGGAACATGTTTTTGAAAGCATATAATCAAGGTGATTTAGATTTGAATCTGAAGAAACTTCTTTTGTCAATATTATACTTACTCAATCTATAAATAGCCATTCAGGCTGCAAAATACTCTTCATAAGATATACCCTTGATTTGGCCTGAGTGAGAAACAAAATGTGGTCTTCAGAATGGAAGAGAATAAAATAAAATGTTCCCTCGATGGAGCTGACATTACTTTGGCCCAGGATGGTGTTTTCTGCTTTATGACCCACCAAGCTAGCTTACCATGTGGTCAAAATTACATTAAACATTTCTGCAGTCCTGGTGCATACAGTAGGATGTTCTTCCAAGGGAAGTAGCTCATCCTTTAGAGCTGTTTGTATTGCTATCACCATGGCAACCAGAAAAGATGAAAGTCAGAACCCAAAAAAAACCCCAAAAAATGTTAGCTGTGGCATGGATGGGCAGTCAAATTGTAAAACCATGCACAGACTTTTAAAGGAAATGACTGTTCTGTATTAAACAAACCTAACAGAGTCCCTAGTGCCATAGCCTAAAAATAGCACCCCAGCGTCATTAGGCGTAACGGCTTTCATAAACCTCCATTAAAGCAAACATCAGGAATGGAGAATTCTTCCTCTGACAGGGCTGATGTTTTTCCATCCAGCTTCTCAGGGGATTGTGTCCCACAGCACAGACTGCTTCCAAGAAGGAGCATTTGTGGTCCCAGTTTTGACATAGGATTTATGAAATATGGCTATGAACAGCTGTGACACTTGTTCTTCCTGAGCTGGGCAATGAAAGTGAGACTTCACATAAGCCCTAAAATTGGATCCCTGAATGCAGCACTTTGGATCCTACTCCAGTAGACTTGATTGAGACTCATTGTCTAAACCAGTTTGGAAGAAGATCTTTGGTCAGGCAGGGTTCTGGTGTCATCCCACATGGAGAGTATCTTTGCCCTGCTGCCCAAATCGGGAAAACAAACTGGTAGAATTCTGTAAAGGTATTTTCAATAGAAGGGATAAGCCTATATCTTCCACTGAATAGGACAGAAGTCTGATTTTTAAAAAGGAGTTAGAAAAGCTTCAAGTTTCCCACAGCAATATTCCATTAAGGCATGGCTTGGCCTTAGATTTGAACTATGAGTTTCTGATTCAGATTAAATGAACTGTCTCAAAAGGGTGCTTCTTCACTTGTTCCCGGGTTCTACCACCAATGAATCTATCAGAAATGGTGTTTTGAAGACAGCTCTCAAACCTAGTTGCAAACCCCAGGGTAGACAAACCTTACCTCTTTCAGCATTGTATTTGAGTTAAGAAGATATGTTTAAATCACTTTAAAATATTGCTTCATCTCTTAAAAGGAAGCCTTTGTACGACAGGCACCTTTACTATTAAACAGAATAAATTCAGCAAGATCTTCCAGGTCATCCTCTTTACTTATCTATTGTAGGCTAATAGAGTTCTTTTTCCCTTGGTGAATATAGGGATTAGATAGATAAAGCTCAACATCACTGAGTCAGATGAGGACTCGCTTGTTAAACATTAACAAGCACCCAGCCTTTTCAAGTGTCTCCTACTGATATCTCTGAGGCAGGCTTCATGGTTTGCTTTTGTACTTTTTTTGCATGATATATTAAGCAAGCACAGCTATGTATGATTACCAGGGTAAAGATCCTTTGGAGAGTCAGCTTTTCTTTCTAACAAAGGCAGCCACTGGTTTCACAGTCTCACCATCTTTTGCAGCCTACCTGGTCTTTTGCCTTCACATGCTTCACATGCTTCTGTCCGCTCTGCTGATCATTTGTTTTGACCCTCTGAAGTGCAGTTTATCTCCCATTCTCTGTTTGCAGATGACGTTGCAGGACAATTTAAAAATTAAAACGGAGTACAGACAGACCCATATTTACTCTCCCAGAAAGGAGTTCGGGTAAATCTGATGTTCATTGGGGAACTTTGTAGAGGCAAAATAGAAGCTCAGCATTCCTGTGGTTGCAGTTGCCTCCAAAGAATGAGTAGTTTCCAGTCTGAGGCAGTGTTCAAGGCCAGGTTGGACAGGACCTTGAACAACCTGGTCTAGAGAAAGGTGTCCCTGCCCATGTCAGGGGGTTGGAACTGGATAGTCTTTACGTCCTTTCCAACCCAAACCATTCTATGATTTCTATGTTTTCTATGATAGAAAGATCCTTGGATCCTAGAAGATCCTTGGGAGACCACACCTTCTTCACTGACAATGTCATTCCCAACAGTTTGTCTGCTTCCCATGGATCTAGCTGTGGATGTGGAGGAGAGCTGGCCCAAGTAGCTATGCAGAACATCATCACTACAAAACCTGCAGAGTGGAGATGAGAAAACAGGGGGCCTTTCGTGATCTTGATTTGCAAAGCTTGGAGAAGTCTCTGGCTGGATGAAGGGTGAATGGAGGATGTGTCTGGACAAGCAGGTGAAGATGGTCACTTTCTTCTACCCAAGCTAGCTAACACACACCTACTCCAGGTTGGTGGACATTTACATACGTATTATTGTGATGGTAAGTTCACAAGGAGCACTAGTCCATACACTTTCGATTAGGGAAAGAGGCAATACTCTGCACCATTTTTGTGGGCATAACTTTGGACAGTTTTTAAGTACCAGTTTTTAAGGAGCTTTTGTCCATAATCCTCAGTCTTCACACAGAATACTTTCAGGTACCTTTCACGAATGAAGAATGCTCTCTTTTCTTCCCCCTCCCATCCTGAACACATCCACCACAGCTGGCAGGAAGAGTCACTCAGGCACCCACTCTGTCTCTAATGCCAATTTACACTATATGCAATACCTACCATGTAACCTACTGGCCCTTGTATCTGATTCTGTGCCTAGCACACAGGACTTGTGAACCTGTTGCAGCTTCTAGGTGGGGATGTGCTGGTTTTCAAATTCAAGGTGTTGACTAAGGGGCTGGATATACTCAAAATTCCCATAGCCTTGCGTAGCCTAACACCTAAGGCCAGCTTCACCTACATGCATGCACAGATCCAGTAAGAGGTTGCAGAAAAGAGGCTTCATTTGAAATCCAGTTAATGGTGCTCCTCTGATTACTCCCCTATGGGCCCTTGTGCGTGCTCCCACACTATAGAAGCTTTGGTCTCCAAACACAACCAATAAAAATAGACACAGTAAGAGAGAAACAAATTGTGTCAGAATAACTGAAAGCTTAATGGAAGCACAAATGAGGCAAAAGTCACTATACATGCATTTATTTTCACTAGTTCTCAGATTTACAGGACATCCAGCAAAATGTAATTTGATAGTAAGCCCAGCTAGTTACAGTATCCAAGGAGAGTGAAAATCCCCTCAAATTGGATGAAACTTGATGCTGCCAGCACACTGCTGAATCCCCTCCAGTGTATTTCCAAATCACATTCCTCTTTTACTCTGCTGAGTGCTGCCCAAAGAATCAACAGTAAATCAAGTAACCTGCAATATTCTTTTTTATAATGCATCTATAAATTTCATGGAACTATGGATTTCTTCTTATGAAATTTAATTTGAGCCACTTGGGGAAACATTTCCATATTGAAAGGAACTCCTGGCTTTCATTGCACTTATACTTTGCTTTTACTGAATTGCAAATGCTTAGATTTAAAGGGACATAGCCAAGGTAAAGCCTGCCTGCTTGAAAGCCATTGGACCCATTTCCACTTGGCAGGAAAAAACAGGCAGCTGCTGTACTGAGCAATCTCATCTCCACCAACCGCTTGAGGATGGGCACAGTGAGCATAGGCTTATGAGTGATGCTGGCTTTTATGCCTCCCGGATTGCTGTGTCACAGGGAGGACAAGGTAAGAGTCTGGCCATCATTTCCAGCAAGGCTGACTCATGGAGAGAGCTGCTGCCAACTTCCCTCAGGTACATGGAGCGCCTAGCACTAATCAAGCACTATTAGGTGCTTAAAATGTAGACACAGAGGGTGACTATAATAACAGAAAAGAACATCAGGAGTTTGTAAATGCAGGAAGAATAAAATGAGAAAGAGACAGTGGTTAGAAAACATTTGTATCTAGTTTGAACAACAAAGCTGACCTCTTGCTGTGTCTGTCTTTATGGTGGTTAGCTCTGTTCCTTCACACAGACATGTGTCATATCACACAGCTTTCTGGGAGAAAAGGTAGTGTGCCACGAGTTACTTGAAGCACCCACTAAGGCCTGAGGTTGCTGCTGCTATTGCACACCTGTGGCAAAGGCTTTGTTGAGCTTGTCACTCTGCCTGGTACCTCCTCTGGAAGCAGAGCCACTGCACCGAGCTGCTGTTTCACATAAGAGCATTTAAACATCACTATACCCAGGTGTAAATTGAGGAACCTTGGGACACACTGACCTGAGCTGGTTTCCCAGCTCTGAGAACAGCAAGCATTGACTTCACTGATGTCACTGAATCAGAGCCTACAGGAACCTGGGACAAAGAACTGGGAGAGCAGGGGAGAGCCATGCCATGGGCTGGACAGGAGACCTCCATTTCTGTCATTGCACAGAGACCAAACCAGCCACACTCAGTTGCTTGCAGATGCATGAGCAAAGCCAGGAAAATTATTGCTATCCAGGCAGGCTTTTGTGGAGAAACCTGTGTGAATCCCCTGCATCACACTTTTCTACATCAAGATTTGAGAAGTAGGACATCAGCAGGAAATATATAGGAAAGGAAAAGAGTAAAGTAATACAGCAATCACTCTCACTGAGTTTTGCAAGAGCTGGTTAGGGACCAGTCTCCTAAGAGATTTTTGAGTGAGTTTGCTGAAGCCCCTCCATGAGTTGCCTTTGTCGTTTTATCCTCTTCTTATTACATGTATCCACCCCATTCAAACTAAGTTCCTAGTGTCATGTTCTCTGGTTTTCCACCACTCTCCCACACTCCTGGGATCTTTAATGTTGCCCGTTTTTTCAGCACCAGTTTCTGGTTTTGTCACAGCTGCCTACAGGGGTAGGTTTATCTCAAGAAATAGGTGAGCTGCCTTCATGAACATCCTAGAAATGTTTTTATATATCATCAGTGATAAATGTCCCAAAGTCTGGGAACACCCAGCCTCGAAAGTGTCTTGAGATCCCTTCCAGATCCTTGTTTCCATAAAATAATGGCATGCATCCACATACCCGAAAATATGTCCAGCTACTTATATGGTCTTTTTGTTTTTCCAAGGAAGGCTTGAATATTTTTGTTCTATGCACTCGTTGCATTTCCAATATTTTATTATTACTTTTTAAAAAAATCTACTTTAAAAAGGAGAAATATGGTTCCTATGAAGCAGATATGGGATTGCCAGTGCAACCTTGGTTTGGAGCAGTTTTGGAAATACGGAATTATTTTCTAAGTAAAAGAATTTTACTGTTATATGATACATTAAATATTTCCTTAAGAAACCCTTTAATCAAGAAAGTGTATTGTTTAAGGGTGGAATTGGTTTGTGGGCTAAATCATTGTATATGTTACGTAGAGTTTAAAGTGTCAAAGGTCAGAAACAAGCAGGTCATCATTTACAACTGATAAAACTGGCTTATAGTTTGCTCTGGGTCATAAATTATCCTCCTACCCACCTACCATCTGCACATCTATTGCTTGCATGCCAGTTAAATATTATTTGAAAGTATTACAGCATAAATAAAATTAGCAATGGGTGAAATGTGATGAGTTTAAATTGGCTTCTCAGTTCTAAATCTTAACAGGAGTTTAAAAGGGCTTTAGCAAATGATTGGATATAACCTTGTTTCTCATCTTCTACAGAATGACGTGTTTTCTCACAGGAGTGGGAATCACAGGTCATCTTCAAATGAAGAAAACCACTTAGCTAATTTGGTGCCTTTCCACTTCTGACAATATCTATGTGGCAGCAGGACAGGTGATTCAAAACATCTCAGAGCTGATTGCATTGATTAACATGATGCAGTCATAGGCTCCTGGGCCAGGACAGAGGAGCTGGTCCTTCCTGCAAATCACCACTGAGGTTACTAGGAGGTATAAGGAGCTTAGGATCTGGCTGTAAACTCCACAGGAGTTTTCTTTGTCACACAGGAAGTCTGTTTCTAAACTGTATGAAAACAAGCCCTGAGGGTATTTGATTTTGTTCCTCCCCTTTTCACAGCATAAGTGGTTTCTGTGCTTGTGTTTCTGACTGTTTGGATACAGTGGTGTTGTGTTTACAAGTGGACTGTTTCCTTCAGCCACTTTTCTAGCATGCATGCTACAGCACCCAGCACAGCTCCCTGATTTTTGTATGATAATAAAATCCAAATGTAGCTGACTTCAAAGAAGCCCTGTATGTCTTTCCACCTTGCCACTCTCCCAGGACTCCAATGGAGGCAGCTCCCTCCGTGTTTAAAGAACTGACAAGAGCAATGTTCCAGGCCAAAGTTCTCTCAGAGCTGATGCTGTTGCCTTTGCAAAAGACAGGTTTTAGGCAGCTGTGCCTCTGCCTGCACTTCCAGCGTGCTATGATCTGCATGCACAGTTTGGGTTAATGCTGGAGAGTGATTGCAGATACTTTGTGAGGTAATTGCTTCCCCATAGACATGCCAGTCAGTGTCTCAGATCTTCTCCTCATAGCATGTGAATTGTCATCTCAGAGAACGATTCCGGTTGGAAGGAACTCCAAGAGATCATCAAAGCAAGGTCAGCAGTGAATTCAGACCAGAAATTAAACCACCTGATTCTTTTACCAATCATCATGAAACCAGACCCCTCTGGAGCTTCCTGCCACGCAGGGTTACGGCTGTCCAAGTGCTTGTGGGAAAGAGGAGACGGGAAGGAGATACGGTCCATTTTAGGAACAGAGATAAGAAACATTTCAGGCAGTTGAGCCCAAAAGGCAGTAGGGGAGGAAGGAAAGGAACAGAGAAATTCATCTTGGTCATTTGAGATAAGAGTTATGGTTTCAGAAAACACATTTTTTATTCATTCTTCAGAGCCTTAACACTATGATATATCATCTAACTCTTTTGACTTTTTATTTTGTGCAATCATTTGCACTCATTTGACAAAGCAGTGAAAAGCTATGCTGTTGCTTGGGTAGTCTTGTACTTCTGTCCAGTATAGATACAAATGGGAATCACACCGGGTACAAAAAGAAGAGGAGTCAGCTCATGCTTACTCAATTCTGCATAATACAAACTTGCCTTGAGGGAAATCTTCCAGACAGGCAGATTAAGCCTGGCTACGGATTGCATACATCTTTAGCCACCACCAAAATAGAGACTGCATCTTTCCATGGGCTCCTTTCTTTAAGCAGAAGTCACTAACTGCTTTGATCTACCTCTACAGTCATGAGATTTTACTCTACTCAGGCCCAATCTGCCAGGATGCAAACTGAGTTAATGTTCTCAGGATAAACACAAATTCAAAAAATCTATTATTTTGAAAGGTCCTAAGCATTTGCAGAAATACAACTTTGCCACTTGCACTTGCCCAGATCCAGTTTAGGGACATCATTAAAATAATTGCACCCCTTTAAGATGCTCTATTATGCAAATGTATGAGCTTATAATGCTTTCAAAGATCAATCAAATTTTATTGCCTACTCTCTTTGAGTGCCTTCATTAGTTTTTTCTGTCCCCATACATTTTTGGGTTAGACAGTAAAGATGAGGAACTGATGCCAGAGTTTCACTTCATCATGTCTCTAACTCCTGTTTAGTCCCATTTTAGTGGAAGTTATATGTGTCTAAGGATCTGGGCCAAGAACCTTCAAGGTCAGGGCTCCAAGGCTCACTTGCACAAGCAGGACTTCCTGTGATGCTCAAATGTTTCTGCTCTGGTAAGGAGCTTCTAAGGGATTTAAAGTGGGATTTGGGTGTCTTTGAGGAGTCCCTCTGCTCCTTTCATGCCTACTGAGTCTGCTGTAGGGCAGACCAGAAGCAAGAAAGGGCGTTGAACTATACATACTCCCATTACTTCTGTAACAAGACAACCCATTTCCTTCCTGTTGTTTATAGCCCCATACTGTTTGCTGCAGTAGCTGTCCTCTTTGTTTACATGGGTGATCAGCAATACATCCAAATGAAGACACATTTTGAAAATGCAGTGACTTTTGTTCCAGTGAAATAAAAATCCACAGTTTGTGCTGCAAACTTTACACCAAAAGAAAATTTTTGGTGATTTTTGGCCACCTTCATAACCAGTAGGCAGAGTGCCACCAGCAAATAATCTGTTTTGCACATTTAAGTTCTTTATATAGACAGAGTTTTGTGAACTGCCAGAATAACTCCTGGGAGAATGGAGATAGAGACATGGAAACACTTACACAGTGTTTGAGAAGACTCAAACTGTGAGTTACTTTTGGGTGGATGGATGAAGATATAAATCAATAGGCACATAAACAACAACAGACAGAGAAGATACACAGTTCACTGAAGTTTACAGTTCTTCTGGAAAAGTGAGTCTTGCGTAACATCTCTGTGTTTGCACACAGCAGTCCACTGCATTTTATTTCCCATGCATTGTGACAGATATATCAATCCTGAACCCTGAGAATGTGAGCCACCAACTCGGAGCTTGCCATCCTACCCAGCTTCTTCATTCAGTAGGGCAGCTGCTCAGCTGATTGTTGGTAAACATTCCCTGTTTGTCATAGCTAAAATGTTAACAATGACAAAGGTTTTTCAGATAAATTTGGAAGCATTTTGTGTTTTGAGGTGTGCAGAATTTCTGTGTAATGATCCCTCTGAGGAAGAGGAGGGTTTACAGCTAGAACACCAGTTTTGAACCCTCAAGAAACTTGTATCCTGTTCCTTGTTGCCTGTGTCAAGGAGTGTATGTATTTTCCCCACTGCACAGAGATATTTTGTAATTTAGTTTTCTCTTCTTTGGCAATCCCACTACAAATGGACAGAGACTCACAAGGGATGGCATGTTAGTTTGCAAGACCCCAAGGTTTGCTCCTGTGTACTTAAGTGCTTCCTCCCATTGGAATATCCATCTGTAATTTCCAATGTCTTTCCACCTCAAACAGGTTTGCCAGGTAGATAAAAATTATCCCCATTGATTTGTATAAGATAGACCAGCCACAAAGGAACAAATAATTGTACAAGGTCATCTACAAAGCTTTTATCCAGAGAGAAAGAAAACCTTGATTTCTCAGTCTCTGTTTAAATTGGCCAGTGGGATAGTGTGTGGGATACTGTGGGATAGTATTCCCTTGGAAATGCTGATGAGAGACTTTTTCAGACTATGCCAGAGCTTTTGTCCAGCCCACACACTCACTGGGGACATGAGACCCTGGAAGACGTGGGTGCGGATGCCCGTGTCTCATTTCAACATGGAGTGGGAGCACACACCTCAGTAATGCTCTCGGGTACACCAGTATAGATATCAGTTGAATTCCTTGCCAACATCATTCCTTCTGTCTCACACTCATTTCTGTCAGGACCAACACCCCAAACTCGACATGAATATATATTTTTTTGTTTTTCTGGTTTAATTTTGCATTGAACCAAAGATACACAGTGGTGCTTGTCTCATTCCTATGGCTACAGACTCAAGGGTTAATGTATAACCAGTATATTCCTGGAGTATTTAAGTTGCTATTTCCCTTCACTTTGCCAAGGTAATGAGGTGTTTGATGAAGGGAGTTCAGCTGCAGACCTGCAAATGTACATTCTGTAGGCTAGAGAGAAACCACAACAGGCTCTTGCATTTAATATTCTGATAAATTGGGCACTTCTGCACCTTACATCAGGCAGTGACACAATGCAGCCTTGTTAATCCAAATAGAAAGTGCTCCTTCAGTAATGGAGTCTAGGTCTGTTTCAGCAGAATTAGATTTGCATCACTAATTCAAAAACCATAAAAATCCAAAGGATGTTCTGCAAGTAGAGGCTATCTGCTCATCTTTTCAGATAAGTGAAGCATAAAGCTTCAACCATGTGAGGAGGTAATGGAACAAGCTGATGCCAGCATGCAGAGCTGGTTAGTTAGATTAAAAGAGCATATCTGGTGATGATTGTCTTCTGGGTTTTTTTTTGAGAAACACATCAAGAAGTGTATTAAAACAGCTCAGAATCACTGATGGATTTTGTTATCTACTGCCTGGTCTCAGGCTGCTGATAACTCCAAGATCATTGTTCTTTTTCAAGACTTTGAACAATGTAATTAAGGTTTCTTAGAAATAAATCAATACTTGAGATCACCTCTGAATAGCACGCTCGCCAGACAATCTGCCTTCCTTATTGAGACACGGCTCCAAGTCACTGGTGTCAGAGTTTATGCTCTCACCTTTTTGCTACTGTGTTTTCTTTGTGGGGGAGGTTTTCTAGTCACAGTAAAAGCTTCAAACCTCTTTCACGGGCCACAGCTGCTGAATGGCAGCACGAAGGCACTGCACTCCAGAGGACTGCAGTGATCGACTCTGATTTCGTTAACCCTTGCTGCAGGTCCGGGGGGGAGATGGGCTGCAGGAGACTGACTGCAGTTTCAACTCTCACCTTCAGGAGCAGTTCATCACACTGCCTCTCCTTCATCCTTTATTCCCAGTAGAATACACACAAAATAAGAATGCAATAGACTCACAAATAGTGGTACTCAGTGGTGAAGGGAAAGGCACTCCGCGGGGTGTCAGGGGGTACTACCCCAAGGCAACAATGCCTCCGCTTTTAGTTGCCCCTGGTAACACCTCTTTTTCAGGCACTAGGATGGGCAGGCATTTCAGTAAATATAATTTACCTTTTTTTAAACATGATTAATTCAGAACCTGGCAAAGCTTAGGTAAATTCTCTAGAGGCTTGAAACTGTTTAGTCTGAGTTTTCAGGGAAATGGAATTGCACTTTTGAACAGTTAGGTCATAGGTAAGCCCTAGGACTCTCACTTTTGCTTTGAAATTATGCTGAAATAGGAGGATTTACTGAAGTCTCAAGAGCCTGGAGGTTTGGTTAAAAAAATAAAGAGACAACAGATGCCTTGATACTCGGCTATTTCATCTCTCTGTGTGCTTCTTGACCCTTTTCTCTGCAGCAAGGGACAGAAAGGGACAAAACCTGGATGTTTTCTGTTTCATTTCTTTGCGAAGAACCCCCAGTGAAGACCACCCACCAGAGAGACATGACATCATTGTGCCATATGTGCAGCTCCAAGCCCACTCCATCCCACGCTGGCACTTGGACATCTCAGTCTCTGGATGCACCAGTATCTGAGGAGCTCTTTCTGGCAGCAGCAGGAGCCTCTCTGCCCTTTCATATTCTTGATTTGGAGGAATCCCATGGATATTTTCCCACTAACAGCTGATGACAATGTTAGCAAGGGTATCTTCTGCAGTGGTGTGGTGAGGAAGTAGAGCACGGTATTGAGGTTGAATCATGTTTAGAGACACAAAGAGAAATGAGGGGTTCATACAGATACTCAACATCAGAGTTAAGCATCCAGTGTAATGAAATTCTCTGGCTGGTCTTTGCCAGACCAAGTTGAGCTGTTTCAGCTGGGACAGATTGGATCTGAAATGTGTCTTCAGGCAGAATGGGGGAAAAATAATCCTTCTGATGACATAATTGAGGAAAATCAGGGTCACAAGCCTGGATGGTGATCGCTGCCAGACAGAGGTTACCTACAATATTTCTTGGCCACATCCACCAGAGTGCTGCAGGGAATTGATTCTCTCTGCAGTGCACACAGGAAAGAAGGCTGAAACATCTACATGTTTAGGATTAAGCGGTATGTCTTGTCATATGCATGGTCCTATGACAGTCTTGAAAGAAACAAACACGATGAAATTCTGGTGTAATTGATGGGGTGGGAATGTACTAGACTCCTGGTGCAGTTCTTGTCCTTGCATGATTCACCAACTCATCTCTAACACCTGGTGCAATTGCCTAAATTTGGCATGTTGTTTAAAAACCACCATGGCTGTGGAGAGAGATCTCCAGAACACACCCTCCCTTGTCACCTTCTACCAGTAACCACAGCAGGGGCTTTGTGCCACTTTGCCTGGCTTTCATGTCCCACTGTGGTGTAAGGCTTGCACTTAGGGTCTTTTCCTCATCCTCTTACTGTGGCACAAGTGAATTGTAGCAGGTAGAGGTACCTGTCGGTTTTAAAGCCCTGACAGGGAAAGATGTGATCTACTCTTGCTGCTATAGCACCTAACAGTGAATGCAGCAGCTCAGTACAGAGCTGTCTCCTGAAAAAACACATCTCTTCTCTTGTGGCAAAGATCTGAAGAGCTGGTGAGCATGACCATCTCTTAATCTTTTAATAAAAAATATTAACTTTTTTTTCTGTTAAATACAGCATTAAAGTTTTTCTTTAGAGACAAAATGGATCCAAACAGTACATGAGATTGAAGTTGATAATTAGCAAGTCAGTCTCAGTGAGGAGCTCATAACTCCTTTGACCTTCGGGCTTTGTGCAAGGGCTGAGAGAGGAAGCACAACTCCCCAGCTGTGCAGCACAACAGAGCTCACATGGTTTTACCTGAGGAAATGGCAATGCAGCAAGCTAAGCCCTGGCAAAATAATGAAATTGCAGATCAAAGGTAGTGCATAGAAGAGATTGGTCCTAAGCTGCCTGACAGAAAATTAATATGAAGAGCTAATTCCCTCAGAGATGCTGATAGTCTTGTCAGCAGATCCTCAGCATGCCATCCAGTGTCTGTAATAGCTGCCATAGGTGGGGAAGGGTTTCTGAAATCTTGTTTGGTTGGAAAGGCAGCACTGATCTATCTCTCAGAATCTGAACTTCACAGCCCTGGGAGGACAGATCCTTTTGGAGTTACTACTGCTATGTGATAATTCTCTAAAGAGTTACCACTTCCCTCTGTATGTCACCACTGTGTTGTGGCCCTGGCTCACAGCCCCTGAAGTCAGTTGACAGCCTTCCAGAGGACTTCTGCTCTGTCTTTTGGTGAGGGATGGAAACCCTCAATGAAGGAAGGTCTTTGCAGTATGATTCAAAGATTGACAGAATTTAGGACTAAGAGGAGCCACTGCTTATGTACTTGGGCCACCTCTAGGTAGGCACCAGTTCACCTTCATACACTGACACTGGGGTCAGGGACCTGCATTTCCCTCAGGTATCTTTTCCCATTTTGTGTCACAACCAGATGGAAGCACCTTTTACTGACCTCATGTAATTGCATACTCTAGTACAGGCAATTCCCAGTTCTTTCTTTGTTAAACTTTCAACCTCTAGTTTGCAGGCTTTTTTCCCAGCACTTGAGTACTTTTTATTGCTTTTCTTCATTGTCTCCTCCCTTATGACATCCACGCTGAAGTTGTGACCAACAGCACCAGATATATTTCTACAGGGGTGAACCATGTTCCTTACTCATCTCCTGCCTGTTTATACAAGCAAGAATTACGTTTTTAGCTCTCCTAACCATGCACTTGCAATGGGAGCTCATCACTGCTTTCAAGAGACTGCCCTCCATTTCTTAGGTGGGGCCTGTGTTTCTTCTAGCTAAATTCTGCCAAGTTTTGCTCTTGGCTTCTATTCTAATGCTTTTTGTTTGAAGAAGTCTGGTGTACCAGGAGACCCAGATCTCTGCAGCTAAGTCTCCTGTGATTTACCTTTACACCAAACCTTGTGCCAGCCATTAATTTAATCTGTAGTGATTTCATAGCTATTTCTGGCCTGATCTCAAGAATCTAAATTTAAGATATAAAACCTGAAAACATTCTTCATTATTTTCTTCTATGAAGTTACCCAGAAACAGCTAACACAAATTCTCACAATGACCATCGGTAGCAGATGTTCTAGGATGGTTTTATGATGACATACCATCAAGTCAGATGGTCTGCAAAGCCAGCCAAGGTGGATTTTTTTTGTCATGCAGTGTCATATCAGGGTATGATGCGTGAGCAAGAGAAAAGGAAAAGGGCAAAAGCCTGAATGGGAACCAACCAAGCCCAGTGTAGCTAGCGTGCCTAGGATGTACTGTAATTCGCACTCCTCCTGCAATGCAATGCATAGGAGAGTCAGGGGTACTTTTAAAGTAACTGTCACTGCAGTTACAAATATGATGTGTCACTCCACAGTTATGACTTACTGTTAGGCAGCCAAGTCATGGTTGGCATCTGAGACATAAAATCATGTAGAAAGCAGAGGTGAGACAAGAGCGACAGACAATTGCCAGGCAGTGCCAGCAGGAGTTACTGGGACGTGTGTGTGAAGGATATAATCTGAGCCATGTGAAGAAAACCAGGGTGAGCAAAACCACTGCTGGTTGAACAAACAAATCTGATATACTGTAAAGCATCCTGGTCACCTGCTGTAACTGAGCTAAAAAACCATAAATCTAATTGTAGCTAATTGAGATATTGCACCTGAAATTTCACCAGTGTCTTCTACAATGGCATATTTTCTTTCCTATTTTTGTTGGACATATTGATATTTTTAAGATCCCATTTATCACGTTTGCCTTTTTCATGGCTTTTTCACTTCAGTGGCTTCTAGTCAGCTGGCCTTTCAGCCATTTACTTCAGAAAAGCTCTCAGCTGACAGCAGAAAGTCTTGTTATTAGAACCTAAGTACCCTTGAACCACATCCTGTTTTATTCAGATACACTGAATTCCCTCTGCATTGGCAAAAAATATTTAAATCACTGGCCACACCAAAGAGAATGCCTCCCTTACAATGTTTCAATTTTCAATACTGGCCCCATTTATGTCTTACCTTTATCTCATTCTCTGTAACGTTTCTTCTGCTAATTCTCTTCCCCAACTCACCTAGTAACTGCCCATGTAGGCCTCTCTCAAATGCTCCACTTAAGTTTAGATAGGTATTACTTACTTAATTTCCTTTGTCTCAGAAAATGAGTTATCCTATCAAGGAAGGGTCAGTTTAGTCTTGTATGATGCATTTGTCTCATTTGCACCTTTTTATTTCATTCTAAGGGTATGTGGCTGATTGAGATCAGATTAACAACCTGTGGTTTCCCATGTCATGTTCCTCATGTTCTCCGTTTCTGCAATATCACCTCTAACCTGAGAATTTTATTGACAAACTTTGCTTCCAAGCCTGCTGAATGACAGTGCTTTCAAAGTCCTTTGACGGAGGTTATCTGTTCATCATTTCATAAGCACACATCTCTGTGTAGGTAGCCTCATTTGCATTACAACCACTGCCTTTCTGCCCATTCTTGGAAAGAGGCAACACATCCACTTAGATTTTGGAAACAAAGTTGCAGTATCTTTAATGTTCACTCCATAATGCTCAACTTCCCTACTTCTTCAGTTTATTATACAGCCATTGGAGGTTTCATCCTGTTCTCACAAACTTCGAAGCCTGTAGCTCACTTGGAGATTGCAAAATCTTGCTCTGTAACTTCTTAGAGTTTACTTGCTTCCATTTCCCTGTTTTTCTTTCTTTGTTCCCTGGTTTGTTTGGATTTTTTTTTTCCCCTAGGATTCTTTATCCCTGGGTTATTCATCCAGTTATGTTTGCAGTCCTTCTATACTTGTTTTTCTTCTTTCTTGGAACAGAAGTTTGATATTTTGTGTAGTTGGTTCTAATTCACACAAGCACATTTGAATCCTGATATCAGCTGTCATTGTTAGTTAGTTCCCTCAATTCATCAAAGCTTCCTCTTTTGGAATAAATAAATATATTTTAAAATCTTACTTACCAGCCTACCTTTGCCTAGACTGCCATTTAATTGAAATATATCTGACTTATAATGCATCACAAATATTTGCCATGACCAGCTGTGCCACAATTACCCAAGATCCTGTACAACAGCTCCATTCCTGCTTTCTTCTGTCTTCCTCCTCTCCTCATTCACTCCTCCATAGAAATACCATCTCATTGGAAGTATCTGATTTCAACAGCAGACATTCTTTACCCAGTTAATGGATGCTCTGCACCACCCCCTCATTGCCCTCCATCCTAAGCTAAGCACATATGCTGACATTCAGCCCCAGGCACAGGTTATTTAGGTGCCTTCAGAATGCATGTGTACATTGGAGTTGGGTGTCAGAAGTCCTGCTGTTGCCAATACAACAGCTCCTGTTGCTCATTAATACAGCCAATGGAGTCTGCAGACCTATTTGGAGGACAGGTGTAGATGCCTGGTGTAGGTGACCTGAATAGCTCTGCACTCTTCCACTCTGATTCTATTACTGAAGTGTAGGCATCCAATGTCATTGAGACATCCTTGAGGATGCTATCTACCCTTTAGATGCTTTTCCAGAAAGGTGTGGGTTTCTTGTAGGTCCAGTGTCATATCTGCAAGCTTAATGCAGGTGTCTTAGATGACGCCTGGCAACATAAACAGTACCAGACACCTAAGCAACTGAATCAAGCTCTGACTTTCCATTAAATATATAGGGAGCTTTGCACCTTGTACTCATGAAGACACCTACATTTATATGCCTGAACTTTAATGCCAAGAGTCTAGAGAAGACTTCCATCTCTAGTTAAGAAGCCTGTATTCAGTTGATAATTCCCCACTGGGTAGAAACAATTCAAAAAGAAACTTTGCTAAGCAATGCAGAGCAGGATTATACAAAGGATAACAATTTCCAGCAAAGGCACACATACTTTACTTACTGAGTACTCTGATTTCTTTGGGTTATGATCAAGAACAGAGATGCCCTTGTTCTTTGCCTCTCCTGTCCTGAATCTCAAGTGAGAGTTTTATCAGAGGGAAAGTTCTACATGAACCCATTACTGCAGTACATTACCAGCTAGGGTCAAAATATCAACTGAAAATCACAATAGTACAGAAAGATGTGCTGGCCTGATTGGTCATTTGTGTGTTGGCATTTGAAAAGAGATGTGGAAAGATCATCTGAGTGTTGATGATGCACTTCATGCAAGCTCCAGGTGCTCTGGCCTCACCCCATGGTAGGATGGTGTGTGTCCAAGTAATACTACAGCATGTAGCTGATTCTGCATTAACTTCAGCCAGCCCTGATATGATTCTCCAAGTCCATGCTGACAAGAGTTCTCTCCAGATATCCTGACATAGAAAAAGCATAAGGGTAAGGCTGGAAGTGTCTTTCCTACCTATACTTTTGAGCAGACCATGAGAGGAAAGCAAGGCAAGGGAAGATACAGCAATGGAAAAAGTAATGTCAATAGTAGGACAAATACCCAGCTGAGAGATGAAGAGTACAAGTATTTATGAGAACAGTGGGTAAAGCAGTTAGTTACTGAAACGAGCTTGCTGAGTCCTGCTCAGGAGCTGGGTGTAGTGATGAGACATTCTTTTATAAGAAGGGTCTACTAGAGTTTAGCTAGTTCAGTGTAATATCTTGAAAAGGGTTATAACTCATGTCCATGCATTTCAAGCCAGCGAGGAGGAGGAGGGGGCAGACATGAAAAATAAAGACAGAGAAAGGAACTACTATGGAGAATTCTGGCATAAGAACGAGTTGGTTAATAAAATGCAGACTGGGAATTAAAGAGATATTCTTGCTCATTACAGCTGTGAAGGTCTTCAGATGAGAATGGTGGACTCCAGAAAACCCTACTGACTTTGCAAAACAGAGCTTCACCAGCTCAAGAAAGGCAGTGTAGGACGTGTGGCAGAAGACTTCCTTTTGACAACTGTTTCTTTACTTTAGAGTGCATTTCATAAGCCCCTACATCTAGACAGCATGGAGGTGAAACAAAGCTTTTTCTCTTGGCTGCTTTGCACACAGACGCAGCACAGCCTTACTAGGCTGGGAACTAGCTGTGCTGCTGGCACCTTCCCTCTGACAGAGTGAAAAAAAAAGTCATGAACAGCATCACTGACAACACATCGGGCCAAGGACTAATGTTTATTTGCTTTTTCCATTTACAGTACTCAATAAGGAATGTTAATGGAAAGTTGTTTAAGCTCAACAGGCAAAAGCTAAAGTCATGAATAAGAGGTCTTGGAACATTTTTGTTTGAAATTTCCTTTTCGTTCCTCTCACCCCTTCCACCCCTCCCCTTCTTTCCTATTAAACTGAAGTCAATTTCCCTAATAAAGTCCAAGGCTTTTAAACCCAGCCTAACATTCCTGATTGCTATCTATCCCTGAATAAACAAAATACTTCATACCTTCTGCTGGAGGCACAGAATTCTCCTATTTGCAGGCAAGAGTCATAGCAACATTTTAAACACTGTTTTGTGCAAAAAGACCAGTGAAAGCTGAAAACTGTGAGGGTTTGAACTGGGCTGTTCAATACCAATCTTTATCAGGAGCTGGAGTGGGTGATAATGAAACCTGACATATTGTGCTGATTTACTTAATCGGGGACTGCTTTACCTGACTGCAGGGATGCAAAAAGAGTAACCCAACAAAGGTGAAATGGAACCTGTCCATAAACCCAGGGGCTGATACTGCAAAACCTCGGGTAGCTACCAGGTGCTTTATACAGAATCAGGCCTTAAGTGCCACTGCCAATGGCAAAAAGATACCCACTTAGGTAGATTGACAGGAGCCCTGAGCAGTGCAACAAACTTGTCCCATGAGTAGCAGTGGGAATGTGACTAACAGATACAATATGGACAAAGTGCTGCTGAGAAAGACCGCTGTTTCTCATCAGGTATTGCCCTGACACCAAATGCTCCCCTACAAATGAACCTCCTTTTCATGAGCTGCTGGAAAATGTCCTAGAGGGAGGGGATGATACCCTGGATTGACATCAGGGTGATCCAGCCAGACTAAAACCCTCCCTTTGAACCTGTGGCAGCCCTGAGTTTGCTCCCTCCCTAATGCACATGCTGCAGCTCATTGAAGAAAACAGAAAAACTAGAAGAGAGACACAGCTCCTCACTGAAACAAAACAGAAAACAATATACACTGAGGTGCAGGAGTTTGACATGTCCTTCTAGCCACACATGTTTCCAATGTATTTTATAACAGCCACAACAAAATGCAATTACTCAGTGTAGGCAGGCGTGCTTCTGGATGGCTCAGTGAAAGTCCAGACAGGGTGATACAGACCAAGGCTGAGGTGGTGGCTTCTCTCTGCCTTCCCATTTGCACTGTTGCTCCCTGTCACCGTGTGTTGCCACTGAGATGGGCTGGTGCAGGCAGCCAGGGATGCTTGTCAAAATTAGACATGAAGGACAGGACCTCCCTAGGACATGGCTTATCTTCCTGGCTCAATTTGAAGACTTTGGCATTGCCTTTAACTTCAGTATTTAGGTGCTGCTTTAACTAACATGCTTTCTGAGAAATTTTTTAGTCAATAAAATCTCATGTATTTTCCTGTTAAATAGGCAATGGAAATTGAGTTACAGTCAGATGTTCACTTCCTAATGAGAGCTGTGCCTTCAAGTATAACTTGGCATTATGCAGCCACCGTGCACCTCTGCCTTTTTAAAAATTCATTTGGACGTATCATTCAGCATCTGAATTCCAGTCAGTTCAGGGTAATAATAATCATTAATTTCATTGATTTCTGCTGCATTCCTATTAGAGTAAATAACAAGGTAGCTTTGTGTCATGGATTCAAACTGAGACATCAGCTCTAACAGTGATTGAAAGCCCCCATGGGGATGTAGAGAAGTCAGAGACAACAGCACATCAATTTCGAAGCCCTGCACTTCATCTATTGCTGACAAAAGAAAAGGTTAATTATCTAAAAATAAAGCAACTGTATGCTGGTGCAGGAGGGTGAACTGGGAGGAGGGCTGTGGAACAGACAAGATAAGGTTGTGATCTACAGCATTAGAAGACTGAGGCTGAATGAGGAACTGTCCGGTATAACCTGTCACCCACAGGCAAATGAAATTGCATGGCTGAAAACTCTTGACCAAAATAAATGGACTACATCATGTCTTTTAATAAGCCTTTTCTGGTTCTGACATTGAAACCAGCAGGTGCCCAGGGCTGCAACACAGTGAGTAACAGTTACTCTAAGGCTGTGCATGTTTGAATGACTTATCTCACCACAGCAAGCTTGAGATGTGAGGACTGAGATCAGATCTGAGCTTCTTCAGTGTTTTTGCTGCCTTTTAAGCAGGGAAAGCCAGTTACTTTTTGCATATTTGGATTTGAAACTTCATCTCCAAAGTGCTGTTGTGTTTTGGTTTTACCCTCCATGAGCACGAAAGGTCTAGAGGGTTGGGGAATGGGGGTGATGTTCACCACTGCAGACTCACATGCAGGCAGCCAGTGTCTTTCAGCGTTTGGGAGAACCATTGTGCTAGAGAAAAACTCTGTAACACTGTCATTTCTGCTGTGGGAATCCAAACAGACAAGGGAACATAAGAAGAGCAAGGAAGAAACTACACTCCTCCACTTTGCTCTCCTCATTTTGAAGGCTTGCCAGGCAGCCAAGGACCTCACAAGTAGGCTCCAGCTTACATATTTATGGCAAAGAGGTGAAAGCAGCAACTCCTCCAGCCTGTGATAGCAGCTAAAAGAGTACAAAGCATATGGAGTCAATCCCACTGAGTGAAAAGCAAAATCACCAATAAGACCAATGGGTCTTTAACATAGATCTTAAGTACAAATTAGAATCTGAAATGTGCACTTCCTAATGTTATATTTTTTTTAAGTCATTCATTCTGTTGAGACAAAATTTCAAGGCTCCATTAATATTTTGATTTTTATAGCAGCTGAACTCATCAAAGGTCATTGCAGATGTTCCCTGCATTCTGCTCATCACCCTCTGAGGAAGGGGAAAATACCAGCTCTGAATAAATAAAGGACATGGGGTACTAGGATGTTAAAATGACTCAGTTGATTGCACATCACCTATCTACATGCTTGGCAGACTTCTCAGCTCCTGTCTCTGAGCAGGTCCCTCAGTCATACAACATCTGCATTAAAGAAGCTGCATTGTAAAAAGCAAAAAATTCCAAAGCAACTTACAACAAAAGGACATATTTGGATTGGGTTTTCAGGTCACAGTACTAAATACTGACACTAACAGTATTAGATTTATATAGCTTTAGTTGTGCTGAGCTAAAAATGGATCTCATTATGTTCTTCATATTTTTGGTCAGGGCAAATACACATGAGCATAGGTGGGTGCTTCAGAATTCTGATGGGGTCACAAGGAAAGGTCTGAGGGAGGGGATGGCTCCCTCTCGTGTCACTCCTCTGGCTGCCCTCATAGCACAGGAGGCTATACCCACAGTTGCTGTGAAGAAACCAGTGGATAATACAGTCAAGTGTCACTGATACACACCTATATAGGCAGTCTTGCTCCACTGAACACAGGATGGAAGTTCTCTCTCTGCCATGCATATGTTTTAAGTTTAAAACACCTGTAAACTTGCTTTCTGAATAAGGACTGTTCACTCCTCTGGGAACACGATGAACGCCACACTCATTCATTCAGGATCAAATGTACCATGACTGGTGTGGTGGCCTGACCTTGGGTGACTGTCAAATGCTCACCCAGCTGCTCTCTTACTCCCTGTCCTCACCAGGATGGGGAGAAAATAAGATGTAGAAAATTCATGGGTTGAGATAAAGGCAGTTTAATGAAAGAAAGCAGTTTGTATGTGGAAGCAAAGGAAAAACAAAGTAAATGTGTCCTCTTATTTCCTATCAGCAGGTGATGTCCATACACTTCCTGGGAACCAGGGCTTCAGTATACATAGCAGTTGCTTCAGAAGACAAGTGCCTCAATAACAAATCATTTTCCTCCCCCCATTTTATCTTACCTTCATTGTGAAGCACAATGTCATATGGTATGGGATATTCCCTTGGTCAGCAGGGGTCAGCTGTCTTGGCTGTGTTACCTCCCAACCTCTTGCCCATCCCCAGTCTACTGGCCCTTTGATAGGGTGCTGGAGATACAGCGGTGGTGCACAGGAGTGTTCGTTACCCCCTAACAACAGGTTCAAAGCACAGCACTATATTGGGATTCTACAGGGAAAGTTAACCCCATCCCAGCCAGACCCACTATCTGGGTTTCATGTGGTACAGCTTCATCTGACATATGTTGATGTGTCCCAGCCAGAAGAGATGGAACAGAACTAAGATTAATTCAAAGTTTTGGCTGTCTGGGATCGAGATGTCAGTATAATATCACACAAACTCACAATACACGTATGAACAGTTGCATTTTTTCCCAAGGCATTTCCACATGAGCTGTACGTACTCCTGATGTCTGCAAATGAGAGTACTTCTATTTAGAGACATTCTTACAGACTTAGGAAGTCATGTGCACCTTAAAGGTGTTGTCATACACTTGATGAGATAAACCATGGCAACATGCAGAACTCTTGTCTGTAAAACTGCTATAGAGAACAGAAATCAGCCAAACTTCCACTTTTACATGATTATTCATTTCATTGCAGTCTTATTACTTGAAATGCAAAGTTATTTGCCAACATATGTCTGTTAGTAAAATCCTGGGGGTATGGACACTCTTACTGTTTTGCTGGAGAGCTATGTGCTTTCCCAACTAATACAGATCATTGGAAAGCTTTTCTTCCAAACAAATCCTCCTCCATCTCATTCCTAAATGTGCAGCCTCTGCACTTATGTGAGGAAGCCTCTTTTTCCGTCTAAACCTCACAGAAATGAATTTCAGCACATGGTTGGGGCACCAGTGTGTAAGGTTAAGAATTGCAACAGCCATGCAGTAGGGAATGGCTTGCTGTTTGCCAGGTGCCTCAGACACAGTCTCATCATCCTTAACACCAGCCTAACACATACCTGACACTTGTGCTTATTTACAGAGCCTAAATGCAAACATGACCCTGAAAGGACACAGAGATAGGGGAAGAAGACAAAAGGACAAGCAGTTATTTGCTTATCTAAAGACCTGCTCCAAGATTTCTTTCACTCCCAGGTAATGAGCCATACTTAAGGATCTACTTCTTACCTCAGCTTCTTGTCTTTAATACTCTTTCCTGACAGAAAACCTCAGTTCATTTGCTTCCCCTTCCCTGGGGTCCCCTGCGCTTCTCTTCAAGTCACTCTTCACTCCTGGGATTATCTGTATTAATTTATTCGGGAAGCATTTTCCACACTCCTGCCCCAAGGCTAGTGTCTGCCTTCAACTCTTCAGGGATGCTGATGGCTTTTTTGGTGGGCAAGGGCTGTCTTCTGCTATCCTGGTAGCAATCCGATATTGCTGATAATGAGTTGGCTGAACTACCAGCAAGTCATTAACCTGTGTTAGGATAAAATGCTTTCCCACCTGGTGAAGTCATACTCCAATCTCATATTGCAATGTTTTCAATAAATAAGGTATTACCTGCAACACACACACTGACGATCAGACTTTATACAAAAAAGAACATTAACAGCTTAAATGGCTAAGTCTCCTTACCAGTCCTATATGTGACAATAATTGTTATTTTGGGGTGTCAATAGTGATCGAAGATGAAACTGGTCTCATATAAGTCAGGAAATTTAGGGGCTTTTTGGGTCTGACACCATTCTCCCTTCTGGAAGTCATTAGCCTGTGTACTGGTTGAGCACCAGCTGACACTAGAATTGCATGTTCCTAAAAGAATTTCATTTTCTTTGGGGAAGCTATTGGTTTAAAAGCCACTAGCACCTATCAAGAGCTTACTGAGTGATGGTTAATGTTCGCTTTCGAGGCACGGCTGCTGATCTAATACTCTTTAGCTAGAAGTGAGAGTAAATTTGCAACATCTTGGGGCCACTTGAGCTGCTTGTATGTAGTGATATCTGTGGTGTTTGCAGTGGTGTTGAAGAAGGGTGGTGACAAGAGGAGAAAGATCCCTTTTTTGCTCTGTATATTTTAACTAGACTTGCTTTATTTGGTGTATGGTGAGAACTGAAATTATAAACACAACAGTCCATATGCTTCAACCATTTGAGCTAAATGTGTATGTGCATGGGAGGGTGGGTTCCTCTCACCCAAATGTGGTCATTTAAAGTCAGGTCCTGGCTCCTTCCTTGTCAACATCTAAGACAAAGCCTGGCAGAGAGTGATTCAGTGTGCTGCTCCTAGATACTATGCCATGATGGGGTGAACTGCCCTTTGGGGAATCCCTGTGGGTCGTAGAAAGGGTTTTACTGGCAATGTTAGAGAGACAGCTACTCACAGAAAGGTGCGTCTCTTGCCCGTTTTGTGAGATACCAAAAGGAGGGATCATAACCCAACATGTCATGCCTGCTAAAACGGCCAGGAATTTTTTTTGCAGAGGATTTCATTAACTGTATCCCTCCATTTTTATTCTATTTCTAATTATTTTTATTATTTATTTTTATATTTATTTATTTCATTCCTTTCATGGGTTCTGAGACGACTGTTGTTCCTCACAGGTTCGTCAGAAAAATAGCATGTTCCTGGAACAGCACTTCTGCTGCGTGACAAAGCATTTGCAAAGAGAAAAGCCCCATGAGCATGCACCCTCCCAGCTGTTCTGGTGCTTGTTGGCCATGCCAGCTGCTCAGGGTTACGTGCTGTAGCTACTGAGAGCAGCAAGGCAGGGATTTTCCAGAGAGCTACCAGGGAATTACATGTCTGGATTCCTTTTGCATTCCACAGGCTCTCGGCTGCTGAATTGTGCCCCTAGGCTTATTTTCCAGTTCAGCTCTTGTACTGGAGAAACACTATGTTGAGAGAATATACCCACTTGCCAGCTAGCCGGAGGGTGCCAAGAGCAACACTAGCAGGGTTTATCAGACAGACGACCATGGCACTAGCGCAGAACTATCTCAGGAATCTCAACACTGTTACCACAAACCTATCTTGAGTTTTGATTTTGAAAATATGCTCTACTTACTCAGGAGAAACATCAGATAAATTATGTAGTCCTGCCTCTCCCAGGAGTAAGCCAACAGCTACAACAGCTAAAGGTACCTCTTAGCTATATTTTTCACATTTCAACATCGTAATAGCTTAACACTGAAATTCACAATTGAAGAGAGTAGGAGAAATAAATGAAAAAGCCTCCTGAGGGTCTGTTGATTTACAAGGCCTGTTAAGTAAAGAAAGCAAAGGCATCAAGTGCTATGCATACCCTTTGGTAGCTACAGGCACTTTTAGGAGGCTCCTAAAGCACCGTGTCTTCTCTCACCTCTCACGGACTCCAGTAGCCTGGTGGGGCAGCATACAGCATCAAGCTGAATGGAGGGCACTTGTGGGCTGCTGTCCTGCCTGATGCATGTGAGATTGAATCAGATAACCTCTCAGGCAAAAAGACCCCAAATAATACAGTTTGAGGTAGCAGCCAAGGCTCTGTAGCTGGGGCCGTATTACTCCTCTTTGAAATGTTAGGAAGAAACATGCAGCATCTGCATGGCTGTGTTTTACATTTGTTGTTCAGGAACAAAACACATTAAGAGCAAGGGAATGTAAATGAAGGCAGGAGAGCCAAAATGCACTTCAGATGTAGCTGGTTTTCTCCAGCAACTCCAAGAAAACTCACTGGTCACCCTGGAGATAAAATCCTGTACCACAGATATCAGAAATCAGGTGAGACAAGTCCCACACCACCTGTTCATGGGCAATGGGACATATAAGCAAAGGTCAGCTTGAAGCTGGTAACTGAAAACTGACAATTAGAAATCAATAACAGCTGAGGATAAAAAGGACTCAGGCTCCTGGTACTTTTGGCTTGGTCTTGAAAAAGTATTTCTTAGCTTTTATCATGTAAACAAACCCTGTGCTCATCAATCACAAGTATATATTTAAAAAATGAAACTCAATTTAATGAGTTAATTTGTTTAATTGACCATGCTTTCTAATAGAATGAATCATAGAGTGCTTTGGGTTGGAAGGGATCTTTAAAGGTTATCTAGTCGAATCCCACTGAAATAAGCAGGAATATCTTGCACCGGATCAGGTTCCTCGGTCCCTCATCCAGCCTGGCCTTGGATGTTCCTAGGAATGGGGCATAGAGTCAGGTAAGTATTCTAGCACCTTCCATCAAATATTTGCTCAAGTTTTATCATGTCTTTATTTAGGCCACACTCATACTCTGTTCTGTTTGCCATTCCCATGTTCTTCTGTCCCAGAAACTATAAAGGGATTATCAATTTTATTTTTTTCATAGAATTTACTTGAAAAAGGAAAAAAATGGCCTGGGAGCTTATAGCATTATCTAAGTTATATGGGTAGTGGTAGCAAGCAAATGCTACGAAACTGGAAATAGCTGCTACCAGACATACTCACATAATTCATATTCATGCACCTAACCCATATTTTAATTGAGTTAAAACCCTTGTAGATGTTGTGCTCAGAGCTCATCTTTCCCTGAGCAATACAACAAATTATTTCTTTGCAAATCAACAGGAGACACTAACTTCTAGAATGTAAGGTTGCTTTTATTCATTCATAGTTATATACACTCTGAATATTCTATAGTATTTTTGACTACTATAAAATAAGTTTTCTAAATAACTTTTTCAAAAAAAAGTGTTTGTGTTGCACATAAAATGTCACAAAATTAGAAGTAATGTGTTAACAACCTCATAAAAGAACCTGAAATTCAGTTAAAATAAAGTTAAATTCACTTGGAAATCAAGTGATTGGTTATGGAATTTCTAAATGGTTGCTCAAAATTTTCCTAAACTCTACATTTCTCCAACCAGTGGGGGACATGTTTAATGAAATTTTCTTTTTGTGAGATTTTTACAAAAAAGTTGTTTTTCTAAATCAGAACAAAAAAAAATTAAAACTTGACCCTCCCCCAACCCCAGATTGGAAATCCTGGCTGTGCAGCAGAAGATGCACTGAAAAATACTTTGTGAAGTTGTCAGTATTGTATTATTCACTGCCTGTCATCTGGGAGACGTAGTGTTATACACTGACGTTTGTCCTTGTTTTGCACTCTGTGTGTGGAAAACATCTGTGTACCTCCACTACTAAATCTATGGAAACAGAGACACAACTAAGGCTCATGCACCAGCTCTGCGGACTCTGGATCCTACCAGAAAAGAGCATGTAACACAATCCCCTTTCGTTTCTGAGGGGGAAAAGAAATCCAACAGTCTGGAAATTTGATTTGCCTAAAATCAGCCATAAAACATTAAAAAGCACAAGCTTCTTAATTTACACAGTCTCAAGACTGTCGGCATTTCTAATATCATTTCTACCTTCTATTCAGTGGTGACAAGTCCTGAGGGGGTAAAGGAGTAGCATGAGGCAGTGACTGTTGGCACACTTTCTAGCCTAATTATCACTTAATCAACTCTAGCAGTGTCAAAAAAGAAACACAGAAATGTCAATCCATTTTCACCTCTTGGCTCCCCTGTGCTCTAGAAGGCCCCCTTGTTTTAAGCATTTTAAAAAAATCCATATTTGTGGGACTCTAAGCTTTTGCTTCTTACTATTTTTCATCTTTTTCTACTACTAGTAGTTTTCATCCTTCAAAACTTTTTGTACACATTCCCAGGGAGCAACCTGTTAAAGCCCAGTGCTGCTTCTAAGACATTTCCCAGACTGTTTACCTCTTGACTGGCACAAAACAGAAACCTTGGGCATGATGAGCATTGAGGATAACAGAGCAGAGTAAACATGATTTCTTTTGAGAGAAAATGGAGAGAAAATGGATTTGGATCTGCAGGATCATAAGAGTGACGAAGAAAACAGAAAGCCATGCTTATCCTGGAAATGCAACTTCATCACAACCCAAATCCTCTGGCTTTGAGGAAGGTCATACTTGCTGATATACCTTGAGTTTATGGAGTGCTCGTGGCACTGTGCTGTGTAGATGACACCTGGTCACTCCAAAAGGAGACAGATCATCCCTCCATGCCTTGGGGTATATGGGCCCACAGGTGATGCCCACATGACTGACTTAGAGAGTGATTACGCAGCTGTAGCAATTTGTTCTGTATCTAACACTCACCTGCAACACTTCAACCCCAGTACCAATGGAAATGGGCCCTGCGATCAGAGGGACCCTGAAGAGCTTTCCAGCCATGTACATGCACTTGCAGAGTATGATTTACTAACAGGGAAACTCAAGATTTACATGTGGTGCAAGTGCAAATCTAGTGTTACAAAATACTTTTTGGAAGCTAAATTCAACTAGCACCTTCCAGAGCCTCCAAGTGCCAAAAAGCACCAGGTTCTTCCCCCAGAAATGTGTGTGCTGCCCAGTTCTGCTGCCAGCTCCATTCCTGCAAAACAGAATTCAGCTTCTTTCCACTCTTACCCACATCTGGGCAGCATTTGAGTCCCAGGTCTTACTATGCTTCAACTGCTGGGATTTCTCCAGGCTTGAGAAGTGCAGATGAGGTGGGATTTCTGTTTGACGAGAGAATTAGTAACACCTTACAGTGTTACCCATAGTGGGTTACCCATATGGTTACCCATACAGCCTCCCATTTCCAGGACATGGGAATTTTTCCTTCCATGACTATTGCAGTCATCACTTTCAGTCCTCAAAAGGAAGCCATTATTTATTGCAGACTATCTCTGTGCCTGGTACAACAGCAAAACCAGAAGATGATTCATCAGCACCTTCTATAGTGTCTCTCTATAACAATTTGTCATGGGCAGAAATCAAGTAAAGACTGCAAGATTTCCAGATATCTCTTGAACATGCTAGATTTTTCCTGGTTTCCAGAGGCATTTTCCAAAGAGTGCTCGATAGACGTTGCCTGGGTGTGTTGGTGAAATGGCAGACATTGCTCAGCCTAAATAAATCTTCATCATCAAGCTCCTCAGAACCTTAGTATCAAGCCACTGTGATTATGCCTGCAGAGGAAAGGGGTGGGGAGAGGGGAAAGACATGTGGTAACCTGTTTCAGTGGCTGGCAATCAGCTTTCCAGAAGATAATACATGCAATCACTGCCAGGCTACTTAGACCTGAGGAAAAGAGTTTATTTTCCAGTGTTTACTTTTGTTTCTTTACAGCAATTAACCACAACACTCTGTGTGATGTGGAAACCAGTATTGCAAGGCAGGAAGCTAACATCACTGTTTTAACTGCTGTACTTTTAAGACTAAGACTCTAGCAGAAAGGCATAACCTGGCATCCTGAAGCACCAGGATGAAGCACAATTGCTGGTCAGACACTGGCTTCTCACCCTGAGCCATACAGACTGTTGGTCAGGTCTCCTGCCAGCACACGGGTGGAAGAAGGGACTGTCCTGCTCTGTTTTACACTGTTTCCCAAAGAGGCAATGACATGGTGGTTGCTGATCCTTTCCATCCTCATTAGACCCTGAGCAAAGCAGACCTGAAACCCTAGTTTCTGTGCAAAAAAATGATTACTATGGAATTGCAAATTCTATTTACCAAAAAGGAGAAATCAGAACTTCTGTGGGTTTATTGAAGAGTTAGAGACATGGCCATATAAGCCAGAAAAACTCTAAAATGAGATGGAAAATAAAGCCATAAAACTCACTCAGAAGAAAACCCTTTACTAAGCCTTTTCTTTGTAGGTCTGCCTCGTGAGTGTTTGGGTGACTGGAATAGCACCCACCAGATCCATTACTTGCATCAAATCCAGGTGCTTGCTTGAAGCCAACATTTAACCATGCAAAGGAATATTTTTGTGTTCAGGATTCAATTCCAGCAGCTACTCACGTGTACCAGCAGCTGCTCTGTGTCTGCAGGTACTCACCATTTTCACCCAAACAAGTTTTTGCATGCACATTCCTTGTGCCTGTTTATGAAAATGACATTTGTAAATATTTACTTTATATTTTAATAACTTTTATTAGCACCCCTCAAGAAGGTGTTACTACTGCAGCAACTGGCTCAACACTGGCAAATACTTTGGTTGAGATCTAACACATATTTCTCTGCAGTGAATGCCAGCTTGAACTGTTCCTGCACCTTCTTCTTGAAGTATCTGTGTCAATACTATTATCACCTATCATTTTCTTTTCATCTGTAGCCAAGTGAATATCTTTAATTAGGCACAAGTAATGTGGATTTGCCCTACATGGTGGCCTGAAATTGGATCACACCTTAACAACTTTGACATTCTTATCATTGTAACATAATTATCATTCATGCCCTGATCTGAAAATTGGTGCTGCTAGAGCTTAGATGACTTCTCAGGTAGGTCAGGTAGCAATAATGATAATAAAATCTTTTGTCGGCTCAGCCACTGTAAAAAAACCCACAACCTTTCTGAAGTTATGTAGAAGCGTAATGGCCTTACCAGTCAAGCCATTGACCCAAAGTCTGTTCTGGTGTATCTTTAGATGAGGTGCTCCCAGCTTGTCAATTCTTCTTTCCTGGTGGATCAGTGAAACACAGGGGGCTCCATATTTTCCTGGGGTTTCTTTCCGAGTAACAAATGCCTAGGCCAGATGGTGCTGAACACAGACATTCATCCATTACCAGCTGCCCTGCACAGCCCTGCCACCATGCAGCTCACGTCTGAAACAATTACACATTGATAGCTTGTTTGTGGAGAACTGCAATGGGGCACAGCTTCACCCCACAGACCATTGCATGTGTTTCACTAAGCGTCCAGGTGGGAAGCATCCAGAGCACTCAGTACTCAGTCCATAGCAATGACTGACTACATCTGATGGTCTCTGAGTCATATGCAGGGTTTGTATTCACTAGTTAGGGGTAACACAGACAGATGTCTTTGCTCTTCCTCCTTAAGAGACTTCAGGTCAAGTCTAGTGTGTTTCCTTCGAAATGTCAGTGGTGTTCTGCTAAAGCCATCAACACCAACCTGTTCTTGATTGGACCTTCTCTTCCTGATGACATGAAACCCCTGGTGAGCTGAGTAGCAGAGGAGGAAAATCACACATAATGTGTAGATTTTATTATACTGATACCAACTCCCATTTACAGTCCATATGGATTTGTGGGATGATTCGTTTCAGTCACAAAGGTACTTATGGGAGCTTCTGGGACACAATCTGTTACCTCCTTGGAAGCCAATTGGTCCACCACCTTGTGGTGGGTCAAAGGCTTCCTAATCAGATTAATTTCTAACCTCAAGATATGGTATCTGCAAGCTTCCCTTAGTGTAGAGAGACTTTTATTAAACACTTTTACTACTGGAAGTAACCAGATATTAGTGCTCTTTGGGGCATTCTGTGAGGGTGGCTGTTCACTGAAACAGGTTGATGTACAATGCTGAAGGTTATTTGCAAGGCTTGAGGATTACTGCAGTGCTGTTTCTGAGAGGGATGATACCCTTTAGAATCTGTTCCTGGTTTTGGTTTAGTTGTTCTGCTATTTTAAATAATGCCAATGGCTCCCAGGGGACAGGACGGACTTAGTTCTCCCTGTTATTTATTGCCACTAATAAATACCAAATGGTAAACAGCAGCTAGACTGGAAGATACCCTGCCTTCCCCCAGTCTTTGAGATCCCCCAGAGAATGCCACCGCTGCCCACTAAAGCAGAAATACCAGTCATTGCCAAATAGAGTTTATTCCAGGCATCTTGGGATACCCGGTGTATGCAGAACAGCTGGACCAGGAGCAGTGGGCTCCTTACAGTGAGCCTGCTCGGGAGGGAACGTGCCCCTGTGCAGAAGCTCCATGATGGCTGATGGAGATCCTGGAAAGTCATGAAGAACCAGCTAGTGCTGTGGGTGCACAGCCAGAGAAGAGTGCAGGGCCTGCACGCTGGGATGGGTAAAGAGAAACAAGCTGGTCTGCAAGGAACACATGACTGTACACCATGTTTGGTGAGTCAGATTAATTCCTAGAAAGAAAAAAAGGAAAAAAATCTATTGACATGACTCCTTAATTAGGCTGCTTTTGCTTTCTTCACGCAGAAGGCAATTAATCCAGTGCTGGGGAAGGCTGCTTTGATGTCTCCATAAGAAATCAGAGTGAGCAAATGCAAGCTGCCCTCTCCCCTGTCTGTCTGCAGAGCCTCGGCACTTCTCCCCTGATGCTGGAAATAAACCCAGCGCTTGCAGGATCTGAGCTGCCTGCAGATGCTGTTGACTGCACTTGGCTTGTTTGCTGGCTTGCAGGCAATCCGGCTGAGCCCATCCACCTGCCAGGCTGCAGGGGCTCAGTGTGCCATGTCAGCTGTGCTGTGCTACCTGCCAGCACCCTCCTCCCACTGTCCCGGTGGAGCTGACACTGTCAAAGAGGATGCTGAGGCTCCTGCAGCCCTGCTGCCACGATGCTGAGGCTCTCCAGCGTGTCCAGAATCATGACTTACCTTTAACTCCCCATGGTAATCATGGGGCTGGACACTGCTTGTCTTGAGAATGGGGAAATAAAAACACTGGAGGCAGGATCCCTGCTTCACACTTCCTAGCAGCCCACACACCATCCTCTCCAGCTCCAGGAGATAACATCACCCTGGGATAGCAGCCACTCTTGCTGACAGGGAGTGCCCAGGAACAGGCATGCTTACCTTTGCTCACATGGCTGTGCATGTGTGTTGGGTTTTTGTGCTCCAAACTCAAGTGTCAAACATGACAGCTCCTTCTGAGGCTGTGGAAGTCCCTCAGGTAGTACCTGTGACTTAGAGCACAAAAAGATCAAGATCAAAGGATTCATATAATATATTACTATATATTATAAATATTATTTTCTGCAATTAATTAGATGCTCCCAACTCCACAAATGAAGCTGAAGGAGCAGCCTCAGTTATTTTGCAGCTGCTGCTGCAGGCTGGCACTTCCTCAGCTCCTTCACAGTGAAAACGGTGTCCAATGCGGTTTGGGATTTCAGCTCACAGATGATCAGCCAGTTGTTCTCCCATGGTCAAAAGAGAAGAAGGACAAAGACAGAACTGTGTGGTTTCATCAGATCAGACTGGTGTCTGCCTTAGCTCTTGGGCTCCTCTGCAGGGCAGCATCACCTGGAAATCTGATATTGGGGTTATCTGAGCAAAACCATCTGTGCTACGAGTTGATAAAGGATTTGAAGTATTACCTTGGCCTCTGAAAGGCAGAACAAGAAGTTCACTAACCATCTGATAGGGGCTGCAAAATACTCAATGTATTTACCTATTATTAATGAGTCAGAGAAAACAAGGCTAGAAGAGAACTTGAGAGGTTACCTGGTCCATCCCTCTGCCTGTTCGACAGTTGATCAACAGAGTCAAATACTGACCTAATCTGTTCTGGATCTCTTCCCCCTCCTGCTCTGGCACCGTGATGGAGGCTACACAATTTTCCCTAAAATCTATTCCAAGGCCCCACTATCACCTTTACCATGAGAAAGCATTCCCTTGTACCTGGACAAAACCTCTCTTTTGATAATATAAGTCCTTCCATTTTGTCTTGTCCTCCAAGGACATGGAGAATAAGTAATGCTTATTCCATTTGGAAAATGGTAATACACCATACCACCACCCCCCTCACCATCACCTTGGTCATTTCTTCCATAGACTAAACTATCCCAGAGACTTCCCTCACAGATATCAGTGCCAAAAGCAGCAAAGTCTTGACAGTAGCTTTAGTCCCACTAATGGGAAACTTTGAATCTATGCAAGTAGCCAGTGAATTATCCAACAGAGGAATTCCCAACCTGGCAAGCAAAAGTGACTAAACATATCACTTCCACACATTTGCTGATATCCACCACTGTCTGGCTCCACATAAACCCGAAACCCAAAGTGAAACTCAGCCCCTCAGACCTCACAGAAAGCTTGCACAGATGTATGCAAATCCACTGGCTTTGTGCTGCTTCGCTTAGCAGCAGTGGGATGTGGGTGTGATGGTTGGCTAGGAAAGGTGAGGGAACAGCAGCTGCTTTGCACCTGGATGGGGAGAGGCTATCCTTCCTGAGCCTGTCATTTGAGTTGCCTGGGGCCAGCTGGCAGGGATGGGATGGGATGGATGGATGGGATGGGGAAAGATCTGAAGGGCAAGGATGTAGCAATGTAAGGAGGAACATTCAACTGGAAAATCATAGCAAGAGCTGCAAGATGCCTGTGTAGACCATTGGATTGCAAAAGAAAGTGAGGACTGCCCTGGTTTCTTAACTTAGTTGTGGTCCTTGGCTGGATGAAGAGCTTTGTTTCACTGCTTTCTACAGTGTGCATGCTGCTCATGCTGCCTTTTTGCTCCTGCTCCTGCTCTGAAGTGGTGATGAAGCCATGGTGCACCATGACAAGGACTATGACAACTCTTGGTACTTCCCTCTCTTGCCTTCCTTGACCACACAGACTCAGTGCCTCATAAGGGCTTGAGAGAAATAAAGAATGAAGCAAAACAGTCCTGCTGCCAAGTCAGGGGAAGCAAAGCCAAAAACTGACATAACATTCAAAGAGTACTAAATGGCACCATTAAAATGCCCCTCTTTACCTTATCCCAAGATCCAGGAGCTCCAAGACATTGTCTGGAATTTGAGAAAAGCACTTTTTAAGTAAGAGGGGGAGAAACTAATAGAATACTAATTCACAATTACAGATAGGGATCAGACCCAATAAACAGCAAGCTTTGAAAGGGTCAGGCCATCTCCTGAACACTGACATCATCCAAGGAATCCTGGGGCTCAGGACACATGGCAAACTACTTGCAGGAATGTCTTATTGTCTTTTAAATGGTTTCAGGACACCATCCTTAGACTGGCATTTACTCTCTCCCTCATCCTGAATACATTGGAGAAGAGCTGAGTTATCCTTAAAGTTTAAATAGAAAGTCCTTTTACTATCTACATTTTGCAGTTCTTATCTAAGCATTATATCTAACACAGCTAGGACAAAACTTGCACTGGGGAAATCATGTGCTCAGCAGAAGTCCTTGCTGATGAGCAGCTTACAAGCATCCGATTTCTTTCAGAGCCATGACCACTTCTGACCTTTTCTCCATGTGACTTTAGGTTATGCAGGGTTTTGAGATGAAAAAATCAGTTCTACCAGAGAAACTCCAGATGGAGGCTGTTTGCTTTCACCTTCCTCTGAATGTCCTATCAGACAGTTTGCTGCTACTCAAAATCCAGAAAAACAAGATAACCACACGCGCAAATCCTGTTTGTGCGGTTGGGCTTCTTCACTAAATATAGCTGGGTGGAGGAGCCCTGACCGATAAGACAGTGGAGTCCTCTGCTTATCTGCACCACAACCTTGGAACGTGCAGGGGCAATAAACCATTTTCCTTGAGTTGTTCCACCAGACTCAGATTTTAGGGGTATAAAAGGTGAGCAAACAGTCACAAACATTCATGTGCTCCTCCTGCAGCCTACAGAAGTAGGGAGGGACTCCACAAGGTGATTCATACCACCTCTCCTAGGCACCTTTTATGGACGGGGTTACTCACTCTCAGAGGTGGCAGGGAGACATTCCATCTCTCCTGCTGGCTGATGGAGCCATGCTCTTTCACTACAGGTTCTCATCTCACTCCATTTTAAACCTGGAACCACTATAAAAGGCTTGTTTTCACAGGGGTCTTCCAGCTGCTTAACACAAACCCTCTGTCAACTGGATGGTGAAGCTATGTTTACAGCAGCCTGGCTCCAGCTGAGCAAGCTGTCCAGCCTGACCTGATAAAGCAATTCACACTAGTGCAGCATTGTCCAAGTGGGCCAAATTCTCCACAACTCTTTGCTTTTCATAGCCTTTTTTTCCATGGCATGCAGTGTTCCCTTGGGAAGCTCATTGTGTTGGTGTCTCAAGAAATCTGGGCATGGGCGAGCGCATGTCTCATCTTCGCAATCCCTCAGTGGCTCAAATCCTCAACAGAGACCAGTACCATAGGAGGGGCTTGCATGGCTTCTTGTTGGGTGGGGGGTTTTTGTTTTGTCGGTTTGGTGATTTGGGGTTTTATTTGGGTTTTTTTTCACTTGCAGTCTATACTTTGGCTCTGTCCCAGCAAGGGGAAAGCCAACTAGAGGTGGCTGAGTTTTCAAGCCTCTTTGTGTCTCCTCCAGGGAATATTTCCATGTAATCCCCAAGCCACACAAACAGACCAACTGTGCAAGAATGCAAATCCTGTTCAGGGCTAAGCAAAGCTCTTTCTGTAACGTCATCTCTGAGAGATCTTGGAAGAGATTGCCGCAATGGCCAGGTTTTTGTCTTTTAACAAATATACCCTATCTTAGCTCCATTTCCTCCTTTGCTTATCACTATTTTGTTAGCTTGAAGATAACTTCCAGGAGATCTGCTCTCACCTTAAAGTCTGATCAAAGCGAATTCCCTGTTTTTTGAAGGAGTTCTAGGGGAAAAGGGTGGGTGTCCTTTTGTCTGGTAACAGTTTATTTTAATCTGACTGTTTTCTCCTTTTGTAATCCATGAGCACTCATGTTTTCAGAAGGCTTGCCAGTTATGATAGGTTTCCTTGACGTTACTGTAACAGAAAAAGCTAAACACAGCTGTCTGGTGCCTGCAATCCTTAGGAGTCCTGCAGGACCCAAGTCAGTAAAAATAAACTGAACTTTAGACATACTCAAGCCAAGGACTTTTTCAGCCAAACCCTTTGTACATAGGCAAAAAGTCAAAGTAGATACAGGGGGGGAACAAATTCGTGTCTGGGGTCACTCCAGTAGCTTCACTGGCACTCTGCTCAGGATTCATTTGCTGCAATTTGTCCTCTGCAGAAATCCTCATGCTTGGAACAGGCAGTATGTAAATCAGAAACCAAGGCTCAGCTCCTCAACTTTGATGTTAATGAAAATGAATAGAGAAGGACAACTAACAGAGATAGCATGTATCAAGAGTCAATATAATTCTGCATTTGATGAGTTTTCATTAACTGCTGGAACCAAAACAAACATTTCAGGGTAATACTTGCCAAAACACTTCGAAAGCACATGAAGATGGATGCTTGTGAGAAGGATACAGACACCATCCTGTATCATCTTTGATTTTCAGTCCACATTTTGATTATTCATCCAATTTTTAGAGTAGGAGGATTCAGCACAGCTGAGCTGTAGGATGAAAGGGCATCCCAGACGTTGATTATTATCCCAGCACGACACCAACGAAGAGTGAGTCCAAACCTCCAGCAAGTCCCACTTATCCTTATAGTTAGGTTATAGTGGGCTGGTTTTGTTTGTCTGTAGCATTTAGGTTTAATTTGCAGCACAGGAGGAGAGACTTTCCTCCAGATGGTAGTTCAGAAGAGGAGCTTAACTTAGATTCTCTACAGTTGTATCTATATTACTGTTTATGGGCACACTTCCAAGTTCCTCATCTGGAGGCACTCCAGACATGTCCTAGTCCAGGTGCTTAACAAACTCTGAGCTTTTCTGTCGCCCAGCTTTCCACAGAGAGGCAACCCAAACCAGATGGCCTGCTGTGAGCAGTTCCCGAAGGAAGGAGGTGGATGCATCTAAGTAGGACATACCATACCATTGTGTGCACCCATGGACAGGTCTGGCCTCTGGGCAGGACTCTGGAATAGCCTCTCCTCCTCCTCCTGCTGCAGGGAAAGGGATTCTGAGGACACTGTGGTAATGGCAGATGATGCAAATATCCTCCCTGTGAATCCCTTGGCGCAAGTGTAAATGACCATCTGAAACCCTGCAAAGGGGCCTTAGAAGAAAGGCCCTGCATGAAGGGGGGGGGACACAACTGCAGGAAAGCATTGCAACACAATGACATATCAGGGAATGAACTCAAAGGCATTGAAGAATGACAAATAGAACTCAGAGACATTAAAGTAGGACAAATGATGAATTAGGAAAGTTTTAGGAACTCTTCCAAGCACCAGGCTCTTCTTTTATTTGCGAATGTACCACATCATAGGAATGAGGCATGGTTCTGTAATGTTTCTCCTGGAGAAACTGGAATTAAATGTTATTCTTAGGAATAGTATATGCAGGTGTTCACCAGACATTAACAAATGTTTCACTATTAATCGCATGAGAGGTAGCTTCTATAGCAAACACTTCATCTTCTGATTCATACAGCACTTCTCATGCCTCTGTATCTTTTAAAAATGAATGTGTCAGTAATGCAAAAAACATACAATGCACTACTTTAAAAATGGATATTCTCCCAAAATAGCAACGCATATTGTACATGCATTTCTCCTGAAAGCCCCTAGATGACTTAAAATCATAGAATCATAGAATCATGTAGGTTGGAAAAGATCTTTAAAATCATCAAGCCCAACCATTACCCCAGGACTGACAAGTCCACCACTAAACCATGTCAAAAGATTTGGGTTAGTCCTTATCAGGGAACAGACGTAAAACCACGTGGTTTAGATGGTCACTAGAGGACTTTGTTTGTAAACCAGTGAACACTTAAAGTAATAATCTGAGCAAAACCTGGGAGAAATATGCAGGATTATGTTCCCACACACCTTTTAGTGAGTCACCCTGAACACCACAAAGAGGACTGATTGAATTCATCATAGAAACTGATCCCTGTGTGCAGCTCTTGGCAATCTCTCATCATAAACAGTAGACCAAGTTGATGCTTGACCTGTAAATCCACGAAACACATACTCACATATACTATCCCTTCTCACAAATGGAAGTCATATTCATAATAAATATTGGGATTTGGGAGGAAATTTAAATCTATCTTCATTTTTATTGTGTTACTCTTTAATGCCAAGTGACTTCAGCTGAAAATATCACGGCAATATTTTAAAGAGGTACACTGTTACTGAAAGCATTTCTTCATTAAAAATGTATTAAAAACCACTGGAGCCTGAGGAACATATCAATATTATAGTAGGCACTTGAGGTGGACTTTCCTAAGACTGATCTTGCTCCTGTGTAAAGTGTGCCTCAGTAAACGCCAGCTGTTTGTTTTTTGGGGGTTTTTTTGAATTGCTGTGCCCACATTGTAAAAATATGCTGAAGAATATTGCTGTGTAAGTAATGCTCTTCTGTAGGAACAGATCTATTCTCCAGCATGGTGAAAAAAATCAGAGCTTGACATTACTCTTCCATGTTGAAAGACATGTCTTTAATCAATAGATTTATCTGATTCACTGCTACTTTGACACCACTGAAACCAGAGGAGCTGCATCAATGTGTTCCTAAACATAAATATGAGTAAATAGAGCATCTGCAGCTACTCCAGATACACTGAAATGACAAGAGCTATCCATCCTCATGCTTCAGGGTACACAATCTGATAACCAGCTGAGGTCAGGGAGAAATATCCCCCACTGGTATAATATTGACTAATTGGATTCATTACAAGCCTTTTATGTCTTTCTCTAAAAAATCTTACATTAGCCACTAGATGGACCAGCAGCCTGTTCTGGCATGGCAATTCCTGCATATCTAATCCATAGAACAGTTGGCAATGAGTGGTGCAGCTTCTGTAAGTACCACTGAATCAGCAGCACACCAGCTGGAAGGGATTCTGCATGCATCCCCATGGCAGCAATGAGCTCTCCAGATGAGGCCTTAATAAGGAGGTGGGAAAGAAGAGGAGGCTTTTTGCCATGGTGAACACATTTATAGAATATTTTATTTAAAGACATCTGATTTATCTGATTTATAGTGTCTGAAGTACACATCATCTGACCTGACATAAACAGAAGGGTGAGGAAATTAGAATAGAGTATAATAGAATAGAGAAGAACAGAATATCATAGGATAGAATATAACAGAACAGACTAGACTGGAGTGGAGCGGAATAGAATAGAGTGAAATGGAATGGAACAGAACAGAACAAAACAGCATAATGTAAAGCATAGCATCAAACATACCTGAAGGTTGTGTGAAGGAATAAAATTCCTAAAACTAGAGATGAGCCAGCGCTGGGTAATCAGGAGCCAACCTACCCTGTTTATTTGCACCGCAGAGAAGGAGAACAGATGGGTGGGCTGGAATGAAATACAAAATAAAAAGCAGACGTCCATGGTCAATTTTATGCAAAGAATAATAAACCCCCTCATTATATTACAGAATGCCAAAGTGTGTTAGTACTTCTCTAATGGCAGCAAAAGCTGCATCTGGTTGTTAGCCACAAGGTGCTTGGGTGATTACCAGTGAAAGGGAGCAGAGGGCCGTATGGGCTGTAATTAGGAAGGCTGCTCAGAGAGCAATTTCACTGCTGAGATGAGGTCCATACTCTCAGAAACAGAGATTCTCCCAGACTGTAAAAATGAGAAGACGGACAGAGATTTCTGCTCCCCAGCTTGATGAGTCACAGGTCAAGGTGTATTTTCCATCCAAGGCTATTCTTGCTAATATGTCACACTTCAGTGACACTTGAGGCTCAAAACAGAGCAATCTTGTTTGGCTGGCTGCTTGCCAGGGTAGCTTGAGACTTGTGGACTGTGCACTGACAATGGCTTATTCGATTAAAGGCAACTGTACTTCCCTTCTGTCCCTGGGAGGAGAGAAGGTTACAAAGCAGCATCTTCGTGTCTCTTTATGTGGAAAACAGTAGTACTCAGACAGCAATAAATATAGTGCACTTGGTTTCCCTTTACACTTATCATCACCAGTGAACATATCAAAGAAGTTCCCAGTAGATAAGCATATCTGTCACGAATCATATATAAAGGCTGTCCCCATAACCACCGAAATGAACACTGTTGCCTCTGTTTGTCCCTGAGGAGCAATTCTGTTGGTAGCTGTCTCACCACTGCAATGCACAGCAATATTCAGGTAGCTGAGGTAGCCCAGAGAAGTCAGAGTTCTTTTAAAATATCATGTTTTCCTCATCTGAAATATTTCCTCTTATTTGGGAAGTTTTGAGGAAATCTTTTTGGCAAAATGAGATCCTGGTCTTGTTCATGCTAAAATCCATTTCTTATCTGCTAGAAGAAGGTCAGCAGGTGAGCAGCAAGCAGCTCAGACCTACCTCCCAAGCTGAGCATGATCCATAGAAACACCTTCACCCTGTGATGTGGCTGCTGGGTCTTCTGCATCCTCAACAAACTGATTGGGATAAACTGGCCTTTGTACAACTGGGACTCGGACCCTAAGCAATACCTTTATTTTTGCTGGCATGGGCTGTGAGCATCAGAGAAGAGCCAGAGGGGAAGGACTTGGACTTTCATTCACAACACAGCTTTTGAAACCACCTCTGTAATCTGCTTTCCTTCAGGTCAGCCTCAAGGTGATGCCTGAGCAAAGTGACCCCCAGGCAACGTTACCAACACATTGTGGATAGAAGGGGCAGCCATGGCATTCATCCTGAGGCAGATCCATGCAGGTGGGCTACAGAGCACATATGATGGTGACTGCCATCATGTGTGGAGGTGAAAGGGCTGCACAGCAGGTCTGCAACCCTCTAGGAGGTTCCCCGGCTAGTGACTGATGGGCAAAGGAGGTGGCATAGAGACAGCAGTACACAAATGTGCATGTGGCTGATGTTGGCAGGACAGTGTAAATACTGACCCATCAGCTTTCATTACTTTTCAGTTTGTTTTGGGAGGGTGTTTGCAAGGCTGAAAGCATGGGAGATCCCAATCCCACATTTCTCTATGGAGACTGGGAACCAGCAAGGTATTGGCTCATTTGGTTTCACTCCTGAGCTACTCCACACAAACTGGGGACCACCAGAAGAGGAAAGGAAAGAGACCACCAGAAGAGACGTATAGTTCAGTTTTCCAGGGTGTCAAAGCTGACACTACTGCACTTTACTGTATTTCACCCTATTTCTGATTCAAAGGGGTATTCTGTTTCAGAAAACCTTCATTCTCAGGCACAGGAAAGTGAAGTTTGAGGCTTTAAAAAAAAATAGAAGTGTAGTTAAAATGACTCTGGTACAATCCAGCCCTTAATTCTTGGGAGGAAAGGAGAGGACAATGAATTTATAATCTGTTTTTTAGTGAGGTGTAAATTTACCACCCAGACTCCCACCCATTACACCACAGACAGGAAACCAGCCGGTGAAGGGGCAGTGAATTTGTTGTTCCTCCTTGCACAATGACTGTGTGTGTTATTTATTTCACAGGCCTAACCATGACTGGTATGATTTTTAAGTCTTGCCTCTTGCCCTTTTATGTGTTCAGATCAGCTATGCATTTCATCAGCCTCCTGCCCACCAGCAATCATAAAACATGAGCCTTTGTGGGAAAGCAGAGACGTAGAAAGAGTCTCTTATGAAACGGTGGCTGGGATTGTTCCAGACACCTCCGGCCAGCTGCTCTCCAGGCAGCAGCTTTGTGATACAAGGGACAGTAAACACCAGCTTCGGAAAGTCACATGGCTGAGCCTTTTTGGCTTCAGGCCCACGGAACAAGCTCTCCTGACTACTGAGGCATGGCTCGGAGAATAAAAGAAGGGCTCTTTAGTGCTGATATCTTTGGACACTGCTGTGCAATGTAGCTGGAATTGGTCCAGGATATTCCTACCTGCTTTGCATCGTAGTCTATAAAGCAAATCCAAACACATCACCCCTTTCCTGGTGTTCAGATTTTGTTAAAGCACCTCCTGCTGTTAATTCTGCCCTGTCCAACCTTGAACAATGCAATGTCACCATGCTGCTGCACTGCCTGGGGTACCTAGAAATAGGTGCCACACTGGTGGAGTAGCAGAGATGGCAAAATTATCTTTTTTCCAGTTTGCAATGCAGAAACTGTACTCATTTGCATAAATTCCACCTACAGAAATTCTGCATCTGCTTTCCTCCTGACTGTCTCTAATGTCAGCTCGGTCAGAAGAAGGTACACTCACATGCAAGGTGCTTTATATGGATGAAACAGGATTCTCTTCTGGTTTTGAGGGCCTTACAGTCAATCTATAGGAAAGGCATAGAGGGCAGAGGGGTTGAAACTAGATTGTCTTAAGGTCCATTCCAACCCTAATCATTCTATGACTCTATGGAGACAAAAAGGTGATCTGCTCCTATTTACAGAGAAAGTAAATGGGCTGAGATTCTTCAGTTTGGAAAAGAGAATGAGGTGAAATGTAAAGTCATGCAGCTTTCCAGATAGGCCAGAAAGTGTGGAATTGCTCACTGTAGAGGAGGAGTAGGGGACACTGAATTAAATGAACAGGCAGAACATTTCAAGAAAACTAAAGGAAACACACTTTCATACAGTCCATAATTCAGCAAGGAGACTCGCTGCCATAAATTTTTCACTGCCATAAATTCAGCACCATAAACCTGTGGAATGCCAGAAGTACAAACAGATCAATGAATGAGAGCGTGAGCATTGCACCTGAAAGGATAAGGTAGATTCACTGTGTGTGGAGAATAGCTCCAGAAGTCCCAAACACACAGATTTTATTAGAGGTTATGTAGGTCCCTCTCCTTGTGCTGTTTCCTTTATTCCTTTTCAGCAGCTGCTACCCATAACTGTCAAAGACATGATACTGTCTTGATGGGCTTTTTATTTGACTCAGCGCAGCCACTCTTATGTGATTTAATGGACCAGCTCTTCTTTGGAATAATTCCAATGTCTTCAATGAATTTGAAGCAGAAATTATTTCCTACATGTTTAACAATTCCTGCTTTGTTTCCATTTCAGCATTTCCTAAGGCTTAAAAGCTGCTCTTAGCCTCTGAACTTTTCCTTTGAGTTCATGTCTTGGTTTTCTCAATTGTGCTCAGTTTAACATTAACAAAAGCATTAAAAATGTATAAAAATATACAGTAGTATTTTATTAAATTGTCACAACAGTGTCAAATAAGGCCTGAAACTCTCAGATATCCTGATGATGGGATGAGGATATATTACTGCCACTCTGGGTCTGAGCATTTTTAAGTGCCTGACAAGATGGGGCAGATGAGCTATAAAGAGCACACACCTGTACCAACTATGGGAAACCCCTGGAAGCATCAGCACAAGGGCTGGGTACCACTAAATGACCAGGGCCATCTGAGTCAGGTCCCAGCCCCTGAAGCAGCTCCCTTGCCCTCTGTTTCTTTAGAAGAGGGAGGACCTAAGAGGTCTTCTGGTTCCAGGTGAGCTCCAAGCTGTGCACCACTTTCTGATGCGGCACAGGTTCCCACACCTTCTCCCTTTCTTTAGTTCCCTATCCCAGTTTCCAATGAAAGGATATCTTGAGCATGAGGTTCCCAGCAGATATTTGTGCCTCTGCTCACCATCCTGTCTTCCACCCAGCCTCTAACTGTCACAGATACCATAAACTTTGGGCAGGTGCTGTCTTGTCCTTTTGCATTGATACTGCCAACAGGAGCCCAGATGTAATTTGGACCTCTTACCTGACCTGAAGAACAATAACCTCCTGTCTATCTCAAAAGTGTCTCCACCCTCTCTTATGATAAGAGATATAATCATCCTCTATAACCACAGGAAGAAACCACCCAGCAGAGAATAAGTATGACACGTACACTGCTGTTCCTTTCTGTTCCTCACTGCCTAGAAGTGCTCAAGGCCAGGCTGGATGGGGCTTGGAGCAACCTGGCCCAGTGGAAGGTGTCCCTGCCCATGGCAGGGGTTTGGAACGGGATGATCTTTAAGGTGCCTTCCAACCCAAGCCATTCTGGGATTCTATGCAAAGATGAAGGTCCTGCCCTCAGGTGTGCTTCAGCATGGGGAGGCTGTGCAGCCCTGGGTGCCTGCACTGCAGTGTGGCCATCAAGACCTTGCTGCCAGCTCTCCTGGGTTTCAACCCATCCTGAAGAAGTAATCTAGCAAAGCACAGCAGGGATGCTAAACGCTGCATTATCATCTGCTAGAAAGAGCTATTTGTCAAGGCTAATGCAGTCTATAAACAGAGCGTTTAGCAGTATCCTGTACAATTTATAAAGAACAAGCCCAGTTCTCCATCTGTTTCCTGAAAATTAATTGGAAAGTCCTTCCTCCTAGTTACTCTCATCCTTCAGAAACAAGTCTTACGATTGTAAGGAAGACCTTTGCAAAGCTGGAGCAGCAATTAAACCAGGGCATCTGATCTCACCTTGACTTGATCTTTCACAATAGCCAGTATTTGGCACTGGTAGAAGGGACTGTGTATTGAGAGCCACCAATGGCCTGGCTCAGAAGAGACAGCAGCTTCTGCTTTCATTTCCTGAAAACAGGGACTTCAAAAGGGCAAAGAAGGTTGATGGAATAATTAAAAATAAAGATGGGCTGAACTTTTACTGGGAAGGAATTGGGAATGCCTTTCTTGCTTCTTCCCACCTTCAGTTGCATGGCAATGGAGCAACTTTCTGTACAGGCACAAAATCCAGAATGGAGTGGTACTGAGCAATGCTAGCACCCACTAAAGCTGATCCTCTGGGTTATGTCCTAGAAACCAGTTGCAAGACTATTCTGTCTTCCATGGAGTTTCATATCCCCTGGAAATCCATGAGATCTGCTTAAAGAGAAGCCCAGGATTCTCTCTTCAAAGGATACTTCATAAAATGAAACCGATTTCTACTGGGAGACAGAACCACTGCAAAGAATCAATGGTTCTTTGGATGCTTGGGATGTCTGATCTCATGTACATCAGTGTAGACAGCTGTACTATCTCTTTACTATTATTGAAAGCTTGAAATTTAATTCTTGTCCATCAACAGTAATGATAAGCCTGTTCTGAGGCTCATTGTGTCAATAAGAAATTTTATATTGATGTTAAAGGACTTAGTCCCAGTATTAGGAAAGGGTATTTAGTAGAAAGAGATTGTCCAGTATGCAGCTATCCATCCATCTCTTACCCACTCAGTTACTGTAATGACCATCCCTCAAAGATTCCAGCTGTGGCACTATTCCTTCCTGCCTTCTGAGACTTGATTTACATTCAAGGGTTTGAGACTTTCACCTGGCTGCCTTGCTTTCCTCTGGATGTAGTTTTTAAATACACTTTAGCTTATCCTGCAGCCTAGTTTTTCACAGGAGAAAATCTTCTTTTGTTGAATTATTGTGTCAACCAGATGTTCCTTTCAATATGCTGATGCTCATTCAGTATCTGAACAGAGCTGAGCCAAGCTGAATGATTCCAGGAGTGTGTTAGCGCTTACAGAACAACTCCAGCTGAGAGATTAATCATTAGATGGGCCCTTACAGTTGGGAGATTAATGGTGGTGATTCAAAATGGGCTTTTTTTGCCCATCAAGTTCTCACTAGTGGTGTCAGAAAGTACCATTGCACACCAGCACTATCTACCAGTGAGAATTTGTCATGCCAACAAGGCCATTTTAAAATGAAAAATACCACTGGTGTTATCTCCTGTAGCCAGAGCTTACACTTGCCCAGAGAGTTTGAAGCTGTGTGCAAGCTATTGCTAATCCTTTGGTAGCTCCTGGTCACATCTATGCTGTTGCTCTATTTCCAGTTAAGTGTCATGACAAAAATCTGGTTGTGGCTATAGAGAACAACTTCCCCACTTCCTGAAGCCCTGTAAACTCACATGTAAATTACGTGTTCTGAAAATCCCTGGTAATTCTGCTGTCAGCTCCTGAGCCAGCTCTTTCCTGTATGATTGAGTAAGCCTGGCAAAAACACCTTGGCTAATGAGTGTGAAGATGGGGCTACGAGTGTGCTCTTCCTGGACTTCCTCACCCTGTGAATGGGAGGACAATGCAGAGAAGAGTGATTTTGAGAAGCAGTTGTGCCTTTGGAAGGGTGGGAAGTCCTCCATGCAGGACTAAGCTGGTCTGGACAGCCACCCAGGGTGGCAGTATTGAAGGAAGGGAGCAGATTTATGTTACATAGCTTTTGTTTTCCTTACCCAGCTGTACAGGTATGCTGGAGAGTGGACAGAGAGCTATGTCTGTTCTGAGTTGCCATCAGTTTGTGGCACATTTGTTGGATTGATTGGATGGTGTTTGATGCACTTTTGTTTGGTGGTATCTTTGCTTGTTCTTTATTGCACACACCAGCGTTTGAAGTGCTTCCTCAATAGACGCACCACCACATTTGTCACAGGGTATCGGAGCCAGCATCAAGTTATTGGTCCAAGAGAAGAAGAGCCAACCTTTATCATTTTAACTGGCACTGTACCTTGGAAAATAAGTGTAGAAATGTCCACAAGGAAGAGTAAGAGCAATTATATACACAATTATGTATTTGGATTTCATATACACACACAAATTTCTTTTACTTGGCTTAGATATATAAACATACATGTCAGGAAATACTATCTACACTTACAAACTCATGCATACACACACATCCATTTTCACTCATACACATACGTACGTGCAGGCATGTATGTGCTTATATACATACACAACCTCCCCATGAATATCATGGTTCTGTCTTGATCTGTTTCAAGGCAGAGGTGATGTTTCTAACCTTTAACAGTTGCAGATAGATGGTATCCCCTATTGCAGAACTAATTGTTTCTAATGGTTTTGGTTTAGCTGTGGAATGCCTCCATTCTAAGATAGATAGCACTAAAAGAAACTAAAAATGCATACTTTTTCTTTCTTTCTTTCTTCTAAGCCTGTTTTCTTTCTTTGCCCTTCTGTTAATTTCAGGGCTTCAGAGGATGTTCGCTATCTCCTGGGCTCCTTTTGTGGGATGCTAGTTCTGCAATTTGTCTAGGTAACAAATTGGTTTGCTTTGCAGGTTTTTAGCTTGAACCAGAACTGCTAGAGGGAAACTCAGCTGAATAAAATGAAGGAGACCCTCCAGGCACCACATGAATTTATAGCACAGATTGCCAGTGCCACTTAGAAAACAGAATGACATCAAACACTAATCCATCTATGTCTGCAGGATGCTATGGAATCCAACATGCCCAAAAATGGACACGTCAGCCTTTCTTAAATGTGACTTACATTTCTCATATATCAACAGAACAGTAGGATACAGACTGGTTCTTTCAAGGCATTATGAGACTTATATATATGCTTGCATATGTTTACTGCATATATGTATTTCTGTAGTCAAGTTACTGTAGTCATGCCTTTTTCTTAATGCAAATTGCTTTGAAATGTTCTCCGAATACATTTAATAACACATATTCTTGTACAATGAAATTCTGTGTGAAAGGGCCGTTGGTGACTGTCCCTTGCAAACCAAAGGGCAGTGAATGAGGTGAAAGCTGTACACATTTCTATGATCCCAGTCAGTAGATTTATGATTTAATAAACAGCACAGAAAAAAAGAAATCATCTAAGAAAACCCCTCCAGCCCTGCCTATCTGCTGAGAGCACCTAATTGCTCCAGAGCACAATGAGAAGTCACAGTTTAATAAATTCCACCTGGTGTTGTCTCACCAGTGCTGTTTTGTACATCTCTATTGCCCAGGATGTCTGAGGTTGATTTTATTGTTCTGAGTCTTTTTATTATGCTCAAGATAAATGAGAGATTGACAATTCTAATTTGCAGTGACCGTGTTTTGTGAAAGGGCCTTGGGACAAGCAAAAATACAAATGAGGCTCATAGTCCTGTGTTTTAAACTGGTTATTGTTACTGCAGGGTCTAGTCTCAACTCTGCAAAGCTTCTTTACCTGTACATTTAAACATATGTTTAAGACCATTTGTTTTATCCAAATGTAACCATGTATTTAAATCTATATCTACATGTAAGAGCTTGGCTAAATGAAGTTGTAAAACAAGATATGGTAACTTGAGTTTTCATAGCAAGTCACAACGAAGCTGTAGCACAGTTCTAACTAATATGCAAACTGTGACATATATTACAGCTAATGTCATAGGAGGAAGGGAACATTTCTGGCACAGGGAAAAGATTGACACTGACAGCTAATAGGTGAAAAAACTCCTAAATCACATCAAAACCTCCTAAATCACACAAAAATTGAAGCTGTCACCATGCTAAGAGCTCTAGGAAAAAAACCCCTCAAAACCCAAAACTCTCCATCTGTCTAGCCATCGTCAGAAAATGAGGTAAATGTGTGAAACCAAAGAGGAGTATAAATTCGCTCCAATTGCTCCCAGATGCTTCAAGCAGGGAAGAGAAGGAGATTAAATCAGCTGCATTGAGAGAGAGAGAATCCAATGTATCCAGAGCAGAACAAAAGTAAATTGAAGCTCACATTAGTGGTACTGAAAATGGACAGTCTTTTCTCAAGGAGAACTTGATCTGAGTATAAGTAAAATGAGTTCTCTGTTAGATTACATTTAAGAAGAGAAGGAAAAACCTCATGGATAGACGACAGGAACAAAACCCCTGATTTAATTTTAACAAACTACAGTGAATGCTGCAGATGGATGAATGACAGGGAGGTCTAAGTGGATAAGAGGTTAGTGTAGATTCCAGAAAAAACATGCCTTTTCAGCCATTTCACTACACCTAACACAGTGCCTGCTGCTTGTTGAGCCATTTGTTTTTCTCTTCTTTGTAAGCTTTGTATTTATGCTGGTTTGAAAACAAGTGTTGCTTATACAGATGCTATATGATCTGAAAAGGTAGAACTATGAGAAATGTGACTGAGGTAATTATTTGCTTCTTCAGCCAAAAGTCTCCCAAAGATGTGTTGGATATCCGATTGCTTCAAATGTTTACTACACCGGACACAGAACAGACAGCTGTGTATGAGCTTGCCCTGGCAAGAGTGGAGTGGGTAACCTCATCTACCCTTTCAGTCCCTGAGCTTTGATGATTCATATTGTGCGAGGGCAACTTTGCTTATAAATAAGAGCAGGTTTAGCAAGTGAAACCAGTTAGCCTTTAAACACAAAATAAACACATGCCTCCTTACAAAAGGAAGAGCTTGAATCCAAACAGCAAACCCTTCTTGCTGTGAAATGTTTTCCAGAGTTTAATTTCACATGTAGGACCAGTAGCACTCCCAGCAGGAAGGCAGAATGAGTCATGTGGGGATGTCGGGAACTGGGATGAGAAAGCATTGCAAAAGTACTCATAACACAAATTGCTTATCATTCTGTTCTTTGTTCTTCTAAAAGAGATGACTTTGGCACTGTAGCCTGTTCCACGGAAAGAGAAAAACCAGGAGGGTGCTAGACTGAAGGCTAATCGCACCAGCACCATCCTGAAAGGCAGCAAAATTGCTTCTCATTCAATACAAGATAAAGGAGAAAAAATAATACATTTAGAAAGTGGGAATGCTTCTTTGTTGCCCTGCTTCTGTGTGGGCTGATTTATTGATGAGAGAGAAAACATCACTCTGATTTGACAGAGTTCCTACCTGTTTTCAGAGTCCTTTGCACTATTCTACATGACAAAGTGCAGAGCAAAGATGTTCATGTACCTTGGCAACAACAGAAACTAAAAAAACACCCTCCATCCAGTTTATCTCCAGTTTGGTGCTGACTTGTCATTCATAACGCTGTCAGTTCAGCTTAGAGAAAAGCAGCCGCTGAGGAAAAAGGGGTTTTGCCTGACTCTATCTCAGGGCAAAAGCACACAATCCTCAAAACACCCATTTCACAGGGGCTTTTACTCCCGAAACCTACCTACCTACCTACCTACCCAAGTGAGTTCACCTACCTTGTGGATCAAAAACACCTGAAACACTTCCCACCACATTCCTCTGGATTGGATGGTTGAAATGGTGTCTTTCAGCAACTGCAGAATAGTTGAAGAGGGAGCAGGTACAAGAATCAGTTCCAGCTGCTTATATTTAGATTTTTGGTGTTCCTAAGGATTGATGTCTTCTTATTTTTTCCCCCACATATTTTTTTTCTTTTTGTGGGTAAAAGAAAATAGCCATATATGTTTGCTAGAAAGTGCCTGTTTTAGACAAGACACCATGTACCAAATGCAGATTCACAAATCACAAAGTCCAACAATCCTCTCCAGTGTTACATCAGTGCAGATCCTGGTACACACATAGCATAGTATCACATTAACTTCTTCAGAGAAAGGGAGAGTGATTTTCTTACTGATGTGGTAGGCAAGTCATCTTGTTGTGAATCAATGAAATCAGGGCAAAGACAATCTATACCAGTATAGTTTATCCTCCTCCTTCGGTAATGTGTATTCCTCACCTGATTTTGCTGCTCCCCATGAAGCAACTACTTCAGACCAGAATCTTCTATGATTCAGAGTAAACAGTACCCTGCCAAGCTGTGGGAAACACGGAGCTGTCTCACTGTGGTGGAGGTCAGTCAGTTCACTTCATCGACACGAGCACAGCCCAGTGTTTTGTTCCTTGGGCAGAGAGCAGTCAACCACGGGAGCAGTGCAAAAGCCGAAGGGGCCCTTTCTTCTCCTCCTCACCCCTGTGGCAGTCATCCACCCCAGAGCAAAGTGGGGGAGAGATGCTTCCTCCATGATCCAGTGACATTTAAAGTCAGCCCATGCTGGGATATGTGACTGCACTCCTTGGGGACTTGAGAACAGAGGTCAGCGGCAAACACACATATTCAAACAAATGTGTTCAAATAGACGTTGTCTTGGCTCTAAAATGTACAAACACAAAACACTTTCATGACATTTGGGCTTTCTCATTTAATTTGGGTATCTATATCCAAAACAGTTGCCATAAACTTTTTTTCCCCTCAATGCTTTCCCCGCTGTGCATGGAGGGAGTAGCCCAAAGGCATTTCCCTTTGCTTTTGCCTGTCCACAGCAAGTTCCTGAGGAATTGAGAGAAACAAAGGTCCTCTGGCTGGTGGGCTTGGGGCTGAGCGAGTCACCTGCTTGGGAAATGTCTGTCACATGTGAGGACCTTCTGCTCTCCAGGAGGTCAGAGAAAAGGAAGAGCAGGTCCCTGGTACTGTGCTCCATAACAACCCAGGGCATCTGCAGATGGAGGAATAAAGGAATATGGATTTCTAATGGAGAGCAGAATAGAAAGACAGTACTGGAAAATGGGTCCGTATTTATAGATATACCCCACAACACAAGGATCTCATAATTTCATTCAGCAGTGGGAGACATAGGAACATCCATATCCTAGATTTAGCTCTGTTTATTGCACTTTTAGTGTTGGATTTGGTTTATTTAAGTTCTAGCATACATATGTAAGCCAGTCACACTAAGCTCCCTTTATAGTTAATGGACAGGAAGGGGAACTTCCAAGCCATTGTTCACCTGACCTGTTGTAAACAATTTCTGGAGGCTGAGACAAACTGAACTTTCAGTGTCTTTCAGCTATGGTGATTACTTTCTAATCCTCACAAGGTAAAATGCTTCATAGACCTGTAGTGAATGCTCAATAAATTCAGTCTCCTAGAAAGTATCGCGGTAAAGAGACAATAATTTTTACTTTATTAGACAACTTCTTTTACAAAGCAACAATTTTTAGATAATCCATTGAACATAGTATCTTACATCATAAATTAGCACTCATGGAGCCTGCTGGCAGGGTCATGTGTCTACAAATGAGATCCATACTTCAATATCCTGCTCAAATGCCTATCCACATTGCTGTCCCTGCCCAGAAGCACTGCAGGGGCAATGAACTCTGTTTACCAAAGTGGCTGAATGTGTTTATCCATTAACCTGCCACCCCTTCCACCCCAAAATCTGACTTGCCACATATCTAAACTTCAGGAAGCTGAGGTGGCATTGCAGCCCATCTCCTCTGGTTGGCACACAGGGTCACAGGATGATGACGAGCTCCTGATGTTCCTCATGGATCATGTGCACCCTAGGAGCGCTCCTTTGAAGAGAGTGCAGTCAGGACAACAACACAGTGCCTGGACAACCTGCTTTACCTACCCCAGCTGTCAGAATATCAGAGGATCCCCTGAGCTGCATGGCACATCATGGAATGGGAGAGACACCACTGCTCTGAATTGTAAATCCATTAAGCAAAGGTGGATAGGGAGGGAGCCAGGTGGGACCTTCATGCTAAAACACACATGACCTGGCAGGTCTGAGGACTGCAGCTGATGGTTTCAGGGAGGAGTCACGTTTAACATATCTAAGCTGGAAGGACGGGTTAGTCATGCATATGGCCTAAAGCAAGGAAGAAGCAAAGATGAAAGCTGGGGAATCCCAAAGAGAGGAGAGGTGCAAGTACACACACCCCAATAAAGAAAAGCCTGAACTTCACTTTGGGAAGGGCAGCTTGTGCTGGTGTAAGAAGTACACAAAGAACTGAACATCCATGGCTGCCGTATTTACCTTTTCCCCCCATTTCAGCCCATGTTTTTAGTTGCTGAACTGGGGGAGTGGCTGCTCACATCTGATATAGCATAACGCGGGAGTGAGAATGGTTGTGGCAAACAGCCTTCCCTCTCTTATCCTCAATACTTTTGTCCTTGTGCATATGTGTCCAAGGCACATCCCACAGATTTTTGTCCTGGAAGGTTAGAAGTGCTGGCTCACAAACTGAGCAGATGGCACACGGGCCCATAAGGCATGCAACTGATCTGCTGAATGATGTTCAGTAGTAAATATTATTAACTTTCCTACTGGATGGGCCACAGATCCATGGAAAGCTTGGAGGCTATTGGTGATATGCTGGACCAAACATTTGGAAACCACTCCCAGCAATATGTCATTTAGGAAAAACTTATTTGTTAGTTTTTATTGTTATATCATAGCATAGTTTTGTTTTCTACACACTAGATAGACAAATAAACCAAGAAGACATTGAGGGTTTGGGCCTGTCTTTGTAGTGAAGACCTGTCCTACTCAAGCAGAAACACTATCCCAGTCACAGAAGATCAGGAAAGCCAGCTACAGGCTCCCTGAATTTCTGTATGAAGCAATCACAGTTACACAACTCATAATTGAGTTTATTGCACTTAACTCTTTGTTCTTTATTACAATCTTGGCTAATGCAGTCTTACCTTAGAATAAAACCCCGCTTCTGGTAACACTGGGGTGTTAACATAATTATTCATTGTCTGTGTGTTGTGCTTGTGCCAGTGCTAAAGAGCAGATGTTAATAGTGAAATCCAGAGTTTATTATGAACAAAAATAATTAGCTTCCTGTTGTGTAGGAACAAGTCTGTTGTCCACCAGTCTAACTAGAACATCAGTCAGTCTTGTGTCATGTTGTAACCAGATCTCTGAAATGTTATTTTTTAAGGTTCGAAGGCCTGACAATAAGGCAGCTTGTCTGGATATCACATGAAAAGCCTGTCTGCTTCCATTTATGCCTGTACCATCTTATTCACTGAAGGGTCATTATACAGCTAAGATGATGCTGTAATTATTTTTGTCCTTGTTACTATTCTATGCAATTGTAGCAACTTTTTATTTCTGTAAGGTCTATAAGCTCCTGTGTGCATAGACAGAAAAAAGAATAGATTTAAATCCAAGGAAACCTGAAGCTGAAGTCAAAAGCAACAAAAGCAGATAGAATCCACTTTAGAAAAGATATGAATCAGCTGTAGAGACATCAAGTAGACCAAAGAGAATGACTAAACATCTGAGAAGGGACATGGTAACTGTTTTCCAGCACATGAAAGATTGCTGTAAATAATGAAGGAGTTAAAGTTTCCTCCAGTATTCATGTTAGATAAGGCAAGATTTAATATGTAGCAGCAACAGATTTAATTGAAACATGAAGAAAAAACTTTCTGATTGCAAGGACAGTGAAGCAGGGGAATAGACTTTCTAGGAAGGCTGCAGATAAAGTTTTCTCTGAGCAAGTTAGACATCTGCCATCATGGTGGGTCCTGCTGTGTGATAAGATTAGATGACCCTAGAAGGTTCCTTCTGCTTCATGACTATATGGGATAGCTGGGCAGGGTGTCAAGGCAGTGAAATAGATGATGGGTGAGGGTCAGAAGAGCAGCAGAGTTGTCTAGGGTCACTGGGACAGGAGCTGGCAGGAGGCTGTAGTCATGATATGTCAGGAGAGGTTAAGTGACAGCAAAGGTACACAGGAGCTTCTACAGGACCTGATTTGGGGCTTGGGGGAGCGTTTGCAAAATGCAGTTTTAAAGAATCTGTGCTGTAGAAGAATTTGAGTCCACAGGCTATGTTTGAAGGCAGGCCTTTATCTGACCATGGTGCAAACACACAAAAGGAAGACAGGCCCTGCCAGAGACGGTCGACATCCAGTTTCTTCACTAGAAGGCTGCTGAAAGCCAGTCACCCCCATGCAAAGCTTGATCTGGAAAGCACAATGGTTAATGGATAATGGTGACTTGTTTTTCTAAACAGCTTCCTTCTCACACAAGAATTTTTATAGCTGGCAAATAAAAAGCCTAAAATACCCAAGACAGGCTCTGTCACTGCAAAACATGCCATACAAAGTATGGAGCAGGTGAGGCGGTCAGGCACCCGAATAGTTTGACTTGTAGCTCTCTCTCTAGAGAGCTGTCAGCTCCTGATCTGAAACATCACCAAATCTTTTACTACATCTGCTCAGAAAGGCAGGGCAAAAGAGCGGGGGTAGGTTCATACAAATCTCTCCCCAGGTCTGTGTTGTGCAATGCTGGTTTCTGTTCCTCTTCTTGCAATAATAAGCTGCAACTGCTGCTTCAGGGATTCTACAAAGGGTGCAGTTTATGTAATATCCATTTAGAAATGACGAAGCTTTCTTTTCTCAGCCTTTCATGTAGTAGTCCACCCACATGCAGGCGGTGCACACAAGCGACGTGTCACCCAGGGGCTGAGACTTGCTGCAGAAATTGATAGTAAGCTGTTGTTATTCTAATTATGTGGCTGTCTTCCTTAATTAAAGCTATGCCACAGGTCATTTACCCCAGTGCAGAGTCCATGAACATTAATCCTGGCAGTGTTTTGGAATCAGAGATTTCTCATTAGCATAGGATTGGCTGTGAGGGAAGTATAATCATCTGAAACCCTTTACAAAGGAATGTAAATCAGCATCCATGCCTCCCATGTACTATTGACATAGTGAATTATTTTACTGGCTAGAAATGAAAATGAGCACGGAGCAATGACATTCATATTTGCAGCTCAGGCTGTACTCTGTTTGCATTGAGGATTTGTGTGTGTGTGTGTGTGTCTCTCCACAGCCAGAAACTCCAATTACCATCTCTGATGGCTCACCAGCTCTTGAAACTTGTGCTCCTCCCCATGCAAAGTACTGCAATCTGTTTACTCTGAAGTTATGACTGAGAATAAAAAATAGACTTTATAATGCCTTGGTGTGCTTCACTCAGAAGCATGGAGCCCCATATTAGGAATGGGTTTAGGCTTGGGAATGGCTTCTGAAAACCCCTTCTAATAACAGGAGTAGCTCTCCAACTTCTCTAATCAAGCCATGTTCAACCTTTGTTCACAAACCATGGTTCCAGATACATCTTTGGTTTTGTAAAGATTGAAACCGGCCTCAAGAAGGGGAAAAAAATGCCTGGTTTTTATCAAGTACCTCAGTGCTGATTCCACACATCATCCAGAACATCACCCGCAGGTAATCAAAAACCATCTCTCCAAGGAGACAAACTGACTGTGACCACCCATGCTAGAGCTGAAGAAAGGAACACCACACCCTGGAACAGAAACCAGATGTTCTGAGCACTGGTCCCCTGTTCTGTCTATCCCACTCCATTGCTTTTGCATTAAGAGATTATAGAAGCATAGAAATATTAGATGCAGTTTTACAATAGGAATTGTTCTTCTAAATAGTCAAGTTCTTCACTACTTGCAATAAGTACTTCTCTGGCATAGTTCCCATCCTGTTCAAAAGCCAGGCAATGGTCACAGCTAACAGCCAGCCATGGCCAACAGTACCATGGCTATAATTTTGGAAATTGATTTTGAGGACAAAGACTTATACTCCTGATGGTAAAGTACAGTCAGGACATTGAGCTGTGATATAAATGAATATAATATTTCACTGGCATGTAGTAAGAGGCTGTATTAATTTACATGGATTTAGTCAGAATAGTTCTTGAAGTGGGAAAGTCAGGGAATGGAAGGATAAGTCTTATTTCCCTCAGAATTAAAGAAACTGGTTCTTTAAGGTGACCCTTCTGGCAGTACTTACTGGAAGAAGGAAAAAAACCCAAACAACCTCAGAGTAGGAAACTCTACATTAAAAAAGAGCAAGGATAGCTATTGATTGTAAGGGTTGCATTTAGATTAGGATAAAACGGTTTGAAGTAAAGCAATTTCATTTCTAGTTAAGTTCTATTATGATATTGATAGGTTCCCCAGTAGCACAGTATGCAAGTAGCTCACAGCACAGAGGTGTTATTACCAACATCATGATTTTGCAGACGAGTAAGTGAAAGCCCAAATTCTCAAAGCTATTAAGGTACACAGATAAGCTATCTTGACAAAGTGACTCGCACTATGGTGGGTCAGGAAATCAAATTCAGGTTTCTCACTCCCTCAGCAGCACTCAGATGACTGATCCAAGGGCTGCTTTTGATGGGATGGTTTTGCTTTTGTTACAATATAAACTAATTTTAACCAAGACCATATGGTGTTACTGAATCCTATCCTGTATGGATTTAAGAACCTTTCAATCTGAGGAAGGTAACATGTATTCTTCCGAACATTCCAAGTGATCTCATGTCTGTGCATTTGTTAACAACTCACAACTAATTTCTTTTCCTGAGTATAACTCTGCTTTTAGCAGCCATTTGCTCCTGTTCTGCAGTCATCACCACACAGTAATTCAAAACCAGCACACACTGGCATCAGAATTACTCAGTTTTCAGAGTGAGAGGACAATGAAGGTTGTGGACACTTGCAGAGAGCATCTGAATGACATGATAGAAGGCCTGGAGCTGACAAAGAGTCTCCTTACTCAGCCAAGAGTTGGATGTATTTTTCATCCCGTGGTTCTAAGATATTGAATCGGTTTTCTGGATTTTGCTGGGGAAAAAAAAAGTTGGGACACCAGTTAACAGACAATGAAGACCAGATCACAGAGCAGTTTTGGGAAGCAGACATTCAAACACTCCCCACTGCTGTCTATAGTTGAACTTCTGCTCCTGGTTGGACATCAAAAATCTTGTAAGACAAAAGGTTTTGTCTGATTGATGAGAAATCACACTGACTTCAGTAGCATGCTAATGTGACTGTGGTGCTGGTAGGCAGCAGTTGCTGATTTCAGTCAATGGAGTTAACAAATGTGTCAAAGTTGTGGCAGCAGAACCTTCAGCAAAAGGGAGCACCTAAGTCAAACAGACATGTACAAGTCCATAGGATAATATGTGATTCATCAGATGGGGCTGAGAGATGGCCAGTGTCACTGCAAGTTCATTTCTTATTATCTTTCAGAGGTTATGGTAATCAGGGGACTCTCCTGGTAATTGTAAAAAGACAAGTGACACAAATACATTCTTGAAGGAAGTCAAGAAGGAACATCTAGGGAGTTGGTCTCACCTTTCAATCCCTGAAGAGGTTATGGAGAACATTTCCAGGCACACAAAAGAACAAAGTGATTTGGAACAGCCAGCATGGATTTACCAAGGGCAGATCACGCTTCACCCACCTGGTTTTCCTCTATGATGAGATGATTGGCTCAGGGAACAATGGCAGAACAACGGATGTTGACTTTAGAAAGACTTTTGACACAGTATCCTATAGCATCCTTACAATAAGGACAATAAGGTGGGCTAAAATTTGGCTGGATGTTTGGGTTCAAAGGCTTGTGCTTGTGAAGAGTCATCCAAACTCCAGCTGGTAGCTAAGTCATGGAACAGCAGTGCCCCTCCAGGCTAGACAGGAGTGTTTAATGTCTTTATCAATGACCTGAATGATAGGATGGAGTGCACTCTTGGCAGATTCATCAGAGAAGGATGGTGGTGATTTGTTGGACAGCAGGTTGAATATGAGCCAACAATGTGCCCTTTTTGCAAAGACAGCCAGCTACATACTGGGGCTGTCAACAGAAGTGTAGTTACCAGGTCACCGGCAGTGGTCACTGCCCTCTGTTCAGAGCCTGGTGAGACCACTTCTAGAGTACTGTCTCCAATTTTGAGACTGAGACCAGAAGAAGGCAAAGATGGTCAGGAGGCTGCAGCACACAGCATATGACAGAAGGCTGAGATTTGTTGTGGGGAAATGACTGTTATTGTTGACTACAGCTACCTGAGAGCAAGGTCTAGAGAAAACTTAGAGCTGCACATAACCAGGAAAAGGACATGTTGTGACATGTTATGTTCTGATTATATGCCAGGGAAAAGAAAGTAATTCTGAGGGTGGTAAAATATTATCATAGGTGTCCTATGTGGTATCTCCTGTTTGGAAACACTTAACACTGGACTGGACACAGTTCTGAGCAAGCTGATGTAGCTGATGCTGCTTTCAAGCTGATGTAGCTGATGCTGCTTTGAGCAGTGGGTTGGAGTAGATGACCTGGTGAAGTCACTTTCAACCTAAATTATCCCATGATTGTGCAATTCCAGGTGAGCCATGAAATGACTTGCATTGGGCTTTTGAGAAGATAGCAAGTCATAACCTGAAAATCTAAGAAGACAGAAAATCCTTTTCTACTATTACTGCTATGTTTCAGCCACAGTATTGGAGTGAGCTCTTCCTCCCCTCTCAAATTGCCTTCTCAGCTGTGATATGTGAAAGAAGCAATGACTATGCAGAAATCAGAGGTAACCAAGTTTTACTTTATTTACATTAAAGCTCCTGCCAAAAAGCAGATGTTCATTTTAGTGTGTTTTATTAGACATGCTGTCTATGCTCTTGTCAATTTGCATCACTTGTCATTACCTCCAGGGAGGGTCCTCAGGACACATCCAGCTTTTTCTGAAGTGCTAGCACAGTCCCTAATACATCCTCAAATGGGCCCTCCAGTCATGGTAGAAACTCACATGCAAAGGAAATCCTAAAACCCACAGTGCACATAAAGGACTTTTCCTCTCCCAAGTAATTTTGGATAGACAGCTATGTCATTCTCTTGCCCTTCATCTGCATCTGAGAGGAAGCCCTTGAGATGTGGGATACAAGGGCAGAAGGGACAAATATATATTTACCAGCAAGCTGCTAGGGAGTGGGAGGTGATTCCACACCTTCCCCATGGACAGCTGGAGCACGATGTGGTCAGGGAGCTCTTGCAGTCACTCCCCAGCTCTTGCACCAGGATCCCTGTGCAAGTAAAGCATTTGCAGCCAGTTGCTGTTTTCATACCAGCACCACGGTCCTTGCTTTCATATTGCTCAGACCACAGAGCAAAAAAAAGGCAGCTGTTTTCCTAAGCCAGGGGTGTCCATATGCACAGGGCTGTTTCAGAGACATGTGGTGTGTCATAGGGAGGGATGTCCCCTCTGGGACATCAGGCTCAAGGCTGGTCAGAAGTTAGATGAGGTTTCTTTTGGCTTTTCTGACAGTACCAAGGAGCACAGCTGGTGGGGCTGCCTGCTCCTGGAAGCTCTGTGGGGCATGAGAGGCCGTGTGGGAAGGGGCTGCCTCTCCTTCCATGTGCAAACACAGCCCTCATCACTGCAGCCTTGTCTGCAATGGGCCACCTGGTCCTGCAGCCTTGGCAACACCACCACCGGTGATGGGCCATTCTGCAGGTCTGGCCATCAGCTCCTCTCAGCAGCTGCCTGGTTTGCCTGTGCCCTACAATGATTGCAGAAGAAAGTGCCCAGTACCAAGAGGGAAAGAGTCCAAAGCCAAGCTGACACAGCTCATTTAAGCTTGGCAGGACAACTGCTAGGGATCAGCCTTTCTGGATTCAAAGCCAGTGAAAGGGTGCAACTGGCTAAAGGACTCACTGCTGCCTGTTTTTCTTTAGAAAAGCCTTGTTTGTTGTGCCACCAGTCCTGGCGCAAGGGCCTTTGAGGGAAGAAAAGCAGAGCTACAACAATTTGACTCTGGTCTGGAGAAGAGAGGGAAAGCAAGCCACAGTCTATTTTGTTTTGTTTTGTTTTTCCTTAAAACACATAAGGCAGAGAAAACAATGTACATTATTATACAGCAGGAATGTGCAGCCATCAACTCCCATAAGTGTCCATGGAGTGTCCATCCAGCTCGTGACTGCTAGGGTCAGCCTGGCCCTGTCCACCTTGAACTTGCTGAAACACGGAGCAAAAACAATTAAAACATTGCAGTTGATCTTCGTGCAAGGTCTCCACAGAGTATGTAATGCTAGTGAATTCAATGGGTGTCCTGTATAACTTTGGGAAGCTGGGCCTGGGGGTGTCCCCAGGATAATGTAGCTCTGAGTCCTTCCTCCAAGGTCTGTCTGACTTACAGGTATTGATTACTAGTGTGTGTGTGTCATATATCAAGTCATCCAGCAACAAAAACTACTCATTCCTCAGGCTTATTCTAGCTCTGGCTGTCAACAACAGAACTATCTTCTTCAAATGTATGTAAAGTAAACCCATTTTTTTACAAAAGAACTGTCAAATCCTCTTCCCTCTTGCTTGAAGGACTAAGAGTCCTTTGTTTAAAAAGGCACCAGTGATGAGATAGATTGCAGGAGCAAGCCTGCTCTCCAAAATGGCAAAGCTCTGTACCCAACTGACTGCTCCAAAACACACACACAGGGAAATGAAGACAGAAATTCACTTCTGGGCTGGGAAAGGTGGAGGAGGGAAGTGGCTCCGCCAGGCAGAGCAGACAGAGTGGCCACATGCAAACTGGTAAATCTGGAAGACTCCCAGTTCCTGAAGCCGGACTCACACATGGTGACTAGGGTGAGATGGAGGGGCACCCCTGCAGCCATTCTCCTCTGGAAAGGAGAGGTGGTGTCATGCAGGTGGGTCCCTTGGCTGCACGATGTGGGGGTCAGGACACTGGCATGTCTACCTACATAGTCTCAAGTATCCCCACACCAGCCACTGCAGTGCTTAGATCAGGACTGGGAGGGCTCTTGGGATGATGTGCGGTCATAAAATGAAGGAGCTGAACTAATGGAAAGTACAGATCCCATTTCTGTGTGACAGGATTTGAAATGTTTCTTTTTTTACCAGTTTATTATTATATCCTTCCTAAGACTTATTAAATTAGCTTAAAAACATAACTGCTGGTCATCAAATACCCACATTTCCATGTTAGAAAACCAGTCATAATTTTCAGAAAGATCAAATAGACATGATGTAGAGATCTACCTGTATAAAGCCATTTGTTAGAAATATTGCTCATAGCATGGCAAACTACAAACACTGAATTAGAGTTGAAAATTTTGGCTGGCAAGTTTCATCTCAAAGAAAGAAAAGAAAGAAATCCCAAGGAACTAAAGCCAGCATGTTGAGAACATTTTAATACTGAATCATTTGAACATCTGGAGGCACAAATGTCATTTCAAAAATGAAAATGACCCATCCCTGGAAGTGTTCAAGGCCAGGTTGGGTGGGGCTTTGAGCAACCTGGTCTAGTGGAAGGTGCCCCTGGGGACTTGGAACTGAATCTTTAAGGTCTCTTGCAACTCAAACCAGTCTGTGATTCCATGAAAACAAGACAGGATGGGAAAAAAACCCAAACAAACAAAAAAAACGAACCAAACAAACTAAAAAAAAAAAACCCACAACAAAACAAAAAACCACTTCCTACCAAATCCAAACTCTGTAAATCACAGAATCATAGAATACTCCTGTGAATGATGAAATACTCCGTGGGATTGGTGCCATTTGGACACTGTGTTTGGACGCTCGGCAGTGCTTTATCAACCCCCCCTTCACAAACACCAGTGATGCACGCACTCGTGTTTCGCAGACCTCTGTGTGTCCCTCGAATCCACAGCCCCTTGGCTTTCGTGGCTGAACTTGGAGGGGGAAAGCTGTTTTCTTATGTGCGCGTACCAACGTCGGGCCGGAGGGAGCAGAGGGCCCGGGCGGGCCCCGCGTCGCCGGGCGGACGGTGCCGCTCAGCGGTGCAACGCCTGCACTGCAGGCTCGGCGGGGGGAGGACGGTAGCTCCGGACAAAGGGAACGGGAACGGCCGGCGGGGGAATGACGGTGTTATCTCAGCACAGGGGTTTCAGCACGGCCAGGCGCAAGGGATGCATCCGATCACAGTGCCAAGGGCTGGTCAGGGCAGCGGTGGGCTTCATTTGGTTCATCAGGTGCTCAGCATTGAGCCCAAGCTGAAGCTGTAGCATTTGAACATCCAGGACTGAAAGGGCTCATGTGGGACTTCGTGAACAGTCAACCAAAAAATACCCTGTAGAGCAGTGAGTACCTCGTGTTACAGAGAATCCCAGCTGGCTAAGAGCTGGGTGAAACTAAATGAAAATTACTCTCCTTTATTTTTATCTTGCCAGATGATACAAGGATTCGGAATGAGGATGTTTATAAGAAGCTTAGTTTTGTAAACTGGGGACTAGCAGACCCTTGTGTTTTGCTGCAGCTGTTATTTGTGGCCAAAAGAAAACAGTGCACACTCAGAATTTGCTTAGTAAGACAGAGAGAAACATAGAATCCTAGAATGGCTTGGTTTGGAAGGGACCTTAAAAATAATCTAGTTCCAACCCCTCTGCCATGAACAGGGACGCCTTGCACTAGACCAGGTTGCTCAAAGCCCTATCCAGCCTAGCACTGAACACCTCCAAAGATGGGGAATTTTCATCCAACCTGGCCATGAATGCTTCCAGTGGATATTTAAGGAGGCATTTCAATAAAAGATAAATGAGGCTGGAGACAGGAGGGTGCAGCTAGCTCAGTGCCCCATTCCCAGCTTGCCTAAAGGGGCCAGGACAGATGAGTCTGCTTCTCCAGCCCCTTGTGTCCCTTACCTGTCTCTACTGTGTCCCCTCTGCCATTCCTTACATGCCGGAGCAGTGCCCAGCAGAGAGGGACATCCATCTAGGCACTGCCAATGCTCAGATGATAATAGGAATAATGCTAACAGATGGCAGGTCTGAAGGGGAGCCTCTGCCACTGATGAAGGCTGGCGGACAAACATCCCTGATCTGGCAGCTGGAACAACGGTAGCGCAATTGAAACATGAACAATTTCCTCCCCGCCAGCAAAGAAAATAGCTGCAGGGAGAACCCAGGGAGAATAATTGTCAGCCTCCGCTAGGTATCATGGGAACAGAGGACATTCAGTAATCTCGGAGTAAACAACAGCTTCTCATTTTTAATACAGAATAAAACCTCCAGAACCTCAGAGCAGGCGCTGTACAATTGCTGAATTAGCTGCTCCAGCACCCACCCCCTGCTGACCTTTCCCTGAAAATCACTGAAGTGAGGCATGAAGGAGTTTTACTGTAACCAAAATGGGCTCATAACAGAGGGAGAATCTCTTGTCATGGAACGATGCAGATAGGACAAATGCTTCACATTCTTCCTGCTGCTGTCTTTGCAGAAGATGCTGATCATCAGAGCAGTGAAATTCCCCCCAGCTCCAGCCCCTCTCTTGGGACTCAGACAGGTCTCTCTGTCTGCAGATACTTTGTTTTTCTTTTAGACACAGTTAAAATATGCTGCAGCCTTATAATAGGTACCAGAAGCCTGCCAGTGTCCTCCCCAAAGCTTTTGGTAGCGGCAAGCAGGGTATTCACAATCACATACATGGGTTACCTCTGCTGATATCCAGAGCTAGACAAATACAGAAGCCCTGCACACCCCAATGAAGTAAAAACCCTGTAAATATTTGCTAGTAATTCATAATAATATACCCATGACTGATGCAATTTAATTCAGTGGCACTATTCCTAGCAGAAGGAATTGTGTTAGACTAGCAGAATAGCTGTACTCAGTCTTTTCAGCAGCTAATTATGGATACAAAGGGAATAATAAAAAAATAGGGTAGGTATGCCTCCCTGATGTGTTTTCCCAGTTTCTAGCAATGTCCCATGCTACTGGCACAGAATCTGTCTTTTTGGCTCCTAATATAGGGAATGCCGTTTTACTTCCTGAGGAATTCAGCAGGTACTCTTGTCATCCCAGCAGATATCAGGGCTCCCTCCAAGCAGGGATCTCAAACTCAGCTATGAGCATTTTATGCCATGAGCTCTACTTATACTTGCAAATTAGCCTGTTTAAGAGGTTTCTCAGAAATATAGTGTTTGTATATAGATGGTGCAGCAAATATACAGCTACCAGCTTTCCCGTCAGCAGTAACCCACTGAGCAACATGCCTCTGGCTCTGGTATAAGACAACTGATGAATACAAAACGGCCATGAGCACACATGCTGCAGTGAACACAAGCTGCTGTTCAAAACCAAATCAACAAACAAACAAAAAAACCCAACAAGATATTTCTATATCCAAGGCCTGGAGAGCAATCACTTTTCATACCCCACAGCTTGTTACAGGCACAGAAAGAGATTTGCTAATGGCAGGCCTGCTTAGCCCTTATCAGCCTTTCTCTTTTCCTTTCTCTTCCTTGATCCTCTCTCCCCATCACCTCTGCCAGTAAAACCCTGCTCTCATTTCTTCTGACAAGGACGCAGCAGAAATAGGAAGTATGTTTTCCTCTGCTAGATTACTCACACCCAGGAGCCCCACTCCAAAATGAATTCTCCAGCCAGTATCTCTCATCCAGCCTCAGCAGTGGAAAAAGCCCCCGAGGGAGACATGAAACACAGGTGATCCTTCTAAACACCTTTTCCCCCTCAACCCAATTCGGGGGGAGCAAAAATATCTGCACATTCATGCAATGGAAAATAATAACTAGAAAGCCTCTGGCATTTCTCAGAGAAAGACTGAATACATTCTGCCAGGAAGGTTGGTTGAACACTGCTGCAGCTTCATAACCCTTCATTTCAGTACACAGGGCCTTGAAACTATTAAGGTCTTAGGAGAAAGCAGAGAGGTGGGGAGCAGGGGGGGCTCTGGCTTGCGATGTGAGCAGCAGCCAGGCTGCCCAGGACTTTGGCACATCTCCTCCCTGTGATGGGGAGGATTTGGTTTCCATAGCAGCAACGGCGTGATTTCCACCCCCACCCCCCCCCCCCCTTCCTCCCCAGAACTTGTATTCCACAATTGCATGGGAGTTGTATTTCACCCCAAGGCTTTCATTTTCTTGCTGCACGGTTTTGCCGTGCTCCAGCAGGTCTGCCTCTGGGGATGCCGTGCAAGCATCGCTGTGCCCCTCCTCTCCCTCTTAATACCACTCCACAAAAGACACAGTGTTCACTGTCCCCAACTGACTCGTCTTCGCCAAGGTCCCCCTTTTCCTCACTTGTCTCCAGCAATCAGCTCACGCATGCCTGGCTTTCCATAACAGAGCAGAGCTGTGTGCAAGTGCCAGGCGCCTGCACAAAGCCGGAGCACTGCCCGCAGAGGAAATGTCAATACAGGAACACCAGGCTCTTTACAAACCCTCTCTTCATCCTGTGATGGAGATGCATGTAGCTGTGAAAGCAGTCATACCTGCATATAATACCTTTTGACTTTCCCCACATGAAAAGTAGGAAGCCTCTTGTTTCTTTTGTTGCAGAGAAGGATTTCTTTTTTTGTCTCTTTCCTAGCACAAGAGAGAGGAAAACTTGCTCAGATATAGGGTGCTGTAACTGCAAACCATACCAACTATTCTGGGGACTCGTAGGAGGATCTGGAAAGCAAAGCAAATTCATTTTTTTTGCAGCTGATCTGTCTTCAAAACAAGTGCTCCTTTAGTTTTACACGTTTGACAGTTGTCTGCTTCAGAACCAATGAACCAAACTCTGTTCTTAGTAATAGCATAAAATGTTTTCTCCTTCAGCTCATAGTCCACACAGAGAAGAGGCCAGTTTCCCCAAGATATGGGTGCATGGCATGTTGTGTGTTTGTGGTGATGCTACCTGTGCTCTGGGAGACTCCAACAAACATATCTGGGGGACATGCACCCCTAGGAGTCCTGCTGGCAGGCAGGATGGAGAAGCTGGGGCTTAGTGCCACGTGGACACAGTCCCCAGGTTTTAGATCACAGCTGGCACTAGTCCTAACAACACAGAGGCTGCCAGGCTGAGCTAAGGAGTATACTTTTCAGTGTGGGCTAACCATGTATAGAGCAAAGGATACAGAGCCCAGCACAGCATGGTGCCTTGGCTTCTCATGGACGTCTCAGCCCATCCACCAAGCAAGTGCATGGTTTGGCATCCACATATGCTCCAATGCTGGTCAAGACTATTTCAGTTGCTCCTACCAGTTTGTGTTGGCACTTTGGGCAAGGTAACTTCTCTCTCTTCACCTAGGAGAAAAAGAGTTTACTTATTAGCGTAAAGATGTTTTTTTCACCACTGAGATGTGTTATTTATAGTCATTAATGTTTCTAAGCACCTTGAGAGGAGTGATTTTATCATTACTTTTAGTAATAACATTGGACTGATTGTGGAAGATCCCCAAAGGCTGCACTAAGGAATCAAGACCTCCTCGTGGCAAGCGATACTGAGATAAATTTGACCACAAAAATCTCATTAATTTCCATATGTCAGTGGCTTCTCCAGTTGCCTTGGAAGAGCCTTTTGCTGACACACAACAACTGTTCTGGCTCAGAAGTTGGTAATAAACATCACATCTTAATTAAAACTGTGTGTACAGTTGTGGGAGACATACCAGTACCTCCTGGAAAAGAAAAAGATATTAACAGCTTTGCTCCCAGGTGCTGATAAGAAATGTCCGTTACGTGTGTCGGTGAATACCGAGTCTCCTGTCAGTCAAAATGGAGTTCAGAGGAAAGGCAGTAAAAGGACTCTGCCCATTCCTGGCAGAGTGTCCCTTGGCTGCAGAAAATAACCTTAGCTTTCACAACCGGCTTAGTAAGGAAACTCAGCATTTCAGAAGTAACAGATGTAGGTCAGACGTTCAGCATGGTATTTGTTAGGTACCCACACTCTACCCTTCTTTTCATTACACTGGAAATACCTCTTTACATATAATGACTTTTTTCAACCATGCATAAACCAGGGTGATCCTCCTATGTTCTTAGTCAGGCTCACAAACTGACAATGATGCAAATATTTCTAATTCTCAGTTTCCCTTTCTTGCAGACATGGTAGCAGGACTAACACAGTGACCCTCTAATTCGAATATGAGCATAACAGCTTCAAGAACCTGTTTGCAGCATTCAACCCTCACTTAGGCACTGCAGCTTTCCCAAACAGGAGAATTTAATGAGAACTCTGTTCTAAAACTTCTTTTGTTTGATTGTGACTGAAACCAAACTGAAAACTCCTCAGAAGACGTATCAGTTCACTCAAATTGTTAAATCAGTTTTAGTTGAATTCATACCATAAAAGGACTTTTGCAAAGCCCTTCAGGATCTATCATGGTATGGATAAAAAAAAAATATTCAGAATATCTAAGTGAGAATACGAGTTTCACTGAGCATTTGTTGAAGGCTTCCATGGTTCCCACATCCCACCAAGTTCCTCTGAGGTCAAGCAGACAGTGAGTTCTGGATCCCCATTGCAAAAACAACTTCTCAGGACTAAAGTAGGTGCTGTTCCCCTTATCTAAATGCAGCTGTCTACCACGCAGCTGCCCATCTCTAATCTAGGTGGCTTAGATGTCTTTTGTGGCCAGTGGAAAGAAACAGCCCCTTCTGGGTGCAACTTCTTGGACATAAATAGCTTAGGGTGAAAATGAGTGGCAGCCAGGTTTTCTCTATTGACTATAAAGGAGGTCTTGGTTGACTAAATCAAATAGAAATATCAATGTTTCCTCTGTCTGAAGTCAAAGAATCACAGAATTACTTAGGCTAGTCTGGAGCTCCAAAGCCCTACTCAAAGCAGGGCTAACTTCAAAGTTAGATCAGGTTACTGAGGTCCTTGTCCAGACGAGTTTTGAAATATCCATGGCTGGAGATATCATTGCCCCTCTGGGCAACAACCTTCCTGGGAAAGAAAAATATTCCTTACAGAATTTCTCCTTATATAAGTGCTAACTGCTGCTCCTTGTTCACTCACTGTGCAGCATGAGATCCTTTCACTCCAGGTTAGTCTGGCTCTGTCTTTCTCTGTAATCCTCAGTTAGGGAGGGTTATAGAGGGAGTATATACTTTTCTTGGTTCCCTGGTCATGGGGCAACAACCATCTGTGTATTCTTTGGTAACTCAGCAAACCCCTGGATGTTTTAGATTAAGTACTGCATGTTCAAATGCTGGGATTTCCCAGGAAACCATTTTTCTCCATCAGAAAATTTATATCCAGCACTAGTGCTGAAGTGGGAAGATTTACGCTAGGCCACTAATTTATTTTCTATTTTGGGTTTATCCTTCCTTTGATAGCTGAGCTGGATTTACACCTCTTGGTATAATCTGATGTTGGTACAAGCATGTGTTTTGCTGTTGGAAGCATAGCACAAAGGCTGTTCCGCAATCCAGGATATAACTCTTTCCTTGTAGGTCTTTCAGTCTATATAAAGCACAAGCATAACTGAGTACAAAGCAGATAGAAAGAGCAGCTAGGTCACAACTGCATGGCTATGTGACTGTGTAATGAATCCTGTGAATGTACTTACATTTTAAGTTACAGCCTGCTTTGGTTAATTCAATTTCTTTTCTTCTTCTAGGAGTTTTGTGATGCCTGTTGTTATAAATAAAATAAATAAATAAACCCAATTTAAAACTCATCCTATTTTATTCCTGTTTCTGTTAGGTAAGTGACAGTACTGTAAGTCAGCTTTACAAAGTAAATAAAGTTTTGTGTTGTTATAGATGGTATTGAAACGCCAAGCATAATTAAGAGTTCATTTTGGAGCCACTGTGCCTTTGCTGAAGGCAAATGAATAATGGCACAGAGTCACATTCAGGAAAGTCCACAACTGCAAAAATGAAGTGGATAGAATTAATCTAAAAAGCAGAAGCTCGGTGATTTGTGTCCTTGTGAAAGCCTAGGCAGATCATTTCACTGGGGGTTATTTTAAAGAGAAAATAGGAGCTGCATAAATATGCAAATGAGCGATCAAAGAATGAGCAAGCAGGAGAAATATTATTGCTATTTGTCTGTCTGGCCTGATATATATATTAACAAAACCAAGCTCAGAGTCATGCATGGCTCTTGTGTGCATTTATAAACACAGATACATAGTTGAAAGTGTGTGCCTATGCATGTAAATAAGCGATAAAAATATGTATGGAAGCATATGCATTCAAATGAGTTGGCACTTCTATTCAAAGAGCGGAGAAATCTGTATGTTCTGTGACTTCCTTTGAATTCCAATAATCTTTTTTTCCTGGACTTGTCTGTATATTTTCAAGCACAGAACAAACTCTTCTGAGATACTGGAGACCTTCAACTTCATTGCTATGTTTCACATTTTCTGCCAATAATTCTCTGCTCCCCCTCAAAACATTTCCCATGAACTCAAAATATCTCTCATGAAAATAGTCTTACCACCTTCTACATTCTTCCACAAAAGTACTAATGCTTGTTTTCATTCATGGTTAATTTAACCCTTCAATAAACTGATGAAATTAAAGGATTTCCAGGTCCATCTCACAGAGCAGTTTTCAAAATCCAGGTCAAGTTCCCAGTGCAGAGACTTCAATTGTACCATCAGCATCACCAGTGAACAATAGTATCATCTCAGTTTTACTGGCTGTATTAAGATTGGATACATAATGAATAGCTAGCTGTATTAGTGGATACATGTACAGTGTAACACACAGCAACTAAGATACAATTGGTTACATTAAGCATATGAGAGCCTAGTCTCCAAAACTTGCTAACAGTTCACTATTGTGTCTTAACACATCCCAGTTTCTTCTTATCTTGCTTGCACTGCTACTTTTGCTTCTTTACCCACAGCTTTCTTCATCCTCGGTTCATGTCAAGCTCCACATAGGCACTTGCTGACTTGGGATTGTGGCCTGCACTCTCCATAAATGCCATTTTCTAATGCTAAGACATCGGGATTGGGCACAAAATGCCCACTGCTTTGCATCCAGTCCACAACCGTTCACTGTCATTCACTCAGTTTCAAGCCTGGGTTGTGCAAGTCAAAATCAGGGATTATTCAGCCCTTCATAATTCTCATGCCCACGCTCCATCAGCCATTTTTCCACAAGAGGCTATGGGAGATTTCTTTGTGATCACTTGCTGGAAAAAATAAGCACTTGAAAATATTAAGGAGATGTAACCGTGATGTGCTAAAGTTTCCAGTAAGAAAAGATCAGAATCACTGGCAAAGCTCAACTCTGAATAAACCATTGTAATTGTTAGTGTCAGTTCTGCAGGCCAAATTGCAAACGCAGGCATGTTCAGGGACACTTGAAGACTAACTGGTTAATTTGTCTTAACAGATAAGAATACTGAGGACACTGTAAAACAAAAATGGAAGAAACGTCAGAGTTCTTTGCTCTCAAACAAAGAAGTACATTGATTTAGAAGCTAAATACTGATCTAGACATGCAGATGTTAGGAAACGAAGGAAGCTTCTTTCATTAAATTAACAATTTCCCAAGTAGTTCCAGTGCAGCAGTCCTACAGTAGAACTGATAAATCAGGGTACGCTTTCATCAGAATCTCATCCTTAAAGTCATGTCAGCCTGTGAATCCTCCTGGATAACCCTTGAAGGCAGAAAAGATTGCTTGAGTGTCCAAGTTATCTCTGTTTCCAACAGGTCACTAGTCAGACTCAGTAGGATAGTAACCAGAAGGTGGCTTCCATCTTTTAGTCCACGCTTCATTTTGCAGCTTCTGCTCCTCTCAGTCTAATTAGGTCTCCCATGGGAAATTATGAACTCCAATCTTAAGCCAACACACCAAAGAACTTCAGTTTATACGTCCTTTATGGCAGCTGAAGGATCAGAGCTTGTTGACTTAATTATAAAGCTTTGCAGTTAAGATCAACAACCAGCCTTAAGTCCAATATAGTTTAATTTTTTCCCCATTGAGTAAAAATACTGCCACATTTGCACCACCTACCTAAGGAGCCTCACTGAGTCTCTGTGTTTCCTGCGGAAGGAGGCAGCACTGGGCAAGCTGGGGTACCTTAAGAGAGTGTATGCTGCCCTCCAAGTTTAACCAGAATACATTTTACCCCCAACACTTTTTGGATCAAATGTACTATTAGTGCTCTCTTCCACTTCTTCTTAGTAAGATGAGGCTTTGCACAGAGGGAGAAAGGAAATGGCCCTTTGCATTCTGTGGTCTTTATGCTTTGTGCAAACCCATGCTGGAACAAGGCAGAGAGCACTGCCCTTCTCCTGTGAGGTCCTCAGACCACCACTAGGCTTTGGCTAACAATGCTTCCCTATTACTCCTGTTTTTACAGGAGGTAGATGCACTCTCTATAAAAGTGAATTTTCTACTCCAAGTTATCTGGGACTATTCACTTCAACACTCTCTTTGGTAATGTTTTTACCTTTTATATTTGTGTTTTCACAAGTTTTTATTCATTTTTTGTTGGCACTTATTCTCCCATCAAGAGGATTTTGAACTCATGACCATAACCACGCTTCCAGTTCCAAGCAGCTATACATGGGGAAAGGTAACTCTCACTCCTCCAATCTGATTAATCACAGCTGATCAGTAAATCTGAAACACAAACAATGACCTCCACAAAACATTTGCTTGTACTTATGTTCTCAAAGCTGAAAATTTTAACTATTGTCCAACTCAAAACACACCTATGAAAACCGCAATCTGCAATCTGCAGGAGGAAAAAATGCTACAGCAATTTCAAATTGTTCTCTCTTCTCATTTCATAAATAAATGAGAATAAAAATGCTGCTCCCCACAGTGGATAAGGCAGGAAGTAGGAAACAGTCCAAAATTTCCTGAGATGGTCTGTAGAAACTGCGTACTCCGACAGAATTTGAGAACAAAATGGTCAAAGTTGGTTTTGTCAAAGCGGTAACTCAGAATGTAATTACTACATTACTGCAACACCACTGTTTTTTATTGAAACAAAGGGCCTTACCTATGCCTGGAAATTTTGACTCCTTACAGAAGAAATATTTTATAGCATGCTTCCTGCTAGACCAAAAATGTGTTCTGACATTCCTATCCCTTAAAAAAGTGTGCACTTCACACAACAGGCCTTCTAACAGCACTCAAAGCCAGTCTTAAAATATGACAGGGCATTACACCACAGCTCCCAGAACAACTCTGTGACCCACAACTTAGCGAAAAGGGGCTGTTTTTTAATTGCAGATGTTATGCTTTTGTGGATGCCCTATATGACCCCAAACTCAGCTGCAGATGCCACCCAAACACATCTTAGTCAAAGCCATGGGATTTTTGGGTTTTTTTGATGTCTCATAGAAATCTCCCCCTCTTCTTCCCCAGCTTTGAGAACATCTGGTATGAGTGTCACAACTCCAAACTTTTGGGATAGTGCTTTCAGGGCCCAAAAGTTTGGCACAGCCCTATAGGTCTCTTGTTCTACAGATCTTACATATCTAGAAGAGGATCCCTTCAGATCTTCGTGCTGTCTTCATAGTTGACCATCTTTTCAGCTATGCTCATGGCACTACTGTCCCAAATAGTGGCATTACCCACACAGAATAATAAAACCACTGTAAATTCACAGATTAGAAGTTTCTCTTCATGCTTTCTTATGAGAAGTGTGGTAATAACAGGATATTCAACTGATCACTCCAAATACTGAAGGATCTACTTGTACCAATATGTCTGAGCCTCTCCCCAGGGGATAAGTAGGATAAAGGGTACCAGAAATAACTATTGTGCCAAAAGAAATAATACTCAAGATGCTCAGTAAATTCCCATTGGGCAGACTGGAGCAAAATATACAGGTAGGTAGTGTGCAAAAAAGTGTTCTTTGACCTATTCCATGTGTTTATAGCAGAGCCCAAAATAACAGGCTTATTCCTCTTCATGATCTGTCTCTCCCCAGCACCACAGCCTTGCCCAGAGTCTTAGATGGCTGCCATACAGGTAAGGAGTAGTTTCACCATATTTAGCACCCTTATCCTGCCTGCCCACCCAGGACTGACAAGGAGGTCAATCTGCCTTGTCCACTGTGAAATTATTTCTGCTGTAATAATTAGTATGGTTGAGAGTAGAAATGTTAATGTAAGTATTCACACAGGAGAGTGCTGCTCCCTTTAAGCCAAGCTGTTCAGATGGGGCCCCATAGCAGCAGGGAGCCTGGACTTCTAAGCAAGAAGTTTGGGATTTGCTCCATAACAAACAAGACAAGATTCTTCAAAAATTTGAAACTCTCAGCTCTTGAGCCAAACATACCTCATGCCATTTATTCTCACAGCTAGCTTCAGAGAAATATTATGATAGAAAATCTTCCAAGTCTGCAGAATTGGGCTGTTAGCCAAGCTGAGTGAAATTTCAAAAAGCAGCTTCTCTTCCATAGTTTCAGTCCAGAAATACATCTGCAGTGGGTGAGGGCAGATTTGCCCCTCACTGGAATTATTCTGGACTCAGCGAGGTCTCAGAGTCCTGCATGTACATAACTTATACAGTGGTTATTATCTGCCTCCACACAATTAACTTTGGTGCTCCCCCTGTTTGCATAGATTTGAAGCTTGTGAGTACATGATATGCCTATAGTAAGGTTTAAATTAGTGATGAAGAGACAGAACTGGGACATATCCTAAGCATTCAATACTTCAACCTTTACAGGTTCTGGAGAAAAATCCTGACCACACAAATAACCTTGATAGCTTTAGCAACTGTGGCAAATAACTACACATAGGATTATGCTTGGCAGCATTACTCAGACAATATGGTAGGGGGCCATGTTTCCACATGGATAAACTCTTGCACTAGATCTTTAATGAGCAGGTGTAGAAATGTCTTCATCATCATGCTGCTGTCTTTTTCTGCCTCTTCTATCCAACAGTGCCTCACCATGGATATCTGTTTCAGACTAGCTGCATCCCAAAGCAGATTTCTGTTCCCTGCTTCTGTTTGTTTATAACAGCCTTCAAGACTGCTGCAGAGCCAAAGAATGACTGGCTGTTTTTTCAGTCTCAGATATTGGCTCAGTAGTAAATGGTTCATCATTAGCCTGAGCACTCTTTAACTCATTTGCTAAAAGGAATGTGGCTGTATCCCCCCTTTTTGGTATCATTCATTACAGCAGGCAAACAACCTCAGCAAAACCCTCACTCTTTTCTTTCAGCCTTAGCCCAGTTTACTGAGGATAAATCATTACATACAAAGGCACTCAGTCCTGTGGTGGATATAAATTAAGGGATGAACATTCAGTTTCACACATTGTTAAACCTTTCCCTGCCCCGCAAAAGCTGTGGAATTATTTTTGTGGTTTAGTTTCCTCATGTCAGTTTTCCAACATCAGATTGTTATAAACTTTGCTTAGGTTAAAAATGTTCTCCTACCATAAATCTTATGTCAGCCTTAAATATATCAACTATTTTTCACTTTCTGATTTGAGCCTACATCATGAAGATTGCTTATGGAACATTGTGATGGACTGTGATTTACAGCTAGGAAGCCTAGACCAGATCCTAATTGAAGTGCAATAGACTATGACTCTTGAAAAGGAGGGAACTGAGTGACATCAATATTATTCAGTTAAGGCTGGTTCAAGCTTTGTTTGTACCAAGAAGCACAAATTTGCAAGCCTACCAGAAAAACGGTCCCTCTGCAAAGTTCAAATGTCACTCTCCTTCTAAAAGAGCGTGTAAGTGAAAACTGATTATCACCAAATGGACATTCATAGGGCGGAATTTAGAGAATTAAGAGCTGGACAGATCATCTTAGGAAAGACTAGTGGAGCTAAATGTTGCATGTAGAACTTAGCTAAACATTTACTGAAGGGAACATAACAATCTACAACCTACAAAGGAAATATTTACTGAAGAAATAAGAGGATTAGCTCATGCAGATAGATACACATAAATAGAAAGATGAGCCTGGTGGAAGACAGACTCTCTCTTTTCAGCATGAATTGAGATTTCAATATTTGTTTTAATTTGTGATGGCACTTCTTCAGTTTTAAATGCTTTATTTCAGATTGCTCAATATTCAAAACAGGAAACAATGAGTTGTTCCAAAAGACAGATTGAAATGTGTAATCACAAAAATGTTAAAACTAGCCATCAGCTTGGTCTGAATCCTTTCCTTTTCTCCTATGAAAATATTTTAGCTCAAGCAGTCTTATTTTCCCATGTTATGGTGCCTGCATTTTCTGACGGACTTTATGTTAAATAGTCATACAAAAATAATGAAGAGAAGTCAGATGCATTTTGCATTTCCTGGCCAATGCATATGCAGTCAAGTCTCTTCTTAAGAAGCCATTCTTAAAGGAAATTACAGCAATATAATTGTACAATGGACAAGACTCTAAAACCTGACCCATGTTGCTCTGATGAAGATGTGCTAAATAAGAAGAGCATGCAAAGTTATCTTTAACTTCCCCAGTTTGTGAAAAGAAAAAAAAAAAAAAAAGCTACTGACTTATAGTCCCTAAAACCTCAAGTAAATAAAGGATTTATTTCTCCAAATATCTCAACATTGTGATGTGATATTTTATCATAATATCATGTGTGACAGCACCAGATAGGCTGAAGGAATGATACCATCAAGTCTACACTTGTTTTTCTGCCGTAGCTAGCATGTAGTTATGTGAGCTAGGATGTTTCAGTGCTTGGGGAACTTAAAGATCAAAGTTGCATGGTAATTGAGGGAACTGAGAAAGATCTAAGCATCAAATACAGCAACAAACATTCACAAGCCTAAAGAAGCTTCTCTAATGAGCATCTTGCACTGTTCACCTTTCATGTTCTGAAAGCTTTTTGAGGGAATGATATGAAGAAGACAGACAGTAGAGAGTCAGAGCAAAACTGCCTGCATAACCCTGTTTTATTTAATGCTAATTTTATGAAGCACTTACTAAAAGCACCTATTAAAACCAGCCAAAAGGGTTTGAGCCACCTGTCACAACTTTATTTTCACAACTGAGTTTTTTGTGATTCATTCTTGTGCAGGAAAATCAAGCTTGCAGCTTTCAAACAAAGAAAACTAAAGCAGAACCAAGACGTTTTCCTTTAGCAGCAACGTACGTTTGAATATTCCCTTAGGGTAGAGCTCAGTGCCTCAAAGAGAAATGCTCAGATATTTATTTCAGATAGGCAGGGTTTTCTATAGTTGTCATTGATAAAATCCCTTTGAACTGAAACATCTGACCAGAACTATGAATCGCTGCCAAAAATTTGCATCACATGAGTAATAGTTAAGTTATAGATCTTGCTTTCAGCCTCCTTATAAAATGCTTGTTTGATTTTAGATTTAGACCTCAAATTTTTAAGCTGCAATTACTTATTTCAGATGTTTAGGCCTTCACTATGTGTAGAAGAGGCAACACCAGAAAAACAAATGGAGTAGCTAGTAAGTTGTGAATTGTATTTGCAGAAGAAGAGAGGAAATGAACCCTTAGACAAAATTAACTGTGAAAATGAACTCTCATATTTTAGTCATATATTGATTTTGGTCTCAGATCTTTTTTCTGTTGCAGGAATCAAATGGAAATCCATGCTGTGTCCTTGCTCCCATGACTGCCAGAATTCAGGTTGCCCTGGAGATATGATGCCATGTTCGCAGAAGGGGAAGAGAGAGACCTCAGCCCTGCTGTCCTCCAGGGACCACGCTCTAGAAATTCTTCTGTGGGCCTCTTTTGACCCCTGAGAGCTCATAGACAAAGAGAGCCAGCCAAGCATCTGTAATGTGAGATGCTACTGTAAATTAAACGATTACTAATGAAAGATCAGAGGGATCACTTTAAAAAGCTAGCTTCCTGTTTCTCTGCATGCCTTTGGGAAATCCATAATCATGCTTTTTAGCAGCACAGCCACAGGCACAGTGTATGAAAAGCAAGCAGAAAAGAAAATCTCTTAGTCTTATAAAAAGGTGTGGCACTGAAAAAATATTATCGACATCCTGGATATAAGAATATAACCAATTAGGACAGTTCTTAAATCTCTATATATTTCTAACTGAATCATTCATCTGGAAAGATGGGATAGTATCTACTGGAAATGGAAAGTCAAACAAGTTAGCCTTACAGGCAGAGCTTGCTATCAGTCTTTAGAGGTATGTAAATCCCTCAGCAGATCAATACATTATTTTTTCTGTTACATACAGGATTTACTGGTCCCATCAGTGCACTGTCCTATCATATTGTTGCACAAGAGGCTGGAGTTCAGGGAGGGCTTTGGTACTCAGAGAACAAAAGCTTCACACATGACATCAAGGTGAGTAGCACACCAAACCCACTCTGAGCCTCAGGACAAGTATGTGTAGTTCATCTCCCTCTTTGCATCCCCCAGAAGCAAATTAAGCATGGAGTGCAAATGAGGAGAGCAGTGAGGGAATCCAGGAATATTGACTTCTTTGCTGTGTAGCCTGGAAACTTGGAGCTCTTGCAGAAATCTGTAAAATGCGAATAGGTTGAAGGATACCAATAAAGATCCTGTGCTGAGGACAAAAAGTTTCACACGGCTGCTAAAAAAAAAAAAAAGGCACATGGACACAAAAGCAAGCAACACTGGTGCTGCTCTGTGCAGAATGGCATCTGTTTCCTCCAACAACACAAGCCTTGTTAGGGCAATTGTGAGTGGTGCTGGAAAGAAAAAGCAATGCACAGGAGATAAACATGAGGAAAGTAAGACTGAAAGCAAAGACAACCACTCTGCAAACTTGGTTACTGCTGGGGAAAGGAAACACCTTCTTGTAATTGAATGCTTGTAATTTGGGAGGAATGATACACTTTCCGTGTGTTGAGATGTGCCCAGGTGTTTTACTGAAGGTCTGTGCCCACAGAAAACTGCAGAACTCAGACTAACAACTATCCAGCCCCCAGTCTGTTTCCTCAGGTTGTCAGTAGAGAAAGACTAGCAGTCACCAATGGACCAAACCTTTACAAATATGTTAAAACCATTTTTCATCTCACTCCCTTAATATTTTTCACCTGTGCAATACCTGTAGCAGCAAATACCACAGTTTGGATGAACATTTCACTAATTATCTCAGGATTTAATCTATGCCTCTGAAGTTGCACACTGCTTCCCCAAGCACTGGAACCAGAAGTCTGTGTTGGTGCTGCCCTGTTTTACTGCAATAGTGAATAAAGCTTTTCTCAGACGTGTTTCGGTACACTACATTCAAATATATAAATGTAAATAAAGAGACACGTATTCAGAATCTACAATAGTAACAGATGTTAACTGCACAGTAACAGCTATCAAAAGCAAAATTCGATGTGATCATGTCTTGTGGCTGCCTCGGGGCATACCACTATCAAAATTCATAATGTTATTTAATAAAAATATAGGGCAAATGCAGCTTATAAATTTACGGGCAAGGTTAGTAAATGGGATCTGATCATTAGGTAGGTACAGCTGAAAAATTTATGAAGCATTTAAGAGCTTCTCTAGATATGGTGAATCAGGGCTGCTCTGCTCTGCTTGGCCCCTTCAGTGAGCAACAGGAATGAAAAGTGAATAAATAGAATTGTGAAACAGCCTTGTCTCCTTTTTATCACGTCCTTCTTCTAAACTTTTTTTTTTCTTTTTTTAACACAAGAATTAAAATGCCTTGTAGAGAGGGATTCTGAAAGAAAGTCTGTATGATACACAGCCTAGCCTGTCTGGGGACTGAACATTATTATTATTGTCTTATTGGTCTTGGAGTTCTCTACTGCAGTAATCCATGTACAAAAGGCTGCTTCTTGTCTTGACAGGTTTATAGTCTAGGTAATTAATTATAAAAGAAACAATGAACAATGATTGTGGTAACAATTTGTCTTCTAAATATAAAGCCTTAGGTGTTTCTGCCCATTCTGACATGCTGTCCAGTTTGCACAGTGCTACCACAACCTGTAAGTGGTATTTTTCTAAACAGAAAGTCACTGCTGTCACTCTTGAGCAGGCATGAACAAACCAGGGCTTACTATCAGTATCATGTTACTGTGCCTTAACATACTGCTGAACATTTGAACTGTAGTAGCATGGCTGCAAGGTCTTTCTACTTGCTGCAAAGTTAAATGCGTTAGTTTAAAACCATTCTTGAGGTGAGACAGGCTAACAGCAGGCACATGGGCAGCTAAGGTGACAGAGGTGATCCAAGGACTAGGAAGCCTGCCATATGAGGAAAGGCTTAGAGAACTGGGTTTGTTCAGCCTTGACAAAAGAACTCTCAGGGGAGACCTTATCACCATGTTCCAGTATTTAAAGGGTGGCTACAAAGAAGATGAAGACACCCTTTTTACAAGGAGTCATACGGAAAAGACAAAGGGCAATGGGCACAACTTACTCCCAGGGAGATTCTGGTTGGACACAAGAAGAAAATTTTTCACAAAAAGAACAACCAGCCATTAGAATAATCTCAGGAAAACAGGAAGTGGCACTTCCCCAGAGCTGGACAATTTTAAGATTCAGCAGGAAAGGGTGCTGGGACATCTTGTCTAGACTGCTTTTGCCAAGACAGGTTGAACAAGGTGATCCTTGAGGTCTCTTCCAACCTGGCATTCTGTGGTTCTGTGATGCTTTAGCTGTCAAGCAGTCCCTGAAAAACTGAGTAACTCAGCTGCTTTTGATGGCATGCTTTTAATCCACAAGGGAAGAGGGCTAAGCAAAGGGCACTGACAGATGAGCTTTGGCGGAACTTCAGGTGCAGGGACTGAAGATTATGTGGTGCTACTGCCCCCACAGCAAAAATAACAGAAGGAGACACCCACTTCACTGTTACATCCATCAGTGCTCATAAAGTGGTTCACACTTAGATGCCAACCAGTGCAAAGGGACAGAATTAAAAAAGGAAGGTAGGCTGTTGGGTTTTTTTTTCACCTAGTGCAGCAAGATAATCCTGTCAATGTCCATACAACTATATTATCCTGTATTTGGAATAAGTCAGTAATACTCATCGTACGTAAACATACCACACACATCATCAAGTAGTGTGCAGTAACGTGCTTGGCAGCATTAAGTTGAGGAGTGTGAGTGCTGCCCCTATTGGAGCGTGAACGCAGCTGTAAATATCACCACAGTGATACAAAAGAAACTGAGAATAATGAAAGCAACAACGAGGTTTTTAGGTGGTAACTGAAAATGTAAGAATTTTTATTGTCAAGGCCTGCAGTGGTACAGCAGAAGAGGAATGATATTTCTAAAGAAGGAGAGTTGAAAGAAGTTTTGTTTTGGCAGGTGGTTACAGTCAGAAGGTAACACACTCGGAACCAGGCTCCCCTCTGGGGAAATACCATTCACAGGTAAAAGAAAATTATTTAAAATGTCTGTTCTCTCAGAGGACAAGGAAAGATACAATTTGGTCAGGTCTAAATCACAGTCCAACAAGACGAAAAATAGATTATGCTTCAAGCATTGATGCCAGAATAACTCGGCAGATGTTTATATAGGCAAAAGTAGTAGCATATGCTGTACAGTGCTTTTCAAAATGCGTGATTTGAAAATACCTACGTGTAGTGCAGCCACGGCTGGAAATGCAGCGTGAGCGAGCACTGACCTCTAGTGGACATAGAAGTCTAGAACTGATCAAGATCGTTTAATTCAAGATAGAAAATACGTCATGCAGGCAGTTATCCCGAGGCTTGTGCTTGGCAACTTTGCAAGTTACAGTCAGCATTGGTTTACTGTTAGGAATCTCTCACTGACTATGCATGAGGAACTATCACATCTACTGTAACATCCAGAGGAAATTTTTTTATGGCCAAAAGAAGACAGTGCACAGTTAGAATTTGCTTAGTAAAACATAGAATCCTAGAATCATAGAATGGTTTGGGTTGGAAGGAACCTTAAAGATCATCCAGTTCCAACCCCTCTCCCACGGGCAGGGACACCTTCCACTAGACCAGGTAGCTCAAAGCACCATGCAACCTGGCCTTGAACACTGCCAGGGATGAAGTCCTTCTGTTCAGGCTGTGTTTAAGCAGCACCAGGGTAATTTCTTACAGTGGGGCATTTTCATCAATTCAGTAACTCCAAAGCTGTAGCATTACAGCAGTATGAAGCATTGCCTTAGTTTTTCAGCTCCCAGAAAACAGCTGCTTGGTCAGGGAAATTAACTGAAGTTAAATCCACTCCCGTTTTTAGACATTTATTAAATAATTTGGCATTGTTAAGACTGTCTCAATAGACTTTAGCAGAGCACCAATAGTTTAAATGAAAAAATCCTAAGGAAACATGAACATACATGTCATATAATAGTAAGTCTTAGTCCTAGTTTTTCTACAATCAAAAAAATACAAAATAGTAAGGGTTAATTTTTTTCAATATCTTTGCACCCCATCGTCACCCCACCCCCCCCAGTATCTCCTTCCTTCTCACTTTCAAGTTATTTTCCATAGGAAAAATAATATAAGTATTTTGGATGTCTTCCTTAAACTAATCCAAAGGAAAAAAGAACAAACAAAACCCAACAAAAAAAAAAAAAAAAAAAAAAAAAAACCAAACACCCCAAACCCCAAAACAAGTCCAGGCACATATTTAAGTAATAACCTCCTGCTGAAACTACCAAAGTTGGTGCTCTCTAACAGTGAATGTGCAATATAGTTTTCCCTTCCTGTACCTGTTATGCTTCTTTCAGTATGTCATAGTTCTGTCACTTTTTTCAGGCTCTCACCCAAAAGTTAATGAAGACTGGGTTTTTGTGCTCCCTAAGTCAGTGAGATTTCTGGGGAATATTTTTGGTCAAGGAGGTTCAAAAAAGTTGGAATTTGCATCTGGCCTTGCAGAAGGGCTTTGCCCTTGTTTCCTTTGCACCCTGTCTCAGACAAGAGTTATTGCCCCCACGCCTCAGACATTTATTCTTGCCTTAGAATGGCAGGGAAGAGAAGAAGCAGGAGAACCTTAAGACTCATTATTCTTCACTGCAGGTCTGGGAAAGGAAAAAAGAACTATGAGAAGAGAGGGATGCCAGACAATGCACCAGACCTCTTTTCTAAATCCTATTCAAGAGTAAGAGTTACCATCTCAGTCTTTGACTGATATGAAGCCAATCTGTGTCCCAAAATTCGTCCCATCACGAAAGTGAGAGTAAAATTTATCAGGGTGGCATGCAGTACAGAAAGTGATATTTTGGTTCTGGTCTGTGACAGAATCATCTTGGATGTTCTCAGGAAGAATCCCACCCCTCTCCAGAAGAATCCTTGAAGGAAGAAAGACAAACAGAAAATAATATTTTTTGTACATTGTCACATTCCTTAAGACACTATCATTCAGACAGTACTTCCAAGTACCAATTGAACAAACTGTGCTAATATTGTGACTGGTCTTTCATTTGCTTTTTTTCTTTTTTCTAGTATTAGAATGGAACAATTGATTTTCTGCAGCCAGTAAAACACATTTAATTTGAATATTTGTCTATAATCCATAAACTAACAGTAAAAAAGCAAAATAATGGTTGAAACCCAGCAAAAGAGAGCAGATACTATTCATTCAAAGGTATCATTTGTTGATCTGCTGTCGTGGTTTAAACTAAATCTGCACAGTTCCCTCACTTATTCCCAGAGTCCCACACACTCCCCTGTTTCCCCCCCCCCGCGCCCCCACCTTCCCACTCCCGGAGGGATGGGGAGGAGAGCTGGAGGAATACAACTCCCACAGATTGAGGTAAAATCAGTCCAGCAATTAAGGTATAACACAAATCACTACTGCTACCACTAACAAATCAATGTTAGAGGAAATAAACAGGGAGAGAGAATACGATACCACCCACCCAAACGAGCCCAGCCTGGAAGAGAGAACTAACCCCTCCCCTCCTGGCCAGCTTCCAGTTCCATCTCCAAGCCCAACCCGGAGGAGATTTAACCCCTTCCCTTCCAACCAGTTTCCAGTCCCCTCCCCGAGCAGGACGTGCTGTGGTATGGAATACCTCCCCGACTAGCCCAGACCAGGCGCCCTATCTCTCCCTCCTCCCTGGCAGAGCATGAGCTACTGCTGAACCCATGACATCTGCAAAATACTAGAGAGTACTTTAAGCTGGTGAGGACCCTCACCGTAATAGTGCTGGACAATACAATATCAAAATAGTTATCAATAACTAATGTGGAATTCATCTTTGTTCATGCAGTAGGCTTACCGTGTTGCTCTTCTAATATCAATATAAGGATTTGCAGAGTCAAACAGTCTCACACACTTTGGATCAATTCTGTGGAATTCTGCCGCTGACTCGTGAGGAAGTTTATAGCAGCAAGGTCCTACAGACGGGCCCAGCACCACAAGGATATCTTTCAAGTTAGAGCCATATGCAGATACCATAGCATTCACTGTGGCCATAGAAACTCCTAACAGTGTGCCTTTCCATCCTGTGAGAAATGAGAGGTTGAAGAAATAATTGTATAAATTGTCTCTAATTTTATAGTATTGAAAATATATGTTATTATTAAAGGTAGAAACCAATAGATATATTTACATCTGAAAGAAATATATCTAATAACAAATAATTATTTTTTTTAAAAAAAACACAACACATTAACTGCTGATATAATTTAGTGGAGATGGAAACTAGAGAGGAGAGTTTAGATTAGGATTCCAGAATTCCTTTTCCCAGTGTCGTGGTTTGGGCTATTAGAATGTAACTTACAGCTCTTCCGTGCTTGAAACATCAAAATGGGAATACGACAGCAGAAATATGTTACAGTCAGAAGCTTATTCTTATGGTGATATGGTGAAAACTGTTTTAGTGTTGTTTTAGAGAAAATAAACCAAGAGGCTTAAGCTAGAGATATTGTTTGGCATAGATAGAAGACAGCCCAGCTTTGCACTATGGTACTGTTTGGGACAAAAGAAAGCCCAGCTTTGACTTCTTGTATCTCAGTTTGGGCTGCATCAAAAGGAGCGTGACCAGCAGGTCAAAGGAGGTGATCCTGCCCCTCTACTCTGCTCTTGTGAGACCTCACTTGGAGTATTGTGTGCAGTTCTGGTGTCCTCAGCATAAAAAGGACATGGAACTGTTGGAACAAGTCCAGAGGAGGGCCACGAGGATGATCAGGGGACTGGAGCACCTCCCATATGAAGATAGGCTGAGAAAGGTGGGGCTGCTCAGCCTGGAGAAAGCTGCGTGGAGACCTCATAGCAGCCTTCCAGTATCTGAAGGGGGCCTACAGGGATGCTGGTGAGGGACTATTCATTAGGGACTGTAGTGATAGGACAACGGGTAACGGTTTCAAACTTAAACAGCAGAGATTTAGATTGGATATAAGGAAGAAATTCTTTACTGCTAGGGTGGTGAGGCACTGGAATGGGTTTCCCAGGGAGGCAGTGAATGCTCCATCCCTGGCAGTGTTCAAAACCAGGTTGGATGAAGCCTTGGGTGATATGGTTTAGTGTGAGGTGTCCCTGCCCATGCAGGGGGGTTGGAACTAGATGATCTTGAGGTCCTTTCCAATCTTAACTATTCTATGATTCTATGATTCCCAGGAAGCTTTGCATTGCACAGGGAGTGTGTCATAACAAAGGATAGCATATGTTAATTACTTTTCCTCTGCTTTTCCACATCCAAAGACCAAGTGACCTTATACCTAATTGTCTGTGATTTGTATACATAGCAACGTGTTGAAGTTAAACATGAACTGAGGTGGGGTAGGACAGACAGGAAAGGACTTAAGATAATTGGAAGCCTGGCAAGGACTGTGATGTGGGAATGACAGCCAAAACTTGGGAGATGTAAGGCAGGAATTCAGATTAGATGTGGGAGGTATGCTTGGAGAAGGCAGTGGTGTAGGCTGGGGAAACAATGTAGTATGTCAGGGACTAGGCAAATGAAGAGGCAGCAGAGAAAGGAGCAACTACAGATTAAAATATTTAACAATAATTAGGTTTGAACACTTGCAAAGTAAAACTCTTAAAACTTTCAAGAGCAGATAAAATTCTTTTCATCCCTTCTCCCTATTAAAAACTACAAAAGCCCCTCTCCTCCCAGACACAGGCCACAATTCTCAGTCCTCTCACCTTTTCCAACCTAAGCTGGCTAGGCAACGGGTGGGACACACACACCCCCACCCAACTTTACTGAAGTCAAAGTTTTGATCGTCTAATGATGACTCACAAGTTTGAATTTATTTTGGCTGATTTACTGAATGCATGAAGAATTGTGTGAATTAGGTAGTATTCACAAATTCTAGGCAGAGGTGAAGCTTCCTGCCATATCGAGGGGTGTACTGGCATCAAAGCTGAGGAGAAACTCTCAGCTGTGCAGCCTCCTTCACCTTATAAATACAGACTTTTTTATAAAATGAAATAGCCCCAACAGGAAAATCTCCCCATAGGATATGTGTTCTCACCCAACAGCTGAGATATCTTCTGAAATCAGACATAACTCCAGGTTGTGCTAACCATCTTTGCTTTAGTTTTACTCTCATTAGGTTTTACAGACAAGAATTTCTTCTGATCCAAAATGATTATTGGGGGCATTTGCTTTAGAGCTTTTTTTTAATGCAGGGAGTAAGATAGATCACAAAGAAAATTACTTGGTTTTCACTACTGGATCAGAAAAATAAATGTATAAATATATAAATAATAATTATTACAGTTATAAAATACTTCAAAAATGATAGCTTGGGAAACAAAGTATTCTCAAGTCTAATCTTGTTTTGGCAGGGTGGAGGGTCTATACTGCTATGTGATCTTGCATTTATTCATTCTCACTCAGTACTCCTTTCATTGCTGATTTGTATTCCTTAGTCTGTAACTCCCTTTCTACCAGTAGTCTCCCAGTTATTTCAATCTCTGTGATTTAAAATTCCTACCAGAATGAGCAGCACCGCAGGCTTTCCTGACAGGATCAGCAAAGAGCACAGGTATGCAATCAGCACCTGGAGCTGCTATTGTAACACCTTTCTGATTCGTAACTATTCCATCATAGCTGTCAGGCTCGGTCTTTCCCATGATGCACACAGCATTAGCATGATCAACCTGTCAAGACAAAACCAGAACATGGGTAATGATATGTCAGCAAAAAACACCAAGAAACGCAGTTCTGACTAATGCAAAGATTTTTCTTTGGCGTGAAACATTTCTGCACCAACAGATTATGTGTAGCACTCCTTTGTTCAAATGTCATTCAGCTCTATCAATAGAAAGGCACCATAGGAGTGATACATTTTTCTTTCAAGAGAAACTTCTCTGATCATTTATCTGATTTTTCTAGTCTGTGGTAAGATAAATGTTAGAATGTACTTGGAAGAAACAGTGCTGCTTCTCCATATAGTGTCAAATGGCTGATGTTTGGACGGCTATTCCCACAGATAAACAGCCAGCATAGATATTTTAGCTGTCCTGCTTCTCACAGGTTCTTGCTGAGAAAGATAAGAATAATGCCTACAGTTTCAGTCTGTGATACATGAAAGAAGATCTGATCTATTTACAGAAATCCATTGTTTGATAAGATACCTTGACTCTGTGAAAAGTCTCTGGGTTAAATCCTGCAGCATTAGCTAGCCGGCGGAGATTTTCTTTAACAACAACTTGTGGGTCCCTCCGCTTGGAACTGCTGAAGAGATTGCAGGAGCTTAGAGTTGGTATGTAGGAGATCCCACCTGCCCTTGTGGTAAATCCATGTAGGAAGATATCATCTGGCAAGGCAAAAAGGACAACAAAAAATTGCTTTCAACACAAGACCACTTTAGATATTATATGGGTTTATACTGAACAGACCTGAAATCAGCCAGTTGAGTATTGCAATATGTTGTATTAGCTATGGCATTTAAATGTAAGGATTCTAAGTTTCCTTTTTGCTTGTAACCATAATCCTCTGAGGCCAGGTTAGAGGGGTTTGAGCAAGAAAGAATCCTGTCAGATTTAGCCTGACTTTTTGCAGAGTTGTAGTGCAAACCCTAGAGAAGGGGTAACTCACTAAGGTAAATTAGAGTTTTTTAAACAAATGTTCTAAGATGGAATCTCCCAACTTTTTTGGAAAACGAAGTACTAGTCCTCAAGACTTCACAGAATCTCAAACATCTTTCTCAGGCCACTAAAATGGCAAAAATTTCTAGTGTTATTAAAAAATCCTCTGTTTTTACCATGAGGATTATTTAGTGTGGTTTCATGTAGCAAACGCAAACCCTGCTGTGTGTGGTGATGGGGAGGAGGGGGTTTGTGTGTCCAATTTGAACACAGAAGATAGTCCAAAAACTAGTATTTTTGCTATCCTAACAGCTGACAAGTGACATAACAGATTCTCCTGGAAGGCATGCTAGGGCACATGAAAAACAACAAGGTGCTTGGTGACAGCCAGCATGGCTTCACGAAGGGGTAATCCTGCCTGACCAATTTGGTGGCCTTCTATGACGGGGCTACAGAAATGATGGACAGGGGTGGAGCAGTTGATGTCATCGACCTGGACTTGTGCAAAGCATTTGACACTGTCCCACATGATATCCTTGTCTCTAAATTGGAAAGACATCACTTTCACAGGAGGACCACTCAGTGGATAAAGAACTGGCTGGATCTCCGCACACAAAGAGTTGTGGTCAATGACTCAATGTCCGTCTGGAGACCAGTAACGAGTGGTGTCCCTCAGGGATTGGTGTTGGGACTGGTCTTGTTTAACATCTTTGTTGGTGACATGGACAGTGGGATTGAGTGTGCCCTCAGCAAGTCTGCCAATGACACCAAGCTGTGGGGCTCGGTTGATAGGCTGGAGGGAAGGAATGCCATCCAGAGGGACCTTGACATGCTTGTGAGTTGGGCTGATGCCAACCTCATGAAGTTTAACCATGCCAAGTGCAAGGTCCTACACCTGGGTCAGAGCAATCCCAGGCACAGCTACAGGTTGGGCAAAAAGGAAATTCATGGTAGTCCTGTGGAGAAGGACTTGGGGGTGTTGGTCAATGAGAAAATGAACATGAGCCAGCAGTGTGCACTCACAGCCCAGAAAGCCAACCGTATCCTGGGCTGCATCAAGAGGAGCGTGACCAGCAGGTCGAAGGAGGTGATCCTGCCTCTCTACTCTGCTCTTGGGAGACTTCACTTGGAGTATTGTGTGCAGTTCTGGTGTCCTCAGCATAAAAAGGACATGGAACTGTTAGAACAAGTCCAGAGGAGGGCCACGAGGATGATCAGGGGACTGGAGCACCTCCCGTATGAAGACAGGCTGAGAAAGGTGGGGCTGTTCAGCCTGGAGAAGAGAAGGCTGCGTGGAGAACTCATAGCAGCCTTCCAGTATCTGAAGGGGGCCTACAGGGATGCTGGTGAGGGACTACTCATTAGGGACTGTAGTGATAGGACAACGGGTAATGGTTTCAAACTTAAACAGCAGAGGCTTAGATTGGATATAAGGAAGAAATTCTTTACTGTTAGGGTGGTGAAGTACTGGAATGGGTTGCCCAGGGAGGTTGTGAATGCTCCATCCCTGGCAGTGTTCAAGATCAGGCTGGACAAAGCCTAAGGTGATATGGTTTAGTGTGAGGTGTCCCTGCCCATGGCAGGGGAGTTGGAACTAGATGATCTTAAGGTCCTTTCCAACCCTAACTATTCTATGATTCTATGAACTAGAGTTAAGATTAAAAATCTCTTATGCAGTGTGATCCTTTCAAAGTCACAGTGAAAACCCTGAAGCACAATGAAGGCAGAGATGCCTTTAAGTAACTCATGTTCCTTTCATGCTCTGGGTGATTTCAGACATATTTTTGGAGAAAGACAGTTCCAAATTTTTGCAGTAGCAAACCTCATCTTTCCCCTGATTACTCTGAAGTACAAGACCTGAAAATCTCACCACTTCAGAGACAGGCTGCAATAAAAAGTCATGCCATGGCAGGGATACTGAGAGACCAGTCTGATTAACAAAGCACACTTGAGGCTGTAGACCAGGAGAAACTCCTGTCCAGCCTTTCCAGAAGATGATGGCAGCTCCCTAAAGTGTCTAATTCTCACACAGAAGGAAGGACATTTTACTGTCTATAGTAACGCTCTCACTAAACCTGGACCTCTCTTTCCTCTGATCATGCCCCAGGCTTTGCCAGTCTTTTGCTGTATCTCTATTGACACTTCCTCCTCTTGCAGGCAAGATATACTATTACAACATCCCCTAGAGTTGTCTGCTGACTGAAGAAAATCTTACCCATTTTGCAATTCCCTTGAAGAAGTATGCTTGGAAACTAGTCTCTCTAAAATCTGTTAGCTGGGATCCTCTTTACCTGGAATGAGAGAAGATCTGAGGATGGTGAGCTCTCCTTTGAGGCTCGGCAGGCTTTCCAAGTACACCTGAATCTCGCTTTGGATGAGTGCCATGTCATGTATAGGAAGCGTTTGCCTTTCACTCCGAGTTTCAGCTATCTTCAGGTTTTCACAATCATGTGCCATGGGTAAATCCTCAAATTCAAACTGGTAGACTGCTGTAAAAAGATGATCTATATATACTTTCATTATGTCTTTTCTTAAGGTAGGCAGAATAACTTTAATAATGCTTAGGTCTTTTTCATCCAGGCTTTGTTTGATGGTGTACAAAGCAGCCGCTGTATTCGGGGCATATACCATCTCCAGTCTTTTCTTCAGACTCTGAAAACCACTCAGAGCTGGAAGCAAGGACTCTTTTTCACCATTCCTTTCACTTCCTTGCCTCTGGCAACTCATGACGTAAACAAATGGAGCAGGGATGGAAGAACATTTCTCAATAGTTTCCACTGTGTTACATAGCAGTTCTTGGATGTTGTTCTGCAAGTTGGCTGGTAGGCTGAACAGATCTACCAGTACTGCTTCCACCATACTGCAGAATACTTAAAGATTCTCACAACTGTCAAGTAGTCAGTAACAAAACATGAAAAACAAAGAAAAAGGCAAGACAGCATCATTAGTCCAAACCAGAATTATGTTATTAAGGCAAATAATTCAGTAATTACTGTCTTAGGATCTCCTCACTGCATCAAAAGAAACTGCAGCAAGAGAAAAGTAGCGGAAATGGGAATTACTATGTATGTATTAAGGTATTTAGATATTTCCCTTCCACCCTGCCTACCTCAGGCTTTTTCCAGGTCTGGGATGATACATAATATTAGATTTATTGAAACAATTAGTCCACATTAACCTAATGGGTCTTCTTGACCTCTGACTGTTGGGTCCTCCTCAAGTTCCCATGAGAGGAACCATATACAGAGGTCCCTCAGCTTGCTGGGACTAGAGAAGCTTCTGTAACAATTCTTTTGGAGGCATTTTACACACTTATGGCTGAGGTGGAGCCTATGTCTGCTACCCCTCCTGGTAGCAGGACATCTTTCCCACAGGCCTTGACAAGATGCTTTTTACTTCTCCCTTTTCTGGTATCAAAAGCATTGACTTGCTAATTTCTGACTTCTGTGTGGTGGGGCATATGACTGGTATAGTTCTTTTCAACATGAAAACATGAAGTCAGCATAGGTTACTGAATCTTTACTCACTAATGCAAGAAGTATGCATAACTACGTGAAAATAATATAACATGCATACATGGAATATTACATACAATATATATAATATGCATACATAATATGCATGATATATGCATAATATGCATATATAATGAAAATAATATAATGCACACAACTTCCTGCCTCAGCATTTCCATTACGCTAGCTGCACTCTCTATTTCAAAATCAAGACATGTTAAGCTTATCCAAAATAATCCCATAGTTCAGGGCTTTTCTTGTGGCCCATAGTGCGATTCCAGTTTTGGCGGAATTTTTTCCCTTTTCTGACCCTTCTGTTGATCTAAACCCAGCTAGGCCTGCCTGTGGAAACTCATCCATCTCTTCCTCTCTCTGTCACTATGAGAGCCTATTTTACATATCCTTTCAGAAGTGTTTTATATTATTTTCTCCAATAATTTTTCAGTTTCCAGTGCAAGCCTCCAGAGTTCTGGAACAAAAGACTAGATCTCTCTGCTTTGGGAAGCTTGAACAGAAAACTCGGATTTCATGACTAAGCACAGTGCTTGATCTAGAAGGAATACATGCAGCTTTATTACCAGTTGTAAAACCCCATAAACATTTAAGAGTATTCTTTAACACCGTAGTTTTTTCATACAGTAACAAATTGGGCATGCAGGAAGATTAACATTGCAACAACAAAGGGCTCAAGAATCTTTTAAGCCTTTGAAATAATGCTCTGCTACCAGAGCTAACCATACCAGAAAATGCTCCTGTCCCAAGTCCTCATTTGCCTGTAACTACATACATGATGTATGTATGGCCTCCCAGCACTTCATTATCCTGCAGAATTACTGCTTCTGTGTGTACTTGAGGCCTACTGCTATGGTGGACTTGGTGTCCTTGGCATTTTATGGCTCACAATGGATTCCCAGTTCCTATACTCAAAGGAGAGATCAAAGACCTTTCTTGTTTTAATGGATTGTCTATTCAGAGTAGGCTTTACAGAAAACATTCTCTATTTTCTTAACTATTCTTTCCCCCAGACTGGAAGAAAAATATTCCTGACTGAAAATGATGTTTTGCTTTCTGCAAGTTGAACACTTACAAAGATAAATTAGTGACTATCAAAACAGGTGAACTGAAAGTACCAAAATGTGACAGCAGATAAGAGCATTTGCCAAGGATTTTATGTTTCTTGATTTTGCTCAGAGTACTATTTACACACAGATGATTGATAATAGATTTTAGAGACAAGAGTTTGCTAAGAAAACATTGTCGAAACAGACTCATGTCAAAGACTGTGACTTGGGAAATCAGGGTATTTCCTTCCCTACCCTGACACTCTCTGTGGGAGGCCTGTATGAGTACGACATGATCCCTACCTAGGCACAGCTAATAGCCCCAGCAAAGATAGTACAACAGAGGGCTGTAGTGGGCAAATAAATTATTCCTCCACTTCAGATACATCAGTAGTAGAGGGGAAGTATATTTCACTGCTGTCCTCATACTTGTCCAGAAAAGTACCACCAAAGAAGGGGTGGAAGGAAGGTGTTTGCAGAGGGAAAGGCAATTGGTTCTATTATTAAGCTCTGTGTGTATTGCAAAAAGTCCACCGGAGCAATTATGGGGATGTACACAAAGAAACAATGGGACTGATTCACCTTTCAGTTTTGCATTACAGAGTTCTAGTGAGGTCAATGGTGTCAGAAGTAAAACTGCTTACACTCATAATAAAACTGCTTTCTAAGTTCCACAGCAAACCCCTCCTCAAAACAGAGGCTTGACAAGCACAGCAGTGTTTCAGCTCATGAGAAATGCATTCACAGTTATTTAGGTTTAAAGTAACATGCTCTACAGTCCCAGTGTTCCATGGGAAGTCTTACTGCATGTACCGCATCAGAAAAGATTATGTGCATTTGCTCATTTCAGTACACAATGCAAAACAAACACTTGCACAGACTTGAAGCCAAGACCACCCATTAGCTGTTTCACTCACTCCATGAAACTCTGTCAGCACAAATATTGGAAGGGTAAAAAGATTCTCTTGTACAGACATCAAGAAAAAGAAAATCAAAGAAAATGATAGTTAATGAGAGCAGAAGTGAGAAAGGCAACAATACTGAAAAAGAGAAAAGTGAATATAGAGAAGAAACAATGAAAGAAACAAAGCCAGGCTAAAGAGAAGAGACAGCCCAGGATGGAAAAAAAAATCCTAAAAGTGACTTTCAAATACCCTGGAAAACTAATTCTAAAACCACACCACTAGTCACAAGACTGCTGGCAATTTCTTGCACCTTTGAATCCTGTTGTCACCTTACAGGTACTCAGAAGAACAAGAAATAATTCACATCTGCCAGAGAGAGATGCCCAGGGAAAGAAAAGAGATCGTTAAAGCAGATCAGATGTGCAGGGGTAAGAGCACATTTGTGATAAAATTTCAGCAAAGACAAAAAAATGGGAGGAAAAATAAATACGTAAAAATGTCTTAAACAGGATTAAAATTAAACATTCAGCCTCTCTTAACTTAGATGTATTTAGGCAAGGTTGAAGAAACAGAACTGGTACTTACAATGAAAATATTGAAGTACATGCAGTTTTCATATACAAACTCAAAGTTTAAAACACAGGAATTTACTTACATAGGAACACAATCCTCTTAAACTCTCGAAAGATCTCATCTGATATAAGCACACACCACCAGCTTTATATATCATCTCACTGTCAGTCTTGATTTGTACAAGATGGAAATTCCTATTCTAGGTAAGATTGTAGTGGGAACCTGTATTTCTGCTTTATGACAAGACCCTCCTTTGCTGCTGTCAGTATCAACAGGAAATAACAGACTGTACTGAAAGGCACAAATATGATTAAGTGCCTGAGTAGTGTTAAACCCGGAAGCATCATTAACCCTGCCATGTAACTCACTGCTGTCATCACACATTCCAATGCATCAGCTTTGCACAATCTCAAACAGATTCAGAAACATACGGCATAGCAAAAGAGAGCAAGAACACAAAGAAGTTAAACTCCTGCAGACTGAAAGAGTTTCTTTTTCTGAGCTGTAACCGCATGCTCCAGTGCAGAATTTAGCAGTCTGTCAAGAAAAAGCATATTCAGAAGGAAGAACCCTGATAAAGAGGTTATGAGGCCAGTGTTCGGGGCCACAGGCCCAAAATAGTGATTCTAATTCCCCCAGGGAGCAGCCACAGTTTCTGTAGGCCTTTGTAAAAAAAGTCTGAATGTTTTGACAGGCCAATGGTCAAAAGGCAAGGGGGGGGGGGGGGGGGGGGGGGGGGGGGAAGAAGAGATGAGGGATGTATAAGATATGTCCAAGAATCCAATGATAATAAACACATCTTCTTAGCTGTGATAAAATCATAGTCATGACAGGTAAGTGTATGACAACTGCAGAAGGGGACAAGAAAATAAAAGTTGGGTTTTTTTTTTCACTAACAGAGGATAGTTCATAAAATGTGATTTCCAGTGAATTGCTGTTCTCTGTCATTTCTGCCGGGTCCAGACCACACCTTGGCACTTCCCCACCATTTCTCCTTTTGCTTTCCCTTCCACCAATCCCCGGGCAGAGGGATGAGAGCTAAATCCTCCTGGCTGTTCCTCCCAAAGGGAAGAGAAGTCAGTGTCCTGTCCTTCCTCACACAGGCACCTATTTTGATGAAACTTGCAGAAATCAGTTCTTTCTGAGGCTTTCCATGCCACTGTCTCACACGGCTGAAAAAGATCTTTAAAAATTAAAAGGGGGACTTGATGTAGAGAGACCAACACAACCATTTTCTTCCCTTTTACCAGGCTAACAAAGGAAAAATAACTACTGGGGTTATTTTTGGTGCAGAATGCTGAGAAAGAGCAAGGAAAAGGTCAGAAAATATCCACCATAAAAACCAGTATTGAAACGTATCCGGCCGAAGTATTATACTCAGCTCCTGCCATTTCAAAACAGGGATGAAATAAAAAGATTTTATGCAGAGATTATATCAAATACTAGCAAATTATGACAGAAAATGCAGTTAATACAATGAATTAGGTATCTTCGGGAACTTGGAAGGTAAATGAAGCTAAGCAAAACTGCCTCAGCCACAGGCAGAGCCAGGCTGCTCTGCCGCTACAGGCCCCGCTGCGGCGCACCCACCCGTTCCTGACAGGATGAGCTGTTCCCGGTCCTTCCTCCTTCTTCCATGAACGATCCCTTCCTCCCGCCCCTCTCCCGCCTCTCAGCGCCCATTGGCAGCCGCTACCGGCCGAGCTCCCCTCACGCCGCCTGGGCAGTCGCTGCTGTTTTCCGCCGCTCCCTCAGCCTCCAACGCCCCGCAGAGGGGAAGGCCCTTGGCCGACGCCCCCTGGCCGGCGGCGGGAGGGCTCTGAGGCGGGCCGTGAGCGGGAGGCGGGCGCTGCTTGCTTCCATCGGCCTGCTCGCCACGCTGCGGAACGAGGTGGCCTCGTCGTGGTGGCCTCTGCGGTGTCCGCGTTTCAGTCAGGACTAGCAGCCTTCAGGCACAGTCTGCGGGTCATCTGAGCACCGCTTAATATATTGGCCCTGAAGATGTACTTGTGGTGACTGCATTTTCTTGAGAGTTGGCTGTCACTTTATATAATATTACAGATTTTATTTTTATATTAATAAAGAATTTCTTAATCTATCCAAAGAGATAAAAATTAATACTAAATATTATCACTGGGGAGCATCTCTGCAATGATACTGGTTTGTGACTTTCTGTGTGACAGCTTTCTCGCTTTGTAGTTTATCTGAAGCATAGATTAATAATACAGCAAGCAGTTGCACTGTGGTAGCCACAATAGTTTAAGTATTCAGGATAAATGTGAGAATATGCTCTCATGCTTTTATGATGCTCTTAAGGTGCTTTAAGAAGCTATGGCTGTACTCACAAACTAAGGATCTGTCCTGAAGATGTGCCAGGAGAACATCGCAATAGTTATTTTTATAGAACTGGGCAAGAAAGTTCTAATTCTCAACCACTGCTGTGGAGCAGCCACCCATTAGTAACCTGTTCTTGTTAATAAAAAATGAACCAAATGAGGTAATGTCATGGTTTGAGCATGTTTTGAGGGTGTTTTTGTTCAAGGTTTTTTTTTTTTTTTCAGCCAGGTGGAGGAGGGGAGTCCGGGAGGAGGAGGGACAGGACACTCAAAACATGCTCAAACCATGACAGGTAATGTATTGATCTGGTATACCATCGGAAAGCTCTTCATTTTATTCTCTTTCATTAACAGGGATTAAATAAATGAAGATAAATCAATTCACTTTTTTCATGTCCTGCACTTTTGCCTAAGATGGCCAAGCAAAATTCTCCTTCACTAATTCAAGTTGTAAAACAAGTTGCAGAGCAACAGCATTCCCAGGTGACAGAGATAGAAAAAACCAAAACTGTACTTTTCCAATTACAGGTAATAAACCTTGCTTAGAGTAGCCTAATTAATTTCATTTTTTTTTATTAGATGAGGAGGTATTCATATTAAAAAGGAATCTGACAGTATTTTGGGTTTCTTTCTGTTTGCATTGAAGTGTAAAGCAGCTGTTCTGTTCCTGTGCATGGCATTTATTCTTACCCAAAACTCTGTATGTCTGATGTTAGTAGTAAAGTTGTAACACATATAAGATTTCATTATTGCAGGTTTAACCGAAGCTTTATTTTATATTTGGAAAAAAATAAAACCAAAATGAAGCAACACCTCAAAAACACTAAGCAACACCTACAAAGCAAACCCAGAGAAACTCAGTAAAAGTTAGAACTTTCTGAAATTTTAATGGTGTTTTCCTAAGAAATTAATGGGGGGAAAAATATATTAAAAATATCTTTTTTTTGGTAGATTTACACCAGACTTTGCAATTTTTTCTTAGCATACTTTTAATACAAAATACTTTTTTTTCCTGTGCATTTGAAGTAAGCATCTTAGTAATTAAATATTGCTTTTATTCAGTAATATTTTGTAGAACACTGGATACATGTAGGTCTTGTGGAGACTGTAATCCTTTCTATTTAATCTCTCACAGAATTTATTAAGCTTTCAATTATTTTTTAACCTTTGAGATAAGTTTTTTATTGAGAAACTTACCTTTAAGTCTGAAGGAAGACCCAGTAGTATTCAAGCATTTTTGAGCATGAGAGAATGCAGATGGAAATAGTAGAGTCCCAGTTATAACATCTGTAACTAACCTTCCAACCGAAACACTTGATGTTTGAAATTTTGCATGAAGATCCAGCTCCTCTGAAGGAGCAGCCAAAGCTGCTTAGGATTGTCAATTGACTGGCCACACTTTGCAAGAAGCTTTCTCCTAAGTATATACCATTCTCTAATACAGTATGATGATGCTGCAACAGTTTAGTTGTGATCAAACAATTTAAACAAAGGCATCTATTCTCAGAAAAACCCACAGGACTTTAGAGCCCAGGTAATTCAGTTCATTTATGTGCTTTGTCTTCCACACACTTCTTTCAAAAAAGCCCAAACCCTAGGATATTCCATACAAACAGCAAAGTTAAATAATTAAGAACTTAAAGTCAAAATGCAGAACTGTTTTTTTCATCTTTATACCCATTTTGTTGTGTGCATGCCATGTAAGACATGCAAAACAGTAATTTCCTTTCCAAAACTGAAGATCTTTGCCATCTTTTGCTTTCCTGTTCACAGTAAATGGTGGCTGGCAGTGATAGAAATACTGCTAAAATTACAGCTCAAGATTTACAAATTAAAAGTTACACAGAAACTTTTTGTTCTCAACAGTTAATAATGTCTTAATCTGTTCAAGACATTGAGTAAGAGATTTCACAGCACTCATAATGGTTCCATTAGGAAGAAGATAATTGGTGACATAAATCACAATGCTAATTCTCTCACTTAATGCACTACTGTTGGCTCTTATATTGGGTGGGATTCATTCTAGCTATCTTACATCACCTACAGGTCAGATACTAATCCTGTGTTAGTCATCTAGGCTCCCTTGGTACTCATCAAAGAGGGAAAAAACTTTTCTGAGGGAGCAGTTGAAGCCTCCCATCTTAGATGTACATGTAAACGTGGCACTTAGAGACGTGGTTTAGTGGTGGGCTTGCCAGTGTTAGGTTAACTGTTGGACTTGATGATCTTAAAGGTCATTTCCAACCTAAATAATTTTATGAGTCTATGATTTCTTATGATAGGTTGAAGTACTGCTTCCTGGAGTCGTTCAGTTCTCATCAGTGAGAAGATACAGAAGCATTTTAGTTCTAGATGCATATTCCTTGGCGGGAGGGAGTAGGGATAGAAGGATAGAAGGACAGATAAAAATAGCTGTGATTAATCCAACAATAAAGTACTACTGTGACAAAGGTGGGATTAAAAACTTCAGCACAATAGGCTAGGAAACTCCACCACCCCCAACACCCATCTGTGTACTTGTTTGGGTTTGTTGGTGATTTTTGATATGGTTAGTTACTTTTGGTCTGATTAGAACTTAATCAGATTTCAGCTCTAAACAAGCATTACGACTGAATTTGATCTGTCACATCCTATGTATTTTTGCAAACACAACCAATTCAGATTAATTTCTAGGGTACTTTATTTCATATTTAAACTCAATCTAAGGGGAGAAATCTAAGACAATATTCTTGCATTGTGCCTCTAAGGTGACGATTCTGGGAGATGGAATTCTGTCTTCCATTCAAACCATGTTAAATGAGTGGAAAAGAAGACTGTTTTGAATAAATGTAAATTATGGTGTTTAACTAAAAAAAGAAACTGAAATATTTTGCAGGCAAAGTTCCAGGAACTAGAGAAAGAAATGGATTCTATTCTGTTAGAAACAAGGACAACAGAAAGAGAAATATATCTGCGAGATGATGCCATAGAAATGACAAAACACCACTGTGAAAATCTGGAGGCTGAAGTTAGAGCCCTGTATTCTGGAAATTTAAAGCTGAGGCTTGATGCAGAAACAGTAAAAGAAGAGTTTGAGATGACATTTGCAAGAAATAATGAATATCGGGAAAAAATAAAGGCTCATAAACATCTCTTTTGGGAGATGGAAAGTAAAATGCCACTTATGATTGAGCTTGCTAAAAAGAAAACTGTTGTTCAAGAATTAAAGATGAAGAAAGACGAGTTAATGCATGATCTCCAGAATCCAGAAGGATCTGTTATAAAACAAGTGCAGGTACTATATTTCCTCTTCAATTATTTTCCTTTAGCATGAAATAATTTTGGCATAGTTTAGCTAATATTATTTTGTCTAATATATTTATGCTTCATGAGGCACTGACTATGGAGACTATAGAGAGTTTATAATGCTACATTATTTGAAGAATGTTTGACATGTATGCAGTAAAAAAAAATCATAAGCCATTGTTACCTGTATATTGTTCTGAAAGGTTCATTCTATGTGATCAAATGAACTCAGCTATGAAAAAAATTACAGAGCTGTAAACTATAAACTATATGATCGCCAGACTATCTGTGGTCTTTTTTGGGTTGTTGGATAAACTTAAACGGATATTCTTTAGAATTCTGTGGAACATTGCCGTATTGTTTAATTTTTCCTAGAAGAGCACAGGATTTTACTGTTGCTGTCAGGTAGCAAGTTACAGTTCAGCTGTTTGCCAACAGGAGGTAGATTTGATGAGCGGAAACAGAAAGAAGGAGAGAAGGAAAAGATATTTGGTATTCTAGGCCTACAGGCCTACACTGTTGTTTTTACTTGACCCTAATTGCAATACTTATTAAAAACTACCATGTAAGAATCTTTCAATATCAAACTTTACCATTATGTGAACAAAACCAATTATGAAGTTGGACTGGGGTCACAGATTAAAACTCTGACACAACTTGCATTACTGAAGATTGGGTGGTACACTTCCTAAGTAAATTGCTGAAAATTTGGTTGTAGGAGCAAATCTTTAACTAATGATTAAACAGAGATTCATTAACGTTGTACTTCCGCATGAGAAAGAAAAGTCTATCTCAAATATTACATGATTGCATTAAATGTTCTTTGATTTTCCAATAAAAACCATGTTAAACAAAATTAAAACAACCAAAATGAGTTCAAATGCTTGTACTCTTGTAGTAGTTTGCGTATTTCAGATCAAGGGTGTATCTTCCTAATTATGTGTACCTTTGTAAGCCATGTCATGAATTGTTTTAATTATTATTTTCAATTGCAATTTTTAATTTATTAATTTAATTTTTATTAATTATGTTAATGTGAAAATGTTTATTATACATCTTTGTCTCATCTGTATCAATGAAGCAAGACAGTCAAAATGTGACATTTTACATTAGTTTAATAGCTGCACTGTAACTTTTTAAGAAGGGGATTGCTGTATCTTGACTTATATCTGCAGGAAGAGATTATGCTCTTACAAAGGGAAATCATGACATTGAAAGAGTTCATCAGTAGTAAAACAGATTTGCTCGACAAAGAGAGAAAAATGCATGCCAAGCTAAGAAAAGAAATTGAGGTGAGTCATTTGAATAAAATATAATTGCATTCTGTTCATCTGACAGAATTTAGGTAGTGCAAATGAATATTGAAGTATTCATGCACTGTTGCTGGCCATGCTTTATTCAAGTACATACACTATCCATGCTGTCTTAAATTCTTTATACTGGTAGTTTTTCTAAAATTCAGAACTCAATTGCTATCATGAGAAAAATTGATGTTAAGAACCTTTTTTCTTGGATCTTAAAGAAGGAAATCAGCTGTGAACTTCTGAAATGATGTCCTGAAAAGAAAGAGGTCACTGAGTGATGGTAAAGCAAAATGCATGGGTTTTTATTTCTGCAATACTTTTGAAATACTTTAAATTCCACTGCTGGCTTGATTATTCATGACTTGTCTCATGGTTCCTGATAACTCATCAATGAGAGAATCAATTGCACCAAGAAAATGGACTTCCCATGAATCAACCTAATTTGAGCTGAGATTAAATGAGGGATAACGCAGCAGCTCCTAATTAGCTGCCAAGATAAAATTCTGATAAATAGTTACAACCTTCTCTTTTTAAATAATTGAACCATATTTTATATTTAGTTCCTTACTGAAATAGTTTGTATGTCTAGATAGTTTTCAGTTTGGAAGTTTCACATCATTCATCTTGTGAGTTCAAATAAATGCCACAAAATTTAATGAGCGAAGCTTGAAAATATAGAGATTAACTGATGTAAGGTTAGTTCTATTGCCCACTGTAAAATGTAGGAGGTAAAAGGAATAATTTTTCATGTGATAGGGAACAGCAGAGAATTTTTGAAAGTTAAAGCACAGCCACTTCAGGTCTGTGCTATTCAGCATATGAGAAAATATTTTATTATCAAGGAGTATCCTCCTAAGAAAGTTCTCTACACCAAAAGTGAAATTAGACAGCCTAGAAATAATGTTCTGTTATCAAATAATATTAAACAGTGAAGGTTAACCTGTTCTTAAGTTGTTTGGATTATATGATCTTTTTGTCTCAAAAAGAAGCAGGTTTACAAACTGAATCTTTCATGGTATTATTTTCTATTAAGTACTTTCTGGAAAGCAATCTGATTTTTAATATAAAAACTGACCGTCAATAGTCAGAGACATTAGTACCCAGCAGTCATCAGCATGACTGAGGAAAGAATACTCAACATAGACAAGCACAGAAATAGAGTGAGATACTAGACACATAGATGAGGCTCCATTGAGTTGCAATGATGGGATTCAGCTGCAGACTTCTGACACCTAAATTTGGTTGGTTGAGAAGAGGTGATTACACATGAGTCAGACAGGTACCTAGAATTGCTTATCATGAGACACTGGCACAGGTTGCCCAGAGAAGTTGTGTCTGCCACATCCCTGACAGTCTTCAAGGCCAGGTTGGACAGCCTTTGGGAAACCCGGTCTGGTGGAAGGTGTCCCTGCCCATGGCAGGGGAGTTGGAACTAGATGATCTTTAAGGTCTCTTCTAGCCCAAACCATTCTACCATTCTGTGATTCCGTGATTCTATGATTCTATATCTGGTAAGTGTATTAGTACTCCCTGCCTCAGCAGATGTGGCAAACAGATCCCAATAATGATGCTAGAAACACATTTCTAAAAAAAGTAGATAACATTGATCATAATGTTTCAGTGTCATACAACCCCTAGTGATGTTCACACCCTGCAAGCACTTACTCAGATGAGTGAATCTGGCAGCTTCTCTCAAAAAGTTGTGGAGGATTTTAGTGGAGAGCCAGGCAACATGAAGACAGCCCATCACCAGTGTGGTTTATAAAACATGAGTTAGTTACAGAAGTCACTGGCAATGCTGTAGTTCTGATGCAGCTAAATGCCATCATCTGTATGTTAAATACAGTTTAACAACGTTACAATAAGCAGACAGAAGAATAATTATACACTGTGGCTCATATGCCATTCCAGCTAGGGTAAGTAAGCCCAAATTTTCACTGAGTGCATGCCCATTATTTCCATTTTATTATGATGAGTGTTACATGCTTTTACATTTCAGAATGCAAATCATCAGAGGGTCATCTGCAGCCATTCTTCTCTACATAAGGCAGCAGTGAAGGCAAAATTGATACAGTACTTCATTGCCACAGTATTGCCTTTCTAAGAAAAACTAGCTTTCTAAATGCACTGCAACAGTGAAGGTGTTACTACAGCCATCTAGATTACCTCGCTTGTATTCTAATTTATACCCAAACACACTTGTCAAAGAATGAAAATTTCTTCCTTTCTCACCTCTAACCCTGGAGCCTGAAATTTTCGTGTAGAAATTTTGCCACAGCTGTGAGGTGCTGACTCCTTGGGTGGGATTTACTTTGTTAAATTTTGGACATCTGCAGAGCAGATACCCACATCGAACTCCTCACTTAAGCTCTTAGCAGGACAGAGCTTTTCTTCCCTTAGTGGGAGGGGCATGATTAATATTGTCTTAAAGCAGATATCTGCAATAACTCAGATGCATGGTTTTCTAGATGTCTGTATCTCCTCAGTAGCTGTAAAGTGAACATGGAATGGCCTGGTCAAATGTCAGAATCTACACTTAGGTGAGCTGGACTCACCTCTGTAAATAGTTTCACTTGAGTAAATTTTGAAGTGAACTTTATTCCATTTTATTAGGTACAGAATAAAAGATATGATGCAATTCTAAAACGCTTGCATTGCCAGCTGAACAAACTCCATTCGAATAAAAGACAATGGCACTGGAACATTCAGCAATTGGAGAAGAGGGCAGCAGAACTAAGGAAGTGTCTTGGAGTAGCAGCACTACAAAGTAGCATGTAAAACAAACCTAACAAAGCTACAATGTGGGTAATATTTCCCAACAGAGGAGGGTTGAGGAGCTTTCTTTATCTTTTTATTTTTTCTTTTTTCTTTATTTTAATACTAAACCTATTAAGTAGTCTGGTAGCTGGGCCAGGGCTCAGTGATTTGTTTCTCTTTAAAGTTTTTCTCCCTTTCATTCTGCGGCCTGAACTAGGTTGCACTCGATTTGTAATGCTTTGCAATAACTTTGCTTTTTTATTTTTGACTGTAGCCAGAGGCTCTTCAGGAAGAAAATTATTAATATTTCCAGGTGCTTTCAAAATATGTACCAATTTTATCTCAAAAGTCATTTGAAGTCAACCAAATAAGATTTAAGGACTTCCTTTTTATTCGTTATGCTCTCTGAAGACTGAGATCTACATTTTCTCCTACAGAGAAATTAGTATCTGTGTATATTTGCATTCTTGAGATACCAAAATTCTAGATCTTTTATCTACATCCCTTATTATTGCAACTTACTAAGGAACTCTGAAAGCTCTGATGGCCTGTATTTTGCTGTGCAGGAACTTCATACAAATGATGGATCTGCCAGGATGTCCTAACTTGGGGGACAAGGAGGATGTAGGCTGTCCTGCTATAAAAGGCTTAGGAGCAAGTATGCTCAAAACTGGGCTTCAAATAATCTGATTTCAACAGCTCTAATACATAATAGCAAAGTGGAAAGAGTAAGTAAAGAGAATACTACATATGGTCTGCCTTTAAAAAGGAACAGCTCGCTGTCTAGAAATAAGAATGCATTAATTATTGATGATTGATTACAGAGGAACTTACTGGTTTTTAACTTACTGGATTTAGCTAATACTAGACATCTGACATCTAAGTGCTTAATGTTCAGTAAGGTGATTCTTAACAGAAATGACAACCTGTTAAAAGTTCTTGTTAAAATGGAAATAAACAGTAGGCTTTTTTTCTTTGCCTTCTTTTCATGATGTGCTTGGCATCTGGGGAATTTACAGTATTTTCTCTGTTCTTACAGGTAGCAGCTCTGATTGAACATAACGGGTTACATTATCTGTTCTATGGAAGTAGCTTTTTATTTCAGGTGTTGTTTTGAATAATTTAGATTTATCTTTACTCCTAAATATAAAATGAAGATTTAAGCAAATTGAGCATTTACTATGGAAAAAGTTAAACTGCCTATAAATTGTTAGCTGAGAAAAGCAAAGTTTATAATGCAATACAGTTATTACTTATGTTAGAACATTCATATATTCATGTACATTTACATTTCCCTTAGTATGTTATTTCACTTAATATAAAGTTATTTTAAACAATATGCTGACTCATGAAGGCTTTCTCTCAACTTCGTTAAACTCTCAAGTTTGGTTTTGGCTTGGTCTTCCTTTGCAATATTATCAACCAGGCTACTTCTGTTAAAACAATAATATAGAAATTAAAACCACAATATGCTCTGCTATAGTAACAATAATGTGATACAAATAATTTTCTGGGTTAAAATTTTTCTAACCTTATTTTCTTTTAAAAGAAGACAAAGGTATATTAAAATTAATAACAGAACATTGCGTCTTATCAAGTGTATAGTTCATAATTGTAACATTACAACTGTTTATCCACTCACACATCAAACCAGCTTGCATTTTATGCATGTGTATCTTTTAGAAAGTGATCCAGACTTGAATATTTGTAGAATTTACTGTGTGTTATTGCTAGTTTCAGTGATTAACTGCTCTTCTTTTCTTTTGCATAATTTTTAATTTCAATTTACTCAGCCATCCAGTGAATTGAGTGCACTTTATATCTCTCCATAAAAATACTTACACACTGTCTTCTCACTGAATTGAATGATTAAGCCTTCCAGAGTTATTGACTGTCAGGTCTGGCTGAGAGCTTTAGCTTACTGTATCCTCCCAAAAGTGGCACAACGTCCAAAATTCTCTGGGCATTAAGACTCCCCTTATATGTACCTTTTACTACTGATATTATCCTGTTTTCATATTTAATTTCTAATTATTTCTGAAGCAGAACAATTAATGCAATAAAATACATTTTGTATCAGCTGCACAAATTACTTCAACCAGATGTATGCTGATACTTATTACCATGGTTATAATATCACAGTTTAACTTTGCACTTTAGTACCAGTTGAAAACAACTCTAACAAACAATCCAAACCTTCTGGTATAACAAAAACATCACACTTTTATTTTTTTTTTGACTGATGAAGTTGTTCACCATTACTTCTCTGGGTATTAGGGCAGTTTCTATGCATCAACACATGAACAACATGATTCACTCATAACAAATACCTTGGACCTACATTTTCCTTGTTCCTTTTCACAAATCTCAGTAAGTTTCAGTATCTCACATTACTTTTATGGGTCTTTTTACATGTCTTGAAATAGCTCAATATAATTTGAAAAAGGTGAGTAAAAATAGGTGTACATTATACTCCTGTTAGTGCTAGAGGAAATGTTCTTCTACACAGAGCCACATCACTGTCTCAGTTCAATGCCACAACTGCAGTCTGTCATCCTAGACAAACGTATGATCTGTGTGTTTAACTCAACTACCTTGGCACCTGAGTTGATTCATCTCTGACCTTTGAAGCTTTGATTGTCCTCAGTCTCCATCAGACTTGTAGAAGTTTAGTCTCTGGATACACCTGAAATCTGTATTCAGCTGCTTGATGTGGTAAGCACCACATTTTAAAGGATCAAATACATTTTGCACACTCCTGATTAAACAGAACTTCATATCATGCAGTATTTACATATTTTCCCAGGTGCAGCATTTAAAATTTAACATTCATTATTTAACAGATAATAAACACAGGAAAGGCATAAACATTTTACTAGTGAATTGTGCTTAATTGGGAGAAAACCTCTTTGGGAAAAAAACTCAGCCAGAACAAGGAAGTGTAATTACTGCCTTCTCTAAACTATCAGCATTCTGTACAATACATGAAAAGATAAATGTATGTAGCTTTTTATAAAAATGTCTAACTCCAACAAATCCTGGCAACCTGCTGAGGCTGATTTTGCTTGGTACAGTGTTGAACAGTAGTAGGTTGATCTCAGGGCATTTTATTTTCCTTAGCAAGCAAGCACAGACAGTAGAAGAATGATTTATGATTTTTGGGAAATAACTCAGTGAATGCACTTTGTGTTCTTATTATACGAGGCTCATGCAGCTCCCAGAGGAGAAGCTGCCAAACCCTTATCAGTCTTTCTGAGGATGGGTGTGGGGCTAAGGGAAGAACTTCTGGCTTCAGGACTCTGCAGGCCGTGAGAAGAAGAGTGGAAGAGATAGCCCATGCTAAACAGCAAAGCATGTAAGCAAACAAGAGTGGAAAAACTTATCAACCAACTGGTCCTACCCACTGCTTAACAAAAGTTTGGAGCACAGGAAACTGGATTTGTTCCAGCAATATAGTATGAGTAAGAACATACTGGGGAAAATCCACACTTGACAGACAAATAATAGAGCCATTGGATTACAACATGTGATGCTGCAAATGTACTGGTGGGTGCTGAAGGGAAGGATTTCCCCTGTTGTAAGATGATGTTCCACATGAAATCCTTTCACATGACCCAAAAACCCCAGATGCTGCAGCAGAGGAAATGTGTCAGATAATAGAGACATACCTGCTAAGATCCTGCTCTCATCAACGCTACCTGCAACACACAACAGAGGAGGGAAGGTGGGCTGGGGTTAGGCACCAGTGTTACAATGCTTTGCCTCTGCTGCAGTTTTCTTTGGCCCTCAGGAAACTCAGTTGCAGGAATCCATGTACATGAGTGTGACAGCAAGTAATGCATGCTATTCTACTATGGTTCATGCATGATACTTCAGAGGAAGAAGAAATCATGGCCAGACCATGCATTGATGGTATGTCATTCTGCTGAGGGTGAAAAAAAACCCACTTTCAGAACTCTTACCAATTTTTCTGAGATGCATTAATATAGCATCATCAATTAATTAATAGATCCTCTGTTGAAATGGAGCTGCAACATGTAGCCCTGCATCATGTAAAGGCGGTGACTTCTTGAGGAATTAATTCCAAACAATGCTGAAATATTTTTCTTTCAATTGCCTACTTTGCAGGAAGCAAACACTTTTTCAGGGTCAGGGTTAAGGCAGTGCAATGAACTGCCTCAGAAATGTGGGTTGAACAAAACCAATGCACAGCCTGCTTAAAGTACTACACTCAGTTCTTTTACTCGGCTTTTTCTAGCATTTAGAGGAAGCAACATGTAGCAATTTAACAAAATGAAGCCCACAGACTCTAAAGGATAAAGCAAGATAAACAAACAAAATCTCTGCCCCCTAAAAGAAAGATAATTGCCCCACATGTTCCTATTCAGATGAAAGCAGACAGAGGAAACAGCTTCATCATGTCCATGAATATAATGCTGGTTGAGTATGGTTGCTACAATAATGAGCAAAGGACAGTGCTCTGTGTTGAACAGAGATTTCTCCTGTTAGAAATTACATGAGTGTTTCTACGTTTTGCAGTAGCTTCTTAATTTAACAAAGTCTAGTTCTACATAATTCAATGTAATTCTACATTTTTGCAAGATGAGCAAGCTTCTTAATCTCTCATTTGATTGTAAATACTGTATACCATATATTTTATACTTACTGAATAAATGTCACATAAAAGCTTCAGTGTTATCTTATATTCTACACCATATATTAATTAACATACCCCTTGCAGTGTTTTCCACGAAATCACGAAGACTTTTCTGAACTGGAACTAGCACTGACAGTTTGACATGCAGGTTTTTTTAACCCCACTGGCAATAAAGTCTACTAGTTCCCTCTAGTGGTGAAATGTCTTTCTACATGGTAAAGACATCTTTTATACTTGATTCTATTTGAAGATCAATACTTATTATGAGAACAGTTAATATTTCTACAGAACATGATGAATACTCCTTTATTATGTCTAAAAAAAAGGCAGGTTGAAAAGGGGATGCTGCCTATTTCTTACAACTGTGAACAGCAACAGGATGTCTACCTGGAATTGTGCAAAGCATTCAATAGTGTCCCACATGACATCCTTGTCTCTAAATTGGAGTGTCATCAATTTGATAGGTGGACCACTCGGTGGATAAAGAACTGGCTGGATGGTCGCACTCAAAGAGTTGTGGTCAACAGTTCAATGTCCGGCTGGAGACCAGTAACGAGTGGTGTCCCTCAGGGATCGGTGTTGGGACCGGTCTTGTTTAATATCTTTGTTGCTGACATGGACAATGGAATTGAGTTTGCCGATGACACCAAGCTGTGTGGTTCAGTTGATACGCTGGAGGGAAGGAATGCCATTCAGAGGGACCTTGACACACTTGTGAGGTGGGCTGATGCCAACCTCATGAAGTTTAACCATGCCAAGTGCAAGGTCCTACACCTGGGTCAGAGCAATCCCAGGCACAGCTACAGGTTGGGCAAAAAGGAAATTCATGGTAGTCCTGCAGAAAAGGACTTGGGGGTGTTGGTCAATGAGAAAATGAACATGAGCCAGCAGTGTGCACTTACAGCCCAGAAAGCCAACCGTATCCTGGGCTGCATCAAGAGGAGTGTGACCAGCAGGACAAAGGAGGTGATCCTGCCTCTCTACTCTGCTCTCGGGAGACTTCACTTGGAGTATTGTGTGCAGTTCTGGTGCCCTCAACATAAGAAGGACATGGTACTGTTAGAACATGTCCAGAGGAGGGCCACGAGGATGATCAGGGGACTGGAGCACTTCCCATATGAAGACAGGCTGAGAAAGTCGGGGCTGTTCAGCCTGGAGAAGAGAAGGCTGCATGGAGACCTCATAGCAGCCTTCCAGTATCTGAAGGGGGCCTATCGGGATGCTGGTGAGGGACTCTTCATTAGGGACTGTAGTGATAGGACAAGGGGTAACGGGTTGAAACTTAAACAGCAGAGGTTTAGACTGGATATAAGGAAGAAATTCTTTCCTGTGAGGGTGGTGAGGTACTGGAATGGGTTGCCCAGGGAGGCAGTGAATGCTCCATCCCTGGCAGTGTTCAAGACCAGGTTGGATGAAGCCTTAGGTGATATGGTTTAGTGTGAGGTGTCCCTGACCATGGCAGGGGGGTTGGAACTAGATGATCTTGAGGTCCTTTCCAACCCTAACTATTCTATGATTCTATGATTCTATTTATTTATGCTTGATTATTGATCTGTTTTTAAAAGAGAAACAATTTAGAAAATCTTCTCCCACCTTTTGTACTAATCTGAGCTATAATGAATAGTCCATTACAACTATAAGGACTTTGTATTTTTTCTTAAAAATTCTTACAAAAAAAATTTTTTTATGAACTAAAAGCAGTATTTTACATAGGATCATAGAATGGTTTGGGTTGGAAGGGACCTTAAAGATCATCTAGTTCCAACCCCCCTGCCATGGGCAGGGACACCTTCCATACAGCCTGGCTTTGAACATTTCCAGGGATGGGCCAGCCACAACTTCTCTGGGCAACCTGTGCCAGTGCCTCAGCATCATCATGCTCTTCCTAATGTCTCATATGAAACTCCCCTCTATACATTTAAAGCCATTCCCCTTTGTCCTATCACTACATGACCTTATAAAAAGTCCCTCTCCAGATTTCTTGTAGTCTCACTTTAGGTACTGGCTTTTAGTACTTTTTAGGTACTTAGTACCTTTAGGTACTAAGGTCTCCCTAGGTCTCCTTGGAGCTTTCTCTTCTCCAGACTGAACAACTCCAACTCTCTACTTATTTCTCCTTAGGTCACTTTTTTCTTAGTAAAAACTATTCTGTTCAAGATCATTAGCTTCCTGCTATTTTCTAAAGAATATATTTCAAAAAGATTAGGTCAGACTTGCAGCTGACCAAACCTGATGATAGCTGGCAGTTATAGATTCACAATATGTATAAACCCATGTTTTCAGACTTCTTAAATAACCCTGCCTCGGCTGAATCTTTTGGCCTGAAACTGCATTTCTGTCTCAAGGTCAGTGCTCTGGAAAGAAAGCTTGAACATAAGGTATGAATGTCATCACTTGAGGCTCCCAATATACTTGACAAGAAAAAGGAATCCCATAGCCAGTTCAGGTCTTGTGTGCCTTATGGCAGGGTCTGTCTCTTTCCAGTCACTGCAAAAGAATCCTAGAGCAAGTACCCATAATTTAAAAGACTTAATTAAACAACTATTTTGTGTGATATAAGCCCAGAAATAGCACAGCCGGTCTGTTGTTTACTCATATTTAAAGGTTCCTTTTATGGCTATGTGCTCTGGAGCATATGATTGAAATTCGGCAGGAGCTTTTGAGGGCAGAGGGAAGATGGTTTCAGGCTAAACATCCTGTAATCATCTACTTTATCACCTTTCTCTTTTTAAGCATTGTCACAGTATTCTAATCCCTTGAATCCTGACTTTATGACATTTGAATATAATTAACATCAGCAGACCAGCAGTCTTCTCAACCAATTTGGATAAAAGTTATCTGATTCTCTCAATTGAAATGTTAACTTCAGGTTTTGTCATATATGTCACAGCTACTAAGGGATGGAACTCCCTACTCTGATCAGTACAAATGCACTATCTACCTTTTGTGCATCTGTTGCTAAGACTTCTTTAATTGTCAATGTATTTGTATTCAGTTAACTGATGCAGTTGGAAAAACAAACAACATTTTAGCAGGGGAGAGTTTAGGTATCTCAGTTTTTTTCCCAGTTACATTGGTTGGTTCTTCCTTTGCCATCATGGAGGGAAAGAAGCACTTCTAGGGAATGCTTCACCTGAACTGCTTTATATGGTTGCGTAAGGATGGCAGGAATTGTGGCCTAAAAACTTCAATTTCTCTCAGTTCACTGTAAAAGGAGTGAAGGGTCACTAGCACAGATGTAAATAACTATATTATGATGTCTAAATTTAAATAACATGTATCCAAGCCCTATATCCTTGAACCACCACAACCACAGCAGCATTAATTGTAAATGCTTAAAATTCCTTTGTTTTGTTTTGCTTTATTTTCCTTTATTACCTTATTGCTGGCAACATATTTTTCTTCGTATTTCTTTAGCTTTCCCTATTGAATTCCTGAGCTGTAAGCTTCTGATTTATATATTACATTCAACCCCATGTTTTTCATATGTTGCATTGGGGAGCAGTGGGAGGCTGGTTCTAACAGCTATTTCCATTTGCCAGTGAACCAGAGTAGGCTTTTAGCTAAAGATTTCCTCTTTCTTGGTGGAGTACTCTTTGCTTTTTAAGCATCTTTTTAGTTGCTGTCATAGAACTCCCATTTTTCATTCGCTTTTTTCTGTCTGCTTCACTCAGTTTTTATCAACAAGGGGAAATTAACCAAGATGCCCAGTGGGGTTGGAACTAGATGATCTTAAGATCCTTTCCAACCCTAACTATTCTATGATTCTATCAAGCTGCAGCGGGAGCTAGTGTGCAGGAGATTCACCTTGCCTGACACCTATTTAGAAGTTAATAACTCATATTCTGATGGTGCCTTGCCCTTTGCATTTGGCCAGGGAGAGGATGGGAAGACTGGGATGGGATTCCCTTCTCAATGGGAAGGGAAAAACTTTCAGAATAAATAACATGAAGTGAGCTGAAACATCCTAGGGTTCCAAGAGAGGTGGCATGATTCACTTTCTAGCAATGCCTATTTCTCTCTGTTGCCTGCAGAAGGAATCCAGGGCAACTAGTTTTAAATTCACAGCAGATGATTAAAATTACATGACATAAATCCCACCTATCATTTCCAGTTATCCTTCACTGACTCCAGGCCAGGAATTAATACATCTCTATCCACTGTAGTGAGACCATAATTGAGTTACCCTGCACTGAGAGCAGTAATACTTTCTGTGTTAAAGAATCACAAGGAATAATTTTAGAAACTCTAATAAGTTGTGTGACCTCCATGCTACATTTCTGAAACTGAATTCTCCCATGGCAAAATGATTGCTCCCCCGCAGTCTGCCTCTCACTGCAGACAAGTCATAAAAAAAAATCTGGTTTGGTTTCATGGTCTATAAAGACTCTCCCTCCTTCCCACTCTTCTGTATTATTTTCTTGCCTTTTGTGTTTTAGCACACTGACAATTTGTTTCTGATTTACCAGGATATGGAGACCAGCTAGCAGAATCTTTGTAGTTCTACCACTACACCATTCACTACTTTCACCTCTTCCCCTAAACAAATTTTATCTAAAGATCTTTAGCATTTGAGTCATGTCATGTGAACTCTCTCACCAGTTGCCGATAATACATCAGTGAGAATTTCCAGTTTCTTCTATGTAAAATCAACATTTAAAATTAGTGCCTAATGACCACAAAAAGAAGCTGAGGATGAACAGGAGGATGAATTCGGAAACGTAGGTAATAAACTTCGACAAGGATAGCAGGGGAGTGTGAATGGGAGACAGACACAGACTGCCATTGAACGGAAGTAAAAAAAATAGGAGAAAGGAGGACAGTGACAGAGTTTATTTTATATCACAGAACCTGCAGTGGAATGAGAGGTTCCTAAATCTGAAGAAACCTCCATGGTCAGCAGATAATATCATCATGCTCCAGCGGCTGGGGAATGACAGTCTATGTTACTGTCAGCATCCATTAACTCAAGTAACACAGACCTGTGTAAAAGATCTAAAGTGCTAATCCTGATGTTGACTCTAAGTACCAGTCAAATCTTACAAGGTTAGTTTTTTAAACTAACTTTTTGACTAAGTTATGAGGTTTGTTTGATGTTCAGTTTCCCATAGAACAGTGTCCTTCATAGAAGGAAGTGATTCTTTGGCTGTGTGGATGAGGACAGGAGTCCAACATGGTCTGGTCCATTCCCTGTCAGAGTTGCAGCTGTTAAAGACAGCATAAGAATGAACACCGCAGACACGTTGACTCACCATGGGCAGCACTGCCCAGGATCCTGCCAACCTCAGTAACATAAATTTGTGACAGTATTTTTTGTAGAAGAGATTTAATATTTGGTGTGCAGTTGAGATAGGAGTGCACCATGGATAGTCCATTTCCGGTCTGGAATTACAGCTGAAAATGCGAAAGGACCAGAAATGGCATCAGCCATACTTATTCTAATGTGGAACATCTACCCAGGGCTCTGAAAGACTCCATGACGTCACTATGTATCGGTGTCCTTTCCAGAAGGAATTTAAAGTCTCTTGGTGTAGCAGAGTAAAGGGGTGCACGAGTGTTGGATCATTTCCTTTGTGGTCTTGCAGCTATAATGGGAAAATGACAAGAAAAGGCATCAGCCAATCTTGCTCATGTGGGAACACCCAAGGCAAGACACTACAGGCTAATTCACTTAACTTTGTGTCAGGGTCCTTTGCAGAAGGCATTTAAACTCTCTTGGTATAGCAGAGTAGGAGAGTTACCATGACTGGTCCATTCGCTTTGTGGAGCTGCAGCTGAAATGGCAAAAGTACAAGAAAAGACATCAGCCACCCTTTGTCACATGGGCAACGTCTGACAAGTGCTCTACTGTATCAAGGACTTAAATTTCTGCCAGTGTCCTTTGCAGAAGGCATTTAAACTCTCTTGGTGTAGCAGAGTAGAGGGGTGCACGAGTGTTGGTCCAATTACATTGTGCACTTGCAGCTATAATGGGAAAATGAGAAGAAAAGGCATCAGCCACTCTTGCTCATGTGGGAACATCCTAGACATGGCTCTGCAGACAAATTCACTTAACTTTGTGTCAGTGTCCTTTGCAGAATGTGTCTGAACTGTCTTGGTGTAGCTCCGTAGAGGGGTTACGATGGTTAGTCCATTTCCTTTGTGGACTTGCAGCTGAAATGGGAAAAGGACAAGAAAAGGCATCAGCCACCCTTACTCACATGGGCACACACTAGACATGGCTCTGCAGACTAATTCACTTACCTTTGTGTCAGGGTCCCTTGCAGAAGGCATTTAAACTCTCTTGGTGTAGCAGAGTAGAGGGGTGCACGAGTGTTGGTCCATTTCATTTGTGGACTTGCAGCCATAATGGGAAAATGACAAGAAAAGACATCAGCCAACCTTGCTCACGTGGGAACACCCTAGGCAAGACTCTGCAGGCTAATTGACTTAACTTTGTGTCAGGGTCCTTTGCAGAAGGCATTTAAACTCTCTTGGTATAGCAGAGTAGGAGAGTTACCATGCCTGGTCCATTCCCTTTGTGGAGCTGCAGCTGAAATGGCAAAAGTACAAGAAAAGACACCAGCCACCGTTTGTCACATGGGCAACGTCTGACAAGTGCTCTACAGTATCAAGGATTTAACTGTGTGCCAGTGTCCATTGCAGAAGGCATTTAAACTCTCTTGGTGTAGCAGAGTAGAGGGGTGCACAAGTCTTGGTCCATTTATGTTGTGGACTTGCAGCTATAATGGGAAAATGACAAGAAAAGGCATCAGCCAATCTTGCTCATGTGTGAACACCTTAGAGATGGCTCTGCAGACTAATTCACTTAACTTTGTGTCAGGGTCCTTTGCAGAATGTATTTGAACTCTCTTGGTGTATCTGCGGAGAGGGGTTACGATGGTTGGTCCATTTCCTTTGTGGACTTGCATCTGAAATGGGAAGAGGACAAGAAAAGACATCAGCCACCCTTGCTCACGTGGGCACACCCTAGGCAAGACTCTGCAGGCTAATTCATTTAACTTTGTGTCAGGGTCCTTTGCAGAAGGCATTTAAACTCTCTTGGTATAGCAGAGTAGGAGAGTTACCATGGCTGGTCCATTCCCTTTCTGGAGCTGCAGCTGAAATGGCAAAAGTACAAGAAAAGACATCAGCCACCCTTTGTCACATGGGCAACGTCTGACAAGTGCTCTACAGTATCAAGGATATAACTCTGTGCCAGTGTCCTTTGCAGAAGGCATTTAAACTCTCTTTTTGTAGCAGAGTAGAGGGGTGCACGAGTGTTTGTCCATTTCCTTTGTGGACTTGCAGCTATAATGGGAAAATGACAAGAAAAGGCATCAGCCACCCTTGCTCATGTGGGAACACCCTAGACATGGCTCTGCAGACTAATTCACTTAAATTTGTGTCAGTGTCCTTTGCAGAATGTATTTGAACTCTCTTGGTGTGTCTGCGTAAAGGAGTTACGATGGTTGGTCCATTTCCTTTGTGGACTTGCAGCTGAAATGGGAAAAGGACAAGAAAAGGCATCAGCCACACTTGCTCACGTGGGCACACCCTAGGAAACACTCTGCAGGCTAATTCACTTAACTTTGTGTCAGGGTCCTTTGCAGAAGGCATTTAAACTCTCTTGGTATAGCAGAGTAGGAGAGTTACCATGCCTGGTCCATTCCCTTTGTGGAGCTGCAGCTGAAATGGCAAAAGTACAAGAAAACACATCAGCCACCCTTTGTCACATGGGCAACGTCTGACAAGTGCTCTACAGTATCAAGGATTTAAATTTGTGCAGGTGTCCTTTGCAGAATCCATTTAAACTCTCTTTTTCTAGCAGAGTAGGGGGGTGCACGAGTGTTGGTCCATTTCCTTTGTGGACTTGCAGCTATAATGGGAAAATGAGAAGAAAAGGCATCAGCCACCCTTGCTCATGTGGGAACAGCCTAGACATGGCTGTGCAGACAAATTCACTTAACTTTGTGTCAGTGTCCTTTGCAGAAACTGTCTGAACTCTCTTGGTATATCTGCGTAGAGGGGTTACGATGGTTGGTCCATTTCCTTTGTGCACTTGCCGCTAAAATGGAAAAAGGACAAGAAAAGGCATCAGCCACCCTTAATCACATGTGCACACCCTAGGCAAGACTCAGCAGGCTAATTCACTTAACTTTGTGTCAGGGTCCTTTGCAGAATGTATTTGAACTCTCTTGGTGTGTCTGCGTAGAGGGGTTACGATGGTTGGTCCATTTCCTTTTTGGAGTTGCAGCCATAATGGAAAAATGACAAGAAAAGACAACAGCCAACCTTGCTCACGACGGAACACCCTAGGCAAGACTCTGCAGGCTAATTCACTTAACTTTGTGTCAGGGTCCTTTGCAGAAGGCATTTAAAATCTCTTGGTATAGCAGAGTAGGAGAGTTACCATGCCTGGTCCATTCCCTTTGTGGAGTTGCAGCTGAAACGGCAAAAGTACAAGAAAAGACATCAGCCACCCTTTGTCACATGGGCAACGTCTGACAAGTGCTCTACAGTATCAAGGATTTAAATTTGTGCAGGTGTCCTTTGCAGAATACATTTAAACTCTCTTTTTGTAGCAGAGTAGGGGGGTGCACGAGTGTTGGTCCATTTCCTTTGTGGACTTGCAGGTATAATGGGAAAATGAGAAGAAAAGGCATCAGCCATCCTTGCTCATGTGGGAACACTCTAGACATGGCTCTGCAGGCTTATTCACGTAACTGTGTGTCAGTGTCCCTTGCAGAAACTGTCTGAACTCTCTTGGTGTATCTGCGTAGAGGGGTTACGATGGTTGGTCCATTTCCTTTGTGCACTTGCCGCTAAAATGGAAAAAGGACAAGAGAAGACATCAGCCACCCTTAATGACATGGGCACACCCTAGGCAAGACTCAGCAGGCTAATTCACTTAACTTTGTGTCAGGGTCCTTTGCAGAATGTATTTGAACTCTCTTGGTGTGTCTGCGCAGAGGGATTACGATGGTTGGTCCATTTCCTTTGTGGACTTGCAGCCATAATGGGAAAATGACAAGAAAAGACAACAGCCACCCTTGCTCACGACGGAACACCCTAGGCAAGACTCTGCAGGCTAATTCACTTAACTTTGTGTCAGGGTCCTTTGCAGAAGGCATTTAAACTCTCTTGGTATAGCAGAGTAGGAGAGTTACCATGCCTGGTCCATTCCCTTTGTGGAGCTGCAGCTGAAATGGCTAAAGTAAAAGAGAAGACATCAGCCACCCTTTGTCACATGGGCAACGTCTGAGAAGTGCTCTACAGTATCAAGGACTTAACTTTGTGCCAGTGTCCTTTGCAGAAGGCATTTAAACTCTCTTTTTGTAGCACAGTAGTGGGGTGCGCGGGTGTTGGTCCACTTCCTTTGTGGACTTGCAGCTATAATGGGAAAATGACAAGAAAAGGCATCAGCCACCCTTGCTCATGTGGGAACACCCTAGACATGGCTCTGCAGACTAATTCAGTTAACTTTGTGTCAGGGTCCTTTGCAGAATGTATTTTGAACTCTCTTGCTGTATCTGCGGAGAGGGGTTACGACGGTTGGTCCATTTCCTTTGTGGACTTGCACCTGAAATGGGAAGAGGACAAGAAAAGGCATCAGCCACCCTTGCTCACGTGGGCACACCCTAGGCAAGACTCTGCAGGCTAATTCACTTAACTTTGTGTCAGGGTCCTTTGCAGAAGGCATTTAAAGTCTCTTGGTATAGCAGAGTAGGAGAGTTACCATGCCTGGTCCATTCCCTTTGTGGAGTTGCAGCTGAAATGGCAAAACTAGAAGAGAAGATATCAGCCACCCTTTGTCACATGGGCAACGTCTGACAAATGCTCTACAGTAGCAAGGACTTAACTTTGTGCCAGTGTCCTTTGCAGAAGGCATTTAAACTCTCTTTTTGTAGCAGAGTAGAGGGGTGCACGAGTGTTGGTCCATTTACGTTGTGGACTTGCAGCTATAATGGGAAAATGAGAAGAAAAGGCATCAGCCACCCTTGCTCACGACGGAACACCCTAGGCAAGACTCTGCAGGCTAATTCACTTAACTTTGTGTCAGGGTCCTTTGCAGAATGTATTTGAACTCTCTTGCTGTATCTGCGTAGAGGGGTTACGATGGTTGATCCATTTCCTTTGTGGACTTGCAGGCATAATGGGAAAATGACAAGAAAAGACAACAGCCACCCTTGCTCACGTGGGCACACCCTAAGCAAGACTCTGCAGGCTAATTCAATTAACTTTGTGTCAGGGTCCTTTGCAGAAGGCATTTAAACTCTCTTTTTGTAGCAGAGTAGGGGGGTGTAAGAGTGTTGGTCCATTTCCTTTGTGGACTTGCAGCTATAATGGAAAAATGACAAGAAAAGGCATCAGCCAATCTTGCTTATGTGGGAACACCCTGGACATGGCTCTGCAGACTAATTCACTTAACTTTGTGTCAGGGTCCTTTGCAGAATGTATTTGAACTCTCTTGGTGTGTCTGCGTAAAGGAGTTACGATGGTTGGTCCATTTCCTTTGTGGACTTGCAGCTATAATGGGAAAATGAGAAGAAAATTCATCAGCCACCCTTCCTCATGTGGGAACACCCTAGACATGGCTGTGCAGACAAATTCACTTAACTTTGTGTCAGTGTCCATTGCAGACACTGTCTGAACTCTCTTGGTGTATCTGCGTAGAGGGGTTACGATGGTTGGTCCATTTCCTTTGTGGACTTGCAGCTGAAATTTGAAGAGGACAAGAAAAGGCATCAGCCACCCTTTATCACATGGGCACACCCTAGGCAAGACTCAGCAGGCTAATTCACTTAACTTTGTGTCAGGGTCCTTTGCAGAATGTATTTGAACTCTCTTGGTGTGTCTGCGTAGAGGGGTTACGATGGTTGGTCCATTTCCTTTGTGGACTTGCAGCCATAATGGGAAAATGACAAGAAAAGACAACAGCCACCCTTGCTCACGACGGAACACCCTAGGCAAGACTCTGCAGGCTAATTCACTTAACTTTGTGTCAGGGTCCTTTGCAGAAGGCATTTAAACTCTCTTGGTATAGCAGAGTAGGAGAGTTACCATGCCTGGTCCATTCCCTTTGTGGAGTTGCAGCTGAAACGGCAAAAGTACAAGAAAAGACATCAGCCACCCTTTGTCACATGGGCAACGTCTGACAAGTGCTCTACAGTATCAAGGATTTAAATTTGTGCAGGTGTCCTTTGCAGAATACATTTAAACTCTCTTTTTGTAGCAGAGTAGGGGGGTGCACGAGTGTTGGTCCATTTCCTTTGTGGACTTGCAGGTATAATGGGAAAATGAGAAGAAAAGGCATCAGCCATCCTTGCTCATGTGGGAACACTCTAGACATGGCTCTGCAGGCTTATTCACGTAACTGTGTGTCAGTGTCCCTTGCAGAAACTGTCTGAACTCTCTTGGTGTATCTGCGTAGAGGGGTTACGATGGTTGGTCCATTTCCTTTGTGCACTTGCCGCTAAAATGGAAAAAGGACAAGAGAAGACATCAGCCACCCTTAATGACATGGGCACACCCTAGGCAAGACTCAGCAGGCTAATTCACTTAACTTTGTGTCAGGGTCCTTTGCAGAATGTATTTGAACTCTCTTGGTGTGTCTGCGTAGAGGGGTTACGATGGTTGGTCCATTTCCTTTGTGGACTTGCAGCCATAATGGGAAAATGACAAGAAAAGGACAATCAGCCACCCTTGCTCACGACGGAACACCCTAGGCAAGACTCTGCAGGCTAATTTCACTTAACTTTGTGTCAGGGTCCTTTGCAGAAGGCATTTAAACTCTCTTGGTATAGCAGAGTAGGAGAGTTACCATGCCTGGTCCATTCCCTTTGTGGAGCTGCAGCTGAAATGGCTAAAGTAAAAGAGAAGACATCAGCCACCCTTTGTCACATGGGCAACGTCTGAGAAGTGCTCTACAGTATCAAGGACTTAACTTTGTGCCAGTGTCCTTTGCAGAAGGCATTTAAACTCTCTTTTTGTAGCACGAGTAGAGGGGTGCAGCGAGTGTTGGTCCACTTCCTTTGTGGACTTGCAGCTATAATGGGAAAATGACAAGAAAAGGCATCAGCCACCCTTGCTCATGTGGGAACACCCTAGACATGGCTCTGCAGACTAATTCAGTTAACTTTGTGTCAGGTTCCTTTGCAGAATGTATTTGAACCCTCTTGCTGTATCTGCGGAGAGGGGTTACGACGGTTGGTCCATTTCCTTTGTGGACTTGCACCTGAAATGGGAAGAGGACAAGAAAAGGCATCAGCCACCCTTGCTCACGTGGGCACACCCTAGGCAAGACTCTGCAGGCTAATTCACTTAACTTTGTGTCAGGGTCCTTTGCAGAATGTATTTGAACTCTCTTGCTGTATCTGCGTAGAGGGGTTACGATGGTTGGTCCATTTCCTTTGTGGACTTGCAGGCATAATGGGAAAATGACAAGAAAAGACAACAGCCACCCTTGCTCACGTGGGCACACCCTAGGCAAGACTCTGCAGGCTAATTCAATTAACTTTGTGTCAGGGTCCTTTGCAGAAGGCATTTAAACTCTCTTTTTGTAGCAGAGTAGGGGGGTGTAAGAGTGTTGGTCCATTTCCTTTGTGGACTTGCAGCTATAATGGAAAAATGACAAGAAAAGGCATCAGCCAATCTTGCTTATGTGGGAACACCCTGGACATGGCTCTGCAGACTAATTCACTTAACTTTGTGTCAGGGTCCTTTGCAGAATGTATTTGAACTCTCTTGGTGTGTCTGCGTAAAGGAGTTACGATGGTTGGTCCATTTCCTTTGTGGACTTGCAGCTATAATGGGAAAATGAGAAGAAAATTCATCAGCCACCCTTCCTCATGTGGGAACACCCTAGACATGGCTGTGCAGACAAATTCACTTAACTTTGTGTCAGTGTCCATTGCAGACACTGTCTGAACTCTCTTGGTGTATCTGCGTAGAGGGGTTACGATGGTTGGTCCATTTCCTTTGTGGACTTGCAGCTGAAATTTGAAGAGGACAAGAAAAGGCATCAGCCACTCTTTATCACATGGGCACACCCTAGGCAAGACTCAGCAGGCTAATTCACTTAACTTTGTGTCAGGGTCCTTTGCAGAATGTATTTGAACTCTCTTGGTGTGTCTGCGTAGAGGGGTTACGATGGTTGGTCCATTTCCTTTGTGGACTTGCAGCCATAATGGGAAAATGACAAGAAAAGACAACAGCCACCCTTGCTCACGACGGAACACCCTAGGCAAGACTCTGCAGGCTAATTCACTTAACTTTGTGTCAGGGTCCTTTGCAGAAGGCATTTAAACTCTCTTGGTATAGCAGAGTAGGAGAGTTACATGGCTGGTCCATTCCCTTTCTGGAGCTGCGGCTGAAATGGCAAAAGTACAAGAAAAGACATCAGCCACCCTTTGTCACATGGGCAACGTCTGACAAATGCTCTACAGTATCAAGGACTTAACTTTGTGCCAGTGTCCTTTGCAGAAGGCATTTAAACTCTCTTTTTCTAGCAGAGTAGGGGGGTGCACGAGTGTTGGTCCATTTACGTTGTGGACTTGCAGCTATAATGGGAAAATGAGAAGAAAAAGCATCAGCCACCCTTGCTCATGTGGGAACACTCTAGACATGGCTCTGCAGGCTATTTCACTTAACTTTGTGTCAGGGTCCTTTGCAGAATGTATTTGAACTCTCTTGGTGTGTCTGCGTAGAGGGGTTATGATGGTTGGTCCATTTCCTTTGTGGACTTGCAGCTGTAATGGGAAGAGGACAAAAAAAGGCATCAGCCACCCTTGCTCACGTCGGAACACCATAGGCAAGACTCTGCAGGTTAATTCACTTAACTTTGTGTCAGGGTCCTTTGCAGAAGGCATTTAAACTCTCTTGGTATAGCGGAGTAGGAGAGTTACCATGGCAGGTCCATTCCCTTTGTGGAGCTGCAGCTGAAATGGCAAATGTACAAGAGAAGACATCAGCCACCCTTTGTCACATGGGCAACGTCTGACAAGTGCTCTACAGTATCAAGGATATAACTTTGTGCCAGTGTCCTTTGCAGAAGGCATTTAAACTCTCTTTTTCTAGCAGAGTAGAGGGGTGCACGAGTGTTGGTCCATTTCCTTTGTGGACTTGCAGCTATAATGGGAAAATGAGAAGAAAAGGCATCAGCCACCCTTGCTCATGTGGGAACACCCTAGACATGGCTCTGCAGGCTATTTCACTTAACTTTGTGTCAGGGTCCTTTGCAGAATGTATTTGATCTCTCTTGGTGTATCTGCGTAGAGGGGTTATGATGGTTGGTCCATTTCCTTTGTGGACTTGCAGTTGAAATGGGAAGAGTACAAGAAAAGGCATCAGCCACCCTTGCTCACGTGGGCACACCTTAGGCAAGACTCTGCAGGCTAATTCACTTAACTTTGTGTCAGGGTCCTTTGCAGAAGGCATTTAAACTCTCTTGGTATAGCATTGTAAGAGTGTAACCATGCCTAGTGCATTCCCTTTGTGGAGTTGCAGCTGAAATGGCAAAACTACAAGAGAAGACATCAGCCACCCTTTGTCACATGGGCAACGTCTGACAAATGCTCTACAGTATCAAGGACTTAACTTTGTGCCAGTGTCCTTTGCAGAAGGCATTTAAACTCTCTTTTTCTAGCAGAGTAGGGGGGTGCACGAGTGTTGGTCCATTTCATTTGTGGACTTGCAGCTATAATGGGAAAATGACAAGAAAAGGCATCAGCCAATCTTGCTCACGTCGGAACACCCTAGGCAAGACTCTGCAGGCTAATTCACTTAACTTTGTGTCAGGGTCCTTTGCAGAAGGCATTTAAACTCTCTTGGTATAGCAGAGTAGGAGAGTTACCATGCCTGGTCCATTCCCTTTGTGGAGCTGCAGCTGAAATGGCAAAAGTACAAGAAAAGACATCAGCCACCCTTTGTCACATGGGTAACGTCTGACAAGTGCTCTACTGTATCAGGGACTTAACTTTGTGCCAGTGTCCTTTGCAGAATGCATTTAAACTCTCTTTTTGTAGCAGAGTAGAGGGGTGCACGAGTGTTGGTCCATTTCCTTTGTGGACTTGCAGCTATAATGGGAAAATGAGAAGAAAAGGCATCAGCCACTCTTGCTCATGTGGGAACACCCTAGACATGGCTCTGCAGACTAATTCACTTAACTTTGTGTCAGGGTCCTTTGCAGAATGTATTTGAACTCTCTTGGTGTGTCTGCGTAGAGGTGTTACGATGGTTGGTCCATTTCCTTTGTGGACTTGCAGCTGAAATGGGAAGAGGACAAGAAAAGGCATCAGCCACCCTTGCTCACGTCGGAACACCCTAGGCAAAACTCTGCAGGCTAATTCACTTAACTTTGTGTCAGGGTCCTTTGCAGAAGGCATTTAAACTCCCTTGGTATAGCAGAGTAGGAGAGTTACCATGGCTGGTCCATTCCCTTTGTGGAGCTGCAGCTGAAATGGCAAAAGTACAAGAGAAGGCATCAGCCACCCTTTGTCACATGGGCAACGTCTGACAAGTGCTGTACTGTATCAGGGACTTAACTTTGTGCCAGTGTCCTTTGCAGAAGGCATTTAAACTCTCTTTTTGTAGCAGAGTAGAGGGGTGCACGAGTGTTGGTCCATTTCCTTTGTGGACTTGCAGCTATAATGGGAAAATGAGAAGAAAAGGCATCAGCCACCCTTGCTCATGTGGGAACACCCTAGACATGGCTCTGCAGACTAATTCAGTTAACTTTGTGTCAGGGTCCTTTGCAGAATGTATTTGAACTCTCTTGGTGTGTCTGCGTAGAGGGGATTACGATGGTTGGTCCATTTCCTTTGTGGACATTGCAGCTGAAATGGGAAGAGTACAAGAAAAGGCAATCAGCCACCCTTGCTCACGATGGGCACACCCAAGGCAAGACTCTGCAGGCTAATTCACTTAACTTTGTGTCAGGGTCCTTTGCAGAAGGCATTTAAACTCTCTTGGTATAGCAGAGTAGGAGAGTTACCATGGCTGGTCCATTCCCTTTGCTGGAGCTTGCAGCTGAAAATGGCAAAAGTACAAGAAAAGACATCAGCCACCCTTTGTCACATGGGCAACAGTCTGTACAAGTGCTCTACTGTATCAAGGACTTAACTTTGTGCCAGTGTCCTTTGCAGAAGGCATTTAAACTCTCTTTTTCTAGCAGAGTAGAGGGGTGCACGAGTGTTGGTCCATTTACGTTGTTTACTTGCAGCTATAATGGGAAAATGAGAAGAAAAAGCATCAGCCACCCTTGCTCATGTGGGAACACTCTAGACATGGCTCTGCAGGCTATTTCACTTAACTTTGTGTCAGGGTCCTTTGCAGAATGTATTTGAACTCTCTTGCTGTATCTGCGTAGAGGGGTTACAATGGTTGGTCCATTTCCTTTGTGGACTTGCAGCTGAAATGGGAAGAGGACAAAGAAAGGCATCAGCCACCCTTGCTCACGTGGGCACACCCTAGGCAAGACTCTGCAGGCTAATTCACTTAACTTTGTGTCAGGGTCCTTTGCAGAATGCACTTGAACTCTCTTGGTATAGCAGAGTAGGAGAGTTACCATGGCTGGTCCATTCCCTTTGTGGAGCTGCAGCTGAAATGGCAAAACTACAAGAAAACTCATCAGCCACCCTTTGTCACATGGACAACGTCTGACAAGTGCTGTACAGTATCAAGGATTTAACTGTGTGGCAGTGTCAATTGCAGAAGGCATTTAAACTCTCTTTTTCTAGCAGAGTAGAGGGGTGCACGAGTGTTGGCCCATTTCTTTGTGGACTTGCAGCTATAATGGGAAAATAAGAAGAAAAGGCATCAGCCACCCTTGCTCATGTGGGAACACCCTAGACATGGCTCTGCAGACTAATTCACTTAACTTTGTGTCAGGGTCCTTTGCAGAATGTATTTGAACTCTCTTGGTGTATCTGCGTAGAGGGGTTACGATGGTTGGTCCGTTTCCTTTGTGGACTTGCAGCTGAAATGGGAAGAGGACAAGAAAAGGCATCAGCCACCCTTGCTCACGTGGGCACACCCTAGGCAAGACTCTGCAGGCTATTTCACTTAACTTTGTGTCAGGGTCCTTTGCAGAAGGCATTTAAACTCTCTTGGTATAGCAGAGTAGGTGAGTTACCATGCCTGGTCCATTCCCTTTGTGGAGCTGCAGCTGAAATGGCAAAAGTACAAGAGAAGACATCAGCCACCCTTTGTCACATGGGCAACGTCTGACAAGTGCTCTACTGTATCAAGGACTTAACTTTGTGCCAGTGTCCTTTGCAGAAGGCATTTAAACTCTCTTTTTCTAGCAGAGTAGGGGGTGCACGAGTGTTGGTCCATTTCCTTTGTGGACTTGCAGCTATAATGGGAAAATGAGAAGAAAAGGCATCAGCCAATCTTGCTCAAGTGGGAACACTCTAGGCAAGACTCTGCAGGCTAATTCACTTAACTTTGTGTCAGGGTCCTTTGCAGAAGGCATTTAAACTCTCTTGGTATAGCAGAGTAGGAGAGTTACCATGCCTGGTCTATTCCCTTTGTGGAGCTGCAGCTGAAATGGCAGAAGTACAAGAGAAGACATCAGCCACCCTTTGTCACATGGGCAACGTCTGACAAGTGCTCTACAGTATCAAGGACTTAACTTTCTGCCAGTGTCCTTTGCACAAGGCATTTAAAGTCTCTTTTTGTAGCAGAGTAGGGGGGTGCACGAGTGTTGGTCCATTTCCTTTGTGGACTTGCAGCTATAATGGGAAAATGACAAGAAAAGGCATCAGCCACCCTTGCTCATGTGGGAACACCCTAGACATGGCTCTGCAGACTAATTCACTTAACTTTGTGTCACGGTCCTTTGCAGAATGTATTTGAACTCTCTTGGTGTGTCTGCGTAGAGGGATTAAGATGGTTGGTCCATTTCCTCTGTGGACATGCAGCCATGATGGGAAAATGACAAGAAAAGACAACAGCCACCCTTGCTCACGATGGAACACCCTAGGGAAGACTCTGCAGGCTAATTCACTTAACTTTGTGTCAGGGTCCTTTGCAGAAGGCATTTAAACTCTCTTGGTATAGCAGAGTAGGAGAGTTACATGGCTGGTCCATTCCCTTTCTGGAGCTGCGGCTGAAATGGCAAAAGTACAAGAAAAGACATCAGCCACCCTTTGTCACATGGGCAACGTCTGACAAGTGCTCTACTGTATCAAGGACTTAACTTTGTGCCAGTGTCCTTTGCAGAAGGCATTTAAACTCTCTTTTTGTAGCAGAGTAGAGGGGTGCACGAGTGTTGGTCCATTTACGTTGTGGACTTGCAGCTATAATGGGAAAATGAGAAGAAAAGGCATCAGCCACCCTTGCTCATGTGGGAACACTCTAGACATGGCTCTGCAGGCTATTTCACTTAACTTTGTGTCAGGGTCCTTTGCAGAATGTATTTGAACTCTCTTGGTGTATCTGCGGAGAGGGGTTACGATGGTTGGTCCGTTTCCTTTGTGGACTTGCAGCTGAAATGGGAAGAGGACAAGAAAAGGCATCAGCCACCCTTGCTCAAGTGGGAACACCCTAGGCAAGACTCTGCAGGCTAATTCACTTAACTTTGTGTCAGGGTCCTTTGCAGAAGGCATTTAAACTCTCTTGGTATAGCAGAGTAGGAGAGTTACCATGCCTGGTCTATTCCCTTTGTGGAGCTGCAGCTGAAATGGCAGAAGTACAAGAGAAGACATCAGCCACCCTTTGTCACATGGGCAACGTCTGACAAGTGCTCTACAGTATCAAGGACTTAACTTTGTGCCAGTGTCCTTTGCACAAGGCATTTAAAGTCTCTTTTTGTAGCAGAGTAGGGGGGGTGCACGAGTGTTGGTCCATTTCCTTTGTGGACTTGCAGCTATAATGGGAAAATGACAAGAAAAGGCATCAGCCACTCTTGCTCATGTGGGAACACCCTAGACATGGCTCTGCAGACTAATTCACTTAACTTTGTGTCAGGGTCCTTTGCAGAATGTATTTGAACTCTCTTAGTGTGTCTGCGTAGAGGGATTACGATGGTTGGTCCATTTCCTCTGTGGACATGCAGCCATGATGGGAAAATGACAAGAAAAGACAACAGCCACCCTTGCTCACGATGGAACACCCTAGGCAAGACTCTGCAGGCTAATTCACTTAACTTTGTGTCAGGGTCCTTTGCAGAAGGCATTTAAACTCTCTTGGTATAGCGGAGTAGGAGAGTTACCATGGCTGGTCCATTCCCTTTGTGGAGCTGCAGCTGAAATGGCAAAAGTACAAGAGAAGACATCAGCCACCCTTTGTCACATGGGAAACGTCTGACAAGTGCTCTACTGTATCAAGGATATAACTTTGTGCCATTGTGTTCTTTGCAGAAGGCATTTAAACTCTCTTTTTCTAGCAGAGTAGAGGGGTGCACGAGTGTTGGTCCATTTCCTTTGTGGACTTGCAGCTATAATGGGAAAATGAGAAGAAAAGGCATCAGCCACCCTTGCTCATGTGGGAACACCCTAGACATGGCTCTGCAGGCTAATTCACTTAACTTTGTGTCAGGGTCCTTTGCAGAAGGCATTTAAACTCTCTTGGTATAGCAGAGTAGGAGAGTTACCATGCCTGGTCTATTCCCTTTGTGGAGCTGCAGCTGAAATGGCAGAAGTACAAGAGAAGACATCAGCCACCCTTTGTCACATGGGCAACGTCTGACAAGTGCTCTGCTGTATCAAGGACTTAACTTTGTGCCAGTGTCCTTTGCACAAGGCATTTAAAGTCTCTTTTTGTAGCAGAGTAGGGGGGTGCACGAGTGTTGGTCCATTTCCTTTGTGGACTTGCAGCTATAATGGGAAAATGACAAGAAAAGGCATCAGCCACTCTTGCTCATGTGGGAACACCCTAGACATGGCTCTGCAGACTAATTCACTTAACTTTGTGTCAGGGTCCTTTGCAGAATGTATTTGAACTCTCTTAGTGTGTCTGCGTAGAGGGATTACGATGGTTGGTCCATTTCCTCTGTGGACATGCAGCCATGATGGGAAAATGACAAGAAAAGACAACAGCCACCCTTGCTCACGATGGAACACCCTAGGCAAGACTCTGCAGGCTAATTCACTTAACTTTGTGTCAGGGTCCTTTGCAGAAGGCATTTAAACTCTCTTGGTATAGCATTGTAAGAGTGTAACCATGCCTAGTGCATTCCCTTTGTGGAGTTGCAGCTGAAATGGCAAAACTACAAGAGAAGACATCAGCCACCCTTTGTCACATGGGCAACGTCTGACAAATGCTCTACAGTATCAAGGACTTAACTTTGTGCCAGTGTCCTTTGCAGAAGGCATTTAAACTCTCTTTTTCTAGCAGAGGAAGTGGGTGCACGAGTGTTAGTCCTATTCCTTTGTGGAATTGCAGCTATAATATGAAAATGACAAGAAAAGGCATCAGCCAATCTTGCTCATGTGGGAACACCCTAGACATGTCTCTACAGACTAGAACCACTTAACTTTGTGCCAGTGTCCTTTGCAGAAGGCATTTAAACTCTCTTTTTGTAGCAGAGTAGGGGGGTGCACGAGTGTTGGTCCATTTCCTTTGTGGACTTGCAGCTATAATGGGAAAATGACAAGAAAAGGCATCAGCCAATCTTGCTCACGTCGGAACACCCTAGGCAAGACTCTGCAGGCTAATTCACTTAACTTTGTGTCAGGGTCCTTTGCAGAAGGCATTTAAACTCCCTTGGTATAGCAGAGTAGGAGAGTTACCATGGCTGGTCCATTCCCTTTGTGGAGCTGCAGCTGAAATGGCAAAAGTACAAGAGAAGACATCAGCCACCCTTTGTCACATGGGCAACGTCTGAGAAGTGCTGTACTGTATCAGGGACTTAACTTTGTGCCAGTGTCCTTTGCAGAAGGCATTTAAACTCTCTTTTTGTAGCAGAGTAGAGGGGTGCACGAGTGTTGGTCCATTTACGTTGTGGACTTGCAGCTATAATGGGAAAATGACAAGAAAAGGCATCAGCCAATCTTGCTCATGTGGGAACACCCTAGACATGGCTCTGCAGACTAAATTCACTTAACTTTGTGTCAGGGTCCTTTGCAGAAGGCATTTAAACTCTCTTGGTATAGCAGAGTAGGAGAGTTACCATGCCTGGTCCATTCCCTTTGTTGAGCTGCAGCTGAAATGGCAAAAGTACAAGAGAAGACATCAGCCACCCTTTGTCACATGGGCAACATCTGACAAGTGCTCTACTGTATCAAGGACTTAACTTTGTGCCAGTGTCCTTTGCAGAAGGCATTTAAACTCTCTTTTTGTAGCAGAGTAGGGGGGTGCACGAGTGTTGTTCCATTTCCTTTGTGGACTTGCAGCTATAATGGGAAAATGAGAAGAAAAGGCATCAGCCAATCTTGTTCATGTGGGAACACCCTAGACATGGCTCTGCAGACTAAATTCACTTAACTTTGTGTCAGGGTCCTTTGCAGAATATATTTGAACTCTCTTGGTGTGTGTGCGTAGAGGGGTTACGATGGTTGGTCCATTTCCTTTGTGGGCTTGCAGCTGAAATGGGAAGAGGACAAGAAAAGGCATCAGCCACCCTTGCTCACGACGGAACACCCTAGGCAAGACTCTGCAGGCTAATTCACTTAACTTTGTGTCAGGGTCCTTTGCAGAAGGCATTTAAACTCTCTTGGTATAGCAGAGTAGGAGAGTTATATGGCTTTTCCATTCCCTTTGTGGAGTTGCAGCTGAAATGGCAAAAGTACAAGAAAAGACATCAGCCACCCTTTGTCACATGGGCAACGTCTGACAAATGCTCTACAGTATCAAGGACTTAACTTTGTGCCAGTGTCCTTTGCAGAAGGCATTTAAACTCTCTTTTTCTAGCAGAGGAGGTGGGTGCACGAGTGTTGGTCCTATTCCTTTGTGGAATTGCAGCTATAATATGAAAATGACAAGAAAAGGCATCAGCCAATCTTGCTCATGTGGGAACACCCTAGACATCGCTCTACAGACTAGAATCACTTAACTTTGTTCCAGTGTCCTTTGCAGAAGGCATTTAAACTCTCTTTTTGTAGCAGAGTAGAGGGGTGCACGAGTGTTGGTCCATTTCATTTGTGGACTTGCAGCTATAATGGGAAAATGACAAGAAAAGGCATCAGCCACTCTTGCTCATGTGGGAACACCCTAGACATGGCTCTGCAGACTAAATTCACTTAACTTTGTGTCAGGGTCCTTTGCAGAAGGCATTTAAACTCTCTTGGTATAGCAGAGTAGGAGAGTTACCATGCCTGGTCCATTCCCTTTGTGGAGCTGCAGCTGAAATGGCAAAAGTACAAGAGAAGACATCAGCCACCCTTTGTCACATGGGCAACGTCTGACAAGTGCTCTACAGTATCAAGGATATAACTTTGTGCCTGTGTCCTTTGCAGAAGGCATTTAAACTCTCTTTTTGTAGCAGAGTAGAGGGGTGCACGAGTGTTGGTCCATTTCCTTTGTGGACTTGCAGCTATAATGGGAAAATGAGAAGAAAAGGCATCAGCCACCCTTGCTTATGTGGGAACACCCTAGACATGGCTCTGCAGACTAATTCAGTTAACTTTGTGTCAGGGTCCTTTGCAGAATGTATTTGAACTCTCTTGGTGTGTCTGCGTAGAGGGGTTACGATGGTTGGTCCATTTCCTTTGTGGACTTGCAGGTGAAATAGGAAGAGTACAAGAAAAGGCATCAGCCACCCTTGCTCACGTGGGCACACCCTATGCAAGACTCTGCAGGCTAATTCACTTAACTTTGTGTCAGGGTCCTTTGCAGAAGGCATTTAAACTCTCTTGGTATAGCATAGTAAGAGAGTAACCATGCCTAGTGCATTCCCTTTGTGGAGTTGCAGCTGAAATGGCAAAACTACAAGAGAAGACATCAGCCACCCTTTGTCACATGGGCAACGTCTGACAAATGCTCTACAGTATCAAGGACTTAACTTTGTGCCAGTGTCCTTTGCAGAAGGCATTTAAACTCTCTTTTTGTAGCAGAGTATGGGGGTGCACGAGTGTTGGTCCATTTCCTTTGTGGACTTGCAGCTATAATGGGAAAATGACAAGAAAAGGCATCAGCCAATCTTGCTCATGTGGGAACACCCTAGACATGGCTCTGCAGACTAAATTCACTTAACTTTGTGTCAGGGTCCTTTGCAGAAGGCATTTAAACTCTCTTGGTATAGCAGAGTAGGAGAGTTACCATGCCTGGTCCATTCCCTTTGTGGAGCTGCAGCTGAAATGGCAAAAGTACAAGAGAAGACATCAGCCACCCTTTGTCACATGGGCAACGTCTGACAAGTGCTCTACTGTATCAAGGATATAACTTTGTGCCAGTGTCCTTTGCAGAATACATTTAAACTCTCTTTTTGTAGCAGAGTAGAGGGGTGCACGAGTGTTGGTCCATTTCCTTTGTGGACTTGCAGCTATAATGGGAAAATGAGAAGAAAAGGCATCAGCCAATCTTGCTCATGTGGGAACACCCTAGACATGGCTCTGCAGACTAATTCACTTAACTTTGTGTCAGGGTCCTTTGCAGAATGTATTTGAACTCTCTTGGTGTGTCTGCGTAGAGGTGTTACGATGGTTGGTCCATTTCCTTTGTGGACTTGCAGCTGAAATGGGAAGAGGACAAGAAAAGGCATCAGCCACCCTTGCTCACGTCGGAACACCCTAGGCAAGACTCTACAGGCTAATTCACTTAACTTTGTGTCAGGGTCCTTTGCAGAAGGCATTTAAACTCTCTTGGTATAGCAGAGTAGGAGAGTTACCATGGCTGGTCCATTCCCTTTGTGGAGCTGCAGCTGAAATGGCAAAAGTACAAGAGAAGACATCAGCCACCCTTTGTCACATGGGCAACGTCTGACAAATGCTCTACAGTATCAAGGACTTAACTTTGTGCCAGTGTCCTTTGCAGAAGGCATTTAAACTCTCTTTTTGTAGCAGAGTATGGGGGTGCACGAGTGTTGGTCCATTTCCTTTGTGGACTTGCAGCTATAATGGGAAAATGACAAGAAAAGGCATCAGCCAATCTTGCTCATGTGGGAATACCCTAGACATGGCTCTGCAGACTAAATTCACTTAACTTTGTGTCAGGGTCCTTTGCAGAAGGCATTTAAACTCTCTTTGTATAGCAGAGTAGGAGAGTTACCATGCCTGGTCCATTCCCTTTGTGGAGCTGCAGCTGAAATGGCAAAAGTACAAGAGAAGACATCAGCCACCCTTTGTCACATGGGCAACGTCTGACAAGTGCTCTACAGTATCAAGGATATAACTTTGTGCCAGTGTCCTTTGCAGAATACATTTAAACTCTCTTTTTGTAGCAGAGTAGAGGGGTGCACGAGTGTTGGTCCATTTCCTTTGTGGACTTGCAGCTATAATGGGAAAATGACAAGAAAAGGCATCAGCCAATCTTGCTCATGTGGGAACACCCTAGACATGGCTCTGCAGACTAAATTCACTTAACTTTGTGTCAGGGTCCTTTGCAGAAGGCATTTAAACTCTCTTGCTATAGCAGAGTAGGAGAGTTACCATGGCTGGTCCATTCCCTTTGTGGAGTTGCAGCTGAAATGGCAAAAGTACAAGAAAAGACATCAGCCACCCTTTGTCACATGGGCAACGTCTGACAAGTGCTCTACTGTATCAAGGACTTAACTTTGTGCCAGTGTCCTTTGCAGAAGGAATTTAAACTCTCTTTTTGTAGCAGAGTAGAGGGGTGCACGAGTGTTGGTCCATTTCCTTTGTGGACTTGCAGCTATAATGGGAAAATGACAAGAAAAGGCATCAGCCACTCTTGCTCATGTGGGAACACCCTAGACATGGCTCTGCAGACTAATTCACTTAACTTTGTGTCAGGGTCCTTTGCAGAATGTATTTGAACTCTCTTGGTGTGTCTGCGTAGAGGGGTTACGATGGTTGGTCCATTTCCTTTGTGGACTTGCAGCTGAAATGGGAAGAGGACAAGAAATGCATCAGCCACCCTTGCTCACGTCGGAACACCCTAGGCAAGACTCTGCAGGCTAATTCACTTAACTTTGTGTCAGGGTCCTTTGCAGAAGGCATTTAAACTCTCTTGGTATAGAAGAGTAGGAGAGTTACCATGGCTGGTCCATTCCCTTTGTTGAGCTGCAGCTGAAATGGCAAAAGTACAAGAGAAGACATCAGCCACCCTTTGTCACATGGGCAACGTCTGACAAGTGCTCTACTGTATCAAGGACTTAACTTTGTGCCAGTGTCCTTTGCAGAAGGCATTTAAAGTCTCTTTTTGTAGCAGAGTAGGGGGGTGCACGAGTGTTGGTCCATTTCCTTTGTGGACTTGCAGCTATAATGGGAAAATGACAAGAAAAGGCATCAGCCAATCTTGTTCATGTGGGAACAACCTAGACATGGCTCTGCAGACTAAATTCACTTAACTTTGTGTCAGGGTCCTTTGCAGAAGGCATTTAATCTCTCTTGGTATAGCAGAGTAGGAGAGTTACCATGCCTGGTCCATTCACTTTGTGGAGCTGAAGCTGAAATTGCAAAAGTACAAGAGAAGACATCAGCCACCCTTGCTCTCATGGGCAACGTCTGACAAATGCTCTACAGTATCAAGGATATAACTTTGTGCCAGTGTCCTTTGCAGAAGGCATTTAAACTCACTTTTTGTAGCAGAGTAGAGGGGTGCACGAGTGTTGGTCCATTTCCTTTGTGGACTTGCAGCTATAATGGGAAAATGAGAAGAAAAGGCATCAGCCACTCTTGCTCATGTGGGAACACCCTAGACATGGCTCTGCAGACTAATTCAGTTAACTTTGTGTCAGGGTCCTTTGCAGAATGTATTTGAACTCTCTTGGTGTGTCTGCGTAGAGGGGTTACGATGGTTGGTCCATTTCCTTTGTGGACTTGCAGCTGAAATGGGAAGAGGACAAGAAATGCATCAGCCACCCTTGCTCACGTGGGCACACCCTATGCAAGACTCTGCAGGCTAATTCACTTAACTTTGTGTCAGGGTCCTTTGCAGAAGGCATTTAAACTCTCTTGGTATAGCATAGTAAGAGAGTAACCATGCCTAGTGCATTCCCTTTGTGGAGTTGCAGCTGAAATGGCAAAACTACAAGAGAAGACATCAGCCACCCTTTGTCACATGGGCAACATCTGTCAAGTGCTCTACTGTATCAAGGACTTAACTTTGTGCCAGTGTCCTTTGCAGAAGGCATTTAAACTCTCTTTTTCTAGCAGAGGAAGTGGGTGCACGAGTGTTAGTCCTATTCCTTTGTGGAATTGCAGCTATAATATGAAAATGACAAGAAAAGGCATCAGCCAATCTTGCTCATGTGGGAACACCCTAGACATGTCTCTACAGACTAGAACCACTTAACTTTGTGCCAGTGTCCTTTGCAGAAGGCATTTAAACTCTCTTTTTGTAGCAGAGTAGAGGGGTGCACGAGTGTTGGTCCATTTCCTTTGTGGACTTGCAGCTATAATGGGAAAATGACAAGAAAAGGCATCAGCCAATCTTGCTCACGTCGGAACACCCTAGGCAAGACTCTGCAGGCTAATTCACTTAACTTTGTGTCAGGATCCTTTGCAGAAGGCATTTAAACTCCCTTGGTATAGCAGAGTAGGAGAGTTACCATGGCTGGTCCATTCCCTTTGTGGAGCTGCAGCTGAAATGGCAAAAGTACAAGAGAAGACATCAGCCACCCTTTGTCACATGGGCAACGTCTGACAAGTGCTCTACAGTATCAAGGACTTAACTTTGTGCCAGTGTCCTTTGCACAAGGCATTTAAACTCTCTTTTTGTAGCAGAGTAGGGGGGTGCACGAGTGTTGGTCCATTTCCTTTGTGGACTTGCAGCTATAATGGGAAAATGAGAAGAAAAGGCATCAGCCACCCTTGCTCATGTGGGAACACCCTAGACATGGCTCTGCAGACTAATTCAGTTAACTTTGTGTCAGGGTCCTTTGCAGAATGTATTTGAACTCTCTTGGTGTGTCTGCGTAGAGGGGTTACGATGGTTGGTCCATTTCCTTTGTGGACTTGCAGCTGAAATGGGAAGAGGACAAGAAAAGGCATCAGCCACCCTTGCTCACGTGGGCACACCCAAGGCAAGACTCTGCAGGCTAATTCACTTAACTTTGTGTCAGGTTCCTTTGCAGAAGGCATTTAAACTCTCTTGGTATAGCATAGTAAGAGAGCAACCATGCCTAGTGCATTCCCTTTGTGGAGTTGCAGCTGAAATGGCAAAACTACAAGAGAAGACATCAGCCACCCTTTGTCAAATGGGCAACGTCTGACAAATGCTCTACAGTATCAAGGACTTAACTTTGTGCCAGTGTCCTTTGCAGAAGGCATTTAAACTCTCTTGGTATAGCAGAGTAGGAGAGTTACCATGGCTGGTCCATTCCCTTTGTGGAGCTGCAGCTGAAATGGCAAAAGTACAAGAAAAGACATCAGCCACCCTGTGTCACATGGGCAACGTCTGACAAGTGCTCTACTGTATCAAGGACTTAACTTTGTGCCAGTGTCCATTGCAGAAGGCATTTAAACTCTCTTTTTGTACCAGTGTAGAGGGGTGCACGAGTGTTGGTCCATTTCCTTTGTGGACTTGCAGCTATAATGGGAAAATGAGAAGAAAAGGCATCAGCCACCCTTGCTCATGTGGGAACACCCTAGACATGGCTCTGCAGACTAATTCACTTAGCTTTGTGTCAGGGTCCTTTGCAGAATGTATTTGAACTCTCTTGGTGTATCTGCGGAGAGGGGTTACGATGGTTGGTCCATTTCCTTTGTGGACTTGCACCTGAAATGGGAAGAGGACAAGAAAAGGCATCAGCCACCCTTGCTCACGTGGGCACACCCTAGGCAAGACTCTGCAGGCTAATTCACTTAACTTTGTGTCAGGGTCCTTTGCAGAAGGCATTTAAACTCTCTTGGTATAGCAGAGTAGGAGAGTTACCATGCCTGGTCCATTCCCTTTGTGGAGCTGCAGCTGAAATGGCAAAAGTACAAGAAAAGACATCAGCCACCCTTTGTAACATGGGCAACGTCTGACAAGTGCTCTACTGTATCAAGGACTTAACTTTGTGCCAGTGTCCTTTGCAGAAGGCATTTAAACTCTCTTTTTGTAGCAGAGTAGGGGGGTGCACGAGTGTTGGTCCATTTCCTTTGTGGACTTGCAGCTATAATGGGAAAATGACAAGAAAAGGCTTCAGCCACCCTTGCTCATGTGGGAACACCCTAGACATGGCTCTGCAGACTAATTCACATAACTTTGTGTCAGGGTCCTTTGCAGAATGTATTTGAACTCTCTTGGTGTATCTGCGTAGAGGGGTTATGATGGTTTGTCCATTTCCTTTGTGGGCTTGCAGCTGAAATGGGAAGAGTACAAGAAAAGGCATCAGCCACCCTTGCTCACTTGGGCACACCCTAGGCAAGACTCTGCAGGCTAATTCACTTAACTTTGTGTCAGGTTCCTTTGCAGAAGGCATTTAAACTCTCTTGGTATAGCATACTAAGAGAGTAACCATGCCTAGTGCATTCCCTTTGTGGAGTTGCAGCTGAAATTGCAAAACTACAAGAGAAGACATCAGCCACCCTTTGTCACATGGGCAACGTCTGACAAATGCTCTACAATATCAAGGACTTAACTTTGTGCCAGTGTCCTTTGCAGAAGGCATTTAAACTCTCTTTTTGTAGCAGAGTATGGGGGTGCACGAGTGTTGGTCCATTTCCTTTGTGGACTTGCAGCTATAATGGGAAAATGACAAGAAAAGGCATCAGCCAATCTTGCTCATGTGGGAACACCCTAGACATGGCTCTGCAGACTAAATTCACTTAACTTTGCGTCAGGGTCCTTTGCAGAAGGCATTTAAACTCTCTTGCTATAGCAGAGTAGGAGAGTTACCATGGCTGGTCCATTCCCTTTGTGGAGCTGCAGCTGAAATGGCAAAAGTACAAGAAAAGACATCAGCCACCCTTTGTCACATGGGCAACGTCTGACAAATGCTCTACTGTATCAAGGACTTAACTTTGTGCCAGTGTCCTTTGCAGAAGGCATTTAAACTCTCTTTTTGTAGCAGAGTAGAGGGGTGCACGAGTGTTGGTCCATTTCCTTTGTGGACTTGCAGCTATAATGGGAAAATGAGAAGAAAAGGCATCAGCCACTCTTGCTCATGTGGGAACACCCTAGACATGGCTCTGCAGACTAATTCACTTAACTTTGTGTCAGGGTCCTTTGCAGAATGTATTTGAACTCTCTTGGTGTATCTGCGTAGAGGTGTTACGATGGTTGGTCCATTTCCTTTGTGGACTTGCAGCTATAATGGGAAAATGACAAGAAAAGGCATCAGCCACCCTTGCTCATGTGGGAACACCCTAGACATGGCTCTGCAGACTAATTCACTTAACTTTGTGTCAGGGTCCTTTGCAGAATGTATTTGAACTCTCTTGGTGTGTCTGCGTAGAGGGATTACGATGGTTGGTCCATTTCCTTTGTGGACTTGCAGCCATAATGGGAAAATGACAAGAAAAGACAACAGCCACCCTTGCTCACGTGGGCACACCCTAGACAAGACTCTGCAGGCTAATTCACTTAACTTTGTGTCAGGGTCCTTTGCAGAAGGCATTTAAACTCTCTTGGTATAGCAGAGTAGGAGAGTTACCATGGCTGGTCCATTCCCTTTGTGGAGCTGCAGCTGAAATGGCAAAAGTACAAGAAAAGACATCAGCCACCCTTTGTCACATGGGCAACGTCTGACAAGTGCTCTACTGTATCAAGGACTTAACTTTGTGCCAGTGTCCTTTGCAGAAGGCATTTAAACTCTCTTTTTGTAGCAGAGTAGGGGGGTGCACAAGTGTTGGTCCATTTCCTTTGTGGACTTGCAGCTATAATGGGAAAATGACAAGAAAAGGCTTCAGCCAATCTTGTTCATGTGGGAACACCCTAGACATGGCTCTGCAGACTAATTCACATAACTTTGTGTCAGGGCCCTTTGCAGAATGTATTTGAACTCTCTTGGTGTATCTGCGTAGAGGAGTTACGATGGTTGGTCCATTTCCTTTGTGGACTTGCAGCTGAAATGGCAAAAGTACAAGAAACGACATCAGCCACCCTTTGTCACATGGGCAACGTCTGACAAGTGCTCTACTGTATCAAGGACTTAACTTTGTGCCAGTGTCCTTTGCAGAAGGCATTTAAAGTCTCTTTTTGTAGCAGAGTAGAGGGGTGCACGAGTGTTGGTCCATTTCCTTTGTGGACTTGCAGCTATAATGGGAAAATGACAAGAAAAGGCTTCAGCCAATCTTGTTCATGTGGGAACACCCTAGACATGGCTCTGCAGACTAATTCACATAACTTTGTGTCAGGGTCCTTTGCAGAATGTATTTGAACTCTCTTGGTGTATCTGCGTAGAGGGGTTATGATGGTTGGTCCATTTCCTTTGTGGACTTGCAGTTGAAATGGGAAGAGTACAAGAAAAGGCATCAGCCACCCTTGCTCACTTGGGCACACCCTAGGCAAGACTCTGCAGGCTAATTCACTTAACTTTGTGTCAGGGTCCTTTGCAGAAGGCATTTAAACTCTCTTGGTATAGCATAGTAAGAGAGTAACCATGCCTAGTGCATTCCCTTTGTGGAGTTGCAGCTGAAATGGCAAAAGTACAAGAGAAGACATCAGCCACCCTTTGTCACATGGGCAACGTCTGACAAATGCTCTACAGTATCAAGGACTTAACTTTGTGCCAGTGTCCTTTGCAGAAGGCATTTAAACTCTCTTTTTGTAGCAGAGTAGGGGGGTGCATGAGTGTTGGTCCATTTCCTTTGTGGACTTGCATCTATAATGGGAAAATGACAAGAAAAGGCATCAGCCAATCTTGCTCATGTGGGAACACCCTAGACATGGCTCTGCAGACTAAATTCACTTAACTTTGTGTCAGGGTCCTTTGCAGAAGGCATTTAAACTCTCTTGCTATAGCAGAGTAGGAGAGTTACCATGGCTGGTCCATTCCCTTTGTGGAGCTGCAGCTGAAATGGCAAAAGTACAAGAAAAGACATCAGCCACCCTTTGTAACATGGGCAACGTCTGACAAGTGCTCTACTGTATCAAGGACTTAACTTTGTGCCAGTGTCCTTTGCAGAAGGCATTTAAACTCTCTTTTTGTAGCAGAGTAGAGGGGTGCACGAGTGTTGGTCCATTTCCTTTGTGGACTTGCAGCTATAATGGGAAAATGACAAGAAAAGGCTTCAGCCACCCTTGCTCATGTGGGAACACCCTAGACATGGCTCTGCAGACTAATTCACATAACTTTGTGTCAGGGTCCTTTGCAGAATGTATTTGAACTCTCTTGGTGTATCTGCGTAGAGGGGTTATGATGGTTGGTCCATTTCCTTTGTGGACTAGCAGCTGAAATGGGAAGAGTACAAGAAAAGGCATCAGCCACCCTTGCTCACGACGGAACACCCTAGGCAAGACTCTGCAGGCTAATTCACTTAACTTTGTGTCAGGGTCCTTTGCAGAAGGCATTTAAACTCTCTTGGTATAGCATAGTAAGAGAGTAACCATGCCTAGTGCATTCCCTTTGTGGAGTTGCAGCTGAAATGGCAAAACTACAAGAGAAGACATCAGCCACCCTTTGTCACATGGGCAACGTCTGACAAATGCTCTACAGTATCAAAGACTTAACTTTGTGCCAGTGTCCTTTGCAGAAGGCATTTAAACTCTCTTGCTATAGCAGAGTAGGAGAGTTACCATGGCTGGTCCATTCCCTTTGTGGAGCTGCAGCTGAAACGGCAAAAGTACAAGAAAAGACATCAGCCACCCTTTGTCACATGGGCAACGTCTGACAAATGCTCTACAGTATCAAGGACTTAACTTTGTGCCAGTGTCCTTTGCAGAAGGCATTTAAACTCTCTTTTTGTAGCAGAGTAGAGGGGTGCACGAGTGTTGGTCCATTTCCTTTGTGGACTTGCAGCTATAATGGGAAAATGAGAAGAAAAGGCATCAGCCACTCTTGCTCATGTGGGAACACCCTAGACATGGCTCTGCAGACTAATTCACTTAACTTTGTGTCAGGGTCCTTTGCAGAATGTATTTGAACTCTCTTGGTGTATCTGCGTAGAGGTGTTACGATGGTTGGTCCATTTCCTTTGTGGACTTGCAGCTATAATGGGAAAATGACAAGAAAAGACAACACCCACCCTTGCTCATGTGGGAACACCCTAGACATGGCTCTGCAGACTAATTCACTTAACTTTGTGTCAGGGTCCTTTGCAGAATGTATTTGAACTCTCTTGGTGTGTCTGCGTAGAGGGATTACGATGGTTGGTCCATTTCCTTTGTGGACTTGCAGCCATAATGGGAAAATGACAAGAAAAGACAACAGCCACCCTTGCTCACGACGGAACACCCTAGGCAAGACTCTGCAGGCTAATTCACTTAACTTTGTGTCAGGGTCCTTTGCAGAAGGCATTTAAACTCTCTTGGTATAGCAGAGTAGGAGAGTTACATGGCTGGTCCATTCCCTTTGTGGAGCTGCAGCTGAAATGGCAAAAGTACAAGAAAAGACATCAGCCACCCTTTGTCACATGGGCAACGTCTGACAAGTGCTCTACTGTATCAAGGACTTAACTTTGTGCCAGTGTTCTTTGCAGAAGGCATTTAAACTCTCTTTTTGTAGCAGTGTAGAGGGGTGCACGAGTGTTGGTCCATTTCCTTTGTGGACTTGCAGCTATAATGGGAAAATTAGAAGAAAAGGCATCAGCCACCCTTACTCACATGGGCACACCCTAGACATGGCTCTGCATACTAATTCACTTAACTTTGTGTCAGGGTCCTTTGCAGAATGTAATTGAACTCTCTTGGTGTATCTGCGGAGAGGGGTTACGATGGTTGGTCCATTTCCTTTGTGGACTTGCAGCTGAAATGGGAAGAGGACAAGAAAAGGCATCAGCCACCCTTGCTCACGTGGGCACACCCTAGACAAGACTCTGCAGGCTAATTCACTTAACTTTGTGTCAGGGTCCTTTGCAGAAGGCATTTAAACTCTCTTGGTATAGCAGAGTAGGAGAGTTACCATAGCTGGTCCATTCCCTTTGTGGAGCTGCAGCTGAAATGGCAAAAGTACAAGAAAAGACATCAGCCACCCTTTGTTACATGGGCAACGTCTGACAAGTGCTCTACTGTATCAAGGACTTTACTTTGTGCCAGTGTCCTTTGCAGAAGGCATTTAAACTCTCTTTTTGTAGCAGAGTAGGGGGGTGCACGAGTGTTGGTCCATTTCCTTTGTGGACTTGCAGCTATAATGGGAAAATGACAAGAAAAGGCATCAGCCACCCTTGCTCATGAGGGAACACCCTAGACATGGCTCTGCAGACTAATTCACTTAACTTTGTGTCAGGGTCCTTTGCAGAATGTATTTGAACTCTCTTGGTGTGTCTGCGTAGAGGAGTTACGATGGTTGGTCCATTTCCTTTGTGGACTTGCAGCTGAAATGGCAAAAGTACAAGAAACGACATCAGCCACCCTTTGTCACATGGGCAACGTCTGACAAGTGCTCTACTGTATCAAGGACTTAACTTTGTGCCAGTGTCCTTTGCAGAAGGCATTTAAACTCTCTTTTTGTAGCAGAGTAGAGGGGGTGCACGAGTGTTGGTCCATTTCCTTTGTGGACTTGCAGCTATAATGGGAAAATGACAAGAAAAGGCTTCAGCCACCCTTGCTCATGTGGGAACACCCTAGACATGGCTCTGCAGACTAATTCACATAACTTTGTGTCAGGGTCCTTTGCAGAATGTATTTGAACTCTCTTGGTGTATCTGCGTAGAGGGGTTATGATGGTTGGTCCATTTCCTTTGTGGACTTGCAGCTGAAATGGGAAGAGTACAAGAAAAGGCATCAGCCACCCTTGCTCACTTGGGCACACCCTAGGCAAGACTCTGCAGGCTAATTCACTTAACTTTGTGTCAGGGTCCTTTGCAGAAGGCATTTAAACTCTCTTGGTATAGCATAGTAAGAGAGTAACCATGCCTAGTGCATTCCCTTTGTGGAGTTGCAGCTGAAATGGCAAAAGTACAAGAGAAGACATCAGCCACCCTTTGTCACATGGGCAACGTCTGACAAATGCTCTACAGTATCAAGGACTTAACTTTGTGCCAGTGTCCTTTGCAGAAGGCATTTAAACTCTCTTTTTGTAGCAGAGTAGGGGGGTGCACGAGTGTTGGTCCATTTCCTTTATGGACTTGCAGCTATAATGGAAAATGACAAGAAAAAGCATCAGCCAATCTTGCTCATGTGGGAACACCCTAGACATGGCTCTGCAGACTAAATTCACTTAACTTTGTGTCAGGGTCCTTTGCAGAATGCATTTAAACTCTCTTGCTATAGCAGAGTAGGAGAGTTACCATGGCTGGTCCATTCCCTTTGTGGAGCTGCAGCTGAAATTGCAAAAGTACAAGAGAAGACATCAGCCACCCTTTGTCACATGGGCAACGTCTGACAAGTGCTCTACAGTATCAAGGATATAACTTTGTGCCAGTGTCCTTTGCAGAAGGCATTTAAACTCTCTTTTTGTAGCAGAGTAGAGGGGTGCACGAGTGTTGGTCCATTTCCTTTGTGGACTTGCAGCTCTAATGGGAAAATGACAAGAAAAGGCATCAGCCACTCTTGCTCATGTGGGAACACCCTAGACATGGCTCTGCAGACTAATTCACTTAACTTTGTGTCAGGGTCCTTTGCAGAATATATTTGAACTCTCTTGGTGTATCTGCGTAGAGGTGTTACGATGGTTGGTCCATTTCCTTTGTGGACTTGCAGCTATAATGGAAAAATGAAAAGAAAAGGCATCAGCCACCCTTGCTCATGTGGGAACACCCTAGACATGGCTCTGCAGACTAATTCACTTAACTTTGTGTCAGGGTCCTTTGCAGAATGTATTTGAACTCTCTTGGTGTGTCTGCGTAGAGGGATTACGATGGTTGGTCCATTTCCTTTGTGGACTTGCAGCCATAATGGGAAAATGACAAGAAAAGACAACAGCCACCCTTGCTCACGACGGAACACCCTAGGCAAGACTCAGCAGGCTATTTCACTTAACTTTGTGTCAGGGTCCTTTGCAGAAGGCATTTAAACTCTCTTGGTATAGCAGAGTAGGAGAGTTACCATGGCTGTTCCATTCCCTTTGTGGAGCTGCGGCTGAAATGGCAAAAGTACAAGAGAAGACATCAGCCACCCTTTGTCACATGGGCAACGTCTGACAAGTGCTCTACAGTATCGAGGACTTAACTTTGTGCCAGTGTCCTTTGCAGAAGGCATTTAAACTCTCTTTTTGTAGCAGAGTAGAGGGGTGCACGAGTGTTGGTCCATTTCCTTTGTGGACTTGCAGCTATAATGGGAAAATGAGAAGAAAAGGCTTCAGCCACTCTTGCTCATGTGGGAACACCCTAGACATGGCTCTGCAGACTAATTCACTTAACTTTGTGTCAGGGTCCTTTGCAGAATGTATTTGAACTCTCTTGGTGTGTCTGCGTAGAGGGGTTACGATGGTTGGTCCATTTCCTTTGTGGACGTGCAGCCATAATGGGAAAATGACAAGAAAAGACAACAGCCACCCTTGCTCACGACGGAACACCCTAGGCAAGACTCAGCAGGCTAATTCACTTAACTTTGTGTCAGGGTCCTTTGCAGAAGGCATTTAAACTCTCTTGGTATAGCAGAGTAGGAGAGTTACCATGCCTGGTCCATTCCCTTTGTGGAGCTGCAGCTGAAATGGCAAAAGTACAAGAAAAGACATCAGCCACCCTTTTTCACATGGGCAACATCTGACAAGTGCTCTACAGTATCAAGGACTTAACTTTGTGCCAGTGTCCATTGCAGAAGGCATTTAAACTCTCTTTTTGTAGCAGTGTAGAGGGGTGCACGAGTGTTGGTCCATTTCCTTTGTGGACTTGCAGCTATAATGGGAAAATTAGAAGAAAAGGCATCAGCCACCCTTACTCACATGGGCACACCCTAGACATGGCTCTGCATACTAATTCACATAACTTTGTGTCAGGGTCCTTTGCAGAATGTATTTGAACTCTCTTGGTGTATCTGCGGAGAGGGGTTACGATGGTTGGTCCATTTACTTTGTGCACTTGCAGCTGAAATGGGAAGAGTACAAGAAAAGGCATCAGCCACCCTTGCTCACGTGGGCACACCCTAGACAAGACTCTGGAGGCTAATTCACTTAACTTTGTGTCAGGGTCCTTTGCAGAAGGCATTTAAACTCTCTTGGTATAGCAGAGTAGGAGAGTTACCATGCCTGGTAAATTCCCTTTGTGGAGCTGCAGCTGAAATGGCAAAAGTACAAGAAAAGACATCAGCCACCCTTTGTCACATGGGCAACGTCTGACAAGTGCTCTACTGTATCAAGGACTTAACTTTGTGCCATTGTCCTTTGCAGAAGGCATTTAAACTCTTTTTTTGTAGCAGAGTAGAGGGGTGCACGAGTGTTGGTCCATTTCCTTTGTGGACTTGCAGCTATAATGGGAAAATGACAAGAAAAGGCATCAGCCACCCTTGCTCATGTGGGAACACCCTAGACATGGCTCTGCAGACTAATTCACTTAACTTTGTGTCAGGGTCCTTTCCAGAATGGATTTGAACTCTCTTGCTGTATCTGCGTAGAGGGGTTACGATGGGTGGTCCATTTCCTTTGTGGACTTGCAGCTGAAATGGCAAAAGTACAAGAAAAGACATCAGCCACCCTTTGTCACATGGGCAACGTCTGACAAGTGCTCTACTGTATCAAGGACTTAACTTTGTGCAAGTGTCCTTTGCAGAAGGCATTTAAACTCTCTTTTTGTAGCAGAGTAGAGGGGTGCACGAGTGTTGGTCCATTTCCTTTGTGGACTTGCAGCTATAATGGGAAAATGACAAGAAAAGTCTTCAGCCACCCTTGCTCATGTGGGAACACCCTAGGCATGGCTCTGCAGACTAATTCACTTAACTTTGTGTCAGGGTCCTTTGCAGAATGTATTTGAACTCTCTTGGTGTATCTGCGTAGAGGTGTTACGATGGTTGGTCCATTTCCTTTGTGGACTTGCAGCTATAATGGGAAAATGACAAGAAAAGGCATCAGCCACCCTTGCTCATGTGGGAACACCCTAGACATGGCTCTGCAGACTAATTCACTTAACTTTGTGTCAGGGTCCTTTGCAGAATGTATTTGAACTCTCTTGGTGTGTCTGCGTAGAGGGATTACGATGGTTGGTCCATTTCCTTTGTGGACTTGCAGCCATAATGGGAAAATGACAAGAAAAGACAACAGCCACCCTTGCTCACGACGGAACACCCTAGGCAAGACTCTGCAGGCTAATTCACTTAGCTTTGTGTCAGGGTCCTTTGCAGAAGGCATTTAAACTCTCTTGGTATAGCAGAGTAGGAGAGTTACCATGGCTGGTCCATTCCCTTTGTGGAGCTGCAGCTGAAATGGCAAAAGTACAAGAAAAGACATCAGCCACCCTTTGTCACATGGGCAACGTCTGACAAGTGCTCTACTGTATCAAGGACTTAACTTTGTGCCAGTGTCCTTTGCAGAAGGCATTTAAACTCTCTTTTTGTAGCAGAGTAGAGGGGTGCACAAGTGTTGGTCCATTTCCTTTGTGGACTTGCAGCTATAATGGGAAAATGACAAGAAAAGGCATCAGCCACCCTTGCTCATGTGGGAACACCCTAGACATGGCTCTGCAGACTAATTCACTTAACTTTGTGTCAGGGTCCTTTGCAGAATGTATTTGAACTCTCTTGGTGTATCTGCGTAGAGGAGTTACGATGCTTGGTCCATTTCCTTTGTGGACTTGCAGCTGAAATGGGAAAAGGACAAGAAAAGGCATCAGCCACCCTTGCTCACGTGGACACACCCTAGGCAAGACTCTGCAGGCTAATTCACTTAACTTTGTGTCATTGTCCTTTGCAGAATGTGTCTGAACTGTCTTGGTGTAGCTCCGTAGAGGGGTTACGATGGTAGGTCCATTTCCTTTGTGGACTTGCAGGCATAATGGGAAAATGACAAGACAACAGCCACCCTTGCTCACGTGGGCACACCCTAGGCAAGACTCTGCAGGCTAATTCACTTAACTTTGTGTCAGGGTCCTTTGCAGAAGGCTTTTAAACTCTCTTGGTATAGCAGAGTAGGAGAGTTACCATGGCTGGTCCATTCCCTTTGTGGAGCTGCAGCTGAAATGGCAAAAGTACAAGAAAAGACATCAGCCACCCTTTGTCACATGGGCAACGTCTGACAAGTGCTCTGCTGTATCAAGGACTTAACTTTGTGCCAGTGTCCTTTGCAGAAGGCATTTAAACTCTCTTTTTGTACCAGAGTAGGGGGGTGTAAGAGTGTTGGTCCATTTCCTTTGTGGACTTGAAGCTATAATGGGAAAATGAGAAGAAAAGGCATCAGCCACCCTTGCTCATGTGGGAACACCCTTGACATGGCTCTGCAGACTAATTCACTTAACTTTGTGTCAGGGTCCTTTGCAGAATGTATTTGAACTCTCTTGGTGTGTCTGCGTAGAGGGGTTACGATGGTTGGTCCATTTCCTTTGTGGACGTGCAGCCATAATGGGAAAATGACAAGAAAAGACAACAGCCACCCTTGCTCACGACGGAACACCCTAGGCAAGACTCAGCAGGCTAATTCACTTAACTTTGTGTCAGGGTCCTTTGCAGAAGGCATTTAAACTCTCTTGGTATAGCAGAGTAGGAGAGTTACCATGCCTGGTCCATTCCCTTTGTGGAGCTGCAGCTGAAATGGCAAAAGTACAAGAAAAGACATCAGCCACCCTTTTTCACATGGGCAACATCTGACAAGTGCTCTACAGTATCAAGGACTTAACTTTGTGCCAGTGTCCATTGCAGAAGGCATTTAAACTCTCTTTTTGTAGCAGTGTAGAGGGGTGCACGAGTGTTGGTCCATTTCCTTTGTGGACTTGCAGCTATAATGGGAAAATTAGAAGAAAAGGCATCAGCCACCCTTACTCACATGGGCACACCCTAGACATGGCTCTGCATACTAATTCACATAACTTTGTGTCAGGGTCCTTTGCAGAATGTATTTGAACTCTCTTGGTGTATCTGCGGAGAGGGGTTACGATGGTTGGTCCATTTACTTTGTGGACTTGCAGCTGAAATGGGAAGAGTACAAGAAAAGGCATCAGCCACCCTTGCTCACGTGGGCACACCCTAGACAAGACTCTGGAGGCTAATTCACTTAACTTTGTGTCAGGGTCCTTTGCAGAAGGCATTTAAACTCTCTTGGTATAGCAGAGTAGGAGAGTTACCATGCCTGGTAAATTCCCTTTGTGGAGCTGCAGCTGAAATGGCAAAAGTACAAGAAAAGACATCAGCCACCCTTTGTCACATGGGCAACGTCTGACAAGTGCTCTACTGTATCAAGGACTTAACTTTGTGCCATTGTCCTTTGCAGAAGGCATTTAAACTCTTTTTTTGTAGCAGAGTAGAGGGGTGCACGAGTGTTGGTCCATTTCCTTTGTGGACTTGCAGCTATAATGGGAAAATGACAAGAAAAGGCATCAGCCACCCTTGCTCATGTGGGAACACCCTAGACATGGCTCTGCAGACTAATTCACTTAACTTTGTGTCAGGGTCCTTTCCAGAATGTATTTGAACTCTCTTGCTGTATCTGCGTAGAGGGGTTACGATGGGTGGTCCATTTCCTTTGTGGACTTGCAGCTGAAATGGCAAAAGTACAAGAAAAGACATCAGCCACCCTTTGTCACATGGGCAACGTCTGACAAGTGCTCTACTGTATCAAGGACTTAACTTTGTGCCAGTGTCCTTTGCAGAAGGCATTTAAACTCTCTTTTTGTAGCAGAGTAGAGGGGTGCACGAGTGTTGGTCCATTTCCTTTGTGGACTTGCAGCTATAATGGGAAAATGACAAGAAAAGTCTTCAGCCACCCTTGCTCATGTGGGAACACCCTAGGCATGGCTCTGCAGACTAATTCACTTAACTTTGTGTCAGGGTCCTTTGCAGAATGTATTTGAACTCTCTTGGTGTATCTGCGTAGAGGTGTTACGATGGTTGGTCCATTTCCTTTGTGGACTTGCAGCTATAATGGGAAAATGACAAGAAAAGGCATCAGCCACCCTTGCTCATGTGGGAACACCCTAGACATGGCTCTGCAGACTAATTCACTTAACTTTGTGTCAGGGTCCTTTGCAGAATGTATTTGAACTCTCTTGGTGTGTCTGCGTAGAGGGATTACGATGGTTGGTCCATTTCCTTTGTGGACTTGCAGCCATAATGGGAAAATGACAAGAAAAGACAACAGCCACCCTTGCTCACGACGGAACACCCTAGGCAAGACTCTGCAGGCTAATTCACTTAGCTTTGTGTCAGGGTCCTTTGCAGAAGGCATTTAAACTCTCTTGGTATAGCAGAGTAGGAGAGTTACCATGGCTGGTCCATTCCCTTTGTGGAGCTGCAGCTGAAATGGCAAAAGTACAAGAAAAGACATCAGCCACCCTTTGTCACATGGGCAACGTCTGACAAGTGCTCTACTGTATCAAGGACTTAACTTTGTGCCAGTGTCCTTTGCAGAAGGCATTTAAACTCTCTTTTTGTAGCAGAGTAGAGGGGTGCACAAGTGTTGGTCCATTTCCTTTGTGGACTTGCAGCTATAATGGGAAAATGACAAGAAAAGGCATCAGCCACCCTTGCTCATGTGGGAACACCCTAGACATGGCTCTGCAGACTAATTCACTTAACTTTGTGTCAGGGTCCTTTGCAGAATGTATTTGAACTCTCTTGGTGTATCTGCGTAGAGGAGTTACGATGCTTGGTCCATTTCCTTTGTGGACTTGCAGCTGAAATGGGAAAAGGACAAGAAAAGGCATCAGCCACCCTTGCTCACGTGGACACACCCTAGGCAAGACTCTGCAGGCTAATTCACTTAACTTTGTGTCATTGTACTTTGCAGAATGTGTCTGAACTGTCTTGGTGTAGCTCCGTAGAGGGGTTACGATGGTAGGTCCATTTCCTTTGTGGACTTGCAGGCATAATGGGAAAATGACAAGACAACAGCCACCCTTGCTCACGTGGGCACACCCTAGGCAAGACTCTGCAGGCTAATTCACTTAACTTTGTGTCAGGGTCCTTTGCAGAAGGCTTTTAAACTCTCTTGGTATAGCAGAGTAGGAGAGTTACCATGGCTGGTCCATTCCCTTTGTGGAGCTGCAGCTGAAATGGCAAAAGTACAAGAAAAGACATCAGCCACCCTTTGTCACATGGGCAACGTCTGACAAGTGCTCTGCTGTATCAAGGACTTAACTTTGTGCCAGTGTCCTTTGCAGAAGGCATTTAAACTCTCTTTTTGTAGCAGAGTAGGGGGGTGCACGAGTGTTGGTCCATTTCCTTTGTGGACTTGAAGCTATAATGGGAAAATGAGAAGAAAAGGCATCAGCCACCCTTGCTCATGTGGGAACACCCTTGACATGGCTCTGCAGACTAATTCACTTAACTTTGTGGCAGAGTCCTTTGCAGAATGTATTTGAACTCTCTTGGTGTGTCTGCGTAGAGGAGTTACGATGGTTGGTCCATTTCCTTTGTGAACTTGCATCTGAAATGGGAAAAGGACAAGAAAAGGCATCAGCCACACTTGCTCACGTGGACACACCCTAGGCAAGACTCTGCAGGCTAATTCACTTAACTTTGTGTCAGTGTCCTTTGCAGTATGTGTCTGAACTGTCTTGGTGTAGCTCCGTAGAGGGGTTACGATGGTTGGTCCATTTCCTTTGTGGACTTGCAGCTGAAATGGGAAAAGTACAAGAAAAGGCATCAGCCACCCTTGCTCACGTGGGCACACCCTAGGCAAGACTCTGCAGGCTAATTCACTTAACTTTGTGTCAGGGTCCTTTGCAGAAGGCATTTAAACTCTCTTGGTATAGCGGAGTAGGAGAGTTACCATGGCTGGTCCATTCCCTTTGTGGAGTTGCAGCTGAAAAGGCAAAACTACAAGAGAAGACATCAGCCACCCTTTGTCACATGGGCAACGTCTGACAAATGCTCTACAGTATCAAGGACTTAACTTTGTGCCAGTGTCCTTTGCAGAAGGCATTTAAAGTCTCTTTTTGTAGGAGAGTAGGGGGGTGCACGAGTGTTGGTGCATTTCCTTTTTGGAATTGCAGCTGTAATATGAAAATGACAAGAAAAGGCATCAGCCAATCTTGCTCATGTGGGAACACCCTAGACATGGCTCTACAGACTAAATTCACTTAACTTTGTGTCAGGGTCCTTTGCAGAAGGCATTTAAACTCTCTTTTTGTAGCAGAGTAGATTGGTGCACGAGTGTTGGTCCATTTACGTTGTGGACTTGCAGCTATAATGGGAAAATGAGAAGAAAAGGCATCAGCCACCCTTGCTCATGTGGGAACACCCTCGACATGGCTCTGCAGGCTAATTCACATAACTTTGTGTCAGTGTCCTTTGAAGAATGTGTCTGAACTGTCTTGGTGTAGCAGAGTAGGAGAGTTACCATGGCTGGTCCATTCCCTTTGTGGAGTTGCAGCTGAAATGGCAAAAGTACAAGAAAAGACATCAGCCACCCTTTGTCACATGGGCAACGTCTGACAAGTGCTCTACAGTATCAAGGACTTAACTTTGTGCCAGTGTCCTTTGCAGAAGGCATTTAAACTCTTTTTTTGTAGCAGAGTAGTGGGGTGTACGAATGTTGGACCATTTCCTTTGTGGACTTGCAGCTATAATGGGAAAATGACAAGAAAAGGTATCAGCCACCCTTGCTCATATGGGAACACCCTTGACATGGCTCTGCAGACTAATTCACTTAACTTTGTGACTGAGTCCTTTGCAGAATGTATTTGAACTCTCTTGGTGTGTCTGCGTAAAGGAGTTACGATGGTTGGTCCATTTCCTTTTTGGACATGCAGCTGAAATGGGAAAAGGAGAAGAAAAGGAATCAGCCACCCTTACTCACATGGGCACACCCTAGACATGGCTCTGCAGACTAATTCACTTAACTTTGTGTCAGTGTCCTTTGCAGAATATGTCTGAACTCTCTTGGTGTAGCTCCGTAGAGGTGTTACGATGGTTGGTCCATTTCCTTTGTGGACTTGCATTCATAATGGGAAAATGACAAGAAAAGACAACAGCCACCCTTGCTCACGACGGAACACCCTAGGCAAGACTCTGCAGGCTAATTCACTTAACTTTGTGTCAGTGTCCTTTGCAGAATGCACTTGAACTCTCTTGGTGTATCTGTGTAGAGCGGTTACGATGGTTGGTCCATTTCCTTTGTGGACTTGCAGCTGAAATGGGAAAAGGACAAGAAAAGGCATCAGCCACCCTTACTCACATGGGCACACCCTAGACATGGCTCTGCAGACTAATTCACTTAACTTTGTGTCAGGGTCCTTTGCAGAAGGCATTTAAACTCTCTTTTTGTAGCAGAGTAGGGGGGTGTACGAGTGTTGGTCCATTTCCTTTGTGGACTTGCACCTATAATGGGAAAATGACAAGAAAAGGCATCAGCCACCCTTGCTCATGTGGGAACACCCTAGACATGGCTCTGTAGACTAATTCACTTAACTTTGTGTCAGTGTCCTTTGCAGAATGTATTTGAACTCTCTTGGTGTAGCTCCGTAGAGGGGTTACGATGGTTGGTCCATTTCCTTTGTGGACTTGCAGCTGAAAAGGGAAAAGTACAAGAAAAGGCATCAGCCACCCTTGCTCACGTGGGCACAACCTAGACATGGCTCTGCAGACTAAATTCACTTAACTTTGTGTCAGGGTCCTTTGCAGAAGGCATTTAAACTCTCTTGGTATAGCGGATTAGGAGAGTTACCATGCCTGGTCCATTCCCTTTGTGGAGCTGCAGCTGAAATGGCAAAAGTACAAGAGAAGACATCAGCCACCCTTTGTCACATGGGCAACGTCTGACAAGTGCTCTACAGTATCAAGGATATAACTTTGTGCCAGTGTCCTTTGCAGAAGGCATTTAAACTCTCTTTTTGTAGCAGAGTAGAGGGGTGCACGAGTGTTGGTCCATTTCCTTTGTGGACTTGCAGCTATAATGGGAAAATGAGAAGAAAAGGCATCAGCCACTCTTGCTCATGTGGGAACACCCTAGACATGGCTGTGCAGAAAAATTCACTTAACTTTGTGTCAGTGTCCTTTGCAGAAACTGTCTGAACTCTCTTGGTGTATCTGCGTAGAGGGGTTACGATGGTTGGTCCATTTCCTTTGTGCACTTGCCGCTAAAATGGAAAAAGTACAAGAAAAGGCATCAGCCACCCTTAATCACATGGGCACACCCTAGGCAAGACTCAGCAGGCTAATTCACTTAACTTTGTGTCAGGGTCTTTTGCAGAATGTATTTGAACTCTCTTGGTGTGTCTGCGTAGAGGGGTTACGATGGTTGGTCCATTTTTTTTGTGGACTTGCAGCCATAATGTGAAAATGACAAGAAAAGACAACAGCCACCCTTGCTCACGACGGAACACCCTAGGCAAGACTCTGCAGGCTAATTCACTTAACTTTGTGTCAGGGTCCTTTGCAGAAGGCATTGAAACTCTCTTGGTATAGCAGAGTAGGAGAGTTACCATGGCTGGTCCATTCCCTTTGTGGAGCTGCAGCTGAAATGGCAAAAGTACAAGAGAAGACATCAGCCACACTTTGTCACATGGGCAACGTCTGACGAGTGCTCTACAGTATCAAGGACTTAACTTTGTGCCAGTATCCTTTGCAGAAGACATATAAGTCACTTTTTGTAGCAGAGTAGGGGGGTGCACGAGTGTTGGTCCATTTCCTTTGTGGACTTGCAGCTATAATGGGAAAATGAGAAGAAAAGGCATCAGCCACCCTTGCTCATGTGGGAACACCCTAGACATGGCTCTGCAGACTAATTCACTTAACTTTGTGTCAGGGTCCTTTGCAGAATGTATTTGAACTCTCTTGTTGTGTCTGCGTAGAGGGATGACAATGGTTGGTCCATTTCCTTTGTGGACTTGCAGCCATAATGGGAAAATAACAAGAAAAGACAACAGCCACCCTTCCTCACGACGGAACACCCTAGGCAAGACTCTGCAGGCTAATTCACTTAACTTTGTGTCAGTGTCCTTTGCAGAAGGCATTTAAAGTCTCTTGGTATAGCAGAGTAGGAGAGTTACCATGCCTGGTCCATTCCCTTTGCGGAGTTGCAGCTGAAATGGCAAAAGTACAAGAGAAGACATCAGCCACCCTTTGTCACATGGGCAACGTCTGACAAGTGCTCTACAGTATCAAGGACTTTACTTTGTGCCAGTGTCCTTTGCAGAAGGCATTTAAAGTCTCTTTTTGTAGCAGAGTAGGGGGGTGTACGAGTGTTGGTCCATTTCCTTTGTGGACTTGCAGCTATAATGGGAAAATGACAAGAAAAGGCATCAGCCACCCTTGCTCATGTGGGAACACTCTCGACATGGCTCTGCAGGCTAATTCACATAACTTTGTGTCAGTTTCCTTTGAAGAATGTGTCTGAACTGTCTTGGTGTAGCAGAGTAGGAGAGTTACCATGGCTGGTCCATTCCCTTTGTGGAGTTGCAGCTGAAATGGCAAAAGTACAAGAAAAGACATCAGCCACCCTTTGTCACATGGGCAACGTCTGACAAGTGCTCTACAGTATCAAGGACTTAACTTTGTGCCAGTGTCCTTTGCAGAAGGCATTTAAACTCTCTTTTTGTAGCAGAGTAGGGGGGTGTACGAGTGTTGGTCCATTTCCTTTGTGGATTTGCAGCTATAATGGGAAAATGACAAGAAAAGGTATCAGCCACCCTTGCTCATGTGGGAACACCCTTGACATGGCTCTGCAGACTAATTCACTTAACTTTGTGACAGAGTCCTTTGCAGAATATATTTGAAGTCTCTTGGTGTGTCTGCGTAGAGGAGTTACGATGGTTGGTCCATTTCCTTTGTGAACTTGCATCTGAAATGGGAAAAGGACAAGAAAAGGCATCAGCCACCCTTGCTCACGTGGACACACCCTAGGCAAGACTCTGCAGGCTAATTCACTTAACTTTGTGTCAGTGTCCTTTGCAGAATGTGTCTGAACTGTCTTGGTCTAGCTCCATAGAGGGGTTACAATGGTCTGTCCATTTCCTTTGTGGACTTGCAGGCATAATGGGAAAATGACAGGAAAATACAACAGCCACCCTTGCTCACGTGGGCACACCCTAGGCAAGACTCTGCAGGCTAATTCACTTAACTTTGTGTCAGTGTCCTTTGCAGAATGCACTTGAACTCTCTTGGTATATCTGCGTAGAGGGGTTACGATGGTTGGTCCATTTCCTTTGTGGACTTGCAGCTGAAATGGGAAAAGGAGAAGAAAAGGCATCAGCCACCCTTACTCACATGGGCACACCCTAGACACGGCTCTGCAGACTAATTCACTTAACGTTGTGTCAGGTCCCTTTGCAGAAGGCATTTAAACTCTCTTTTTGTAGCAGAGTAGGGTGGTGTACGAGTGTTGGTCCATTTCCTTTGTGGACTTGCAGCTATAATGGGAAAATGACAAGAAAAGGCTTCAGCCACCCTTGCTCATGTGGGAACACCCTAGACATGGCTCTGCAGACTAATTCACTTAACTTTGTGTCAGGGTCCTTTGCAGAATGTATTTGAACTCTCTTGGTGTATCTGCGTAGAGGGGTTACGATGGTTGGTCCATTTCCTTTGTGGACTTGCAGCTGAAATGGGAAAAGTACAAGAAAAGGCATCAGCCACCCTTGCTCACGTGGGCACACCCTAGGCAAGACTCTGCAGGCTAATTCACTTAACTTTGTGTCAGGGTCCTTTGCAGAAGGCATTTAAACTCTCTTGGTATAGCGGAGTAGGAGAGTTACCATGGCTCGTTCATTGCCTTTGTGGAGCTGCAGCTGAAACGGCAAAAGTACAAGAAAAGACATCAGCCACCCTTTGTCACATGGGCAACGTCTGACAAGTGCTCTACAGTATCAAGGATTTAAATTTGTGCAGGTGTCCTTTGCAGAATACATTTAAGCTCTCTTTTTGTAGCAGAGTCGGGGGGTGCACGAGTGTTGGTCCATTTCCTTTGTGGACTTGCAGCTATAATGGGAAAATGAGAAGAAACGTCATCAGCCACCCTTGCTCATGTGGGAACACCCTAGACATGGCTGTGCAGAGAAATTCACTTAACTTTGTGTCAGTGTCCCTTGCAGAAACTGTCTGAACTCTCTTGGTGTATCTGCGTAGAGGGGTTACGATGGTTGGTCCATTTTTTTTGTGGACTTGCAGCCATATTGGGAAAATGACAAGAAAAGACAACAGCCACCCTTGCTCACGACGGAACACCCTAGGCAAGACTCTGCAGGCTAATTCACTTAACTTTGTGTCAGGGTCCTTTGCAGAAGGCATTTAAACTCTCTTGGTATAGCAGAGTAGGAGAGTTACCATGGCTGGTCCATTCCCTTTGTGGAGCTGCAGCTGAAATGGCAAAAGTACAAGAGAAGACATCAGCCACCCTTTGTCACATGGGCAACGTCTGACAAGTGCTCTACAGTATCAAGGACTTAAATTTGTGCCAGTGTCCTTTGCAGAAGGCATTTAAACTCTCTTTTTGTAGCAGAGTAGAGGGGTGCATGAGTGTTGGTCCATTTCCTTTGTGGGCTTGCAGCTATAATGGGAAAATGAGAAGAAAAGGCATCAGCCACCCTTGCTCATGTGGGAACACCCTAGACATGGCTCTGCAGAGTAATTCACTTAACTTTGTGTCAGGGTCCTTTGCAGAATGTATTTGTACTCTCTTGGTGTATCTGGGTAGAGGGGTTACGATGGTTGGTCCATTTCCTTTGTGGACTTGCAGCTGAAATGGGAAGAGGACAAGAAAAGGCATCAGCCACCCTTGCTCACGTGGGCACACCCTAGGCAAGACTCTGCAGGCTAATTCACTTAACTTTGTGTCAGGGTCCTTTGCAGAAGGCATTTAAAGACTCTTGGTATAGCAGAGTAGGAGAGTTACCATGACTGGTCCATTCCCTTTGTGGAGTTGCAGCTGAAATGGCAAAACTACAAGAGAAGACATCAGCCACCCTTTGTCACATGGACAACGTCTGACAAATGCTCTACAGTATCAAGGACTTAACTTTGTGCCAGTGTCCTTTGCAGAAGGCATTTAAACTCTCTTTTTGTAGCAGAGTAGGGGGGTGCACGAGTGTTGGTCCATTTCCTTTGTGGAATAGCAGCTATAATATGAAAATGACAAGAAAAGGCATCAGCCACCCTTGCTCATGTGGGAACACCCTTGACATGGCTCTGCAGACTAATTCACTTAACTTTGTGTCAGGGTCCTTTGCAGAATGTATTTGAACACTCTTGGTGTGTCTGCGTAGAGGGATGACAATGGTTGGTCCATTTCCTTTGTGGACTTGCAGTCATAATGGGAAAATAACAAGAAAAGACAACAGCCACCCTTGCTCACGTGGGCACACCCTAGGCAAGACTCTGCAGGCTAATTCACTTAACTTTGTGTCTGGGTCCTTTGCAGAAGGCATTTAAAGTCTCTTTTTGTAGGAGAGTAGGAGAGTTACCATGGCTGGTCCATTCCCTTTGTGGAGCTGCAGCTGAAATGGCAAAAGTACAAGAGAAGATATCCGCCACCCTTTATCACATGGGCAACGTCTGACAAGTGCTCTACAGTATCAAGAACTTAAATTTGTGCCAGTGTCCTTTGCAGAAGGCATTTAAACTCTCTTTTTGTAGCAGAGTAGAGGGGTCCACGAGTGTTGGTCCATTTCCTTTGTGGACGTGCAACTATAATGGGAAAATGACAAGAAAAGGCATCAGCCACCCTTGCTCATGTGGGAACACCCTTGACATGGCTCTGCAGACTAATTCACTTAACTTTGTGACAGAGTCCTTTGCAGAATGTATTTGAACTCTCTTGGTGTGTCTGCGTAGAGGAGTGACGATGGTTGGTCCATTTCCTTTGTGAACTTGCATCTGAAATGGGAAAAGGACAAGAAAAGGCATCAGCCACCCCTGCTCACGTGGACACACCCTAGGCAAGACTCTGCAGGCTAATTCACTTAACTTTGTGTCAGTGTCCTTTGCAGAATGTGTCTGAACTGTATTGGTGTAGCTCCGTAGAGGGGTTACGATGGTTGGTCCATTTCCTTTGTGGACTTGCATTCATAATGGGAAAATGACAAGAAAAGACAACAGCCACCCTTGCTCACGTGGGCACACCCTAGGCAAGACTCTGCAGGCTAATTCACTTAACTTTGTGTCTGTGTCCTTTGCAGAATGCACTTGAACTCTCTTGGTGTATCTGCGTAGAGGGGTTACGATGGTTGGTCCATTTCCTTTGTGGACTTGCAGCTGAAATGGGAAAAGGAGAAGAAAAGGCATCAGCCACCCTTACTCACATGGGCACACCCTAGACATGGCTCTGCAGACTAATTCACTTAACTTTGTGCCAGTGTCCTTTGCAGAAGGCATTTAAACTCTCTTTTTGTAGCAGAGTAGGGGGGTGTACGAGTGTTGGTCCATTTCCTTTGTGGACTTTCACCTATAATGGGAAAATGACAAGAAAAGGCATCAGCCACCCTTGCTCATGTGGGAACACCCTAGACATGGCTCTGCAGACTAATTCACTTAACTTTGTGTCAGTGTCCTTTGCAGAATGTATTTGAACTCTCTTGGTGTAGCTCCGTAGAGGGGTTACGATGGTTGGTCCATTTCCTTTGTGGACTTGCAGCTGAAATGGGAAAATGACAAGAAAAGGCATCAGCCACCCTTGCTCACGTGGGCACACCCTAGGCAAGACTCTGCAGTCTAATTCACTTAACTTTGTGTCAGTGTCCTTTGCAGAATGCACTTGAACTCTCTTGGTGTATCTGCGTAGAGGGGTTACGATGGTTGGTCCATTTCCTTTGTGGACTTGCAGCTGAAATGGGAAAAGGACAAGAAAAGGCATCAACCACCCTTACTCACATGGGCACACCCTAGACATGGCTCTGCAGACTAATTCACTTAACTTTGTGTCAGGGTCCTTTGCAGAATGTATTTGAACTCTCTTGGTGTGTCTGCGTAGAGGGGTTACGATGGTTGGTCCATTTTTTTTGTGGACTTGCAGCCATATTGGGAAAACGACAAGAAAAGACAACAGCCACCCTTGCTCACGACGGAACACCCTAGGCAAGACTCTGCAGGCTAATTCACTTAACTTTGTGTCTGGGTCCTTTGCAGAAGGCATTTAAACTCTCTTGGTATAGCAGAGTAGGAGAGTTACCATGCCTGGTCCATTCCCTTTGTGGAGTTGCAGCTGAAATGGCAAAACTACAAGAAAAGACATCAGCCACCCTTTGTCACATGGGCAACGTCTGACAAATGCTCTACAGTATCAAGGACTTAACTTTGTGCCAGTGTCCTTTGCAGAAGACATTTAAAGTCTCTTTTTGTAGCAGAGTAGGGGGTGCACGAGTGTTGGTCCATTTCCTTTGTCTAATTGCAGCTATAATATGAAAATGACAAGAAAAGGCATCAGCCAATCTTGCTCATGTGGGAACACCCGAGACATGGCTCTGCAGACTAAATTCACTTAACTTTGTGTCAGGGTCCTTTGCAGAAGGCATTTAAAGTCTCTTGGTATAGCAGAATAGGAGAGTTACCATGGCTGGTCCATTCCCTTTGTGGAGCTGCAGCTGAAATGGCAAAAGTACAAGAGAAGACATCAGCCACCCTTTGTCACATGGGCAACGTCTGACAAATGCTCTACAGTATCAAGGACTTAACTTTGTGCCAGTGTCCTTTGCAGAAGGCATTTAAACTCTCTTTTTCTAGCAGAGTAGGGGGGTGTACGAGTGTTGGTCCATTTCCTTTGTGGACTTGCAGCTATAATGGGAAAATGAGAAGAAAAGGCATCAGCCAATCTTGCTCATGTGGGAACACCCTAGACAGGACTCTGCAGACTAATTCACTTAACTTTGTGTCAGAGTCCTTTGCAGAATGTATTGGAACTCTCTTGGTGTGTCTGCGTAAATGAGTTACAATGGTTGGTCCATTTCCTTTGTGAACTTGCATCTGAAATGGGAAAAGGACAAGAAAAGGCATCAGCCACCCTTGCTCACATGGAAACACCCTAGGCAAGACTCTGCAGGCTAATTCACTTAACTTTGTGCCAGGGTCCTTTGCAGAATGCATTTAAACTCTCTTGATATAGCGGAGTAGGAGAGTTACCATGGCTGGTCCATTCCCTTTGTGGAGTTGCAGGTGAAAAGGCAAAACTACAAGAGAAGACATCAGCCACCCTTTGTCACATGGGCAATGTCTGACAAATGCTCTACAGTATCAAGGACTTAACTTTGTGCCAGTGTCCTTTGCAGAAGGCATTTAAACTCTCTTTTTGTAGCAGAGTAGGGGGGTGTACGAGTGTTGGTCCATTTCCTTTGTGGACTTGCAGCTATAATGGGAAAATGACAAGAAAAGGCATCAGCCACCCTTGCTCATGTGGGAACACCCTAGACATGGCTCTGTAGACTAATTCACTTAACTTTGTGTCAGTGTCCTTTGCAGAATGTATTTGAACTCTCTTGGTGTAGCTCCGTAGAGGGGTTACGATGGTTGGTCCATTTCCTTTGTGGATTTGCAGCTGAAATGGGAAAAGTACAAGAAAAGGCATCAGCCACCCTTGCTCACGTGGGCACACCCTAGGCAAGACTCTGCAGGCTAATTCACTTAACTTTGTGTCAGGGTCATTTGCAGAAGGCATTTAAACTCTCTTGGTATAGCGGAGTAGGAGAGTTACCATGGCTGGTCCATTCCCTTTGTGGAGCTGCAGCTGAAACGGCAAAAGTACAAGAAAAGACATCAGCCACCCTTTGTCACATGGGCAACGTCTGACAAGTGCTCTACAGTATCAAGGATTTAAATTTGTGCAGGTGTCCTTTGCAGAATACATTTAAGCTCTCTTTTTGTAGCAGAGTCGTGGGGTGCACGAGTGTTGGTCCATTTCCTTTGTGGGCTTGCAGCTATAATGGGAAAATGAGAAGAAACGTCATCAGCCACCCTTGCTCATGTGGGAACACCCTAGACATGGTTGTGCAGACAAATTCACTTAACTTTGTGTCAGTGTCCCTTGCAGAAACTGTCTGAACTCTCTTGGTGTATCTGCGTAGAGGGGTTACGATGGTTGGTCCATTTCCTTTGTGCACTTGCCGCTAAAATGGAAAAAGGACAAGAAAAGGCATCAGCCACCCTTAATCACATGTGCACACCCTAGGCAAGACTCAGCAGGCTAATTCACTTAACTTTGTGTCAGGGTCTTTTGCAGAAACTGTCTGAACTCTCTTGGTGTATCTGCGTAGAGGGGTTACGATGGTTGGTCCATTTTTTTTGTGGACTTGCAGCCATATTTGGAAAATGACAAGAAAAGACAACAGCCACCCTTGCTCACGACGGAACACCCTAGGCAAGACTCTGCAGGCTAATTCACTTAACTTTGTGTCAGGGTCCTTTGCAGAAGGCATTTAAACTCTCTTGGTATAGCAGAGTAGGAGAGTTACCATGGCTGGTCCATTCCCTTTGTGGAGCTGCAGCTGAAATGGCAAAAGTACAAGAGAAGACATCAGCCACCCTTTGTCACATGGGCAACGTCTGACAAGTGCTCTACAGTATCAAGGACTTAAATTTGTGCCAGTGTCCTTTGCAGAAGGCATTTAAACTCTCTTTTTGTAGCAGAGTAGAGGGGTGCACGAGTGTTGGTCCATTTCCTTTGTGGACTTGCAGCTATAATGGGAAAATGAGAAGAAAAGGCATCAGCCACCCTTGCTCATGTGGGAACACCCTAGACATGGCTCTGCAGAGTAATTCACTTAACTTTGTGTCAGGGTCCTTTGCAGAATGTATTTGTACTCTCTTGGTGTATCTGGGTAGAGGGGTTACGATGGTTGGTCCATTTCCTTTGTGGACTTGCAGCTGAAATGGGAAGAGGACAAGAAAAGGCATCAGCCACCCTTGCTCACGTGGGCACACCCTAGGCAAGACTCTGCAGGCTAATTCACTTAACTTTGTGTCAGGGTCCTTTGCAGAAGGCATTTAAAGACTCTTGGTATAGCAGAGTAGGAGAGTTACCATGACTGGTCCATTCCCTTTGTGGAGTTGCAGCTGAAATGGCAAAACTACAAGAGAAGACATCAGCCACCCTTTGTCACATGGACAACGTCTGACAAATGCTCTACAGTATCAAGGACTTAACTTTGTGCCAGTGTCCTTTGCAGAAGGCATTTAAACTCTCTTTTTGTAGCTGAGTAGGGGGGTGCACGAGTGTTGGTCCATTTCCTTTGTGGAATAGCAGCTATAATATGAAAATGACAAGAAAAGGCATCAGCCACCCTTGCTCATGTGGGAACACCCGAGACATGGCTCTGCAGACTAATTCACTTAACTTTGTGTCAGGGTCCTTTGCAGAATGTATTTGAACACTCTTGGTGTGTCTGCGTAGAGGGATGACAATGGTTGGTCCATTTCCTTTGTGGACTTGCAGTCATAATGGGAAAATAACAAGAAAAGACAACAGCCACCCTTGCTCACGTGGGCACACCCTAGGCAAGACTCTGCAGGCTAATTCACTTAACTTTGTGTCTGGGTCCTTTGCAGAAGGCATTTAAAGTCTCTTTTTGTAGGAGAGTAGGAGAGTTACCATGGCTGGTCCATTCCCTTTGTGGAGCTGCAGCTGAAATGGCAAAAGTACAAGAGAAGATATCCGCCACCCTTTATCACATGGGCAACGTCTGACAAGTGCTCTACAGTATCAAGAACTTAAATTTGTGCCAGTGTCCTTTGCAGAAGGCATTTAAACTCTCTTTTTGTAGCAGAGTAGAGGGGTCCACGAGTGTTGGTCCATTTCCTTTGTGGACGTGCAACTATAATGGGAAAATGACAAGAAAAGGCATCAGCCAACCTTGCTCATGTGGGAACACCCTTGACATGGCTCTGCAGACTAATTCACTTAACTTTGTGACAGAGTCCTTTGCAGAATGTATTTGAACTCTCTTGGTGTGTCTGCGTAGAGGAGTGACGATGGTTGGTCCATTTCCTTTGTGAACTTGCATCTGAAATGGGAAAAGGACAAGAAAAGGCATCAGCCACCCCTGCTCACGTGGACACACCCTAGGCAAGACTCTGCAGGCTAATTCACTTAACTTTGTGTCAGTGTCCTTTGCAGAATGTGTCTGAACTGTATTGGTGTAGCTCCGTAGAGGGGTTACGATGGTTGGTCCATTTCCTTTGTGGACTTGCATTCATAATGGGAAAATGACAAGAAAAGACAACAGCCACCCTTGCTCACGACGGAACACCCTAGGCAAGACTCTGCAGGCTAATTCACTTAACTTTGTGTCAGTGTCCTTTGCAGAATGCACTTGAGCTCTCTTGGTGTATCTGCGTAGAGGGGTTACGATGGTTGGTCCATTTCCTTTGTGGACTTGCAGCTGAAATGGGAAAAGGACAAGAAAAGGCATCAACCACCCTTACTCACATGGGCACACCCTAGACATGGCTCTGCAGACTAATTCACTTAACTTTGTGCCAGTGTCCTTTGCAGAAGGCATTTAAACTCTCTTTTTGTAGCAGAGTAGGGGGGTGTACGAGTGTTGGTCCATTTCCTTTGTGGACTTGCACCTATAATGGGAAAATGACAAGAAAAGGCATCAGCCACCCTTGCTCATGTGGGAACACCCTAGACATGGCTCTGCAGACTAATTCACTTAACTTTGTGTCAGTGTCCTTTGCAGAATGTATTTGAACTCTCTTGGTGTAGCTCCGTAGAGGGGTTACGATGGTTGGTCCATTTCCTTTGTGGACTTGCAGCTGAAATGGGAAAATGACAAGAAAAGGCATCAGCCACCCTTGCTCACGTGGGCACACCCTAGGCAAGACTCTGCAGTCTAATTCACTTAACTTTGTGTCAGTGTCCTTTGCAGAATGCACTTGAACTCTCTTGGTGTATCTGCGTAGAGGGGTTACGATGGTTGGTCCATTTCCTTTGTGGACTTGCAGCTGAAATGGGAAAAGGACAAGAAAAGGCATCAACCACCCTTACTCACATGGGCACACCCTAGACATGGCTCTGCAGACTAATTCACTTAACTTTGTGTCAGGGTCCTTTGCAGAATGTATTTGAACTCTCTTGGTGTGTCTGCGTAGAGGGGTTACGATGGTTGGTCCATTTTTTTTGTGGACTTGCAGCCATATTGGGAAAACGACAAGAAAAGACAACAGCCACCCTTGCTCACGTCGGAACACCCTAGGCAAGACTCTGCAGGCTAATTCACTTAACTTTGTGTCTGGGTCCTTTGCAGAAGGCATTTAAACTCTCTTGGTATAGCAGAGTAGGAGAGTTACCATGCCTGGTCCATTCCCTTTGTGGAGTTGCAGCTGAAATGGCAAAACTACAAGAAAAGACATCAGCCACCCTTTGTCACATGGGCAACGTCTGACAAATGCTCTACAGTATCAAGGACTTAACTTTGTGCCAGTGTCCTTTGCAGAAGACATTTAAAGTCTCTTTTTGTAGCAGAGTAGGGGGTGCACGAGTGTTGGTCCATTTCCTTTGTCTAATTGCAGCTATAATATGAAAATGACAAGAAAAGGCATCAGCCAATCTTGCTCATGTGGGAACACCCGAGACATGGCTCTGCAGACTAAATTCACTTAACTTTGTGTCAGGGTCCTTTGCAGAAGGCATTTAAAGTCTCTTGGTATAGCAGAATAGGAGAGTTACCATGGCTGGTCCATTCCCTTTGTGGAGCTGCAGCTGAAATGGCAAAAGTACAAGAGAAGACATCAGCCACCCTTTGTCACATGGGCAACGTCTGACAAATGCTCTACAGTATCAAGGACTTAACTTTGTGCCAGTGTCCTTTGCAGAAGGCATTTAAACTCTCTTTTTCTAGCAGAGTTGGGGGGTGTACGAGTGTTGGTCCATTTCCTTTGTGGACTTGCAGCTATAATGGGAAAATGAGAAGAAAAGGCATCAGCCAATCTTGCTCATGTGGGAACACCCTAGACAGGACTCTGCAGACTAATTCACTTAACTTTGTGTCAGAGTCCTTTGCAGAATGTATTGGAACTCTCTTGGTGTGTCTGCGTAAATGAGTTACAATGGTTGGTCCATTTCCTTTGTGAACTTGCATCTGAAATGGGAAAAGGACAAGAAAAGGCATCAGCCACCCTTGCTCACGTGGGCACACCCTAGGCAAGACTCTGCAGGCTAATTCACTTAACTTTGTGTCAGGGTCATTTGCAGAAGGCATTTAAACTCTCTTGGTATAGCGGAGTAGGAGAGTTACCATGGCTGGTCCATTCCCTTTGTGGAGCTGCAGCTGAAACGGCAAAAGTACAAGAAAAGACATCAGCCACCCTTTGTCACATGGGCAACGTCTGACAAGTGCTCTACAGTATCAAGGATTTAAATTTGTGCAGGTGTCCTTTGCAGAATACATTTAAGCTCTCTTTTTGTAGCAGAGTCGTGGGGTGCACGAGTGTTGGTCCATTTCCTTTGTGGACTTGCAGCTATAATGGGAAAATGACAAGAAATGGCATCAGCCACGCTTGCTCATGTGGGAACACTCTAGACATAGCTCTGCAGGCTAATTCACTTTGTGTCAGGGTCTTTTGCAGAATGTATTTGAACTCTCTTGGTGTATCTGCGTAGAGGGGTTACGATGGTTGGTCCATTTCCTTTGTGGACTTGCAGCTGAAATGGGAAGAGGACAAGAAAAGGCATCAGCCACCCTTGCTCATGTGGGAACAACCTAGACATGGCTCTGCAGACTAATTCACTTAACTTTGTGTCAGGGTCCTTTGCAGAATGTATTTGAACTCTCTTGGTGTATCTGCGTAGAGGGATTACGATGGTTGGTCCATTTCCTTTGTGGACTTGCAGCTGAAATGGGAAGAGGACAAGAAAAGGCATCAGCCACCCTTGCTCACGTGGGCACACCCTAGGCAAGACTCTGCAGGCTAATTCACTTAACTTTGTGTCAGTGTCCTTTGCAGAAGGCATTTAAACTCTCTTGGTATAGCAGAGTAGGAGAGTTACCATGCCTGGTCCATTCCCTTTGTGGAGCTGCACTTGAAAATGCAAAACTACAAGAAAAGACATCAGCCACCCTTTGTCACATGGGCAACGTCTGACAAGTGCTCTACAGTATCAAGGATTTAACTGTGTGCCAGTGTCCATTGCAGAAGGCATTTAAACTCTCTTTTTCTAGCAGAGTAGAGGGGTGCACGAGTGTTGGTCCATTTACGTTGTGGACTTGCAGCTATAATGGGAAAATGACAAGAAAAGGCATCAGCCACTCTTGCTCATGTGGGAACAACCTAGACATGGCTCTGCATACTAATTCACTTAACTTTGTGTCAGGGTCCTTTGCAGAATGTATTTGAACTCTCTTGGTGTATCTGCGGAGAGGGGTTACGATGGTTGGTCCATTTACTTTGTGGACTTGCAGCTGAAATGGGAAGAGTACAAGAAAAGGCATCAGCCACCCTTGCTCACGTGGGCACACCCTAGACAAGACTCTGCAGGCTAATTCACTTAACTTTGTGTCAGGGTCCTTTGCAGAAGGCATTTAAACTCTCTTGGTATAGCAGAGTAGGAGAGTTACCATGCCTGGTCCATTCCCTTTGTGGAGCTGCAGCTGAAATGGCAAAAGTACAAGAAAAGACATCAGCCACCCTTTGTCACATGGGCAACGTCTGACAAGTGCTCTACTGTATCAAGGACTTAACTTTGTGCCATTGTCCTTTGCAGAAGGCATTTAAACTCTTTTTTTGTAGCAGAGTAGAGGGGTGCACGAGTGTTGGTCCATTTCCTTTGTGGACTTGCAGCTATAATGGGAAAATGACAAGAAAAGGCATCAGCCACCCTTGCTCATGTGGGAACACCCTAGACATGGCTCTGCAGACTAATTCACTTAACTTTGTGTCAGGGTCCTTTCCAGAATGTATTTGAACTCTGTTGCTGTATCTGCGTAGAGGGGTTACGATGGGTGGTCCATTTCCTTTGTGGACTTGCAGCTGAAATGGCAAAAGTACAAGAAAAGACATCAGCCACCCTTTGTCACATGGGCAACGTCTGACAAGTGCTCTACTGTATCAAGGACTTAACTTTGTGCCAGTGTCCTTTGCAGAAGGCATTTAAACTCTCTTTTTGTAGCAGAGTAGAGGGGTGCACGAGTGTTGGTCCATTTCCTTTGTGGACTTGCAGCTATAATGGGAAAATGACAAGAAAAGGCTTCAGCCACCCTTGCTCATGTGGGAACACCCTAGGCATGGCTCTGCAGACTAATTCACTTAACTTTGTGTCAGGGTCCTTCGCAGAATGTATTTGAACTCTCTTGGTGTATCTGCGTAGAGGTGTTACGATGGTTGGTCCATTTCCTTTGTGGACTTGCAGCTATAATGGGAAAATGACAAGAAAAGGCATCAGCCACCCTTGCTCATGTGGGAACACCCTAGACATGGCTCTGCAGATTAATTCACTTAACTTTGTGTCAGGGTCCTTTGCAGAATGTATTTGAACTCTCTTGGTGTGTCTGCGTAGAGGGATTACGATGGTTGGTCCATTTCCTTTGTGGACTTGCAGCCATAATGGGAAAATGACAAGAAAAGACAACAGCCACCCTTGCTCACGACGGAACACCCTAGGCAAGACTCTGCAGGCTAATTCACTTAGCTTTGTGTCAGGGTCCTTTGCAGAAGGCATTTAAACTCTCTTGGTATAGCAGAGTAGGAGAGTTACCATGGCTGGTCCATTCCCTTTGTGGAGCTGCAGCTGAAATGGCAAAAGTACAAGAAAAGACATCAGCCACCCTTTGTCACATGGGCAACGTCTGACAAGTGCTCTACTGTATCAAGGACTTAACTTTGTGCCAGTGTCCTTTGCAGAAGGCATTTAAACTCTCTTTTTGTAGCAGAGTAGAGGGGTGCACAAGTGTTGGTCCATTTCCTTTGTGGACTTGCAGCTATAATGGAAAAATGACAAGAAAAGGCATCAGCCACCCTTGCTCATGTGGGAACACCCTAGACATGGCTCTGCAGACTAATTCACTTAACTTTGTGTCAGGGTCCTTTGCAGAATGTATTCGAACTCTCTTGGTGTATCTGCGTAGAGGAGTTACGATGGTTGGTCCATTTCCTTTGTGGACTTGCAGCTGAAATGGGAAAAGGACAAGAAAAGGCATCAGCCACCCTTGCTCACGTGGACACACCCTAGGCAAGACTCTGCAGGCTAATTCACTTAACTTTGTGTCATTGTCCTTTGCAGAATGTGTCTGAACTGTCTTGGTGTAGCTCCGTAGAGGGGTTACGATGGTAGGTCCATTTCCTTTGTGGACTTGCAGGCATAATGGGAAAATGACAAGACAACAGCCACCCTTGCTCACGTGGGCACACCCTAGGCAAGACTCTGCAGGCTAATTCACTTAACTTTGTGTCAGGGTCCTTTGCAGAAGGCTTTTAAACTCTCTTGGTATAGCAGAGTAGGAGAGTTACCATGGCTGGTCCATTCCCTTTGTGGAGCTGCAGCTGAAATGGCAAAAGTACAAGAAAAGACATCAGCCACCCTTTGTCACATGGGCAACGTCTGACAAGTGCTCTGCTGTATCAAGGACTTAACTTTGTGCCAGTGTCCTTTGCAGAAGGCATTTAAACTCTCTTTTTGTAGCAGAGTAGGGGGGTGCACGAGTGTTGGTCCATTTCCTTTGTGGACTTGAAGCTATAATGGGAAAATGAGAAGAAAAGGCATCAGCCAATCTTGCTCATGTGGGAACACCCTTGACATGGCTCTGCAGACTAATTCACTTAACTTTGTGGCAGAGTCCTTTGCAGAATGTATTTGAACTCTCTTGGTGTGTCTGCGTAGAGGAGTTACGATGGTTGGTCCATTTCCTTTGTGAACTTGCATCTGAAATGGGAAAAGGACAAGAAAAGGCATCAGCCACACTTGCTCACGTGGACACACCCTAGGCAAGACTCTGCAGGCTAATTCACTTAACTTTGTGTCAGTGTCCTTTGCAGTATGTGTCTGAACTGTCTTGGTGTAGCTCCGTAGAGGGGTTACGATGGTTGGTCCATTTCCTTTGTGGACTTGCAGCTGAAATGGGAAGAGGACAAGAAAAGGCATCAGCCACCCTTGCTCACGTGGGCACACCCTAGACAAGACTCTGCAGGCTAATTCACTTAACTTTGTGTCAGGGTCCTTTGCAGAAGGCATTTAAACTCTCTTGGTATAGCGGAGTAGGAGAGTTACCATGCCTGGTCCATTCCCTTTGTGGAGCTGCAGCTGAAATGGCAAAAGTACAAGAAAAGACATCAGCCACCCTTTGTCACATGGGCAACGTCTGACAAGTGCTCTACTGTATCAAGGACTTAACTTTGTGCCATTGTCCTTTGCAGAAGGCATTTAAACTCTTTTTTTGTAGCAGTGTAGAGGGGTGCACGAGTGTTGGTCCATTTCCTTTGTGGACTTGCAGCTATAATGGGAAAATGACAAGAAAAGGCATCAGCCACCCTTGCTCATGTGGGAACACCCTAGACATGGCTCTGCAGACTAATTCACTTAACTTTGTGTCAGGGTCCTTTCCAGAATGTATTTGAACTCTCTTGCTGTATCTGCGTAGAGGGGTTACGATGGGTGGTCCATTTCCTTTGTGGACTTGCAGCTGAAATGGGAAAAGGACAAGAAAAGGCATCAGCCACCCTTGCTCACGTGGACACACCCTAGGCAAGACTCTGCAGGCTAATTCACTTAACTTTGTGTCATTGTCCTTTGCAGAATGTGTCTGAACTGTCTTGGTGTAGCTCCGTAGAGGGGTTACGATGGTAGGTCCATTTCCTTTGTGGACTTGCAGGCATAATGGGAAAATGACAAGACAACAGCCACCCTTGCTCACGTGGGCACACCCTAGGCAAGACTCTGCAGGCTAATTCACTTAACTTTGTGTCAGGGTCCTTTGCAGAAGGCTTTTAAACTCTCTTGGTATAGCAGAGTAGGAGAGTTACCATGGCTGGTCCATTCCCTTTGTGGAGCTGCAGCTGAAATGGCAAAAGTACAAGAAAAGACATCAGCCACCCTTTGTCACATGGGCAACGTCTGACAAGTGCTCTGCTGTATCAAGGACTTAACTTTGTGCCAGTGTCCTTTGCAGAAGGCATTTAAACTCTCTTTTTGTAGCAGAGTAGGGGGGTGCACGAGTGTTGGTCCATTTCCTTTGTGGACTTGAAGCTATAATGGGAAAATGAGAAGAAAGGCATCAGCCACCCTTGCTCATGTGGGAACACCCTTGACATGGCTCTGCAGACTAATTCACTTAACTTTGTGGCAGAGTCCTTTGCAGAATGTATTTGAACTCTCTTGGTGTGTCTGCGTAGAGGAGTTACGATGGTTGGTCCATTTCCTTTGTGAACTTGCATCTGAAATGGGAAAAGGACAAGAAAAGGCATCAGCCACACTTGCTCACGTGGACACACCCTAGGCAAGACTCTGCAGGCTAATTCACTTAACTTTGTGTCAGTGTCCTTTGCAGTATGTGTCTAAACTGTCTTGGTGTAGCTCCGTAGAGGGGTTACGATGGTTGGTCCATTTCCTTTGTGGACTTGCAGCTGAAATGGGAAGAGGACAAGAAAAGGCATCAGCCACCCTTGCTCACGTGGGCACACCCTAGACAAGACTCTGCAGGCTAATTCACTTAACTTTGTGTCAGGGTCCTTTGCAGAAGGCATTTAAACTCTCTTGGTATAGCAGAGTAGGAGAGTTACCATGCCTGGTCCATTCCGTTTGTGGAGCTGCAGCTGAAATGGCAAAAGTACAAGAAAAGACATCAGCCACCCTTTGTCACATGGGCAACGTCTGACAAGTGCTCTACTGTATCAAGGACTTAACTTTGTGCCATTGTCCTTTGCAGAAGGCATTTAAACTCTTTTTTTTGTAGCAGAGTAGAGGGGTGCACGAGTGTTGGTCCATTTCCTTTGTGGACTTGCAGCTATAATGGGAAAATGACAAGAAAAGGCATCAGCCACCCTTGCTCATGTGGGAACACCCTAGACATGGCTCTGCAGACTAATTCACTTAACTTTGTGTCAGGGTCCTTTCCAGAATGTATTTGAACTCTCTTGCTGTATCTGCGTAGAGGGGTTACGATGGGTGGTCCATTTCCTTTGTGGACTTGCAGCTGAAATGGGAAAAGGACAAGAAAAGGCATCAGCCACCCTTGCTCACGTGGACACACCCTAGGCAAGACTCTGCAGGCTAATTCACTTAACTTTGTGTCATTGTCCTTTGCAGAATGTGTCCTGAACTGTCTTGGTGTAGCTCCGTAGAGGGGTTACGATGGTAGGTCCATTTCCTTTGTGGACTTGCAGGCATAATGGCAAAAGTACAAGAAAAGACATCAGCCACCCTTTGTCACATGGGCAACGTCTGACAAATGCTCTACAGTATCAAGGACTTAACTTTGTGCCAGTGTCCTTTGCAGAAGGCATTTAAACTCTCTTTTTGTAGCAGAGTAGGGGAGTGCACGAGTGTTGGTCCATTTTCGTTGTGGAATTGCAGCTATAATATGAAAATGACAAGAAAAGTCATCAGCCAATCTTGCTCATGTGGGAACACCCTAGACATGGCTCTACAGACTAAAATCACTTAACTTTGTGCCAGTGTCCATTGCAGAAGTCATTTAAACTCTCTTTTTGTAGCAGAGTAGAGGGGTGCACGAGTGTTGGTCCATTTACGTTGTGGACTTGCAGCTATAATGGGAAAATGAGAAGAAAAGGCATCAGCCACCCTTGCTCATGTGGGAACACCCTCGACATGGCTCTGCAGGCTATTTCACATAACTTTGTGTCAGGGTCCTTTGAAGAATGTGTCTGAACTGTCTTGGTGTAGCAGAGTAGGAGAGTTACCATGCCTGGTCCATTCCCTTTGTAGAGTTGCAGCTGAAATGGCAAAAGTACAAGAAAAGACATCAGCCACGCTTTGTCACATGGGCAACGTCTGACAAGTGCTCTACAGTATCAAGGACTTAACTTTGTGCCAGTGTCCTTCGCAGAAGGCATTTAAACTCTCTTTTTCTAGCAGAGTAGGGGGGTGCACGAGTGTTGGTCCATTTCCTTTGTGGACTTGCAGCTATAATGGGAAAATGACAAGAAAAGGCTTCAGCCACCCTTGCTCATGTGGGAACACCCTAGACATGGCTCTGCAGACTAATTCACTTAACTTTGTGTCAGGGTCCTTTGCAGAATGTATTTGAACTCTCTTGGTGTATCTGCGGAGAGGGGTTATGATGGTTGGTCCATTTCCTTTGTGGACTTGCAGCTGAAATGGGAAGAGGACAAGAAAAGGCATCAGCCACCCTTGCTCACGTGGGCACACCCTAGGCAAGACTCTGCAGGCTAATTCACTTAACTTTGTGTCAGGGTCCTTTGCAGAAGGCATTTAAACTCTCTTGGTATAGCAGAGTAGGAGAGTTACCATGCCTGGTCCATTCCCTTTGTGGAGTTGCAGCTGAAATGGCAAAACTACAAGAGAAGACATCAGCCACCCTTTGTCACATGGGCAACGTCTGACAAATGCTCTACAGTATCAATGACTTAACTTTGTGCCAGTGTCCTTTGCAGAAGGCATTTAAACTCTCTTTTTCTAGCAGAGTAGAGTGGTGCACATGTGTTGGTGCATTTCCTTTGTGGACTTGCAGCTATAATGGGAAAATGACAAGAAAAGACAACAGCCACCCTTGCTCATGTGGGAACACTCTAGACATAGCTCTGCAGGCTAATTCACTTTGTGTCAGGGTCTTTTGCAGAATGTATTTGAACTCTCTTGGTGTATCTGCGTAGAGGGGTTACGATGGTTGGTCCATTTCCTTTGTGGACTTGCAGCTGAAATGGGAAGAGGACAAGAAAAGGCATCAGCCACCCTTGCTCACGTGGGCACACCCTAGGCAAGACTCTGCCGGCTAATTCACTTAACTTTGTGTCAGGGTCCTTTGCAGAAGGCATTTAAACTCTCTTGGTATAGCAGAGTAGGAGAGTTACCATGCCTGGTCCATTCCCTTTGTGGAGCTGCACTTGAAAATGCAAAACTACAAGAAAAGACATCAGCCACCCTTTGTCACATGGGCAACGTCTGACAAGTGCTCTACAGTATCAAGGATTTAACTGTGTGCCAATGTCCATTGCAGAAGGCATTTAAACTCTTTTTCTAGCAGAGTAGAGGGGTGCACGAGTGTTGGTCCATTTACGTTGTGGACTTGCAGCTATAATGGGAAAATGACAAGAAAAGGCATCAGCCACTCTTGCTCATGTGGGAACACCCTAGACATGGCTCTGCAGACTAATTCACTTAACTTTGTGTCAGGGTCCTTTGCAGAATGTGTCTGAACTCTCTTGGTGTGTCTGCGTAGAGGGGTTACGATTGTTGGTCCATTTCCTTTGTGGACTTGCAGCTGAAATGGGAAAAGGACAAGAAAAGGCATCAGCCACCCTTACTCACATGGGCACACCCTAGGCAAGACTCTGCAGGCTAATTCTCTTAACTTTGTGTCAGGGTCCTTTGCAGAAGGCATTTAAACTCTCTTGGTATAGCAGAGTAGGAGAGTTACCATGCCTGGTCCATTCCCTTTGTGGAGCTGCAGCTGAAATGGCAAAAGTACAAGAGAAGACATCAGCCACCCTTTGTCACATGGGCAACGTCTGACAAGTGCTCTACAGTATCAAGGATTTAACTTTGTGCCAGTGTCCTTTGCAGAAGGCATTTAAACTCTCTTTTTGTAGCAGAGTAGGGGAGTGCACGAGTGTTGGTCCATTTTCGTTGTGGAATTGCAGCTATAATATGAAAATGACAAGAAAAGGCCTCAGCCAATCTTGCTCATGTGGGAACACCCTAGACATGGCTCTACAGACTAAAATCACTTAACTTTGTGCCAGTGTCCATTGCAGAAGGCATTTAAACTCTCTTTTTGTAGCAGAGTAGAGGGGTGCACGAGTGTTGGTCCATTTACGTTGTGGACTTGCAGCTATAATGGGAAAATGAGAAGTAAAGGCATCAGCCACCCTTGCTCATGTGGGAACACCCTCGACATGGCTCTGCAGGCTATTTCACATAACTTTGTGTCAGGGTCCTTTGAAGAATGTGTCTGAACTGTCTTGGTGTAGCAGAGTAGGAGAGTTACCATGCCTGGTCCATTCCCTTTGTAGAGTTGCAGCTGAAATGGCAAAAGTACAAGAAAAGACATCAGCCACGCTTTGTCACATGGGCAACGTCTGACAAGTGCTCTACAGTATCAAGGACTTAACTTTGTGCCAGTGTCCTTCGCAGAAGGCATTTAAACTCTCTTTTTCTAGCAGAGTAGGGGGGTGCACGAGTGTTGGTCCATTTCCTTTGTGGACTTGCAGCTATAATGGGAAAATGAGATGAAAAGGACTCAGCCACCCTTGCTCATGTGGGAACACCCTAGACATGGCTCTGCAGACTAATTCACTTAACTTTGTGTCAGGGTCCTTTGCAGAATGTATTTGAACTCTCTTGGTGTATCTGCGGAGAGGGGTTATGATGGTTGGTCCATTTCCTTTGTGGACTTGCAGCTGAAATGGGAAGAGGACAAGAAAAGGCATCAGCCACCCTTGCTCACGTGGGCACACCCTAGGCAAGACTCTGCAGGCTAATTCACTTAACTTTGTGTCAGGGTCCTTTGCAGAAGGCATTTAAACTCTCTTGGTATAGCAGAGTAGGAGAGTTACCATGCCTGGTCCATTCCCTTTGTGGAGTTGCAGCTGAAATGGCAAAACTACAAGAGAAGACATCAGCCACCCTTTGTCACATGGGCAACGTCTGACAAATGCTCTACAGTATCAATGACTTAACTTTGTGCCAGTGTCCTTTGCAGAAGGCATTTAAACTCTCTTTTTCTAGCAGAGTAGAGTGGTGCACATGTGTTGGTGCATTTCCTTTGTGGACTTGCAGCTATAATGGGAAAATGACAAGAAAAGACAACAGCCACCCTTGCTCATGTGGGAACACTCTAGACATAGCTCTGCAGGCTAATTCACTTTGTGTCAGGGTCTTTTGCAGAATGTATTTGAACTCTCTTGGTGTATCTGCGTAGAGGGGTTACGATGGTTGGTCCATTTCCTTTGTGGACTTGCAGCTGAAATGGGAAGAGGACAAGAAAAGGCATCAGCCACCCTTGCTCACGTGGGCACACCCTAGGCAAGACTCTGCCGGCTAATTCACTTAACTTTGTGTCAGGGTCCTTTGCAGAAGGCATTTAAACTCTCTTGGTATAGCAGAGTAGGAGAGTTACCATGCCTGGTCCATTCCCTTTGTGGAGCTGCACTTGAAAATGCAAAACTACAAGAAAAGACATCAGCCACCCTTTGTCACATGGGCAACGTCTGACAAGTGCTCTACAGTATCAAGGATTTAACTGTGTGCCAATGTCCATTGCAGAAGGCATTTAAACTCTTTTTCTAGCAGAGTAGAGGGGTGCACGAGTGTTGGTCCATTTACGTTGTGGACTTGCAGCTATAATGGGAAAATGACAAGAAAAGGCATCAGCCACTCTTGCTCATGTGGGAACACCCTAGACATGGCTCTGCAGACTAATTCACTTAACTTTGTGTCAGGGTCCTTTGCAGAATGTGTCTGAACTCTCTTGGTGTGTCTGCGTAGAGGGGTTACGATTGTTGGTCCATTTCCTTTGTGGACTTGCAGCTGAAATGGGAAAAGGACAAGAAAAGGCATCAGCCACCCTTACTCACATGGGCACACCCTAGGCAAGACTCTGCAGGCTAATTCTCTTAACTTTGTGTCAGGGTCCTTTGCAGAAGGCATTTAAACTCTCTTGGTATAGCAGAGTAGGAGAGTTACCATGCCTGGTCCATTCCCTTTGTGGAGCTGCAGCTGAAATGGCAAAAGTACAAGAGAAGACATCAGCCACCCTTTGTCACATGGGCAACGTCTGACAAGTGCTCTACAGTATCAAGGATTTAACTTTGTGCCAGTGTCCTTTGCAGAAGGCATTTAAACTCTCTTTTTGTAGCAGAGTAGGGGAGTGCACGAGTGTTGGTCCATTTTCGTTGTGGAATTGCAGCTATAATATGAAAATGACAAGAAAAGGCCTCAGCCAATCTTGCTCATGTGGGAACACCCTAGACATGGCTCTACAGACTAAAATCACTTAACTTTGTGCCAGTGTCCATTGCAGAAGGCATTTAAACTCTCTTTTTGTAGCAGAGTAGAGGGGTGCACGAGTGTTGGTCCATTTACGTTGTGGACTTGCAGCTATAATGGGAAAATGAGAAGTAAAGGCATCAGCCACCCTTGCTCATGTGGGAACACCCTCGACATGGCTCTGCAGGCTATTTCACATAACTTTGTGTCAGGGTCCTTTGAAGAATGTGTCTGAACTGTCTTGGTGTAGCAGAGTAGGAGAGTTACCATGCCTGGTCCATTCCCTTTGCGGAGTTGCAGCTGAAATGGCAAAAGTACAAGAAAAGACATCAGCCACGCTTTGTCACATGGGCAACGTCTGACAAGTGCTCTACAGTATCAAGGACTTAACTTTGTGCCAGTGTCCTTCGCAGAAGGCGTTTAAACTCTCTTTTTCTAGCAGAGTAGGGGGGTGCACGAGTGTTGGTCCATTTCCTTTGTGGACTTGCAGCTATAATGGGAAAATGAGATGAAAAGGACTCAGCCACCCTTGCTCATGTGGGAACACCCTAGACATGGCTCTGCAGACTAATTCACTTAACTTTGTGTCAGGGTCCTTTGCAGAATGTATTTGAACTCTCTTGGTGTATCTGCGGAGAGGGGTTACGATGGTTGGTCCATTTCCTTTGTGGACTTGCAGCTGAAATGGGAAGAGGACAAGAAAAGGCATCAGCCACCCTTGCTCATGTGGGAACAACCTAGACATGGCTCTGCAGACTAATTCACTTAACTTTGTGTCAGGGTCCTTTGCAGAATGTATTTGAACTCTCTTGGTGTATCTGCGTAGAGGGATTACGATGGTTGGTCCATTTCCTTTGTGGACTTGCAGCTGAAATGGGAAGAGGACAAGAAAAGGCATCAGCCACCCTTGCTCACGTGGGCACACCCTAGGCAAGACTCTGCAGGCTAATTCACTTAACTTTGTGTCAGGGTCCTTTGCAGAAGGCATTTAAACTCTCTTGGTATAGCAGAGTAGGAGAGTTACCATGCCTGGTCCATTCCCTTTGTGGAGCTGCAGCTGAAATGGCAAAAGTACAAGAGAAGACATCAGCCACCCTTTGTCACATGGGCAACGTCTGACAAGTGCTCTACAGTATCAAGGATTTAACTTTGTGCCAGTGTCCTTTGCAGAAGGCATTTAAACTCTCTTTTTGTAGCAGAGTAGGGGAGTGCACGAGTGTTGGTCCATTTCCTTTGTGGACTTGCAGCTATAATGGGAAAATGAGAAGAAAAGGCATCAGCCACCCTTGCTCATGTGGGAACACCCTAGACATGGCTCTGCAGACTAATTCACTTAACTTTGTGTCAGTGTCCGTTGCAGAATGTGTCTGAGCTTTCTTGTAGCTCCGTAGAGGGGTTACGATGGTTGGTCCATTTCCTTTGTAGACTTGCAGCCATAATGGGAAAATGACAAGAAAAGACAACAGCCACCCTTGCTCACGTCTGAACACCCTAGGCAAGACTCTGCAGGCTAATTCACTTAACTTTGTGTCAGGGTCCTTTGCAGAAGGCATTTACACTCTCTTGGTATAGCAGAGTAGGAGAGTTACCATGCCTGGTCCATTCCCTTTGTGGAGCTGCAGCTGAAATGGCAAAAGTACAAGAAAAGACATCAGCCACCCTTTGTCACATGGGCAACGTCTGACAAGTGCTCTACAGTATCAAGGACTTAACTTTGTGCCAGTGTCCTTTGCAGAAGGCATTGAAACTCTCCTTTTGTGGCTGATTAGATGGGGCTACGATGATTGGTTCATTTCCTTTGTGGATTTGTCGCTGTAATGGGAAAAGACAAGAATAGGCATCAGGCACCTTTGCTCACACAGGCACACTCTGGGCAAGTCTATTCAGGCTAATTAACTTAACTTTTTGTCAGTGTCCTTTTCAGAGGGCATTGAAGGTCTTTTGGTCTAGCTGTGTATTGCGGTTACGATGGTTGGTCTATTTCCTTTGTGGACTTGCAGCTGAAATGGGAAGGGGACAAGAAAAGGCGTCAGCCACCCTTGCTCACATGGGCAACATCTGATTATGGCTCTACAGGATGAAAGACTTAACTTTGAGTCAGTGTCCTTAGCAGAAGTCATTTAAACTCTGTCTTTGTAGCTGAGTAGAGGGGTGTATGATGGTTGGTCCATTTCCTTTGTGAGGTTGCAGCTGAAATGTCAAAATACATGAAAAGGCATCAGCAACCCTTGCTCACATAAGGAACCTGTGCCCAGTGCTCTACATGCTCAATGATTTAACTTTGTGACGGCGTCCCTTGCAGAAGACATTTAAACTCTGTTGGTGTAGCTTAGTAAAGTGGGGTATGATGGTTGGTCCGTTTTGTTTTATGGACTTGCAGCTATAATGGGAAAATGAGAAGAAAAGGCATCAGCCACCCTTGCTCCTGTGGGAACACCCTAGGCAAGACTCTGCAGGCTAATTCACTTTGTGTCACTGTCCCTTGCAGAAGGCATTTGAACTCTGTTGGTGTATCTGCATAGAGGGTTTCATGAGTGTTGGTCCATTTCCTTTGTGGACTTGCAGCTGAATTGGCAAAAGGACAAGAAAAGGCATCAGTCACTGGGTGTCCCCTAGGCATGCCTCTGCTTGTTCAATGACGTAAGTTTTGTCAGTGTCCTTTGCAGGAGGCCTTTAAGCTCCTTTGATGTAGATGCCCTTTGCTATGTATGATGGTTGGTCCATTTCCTTTGTCTGGTGGCAGCTGAAATGTCAAAATGACAAGAAATTCCCTCAGCCACCCTTGCTGTCATGGGGAACCTCTGCCTAAGTGTCTGCAGTGTCAATGGCTTAACTTTGTCAGTGTCCTCCATGTCATGGCTTGCATCTGAAATGGCAGATGGGCAAGCCACAGCATCAGTGTCATGGTTTAAACTAAATCTGCACAGTTCCCCCTTTGTTTCCCCTCCCCCCCCTCACCCTCCCACTCCCGGAGGGATGGGGAGGAGAGCTTGAGGAATACAACTCCCACGGATTGAGGTAAAATCAGTCCAGCAATTAAGGTATAACAGAAATCACTACCGGTACCAATAACAAATCAATGTTAGAGGAGACAAACAGGGAGAGAGAATACGACACCACCCGCCGCCACGAGGCCAGCCTGGAAGAGAGAGCTAACCCCTCCCCCCCTTGCCAGCTTCCAGTCCCCTCCCCGAGCAGGACGTGCTGTGGTATGGAATACCTCCCTGACTAGCCCAGACCAGGTGCCCTATCTCTCCCTCCTCCCTGGCAGAGCATGAGCTACTGCTGAACCCATGACATTATCCACCCCTTATTTCATACCATTCACATCATGCTCAGATCCCACATTTTCAATATACCATCATATATATATACATCTGCATACACCCAGACAGATAGAAAGAAATAATTTCTTAATACATGGACCAATCCCTATAATGCTATTGAGTCCATTTGGTCCATGATGTTAGGTTTGTAATAGTCTTTTGTAGCAGGAGGGTCTGTGTGCAACACTGGATTGTTGCCTGCTGATGTTGATCATTCCTTTACTGCAGAACTCATCTGGTTCTATCAAAGTTCATTCTCTGTTGGGACGATGGTTAGAGGGATTTCAGGGCCAGTCTCTGGTGACCTGAAGACATCTAGTTGATGAACTACAAAAATATTACACAGCAAGCAACAACATATAATTAAGTTCATTGGCTGTTTTCCCCTAAAATCAAATCCCCTTGAGGTATACATCGGACTTCCCCATCTTCCTGCATTACCCACCAAGTATATCCGGGTCCTTGAGCAAAAGCAATCCCACGAGTGGGTTTGCCTTGGCCTGAAACAGGAGTAACCCAGACTGTCTTCCCTAGCAAATTTCTCATGTGCACTACAGGAACCTTGTCCCCCTCTACAATATGTAAAAGTTCTGACTGGGCTGGGCCAGCCTTGTTAGCAGATCCTCTGGTGTTGACCAACCAGGTGGCCTTTGGTAAATGTGTATCCCAATGCTTGAAAGTTCCCCCACCCATTGCTCTCAGTGTAGTTTTTAACAGCCCATTGTACTGTTCAATTTTCCCAGAGGCTGGTGCATGGTAGGGGATGTGATATACCCACTCAATGCCATGTTCTTTGGCCCAAGTGCCTATAAGGTTGTTCCGAAAATGAGTCCCATTGTCTGACTCAATTCTCTCTGGGGTGCCATGTCGCCACAAAATCTGGTTCTCAAGGCCCAGGATAGTGTTCTGGGCAGTGGCGTGGGACACAGCATATGTTTCCAGCCATCCTGTGGTTGTTTCCACCATGGTAAGCACATAGCGCTTGCCTTGGCAGGTTGGGGGGAGTGTGATATAGTCAATTTGCCAGGCCTCCCCATATTTATACTTCAGCCATCATCCTCCATACCAAAGAGGTTTTAACCGTTTAGCTTGTTTAATTGCAGCACATGTCTCACACTCATGAATAACCTGGGCGATAGTGTCCATTGTTAAGTCCACCCCTTGATAACGAGCCCATCTGTATGTTGTATCTCTACCCTGATGGCCTGAAGTGTCATGGGCCCACCGGGCCAAAAATAATTCACCTTTATGTTGCCAATCTAAGGCCATCTGAGCTACTTCAATCTTAGCAGCTTTATCCACTTGTTGGTTATTGTGGTGTTCCTCAGTGGCCCGACTCTTAGGTATGTGGGCATCTACATGGCGTACCCTCACCACCAGCTTCCTCACCCGGGCAGCGATATCTTGCCATAATGCAGCAGCCCAGATGGGTTTACCTCTGCGTTGCCAGTTGCTCTGCTTCCATTGCTGCAACCACCCCCACAGGGCATTTGCCACCATCCATGAGTCAGTATAAAGATAGAATACTGGCCACCTTTCTCGCTCAGCAATGTCCAGGGCCAGCTGGATGGCTTTCACCTCAGCAAACTGACTCGATTCACCCTCTCCTTCAGCAGTTTCAGCAACTTGTCGCTGAGGACTCCATACAGCTGCCTTCCATCTCCGATGCTTTCCCACAATACGGCAGGACCCATCAGTGAACAAGGCATACTGCTTTTCACTTTCTGACAATTTATTATATGGTGGTGCCTCTTCGGCACGCATCACCTCCTTCTCTGGTGACATTCCAAAATCTTAGCCCTCTGGCCAGTCCATGATGACTTCCAGAATGCCTGGACGACTGGGATTTCCTATCCGAGCTTGTTGTGTAATTAGTGCAGCCCATTTACTCCAAGTAGCATCAGTTGCATGATGTGTAGAGGAGACCCTGCCTTTGAACATCCAGCCCAGCACTGGCAAGTGGGGTGCCAAAAGGAGCTGTGCTTCAGTGCCAATCACTTCCGAAGCAGCTCGAACTCCTTCATAAGCTGCCAATATCTCCTTCTCCGTTGGGGTATAGCTGGCCTCCGAGCCTTTGTATGCCTGACTCCAAAAACCAAGGGGTCGACCTCGAGTCTCCTTGGAGTTTTCCGCCAGAGGCCCCAGGTAGGACCATTCTCCCCAGCTGCGGTGTACAGTACATTTTTCACATCTGGACCTGTCCAGACTGGTCCAAGGGCCACTGCATGAACTATCTCGCGTTTAATTTGCTCGAAGGCTTGTTGTTGCTCAGGACCCCATTTGAAATCATTCTTTTTCTGAGTCACATGATAGAGAGGGCTTACGATTGAACTGTAATTTGGAATGTGCATTCCCCAGAACCCCACAGCACCCAAGAAAGCTTGTGTTTCTTTCTTATCAGTTGGTGGAGACATTGCTGTTATCTTATTGATTACTTCTGTAGGGATATGTCTACGTCCATCTTGCCATTTTATTCCCCAAAATTGAATTTCCCGTGCAGGTCCCTTGACTTTACTCCGTTTTATGGCAAAACCAGCTTTCAGCAGGATTTGGATTATTTCCCTCCCTTTCTCAAAAACTTCTTCTGCTGTATCACCCCACACAATAATGCCATCGATGTATTGCAAGTGTTCTGGAGCTTGCCCCTGTTCCAGTGCTGTCTGGATCAGTCCGTGGCAGATGGTGGGGCTGTGTTTCCACCCCTGGGGCAGTCGGTTCCAAGTGAACTGGACAACCCTCCAAGTAAAAGCGAACTGTGGCTTGCACTCTGCTGACAAGGGAATTGAGAATAATGCATTGGCAATATCAATCGTGGCATACCACTTGGCTGCCTTTGACTCTAATTCATACTGCAGCTCTAACATATCGGGCACGGCAGCGCTCAGTGGTGGTGTGACTTCATTCAGGCCACGATAGTCTACTGTTAGTCTCCACTCTCCATTAGACTTTCGCACTGGCCATATGGGGCTATTAAAAGGTGAGTGGGTCCTGCTGATCACTCCCTGCCTCTCCAGTCTACGGATCAGATTATGGATGGGAATCAGGGAGTCTCAATTGGTGCGATATTGCTGCTGGTGCACTGTTGTGGTCGCAATTTGCACTTGTTGTTCTTTGACTTTCAGCAACCCCACAACAGAAGGATCCTCTGAGAGACCAGGCAAGGTGGACAGCTGCTCAATTTCCTCAGTCTCCAAAGCAGCAATACCAAAAGCCCACCGGTACCCTTTTGGATCTTTGAAGTACCCTCTCCTGAGGTAGTCCATGCCGAGGATGCATGGAGCCTCTGGACCAGTCACAATGGGGTGCTTCTGCCATTTCTTCCCAGTCAGGCTAATTTCAGCCTCTAGTACAGTCAACTCTTGGGACCCTCCTGTCACTCCAGAAATATAGATGGGTTCCACCCCTTGACAGTTCAATGGCATCAGGATACATTGTGCACTGGTATCAACTAGAGCCTTATACTTCTGTGGGGCTGATGTGCCAGGCCATTTGATCCACACAGTCCAGTAAATATGATCGTCCCCTACCTCCACCTGGCTGGAGGCAGGGCCCCTCTAATAGTCATCATCGTCACAATCTTGGACACTTAAGTCGTGTTGAAAGGGATTATTCTTCTTTATCACAGGAGCTGGAGTAAAATCAGCTCTTCCACTCCACCTGGGAACCTGTCCACCAGAGACTGAAGCTGCAGCTCTCATGGGGCGATCAAACTTGGTCCTTGCTCCTCTCTTCAATTCACCCACATGTTCCTCCAAGGCTGAAGTAGGTTTTCCATCCCACTTTGTCATGTCTTCTCCGTGGTCCTGCAGGTAAAACCATAGGGTGGCCCGTGGTGTGTATCTTATATATTTTCTCTCTCGAGCAATAGGACGCCTTTTGTTAATAGCTGAAATGCGTGTTGGCACACGTGAGGAGCTAGATAAATCAGACAGATTGTCCCTCAACTATTTGAGATCATGAGACAGTTTTTCCACAGCTGAGATGATGGAAGGGGTAAGATTGTCTTTGAATTCTTGGAGTTTATGAACCATTACAACCACTGTTAGTGGTGCTATGTCATTCCAGGTTACCGTTGCCAATGGATGGGCATATGACGACGGTGCATTTTGTGTAAGTTTTCGCCACATGGGTCGTGTGCATTCGACTTCATCTGGGTCTATGTATACATTCCCATTATTCGGCTTGGTGTGGTAGATCATCTCTACGATAGCTGATTCCCTCAGGGACTGGATACCTTTGTCTATAGTAGTCCACTTGGCCAAACGACTCAACATCATCCTTGTATGGGAACCTCTCTTTCACAGCTGCCAAAAGCCGCCTCCAAAGACTGAGGGACTTTTTCTCTCTTGCAATTGCTTTGTCAATTCCCCCCTCTCTAGCAAGTGACCCCAGCTGCTTGGCTTCTCTACCTGCTATTTCGTGACCATTGGCCCCATTATCCCAACGTTGGAGCAGCCAGGTGATGATGTGCTCCCCTGATTGATGAGTGAAATCTTTTTGCATATTCTGCAGCTCAGTTGAGGTCTGAGATCGAGGAGTCACCTCTTCTTCTTCATCATGTGATGATGACCCCTGATCAGATACTAGACCAGGTAGTGGATGCATAGTTTCTTCATCCTGCCTCTTCCTTCTTGCCTCCTTTCTGGTTTTTCTCTTCTGTACAGGAGCAACCGATATTGGTACGAATTGGTCCTCTAGTTCAGCTGCAGTGATTATCACTGTAGTTTGAGTAGCAACTGTACTTGTTGCTGGGGTAGCTGCACTGTCTGTCACAGTTGAGGGTTGAATAGCCGCTGTACTCATTACTGGGGTAGCTGCACTGTCTGTCACAGCTGAAGTTTGGGTAGCAACTGTACTTGCCGCTGAGGATGGTGTAGCTGCTGTACTTGGAGTTGGAACAGCTGCGCTGACTTCTGTGTTGCTCTCAGATCCAGGGACATTTTTTATTTTTGAAGGGGTTGGGTAGTGTCAAACAAGTCCCTATAGGCATAGGCCAAGCCCCAGCACATTGCCGTAATTTGTCCATCTCTGGTATGGCCAGGATGACAACACACCTCATTTAGGTGTTTTACTAATTCTTCCGGATTCTTCACTTGTTCGGAAGTAAAATTCCAAAGTACTGGAGGGGCCCACTGACCTAGATGCTTGCCCATACTATCCCACACACCCTGCCACTCATGACTGTCCAGACTCTGGGAAGATCTCCTGGTCCTCCTATGTCGTCGTTTAACCCCAATACAGGACCAGACCTGACTCCGCTTAACTCTTGAAATCAGATGAAATAACTGTGGGCAAAACACACTCTGTATGCGTGCTACTATGGTGATCCCCATCACAATCAGCATACAAGTCTCAACAGTATTAAAAGGCCATTCAAAAACTTCAAAACCCTTAAATGATGTTGCAGACCATCTGGAGAGAACACCGGGAGGATAGAAGAATGTCTCCTTCACAGGTTGACCACCCGAGAAGGAGAAAAAAGATGTGAAATTGCTAAGCACTTCTATTATATACCTCCCAAAATATAAAGTTGGTGACCATACCGGGAGCATAAACCAGATCAGTTTCATGATCAATGCTTCTATTGCATTACAAGTCATTAACATAAAGTACAATGAGACCAGAACCTTAGCCCAAACCCCATACTTGATAAACACTAACACAGCTAATATATATGAAAAGTAATTGGTAAAATCCTGAAACTGTGAGATCAAGCGAAAAAACTGTGAGAGCCAATAAAACAGCATTGTGACAAATGACTATAAATCCCTTCAGATTTGTTGTTATTTCGTGGGTTTGTGCCCCACGCTGGGCGCCAAAACTGTCGTGGTTTAAACTAAATCTGCACAGTTCCCCCTTTGTTTCCCCTCCCCCCCCCTCACCTTCCCACTCCCGGAGGGATAGGGAGGAGAGCCAGAGGAATACAACTCCCATGGATTGAGGTAAAATCAGTCCAGCAATTAAGGTATAACAGAAATCACTACCAGTACCAATAACAAATCAATGTTAGAGGAGACAAACAGGGAGAGAGAATACGATACCACCCGCCGCCACGAGGCCAGCCCGGAAGAGAGAGCTAACCCCTCCCCTCCCGGCCAGCTTCCAGTTCCCTCCCCGAGCAGGACGTGCTGTGGTATGGAATACCTCCCTGACTAGCCCAGACCAGGCGCCCTATCTCTCCCTCCTCCCTGGCAGAGCATGAGCTACTGCTGAACCCATGACAATCAGCCACCCTTGTTCACATGGGGACCCCCATCCCAGGGCTGTGCCAGGCTCCATGACTTAACTTTGTGTCATTGTCCTTATGGAAGGTAGCAAATCTCTCTGCACGAGAGGCTGAGGACTGGATTGCACCAAGGTCTGATCCTGTCCTATTTCGTGCTTGTGACTGCAAAAGTCAAGATAACTGCAGAGCAGCCACCACTACTCACCATCCGCAAGCCCTGCGCAGGGCCCTGCCAGACTTAACTTTGTGTCCTTGCAGCAGGAGGCAGTGTCTGGGTGTGTGGCCGGGGTCAGGGGTGCACCAGGTTCTGGTCTTGTCCTTGTGTGAGCTTCTGGCTCTGGAAGTGAAAGGAGGAGCAGCCACCATCTGCCGTGCATGGGGCAGCCGCTGCCTCCCTGCCCAGGCCCAGCAGCCCGGCCCTCCTCTCCCTGCCTTCCTCCTGCCCTCCCAGCTCAGCCCTGGCTCACACAACTGCTCACCTTCAGGCTGCTGTTGCCCTTGTCACCACACAGCCCTTTACATACCAGTCCTGGAACCTGGGCTACTAACCCCTGTGGAATGGAATGGCCACAACAACTATCCATTCAGTGTGACACAGTCACCACGGGCTATCATGGCCACCCCTTCCCTGCGGCCCTCCGCTGCCAGGGGGAAAAGACTATCTTTGGCCTTGTTATACTCAGTGGGATGGACAAAGCCCGCAACTCAGGCCCATAAGGAAAACAGCCAACAGAGAGCTGACTGTCAGTCCTCTCTGTGCTGGAGCACAGCCTATGGATCTGGGCTCTCATTGTCCTGTTCCCCCTCAGTTCCCCTAGGCCTCCCCCTGAAACAAGGGGAACACAAAATGGAATATATAAACCTTTATAATTAGTTTTAAGTAATATTCAGTTCGATGGCTTTGTAACAGTAGCAGTGAAAAATTACTGAGGTGCACAGTACATAGAAGAAAAAATAGAGTACAGATAGAGAACATACTGGCACAAGAGAAATCGTTATAGTTGATGTAGTCTTTAGAAAAACAGTCTAAAAAACAGGACACAGGGATAAGGAGTATCTGGGAATAGCAGGTGTCCAGGATAGGCTACAGGTAAATTAACTGATAAGTAGGAGGATAGGAGGGTTATTATGTCTCTGGTGCTAATGAACCAATTAAACTGGTACAAGCATCTACTGCACATGCTTCAAAGGCTGCCAGAAGTGATGAAGATTGTTGGAAGAAGTAAACGACCCTCAGAGACCACCACCACAATTCTGTATGCATGCGGGAAGCTTTCTGGAAAATGATGTAATCCATACGTAGCCTGATGAATATGTATGTATGCCCGGGGACTATATAAGGATGGCTTGTGTAGCAATAGGGGGACACACGTTAGGAGGAATTATCCCCCGTGTCTCCCGGTGCCGCAATAAAGAATACCTGCTTGTCAGCTTGAAAACTTTGTTGGCAAGTTTGTTCCTGGAATTGTCTCCGAATCAATTTGGCTACCCAGGTGGGACCCTCTCTGCTCGGCTGCAGGACCCGCTGAGGACAAGGCTCCCTAGGGCCCTCGGGAATTCTTCCCGGAGGGACCCCTCGACTCATTCGGATCACTGCGGGAGCAGACAAGGACCATCTTCATCAAAGGTATTCTTTTCTTTTGTATAGTCTGTAAGGTGCAAGGGGCATCTTGCATAAAGACTACATTGGTAATTGGGTTGGTTTGGCAAGCGTACAAGAGGTTTGGAAGCCTTCCGTAAATCAAGATAAGAAATCTCGTGGGTAAAGGCGTATACCCGGCTGCTAGCGTCCATTTGGTACACACCCACAGGAAGCAAGGGGCTTCTTGTGGTTTGGGTCCTGCAAGATGCAGGGGGTGTCTCGTGGAAATGGTTTTGGATCTTGTTGTGGCTTGTTACATTAAGGATTTTGGTCTTGTGATTTTGGTATTGGTGACAGGATGTTATAACTGTGTTATTAATTGTGATTTGTTTGATAGAATTTTAGTCTCTGTCTCTGTTTCAAGTGTTGTAACTGTGTGGAGTGTGTCTGTGGGATCCCTAGTGTGTGTGTGAGTGAGAGATTGATAATGGAAAATCAGCAGAGTGAAGAGATCATGCAAAAGAGTCCTTTAGGGTGCATTTTGGCACACTGGAAAGAACGTGGAGGGTCTCTTGGGGGCTCGGTAAATAAGAAATTGTTGGTAAAATATTGTAACTGATGGTGGCCTTTGTATACTTTGGAAGATCAGGAAAAACGGCCTAAAAAGGGAACCTGAACTTTAATACATTGTTACAATTAATGTTGTTTTGAGGCTGCAAGGAAAATGACATGAAGTAATGTATGCCGATATGTTTTTCACTATAAGAAACCATGTGGAGTGACAGACGCAATGCAAAATTAATATAGCTCCGCCAGATCCCTTAATTTTAGCTTTGGAAAAGGACAGGGAAAAACTGAAAGTTAAGATGGAGAGATGTTGTTCAGCCTGTGATACTGGGGAAAGATGTTTAAAGTTAAAAAACAGTAATCAGGAAAATAGGCTGTAAAATGATCTATCACAGGTACCTTGGAGAGGAGCACCCTCTGCATCTGTCCTATCTGATATTCTTAAGGAGCAAGAGATCTCTGTCCCTGGCAACAAGTGGCAGATGCACATTCAGAGTTAAGAAAGGGTTAAACCAGAAGTGCTGTTGCAGAGGCAGGCATCTGCAGCCCCTGCAGAGCAGGGTGAGCAGCTGTGAGGAAGAAAAAGAAAGGAAAACCAAGGGGGAAAGGAGGGGAGCTCACTCAGCTCCTGTGTTTGAGCATGGGATGGGTGCTGGGGCAGGCAAACAAGTGGGAACAGACATGTTCATGGACGGGACTGAGGGGTTGTTGGATAAATGTGGACAGCAGGAAGCATGGAGAGCATATAAGAATTGGGAACAGGTAGAAAAAAAAGGGGGTTTGGAACTAGATGATCTTGAGGTCCTTTCCAATCCTAACTATTCTATGATTCTATGAAAAAGTTGGGTCGTGCTATAGCCACGGCTGCGGTGGTTGCTTTGAAACTGTGGGGAGAGTTTGAACGGTGGAAGTGAGACTGCCCTGGGGGGGAGTAGTGCCATGGTGTGGCTCCAGCGACTGAATTGGAACTAGACTGACAGGGACCTGGGGAATCTACCCTAGCAGATCCACTGGTTAAATTAAAAGTAGGGACTAGAGGAAATAAAGTGGAATTTTAGTGGATAGAGGAGCAACTTACCTAGTGTTAAATCTGACAGAAAAGAATTTGTTACAGATGTGGTTGCTACTGACCACCAAGAAAAAGAGAAAATAAAAACCCACAAACAACCAACCTGAGGCATTCTTTCTGAAACCCTTGAAATACAAATCAGGAAAACAAATAGGAATGCATAAATTTTTATGCATGCCAAATTCTCTAAAATCTTTATTAGGGAGAGAAGCAACATTTAAAGAAGGCAGAATGGAATTTAGAGTTAAAAACAAACAGTTAATTGCAGTTTTGAGTTTATTTTTATTTCAACAGAAAAGCAAACAGGAGGACCTCCCTGAAATAGAAGAAATCCTTAATCAGGTATATCTGGGAGTATGGGCATCTGAAGTTCCAGGTAAGGCGAAAAATGCTTTGCCTGTTAAAGTGGAAATAAAAAGGGGGGCCTGCCCAGTTAGAATAAAACAATATCCCTTCAAATTAGAAGATCAAAGGGAATAATTAAAAAAAAAGTCGTTGATAAATTTTAAAATATATATTATTCATTGAATGTAAATTGGAATATAATACTCCTATCTGCACAGTAAAGAAATATGATGATAAAAGTTGCAGATTGGTTCAAGATCTCAGAGCAGTCAACAAAACTGCAGAGGATATTTGTCCAGTAGTAGCTAATTTGTATGATTTATTGACTAAATTGAATAATAATCAGAAATGGTTTGCCATCTTGGATTTAAAGGATGCTTTCTTTTGCTTACCATTGGCCAAAGAAAGACAAAATTTATTTTTAATGGGAAATTTATTTTTATTTTTGAAGGGGAAAATACTGACACAGGAAGGGAAACTCAATTAACTTGGACGGCATTACCTAAAGGGTTTAAAACAGTCCAGCAATTTTGGAAATCAGCAAGAGAACTAGAATCATGGAAGCCACCTACTCAGATGGGGACTCTGTTACAATATGTGGATGACCTATTAATTGCTACAGAAAGAGAGGAAGAATGTATCCAGTGGACAGTGGAATTATTAACTTTTTTGGGACTGAATGGTTATCAGATACCCAAACAAGGCCCAACTAATCCAAACCCTAGTTTCCTACCTAGGATATGAAATAACAGGAGGACAAAGAAAATCTGGAGCTGCTAGAAAAGAAGCCATCTGTCAGACTCCACGACCGTTAACCGGCAAGGAGCTCCGGCCATTACTGGGAACGACTGGATGATGCAGACTTTGGACCCATGATTATGATGTTCTGGTAAGACCACTATATGAACTGTTGAAGGGAAACTCTACCTCTTTAGAATGGACTGATTCAGCAGAGGGGGCTTTCAGAGATCTAAAAATAGAGCTAATGAGAGCTGCATCTCTGTGGCTTCCAGATGTAACTAAATCCTTTTGGCTATATTCCCGTGAAGAACAGGGAATAGCTTTGGGGGTCCTTGGTCGAAAACTAGGACCCTACAGAAGGGCAGTGATGTGTTTTTCAAAACAACTGGATGAAGTGAGCAAAGGATGGCCCAGATGCCTAAGGGCTGTGGCAGCAGTTGTCATGAATATTGAAGAGGCTCGCAAATTCACCTTGGGACAAAAATTACTGTGCTAATGTCCCATGTTGTATTAGCAGTCCTGGAACAGAAAGGAGCCCACTGGTTATCTCCTTTGTGTTTTTTTAAATACCAGGCCACCCTTGTGGAACAAGATGATATAGAAAATGTGGTCACCAACATTGTCAATTCAGCATCCTTTTTGCAGGATCAATTGACAGAACCACTAACATGCGACTGCTTGACCACCATAGAGACTGTATAGTTGAGCTGACCAGACTTGAAAGAAAAACTTTTGGAAAATGCTGATTCTTGGTTTACTGATGGTAATAGCTTCATGAAAAATTGTAAACAAAAGGCAGGATATGCCATTACCACCATTTCACAGGTAGTAGGGACTAAATCTTTAACACTCTAAAATCACATCCTTAATCCCTGATGGCAAACTAACAATTGAAAACTCTAAAGCTAGGTATTCAAAAGAGGACAGAAAATTGATTCAAGATCTAAAAGGATGGGAAAATAAAGAGGATCGGGTTCAGACACCTGATGGGTGAATTGTAATCCCCTATAACCAACTCTGGAAGTTAGTTCAGGGAGAACATAATAAAACTCATTGGGGTAGCAACTCTTTGTATAAATATTTAAACAAACAAATTGTAGGAAGAAATCTATACACCACAGTCCAATTGGTGACAAAACAATGTCAGCTATGTCCTAGGAATAATCCTAAAACTGAAAATAGAAATCAAATTGGGACAACTGGGAGAGGAAGTTATCTGGGACAGTACTGGCAAATAGATTTTTCTGAATTACCAAGAAAAGGGGGTGACCGATATTTGTTGGTGTTAACAGATACTTTTTCCGGCTGGCCAGAAGCATTCCCTTGTAGGATAAATAATGCAAGACAACTGTTTAAAACACTATTTAATGAGATAATACCTCGCTTTGGAGTACCAGCAGCAATTTCTTCCAACCGAGGTTCACAGTTTAGTGCAAAATTGTTACAAGAAATTAGCAAAAATTGGAAATTGATTGGCAAGTACATGTTCCATACAGGCCTCAGGCCAGTGGGCAAGTAGAAAAGATAAACCATCTGATCAAACAACAAATTAGTAAAATATGTCAGGAAACGAATTTATATTGGTACCAAGGTTTACCACTGGCTCTATTAAGAATTCGAACTAAACCTCGGTCAAAAGAAGAGGTTAGCCCGTTTGAGATTTTGTATGGAAGACCATATCAGTCCCAGTTTAAAGGAGAAAGTCTTCAGGAAGTAGGAGAAAGCTATCTCTGTGTCTTTTTGATCAATCTGGGAAAACAATTGGAGGAGATAAATAAGAGCATAGTAGGGACAAGAGAAATGGCAGATGGGCAAGCCACAGCATCAGCCACCCTTGTTCACATGGGGACCCCCATCCCAGGGCTGTGCCAGGCTCCATGACTTAACTTTGTGTCATTGTCCTTATGGAAGGTAGCAAATCTCTCTGCACGAGAGGCTGAGGACTGGATTGCACCAAGGTCTGATCCTGTCCTATTTCAGTGCCTTGTGACTGCAAAAGTCAAGATAACTGCAGAGCAGCCACCACTACTCACCATCCACAAGCCCTGCGCAGGGCCCTGCCAGACTTAACTTTGTGTCCTTGCAGCAGGAGGCAGTGTCTGGGTGTGTGGCCGGGGTCAGGGGTGCACCAGGTTCTGGTCTTGTCCTTGTGTGAGCTTCTGGCTCTGGAAGTGAAAGGAGGAGCAGCCACCATCTGCCGTGCATGGGGCAGCCGCTGCCTCCCTGCCCAGGCCCAGCAGCCCGGCCCTCCTCTCCCTGCCTTCCTCCTGCCCTCCCAGCTCAGCCCTGGCTCACACAACTGCTCACCTTCAGGCTGCTGTTGCCCTTGTCACCACACAGCCCTTTACATACCAGTCCTGGAACCTGGGCTACTAACCCCTGTGGAATGGAATGGCCACAACAACAATCCATTCACTATGACATAATCACCACCAACATTCTGTCAGCTATCATGGCCACCCCTTCCCTGCGGCCCTCCGCTGCCAGGGGGAAAAGACTATCTTTGGCCTTGTTATACTCAGTGGGATGGACAAAGCCCGCAACTCAGGCCCATAAGGAAAACAGCCAACAGAGAGCTGACTGTCAGTCCTCTCTGTGCTGGAGCACAGCCTATGGATCTGGGCTCTCACTGTCCTGTTCCCCCTCAGTTCCCCTGGGCCTCCCCCCTGCTGTCAGGCCTGGGGCAGGGCAAAATGGAGCTCAGCATGAGGGTGCAGACAAATTAATGTGATGTCTAAACACCAGGAAGCAATTCAAATGTTTGCCATACTGACCTAGTGCCACCTGGGCTGACCCAGTATCCTTTAGATATGCATGATAGTTGCAGAGAGGATGAAGGACTTGGAAAAATACACTAAATGCTTATTTTAATTCCAATCGTAACATGACGAATTCTGCTCTCTCCAAGCATGAAGAGTCCATTCACACCTGGTTGCACAGAGCATGGTCCTGGGGTCTGGATTTTGTCACTTCAGGTGCTGCAAGGAGACTCACATGGGCTGTAGCCACTACACAAGGGCAGGTCAGGGCTGGTGGGAACACGGCACTGCGCTGGTCTGCTCTGCTTGGGGTCTCAGGCACAGGGGAGACCTCCTAGTGACAGTGAGGATTTATCTGTTTGTTAGGAACACTGCAGATTAATTAATGTGCTCCAAGTTTGGTCTCCGGTGCACTTCAGATATCCTGAGATGTCTGGCCTAATCGAGGCCACTTCAGAGATCTCTCATACACAGATCCTGTGTCAGACACAGCAGCTCTATGGCTGGGAGGAACAAAGTGGATGAGGGAAGTTATGTCTGGAGAAAAGGCCGTGAAGGGGGGGCTTTAGTTTTTGTCTTTTGTCTGTTTAAACTGGAAATAAGTTTTCCCAAGTGAATCCTGTTTTGCCAATGACAATAACTTGTAAGGGATCTCCCTGTATTTTTCTCTGCGTAGGAGCTTTTCCATCCTGTTTCTGTCCTGGAGGAGTGATGGAGTGGCTGGTGGGTAACTGGCAGCCACCCATGGTTAACCTGCCTCAGTAGGCTATGTACTGCAGTAATGCAGTTTGGAGTGTGTGTACTGCAGAAAGAAGGGGTGGGTGGTGGTCATTTTAGCCTATAAAATCTCCTGGTATATGGTCCTCAGATGGTTAGTGTTTCTAACCCTCTAGAAATCTTAATACGTATGTAAGCCTATTCTATTCCATAGAACAGCTCATGTGTATAGAACTGCTCAAGAGGACTTTATAATCATGCACCTTTTTTTTCCCTTGGCAATCATCCTTATCTACGGTCATCTAAAGATCTAACTCTCACCTTGCTTACTTGTGAGACTAGGATAAGATCTCAAAGAAAATACTGCTACAACTGTTCATGGTCAAACTGTGGTAAGACCCAGAGATTAATTTTTCCAGGAAAACTTTAATCAGAAGGAGCAGACTGATGCACTTGATTAGACCTGGGACTAATAACCAGGGCTGATGTTAGCTTTCCTGACCATAGTGGAGCAGTCCTTCAAACTAGTTTGCAAAAGGACACCTGAACTATCTCTGTAAATATTACTCGATGTGCAATTATACTGTATGCTGAAGAAACGGTACCTAGGTGAGGTTTCTTGGTTTTTCTTTTTTTTTTTCCTTTTTTGTTCTTTTTTTTTGTATTGTATTGTACTCTAGTTATTAAACTGCTCTTATCTCAAACCACAGGGTTTGCATTCTTTTGATTCTCCTCCCCATCCTGCCCCACAGGGAGGAAAGGGAGAGTGAGTGAGTGGCTGCATGGTGCTAAGTTACCAATTGGGTTTCAACCATATCTAGGAGTCATAGATGACTTCAGATTTTCAGTTTCAAGTCTGTCACTGCAGTTTAAATAAAGATGGTATCATTCGGTGATCTGCTACATTTTCTTGCATATCACATACCACATCCCATTGCATCTTTGGTCTTTGTCCTTGTGGAAGGCATTTAATCTCTGGCAGTGTGGTGGAGGGGAAGAGTGCTCCATTATCTGGTCGTGTCCTGCTCTGGGCCTGAAATTGTAAAATCCAGGTCAACCAACTAAGCAGTAGCAACAGTCACTCACATGGGTAACCCCTGCCTAGGCCTCTGCAGGTCTGGGTGACTTAACTTTGTTTCAGTGTTCTCTGTAGAAGGAAGTGACTCTCTGGCTGTGTGGATGAGGACAGGAGTGCACCATGGTCTGGTCCATTAACTGTCGGAGTGCCAGCTGTTAAAGACAGAATAAGAATGTAGAGAGCAGACACCCTGACTCACCATGTGCATCACTGCTTAGGTCTCTGCAGGACTGAATACTTAACTTTGTGTCAGTGTCCTTTGCAGAAGACATTTAAGCTCTGTTGGTGTAGCTGTGTAGAGGGGTATATGGTGGTTGTTCTATTCCCTGTCTGGACTTGCAGCTGAAATGGCAGAAGGAAGGACATGAAATGTCCCATAGAACATTGTTGTAATTCCTCTTGCCACTTGCAGTGCTTCCTCACAGTTTGTAGTAGCTGCTTAAATTTTTTAAGGTAGTAAGTATATCAGATGGAGATGTAGCACCTAGATCCTGCTGCAGCTCAGTACTGCATCTGCTCTTTCAGTGTGTGAGCTAGTGGCTCAGGTGTATTCCACCATCGTGGAACCCAATATTTTTGCTTTCTTTTCCACTAAAAAAGAAATGGCTTGAAAGTCCAATGTGGAAGAGAGTTTTCTCATTGATGTTCTATGTTATTCTGCAGGGTCTTCAGTGGTGTTATAGTTAGTTCCTAGACTTCTAACACACTTGTGATCTGTTTTTACATGCAGAATTTGAATTTCAGTGAGTTTCCTATAATACAAGTTATGGCTGAACTTTGAACCATACCAGGATTACAGGTTTTCACAGCAGCATGTGGAGAAGACAGTCCCATAATGCAGTTGTCATTTCCTGGTCTGCTTTTGAAAGAAGCAGTGTTAATGAAAGATTTGTTCTTCTAGATAAGAAAAGATTGTTTTTCAACAAAGTGTTTGTATAGCTCCACACAACCTCTCACTGAATTGCTAGAAAATCTCATTTCTATAGCCATACCCATTTTAATGAACTTCTCCATTAATTATTCAATTATTCATTGTGCTGTTCAAAAAAAACAGCATAACAATGATTTAACACAGCATGACAGCAATTAGCACTCACAAAACAACAAAGAAACACCTAAGTACTCAAAGAGGGATCAAAGTAGGAAATCAAAAGTAACTCATTACAAAAGTAAATCATTCCAATAACACCACTTCTGTTCGTACAGTAGCGATCACAATGGTTTGGTGCTTTTGACTCCTTTCCTTTTATACCTAAAAAGAAGCTACAGAACATGCTTACTCCATTTTCAAAAATATAGCAGTTAAGAATTTCAAAGCCTTTTTGGTTTTCTGTTGACAAGTAGGAGCTGTTGCTGATTTACTGCAGCTTTTGTCTAGTCTAACTCTCCTCACTTCAGTAAGTCTGGAGTTGAAAAAGGAACCACACGTTGGCAGTTACACCTGTAGGTAGTTTAGTTGTCACTTTGAAAACTCAATCTAACTCACTTTGCCTTCATATTGCGCAGGCAGCTGCAGATGGCTTGCTTTCCATCTGAACAGTTTTGCAATGTTTGCTTTGTTTTTCTCAGTACTTGCTGTTCGTTTTTTTTTTTTTTTTCTTGGTGTTACATTACATTATTACCTGATGGCACAGGGGATTTTGACTATTTTTGAGGTTATTGGTGCCAGGGACATTTTTAAGCATGCTTATTAGATCTCAAAGAGTGCTAATTTTCTTGAACAAAGGGAGTGTTGAACCTTCATTAGTGTATTTCCCAACTGCTTTAATTTTCTGATACCATTTAGTATAATTATGTTTGGTTTTAATACATAAGTGTGGAAAATAATGTACATGAGGAAACAAACAACACAAAAGCTGTCATAAAAGCATAAAAGAGCAGCTGATAAGAAAAACAGCAATGCAATATTGTTTTTAGCATCAATGGAACACAAAAAGAGCTGACATATTGTGATGCTAACAACTTTAATTAATGATGTATAGGTCAAGTATAAATGAGAAGATCTGTTAAAAGAAAACATGTGCTAGTATACTAAAATTGGAAGTTTGGAAACGTGCAAGACAAAAGCAGAGAATTCTGATTTAATGTTTGATTGGAAATACATTCGGTGAGATTCTTTTCTCTCCTGAGTGGAAAACGAAGCATACTTACTAAAGAGAACAAAAGGGAAATTTGGGGTATTGAGTCTAAATTACCAGTGTGAAATACGAGTCCACTTTATTTCTTCCTCATTTGTGTATGACAGTCATCTTTAGGGCAGAGTTCTAGACATGCTTAGCCTAACAGTTTGGATCAATAGCCATGTGGGAGTGTCTTTTCAATGGGGATTTAGTGGTCATGAAAGCAAATGTTCTATTTCACAGCCATTAATTCTACTACTTTTGCAGCTGTACCTAATAAACTCCAACTGCGAATGATATTCCTTAGCAGATACAGTACTGCATTTCTTCAGGGGTGGAATTCCAAGTAATTTATCTGCAAAACATTTCCCCACAGGCTGAACTGAGATGTTGTGTTAGCTGATCAGCCCCCTCTCCACTATGGCAAAGAGACTTTTAAGAGTGGAGTGGACAGCAAGGCAGAAGACCATTTGTACTGAAGCTTGATGAATCTATGTGGGACTCTTCTTCCTTAACCTTAGCTGTACTAAGGATGCAAATCAGAGAACCATAGAATAGTTAGGGTTGGGAAGGACCTTAAGATCATCTAGTTCCAACCCCCCTGCCATGGGCAGGGACATCTTCACACTAAACCATGCCACCCAAGGCTCTGTCCAACCCAGCCTTAAACACTGTCAGGGATGGAGCATTCACAACCTCCCTGGGCAACCCATTCCAGTACCTCACCACCCTAACAGGAAAGAATTTCTTCCTTATATCCAATCTAAAGTTCCCTCTGTTGGAAGTTTTAACCCGTTACCCCTTGTCCTATCACTACAGTCCCCAGTGAAGAGTCCATCCCCAGCATCCATGTAGGCCCCCTTCAGATACTGGAAGGCTGCTATGAGGTCTCCATGCAGCCTTCTCTTCTCCAGGCTGAACAGCCCCAACTTCCTCAGCCTGTCTTCATACGGGAGGTGCTCCAGTCCCCTGATCATCCTTGTGGCCCTCCTCTGGACTTGTTCCAACAGTTCCATGTCTTTTTTATGTTGAGGACACCAGAACTGCACACAATACTCCAAGTGAGATCTCACAAGGCAGAGTAGAGGGGCAGGATCACCTCCTTTGTCCTGCTGGTCACGCTCCTTTTGATGCAGCCCAGATACAGTTGGCTTTCTGGGCTGCAAGCACACACTGAAGCTGGCTCATGTTCTTTTTCTCATCAACCAACACCCCCAAGTCCTTCTCTGCAGGGCTGCTCTGAATCTCTTCTCTGCCCCACCTGTAGCTGTGCCTGAGATTGCTCTGACCCAGGTGTAGGACCTTGCACTTGGCATGGTTAAACTTCCTGAGGTTGGCATCAGCCCACCTCACAAGTGTGTCAAGGTCCCTCTGAATGGCATTCCTTCCCTCTAGCGTATCAACCGAACCACACAGCCTGGTGTCATTGGCAACTTGCTGAGGGCACACTCAATCCCACTGTCCATGTCACCAACAAAGATGTTAAACAGGTCTGGTCCCAACACCGATCCCTGAGGGACACCACTCATTACTGGTCTCCAGCTGGACACTGAGCCACTGACCACAACTCTTTGTGTCCGGCCATCCAGCCATTTCTTTATCCACCAAGTGGTCCACCTATCAAATGATGTCTCTTCAATTTAGAGACAAGGATGTCGTGTGAGACAAATGAATGAGCTAGATGGAAAAAAAAAGGTACCTTAAGAAGGTGATTCACCCTTTGCTCAAGTAAGTGTTTTGGTGAAATCAATTGCTCTAAGAAAACAGAATTGCCTGACAGTGATTTCCTTCACTAGAGATGTTCCATTTGGCTGTGCTGGAATTTGTCTTGTCTAATATTTAGCCATTTAAGCATTAGCTAATGTAAGCTAATCATCTAGGCTTCTTGGACTGAGAATCATATCCAGTGCACGTACTAAACCTGATGCCTTTTAGAGATAGCATGAATCACTCTGTAGATATAACTCGTTCTATGTGCTACAGAAGGAGTCAACAGAACTAGCTTCAGCTGGATTCCTGACTTTTTCAGGTAAAATACAACACAGATGCAACTTTTAGCCATGTAAAATCTGCGTGTCTGGTTTAAATGAGGACACTGTTTTCACTCAGCCTATCTTCACCACTTAGTTTGGGTAACTTCTGGTCATTTCCTGTTGAAAGAAACACAGAAAAGTCTTTCTTCCTGTGTTTGTCTAGGATAGAGTGGCAACATTAAAAAAAGTCAAGTCAAAATAGCTGCTTTTAAATTTCACATTCCCTTTTGTGTTGAGGTGCTACAATAATGGTTCTGCCAGTATTTCCCACTGCAATCTCTTATATTTAGAAATATACAACTCCATCCACAATGAAAGAATAGAACTTGGCCCTCCAGATGGTGACATTTTTTTCCATGTGAGATAATTAAACAGATCCACATGGACAGTAAAATTCCTTCTGTTTGAACACTGTTTTGAGAAGATATTTTATACCTCTTCCATTCAAAAGAGGTTTTGTTTGTTTTACTGCATTGCAAGTGGCTGATCTGTAATGAGTATAGTAGTTTAAGTTTCTTTCATTTTAATAAAAGACAAAAAAAATCCTTAAAAAACACAGAGAACTTAGCTATTCTGTTCAAAAGTGAAGGCAGACAATCACTAATATTGTACCTCCCTCGAAGCAGTATAATCACAGTCATTTACTGTCCCAGAGCCTGTTAAATATGGCAAGGACATTACAGAAGACAAAGCCATAATTGTGACTCCAAAAATACTAAGATTTGTAGCCAGCAATCTCTGAAAAAGAAGAAAGTGCAAAAGTAGCTTTACATGGTATAAAGATTGCAGTGTGTTGCCATTCTTTAAACTGGAACAGTTTGATGGAACAGCTCCCAGACCTTTCCACTGGTTCCAGCATGCTCCTGAATTCTCATCCAGTTTCAAGCGCAGTCTTTTATTCATGCTTCCGGTTGTGAATCCCACTTTTGCAATAAAACTTCTGTCATGCTCACAACTCTTGCTGAGTTCTGATCCCTTGTTTATGAACCTCTGCTCTCCTGGTAGTTTTCACCCAGCATACTTTTTTGCACATATGGTAGGCTGTTCTGCTTTTCTTCTTTTATAATAATTACCAGGCTTTTTAAGAAAGCAGCAAAAATGCATTAGAACTGACAGCTCTCACATAACATTGCTGCCTCTTGACACTGTAAGAGGGACAAATCACATCTTCTGGTCTATGAAGAGTGTGCCAAGTCCAAGCTGCCAGTTCTGTGGCAAATTTGTTTAGCACAGTTGAGGAAAAACGATTGCCTGCACTGAAGTGATTGCTGTTTTTACTTTCTTTTTTGTGATTCCCATATCTGTAGCTTTTTGACATGGCAAATCACTGCTAAGAGAGAAATGCAGTGTCTACCAGAGGACAGCCCAAAATCAAAACAGACCAATTAGCAATGTCCACATCTGCTGCCTAGACTCATGCTTGCTCCCTGGCTGTTCCTGAAGCCAAGAATTGCACTGGAACTTATGGTTTTTCTCCAGTGCTACACCTTATCTGGAGATCTTCTTATAGGAGCTGGAGAATGGAAGTACTGTCAGTGCCTTTCTTACAGGAGCTAGGCCTCTTCATAAAACCAAATGTTGTTCAAGAGATCACTACAGACTAGTTTGGGTCCTTTTATGACAAAAGGTTAGAGCTGGTGCCAAAAGAGAGCTCTTACAGTTTCACACTAATACTGGGACAAAACCTGCCCTGCTTTGTGGGAAGGAATCAATGTGCTGAATTTCCTCTTCATTAGGTGAAATACACATATGACTGTAGGGTTTTCAGCCTGTGTTCTGTCATTCTACTTTCTAGAGCAACTCCAGTGTTCTGTGTTCATTCCAGCACAAGTCCAAATGGAGTTGTATTGCATGAAATACAACTGTGGCTGCTACCCAAACTTGCACTCCTGAGGGCTATATAAAAATCTTAACTGGGGGTCTGGGAGTGGAGATGAGAGTTTGCAATGAGAGATACTGACTCTCATTGTACTTCTGATTCAGGCATGGAGAGATTTACATCTGTGTCAAGACACAGTTTCCATGAACTCTTGTACTTTTAGATTCTCAAAGCACTCTATGAGGCACTGATAAACATAATCTTCCTTGATAGGACGTGAAGCTGAAGCCCAAAAATCTGTAACTTGCTCTGATGTAGGTCCCATTTGTAGCAACACAAATCTGATAACGTGCATTTCCATTACATCCCACTTATCTGTTTCTACCAGGTGAAGCCCATCATGACAAATATATTTCATGAAAAACTGAAGGAAAGCACCTTCCTATGGATTTGCATCTGGTGGGGCTGCCTGATGACTAAGATGAACTTCTGCTTGTGCTTTTTCCTCTGAAGGAGTGTTGTCACCCTGCTTTTTGTGAAGCATTTGACAAAATTGTGTATTTTTGAGACTGTTTTCCCTTTGCCAGCTGCTGTGATTGCACTGGTCTCTTTTTCTTAGTAAATCAGACTAAAATAGCTCTACAGCTGATTTTGCCTTTTCAAGCAAATTATCCAGATACATTAAAAGCAACAGCAAGAAAATATTCTGTAGCAGTTCCTTCATTCAGTGAGCACAGTTGGGCCTCAGAAGAGGTGCCAAGATTGCTTGATGTACCTAAGAGTAGAACACAGCACACTTCATGAGGCGTAACTCAGAGAGTCAAATCTTGCTCCCGGTGTAAATCACAGAAAAATATTGAGCTTTGAGAATGAAATTGACCCATAACTTCTCTGTCTATCTATATTTCTTCTGTCAGGGCTGTTTACATTTACTTCTTTGTGTAATAGTGGAAACTGGAGTGGGTGGAAGGGAAAAAACAGCAGGATTGGCTATTCTTTTTCAAACAGAAAATTAATTGGGAGGGATTGGAGAATCTCTGTTCTTCTCTCTGAGGAATTTCATCACTGATTTGTCCTATGGGATGGCTGCATCTGGTTCTGTTTAGCTGTATCTGTCTTCAGTATCGACCCTTCATCCAGTTTCACATGTCTGCTGGAGCTCTGCCTTTTCTCCCTTGCTTGCATCTTGCCATTTTTCTTTCTCCTACTATTCTTATTTCATTGTAGGCTTGTTTGCTTTACAGAAACCCCTGTAAATCATTCCAAGATCTGTTGTCAGGAAGTATGCTAGCTACAGTCATGTTGGCTTGATTTCTGTGGTGGTTTAATGCTACTTGCAGTAGCTATACTGTACGATCTAACCCTGACACTGATCAAAGGCGAAAGAGAGCCAGTAGATGGCACCATTTATTATATTATAGAAGATTCATAACCAAAGCATGGAGGGTTTTTCCCCCTTAAACCTGGCTTTCTGTGAAACATAAATCAACTCACCATTTTTAGAGATGTTACTTATAAGCTTAGTAGAGACCTCACTTTATATCCTCTCCCAGAGCTTCCTGGGAAGGATTCAGTGGCAATGCCTTAAATGGAAAAACATTTTAGAAACAGTAATGGAACTAGAGGTCAATAGGATACAGCCCAGGGGAGCTTTCTTCTGTTTTGCTCTTAAAACATACCCCGTTGCTGCTTTACTTTCCCGATTCTATTAAACAACAGATTTGCTTTGAGGCATATCTCCAAACCCAATAACTTCAGAAAAGATTCAGGCAATGGTCAATTACAAACATGGTTTAGCTCTTCTGTAATAATGAATAGTAGTATTTTCTTACAACATATACCAGCTGATATCTAGGGCTCTCTGAGTGCTTCAGAACACTAATGAAGTGTGCCTCACAACACCTCTGTCAGATAAGGAATATTAATTCTCTACGACTTCTACTGACCCCAGTGGGTGCTTTTGTGGTTCTGCGTATCTGAGAGATACTCATGTGAGTAAAGAATAGAGAGCCAGAAGCAAACAGTGTAATATATTTAATGCCATTACAAGCCTTTATTTTTTGCTGAAAGAAAAAGAGAAAATAGTTTTGCCTTTCAGGAGTTGGCAAAAGCAACTGCAGCAGTTTTGGTAGGGGATCAGATTGCTTGTTTGTAGGTAGCTGCAAGTTTCCAAGTGGTAGTGTGTGCAGAGTATGTGCTTCTAAGACAGATTTAGTGACTTCAGCATCATTTACTATTACAGGTTAAAAGCAGTTGCTCCTTCTAATCTCCTGCAGCACAGCCAATGTAATTTTAATACTGTGTACTATAGGAAAGGAAATAAAAGCAATGCTGAAACATTTAACAGGATATATTTTTCCATCTTTATTTTAAGTTATGAAAACTGGCTGCAAAAAGCTGGTGTTTCCAGTCAACGATAGTTTCCTGGCATCAAAAGATTTAGCAACTGAAACAAAATATCTAGTAAAAAAAAAAAAAAAAAAAAATCAAACAAAAAACCACAACAAACCTCCACTTCCCTCACCCCCCCCCCCCCCCAAAAAAAACCCAAAAAAACAAACAAAACCCAAACCAAACAAACAAACAAACAACAACAAAAAAAAACCTCCAAGAGGAGAGGACAAAGAAAAAGAGAACAACTTGGAGTTTCTATATTTATCTGTGTGTCATGCGAAACCACTTCACTGGGCTGTCAATTTTAATTGGACTGCAACCCACTGTAGCTGGGTTCACACTGGTTCAATTAAAAAATCCCGTTGTTACTTTTTCTCCCCATAGCCCACAAATAGAAGTATTGTAGGAGTAATAATGTTAATGCCAGTGTTCTGGCAGAATGCCAGCCCAGGTAATTATATTCTGCCTATGGAAAATTCTGTTGCCATTTCAGTTGAATACATTAGCCTTAATTTTCAACTCCTGATCATCGTACTATATATCACTGCTGCATGTTGCTAAAGAGCCACCCCAGATGTGGCTGCATTTTAGTAATCACTGAACTAAGGAAAAAAATCAGGATCTCCCCTCCTAGTAAAATTCTAGACTATTTACAAAGTGCAATGGTGGGGGTGAGAGTTGCTTGAATTAGGGATTACTTGGTGAAAGTATGCATGGAATGTATGGATGGACTATATAGATACTTAATGGCTTGTAGCACCTTTGCACAGTGTTGTGGTTATGACAAAGTACAGTGGCAGGATTTTGTAGTCTCACTCAGCAAGATCTTCACAACAAGGTAGGTCAGGTGGAGTCTTTGACTTATAGAGTGAATAAAACTTGGGAAAAGTAGTCCTTTAACAGCCTATCTGATAGGTTTGCACAAGGACTACTCATCATCTAAGGCAAAAAGAAGATGAACAGTGCTGAAAAAGTGGTGATAGTGCCCTCAGGAAAGAGTGGCTGGAAATGGTGACTTAGTACACTATTTTCTGCATAGCTGTAATTAGGAATGTTTTAAAATAAAGATACACACAACCCCCCTAAAAAAATCCCAAAACACCCCCCTCCCCCCCCAAATACGCCTAGTCTTCCAGCATGTTTACTTTTATCTGTTTTGAAAACTATGGTGTTGTTGAAAAACCGGACATTTGTCTACAAAGAATCAGTAGCAGCTTAATGCAGCATTTATTGACATTGACATGAGAAAGGTTGAGCAACTCTGTGCTTTCAGTGCTCCCCCTGGCCTCCAGAATGGTCCAATAATATATGGATAGCCCATGTCACAGTTAAGAACAGGGATAATACTTGCTTTGTGTGACTTCTAAATAAAAATGAAACGTGTTACAAAATGAGCAGAATAGTGATAAAGTACAATGGGCATTCAGGAAATCAGCAGCAAAGTGATCATCTAATGATCAAACCACCAACCTTCTCTTTCAAAAGCTCTTTGAAGTCAGGGAGGTGTGTGCTGACTCAAATGGCAGAGAGATAGATACCTACTTCTCACAGGCTTTTGATGATGATTTGTCACCTACCTGTCACTTATGCCTTGGGGACATCTCCAGCTTACAAATATTGCTGGCTTTTGCTTCATTAAGGTGGAAGTAGAAACTGCATTTTAGAATTTATCATTCTGCTATTTAGCTTGTATTATCCACACTATTTCTGTCTGGTTTTGCTGAGCATACGTAGTGGTGCCTTGTAAACTGTCTTCAGGTTTTCTCTTTCGGGAATACAAAGACCTCATGCAGCAGATTCTTGCTGATCTAAGTAAGAGTGATTATTTTGATGACCCTGCTTGCGTTAACTGGAGTTTCAATGCAACCGGCATACCATATGGCAGAGAACCACCTGCGTGACCAAGGATGCAAAGTTTGCACCAAGTCTTCCACTTCCGTTATGTGATGGTTTTAAATTCACCCAAATTTTATTTTTCAGATAAAAATACAATTGTTTTAATTTTCTGATGGTAATTGGAAGATGAAAAAACAGCCTCAGGCCTGGGGACAGTTCTCAGGACTGACAGCATTAGCTTATGTATCCAATCATAGAGTAACGATGCAATCCGTTGGCATACACGGGGAGCTGTCAGGTCTGTAGCAATCCAATTAAGTTACATGGTTCCTAAAGCTAGGTGATTTGAGGAAGCTTAAAACAGAGTTAACACTGTGCTGGCTCAGTGACTATGTCAATTATCTGGTTGGATGTGCTTGTATCTCTGACTGCTGAAGCATGTAGGATTCTTTTTTTCCTTTTTTCCCTAGAGCAAGACCATGGAGAACACATTTAATAGTTAATTATTACCTAGCTTTATTATTATTTATCAAATGAGAATCTTCGTATATATTTGAAGGAGATGGTCATGCCACTTGGGGAAAATAAAACAAAACAAAACAAAACCAACCACGAGAATTAATTGGTTGCATAATGTATTTTTCAGGCTTTTTGCTGAAACTGAAATATTAAAGTTCATTTATAGTAGCTGAAGTGGTATTAATTTGTGTGGAGGTCACTGTTTGACCTTTGCTGTGGGAAGACTGTGGTTCTTGTCAAAATCTTTTCATTCTAACCTTTAGTTTCAAATATCTGCCCGTGTTTCTGTTTGTGCTGTTCTTATTATCTTTGTCTCTGAAACATGCAAGACAGAAAAGGAAAGCAGGCATAGCTATCTTTTTGTACAACTTCTCCCTTCGTGGCAAGTTAATCAAAAACCCTGTGTGAAGTCCCCTCTGAACACAGCCTTCCAGCATTTCAAGGTGTCCAAGGGCTTTCAGGTAACCCTATCATGCTCTTAATGCAGGCTCCTCACAGGTGCACATGCTTCACTCTTTGTTTAGTAATTTGCACAAGGAGCTATGTGCTTTGTGGAAGATACCTTGCTTCTCAGAACTCTGCTTCTTTTTAACCAGAGGGGTTGTCCATCAACCCAAGATAATTTAGCTCCCCCTTAGCAAAAAGCCTGAGGAAATAGAAGGGTCACTCATAGGCTAAGAACACAATGCCACCTTCATCTTATCTGGCAATTACAGTCAATGTACAGTCCTCCACCGATAGCCTGCTGCCAGTAGTGAGAAGGAAAATCACAGCTATGATGAAAGGATCAATGATAAAATTCAAACTGATTTCACTGGGGACACGATTTCAGCCCAGATACCTAGATCTAAGAAATAATCAACTTGATCTCATGTGCCACTTCAGTGAAGGAAGTAGGAGAGCTGGCTGCTTCTGTAGAGGGTTAAAGATGGTGCAGCTTGTCAGGTGCTTTGTTTTAGGAAAGGCAAATTACAAAAACAAGGGAAAATTTATGAAATAAAGCCAAAGAGGGAGGAACAGTGCAGCTGCACATTCACATTGGAGATCTTTGTGCCAGGTCTGCAAAGGTTCCTCAGAATTTAGCACTACCAGAATTGATAAAACCATTTAATTCTTATACTGTGTAATGGAGAACACGTCCTGCTAAGTGCAGCGGTAGGTGAGTTGTCTGGCCCTCTGTGAAGAATTTGTCAATATTGGTGGTTGTTTTTTGCAATGACTTTTAAAGAGTTGAACCATAGATTGGTGCTTGCTCAGTTGCTCCATCCACCTTTTGATATCAATATATTTGTGGATACATAATGATATATTTCTTCCTAGCCTTCTGTTTGCAGGCCAGCAAAGCTGGCCATGAAGACAGATGTGTACATGTCTTCAGAAGAAAAATGGTATTCTCAGTAAAATTCAAGTCTTGGGCTGAGAACTTGAGCACACCATTGTATGCAGAAGGCAAGGGCTGAAAACAAAATCAACAAAACTGGCCCATCTGCAGCCACTGGCAAAACTCCCGAGAGAAAGCCAGGAAGAAAAAAGGAATCAAGAGCATTTTTAAAAGCAGTTTCCCCTTGTATCATGCTTCTAGTCCCATTTTCTTGGCTTCTTTTTGTCTTCCTTCATTGTTGTCTCCAGCATGTACATTCTCGAGGCTATATAATGCTTCATCTTAAGGGGGAACCTGAAGAGTGTATTTTGCCTGCTAACAAACAACCTGAATATTTTTAATCACCAAAGCCAATCAGAGGCAGGGGATTACAGTCGACGGAGGACTGAGATTTGCATATTAACAGCACAGTTATTGAAGCTGCCTTGTATTTAGCACAAACCATGCCCTCCGATTCGCCAGCGCCGGCTGCCAGCCAATGCACATGAGGGATTCAAAGGTCAGATGTATTCTTCAATTATTTTTTTTAAAGAGAGAACCATACATTGCTAATATAAACCACATGGTGAAACCCGCGTGCAGGAAGGCGAGAAAGCACAGCAACCCTGCTTGGTGCCAGCTCTGTAGCGGCACGGCCACTGTGCCCCCTCATTGGCTCAGATGGGTCTATCCCTGCATAATGTATCATATTGTGTATATTAATGTTTCAGCTTTACAGTTCTATATCCATTAGGGGAAGATTGCCTGTGAGCCTCTTAGTGGATAAATAGGAATTTACAGCTTTCAAAAATTTTCTTAAAGCTTGCAGGATCCACAGAAGAAGGAATTACACATGACTATTTCTGAAGCTTTAAAAGGTCCAAAGGGCCTAATTGTGCTCTCAGATGTGACTGTGCAGTTCTGACTGAAGTCTTGGAGTATAATGCACAGTTATATGACAGCTAAAATGAGTCCTTTTTTAAATTAAACAAAATAATCCTTCAGTTATTAAAAAATTAGACTATAAAGACTTCAGGGTCAAGGCAGCAACTTCCCAAGAGCTATTCAGAATGTAACAATGTGAGGTCTTGGCTGGAACCAGGCACTGTACCAACCTAGGAATGGTAAATAAATGATGAAAGTGTTAGAGAAAATCACACAAAGAGGGCAACATCTTCTTCTACAGATCTGTGCATGTGTGTGTATGTGCACACACTGCTCCAGGCAGTGGGAGCTAAGGAGGGAACAATCCAAAACTGTCCTAATGAAATAACCTTATCAAGTGTTCTCACACCTCTGTTAGTTACATTAAACAAGACCAACACTGGCAGAGTTATTTTCTTTTACCTCTGTTTTATACTGAGCAATTCTTATGCTACAGTCAAGAGAAGCATGTTTAAACTCTGTGTTGTGGTGGTGCATGTGTGTGGCAGTATTTCTGAGCACAACTGCATTCAGTGTCAGCAGAAAGATGAAGATGCAAATTTAATACAAATAAGGGAAATATATTCAGATACTGGAGTTCGTGTGATTTTTTTAAGCAGTCCTTGATTTCACAAGCTGGTTGACACTACACATGAAGGATGAATTGTGTGTGAATTTCCCTGCAAGTTTTCTCTGTGCTTTCTGAAAAGGTGTTCATCTAGGAAAGAACAGGCTTAAGGCCTGTGCTTGAGAAGACTGACCAGGTGTGTTTTACTGTAAATAATATAGAAAAGGATGGCCAAGTTATAATTATGTCATACTTTCATCAGTTCTACCTAACAGAAACACTCCAGCAACTTTTCCTTTATTCAGCTATCTGTATGGCCATTGGAAAGAGAAGGCATGACCAGTCAGGAAGTCAGCAATCCACATCTGCATAGCTGGGCTAAGAGCAGCTTCTGCTCCCCAGCAAAGGTAGTTAACACTTACCTAAGCCATTCCTGTGTTTCATCTTCCATGCGTGTCCTTGTGTTACTCAGTAGAATTTGTGTCAGTTTTATTTGCTGTCGCTTCTCAAACTGAAGCTGTGACACAAACCCTGCCAGCCAAGGGAGAAAAGCTACACACAGAGGCAGTGCAAGCCAGTATTGTTTAAATCAGATGAGCCCAGCGGTGTGGAAATTGCTTCTGTTGCATAAGTGTGCTTGCTGGTAAACCCAAACAAAGGGGCTGGTTGAGCATATGCAATTAGCCCAGTACCTGTGGATGTAATTCAGTACTGCTTTGGCAAAAAAGTACTGTGAAAAAAGAGAAGCAGGAGATTTTTCTATCAGATTTTCTTCCTACCACCAGAAATCATAGCTGCTGTGTGCAATACTCAGTATCTGATGTTAGTTTCCACCTTTCAGCCTCAGCCACTTTTCACTTCCCAACTAATCGTCACCTAGAAGTGTGCTGAAACGTATTATAAATGGGCATATAAAGGCGCTCTCTAGCACTAAATCACAACCATCTCTCCAGAGGAAAGGGACTGCTTACAGCAGCCCTGCATAGTAATTCAGGCCAGGAGAAGAACAGGCTTTTCCCTTTCAAATAGCAGGAAGAGTTCAGATTAGCAAGCACCTTCTGCAGAAGGGAGCAAAGATGCAGCCACAAAAGCCTTTGCTAACTCTCTGCTCTGACAAGGTGTTCGACAGCATCTATAGGAGTAGCACGTGGCTTTGGGGAAGTACTTGTTGCCACCAGGCCCCTGGGCCCGGCACTTTACTCTGGAAAGGGCTGTTCTTGGCCACCTGCTGGCTTGGGGGACAAAAGGTGAAGTTCCCTGCTCTTGCCACGCTTGAGAGTTATCCCCTGCCTAGGAAATGAATAAAGAAAGAAATCAGACCTGCAGCACCAAGGTCTTCTCCTGAAGGGTGATGATTTTAAGACAGGTCTAACTGGGGCTGGGGAGCTTTTACAGATACGACATGCAACTACTTCTCAAGGGAGGGTTTCCAGAGGAAGCACCAATCCCATCGGATGCTGTGTAGCTCCCAGAGGTACACTGGCCGCTAAGAACAGCGATCGGGTGTGTTTGAGGGGCGGACAAGGGCAAGAGTCGCGTCAGGATGCTTTGCTGGGAGTCCCGCCTGGAGCCCTCACGGCTCCAGGGGTTCCCGTCCCCCCATGGCTCTGCGGGACCGCTCCCCGCTGCTCACCATCGACTCTCCCACCCCATAAGCGCAGCAGGGCGTACTGCCCTCGGCACCCGGCGGGGCTTCACCCCGCTTCTTGCGGCCCCACGGCAGCCCCAGGGGCGGCACTCGGGACCTCCTCGGCGGAACCGCTGTCCCCGGGATGCCGTGAGGCCCCGCGGCTGCTCCCGCCGCCGGGCTGAGCGCCGTACGCTCCCCGCCCTCCTCACCGCCCCTCTTCCCCTTCCTCCTCCCCCCTCCTCCTCCGGGAGCAGTGCCTCCCCTGCACACCTGCCTTGCCATTTGTCGGCGGCTTTGCTAGGACGGGAGAATTTTCCCTCGGTCCCTTGCAGCATCCCTCCCCGGCACACTCACTCACACACACACAGATCCAGGCACCGCGCTGCCTGTGCATCGGCGGCCGCCGCCACCCCGGTCCCCCGCACCCCGGCTCCGCTCTGCTCCCGCCGCCGCGGGGCGTCCTCCGCCTGCTGCAGCGCCGCCGGACCCGGCAGCAGCCGGAGGGGGGCGGCGGCGGCTGCTCCCGCTGCTCCGCGGCCCCGCACCGGCAGCCGGTAGGTACGGCGGTCCCGCCGCGGCTGCCCGCCGCGGGCGGCTCCCGGCCGGGGAAGGCCGAGCTGGCACTGCGGAGGGAGAGAGGCGCGGAGGGAGGGAGGGAGGGAAGAAGGAAGGGGAGGGCGGCGGGAGCCGGGCGAGACGCACTGCCCCAGCCCCGCCGGCGGCGCCCGCCTCTCCCGGCTTCTGCTGTGCTCCCCGGCGCTGCGGGGCCGAGCGCAGTCCCGGCAGCCACCCGGGCACCGGCTGTCCCCGGTGAGTCAGAAAGTTTGCTCTCCTGGGCGGCCGGGTTGTGTTGTTGTTTGGGGTCCGCCTGTTTAGGGTAGGTTTTAGTCTCCCATTCCCGCTAGCGGGCTATTTATTTATTTATTTTGACCGGCCCCTTTTTATGGTCATTGTTTTAATCGCTGTTGTTGCTGCAGCGGGAGGACGGGGTCTGCGCCTGCCGCTGCCCCGCCGCATCGGACAGCCCCCCCCTAGGGCACCCGTGCAGCGCGCACCGGGCAGCCGGGGTCGGGCCCGGGGCTTCCTCCCATTTGCGAACCCCGTTCCCCTGCCGAGAGTTCGGTGGGTCCCCGGCAGCGCAGCTGCAGTTTGCCCAACAGTTTCTGATGGCAGCTCGGCAGGCGGCTGTCCCATCCCTCTCCTCCTCTTCCTCCCCGCTTCCTTAGAGAGGGCTTTAAACCAGGGTTCAGCGGAGCTGGAGGTGACAGAACCTCTGTGTGCCGCCGGTGAGGAACAGGGGAACCGCTGTTGGTAACTGGAAGTGGTGTTGTCGTGGGTTACCAGCTGTGGAATAGCCGTGTCCTGCCTTGGTGAGGTCTGGGTTTTCTTGTGGGTCGTATCCATCTCTCCGTGCTTTGATCTAGAATCACTAGGAGTAGCTTGCTGTTGTCTGGGGTGGAAGAAGCTCTCTCGCCTTTTACTCTTTTGTTCTTTAATTCTAAGTGTGGCTTTGGTGAGGGCTCCTGGTTTCTGAGAGCAAGGTTAGAGGCTGAATGAATCCATCCCTGGGCAAGAGAGACAAGAAGCTTTCAGGAATTGTGTATTTTCTATGTTGTGTGTTATTAGTTCCCTTTTTTTTTTTTATTTTTCAATCACTGGAAGTTCTTCCCTAACGTGTCAAAAGCTTTGATGTCCTTTGCAGTGTACCTCTTCTTTTTTTCCCCCTCAAATTTAAAATGGAGTGATAAAATGCATAGACATTAACAAATAAGTTGAAAAGACTTTGAAATAGTGCGTGTTGTGCATGGTGTGAAATTGTAGATATACATAAAAGAGTAGCAACTATTCTGCAGGTTTTATTAAAAAACCTTTTTCTCTATGGCTTTGTGCTGAACTCTCTTCATCTGTCTCTCAGCTTTTAAGTATGATGGTGTTTTTGTTGTTGAGGTCTCGTGTTGTGCTGTGAGGATGCCTTGACTGGTATCCACGTTAGCCTGGTTTTAATGATCTTTTAATCTTTCACTTTACAAAGACTTGCCACTGTAAAAATACACGAAATTTACTATAGTGGCTTTTTAAGATCTCTTTTCCTGATGCTTTTGTTTGTTTATCTATTTATTTATTTATTTATGTTACAACTGAAGGGGAGGGGGGGGGGGAGGAGGAGGAGGAGAGTAGGGAATTGTCTCCAACTCTTCTCTCTGTCCAAATGTGTAAAACATATATGAATGCATAAAGAAATTAAGGCACTGAAACAACCCTGAGCTGAATTCCAAGAACAAAAATGATTCCAGCGTGTGTGCTTGCCCGCACCAGGCATTCTGCAGCATGTGGTATTTGCAGAACTTGCGGCGCACAGTAGCTCTCGAGTAGTAGGAGGACGTTTTGTATCCTCAGGAGCAAAAGAGTCTTTGACAAGTTGGCAAAACTATAGACACAGTTGAGGAACGTTGATACACGTGTGAATGTATGCGTATATAAATATCACCAGTCTGCTTAAGTTCCCTTTTCCTCAGGATAGTTTGTCTTCCTTAACCTGGAATATATCCATCCTTTCCCCTGAATTTTGGGGTGTTTTTTTTACCATTCCTCCCTGTTTGCATGTGTTTTGATGCTAGTTTTAATCTCTCTGTAAAACAGAAAATAATCCAGTAATAGATTTAGAAGACTCTATTGCCAGGCAAACCAGGCGATAGATCATGAAATCAGACAATAGTATTTTGTTTCCTAGCAACCCCCTACTGCAAACAGAAAACAAAACTATGGTGGATGCTTCCACATAATGATAGCTATGTGTCAAACCTCCAGGTACAGAACTACTAATTGTGCAGTGAGATTTGCTCCTATTTGTTTCAGCTGCTATCGTAATAGTCTCCTTTTGTGAGGATTTGCTGGGGTAAATGCAGTTAAATGGTTAACATTTCATTCTGCTCTCTTAGCTTTCTACTACTGTCTGTTAGAATGAAGTGGGCACAAAATTTAAGTAGTAACTGTAGATTTTTTCTGACAGTAAGAGTGATTTGAAATACCCTGTTCTTATTGCTGGACAAATATATGCTATTACAGACCCTTGAAAATCAGATTTCTCATCTCCGGTACCCAGAATGCAGTATCTTTTTGGACTTTGTTTTGTTAGTCATCCTTTAGTTTTGTGTTTAAACTACATTAGTTAGAATGTATTGAAAGAAACATCCTTTGCCTCTCACAGGAACAGGAAATAAATCCTACCTGCTGCTTTGCTGTGTTTATATTCTTGGCACCCAGTTCACCCTTTCAAAGGGCCAGAGCTATCACAGTGCAGCAGGATCAGGTCATAAGGCATGATCTTTCTAAAAAGTGCTTTTGATAATACAGTAATTCCCTTAGTTAAAGTGTCTGAGCATTGAAATGGCATCTCAACCCTGGACCAATCTCAGATGCACTTTGTGTACTGCCATCTATCTGAAAAACAAAATCCATTAGTGCAAGCTGTGGATCTAACCCGGTATCGGTGATTACTGCCAGCGGGTTTCATCCTTCCAGCCAGCGTTAGTGCTTAGAGTCTGCTGGGGATGCTGAACAGCAGTGGGGAAAGGAGGTGTGTAGGCACAGATGAGTAGTACAATGCAGCAAAGGAGTTTCTATACTTTTGTCTCTTTGCCACCTTTCCTTCCTCAAAGTGGCAAAAAGTTGTTCACAGAGTTTTACCTACAAATCTTTGCTATCCAGTGGTATTTACAGCCATCACACCGCAAATAAAAACAGTGGTAGTTTTCCTATTGGTTACACTGGTGAATCAGTAAAAATTCAGGTATTATTTCCATCTGGGAAACTATAATATCACATGAATTTTTTTCTGTAGGGATGGCAGCGAACATGTGTGCATTATTAAATGACAGTGTTTATGCTAGGTGTGGGAACGGTGCTCTCTGAGCAACTTTGGGGTTCACAGCATTATTTAACAGAACCAATACGCAGTCATATACAATCCTTTTATATTGCCTGTAGGTTTTTTTTCTGGTTCATCTCAAGTACTGAGATACAAAAGCATTCCAACAAATGCCACTCCAATAAGAAAGGTGGAAGTGGAATAGTTGGAGTATTATAATTTCGATAAATATCAGTGAGCAGCTATGTTTTTGTCTATGTTTGAAATCACACATTTTAGTGCTGTAGCATGTGTGGATGGTTTAGTTTAGAACATGTTAACTGAATTTTGGAAACCTTTATGGATGGAGAGGAAGTAATCATTTTCCAATTTTTCTTCTCCATTTCTTTCTCAGATGGCACTCCTTCCAAACCTTGAGTCTCACAGTTAGGTAGCCTACAGATTAAGCTTGCTATGGCTGCCTAATTACAGGCCCCGTTTAGCCTCTGCTGTGTTTACCAGGCAGCAGAATGAGGGAAGGCAAAGAAGACAAAAAGTAAAAACAGAAACAAAAGGGAGAGAAAGATTGTGTAGTATTCTGCATGTAAACAATGGAACACATTTGGAAATGATTTTAAATACTCTCCATGGAATTCCTGTTATGCCAACTGCGTTTGAGGCTGGTGGTGAATGTAAAATCATACATCTGCTGCCATGTGGGTTGGCTACTGATGGAAATAGTCAACCCATGGCTAAAACAAAAGGGTAGTACCCTCTTCCCCCTAAAACCCCATCTTTCATGGAACAGTGATTGAAGCCCTTTTCATTTAAAGGCATTTGGTAGATAGGAATTAGGAAACGGACAGCTTTGTTCTCACCATTTAATGATGGCTGTGGCTAATGAGCTACCTGGGAATGTGCTCTGTATCTTGCTGGGATACGTACGCTTTTTCAGATTTGGTTTCAAAATATGTTTTTGAAGGAGGGTACTGCAATAACAAGAACATAGAATTACTTAGTGCATGTTTCAATTCTCTAGTCTTAATGATTACCGTACAGTTGCATATTTACTTAGATATTTATTTCCTTATTTCAAGAAAGGAACAAAAGCATGATGTCAGGTTTGGACTGTCTTGAAGCTTCACTTTTAAATCCTGCAACATAAAAGCATTGAGCTGTCAATTCTTGCCAAATATGGAAAATAAACCATCCAAGTGATTACAGAAACTGAGGATTTGCTTCAGCAAAACACTGACTTGCATGCCTAACTTCTTGGGGGTTTTTGTTTGTTTTTTGAATGTATGCTTAGTCTCGTCTCTGCTTGCTGAGATCAACTGGATTTAAGCATGTGGTTAGACATGTAATCAAATGCTCTGTTGAATAGGGGGCTTAAACAAAACCTATAACCTTTGAAACTAATGTCTTGGCTTTGGAATAAACAACCTCAGGAGACTTCCTACAAGATAGTAGAGAGAAGGGAACAAATCTGAGGAAAAAGCAAGTTCACAGGGCAAGGGCTATCAAATTGAGAACTTACTGACAGGTAATAGCAGTGCTAGAAGGGATCTAGAATTAAGACCCATCAGGAAGTAATACATGAGTCTGCAGTATGAACTGATTACAGAACAGCACAGTTTGTGCTTGAGCTGACAAGAAAAAGGTACCGTGTCTGTGAACACAGAGGTGAGTTTCTTACTTTATATATGTGAACTCATCTGAAAACTGAATATTGTAGCAGGAAGATATTGGCAATTTGAGGGAAGCTCAAAGAAGAGTAACAAAATAACCTGGTGTCTGGAGGATCTAGTTTGAGGGGAAATATTAAGAAATAGACATATTTCTAGTCTGGCACTGAATATGGGGAGATAGGTAAGCTACATGTAGATATTTGAAATGTATTTTGGTCAAAGAAATCTGGGTGTTTTTTTTGGTGCATTATGTGAGAGAATAATAGAATAGTTTAGCTAGGACTAAATGGTGAAATTGAGGAAATGAAAGTTTAAGGTGAATTCTGGACAAAATGTTAATAACAGAAAATTGTATTGGTGCCTGTGTTAGTCCAGGTGTAGTGAGATTCCCCTGTGCCTCTTCAGATCTTTAAAATAAGACTGGAGGAGGCAATTCTGTGTTTTCAAGGAGACAGAGTACAAGATCCATCAGCCTTTTTTTGTGTCTATGTTTTGGTTAGTTTCAGCTAAAGGCTGCAAGAGAAACTAGGTCAGATACTCGGCCAACTATCTTTGACTTGATTTTTCTCAAATTGGGATGCTCGTACTTTGGCCAAGTGGTTTCCAGTGCCAGGACAGTTGAGTTTCACACTTTTATAAATGCGTGACTAGGAACAGGGTCATCATGTGGGCTCAGGTTATATCGATGCAGGGATGTTGGATGTGAAAGCATCTGATACAGTAGATGTTTTAATAAACAGCTCTGGTTTATTCATTTGTTTGTTTTCTCTTTTGAAAACAATGGGCATGGCTGGTGGTATAAAGGGCACAGAGGTGACAGCTTCTTGTTTGTTGACAGTTTCTGCAGCATTTTGTGTGATCGTCTAAGGAAGCTGACTGCCATCAGGTAGGAATGATGGATAGCAGGTACAACTGCTTCCTTCCCCTACCCCTATCATGATGCCCTGATATCATAGCAGCTGTCCTCTGTGATCTGGCTAGTCTGTGTGCAGTGGAAGTCCAGAAGACATCTGCCATCAGTGATGTGTTTTCTGGGAGAGACTGAGAGAGGAGGAGAGACATATGGATGATCTTTCCTAGGGTGTGTTACTTTAAATGTTTTTGTCATCCATGTAGACTGAGAAGTCTTAGCCAGGAAGGGTGCAGGTTTAAGGTGTAGTGGCAGTTTTATTGATGAACCCCTGCCTGGAATGGTATTATTACACTGGTTTCTGGCAATTTATTTTATGTGAAGCAATTATTCAGAAAAAAAAATGTTGTGCAGACTGATACCATCAGGGAATGTTTTCCAAGAGCCATGCCAACTGCAGAGGAGGAGGGGGATTCTCCTTTGCCATGCTTTGTGGATACCTGAGAGCTAATTGTTTAAACAAGGCCTATTTTGGTAATCATAAGGTAAAAACAGGTGATTCAGGATAACCCTTCCTTGCATGATAATAATTAAAACAGTGCTCTTTCAGGAGTATGACATACAAGGGAAATCTGATCTGGGGTAGAGGTGAATGGTAAGATCGACTTCTGGTTTAAGTATTTGATGGTGTGAGAAAGGGGTGTTTTGAAAGTTGTGGAAGCCAGGTTTAGGTCTTCTGTGCACAGAATAAGACAGAAAAAGTTGGTCTGTCTATTGGAAAACAGTACACACCCAATACAACCCAGGTGACTGCTTAAAAACAAATCCTCTGACAGGTAAGCCAGGATCAGCCCTTGTGTTTGTCTCCACGGGGTGGTTGACAGCATTGGTGACGGAGGTCTGAGAAGGAGATTGAATGAAGCTGGAAGAATTTTGGTGTTTTTCTCTTAGGGAGAACATAAAGATTAAGATTAAAGTTCCTGCTAATGCATTGCTGATGTTTGAGGGACTTGTTTTTGATGGGTGGATAAATTGTGGATGGATGGATAAGGTAGATAACAGGAACCTATACAATTGGGTGGCTCAAGCTTGGTAGTTGCTGGTAATGAAATGGGGTAGATTGGTTTACTTAGGTTTACTTGTGTGTGTTAATAACACTCTTCTGTGTAAGTCTGTCTAAGATCAGTCTTGTTGGATGGAATCCTTTAGACTGAAAGATACTGTGTAAATGTAAGATTGTTATTCTGATGCTTTTGCAGGGAGAAGGTAGGTCAACAACAATCTTAATTACAATTTATTTCTGTTAATAGATCTTTATTTTTAGAATTAAGTTAAATGAGGCTTAAAAGCATTTTTATACAGGTACTTTTAACACAATGTTAGCATTTAGAATGTAGGATTTTGTAGACTAGATCTCATTGATACATGATGAGGAGCAGTTCCTCCATGGCCAGAATGGATAACGTACAACTAGTTTGGTATGATGGGTTGGCTTTATGTACATTTTAAAGGGGCATGTGCCCTACACACAGTGTAAAAATGCTTCAGGACATAACAGCTCTGCCTGGGGTAGAATACAGTGAAGGTTTAACAGTATTTTTTACAACTCTGTTTAGACTCACCGCTTCCTGTTAGGAAGCACTTTTTCAGGGAAGCAAACAAGAAATGAAATAGAAGTAGCTGATAAAGGTGTGGAGTGAATTTAGGGAGGTGGAATACAATGACCAAAATGAAAGCATGCTCTTAGAATGGATACTGGTACTTGTGCCCTTATAAGTATTTCAGCAATGACAGCTAAGTTTGCTTCATCTGAAAGAAGCAGATTGCTTCCTAATATTTTGCTGGTCTGACATTCTGTGAAATTGTGTTATATCCTAATTTGGTGGCTTCTCTGCATATAGAATAAGAGCTTACTATTTTCTATCAAGTGAAGCAATTCCCCCTCATTCGGCAGTGGTAGAGGCCTGTAGTTTGGTGGCAAAGATCCATGGATTAATCTCTTCTGATCACTTACGATGGATGCTGGCATTACTTCAACACTGACTCAGAAGAAAGAGTTTCAGAAAAGCATTTTCTGAATAAGTAATCCATGTAGTTTATTGAGAGTTTTCCTTGAAGCTGTGACCCTTGCTTAGCAGTGAAATCTGCTGAGATCACAGCCCAAGGTAGTGCAGTTATAGATGCATCAAAAAGTTGTGTGTTTATGGTTGTCTGCTGGCAAATAAGGATGTTGGGCACCTGGATAAGATGAGAACAAGCACTCTGTGCAGAATTGCCAGCTGTAAATGGGTGGTCTCTTCATGCATGCTCATGCCTCTTCTGTATGTGCACATCTGGCTTCCACCATCTGTAAACAGAGGTGTTGGTGGCAGGCTGGTACATGTGAAAGCTGAAGAATTAAAGGTCCTGGGAAGTACATTTGATTTAGAAACTTCTTTATGTTGTCTTTCCTTTAGCTAACCTAAAATGACAATCTCTTAAGTTAATATCATTGTAGCAAATGAAGGCACCCTTGGCCAGTTTTTTGATTCAAGGTTATTCATATCTTAACAGTAAGAGAAAATAATTTATGCTGATGACTTTCTCTCTGCAATCTCACCTCCCATTTTGTATGAACCAGATAGCCATTACCATCTTATTTTGTTGTCAGCCTGTGAGAGATCATGCATTTTCAGTTCCTAGAGAGAGCTGGGCTAAACCTGAGCTGATACACTTGAGGTGAAAGGCTTGGTGTACTGTTGCCAATATACTTAGCTATCCAGTTTCTTGCCAATTGTGTAAGCTTAATACTATTACAGAAAAACATGGGAAACCAGGTGTGGTGCGTATGTCATTAGTTGGGTCTTGCAGTTTTATTTTTCATGATGCGTTTGTTTAACTTCTGTATCGTTTTGCAGAACGTATGTAATGTGTAGTTTGTATTGTTTCCTTTGCAAAATAGAAGGCAGCTGTAATTTCAGCTTGGGAAGGAAACTATTGGCATTTTTTAAGTAAAAGAGAAAGGCTGAAAAATTGACATTTTTTTCAAGTTTCTTGGAAAATATTAAGGGAGATTATGTAACTGCATAAAGTGTCTAGGGAAAAGGAAAGAGAAGACTTGTTGGTAATGAAAAAACAGAGTAGCTGCTTAATGTAATCCGCTCTTCATGGATAGCAATGAGATGGAAGAGCGTGGAGAACTGCACGGTCTGAGCAGGCTTTATTTGTTCAAATCTGGAAGTAGGCAGCACATCTGGCAGGGTGGCTTTATACAAGGCCAGTTTCACACCAAGGTTTACCTTTTCTGTAATAACAAAGTTGATTCTGTTCGGTACCACACACTACAAATAAAATAGAAATGATAAAAGTAGTAATTTTCAGGCTCATCTCACCCAAGAATGAAGGGAGTAGTGTGACGCGAATCAGTCAACCCACTGCGATCAAACAGTTCTTCTGTACCTGGACTATAAGTGTCGCACGAGTAGCTAGACAGAAAAGACTAGTGGTCATCCTGACATCATGCAGAAAAAATCCGTTTCTCTTGGTTCTTCAATGTCAGACAGGCTGCCAGGTGAAATTGAATGTTGAATTGGAAGCAGAAGGTTGAATTTGATAATCCTGAAGATGAGATGCTTTGACAACCCTGTCATCATTGAACTATAGCTGTGATGATCACTGAAGTCACTGTTCTAAGTTGCTTCAATGGCTTCAGCATTATTTTGTGCTAGAGAAATCAGTTTGTTTTCAGGGAGGACAAAGAGTAATAGCCACTCCTATCTTAAACACTAGGAAAGTGATGACTACAGACTTGGTAAGAAACTTCTTTTCATGCTAACATTGCAGTCAGCATAACACAAAGTGAACAATATAGAGTGAGATGTGTTGTGGTTTAAGCCTGAGGTAAGCCTGCGTGTACTGCCCTTTTAGAGACATTTAAATTTACTAGTTTGCTGTTAAATGGGTGAAGGAAAAGGGAAATGCAGAACTAAAAACACAAACCTAAAATAAACAGCACTTCTATTAAAGCAAGGTGTTCAGTGAATATGCGAAGTGTTCAGGGAGTGGCTCTAAGCATCCATTCAAGGACAAATGCAGACCTTTGTAACACTCTCAGCTGTGTCTCTAAGGGACGCCATGGGATGATTGTACAACGAGGAAGTGTTCTGTAAGTGCCTGAGGAGCAAGTGTAGTAGAGACAGGAGCAAATTGAAATGAGAACTTCTGAAGTAAGTTTGTCCTGATGCTGAGTTCATCTTGGTGAGAAAGAACCATCTGTGTAATTAGCAGTTGGCTGGAAGAAAGAGTATTTACGCTTCCTTCTTTCAGTTACTCTTGGACATCCTGTGAGTAAGATACTTCTTTATTTTTGCCTCTACTCTGTGATCCTAAATAATGCCAGTTTATCTAAACTGAAGTTGAATGTGTATTTCGTAAAAAAATTCTGTACAGGAAGATACTCCTCAGAGAATCACTAATCTTAGGAAGGCAACTGATGGTGGTTTAGGAAGGATTTTGGCCAGCTACAGCCTGCTGACTGGAAAATTTCCCTGATCACATGGACATTTTCTTCCTCTAACTTGCAAATAAATAACACCAAATATTTGAGACAAATATTGAAGAAGGCCTCCGCAGCTGTAGAAGCTGAATAGCAAGATTAATGCTTTGAATGAAGATGAAGACCAGGAAGAACTCTGACATATGGGAAAAAGAAATCTGCAGTGTCCTCAGTGAGTAGAGTAAAAGTAATAGGCTGAATATGTTGCAAGGAATAACAAGTTTAGGAAACGTTTTCTAATGGTAAGGATGCAGAAGGGTCCTAGAATGGAATGTATGAACACTGCGGGCCTTTGCCAGTTGAAGTCTTCGAGAGTGTGGTAGATTTAACTGTGTTGTCTTTAAAGGGTGCAGCCAATGCTGTTGCGTAGCTGTTTCCAACTGTATTTGCCTGTGATTCTCACTAAGCCTTACAGTGAGTGGGATGAAAGGAAGTGGGACAGTCAGAAGGAGCATGGTTTCATAACTTAAGCTGAAATACAGATGATCAGTCTGTTTGTGTCAGAACAGTGGAATATCTAGCAGACAGATTACAGGAGACACTGGCAGTTAAACATGAATGTTTCAGACTCGAAAATATTTTCGTCCCTGCCCAGCTCAATATGGAGCATTTTGCCATATTGAAATGTTACTTAGGCTTGAAACATTTTGATAAATTCACTTTTTCATGCCTGATTCCTTGCTAGCACAACTTGAGTTTCAACCCTGGATGGTGCAAAGGCATCATAAAGGTAGAGAGAAAACTAATCTGTCTTCAGAAAGCTTATGTAGACATGTCCCAAGCTGTTAAAGCACAACTGAAAATGCACTAAAAGAATGGAAGACCAAGCAGTTTGGAGACTCGTGATTCAGCTATGACATTTGTTTTTTGGTGTATTTTATTTAGAGTTGCATGCTTTCAGTTTTGGACCATGTTGGAGGAATACTCCTGTTACAAAATTAATTCAGAAGTCTGTGGTTTGTTTTAGCTAACAAAAGCTTTGTAGACTCTCACAGTATTTCCAGTGTCTGTCTTTGGCCAGAGGAAGAAAGCTGCCCGTGTTTTGGCAAGTGTGTGGGGAAAAGATGGAGGGTCTATTAGGCCCCAGGTTTTGCTTTTCTGCAGATGTTCACTCCATAGCTAGTAGCCAAAGTAGCATGTAGACCAATAAAAATAATATGTTAAGAGTACCAGAATATGAGTTCTTTTGGCAGAGAATTTTGAACTCTCATAGAAAATGAATTGGTTCCTCTGTATTATGTGTTGGTAGCTACTGCACCCTTTTTACATGAGTAATGAGTCAAATATTCTGTCAAGATGCATGGGGCCATATTCTGATCTCCAGTTATTTAAATTTTGAGTAATTCAAGAGATACTTATGATTTACATTACAATAACAGATTACAATCTGGTTCTTATTTGTAGGATTTAAATATGGTTATAAAAGGGATATTCATCTTTGTTTCCTACATGTGTAGCAAGTTACCTAATTAATCCAATACTGTCTTCATTCTGGAGGAGGTTGTTTAATTTGAATTTTGTTGTCAAATACCATACAGACGAGCTCGTATGGTGGTAATATTAAATGATAGAGTTACCCAAATATACAGTTCTATCATTATGTTGAATTACAGTGTAAATTCAATTGTTTTCAGTAGAGAAAGACCACATTGCTGAAAGGAAGAAAGCACACTATTTTTGCAGCCACTATGCAATTAACTCATATAACCTCTGTACTTGTCATGCTTTGTATAAGATCCAGGGTGACCAATTGTAGGTCACTTCTATGAGAACAAAGATCCTGGGGGCTGAGAGACAGTTTATTAAAATAATACTGTGGTGCGAAGATCAGCTGCCACAGCAGCTGCCAATGAAAGCATGTCTGTGTTTACTGTATACTGCAGTAAATAAGAGTTGCCTGAGTTGGGGTGTTTTGAATACTAGAAGAAAAAATACTAGAAAGAATGAGTAGAATAACCAGACAAATGGTGGTGGTTGTGTGAGCTTGGAGGCAGCATGTACTCTGCAGGTTCTCCTTTGGTGGTGATTGCTCTGTGGATTTTCTGATGCAGAGTTGAGTACCTACCATTCAAACCATGGAGCATTTAATTTTTCTCTATTATTCAACCACTTATGTTCATGAAAATGAAGGGACTCTGCCCTCTGTCGGTTTTGGATGCTCTTGACCAATGTCACCCAAAGTTATTGAAGAGAAGGAAAGCGAAACAAATGAAGATGCAGACAGAGCATTGCTTAAGCTTCATTCTCAGAAAATAGGGCTAAAACATATTTTGTACAGACATAGCTCTTTCAGATAGAAAAAAAAAGAAGCTGAATTGAATTCTTTCATCCATGTCAAGGAGTACAAAGTGTGTTGTCACTTGCTGGTGTCTTAGTGTATTTGTCATTGGGAAGCCCACAGCAATGTGCTTTCTAAATGGTCTATGAAAAATGGACATAAAATCTGTTTAAAACAAAATAAACTTGTTGCTTTTATCTGTTAAAGCAAAATGAAGCTGCTATGGTTTATAAACTGCTTGTTGACCTTAGAGTGTGTATAATGGAAAGTCTGGTGCATCACAACTGACCACAGTAAGAAAAGCAAGTTCTTCCTCACAATGCCTCTTTAAACATTTTCTGTGTAAGTTCTTCTTCTAAAAAATCTTTGATAATGTATAGTTAAGTTTGAAAGAGTGCTATTTCAGCTTTACAAGAGCATCACATTATTCTCTCTGAAGCACAAAGAAAACTACACGCTTAAGATTCGGTTTTGCAAACCCTTCCCCCTTCTTCAAACATTCATATGGAAATACACCATTAACTGTGAAATTTCCTAGCAACCTTAGCAGCCTAGGAGAAGGGATCCAAACCCCAGCAATACTTAATTCTCAAGAGAATTTGTTCTATTGTTTATATTCATTATATTCTAATAAGCAATTTGAGAAATTCTTTTCAGGGTCTCTCTCTCAACTGCAATGGTTGTTTTGTCGGAATGGTGCAATATTCAGTGGTGGAAAGGAGAACCCAAAGCTTCTTTCTTACCATGTATCTCTGGAAAGCCTTCAGAAAATCCACTTTATTTCATGATGATTCCTTTGCTAACTGCTTCAACAGCCTTTTTCTTTTTAATTTTGATTAATTAGTCATTGGCAGCTGATAGAAGAATGATTAGTACTTTATAACAAGATAGATGGTTTGAGAACTCTTCTTAATGGGAGAACTCATAATTTCAGCTACATGGTGGCAATAGTATGTGCTATTATGTGTAGTACCATGGTGTTTTTTATGCCTTTTAATTCTTTTACATTGTAAAGACTAGTCATCCTAAAAAATCCAGAGCTGATGTCTCAGGTGTTTAAGTGCAGAAAATCATTCAGGTGCTGCTTTAGCTCAGCCTTAATCCCATGGGAGCTTAGAAGGTCTGGAAAACAGTCCCACTGCTTGACAGAGATAGGACTGAGCCTTGAGCCATCAGCGCTGAATGAAACTTTGTTAGCCAATGAGGTGAATTTCACTCGCTTTCCTTCCAGCTCTGGTTTCTAGAATAATTTCTGGGGAGGAATGTGGAGTTGTGGTAGTTTGTAGGACTGCATTTTATTTATCTACCTATCTACTTGTTTATGTACATGTGTACCAACCTACCTACATACCTATTTATCATTTTAAGCAGCTTCTCTCCTTTCATTTTGATAACCCTCTTGTCTCTTTCTCTTTGTATCTGTCTGTCCCATGACTTTTTACTATGATCTCAATTTCTTTTATATTTTGAACTTGCTATTTTCTGTTTAATGCAGTGTTCTCTTTATTACTTTCATTTTCTTTGCTCCCTTTATCCTTTCTATTTACTTTTCCCACTTTTTTATATTACGAGGCTCTGTTGTAAGTAACCTAATTAATTTATTTCTACAGGGATAAGAATGTAGACCTAATTTTTTTATTACTATTTTTCTTTAATATTATATTTGAAATTTGACACAAGTGCTCTCTCTCTGGAATACCTTCTCCTCTCCTCTAACTTCTTTTTTTTTGTACAAGTGACAGAAACATGCCTGTGTTGTACAAAGTAAAGATGGGTAGTGGATGTAGCCCATCAGTGCTGTATGGCCACACTCAATTTCTTCTTGTTCTAAGGCTTAGAAACTTGAGCTCAGGACTGGGGTAGGCTGTCCTGTCACCTGAGTTCCTTGATCTCAAAAACATTTTCTGAATAATAATTATGATTTTGCTCCTCAGATTATAGAAGATCTGCTGAAGGGGGCTGTCTGTGCCCAGTGTAACGGTTATGTACAGTTGTCAGAGTTTTCATGCTCTACGAAAGGTGCTTGCTTTTATGTAGGGATCCTTACTTTGAGGCAGCTGTTCCACAGGAAAGAATATTTGTAGCGTAAGGGACTTTTATTTGTCTTTTTATGTGGGTAAGTCAATTTGAGAAATGTGGTTATGTATCGTTAAGGCCCATAATCTTAAATGTTTGAAACCCACACTTACATGTCTTTAGTATCAAAATTTGAGTGCGAAAGAGGTAGTACTATTGAAAAGCTAAATGAGTGGTGAGTCAAAGTAATTAAGGGAAAGTAAATAATCTCTAAGGTTCTCATTCCCCATGAAACTAATTTCATATCTTACCCTTCATGTATTTAAAAATAGTTCCCTGCTAATTCAAGATGCTTGTGTACTATGAGTGTGAAGAGCACTTCAGTCCTATTGAAAGGATGGCAGATTAAGGAGTTATTTTCAACGGGGTAATTTTTACTTTCTTTTTTTTTCTTAATTTTAAGAGACACATTCTTTTGCGCAATCTAAGTGAACAAGTCTTGCTGGAAAAACAGCTTGAGGTGCATGCAAGGCAGCAGGTGATCAGCCAATAATTTTGTGACGGCTTATGACTAGAAAGCCTTTGTTTTGGTATTTAAAGGCATATAATGGCAGTACTTTCTCAGCAAAAGCAGGCTCTTCTCCAGTCTAGTGAGGCCTTAAATGTTCTGCTATACCTGCTTTCCTGTTGTATTTCCAAAAGATCTGTGTTGTCTTAGTCATTATATTATTGTGAATACAAATTATTTTATTTTTCTTCTTAAACTAATAAAAATACTTTGAAGACGAATGAAATGTATTAGAAGGGCTGGACTGCTCTGGAGCTTGAGATCTGCTGTGCATGAGCCTGATGGTGGTCTGATGGGAGGGTGACAAGATTGCACTGTTAACTCCATCAGGATCCTGAGTAGTTATCTTAAGACTGATAATATATGTTCATGACATGTCTCCAGGTTTCTGTGCCGAAGAAATGTCAGTTATTTCTGTGTACATCTTGCCCTTTAACTCCTGAGGTTTTCTATTGCTCAAAGAGGCGTATTGCATATATAGGTTTATTTTGCTTACTCTTGGAGATACAGGTAATGAAATGAGGTGTCAAGGCTGAAATAGCAAACAGACACTGGTTTTGTATATGTATGCATGCATGAAGAATAGTAGCGTGCTAAATTGTGTGTGGGGACTGCACAGGCTTGCTCTGGGCATGTAACGTAAGTGCCTGCATTAGGAGCTTTCACAGTATATGTAGTGCAGCCCCTTGGGCTCTGAATTGCCTGCTTCAGGTGTCTGAGTATCTGCTGAGAGTACAGAAACACTAGAATTACAAGGTTAAGTCACAGTGAAGTTACATGTCTAAAGTAGACAGTCTGGATGTATCCCCTCTGCATCAGATAAGAATGCTGTGTGTTACTTATTAAATAAGGATGCTAACTTGTTTGATAGTGAATTCAGAAGAGCTGAAGATGGTATTTTTTTCCAGATCTGCAGCCTTCAAGACAAGCTGGTAAAGCTGTTTTTTAATGCAAGTTAACAGAGGCTTTCTGGTTTATTAACTACAGATCCTTATGCAAGTTTAGAAGGACTGGAACTTAATGCTTATGTCCTGCTGTCATCTTCATGCTGTCTGAGATCAACGAGGAGTTCAATGCAGAAGAAGTCAATGCTTGGGCAGAGCCCTGAAGATATGGTGAAAGAAAATAAAACCATTAGTATTCTCAATAGTGTAAATGTAAGAGAGAATTCTATCACCTGTTATCTGTAGCAGGAAAGCTGCTTTTTATTTATCAATCAAGAAAATGTTAAAAATAATTGGGAGAATGACTTGAGGGAGGGAAAAACAGAGTTAAGGAATATTAGTAGGAGGCTGATACTGTTTGTGAAATCAGACTATTCTTAAAGCTTTCATATGCTTTATGTAGTGTATAGAAAAATGTAATTCCCTTTTCCCTCCTGAGAGAAGCCATGATTTTATCTCAGTAATTGAAAATAATGTCCAAAGTTGCTTCTTAACTAAACTTACATGAAGCCCTTTTAAATCAGTTGTTATCTTTCAGTGAATTTCTCAATAAATGTTGCTGCCTGTGCTTGGATGGCATGATTCTATATAGAAAATAAGGCTGAGCACATCCTATTTATGACTGAAAGCACAGCATTTCTAGCCTAATTATGGTGGCATTTGGCAGTGATGCTTTAGTTAAAGGTGCTTGTTGGTGTTTATATTATAATTTGTGTCTGCTTGAATGGCTTAATTCATCCCAGGCAGAAGTCTGGCTCGCTATCTCCTTAGTAATTTCTTTTCCTTTTATTAAAAGTCCTTAAGTGAAGGAAACAATTTTGAGGTCAGAGCTTCTTTGATCACATCTGTTTGTCTATAATTTATTTTTATATATATGTATATATAAAGTTATGCTTTTCCTTAATTTTAAAACTTTCTTTTGTTGTGCAATATGAGTGATTGCTGTTCAGTGACTTGCATCACTCTCAGCACTTTGGTAGCTCAGAGAAAGCTATGACAGAGAAAGCTATGACAGAGAAAGCTATGACATCTGTTTGTCTATAATTTATTTTTATATATATGTATATATAAAGTTATGCTTTTCCTTAATTTTAAAACTTTCTTTTGTTGTGCAATATGAGTGATTGCTGTTCAGTGACTTGCATCACTCTCAGCACTTTGGTAGCTCAGAGAAAGCTATGACAGTGAAAAGAGGGAAAGAAAACACAAGAACACATGGAATTGTCTGTGTTGAGTAATCTGTGTGCAGTGCTGCATATGAGCAAAGATGATTTCAGTCACCTCAGTTACCGCAATTGGGCAATATTAATTTAGAGACTTCTTGCTTACTATGGATGTTGCCAAGTGAATTTCTCACAGTTCTACAAACTGAGCAGTCCCTCTAGACGTCAGGCAGTAGTGGTATCTGTCACACTTGCATTAATACACATAAACTATTCTGTTATTTCCCACTGCATAATGACCAGTGCTAGATCCAGCTGTATTTATTCAACACTTTTGGAAGACATGGAAAAAAAAAATGGATCAAACTGGACTCAACTAGCAAGAAAGCAATTCCCTCAAAAAAACCCCAAAAATCCAAACTGGTGAGTTTTACAGAAATACTGATATAGGTGAGGTTTTCTAAAGCATGTCCTTTTAAGAGTTCTCTTTTTTATTTATTTTTTTTTTTTTTTTGTTTAGGCAAAGAGCCCCATCTGAAGTCTGTTGAACTTAATGAGAGTTTTCTGAGTCACCTTGTAATGTCTGTTTAAGGTTGTAGAGGCTCCCAAAGTGGTAATGCTGAGAGGTGTAATTGGCCCTATAAATCTTAGTGGATCATTAATTCTAAATCTCAATAATGTTAAGACCAGGATGCATGTAGCTGAAGCAGAGTGATGAGCATAGTTGCAAGATTTATGCAAGCATTGTCTTGCTTTGGTTTGCTCAGTAGTAGAAATTATTTGTAGGTTTGGCTTGGAAGCTTGCTTTTTATCTTAACATCGGTTTACATGTATCACCTGTGTGTTTCTGGAAACACATAAAAGAATCTTTTTGAGGGAGATGGATGGGATTTTTTTTTTTTGCCTATCAAGAGGTAATAGAACATGACTTGGCGTCATTTAACTGTATAAAAACAGTTTTCAAAACTTTACTGAACCTAACACATTTGCTCCTAATAATCATAGAATGGTTCAGGTTGGAAGGGGCCTTAAAGCTCATTCAGTTCCAAACCCCCTGCCATGGGCAGGGACACCTCCTGCTTGACCAGGTTACTCAAAGTCCCATCCAGCCTGGCCTTGAGCACTGCCAGGGATGGCACAGCCACAGCTTCTCTGGGCAACCTGTGCCAGTGCCTCACCACTCTCAGAGTGAAGAAGATGACAGCTCAAATTTTAAAGCACATATGTAGTTTTTGTTTGGCCCATGGCGATGGGATCCTGAAGTTTGTAGTGTCTGTAGCTGTCATGCAGATACACCCCAAAAGGGCCTGTCCATATTAGGATGCATTATGAATCCATCAGCTCTGCATGCACTCTGAGATTTGCAGCTAATGAAACCTTTGCCATTATTTACCATTATTCTCATTATTTTACTTTTCACTCTGTTCCTTTGGGGAGGGGGGAGGAAAAAAGAATGGCTTGCCTCAGTGAGAACTTCTGTGTTGCTTCCTGCAATTGGAAATTATTGTCCCTCTTTCATGGTATGAGGTGGGAGTGGTTGTTGCTGTACAAGTGTATAAGCAAGGAGTCAAATAGAAAGTTAACCAATGCAGTGGCATTGGTTTACGACTTTTACATTATGTCAGTTAACTGTCAGCCATGTGTTCAGTCCATCTTAAAGTCTCCTTTGATCTTTCCCATTGAACAAATTTTACCCTGCTGTGCTTCCGTACCCTGCCAGGGATTGTTCAGGGAGATGACCTTTGCATCATACCTCCAGGGACCCCAAATAGCCCCAGTGTATCCCAGCATAAAGAGAACACTTTGAGGAAACAGTTAAGGTAAAAGAATATACAACCACACAAAGAGTGATCAAATTCAGGACAGCTGTGAAGCTGCTTGAAGACAAAACTGTGCTGATGTAAGAGGACAGGTCTGGCCTGGTTGCAGAAGATGTTGGTCTTTAAGGAGCCCTCAGCCAGGCTGAGTGTCACATCAAATATTCTCAAATAAAAGGTTCTAAAATGTTCACCGTACTTACCTAAGCAGGACAGATCCGTAGTTTTCAAGACAGGTTGTTTTTCATTTCATGTGATACAGTTCCTCCTGCCATTTTTGGATGTAAATCAGAGTACAGTCCCAGGTTCTAGATTATATAACATTTTCCTTACGAAGATTTTCCTTCTTCTTTGTTTAGCTTTACTATTTAGTTAATGAAACCTTCTTGGTGTTTTTTTTCTGTTTATGCCACAGAAATTAATGTTTTTTTTTAAGCTACAAATATGGTCGTGTTTGGGTTAACATTGGAAAGTGTCCTTCCTTTTGCTACTTTCATTTCAGAAATAACAGGATCTAGATAAGAGCATTTGCAGGATCAACTCACTCCTCTGGGTTGTCATTACAGTGACAGGAAAGAGATGTATATTGAAACTTCACTTCTGTGTGCTGTATGTGGTGTCATTCCCTTAAATGATATGAACAGGAGAATTATCCCAGTGGATGTCTGTTATGATCCTTCTCTCTGGAAAGGTTGTTGATAATTGCTGTTTATCGTTTTGGAGAGGATTTGTTCAAATATATCTTGAGTATTCATTTTCCATAGATTTGTGTCTAGGGGACACAAAAGTGACAACAAGAAGCTTGCGTGGTAGAAAATAACTTTGCACAGAAGCAGTTTTCAGTAGAACTGAAAGAAGGAAAGAAGGACAAAAGTAATTTCTAATTATTTTTTTTTACAACTTCAGCTCTTTATTTCCTGTCTCAAGCCCTCCATTTTCACCTCTCTGCCATTCCCCCCCATCCTGGTTATGGACAAAAGTTCCTTTCGCTTAGTGAAATCTGAGGAAAGCTCAGAAGCATTCATAAGAACTCTGAAGTCCAAATATTTTCCTCTGTGTGTAGCAAAGTACTAATTTTTTTTTCTATTTAAATTTTTTGTTGTCAAATTTTAGGTGTTTTGACTACATCTTCGGTGTTCTTTACATCAAAAATGTTGGCCTTCCTTTCTGCAAGCTCTTAGGAAAACACATCTGAGGGGAGGAAAAAAAGGTATAGTTTGTATCTTCAGACTGCAGCTTTATTGTGATAAGTATATAATTCTGAGTAAGGTTTAATTTCCGATCTTATTTGCTTGGCTGCACAGACTTGTATGTCATATACATATCACAGAGGATATTACTGCGCTTTGGTACATTTTCTTCCCAGAAAGAAGTGTAGATCTTACTGTGGCATCTGACAGGAATTTTAGACCGGTTTAGAGCATGAGGTAAAAAAAAAAACCCTCATGAAGAACAGCATACTTGCCTTAATTTTATATGTTATCGTATTTCTACATAATGCCATTAGCACTGTAGGCAAGAAATTTGAAAATGGAATTTGTTTCCTTAATTGGGGGATTTAGGAAGGGCTGAAGGAAAGGCAGGCTTTGGTTGTGTTTTATTTCAAGGTTAGATCAAAACTTCAGAATTCTGAGTGAGACAGCATCTTTTTCCATACAGAGAAGAAGGAAATCTGGTGATCTAATTACTAGATTACCCCTGCTGATGAGAAGTGCCTAGGTTCTGCATTAGTTTAGCCATTTACTCAATACAACTTCATCTGGAGTAGAAAAACCCAAGAATGAATCTTCTGTTACAAGAAAGCAAGTTTTGTTGATGCTAGCTCACTGTCCTGTTGATACAGTTACATGCCATGAACACAAGCCTTTTTTCATTTTGGAGTTGCTAATTTCTGAGTTCACCAAAAGACTTGCTTGATTTTTCAAAAACACCTTGTGCAAGGAGTGAGAGTTGGCTTGGAAACTGTTGTATTTATGGAATTTCAGCATTCAGCTTATGAATTCTGGTTCAGTTGCTTTATCATGCAATGCCTCAGGCAATACGCTGTTGGGGCCCAGAGCAGGAGTGATAGATGACCATTAGCCTTGATGGTGCCCACTGAAGTGGGAACAACTGGTGCTGGAGTCTTAGGAAGAGAGGCTTTGGCCAAATTACACTGCAGGGAAAACAGTGGGAACATTCAGTATTTTTTCCAGAAGCAGAACAAAGAAAATTTATAAACAAGACCCTGGGGAACTTGCAGAACTTCGGGAAGCTAGGCTGACTTCTGCAGGAAAGAAGTTTGCATTGCTTGACTGCCCAGCCTTAGGAGGAAGGAAATGCCCTGTGTGAGTGACAGGGCAAAGTGATGAGATTGACATATATGAGGAAAAAATAATCCCATATTCCTTCTAGGTTCCAGTGTAAACATGCTTTAGGAAAGAGAATCAGAGAAATATAAGTAAATAAGGTAAATCTGTGCTAGCTGTGAACTATAAAGCCTGAGTGTTTGTAGGAACACAGTCGTGGGAAAAGCTATGATTTAACTAGCATGGGCTTCTTTAGTATCTTTGCATGCCCAGATAACATTTCTTTGAAAAGATAAAGATGGCAGGACTGTCCAAAAAGCATGTGTCACATGGCTCAGGTAAAGAGCAAACACTTCCTGCTAAAGGCTGCCTGGGGACATGCTGGCTGAATCTGTTGGGACGTGGATTCATTCAATTTACTGAATGTCTAGCTGGGAAATCCTTCCTGAGCTTTATGAAAATGTGTGAAAGTATGCTGTCTAATTCGGATTAATTTCCATAGAAAGGCTAGAGCATTTTACAGCAAATCGTGTCTTGAATGATACAAATTGAATGTCAGGTTGGAAGGGACCTCAAGGATTATCTGGTTCAACCTGTCTTGGCAAAAGCACAGTCTAGACAAGATGTCCCAGCACCCTGTCTAGCTGAATCTAGAAAGTGTCCAACATTGGGGAATCCACCACCTCCCAGAGGAGATTATTGTGATGGTTGATTGCTCTTATTGTGAAAAATCTTCTTGAATCTCCCTGGGAGTAACTTGTGCCCATTACCCATATCTTTTCCAAGTCACTCTTTGTAAAAAGGGAGTCTCCGTCTTCTTTGTAGCCACCCTTTAAATACAAAAACAGGTGATAAGTTCTCCCTTGAGCCTTCTTTTTTCAAGGCTGAACAAATTCAGTTCTCTCAGCCTCTCCTCATATGGCAGGCTTCCCAGTCCTTGGATCACCTCAGAACCATCTCCAGCCTGTCCATATCTTGTTTTTGTATAGTAGGGACCAAACCACCAAATATTCCAGGTGTGGCCTGACAAGCACTGAGTGGGATAGTGGCTTCTTTATCTCTGTTGGTAATACCCTTGTTGATGTAACCCAGCATCCTGTTGGCTTTCTTTGCTGCAGCTGCATGCTGTTCACTCATATTGAGCCTACCAGGCCCCTTTCCATAGAGCTGCTTTGCTGCTGGGTTGATCACAGGCTGTGCTGCACTCCTGTATTGTTTACCTAGGTGCAAGACTTTACACTTGTCCTGTTGAACTTCATAAGGTTCTTCTTAGACCAGTCTTTCAGTCTATCCAGATCTTCCTGCAGAGTAGTTCTCCCTTCTGAAGTGTCCACTTCCTAACTCAGTTTGGTATTGTTGGCAAAGTTGATCCCATCTTTCAGATTATTTATCATGATAGTGTTTGGCCCAATATTGATCCCTGGGGATGTCACTGGGTCACTAGCTGGAAAAGGAGCAATTCACCACCACCCCCTGGGTGCAGCTGATCAGCCAGTTACCTACCCACTGCACAGACCACTTGTCTAGGCCATAATACATCAATTTCTCTAGGAGGAGGCTGTAGGAAACCATATTGAAAGCCTTTGAGAAATCCAGGTGGATAATGTCCAAAGCTATTCGTCAAATCAAGAACTAGATAGAAGGATAGTTGTGTTTGTCATACTAAATGTAAATCTGAAGCAAATGGTGTGCAGACCCTTTTAGTTCCTGCCCTGACTCAGAGATCTGGAATAGTTTCTCAAGTGTGTGTTTGCCAACAAGTACGGCTTCCATTGTGTAAAACCTATCAATCATCTGCTTGTGTATCTGCAGTGTGCAGCAGAGCTAACAGGGCATCAAAATCTAGACTACCTCCTCTGATTCCACAGAATGGCAACAAAAGAGGCATTGTATTTACTGAGAGTGTCCATGTGTGGGGATGTCATGACAGACTTCATATTTTGTTTGGGGCTTTTTTTTTTCTTTTTTTTTTTTTTCTGTCATATGTGTCAGTCTCTTAGATGTCTACTATACTGCATGACCAAAACGGTTGTGTGTCCTAGATACCCTTGATGCCTTTGATGTTGCTGAGAAAATGAGGAAGTAGTTCGTATCCTGGGAAAGAGTAGCCTGAATTCGTCCTAGGTAACTTCTGAAGTGTTTAACAAGGCCATCTATTCTAGATTCTAGAAACATGTCACCCAACTTTCCTTTGAAGAGTGGCAGATACCTTTATAGGTCTGTATCTGTAGGTGTAGGTTTTGGTCTTAGTGTGGCTGACATCTTCTAAAGATACCTACTTCTCTGCATTGACTAGACAAAAAGTGTAGGAGGATTGTGTATTCAGTTCAGGTCCTTCAGCTGGGAACAACATTTAGGTAGAATCTGTCTTTGATAGTGTGGGATTTGTGAACAGCACCTTCTGTCCTGCCTTTCTTCACCAACTCTATACTGTTGTGCAGTAATTTAAAATAGATGGGCTACCTATATAACTGAGATAGCTAATGGTCAGTCTTCAGCTGTGTTGACAAAAGGTTGGGGTCTAGAAGAAATGCTGACCACCCAGCACATGTTGCAAGTAGCATGAAAGAAAAGGGGGAAGCTCTAATGATTTCTTACTTTCTGGCAGTCTTTCAAGGTACAGAGCAGAGAAGACAGCTGAGACCTAAGCAGTGAAGTGACTACTTCACTGTAAGCTTGCTAGGCAACTTTGGAGAATGATTTTAAGGGCTGAATATGCTTATGTTCAGGTGTTTTATGTCTGCCCAATTCTAATGGAAGAGATTACAACTCCATTTTGAGAAAGAGTAGAGGAAGACACTGTCAGTGATTTGTTTCAGCCCAAAGAGGTAACTTACCCTTTGAGTGCACTCAGAGATACACTTTAATAAATGGGAATACATGGAAAAAAAAGGGGTACCTTTGCTGGACATTCAGGTAAGAATTTGTGTGTAACTCTACAGAGGGATCAGTACTGTTCATATGTCTCATATTGTGGCAAATTGGATTTTTTTAAAAGAGCTCATTAGCAACTTTATTATAAGTTAAGCAAATTACACTTTTGATCATTTAACTACTAATATTTTATTAAAGAACGTTATTCACTAACTATAAGTGCACTGGGCACTACTCAGATGTGATTAAAAATTAATTCATGTAATCACTGCATAAAACACAGAATAAGCATTACTTCAATGCCTGTAGTTCACTGAGCATAGTGCCATTGGTGTGTGATCACATGAGCACATGCCTTCCAAGCTTCTTGCCTACCTTTCTGCTCCTCCTGAGTAATATCAGGTATGGGAACTGGAAATTGTTTAACTAGAAGTTAGTAGCATTCATAGGGCCCAGTGTGTCCGGGGAACTTCCCTGAGACAGACTTCAAGTACCTTATGTCCACATGTTCAGACTCCCTGGTAGTTCTTTCATCTAACGTGTCTGGCCTCCTTTGTCTTTGCTAGCAGGTGTTAGTTCAACTCAAGAGTAATTTAGAGTTCATTGGAGAAAACCACAAGGAAAAATAAATGGGTCAGAAACCAAACACTGCTGATCCAGAACTCTGATACATATTAGGTAGCTAGGAGGTAGGTATTGGCTTAACTATTTTAAGTTAAGGTGCAGAAAATTGCCTCTGAGATACATAGAATCATGTAACAGTTCTAGTTGGAAGGGACCTTCAAAGGTTGTCTAGTCCAACCGCCCTTCAATAAGCAGGGATACCTTCAACTACATCAGGTTTTCCAGAACCCCATCCAATCCTGTCTTGGATGTCTCCAGGGGTGGTGCATCCACCACCTCTCTGAGCAACCTGTGCTGGTATTTTACTACCCTCACAGTAAAAACTTTATTCCTCATGTCCAGCCTGAATCTCCCCTATTTTAGCTTACTACATCTTACACTGATATTTAAGTATGACTTTGAAAGCTATTCTTGCACAAATGGAGATGAGCAAGCACTTCTACCATGTACAGTTTCTGCTGTCCTAGTTGCAGGCAGAGCAGAACCTTTCTGGAAATTGGACTTGTCTTTTCACTGGCCTGGGGAAGTGTAGATATGTAAAGGCAGGGTTGGACAGAGCCTTGGATGACATGGTTTAGTGTGAGGTGTCCCTGCCCATGGAAGGTGGGTTGGAACTAGATGATCTTGAGGTCCTTTCCAACCCTAACTATTCTATGGTTCTAAAGAGGCATCATGGTGCTGATCTTGTCAGCCTGCTCTATGCTTAGGGGCAGCTCACTGGGGTGTGAGTTCCAGGACTCGGGAGGAATGGGCTGGGGGACAGGTGGATCAAGAACTTGTTGAAAGGAAGAAGGCAGAGAGTTGTGGTCAATGGGGCAGAATCTAGCTGGAGGTCTGTGACTAGTGGAGTCCCTCAGGGGTCGGTGCTGGGACCAGTGCTGTTTAATATTGTCATCAACGACCTGGATGAGGGAACTGAGTGTACCCTCAGCAAGTTTGCTGATGACACTGAATTGGGAGGAGTGGCTGACACACCAGAAGGCTGTGTTGCCATCCAGTGAGACCTGGACAGGCTGGAGAGTTGGGCAGGGAGAAACATGATGAAATTCAACAAGGGCAAGTGTAGAGTCGTGCACCTGGGGAAGAACAACCCTATGTACCAGTACAGGTTGGGGGTTGACCTGCTGGAAAGGAGTGAAGGGGAAAAGGACCTGGGGGTCCTGGTGGATAGGAGGATGACCATGGGCCAGCAATGTGCCCTTGTGGCCAAGAAGGCAAATGGCATCCTAGGATGCATTAGAAAGGGTGTGGTTAGTAGGGCAAGAGAGGTTCTCCTCCCCTTCTACTCTGCCTTGGTGAGGCTGCATCTGGAATATTGCATCCAGTTCTGGGCCCCCCAGTTCAAGAAGGACAGGGAATTGCTTGAAAGAGTCCAGCACAGAACCACAAAGATGATGAAGGGAGTGGAACACCTCCCTTATGAGGAGAGGCTGAGGGAGCTGGATCTCTTTAGCTTGGAGGAGACTGAGGGGTGACCTCATCAGTGTTTACAAACGTGTAAAGGGTGGGTGTCAGGATGATGGAGCTAGGCTTTTTTCAGTGATATCCAGTGGTAGGACAAGGGGCAATGGGTGTAAACTGGAGCATAGGAGGTTCCACGTTAACATCAGGAAGAACTTCTTTACTGTAAGAGTGACAGAGCACTGGAACAGGTTGCCCAGGGAGGTTGTGGAGTCTCCTACATTGGAGATATTCAAGGCTTGCCTGGACAAGTTCCTGTGTGATGTACTCTAGGTTACCCTGCTCTTGTGGGGGGGTTGGACTAGATGATCTTTTGAGGTCCCTTCCAACCCTCGGGATTCTGTGATTCTGTGACAGGGGTCCCCTGAAGTCAGAATGCTGCCATGATCAGTCTCGGACTGTGCCTGGGGGTGTAACAACTATAAAGAGTTTCCTCTTAACTTCAAGCAGACAGATTATTCTTTAACTGCTTCATCTGTATATTTTCATTTGTTGTTTGATTTGTGGCAGGGAGATATTATTGGTGTAGTCCTGCATAGCAATTCTGGTGCGCTGTTAAGTTGCAGAATTGGAAAAATCCGTAAGAATCAATATTAAAAAATGAAATATTAAACTCTGTTCCAAACTAAAATGAATTTGAGAGAGCTTTTTCCTGTTTTCTGCTCTTGTAAATCTCTTTGTAAAGAAGCCACTATTTTTCAACAGCTGGGGCTTGTAATATTTCGATCATTTGTAGATGGCAGGATGCTGCCTGGCTGTGATGAGTATCCCAGGATGCTGACACACCACATTTCTCTGTCTCTTCAGCAACAGGGAGAGTTGAGTGGTTTCAAGGGGGGCTCTGTTTCATTGGGGGACTTTTCTACAACTAGAATTGCATGAGTGAAAACTAGCATCATGCATTCTTAATACCATGATGGCAGTAAAAGGGTTATGTATTATTGGTATTGTAGCTAGCTCACTGTATTTTGAATGCTTTTATTAGGTCTGAAAACTTTAACATGTGCTTGTTTCAGTCTGTGTTCTGAGCATCCCACATCTATTATATGCCATGGAGGCTATTAAGCTTAGCTTTGCTCCCAGTATCATTTCCATATTGCAATAACTAACTTTTGGGCTGAGGGCACTTCTGAGAACTAATCTGGGATGTGTTTACTTTGGCTGCAGGAACTGAAATGCTTTAAAGGGGAAAAAAAAATAATTAAAAGCTCCCCAAATGTTCCTGCAGCTTTGCTTTCTTCTCTTATTATGCTAATCTGATTGTTTTTAATGCGAGGGCTTCTTTTGCCCTGGGCCCTATGTACTCTGCAGTGTCATAAAAGGTATGCAACTCTACAGCTAAGTAACACTGACTGCCTTGAAAATTTGAAAATCTGAGGTTCTCAGTTGGAATACTGCACTGTGTATGAACCTATCCTTTTTTCCCCTTACCTTCCTGAAATGTAGGAAGTCACTACATTTAATGTCTATGAGGTCTTACTGAGATGTCTAACAAAGGCTGTCTAAGTGAGCAGAAGCTTAGGAAACACTAAGACCTACTTTCATATGCAGTCTTTTTCATCTTTTGAAAGAGAATTTCTTACATGTTTTGTTGGTTATTGCCATCACTTAGTTAACAGGTAGACTAATGTACCATTTGAATCAATTGTCCTGTCTCTCTGATACAAAGAGATGAAGTTTCTTGGTTCTGTGTTAAGTTCACACCTGTGTGCAGTGCAAACACAGAGGCTGTTCTTGCCAATTTTCTGGACTTCTCTTGGAAAAGACCATGCTGATGTTCATGCTGATTCAAGGAGTAATGCAGATCCCTCCTTCAGTATGCTTGTACAATTCTTGCAAGGGTACCTAGAATTACAGTTAAGAATCTCTCTTTCTGCTCCTCAGTTCCTTCAGAGAATGCCAGTGGGTAATAATTGACCTTCAGGCTTTGTAGTGAGTGGTTCAGGCAAGTAGATTTCTTTTCACAGCCATGTACGTTTAATGTATAGACAAATGTGGTGAAGGAGAGTGCAGCCTGGGGATTCATTGATGTCGTGATGCTGATGATATGCAGGCCTGCAGCCTTCGTGCTGGACCCAGCTGGTAATATCCTAATGTTTGGCTGGGGCCTGGGCTTGGATGAAAGGGAGCTGGCTGTAGCTCGGGCCAGATAATTTGGAGATGCTAATGGCTCATTTGTTAAAACAAGTAGAAGGCTTGGCAAAGAGAGAGGGAGTTTCTTTCTGTCTTGTCTCACCCATCCTCTCCACAGTTCACACAGTGCGTGTTTTTTTGGGATCCTCATGGATTCCAAATGCCTGTTTCCATTGTTTTTTGTGATTGCAAATGTTTTCTTGTGAAGATGGATCTTACTGTCAGTGTATGTACTTCCATTTGGTGCAGTCTGGCTTGTTGCAGTGGCTTGCTCATGACTGTATCTTTGCAAACCACTTCAGAAGAGAGAAAGAAATGTCAGCTGTTGTAGGCTATTGACTGCCAGTTACTGATTTGGGCTGGCTGGCATGAATGTCTGTGGTTTAAATAAGCTCTAGATTTCTTTTCTCTGCTGGTTTAGATTCAAAGGGCTTAACATAGAATATTGTAGCTTTACTTGTGATTTATGACTGGAGTTCAGACTGCAGCTTCCTCACGTTCATTCATAACAGATGAGGTCTGTCTATATGTATGTCTTCAGCATGTTAGTCTAGACGGTGTGTACACAAGGCTCTCCTTTAGGACAGCGCTTTCTGTTCCTTATGCAGAGACCATCATTCACGGATCATGTTTCCCCACCAAGAGGTAAGTTGCAGAAGGAGGTGAACTTTCTAGTTGTGAGATTGTGGCTTCTGTTATGGCAAAGAAGGTATCTTGTGTTGCTTCTTAAAGAGGTGAATCCTGTACTCTGATATTCTGTCTGTCTTCCATAGAATTGCCCCAGCTCAACAGCTTGAGGTTGGGTACTTTAAGCTATTTTATCAGGGTCATCAACACTAGTGCTGTGTGAAGACAATTTCTTATAGGGTAGTCAGACCCTAATTCTCTACTACCTACAGACGAATTTTATGGCATGCAACACAAAGGTGATTTTTTAATATATATATGAAAAGTATAATGTATATGTTTTGCTCACTCCATATTCTCTAGCTCCAATATGGAGACATATGGCTGCAAGTTTTACAAGCTGTAGCTTCCATTGTCAACCATAAGTAGAAAACATTATGGAAGTGATGGTGGGATGGATAAGGTGGTTAGGTCTGCATTTGGGTGGTGCAGATGAAATTCTGCTAGGTAATGAAGAAAAGATACTTGTAGCCACTATCTACAAGTGAGGTGTCCAAATGTAGAGATATGAATTTGAACACTCACCAAGAGGCATGGGATCTCATTGAAAGAGCCGCAAACTTAGCCAGATCTGTCAATGTGCATATTTTAACTATCTTGGATTCAGCCTGGAATGAACACTTCTGAATACAAGAAAATAAGTAGGAAATGGACCTTGAAGTGAGCTTTCAGGCTTGTGTACCAGGTATACTTCCATTAATATTTCTTATTTCAGTAGAAGACTATTTGATACTTACTATATATTTCAAAAGATATGTAGTCAACTGCGATTAAAATATTGGGATTTTAATGAAGTTTTTCTTTTAAATTAACAAACTCCTGTGTTATGTGTGGTTTTGGTCACTAAGCAGGGATAGTAAAATCCTTTTGATATAACTTTAGATAGATACTAGGAAGAAATTCTTCACTATGAGGGTGGTGAGGCACTGGCACAGGTTGCTCAGAGAAGCTGTGACTGCGCCATCCCTGGAAGTGTTCAAGGCCAGGTTAGATGGGGCTTGGAGCAATCTGGTCTAGTTTACTTGACTTTGAAGGTGTCCCTACCCATGGCACTGGGGGTTGGAACTAGATGATATTTTTAATATCCCTTTCAAACCAAACCACTCTATGATTCTATGATTTACATTTAGGCATTTGCTATTTCATATGTCCTTAAGTGATCTGGTTTGTTTTAATTATTTATATCATTTCGTAGTGGTGAATTTGTTCTTGTTGCAGTTCTGGCTTTGTCATTTCACCTAGCACTTTTCCTGGGAAGTCAGAACATTAAATAAGTGTAGAAAGGATTTTCTGTACATCAGTTTTGATTATGCTGAAAGTAGTGCACAGTTTAGATCTATGAACACATAGACATATATTTTAAACATGGAGGCAACTCTGCTAAACTTGATGAGTCTGTTTTCAGAGTCAGAGGAATGAACAGGAGTTTCTAATAGTGCGGTAAGTACACTGTTAGTTCGGTTTAGGTTTGCCTTATCTGTCCATGAAATTAATTCTTTCCAGACTGTGGTTTACTAAAGCAGGGTGTATATTCTTTTAAGTGAGGTAATAGAAAAAAAAATTAGAGGGAAGCAAGGTCTCTCAGCTAGATGAAACTGATTGTTTGAAAGATGCTGTGTGTGGTTCATTTTACAGCTGATGCCCCTTCTATCCACAGTTGACAGCAACAGAAGAACAACAAAATCTAGCTGTTTAAATTTGATGATTCATCTGTAATGATCAACTTTCTTTGATTAGTAAATCACACTACCTCTTAAGGGGTTTTAGTACATGATACTATATTTTAATAGCTATCTGATGTAACTCTTATATTGCCCATTAAACTTTCTTACTAATTACTGAAGATTTTCTTCTGAGAAGGTGGTTTCCCACCCCCATCTCCTTTTGTCCATAGGAAGCTCTATTAATTTCAACAGAGAATTGCTAGTGATGTTGCTTCCTTTCTACAAAGGCATTGGAGCTCCTTTTAGTAGGATCTCTGGGTGTTTCTGGAAGTAGAGACATTAAAAAATAAAGACAAGTTGGGTTGTTCAGAGAGAAAGGAGAAGAAACAAAATAGAAACATGGAAAATCAAGGTGAAGACTTAATATTGCTCAGGGAATAAAATTATCCATATGTGAGGCAGGGGGGGGAAAAGACCACAGTGAAGCAGGAAAAGAAAGAAAATAACAAAATAAAGCCAGCTGCTGCACATTGCCCAGACATACAAAGAGTCCCCAGTAATATCTGCAAAAGCGACATTTCTACATATTGTGATGGAATTTGGGCATTTTTGTTGTTTTTCACGGGTTTTTCTCACAATTGAAAAACAGCTTATCAAGGATTTTTTTTTTTTTCTTTTCTACGGTAATTCCATGTTCATGCAGGTAAAAAATCTATTGCTTGTGGAAAAATCTCTCTTACTGGAGAAGTGAAAATGGTGCATCTGGAATTGCATACTTATGTTAGCATCATATTAGCCACACTGAGCAGAGCAGAGACTTTGTACTCACTGCGAAGACTCTAAGAACTTTCCTTGTCTGGGGAGCTGCCAAGAACTTAAAAGATTTTCGAAGGCAGTGCTGGTAAAGATCAGTATGTTGTTAGCACTATGAAAGCACTAAAGAGGCAATGGTCCCTGGGCACCATTAAACAGAGGACAAGATCTTTGTGTCACCAAAAAGCCTACAGTTCCACTGGCTCCACTTTAGGGAACAGAGAGACCCTGATACCCAGCTGGAACACAATACAGCAGCACAGTAAAGGGCACTTTTGCAAGTAAAGCCCTCAGACATGATGACACAGCAGAAGTGTATGGAGAGATCTACAAAATTTGTTTTAAATACCCAGTGGCAGCCAACTTTTTTACACAGAAAGAAACAAGAGTTTTCATTGTTGTTGTTTTTCTGGGGCCCTCTACTTTTCCCAGCCTCTGTGTTCTCCAAGTGACATTTGTCTGTACCAGGCAATTTCAGCACAGTGACAACCGTTCCCTTGCAAAGTGTAGATCCTCCCCATGAAAGACCCATTGCAACTTCCTCTTTTAATCTCGTTGTGCATCCCAACACTCCCTCTGCTGAGAAAACTGTCCCTCCTGTTTCACAAGGTCAGATTAATGGTACCACAGTTGCCTACTTTTTCCTTGAAAGGAGTGTGATAATGTTCAAAATTACATTTCAAAACCATAATTTTGAATCATGAAGGGAAAAAGCAAATTCAGTCACCTGACAATAGTTTGTGGAGGACATTTTCTAGAATTAGATGTTTTTTAAAAGATACACTGAGATAATAAAGCATATTGTTAAGCAGTAATCATACTCCTGGCATAAATCCAGCATGAATGTTGCAAGGTGCAGAAGCCTTCTCCAAGCAACTTTTATTCAGTCATCGATATTTTCATAAGCTCTGAGAAAATAAATCAGCAGATACATATCCGGTCTGTTTGGTAAATTCTTTGAGCAAGTTCTTTGTTCTTGGTATCATGTACTGCCTAAGGAATGCCATAAGGTTGGGGCTCATAAGGATGCTGGGAGGGACTCTTCATTAGGGCCTGTAGTGATAGGACAAGGTGTGTAAAGGTTTAAAACTTAAACAGGGGAAGTTTAGACTGGATATAAGGAAGAAGTTCTTTACTGTAAGTGTGGTGAGGCACTGGAATGGGTTACCCCTGGAAGCTGTGAATGCTCTATCCTTGGTGGTGTTCAAAGCCAGGTTGGACAGAGCCTTGCGTGACATGGTGTAGGGTGAGGTGTCCCTGCCCATGGCAGGGGGGTTGGAACTAGATGATCTTAAGGTCCTTTCAAACCCTAACTATTCTATGATTCTATAAAATAAAACTATGCAACTTATCAGCCTACTGGTCTGTCACTAACAATTTAGATTAAAACAGACTGTAAAGAAAGGTGAAGTAAGGTATGTTTTAGGATGATCTCCAAGTGTATGCAACACTGAGAGCAAAGTGATGATTCTTCCACTGTTTAGAAAAGCAGTGCTTTATCAGTGCTACCACAATATTGGCAGCAGTACAGCAGCTGTTTGCCCTTTTCCACAGCCTTTACACTTAACATCCAGAGCACACAGGGGAGAGAACATTATCAACTGTAAAATGTGTGACATATCGCTGGGACAAGTGGAGAAGTTCCAACAATTAAATCTTTAGTGGCCTCTTGGTGGCATTACAGGAGGAGCTTTCCTGGATCTAAACTCATCTGTAAAGACAGAGGAAGGGAAAGTTGCAGTGCCCAGACACTAACCCAGCTGCTCTCACTGCCCCTACTCAGCAGGAGGGTGAGAAAATAAGAGAGAAAACCTCACGGGTTGAGATAAAGGCAGTTTAATGAATCAAAGCAAAAGCTGCATGCAGAAGCAAAGCAGAAAGATGTATTCCCTACTTCTCATCAGCAGGCAATGTCCATCCACTTGGGGGGAAGCAGAACACATAACAGCTGCTTCAGAAGACATGCCTTAATAATGAATGCTCTTCCTCCTTTCTCTTAGCTTTTATTGCTGAGCAAATTGTATGGTATGGGGTATCCCCTAGGTCAGCTGGGGTCAGCAGTCCTGGCTGTGTCCACTCCCAATCTTTTGCCCATCCCCAGCCTGCCAGACTTTGGTGGATGTTGGAGAGAGAGTTCTGGTACTGTGTGCGTGTTGCTGAGCAGCAGGCAACACATGGGTGGGCTAACAACACAAGTGCAAAGCACAACACTGTAAGGGCTGCTATGGGTAGAGTTAACTCCACCTCAATACAGAAAGGAAAGAAAACCTTCCATGAAGTGGTAAAAGGACAGAGAAACTGTCTTTGCAGAGGCAGAGAAGAGCAGGTACAGTACAAAACGGGCATCTGTGAACAGAAGCAGCTCTTGCAGTTGTGCAGAGGACAGAACTGGTGGTGTACATGTAAGTGTGATCTAGCACTGGTATAGCCATGTCCTACAGTCTCTACAAAGCAATGATCATAAGAAGTCAATGACTGTTCAAGTTTTACAGCAGATGTGCAATACTTTCAACATTTGATGCTCAGAGCTAGTAATGATTGTCTTCGGACAGTACTTTTCACTACCCTAAGCAAAAATTAGCAGTCAAAAATCTTGTACTTACAGATGCTCATGATCAAAGAGCACAATCACAAACAACATTTCAAAGTGTGACACTATATATGTGTGATAAAGTTTGAACTATCCTGCGATGTGGTTAGTTAGTACAGGAGAAATCTGCACATACTTACTTGGGCAGTAACTGGTTTTATTACTCATGCAGTTTCTTCAGGGAGTTATTTTGTACTAAAGTGCCACAGTTTTACAAAATGATCCATCAACTTATAATAAAATGCCCTTTTAGTAACTTACTACTGAAAAGATGTACACAGAAAGTAATGAAAATCTACCAGGCTTCATAACACAAGTTTTCATTTCCGTTCTTTCAGTCTGTTGCAAAGTTCCTAGACAGGGCATCCATAACAGGGCCATAATAATTTGCTTAGGAAGCTGTCTTGGCTGTATTTAACATTTTTTGTGTGTGCAGTATCTTATTTTTCTATATCCTACTTCATTAATGAGGTTGAAAAATGCTGCTATAGTGAATTAGTTATGGGTCAGCAGCTGCTAATTTTGCCAGGCTGCACCATTTCCTTCTCAGCTTTGCAGGCAAGCTCATATCTCATTCCGTGGTTGCTCATTGTAGATGAGAATGTCAAATAGAATCCAGAACAGGTTTTTTTCTCTTGTACCAAAAAAATCCTGTCCAATGGTTCCACTAAAATTTGGAGGAATAAATTAAGTCTTCTAAAAGTGAAGGGTTGTATGTATAGCTGAATAGATAAAAGGGTAACAGTTGTGAGGGGTTGTGGGGTTTTATGGGTGGGTTTTTTTGTTTGCTTGTTTTTATTTGTGGGCTTTTTTCTTTGTTCTTTTTTTTGGGGGGAGGGGGATAGTGGTTGTGGGTTTTTTTGTTTGTTTTGTGTTTTGTTTTGTTTAGTTTTTTGATAAAAAAATAAATATATCCTAGAGCTCATGGATGTGTCCAGCCTATGTGAGTATGAGAGTATGGTGTGGTTCTCAACTGAGAAACTTCTCTTTATGAATAGCAATGACAGTGTTGGTCAGAATGACAGAAGCTGTGCCAGGAAAAGTTAATATCTTCCTCTTCTTGTACTCCTTTGTCTAGAAGAGGTCGGAAACCTTGTGGCTTCTGCCATAGCTGTGTGACTTGTTGCAAATGTAATGTGTTAGTGACCGGAAGGGGAGGTGAATGTAGTATTTCCTCAACATTGGTTTGCGTAAGTTTGTAAATGCCGCAATGACCCACAAAGAAAAAGCTGTCCGTGAAATGTTAGGAAAGAATCTGGGGAATTACCTGGTTAACCAGTGTGGTTCATGGCTGTGAGTTCAGTGGAAAGCTGGTGGAAGCCAGATGTGTGGATCCAGCTATTCAAAAATGTTTCTTTTCAATCAGCTAGAGCATGAGTAGTGATGAGGGGAGAGCAAGCCCAGCAGACATTGCCTGTAGACAAACCCATGAAGCTGCCCAGGTTCTGGCTTCTGGCCTCTAGAATCTGAGATTTCTGGGGCTTGTCTACATATGACCTTATGAAAGATACAAAGGCTAGGGCCTTTGCAATGAAGAGTCAGGAGGAAACGTGTCTACGTTTTTAATTTGTTTTGGTTAATTTTTGTTGAAGACCAAAGCTCAGACCTGCTTTTCTGAGGATTCAAAGAATTAATAAGGTCATGTTTCTGCTTTTATTCATGGGTTTGTTATGACTTGGAGTTCAGTTAAGCAAACATGCAGACGAATTGCTAGTTCTAGACACTCTCAGTGAAATTTTTTTAATTTCATGCCTCTGGTTGCAAATCAACCGAACTATATTCAGTAAGGTCCTATTAGAGATTTTAATAATTTTTTTTAAACATTCAGTCTTTTGGCTTCAATGAACTTCACATGAAGTGGCACTTTTGAAAGTTTTTCAGGCAATGTCAGACTATTTTCATGATGCTTCAGAGATGTGGGTTTATGGAAGAGCTTGGACAGAGCAACCTGATGCTTCTGAGGTTCATAGAGCTGGCAGGAGTGTGAGCAAGAACATAGGCATAGGGAATTCCAGTCTCTGCCACAAAAATTTCCTCCTGCTTAGGGTTCTGATTTCCTCATTCCTCACTGGTAGCCTTTATGTCCCTTTTTATAGCAAGTGGTACTCTGTACTGAAGCAGTCCTGTGCTGGAGAATCAGGAGTCATGAGGGCTCCAAAACCAAATTGTTGGGTCCCTAATTCCTACTGAGTAGATGTGCATGTCTTCCACAAATCTGCTCCAAAATACATCCAGCTTTGCATGTTGTTCTCTTGTCTATTCATCTATCTTTTGTGAATATGCTCAATATTAATTGAAAGTCTCTAAACCCACAGCTGAATCCAGCCAAACACTTTAGGTGGTTTGATTTGTTTTGTTTCAATTGTACTGCAGGGATTTTCTCTTTTTTACTTTTATTCTATTCTCCAAAACCTATAGCCAGAAAAAGTAGTTACAACCAGCATTGCAGCTTTGGCTAAACTGAGAAAAGCAAAGCAGGAGTTCAGGCTGAAAGCTGGATTGTATGATTAACTATCCACCTCATTTTGTTGGTGGTGATTACATTAGTGCCCAAGAAAATGTGCGATCTTATATATTACGCATGCTATAGTCCTTAGGCATGACAGGGTTAGTTGAGGACAGAGTGTCAGATGTAGTATTTGTCATCACCCTTCCCTTGCCTAGTTGCAGACTATTAATATTTGAATGTAGATTTTTCTCTTAGTGATTTTTATTTTTTTTTTAATTTCATGCCATGCTTTATTTCCCTGTCATCTTCAATAGCAGAAATGTTTCCTGCTAAATGCAGTTTTGATTCTTCTTTAAAGAAAACAGCATGTTAAAGTGAATGGTACAAATGCAACTCTTCGCTTCTCTTTTGTGAATGCTGGTAATGTGTGTTATTAATTACACTGGGATTGTATGGTAAAAATCTCTTTTTTATTTTCCGTTCAGCAACTCTACCTTCTGTTGTGTAACTGTTCATAAAGGTCATCTTTTTACCAGACAATAATCTTAAATGTCATGCTTTCCAGTATGTTTAGCCACTTCATATCTAGATATATACTTGGTGGAGCAGAGCACTTTGCTAAATGAGTTTTGGAGACTGGAAGAGTAATTTAATTCAGAAGAAACTGAACTTCAGTATTCTTCCTATGTCTGTAGCTTGCTACTTTGATATCATCAGCCAATTTTGAGAATACATACAGTTGATCCCTGTTTTCTGTTTATAAATGTGACTGATGTACTTTACACCAAAAAACAGCCCTTAACCCAGTGGCAATGATTTAACAAAAAGAAACACTATGTCTGAAAGCCGTTTGCCTTCTGGCATTCTCTTGGGATTCCAATAAAACAGTGGGAAGTGAAACGACTACCTGCATGTTTGAGTAGGTCTGTAAATGCTCAGGATGCATGTATCTGACCAGAGGCACTTATATGTGGTGGTTGTGTATTTTTGGAACAGTGTTTTGAATATTTCATAGTAGCTCATTTGGGCATACATGTGCTAGGTGTAGACATGCTGTGCACACTATGGCAGAGAGTGACCTGTAACCTCTAAAACATTAAAGGCTTTTAGTGCAGGATTTAGCTTAGTATTTCAAAACCTCTTCCTCTCTGCTGTGTGTTCTTGAGGGAGAACACAAACCTGACAGTCTTTTGTTCCTATTCTCATTCTTTTCCATTATTATTCCAAACTCTTTGTTTTTAATTTAGATGCTTGGCATTTTGTTTCCTTCTTACTCCTTCCCATATATAGAATAGCTGTTTGGAAGGGACTAAAAAGGGGAGACAGGAAGGCTTCTTAATACCTCACAGAGGAGGAGCTTACTTCATGAAGCAAAGAGTTAAACTGTCTTACACAGCCAATTAAACGTATTCTGTCTTTTACTATGCATGCATGCCCTTGTACAGTTAAATGTAATTTATGTCGGTAGCGTATGTCAGTCATGCTTAGTGACCTGGGCTCACACTGTGACACGTTCAGTGCAGCCTGAAAATGAGAAAAAAATGACCTACATCTATACACAGGTGCAAGACAGAACTGTTAAAACCGAGGCTGTAAGGTGAAGTTAAAGATCATATTGTCTGCTTGCCATTTCCAAGGGGATAAAAGTCAGCTCTGGTAACTCTTACAAGGTCCTTGACCAGTCATTAAACTGCTTGCCTTTAGAAGGACCTGCCAAGTGGGCAATTAATGAGACTTAGTCTGGTTAAGAATGTTTTAAAATTAGTTGTGTATGAAATAGTGATACAAATTTCTTTTGCCTCCCTACAGTTTTTGCTGGTTCATAAGTGGTGAATCACTGACGGTCTATCTTTGAGCTGGGACTGAGCTTATCTGAAATGATACTAAATACAGAGATAATTTTGCACTTTCTGAGATTTGAAAGTGTGTTGCCATCTTTAAAAGATACATGCCCAAGTGTAAAGTAAGAGTACACTTTAAATCTATTAGGATTTTTTTTTCTGAGATTACATATATATGTAGCTGCAAAAATGTATCTAGATATGTAGGTATATGTGTAAAGTATATGTATTTTATAAAATACTGCAGTCTGGGTAATACATACTTTCCTTGCTCTGGCCTGAGTTTCAGCTTTGTGTCTTTTCATGTCACCAAGAAAAATATTTGGTTGACTTTGAGAAGAGCATCAACAAAAACATTCTCTTCTTTTGACACCATTATCATCTGGTTGCTTCTCAGTGTCTTAAACACAGTAATCCTCATTTCCTTATTCATATGTATGAAATCTCATAGACTAAGGCCAGTAAAGTCTCAAGATGTGAATCATGAATGAAGGACCTTTCTTTGTGTGGACACAAAACTGAAATGCATGTAAGCCATTTAGGAAAGTAACCAGAGTGTGAGGTAAGAGGTAACAGATGGCTATGGACAGATTGGAGGAGTACAAGGGAATGATGAGACAGTACTGACCAGCATGATAAACAGTAGTTTTCACAGTTAGCACAGTGAGAAGAAAAGTATTTTGGAGGCACCTTGACAAAGCATATTTTATTGGAGTCTGCTTGGACTTGGACGCTATTTAGTTAGTAGGCAGTGGAAGCTGGCATTGTTGGAAGAGCTGAGATCACCATAAAAAGTGAGAAAACATATCAGGTGTGAGATGATCAGTAAAGAACCTTAAAAGTGATAACAAATTGTACTTGATATGCCAAAGGCAAAGATGAGCAACATGGTTAAAGTGAATTACAAAAGAAAACAACCTTTGCAAACAGGTGTGTGTCAAGTATAGAGAGGAGGATGTTTGTAATGATGGATCTGATGAGAGCTTTGGCCAGGAACACAAGCTGTGTGAGTGGATAGGAGAAGCTATATAATAGAGAGGTTATGTAGAACAAATCCGCTGAACTGACACATAATTGGGATTTAAAAGACTATCTGAATTGAAAATATCATCCATGTTATGGTTTGCATGACAGGCAGGACAGTGATGTTGTCCAGAGTGATTATAGAAGGATGTGGAGAGCTGAGACAGGGGAAGAATTTGCCTGTTTTATTTTACTCATTCTGGTCTGAAGCAGGGGGGGGAAGAGGGAGAAGGACTGCAAGGGGCATGTTAGCAATAGAGGAAGAGGTTTTAATGGGGACAGAAGAAAGCAAGCCAAGAGCAGTAGTGTTAGATTTATGGTTTATCCATTGGGAATTTCTGTTTGCTGATGTTGTGCAGAGATAAGGCATGGATGAAAGGAGTTTAAGGACAGAGTTGCATTGGGTTTCTCACAGGAAGCTGTTGAAAAAGGATGAGGCGACTTGAAATTTGGCATTTGTTGATTAAGAGGATTTTCAGGATAAAATATCCATGAAGCTTTCATGGATATTTTATCATGTATCTACAACACAAGACGCTAGGATATAGTATATTTGGGATAATTTTCAAAGGCAGCTGACTTTATTGCCAAAACCATTTGGATTGGGGCAACTTTTAAAAGACTACTGAAAACTGATCTGCAGTATCATGGGCTTTAGGGAGCAATGATGACTCTGCCAGAAGATTACAAACTTGTTGGGGTGCTGCATTTTAGGTAAGAATAGTCTCTTTTTGAAGACAGCCATGGGAACCAAATAAAAGTTTATTCATCCTGTACTTCAATTAACCATAGATCAGAATTTTTGAGTAGATCATGCTGTAGCTGAGTAAATATGTTTTTTAGAGGTGTTGAATGATTGTTCTTTCCTCTCTTTAATGCTGATTTCTATGATGCAGACTTTGAAAACAAGGGAAGAAACCACAGCCTCCCCTGGGTTTTCAGCCATATTCAAGAAGGCAAGAAGCAAATTAGGATTTTTAGATTTCACTGGTTTCTAGGACCTAGATTGTCAGTTTGTGTAAATTGGCACAAAGCTGTTGAAATGAGGAGTTCAGAAGAACTGACAATGTACATTAAAAAGTGTGTTTGGAGCAGAATGCATGTTAAAAACCAAACCAAGTATTGTTTCAAGTTGCTTAGAGAATTTCTTTTGTTGTGTGAGACTGAAATATAAGAATATTGTGTGTGTGTGCATAAGGTCCCAAGTGACATCTGAAAACAAGTAAGTAGAATAATAACTTAAGGCACAAGATTAGCCATTTGTTGTAGTCCCAGACTTGAGTATGGCTAGACCAAGGATGTAAATTCTTTTCAGTACTCTAATTCATAAAATGACTCCTCAGCTCATTGAGAAAGTCTCAAGTGATGTCTCCAGTGATGCTTTTAAAGAATTTTTGTCAATAAATAAGAATAAAAGCATGAAACTTCTGAAAAAAACCCACCAAACCCTGAATCCCAAATAGAATTTATGCCCAATCTTAGTCATTTGTGGAAGATAAAATTACTATTTTGAGTTCTTGAGTAAAAAAAACCCCACATCTTTTGATAAAGAATATGAGTCCATATTCCTTATGCGGCTCTTCTTTTATTTTTTTATAACTTCCGCTTTAATGTTACACTATTGAATGTAGTATAATTTTTAATTAAAAAAGTTGAATGAGGTCTTTGAGTCAGAAGGGTTATGCATAGACTTTTATTTTGTTCTGTGTATTTGTTTTATCTCATTTTTTTTGTACCAGGGATTTTGAATTATTAGAGATTGCTGTGAAGGATCAGACCCTGCTCAATATTGCAGAAAAGTACCACAGGGCTCTTTGAATATGGCCTGAAAGGAGAGCTGAAAGCTTACAGTCTGCAGGGGACCATCAGTGGGCTAAAGCTGGCACTTCAGGCTTTCTGCCAGACTTCTCCCTCAGTCTGACTAACCTGACAAGGAGGGATCTCCAGGTGGCTAAACATCCTGTTTTACCTTCTCTCTGCTCCATTGACTGAATTCACCTGCAGTGCAGCCCAAATGATTCGATCCTACATTCAGAGATTAGGCAATATATAAAAACAAGGAAGCAAAGAGAAAAAATAAATAATAAAAAAAAGGAACCCGCCCCCCCAAAACTGAAAGAAAGGAAAGCTTAAAATCCATTGATGTTGTTGGCGAAGACTGAGTTTCCCCATAGCTTCCTAGTTAATGCTAATCGTCAGGGACCTCTGGAGGCTTGTAGTCAAATTTCCTGCTAAAAGCAGGATGATTACTAACACTACTTTAGGTCAGCCAGGCTTTCACTGATGTACATTTATAAGATGGTTTCATACACTGGAGCATTGTGCAGTCAAGGAACTTCTTTACAGAAAACACAGCTCCCTCTCTGTCTTTCCTTCTCAAACAGTCTGCATCCATGAAAATGCTTTGGTCATGTACATTACCCCAGATCTGTGATTTTGATCATGCCATAGCTCTGACATCACACACAGACTTCCACTTCTATCTGGTTTTTGCTCAGGCTCTGTGCAGTAGTGTACAGTTATTTGAGAAGTCTGAATGCCCTTTGTTTCATGACCTCCTCCAGCATGTATTTCTCCTTTACCTGCATTGCGTCCATATTTACTTCTGTATTTAGATACCATCCTCTCATGAACCCAGCTTAAAGCTTTCTCTACTTGGTAGCAAGCCTGTTTGTAAAGATATTCTTCCTGTATCATGTGAAGTCTGTCTCCTTCTCTTTGTTCTCAGGACTTTCTAGTACTTACCAGGGTTTTCATCTGAGATCATCCAGTAATTCCTGTTTGAAAACATGTGACTGGGAAAGGCAGAAGGAACTACACTGGACACTTGGTTGAGATTGAGATGTTACTTTACATTTTTACTGCCAGACATTACCCTTATGATAAGGCAGTGAAATTCACCTGAACACAGTCACCTCCTGCTGTGTCCTTAGTGCATGAGTTTCATTAAATTGCAAGGACTTAGGCAGCTTCCGGGGGCTTGTGTGAGATGTTCAGAAGTTAATGAGCTGAATTAATTCTAAGAAAACTGAAAATAAAGTCTCAACTATATATAGATAGAGAGATATGTATAGAAACGTATATAGCTGTCGGAGAGACCATTCCTGGGGAGGAAAAAGAGTTAATGAGGCATTTCAGTGTCTTTATATGGAGCTGTAGAAATTTCAGCCACTTAACTTTAGCCGGAATATCCTGGAGCGTTTGAAGTGCGGTGAATAATTTAAAATAAATAAGGTCAATGAAGAAGACCCTGTTTGCCATTCTGAAATGTAAATACTGAGGAGCCTTTAAAGTTTTTGCTCATACAGAAAAAAAAAAGAGAGTAAATGGTTAGGTCCTGCATTTTATGAACAGTTGGGGTGAGGACAAGTGCAGTTATCTCTACACTCTGTTTGATCTATGTCTTTCAGCATGTGGTCATCTGTCTTTGTTATGTGGAAATTTAACTGATTATTTTTTCCAAGCATTCTTGAATTGCGTCCAAGAGGGTTTATGAAGACCACATGAGATTTGTTAGGATGGTTTCCTCAGAAGCAGTCTGTGTAAAATATGGCATCTTTTACAAACATTATTAAAGCTGTTCTTGCCTGTTCCAGCATTACCCTTGGCTTTAAGAATAGGTAAAATTTTTATGGTGACATTTGAATTCTCTAGTATTAAATAGGTGAGTTTGTTACTAAATCAAAAGTTACAGTTTTACTTCAGGGCAGGTATTTGGCAAAACCAGCAACTCTCGCTAGTTGGATTGAATTCCTTTCCGAAAATTTTTATTGCCCATGAAAGCCCAGTGTGGACATCTGCAGTAAAATTTAAAGTACATATAGTGGATATCACAGAAAAGGTAATTTGCCAGCATTTTCTTTTTTTGTAAGTGTATTTGTAATCATGAAAATGCTCAGACAAACTTTGTCTTTTGACAGAATTTGTTGGTCAGTAAGTGTAAGACAGAGGGACCACATGAGTATGGTTTTGGCCAGTACTCATCTCATTTCTCCTCTGCCTTTGCAAGAAGTCATAAGGGAGCTTGGTGGAACTCTACCCACCTCCTTTGCTGTCACTGATGGCTCTGGAGGTCTGTGTTTGAACACCAGGAAGACATTCTGTGTGGAGATGTGGTGGTCACTGTGTGTCTGCCACGAGTTCTAACCTTTATGAATCAATCTGACACATGTTCCTCTGTTAACTGGCCCTGGGAATCATGGAACATCATTGGCACACATGATTGTGCACCTGACCCAAGGATCAGTAACTGAATTCAGCCATCTCCTGGGTTATCCTGGATCAGTTATATTGTGTCAGATCTCTGGTTTGTTCTTAAAAACCTTCTACTCCTTGCCCTTTTCTTACTGAAAGTAAAAATCTTCCTTGCTGCAATTTGAACACATCACATATCACACTGTCTGTCATGGATGTCTCCTCCTATTTTTAGCAGCCAGTTTGGTATATAGCAACTTACAGAGCTCTTTCTTGGTGTCCCTTTTCATACATTAAACAATCCTCATTCTGTCCATGTTTCCTCAGAGGTTATGTTTTCTAGCAGTCTGTCTCTGCAGTCGTTCTGCATCTTTCTTGGAGTGTGATGCCCCAAACTGAACATAAGACAGCTCTGTTGAGAGAGGATTATTTCACATGCCATAATTCTGTTATGGTGTTTTATATTTATGCAACAGTACGATACATATTCTTTACTTGCGATCCTACCCTGCAGAAATGCAACTGAAGAAGTGGTTCCTCTTCCTGCATTTATAAAGTTCATAATTTATACAGTTCGTCATACAATTAATTAATCAAGATATGCAAATATCTTGCATGTGTTCCTACTGACTGACTCCTATACTGCCCTCAAACTGTAGATTAGATACAGTTTCAGGTTATAAACATTTGCATGTAGGTGCCTAAATGTGCATTGTATCTTAGCTGGGTCACTAAATTCCCAATCTAGTCAATGAAGCCTTGCCAATTGGACCTGTCTTACGGAGGGTCAATTGAAGAGTCCCATTAAAGTTCACAAACACCAGTGACTCTATTGACTTGTCCTCCATTAACTGTAAAAATAATTTGTTTGCAACCTGGACCTGAATCCCATTCAATCTTTCCAATTTACCCATATGATTTTGGATTCTAATCCAGCCTTCAAAGTTACTTGCAGACTCTTAGAGCTCCGTATTGTCTGTGAATTTCATAAACATACCTTCTATTCCACTGTTGAAGCCATTGATGTAAATATTGAATGACATTGGACCTGAAACACAGCCCTGTGGAACCCTATGGAACATGCTGCTCATTTGTGGTTGTGATTGTTTTCTGAGTGTTTCTTCAACTAGACAGCACCCATGTTAGTACTTTAATAATTTATTTAAGCCTGCTGTTGAAAAATGCTTTGCTGTTTTGTGGTTTTGCATCCTCAGGATTACGAACTCTGTTACTTTTCAGTGACATTAGAACAGCCGTCCTGTTCCCCTCCTCCCTTTACTAGTTGCTCTCTATACCTTCTATATCAAAAGCTGACTTAAGTTTATTCTGATTTTTTGCTGAACAAAATGTCCTGATGTATTTCTTTCTCAACTACTCCCAGATGTGGGAGTAGTTAAAGTACATGTTATTCCAGTCCTTTACTCTGGATGATTCTACCAGTTGTTTCAAAAACTCTTTTTGCTCTAATTTTCCCTGGCTTGGAGATTTGCAATAGATCCCCACCATGGGAGTATCCCTGCTTTTTTAATCTCTAACTTCATAATCATTGCATGGAAGTTTCTCTAAGATCTGAATTTCCTTATGGCCTGGAACTACATCAATTGTGTATGTTCTTGATGCACAATGCGATATCCTTTTAGCATTGCCAATCCTTTTGAAAGAGCAGTACCTCTTTATATTCATATTTTAAACACATGGGTTATCTAAGATTTTGTTACTCCAATAAAATAATGTTTTCTTTAGATATTTGGCATCTTCAGTTTGCTTCCAGTACTATCCTGCAGGCACACAGAACTTCAGTGGACTCATTTATTGTTCTTCATTTATGTCCTTCTTGATTAGTTTATTTCAAGTAGCTTTTAGACCCTTCTTTAGATCATTCCTCTTAATACATCCACACAGGCTTTTGTTATTTCTCTCTGCCCCACACCAATCAATCCTGACTTAAAGTGTTTTTCAGTTAACGTAATAGATGAGCGTGTAAAGATGCTTATCTTTTTCACAAGAGAATCTCCACTCCCATCCGTTTGCTTGCACAGCACTTGCTAAGGAAGCCAAAATTCCTCAGCATCTTCAAAGTCTAAATTAGAAAAATGCCTCATCAGAAAAAGGAAGAGAGAAAAATCTTTTTGTTTATAGACCTAGCAAGTTCTTTCACTGCTGCTGCACTGGTGGCGTTGACAGTGGTAGCTGTAACAGTAAGTTGGCATCATCCACTGTGTTTCTGCTCCTTAGTGCTCCTAACCTGGATCCTGTTTGTGCTGGAGATGAGACTTTCCCAACCACTTTGTGTATTGCACAGGAGTGGAATGCTGTCTTTCAGATTTCACTCTAAAAACTTCTTTGATCTTTCAGTTCCATTTCAGCACATACAATTTCTGTCAGCACTTGTAAGAGCACAAATAAGAGCCCTGAAACTTTTAATCCAGGCTCCTTGTGCTCAAACCTGTTTCCTCATCAGGGGTGTAGAAATTAGCTATGCTTTGATGTGGCAGACTGAGAATTGTGTCTCATTTTAGTATTTGATGATACCAGAGCTTCATAAATATAAGGTGTGGTATTACAGCTAGGATACTTGATCTCCAAGTATTTATTTTCCATTCAAATAAATTAATTTTACATTGTTGTGATGAGGTCACAGTGCCAGCCCTTAGGTTTGCTTGATCTTATGAGAAGTGGGTGTTGTGCTAAAGAAATTCCACTGCGCTGGGAGGGTTTGAACCTTGTGGTTTTGGCAACTGTGACTTTTGGCTTGCCAGCAGACATGTGGGAAATACCAGGGTATCTATTATGAACAGCAGTGAAATAGTTAACAATGCTGACATTTAGAACAGCTGGAGTTAGTTCTCTGATGTTACCATCTAAAGAAAGGAGCAGGGTCTTGAGCATGGACCTCCCTGATGGCAAGGTGGGACCACAGCCAAGACACATGGCGTTCAGGCCCTTTGTATACAGCCAAGTCAGTTTAGATGGAGGATTTTTCTTGAAAGCCAGGTAAATCAGAAGTGAAATTGTAAACTATGGGCAAATACTTATTTCATGTGTTTTTTCTGGACGTGATGCCCAAGCAGTTTTAAACTGCTTTAATCTCCTTTCTTATATATATATAAAGTCCTGCCCTTTAGCTAATTTCTAACCCTACAATTTTTAGCTCCAAAAACTCCATCTTAGTCTTGGGTGTTACCCATTATTTGGGAGTCTCAAGTTGTAAAATTGTATAATTTTTCCCTTTGAATTGCTTAGTTCAGCAGTTGTAGGAAGAGATGTGCAAAGTGGGGCCTTTCCCTCTCCATGGCTCAAAGGGCCTGTGTGTGTTTATGACACAATCTAATCAAATGGAATTAGTGGGAGGATGCACACTGTGGTTTTGATTCCTATTAATAACAGCCTGAAAAATTACTTTCCTGCATGATCTCTGGTGTTCACTATGTTATTTAAAGACCTAGTGTCATGTATGTATGCCATAGAGGTGCATATCTATTGTATTAGGTGCAGAAAGATATTAGCAGCAGTAAACTTCTGTATTTATACTTTTTTTTTCTTCAGTGGTAAACAAGAGATACCACCAAAGATCAGGCTCTTTGAACAGTCTTTTTTTTTTCTATAAGTTTCTTTTTTCTGCTCACAGAACCATAGAATCAGAACTCTTCTAGGCTGGAGTGGATCTCTGAAGGCCATCTGGTCCAACCACTGCTCAAAGTAGGACAAACTAGGTTAAGTTGCTCAAAGCATTGTCCAGTTAGATTTTGAGCATCTCCAAGGATTCAGATCCCAGCTTCTGTTGCTGTGCATTCCACTCTGACTGTCCTCATGGCATTTTTCCCCTGTTGGGTTCTGAGAACATCCCTTATTGTACATTGTGTTTGTTGCCTTTTGTGTTACCAGTGTTCACCTTTGGAAAGAGTTTGCTTGTCTTCTCTATACTCTCCAGTTAAGTAGTTATAGACAGTAGTAAAATCTCATCTTAGTGTTCTCTTCTTAAAGATGCAAAAAAAAGTAATTTTCTCTAGAAATTCATTTGTTTATGGGACAAAACTATACTCTAGTGCAACTTGAAAGTTATATTTTATTTTGAAAAGTGCAAAAGAAATCCTCAAATGTAACATGTGTACTTTGAGAGATGGTCCTTTGTGAGATAGTTTTGTCGGGAATTCTAGATCACTGTTGTGTGCACTTTTTTGTTTTTGCAGAGCATATATGTTATTGTATGTGTTTGAAGTTTGTCTGGAGTACTGTATGTGGAGCTTGATAATTAATTCTACTGGAATTTTCAATCTTTTTTAAAAAAAAAAAACATAAAAGTAATATCAGATGGAAACCTACAGTAATATGTTATATTCATCTATATATCTTCAACAGCATGACATAAGAGGAGGAAAATAACTCTGTCCTTGAAGTTTTATCTCACTAAAAGTATGTCATCACCTGTTGATTTCTTCTGCTCAGCCTGGAAGACACAATCCTTAACTAGATTCCTCTGAGAGCTAATCAGAGTCAGCTTTACTGTTGGGAGTAGCAATGAGAAATTGCTGTGCTCCTTGGCAACTCCTGCCAACTCTGGATCATTTGTTGTCAACAGAAAGACTGAATTCAATCTCCACCAAACCTGACTGATAGTGGGCAGGAGACCATGCCCCGTAGCATCACACAGCCCTGCTAGAAAGGTTAGGAGGCTGCTGGCTAAGGTGCATAGTCAAGGAATATGGAGAATCTACTGTCCAGAACTAGCCCCTTTGGCACTCAGGTTTGCAGATTTAAATTAGAGATTATAGAGACTTTAAATTTCACTTTGGACACGGATGTTATTGTTTTCTATGTGCAGGTACCAGAACCTTTAGGCTGTCTTCTGGTAAGGCCTTGTAAACTAATGGCTTCTCAGAGAAGACAGTAATTGATGCTGTCCTTGAAGCCCTTGGTTTTGGCACAGAGTTTATTACTTACATATGAAAAAGACAGGAGTTAACACACAAACAGTTCCCTGATCTTAGCAGATGGCCAACTCCAGAGACCTTTTCCTCCTGTTCTTTCTGAGTTCCTGGAAAAGGGTATTCCCCTTAATTCTACCCTGGTCTTTGACTTGTCTGTTTTTTCCTCTAAGCCCCAGACCAAGCCAGGTACAGAATACACATGCTTCCCAGGAGATACTAAGTGGTAGGTTGTAACCAAACTGTGGGCTGGAAACAATCTACCACTGGATCACAGTGGATCACAGCTATTTCAGAGATGCCTGACTAGTAACTGAGTTATCCACTTTCTTAGCAAGGAAGTATCTTGGCATCCCATCTGCTGATTTCTTCTGGAAGAATGGCTTATTTACAAATTATGTTGGTTTTTCTTTTTCTCCTACTTGGAAGTAACTTTGTGTTTACTGGCTACTCTGTCTTTTAGCTCTCACTAAAAAGAGTATTTCTAATACTAAATTTCTAATTTCTATTAAAAAGTGTTTCTAATCTTCTCTTGAGTTCTTAAACTTTGGTAGAGACTATACCCTGCCTTGGTGTCCAGTGTAAATCCTTTCAATGTGAAAATTTTGGATCCTTTTACATCAAAATTTGAATATGTCTCTGATAAGATGCCTGTTTCCTACATATCAGGTCAAACAAATATTTGTGTACTTACAGCAAATATTATCTTTTTAGTGATATGTAATGAGATTTTAACTATAGCTATCATTTTCAGAGTCCTGATACGCAACTGTATAGGAATATATTAAAACCTGTGTATATGACCCATCTTTCTGAGCTCATTCTTTCCCACTTTGCTTGCTGTAGCCCCATAAATACACAGTTTTGTTTCATGTTTCTATCACTGAATGCTGCAAAACTCATGTTTTTAAAGAACTGTATAAATACCCATCTCCCAGAGCCTTTGTCTCTCTTTGCTGCTTTCCTTTCCCTTGACAATGATCCATCTTCCTGAGCATCATCTTTACAAATCGCCACTTTTATAATCCTGCCTTTTTTTTACTACTTTTACCTAGTTTTACATTCTCCCTCATTTCGATGGCAGTTGCAGCAAAGGATCTCAGCAGCTTGCTTGGTGAGGCCCCCTCTTCAGGATGTGCCATGAAAGACAGGCACGTTGCGAATTGGGCATGGGAGGTACAGCAGATTGGAGCTGTTGGAAGACAGGAACTTCTGAAGTGGCCTCTTTGCTTACTGAAGAGCCCTGTCATGGTGCCCTGCCTGAGAGCAGACGAGGAGTAGGGAGGAGACAAACTGAAACTGCCATTGCTTATCTCCAAACTCTTCTCAATTGCTCTGTTTTTCATGACTCTAGCCCAGCTGTAAAGCAATAATTAACCCGAGCCTTTTAATTTTTCCCCAGTTGGCTTTAAATTAGCGCTGTTGTCATGTTGTGTGGAGTAATCCTTCAGGCATCTGTGGGGTACACTACCATTTAAATTGTTCATGAGCGCACGGGTATTTACTGTTTGGTCAGTATTTATTTTACTATTATAGTATTCATTATTTTGGGGATTTCATGTTTGTGGAAGAGCCATAATAGGGGGCTTTATTGTCTTAGATACTGCACACACAGAGAATAAAAAGCAAAATCCCTGCTCTGTCTGTGCTGCAGGGAAGTCCCAAGCTCTTTAACAGCACTTGTGGCCAAACCTCCTAACATGAAAGAGAATGTGTCAAATTAGTTTGAGGAATTTTCAGATCAAAATCCTGTTGATTACAGAGCTTTGTTTTTTGCATAGACTGTTGCTTGTTTAGATGTATTGAAATGGTATTGTTTGCAGCTAGTTTAGATATAGACAGCTCTTTTCAAGGCAGGAAAATTTGTGATTTCTTGTAAATGGCATTCTTAAAATAGTTTGTAATAGGAAAGAGTCAAAGAGAAGACAGGATCTTTATTTAAGCCAATTAAACCTTTCTCACAGGTGCTCATAAATCTCATATTAGTATCAAAACAGTGGGACACGTGGGGGTTTTATTTTTTTTAAATCACAGGTGTCTTTGTGCTCTGTTTAATAGAGTCTAAAACTGGTATTTTATTAGTATTGTGCAGTAATATGGTCCATAACTATGGAGCCTATTAAACACTTCATAAATTCTTCAGGGAAACTTCTTTCAAATGTTGCACTGTGTTTTTATAAGTTATAACCCTCTGGAAATTGGCTTATTATCAGTTTTCCATCAAAGTAAAGTGTTCCAGGAAAGTGAAGGATGACTTAATGTGAACTAGATTGAAAGCATCAGTGAAACTTGATTATTATCCTTGTTTTGATACTGTATGTGTTACCAGTGGATTCTTGTCAAAACGCATTTAGATTGATGAAAGCCAAGCCAGAAAGACATACCTAGAAATTAAGGTTCCTGCTTGCATCACTGTAATAATAATGATTTTAAAAGTGAAGCTGTAACCTTCATATTTACTTGTGAATTGAGTGGCAGAAACCCCAGCACAGGACAGGATAATATGGATATGGTGAACTTTAAATATTCAGAACATGAACTTGCGTCTTTGCATTTGTAAAATGATGGTATGAAAATCTAGTAGCGTACAAAAACTAATCTAGCAGTGTGCCAAAGTAATTAAAGCAAAGTAAATAATCTCCTGTGTTCTTATTCCCCACAGAAATTGTTTAGTTAGTATCTTATCTTTTCAAACTAGTTTTCTGCTAATTCATGATGTCTTTGTAAGACTCTCCTTATACAGCCAGTGCTGTTGTTTTCCATGGTGTGGGAATATCTCTCCTCCTGTCTTTGGGACACACACACACATACATACTGCCCACATTCCAAAAAAAGGTGTTTTTTTTTTCCATAGAGTGGAAATGCTTATTTACATAGTGGAAGGACTTTGATTGTCTCAAGTGTATGTGGTATATGACACTTTTTAATGTTTTGGTGCTGTGGGATGTTTTGTTGCTGGAAACCAGGGACCTGATGCTGATCTTGTTTTGGTACAAATTAGACCTAACTCTGTTCGAACAAGGAGGGCATAAGACTGTTGTGAGGTAGATCAGATTATCTGTCTTTGAGATATCCCGAAATATTAGACCCCAATGACCTCTGGCTCTTCCAGTTCCCTATTACTGCAGCCAAGAGACATGAGAGGTGGAGCAGGACATAAATTATGTTAAAATCATCCAGTATTCTTACATAGGAGAGAATATTTCCTTACATACCTGTATATCCTGCAGCACAGTTTTAACTGGGAAAAGTAAGTAAAGTACAGGTTGGTGATGTGGTGCAGTGGTGTGACCTGGAACTTTTCCTTTCTGATGCTGATTAAAAGAATGTACTGTTGTGTGTAGATAGTGTAAATGACTTAAGACTGCAAAAGCAGACGCTGGGCAACTGTCATCCTTTTTTTGCCCCCCCCAATGATTTTTCTGTTTCTAAACAAAAGATCTTTCTGAGACTGCCATGACAAACTTTCTGTCTGGGCTTTCTGTCTGTGCCACAGCTGTGAGAGGATCATGACCACGGCAGTTGGCAGGGAATGGCCAGTTCTATTGCACCTCTTTGTTTCCAAACAAATGTTAGTTTGTCCATGATGAATCACACCTTTCTTGGAAACTTCTATATGTTATGAGGAGGCTGAATCCAGCACTCCAGTCAAGATGAGACTGCAGCAGCTCCCATGTCCTGGTGTCCAGACAACAGCAAGGATGGCTGCTGGATTCCTACAGTGGTGTGCCCATAGGCACACACAGAGACACACATACACAACATATGTATGACCAGGCACACAGATCAATAGATACAGTCAGTACTCATGCAAACATGAACACCAGCAGTGACCATATAGAATGGCTTGGATTGGAAGGGACCTCAAAGGTCATCCAGTTCCACCCCTCCTGCCATAGGCAGGGACACCTTCCACCAGACCAGGTTGCTGAAAGCTCCATCCGCACATGCTTCTCTCCTTACTGGCTGCTCAGGATTAACTCCTGTTGGTGGGGATATATAAGGTATATATGTGTGCAGTATGGATCCCTCCAGCAGCTGGGCTTAAACAGTCCCTCTCCCCAGCATCTGGCTCTAGATATCCAGTCTCCGATGATGCCGGCACCTGGACATAGGAGCCGCCAAAGGCAGTTACTCAGAGCCCCCAGCCCCTGCACACTAGAAAGGGCCCCTTGTCCTGCGGGAAAGCAGTGTTTAATGAGGAGACAGGACAGACTGTGCAGATCAAGGCAGGGCATGGCCAGACAAGTACAGTGACAAGCCTGTTCACATACAACCGGCCTCTTTTATCCATTTATCCATTTGCTTTCTTACAGTTGTTCCTCCCCAGATCACCTTGATGTCTCCTTCTCCCTACTTCTAGTTCCTCCTTAGACACTGAGGTCTTACACAATCCCAAAATGCCCTTCCCCTGCATCCCACAGTGTGCCCCATGCTCCCAGGCTGTGACCACTGACAAGCTGTGGGGTGACCTAAGTACCATTTCCCATGTCCTGACCTGATCCCCAAGGCTAAGGCTCTCTTGGGGGGTCTGGCTTGTGTCTTCCAGGGATTATTGGAGCTCTCCAAGCTTCTATGGTGGCTCTGGACTCCCCATGTGCTGCAAATGCATTGACTCCAATGATGGGCTCCAATGTGGGGAGCAGATGAATTTGGGTCCCCACCACCAAATTCCCCATGCTTCTTCAGGTGCGTGCAGAGTGTTTTTTTATCACAGAACCAGGTAGCTAGACAGAGCAAGTTCAATGGAGCAGTTTTTTAAATGTTTCTTGACATCAACAGCTCCATTTCTCAATTAGAATGGAAAATAGATTATGTGTGTCAGCAGGGTGACACTGTACTTTTGCCCAGTAACTGTAAAGTAAATGGGAAAGGTTACAATAAATAGTATTTCAGTTTAATTATTCCTAGAAGACCATAATGGCTCACTGCAGGGATTTTTGTTGTTCCTACAGCTAGTGAGCAATGTTTAGAAGACTTTATATATTTATAGAGGGACAGATTTGGATTACATGGCTCTGTTTTTTTCAATTTTTTACTTATAAAAAATATATATATTTTTTATGAGTAAAAATATATGTATAATTTTTTATACATATATTTTTACATATATATTTATACATATACTATATACATATCTATATGTATATATATTTTATTTATATTATATTTTATTATGTAAAATATTGTATTTTACATATTTTACAAAATATATGTAAAAATATATGTAAATATATTTTATACATATATTTTATACATATATATTTATACATATACTATTTTTTATAAGTAAAAATACATGTATACTTTTTTACTCTATATTTCTGTAAATATAAAAAAAGTGTTGTTCAAGTTTCTTTGGTAGCATTTCCATGTATTTGTTTTGGTTTCAGTAAATACTGCAAGCTTAAGCCTGCCTATAAAGTAGCTTCCATCTTCACATGCAATCTGTGACAGAAACTGCATTCTGAGATGAAATCTACAGATGATGATATTTGTAGAAAATAGTGGATTTGCTTAGATAATATTGATGCTTTCATAGGGTTGGTAAGAAAGATCTGGCAGAGCTAACAAAAGTGGTTCAGAGGGTAAAAAACAGAAGTGTTTAGTGTTAACTTTAGTTTTATTTTTGCTAGTTAGGCCACACTCATTTCCTCCAAGGAAAACAGGGCTGATTATTTTTGCTAGTTAGACATACATTACTGGTCTGAATCACATCTGTAATTAGTAGGAAGATTTTAAGTAGATGTTGGAGATTTTTTTTTTGGCACATGATTTGCATTGTTCATTTACTATATATACATACATATGTGTATTTACTGATTTAATGAACAAAAGGAACAGCCAGTTGTCATTCAAAGCAATCGGTTAAAGGTGCTTCATAGGCTGGCATTGCTATTACTTCTGCTTGGGGCTAAATTTGCTGCTTCTGGACAGCTTGAGTTTGTCACTGTAAAGTAAGTGGGGTTGGGAAACCAGAAAATAAGCCTGTGCTTTGCTCCTGTCATCCACTCAGTCTGGTAATTCACTCCACAGAAGTGCTGGTGAAAATAACACTCCTTAAGTTTGCTCAGCTGGTTTCTGAGACAAATAAAAAAATGCTGAAGGTAGGGAATGATTTTGAGGGAAGGCTTGCAGCAAAGCAGGCCTGGAAGATGGAAGAGCTGGGCTGGAACGTGGCTTGTGTTCCCCTGCTGCAATCCAAACTGAACCACTGAATAGGTACAAATGTAGATGGCAGGATAAAAATGGAAACTATTCAAACCAAAAGCAATTAACTTGTATACAGATGGCTTTCTGGCATTCACAGCTGTATAGATTTTGGTAGTGTACTTTTTCAGATGTGCCACGGAAGGTTAAAGCCTCTATATGTCTATCTCCAGCTGTTCCTGCACGTAAAATAGATAAGGAAATGAAGCCAAGTGAGCATTGTGTATAGCGCTAGACTTGCTTGCGGAGATAGGCATCTCAAACATTAGTGCAACATCCTGTCCCATCAAATGGCCCTTGTATTGGCCTTTTATGAGAAGAAATTACATATTTTGCATCAAAAGAGTCACTTCAATTTCATAAAAATGAAGTAAGGGGAACTGCTATTTATACGTCATATCTGTAGGATAAAGCCTAGGGCTGAGAATCCTGAGCAGAAGTGGAGGATTGCTGAAAGTATGAAACACATGAGATCTTCAAGCATCATCCGTATATGCTGGAAACTGTGTCTCTGGAAACCCTAGGAGTTAAACTGCTTCACATAGAGCAAAGTGTGCTGTTCATGTGCCATGATTCTTTACAGTGCAATGCAACTTCTCAAAACACTCATTTTGCCATGCTTTAAAATAACAAAACCATTTTGTGTTAACATGAAATCTACATTGATTTGCATTTTCACATAGAACATAACAAATACTAGTTTGGGTCTGTGGAAACCTGCATTCTTTTGTCTTGCATTTTGTCAGACTTTTAAAAATCAATTTAAAAAAAAAAAGTTGTAAATATCTTATTGAAATGGTCAAAATGTTCAGAGCAGGCTTCCCAAAACTGTGGTTGTAAGTGCATTTCTGAATATTTCAGGCTGGTACAAGGCCACCATTGCAATAACCAGCCTCATGCGCATGTATTGGCTGTGAGTTGTCACCACTAATGGAGAAACTGCTCAAGAGAAACAGTTACAGCCCTGGTGTTTATTTGTCTGAATTTTGTTTCTCAGTTTCTTTCTGGTGACACTGTTAACTGGAATGATTTGTCTGTAGCCTCAGGATTTTCTGTTTGGTTCCTAGTTGGCTTGCAGACTGCTGGAGTGCCTTTCAGAGGTCCCAGTCTTTCCTTATCACATTGTGTTATGGTATGGATCTGTGTATGGATTGCTTTTAGTTTCCGCCTGTTCCTGCTGTGTTTCCACAGTGGTGTCTGCAGTTGTAGGAGCCATGTGCTTTATCTTCCTGCTTATTTCTTACAGAGTGCTCTTTTGGCAAGTTAGATACCTGGGAAGGGGTGTCAAGAGCCCAGCTTGTATTCTGTTGTGAAAGGTGGGACCTAGTCTTTCACAGAGGAATTTTCTATGGGAAATGGAAGATTCCATCCCACAATTTCTAGATGAATATTGCACCTGTTTACTTATCACTAATAAGACTTCTCTATTTAATGTTCTCTGGGGTACGTGTTTTTCCCTTGATCCACTTGAAGTGCTTTCTCATGGTTAATGATCTGAATTTGCCAAGCACACTGACTCATTTCAGTGCTGTTTTTCATTATGTAAGCTGTTAACGGGTCACTGCTCAGATGCTGGAAAATCTGTTTCAGGCTAATAACGAGGTGCACAAGTGTCTCTCCATGGTATATTTGCTACTTGTGCACACGTGCTCTGGCTTGGTAGTTGGTAGAAAATCCCATGGCAATATGGGATGCAGCATCTATGCCATTAGCAGTCAATTCCTAATCAGCCTTTCATTTACACATACAACACTTTTTCTAGGATTTTTGCACTATATGACTGAAGGAGGGTGAGAGGAAACACGCTGATGTGCAGAGGAAGGTGTTGATAAGTAAGGAAGTAAGTTCTTTCCAGGAGAATCAGCGTTCTTGCAGTAGAGGAGGTAATAAAGCACAATAAAGAACTGTCTTGGAGCTGCATATGAAAATCTGGCTCTCTGGCATAGAATATTTTCCCTGAAAGTCAGTAAAAAGGCTGTTCAGGAGTATGAATTTATGAAGATAATTCAGAAGAGAAGTAGTTGGACACAGAAAAGCCTTGAAGAAAACATGAAGGAAGTTATTTTAGGTCCCAAGTTTTGACAGCTCAGAATTGCACTGTTACAGCAGACAGTAATTACTAGAGAAGCAGATCCTCATGTTGCCTTTTCTTTGTTTGATAATGTCCTTTTGCTTACAGATGGCTGCTTTCACATGCACACAGAAATTTTTAGTGTTTTCTTCAGTGTACAGACAAATTGTTTGAGAATGGATGAATGAAAATTAGAAATGGGTCCAAGCTTGGATTTTATTCCTGAACTTCACCCATTTTCCAGGAGCAGAAAAGAAGATCATATTTCCTGGATGTGGTAGAACATCTAGAAGAAAACAGTTCATGGTTTCCTCTTTTTATACACTGTTTCAAACAAAAAACCCTGAAAAACCCCACCATTCACACCTTACTCATTTTAGAGGGAGATCTAAGTTATGTTTCCCCTAACTAGGACAATTCTAGGAGGAGCTTTCATCCGTTCAGAGATTCACAACACCCAACTGGTAGAGTTCAGGATCTTTGATGTCAACAGCTTTCCTTATCAGGGGGAAAATTAAAAAGACAATCTTTGGATGCACTTGCACAGGAAGGAAGTATTACAGTTAATGCATGGTCTGAGGTCTGAAAAATCTTTTAAGCAGAGACAGTTTCCCTGACAGAAAACAGGGACACTGGAGGATTTCATAGAACCGTAGAATGGTTTGGGTTGGAAGGGACCTTCAAGATCATCTAGTTCTAACCCCTCTGCAAAGTATAAAAACACCTTCCACTAGACAAGGTTGGTCTAAGCCCCATCCAACCTGATCTTGAACATTGCCAGGGATGGGGCAATCACAGCTTCTCTGGGCAACCTGTGCCAGTGTCTAAACACCCTCATAGTGAAGAATTTCTTCCCAACGTCCAATGTAAATCTACCTTCTTTCAGTTTAAAGCCATTCCCCCTTTTCCTATCCCTAAATGCCCTTGTAAAAAGTCCCTCTTCATATTTCTTGTAGGCTCTCTTTAGGTACTACAAGAAGCTGCTGTAAGATCTCTGTGGAGCCTTCTCTTCTCCAGGCTGAACAAGCCCAACTCTCTCAGCCTGTCTTCATAGGAGATTGTGTCATTGTGTTTGTTATGTAAGAGATAATTGCATGATAGAAACAGAAAGCAGGTTTCATTCAGAATCAAGAGGACAGGATGAATGATGTTAATGAAAAGCTGATTGATGGAAGCAGGAGTTTGTCTACCACACCACTCACATTTTCTCAACCCCAGAAATCATTGTATGGACCTCTGAGTTAAATGACGGGTAGATTAATCCTTTGGCATGCTGAATTTCTATGGAGAGTCTGCTGTGCCACTGTGGAAGAGGAATGAATCCAGATCTGATCCTGTGGATTTTAGTTAGGTGCCTGCTCTCCTCATGCAGTCAAGAGGACAGCTTCAGAGAATGATTCAGCCCAGCTATGTTTTGCATTGCTTTTAGGCATTACCTATCTCTCCCTGCACTATATGGAAATGAGATACATCAAGAGCTTGGATTTACTCAATGCATCCCTAGGTCTTTAACCGGCCATCTCAGTCAGGAATCCAGTTGCCAGAAGCTCCTTGTTTTTCTCCAAACCTAGGGGCAACCTAGACAAGGGGTGGATGGCACTGCAAATGCGTCTCTTTTTTTCTTGAAATACAGAAACCTTGTGGTACTCTGACAGCTGGGATTGTTCTGTTTATTTTAGTTATTGTTCTAAGAATAAGACTGCTTGAATGGCTGTGTTAATAAATAGGATCCCAAGTAGAGTCATGTGTGTTGAAGAATATTTTGTTATCTGCTATGGCTTCTCCACATCCTCCTTTTATGACTAAGTCAAACCCACAGTCTGCCAAGTGTCTGCCAGTATAAAAACCCACCTGCCAGACTCAATGCCATTAATCATTTCCCTATTTTGTTTATTTCAGTTAACATCCCTAAGCATCTCCTGACAAGAGCTTGTCGGGTAGATTCTGGGTCCTGATTTCTCTGTGATAACTATTAGTGTTGTATTTCTGTCCATAGGTGGTGCGGCAGCATCCCAATGAGTTTTCTATGACATTGACAGAGCTTGAGATTTCTTTGAGCCCCTTTTGCAGCAAATGCAGATTTCTTACAAGGATTTAACTCTGCAAGGATCTGGGGCTTGTAAGTCATGCATTCATAATGACACCTTGAACTCAGGTACTGTGCAAAGCCAAAGAAGACGTGCCCTCACTTGAAGCCTAGCAATCAAGACAACAGTGTAGACATTGCCTTGTGATATCATATTATCAAGTAACCACCTGTCAGGGATGTTCTGTGATTCAGAGAGGCAATGGTTGGCTGGCTGCTGCTTTCTGGATAGTCCCTCATAATATGGTCCTATGTCCTCTGTTTTAGGTAAAATCTAATCCTTGACATTGCAAACAATTTGTATTCATGCTCATTATGTGATGCATGTGTGTGAGATGAGTCAGCCACACAACTCATCATGACCAAGACAGATGAAATTATACAGAAGATACTGATTTAGTCACTGTTATTGTTTTTCCTAATATATGGGAAGTCAACCGCATGTTAATTATTTTTCTTAAGGACAGCTCCATTAACATTTAAACTGGTGTTACTAGTGGCAAGAAAAATCTCTTCTAGTCATGTGAAAACATTGTGTAAACAGCAGACCTCATGATCCTATGCTTGGGATATAAATCCTTCAAAAGTTGGTGTGCCAGAGTGTGCCTTGCTTTCTTAAGTGAAAGATAGGGCTCTTTAGTCTTTGTATTTACAAGTAGTCTTGATTAGTTACACGTATTTTGAATTGTGGACAAGTGGTTTCCCTTTACCTGCACCCACAGAGGAATCTAATGCAGGAGGACCCCAACATGATTTTTTAAGACTGTAGTGGGGATGGTGGTTAAAGAACCCAGGCATTCAATTTGGATGAAGTTGTGGGATATGTGCCTCTATACCCACGTTTTCTGAATTATGAAACCTGTACAATGCTTTCAATATTTGCTTCTCTGTGCTTTAGGGAGGTTTAAGACGAAAAATCCAACCCACCTGAGATCTAAAGGAAAACTAGAAAGATCTTTTTCTTTCAAATGTTGAATGGGTTCATGTGCAGAAAGGGAGTATTATCTGATTGGGATAATTTTAAAATATTATATGCCTGCACTGCATGAATAAATGTGACACTTTGAGGCTTAATTGGGTAATGCAATTGCACTCACAGACACTTCAACATTGTGGCAACAATTAATGCACGTAAACTTGCTAGATTTTTGTGTGTAGTTACAGTACACTTAAGAATCTCATTTGTAACGAATTAGTCTCCTTTTCTTCTAATTCAGAATGCTAATTTTGATATCTTTTTGTAAGTGTTTCTCATTTTAAAAAGCTCTGTAATTGTTACATTTGCTCAGCGTGATGTTACACAGTGGAGGGGGAGCCCAGGAGCATTTTGGCTTTGCAAGTATCTGAGTGTGTCACCTGCTAGACACAAAAGGCCTTAATCCCTAAAAACTCTTGGGAAATACTGAAAAAATAGATGAATTCTTTCTAAAGATTATTATTCCCTTGTACTCTGTTTTTCTTCCCTCATCCCCAGAACTCAAAACCATCCAAACAAAGCCTTGCAAGAGTCTTCACTATGCACCTGAAAGCAAAACAAGAGGGGTACCCTTGATAGCAACCTAAGCTTAAAAGTCAGGCCCTCAAATTAGAAGACTGTAAAAATAAGGAAAATTTTTTTTCTTCCACTCTTCTTGGATTTTAATTTCTCTCAACTTCTCTCACTTGTGAATGGGAGCGTGTGGGAAATAATTTGATGATGAAAAGTGAACATTTAATTCAAAACCTTCTCTGCTTTCACCAGCTGAAGGTTTCCTTTTACTTACCCTAAAACAAGGCAGTTTTAGTTTCCTAAAAGTGAGCACACTGAATCAATGACCCCAAAACCTTCAGGTACCTAATGCTGAGTGTTATAGTGCATGATACTAAACTAGAGCAAAATTATTCTTAATAGAGAAAACTGTGACCTGCAATGAAAGACAGCCTGAAATAAAGGGACTGAAAAGAGGTCTGTCCCCCTGTAGATGGTCTCCTTGGGATAGTCTTTTCCTTTAGTCATTCTTTCCAGCCTGCAGCTCTCAAGTTTAACCACAGATGCTATGAAATTCTCATGGGAATATTTCCATGAGCAAAGCCCTGTTGTTTCTGCCACCTCTGGAGCCTTGCTGTGGGTTTACTCCCCACTTCCCTCTGCAGGAATGGCTGTCTCTCTCTCCCTTTCCTACCCACCCTTGAGAAACTACCTGTATCTGAACATTCTCCATCATTAAATCATCCCTCTTTCCAGATATTTCCTGCAGTAGCAAATTATGTGGCTTCATGGCTGCTGCCCAGCCACACATCTTCTAACAGAGCAAAGCAAAACTGGACAAAGAAATCAAGTAGTTACTCTGCTGTAAAGCTGTGAAGGTATTTTCATGGCATAGCACCTTTTCTATGTTGACAGTCCTGCTGACTACTGGAAAAAGCCATCCTTCAAGCTGAGCTTTATGTAGTCTTTACGTGAGATTAGTTTTCAATGATTGATTCTCACCAATTTAGTTAGAACAGAAATAGAATATTTATTCTCTCTTTTTTTTTTTCCTCAATACTTTCAACATTGTAAGTAATTGAAAAATTGCAGCAAGGTTAGGTTTTGGTCACAGTATCCTCATTAGAAATAGCTGAGTTAAGTATAATACAACCAATTTCCTAGTGATAATTTCCTAAAGCTTATTAAAAATATATAAAAAAATATTCCTTCCATTTCTTTCATGATCTGCCCTTCTGTGCAGGACTTGGAAAATGCTTTATTCAACTTCTCCATTGCTCTGTCTCATCATACCCTGGACTTGGTGTTTGTATTTTGGTTTTCCTTTGCTTAGACAACAAGTGGAAAAGAAACCCAAGTGCACCAGCAGAGATTTTGTGGCTGGGTTTGCATGCAGAGCTCTGCCCACATTGCCCAGAAAGCTGCAGGGTACAAGGAACTCCTCACATATCTAGGGCTTTCTGGTAGGCAGTGTCTTCTGCTTCATGGTCATTCTGCAGATGATAAAATGCTGCTTCGTATGGGCCCCTTCCCCATCTGCTCCATTTCCTCCTCCTGTTGTGCACCTCCAGTTCTGTGGTCTGTAGACCTTCATGTTGGACCCCAGTGCCTTCCTGCTGACTATCTTCTATCTTTTATGGCATCTCAAGCTGCTCTTTGAACACTGTCCTGCAGCAGTGTCCAACCCCTGTGAACTGTAATGCAGCAGCTGGTTTTTCTCTCAGCACGTGTTCAGACCAATTAAAAGTAGTGGGTCGCTTCTGCTAAAACAACCTCAGTTTCAGGTGCAGGTAGACTGCAGGGACACAGCTGTCACTTTATTGCCTTACTGCTATCGCCAGGAGTGGGAATTAGCAGCTGTATCGGTTAAAGGGTAACTCATATTTTATGTCTCGTATTGTCTTAAGAGAGCAGGAAAAATCTCAAATGTATAAGCATTTTGGAAGGATTGTGTGTGGTAAAATTCTAATACTTGCCTTTTCTTAACTCCTTTGACAAAGGATAAAAAAGGTAGGAAAATAGTAATTTGGGTTCTGATTTGAAAAGTTCCTTGTAAAAGGGGAAGAAATCAAGGAGAAATTGTGTGAATAATTCAGAATCAGTGGTGTAAGCTGTGAGCTGTTGATCACTGTTCTGTTATGCAGATGCAGGTTTCCATTAATATTGCTTTTTTTTTGGAAAACACAAATCCTGTCTCTGTTGTTGTATGCTTAATTGAGCACTTGAGGCAGAAAAAAACCAACAAACTGCAACAAAACCCAAACCCCCTAAGGCAAACCAACCCCAAACCCCTATGGCATGCAAATCTGTTCTTCAGATGATGATAATGTTCTCTTTTAAAATATTTCTTAGAGAAGCTGTCCCTCCTATATATCCCAAATACATTCTTTGAAATATCAGACTTCTCCATGAAGTGGATATAAGAGGTTTGGTCAGCATTACAGAGTGCAACTGCTATGGGAAAAGCAGAGTTGTGGTGGGTTATAGAAAGCTACTGTTACACTTGAAAGCACTTTCTCCAGAAAATATTTTTGTATTTATATACATATATATAGTGTTAAGACCATCTTGTATTCTTTGGAGAAGGGAAACCAAATCCAAACCCACAGTTAAATTGAATAGTCTTTCTTTAAGACTTCCATTAACTTCCGGCTTAAGCATATCTGAAACCAGACAGTATGTTAACACAGACTCCCAGCAAGATATTTTAACTATAAAATGTCAAAGCCTCTTCAAAACTAAAGAGTAAACTATTGCACAGCTTTAAACATGTGTATCATAGCTTTAGAAAAACATTGTTACTGTATTCCTTGTAGATCACCAGGTGGCAAGATTATTTCCGTGTGCCTACAGGCTATTCATTTTTTGTGTTTTGTTTAACACCAGTTGGCATTTGAGATCAAGAAAGCTTAAACCAATTATGAGTAGCTGGTGCAGCAAAAATCGTGATTGATGCATTCACAACACAGGGTCGATTCTTCTGGTAATGTTATTTTATTAAGGAGTGGAGCAAGAGGGAGAAGGGGACATCAGGCATTATGACTTTGTAGTACCAAATTAACCCAGTACTCTGACACATACAGATGTTTCCTCCCTCAGTGCAATCAGTACAAGGCACACTGATTGCAGCATGCAGACCTCGAAGAAGAGCCAGCTGTGCTGCTGTTGCTAAGCCTATTTCCCTCTTCCCTTTGGGTTATTGGATTATTTTATGCAGTGGAATGATAGGAATTTAAAAATGAAAAAGTGCTGTTGAGTCATCTAGTCCATCTTGCAGCTAATGCAGGATTGTTCTCTGCAGATCTTTGTCCAGTTGGCTTTAGATGTGATTGGACTTCAGCCAATTTCCTCTGGAAGGTTATTCTATAATAGAATACACTTCATTATTAGGATTTTTCCCCTGTCAGCCTAAATTTTACCTTGCTCAGTATAATCACATTACTCTTAGCTATAGTTTCCTGAAAATCCCTATTAAAAAAAATCCTTAATGCGTGTATCCTTCCAGAGCTTGTAGATAATTATCATATTTAGTTTTCAATAGTGGCTTTAGTCAAGCTATGCATATTTAGTTATTTTAATATTTTTTCATAAATTCGTGTTCCTGATGACTTTTATTGCTGCTATTATTGAGCCAAATCTCAAATTCTTCTATTTAAAATTCAAGAAGAAAAGGCTGGGCTGAATAAAGACTTAAAGACTAGAATATGGTGCCATTGAAAACCCATCCTTTGAACTCCTGTTTGTGACTTCAGATCTGACTAAATGTTAGCTCTCCTGAGGCAGACTTCAGCAATAGGATTTGTCTCAGCTACCCTGAGTTACCTACTGCATAATTGCCTGCATCAAAGCTACTCTCCCTAGATTCCTTTTACTATCATTGGACCCTCTAGTTGGGGGCAGTTTGTCTAAGATGTTTTAGATATCCACATTAGGATGGGAGGAGTTGAGCCCTAGGGGTAAATATTTGTTTGTCTCAGGTCTCTGTCGTGGGCCTCAGACTTCCTTGGGTATTTAATTATAGAGTCTGTGGATATTCAGACATCATGGTTCAAGCTGTGAGAAGTCTCACTGCTGTCCATGGTGTTACAACCACAGGAAACAACACCATGGCGTTCTGGCACTCAGAGAGACTTGATGCATTGTGTGTCCTAACACCATTCCAAACATAGTTGAATGGCATTGAATTCAATACAGAACTGTGATGGTGTCCTGGTTTAGGCTGGGGTAGAGTTAATGATGGCTCTTACATGATAGAAGTCTACTGCTAACTCCTGCTCTATCACGTATTTGTTCTCCACTGACAACTTAGTGCTCACAGTCCCCACTGCAGCCCTAGGCAGATGCTGCTCAGATGCAGTTCTTGTGTCTAGGCTAGCTATAGGTTATAGGTTGCTTTCCATGCAGGTATAATTATCCCTGATTTATACTGGAGTAACTAGGAAAAGAAATCAGCATCTGCCTTTTCGTCATTAGCAAAAAAATAAGTAAGTTCTCCCAGTGGATAGTTAGCTTCTGTCAGACTTTGTGACAAAATATGCCGAACCTCCGTTCCCTATAATTTGTGTAATATCCAGGAAAACACTTTGTTCTAAATACCTTTGAAGGGCAAACACTGGGGAGGGAGGAGAGCTGTTGAAATTGAAGGATAATACCAGCACAAGATAATATGTTTATTAATTAGTCCTGAATGAATTTAGACTGAAAATTGAAATAATTTTTTCAAACAACCCAAGAGGCCAAGTTCTGGAATAAACTCCAAGTGCATTACTTGAGTAGAAAACCAAAATATCTGGAACACAGAATTTGGTAAATTTAGGGAAGTTTTTGTGAGAATGCATAAAAGCATTTACGGAGGTTAATTAAAAATAATTAAGCATGCAATATGAAGTCATAGTGTTCCCAAAGGTGCTAAAAAGAAAAATGGCCACTGCTCATGTGTTTGCTAACAGACGCCAGAAGGTCCTAGTCTGAGGTTAGTGTACGAAACTCCTTGCTCCTTCCAGACCCTTGGGTTTGGGAATGTCAGCTGCCTTCAGAACTATTTGGGACATGGGTCTGGGTCTTTTACTGGTGCTGCTAGGAAGTTGTGTGCATGTGTCTGTGTAACAGATAGTGTGTGGTTAGTCCTCCTGAAGAAAGCAAGATCAGAAGACTAGACAAGACCCAGTTTAGCTTTCTGAGTAGTATATTCTTTCAATAATACAGCACAAGCACTGTACCCAGGCTTTTCCCAGCTGAAGCTTGTGCTGAAAGCTTGCCAGACAGCAAGGTTCTGCTCCTAATACACAGTAACTGAAACAAAATGCAGCTATCCTCATCATTCATACAGACACACAATCCCTGGAGACTACAGGCCTACCACAGCCTACCATGCTTCATCTTGCTCTAGCAGACAGAGTTGTCTGTTGGACAGTTAACTTTGAAGCATCGTCATAGTGAAAACAAGAAGGACTTAGAGGAATGTGCATTGTGCAGGTATTTTTAGCTCCCTTTCCTTAAAATTGCTCGGCTTTCTTAGTACTGTTTTATCATCACTGTGGTGAATTCATTCTGCCACTAGCCTGTCTGCTAATAATCTTTATCTTGATAAGATTTTCCTCATTATATCTGGCTCTTCAGGGAATGGCATCTTGGTGCTTGTCCTCCACTTTTAGCAGGAGATACGACTGACTGATTAAAAAGGCTTCCTAGACTCCTCTCAAGCTGTTTGATCCTGCTTCTCTTCACAGCTCCAGCTTCCATATTTGCTTCTGAGACAAGAGGGAACATTGGCCTTGCTTTCAGTTAATGCTAAAAATAATGTGAGCAAACACCAGTGGGTTTCAGCTAGCCCCCACTACAATGGGTGATCATTTCAAGGAGAGCATGATGGACCTCTTGTTTCTTCTGTGGATCTTTTTGAATCACCTGTAATTTCTGAGACTGGATATTACTGATGCCTAGTTCTAAATTATTCCTCCTTTTATGCAGGAATGAGGAAGCATGATTTCTTGATATTGTGGTGCTAGATGTTATTTAAGGGCCTTCCAGGACAACTAAATGTCATAGGCATGCCGAACTTACTGATGTTGTCCTCATAGAGCTTACTTGTAAAAAATGTGATCTATATTCAACTTACTGGAATCCCTTTTTACATTCTTTGTGATTATTTGAACAGGGTTTCCCAACAGTTGTCACTGTAGTTAAAGAGAGGGATTAGAGATTTATTGCATGTATTGCGTTCAGTTGCTTACTCAGTCTTTCACTGGGATTAAATAGTGCAGCTTAGTGCTTCTTCCTTACTTTTAAAAGAAAAGGGGGAAAAATCTATTTCCTTATGGAGTTTCTGTTCCAACCTCTAGACTGCAATGATGGCAAAGACACATTTCTGTGTATCCCAGACCCTCTGTAGACATACAGCAAGGTAGTGTAGGCTGCATGTTGTGAAACTCTTCACCTTCAGAAGTGCTTGTCACAGTAAAGTTGCTCAATACTTTCATGGAAATATTTCAGGTTGGGAGTCTTTGCACCTTGGACACTACTTTTGAGACAGACTTAAAAGCATTGAGTCCTTTCTCTCATATTCCCACACCCCAGGGGAAGAGGGCATTTTCAGCTCCCCTCTGAGCAGCAAAAGGTCTGTATTTGTACAGACCTCCCCATTTTAGCTTGTTCAACAGGGAGCATGGGTTTGTATTAGCTTGCCAAGAAGCTAATAAAAGGAAGAATTTCACTTTCTGGTCTATTTCACTGTCAGTTTAGGACAGTCCCAGAGCTGTTTGCTGTTATTGATTACACTGCTGTCCAGTATAGGTTACTTTGTCTGTAACAGAGGTAGGTGAATACCCTCGCTGTGACGGGTGGCAAGAATCTGTTAGAGCAGGGACTAGGGACTAGTAGGCTTAGGGAAGAGTGGCTGGTAAGCTGTTCAGTAGAAAAGGACCTGGGGGTGCTGACTGATGTAGCTGAATGTGAGCCAACTTGTGTCCATGCAGCCAAGAAGGCCAGTGGCATCCTGACATGTATCAGCAGTAGTGTGGCCAGCAGGACCAGCACAGTGATTATGCCCCTGTACTGGCACTGGTGAGGCTGCAGCTCAAATCCTGTGTTCAGTTCTGGGCCTCTCACTATAAGAGAGACATTGAGGTGTTGGAGCTGGTCCAGGAAAGGACAATGTAGCTGATGAAGGATCTGGAGCACAAGTGTGATGAGGAACAGCTGAGGGACCTGGGGGTGTTTGGTCTGGAGAAGAGAAGACTCAGGGAGACCTTATTGCTCTCTACAACTGCCTGAAAGGAGGTTGCAGTGAGATGGGGGTCTCTTTCTTTTCCCAAGTAACAAGTGATAGGATAAGAGGTAACAGCCTCAAGCTGCACCAGGGGAGGTTTAGATTGGGTATTAGGAACAATTTCTTCACAGAGAGGTTAATCAGGCATTGGAACAGGCTGCCCATGGCAGTGGTGAAGTCACCGTCACTGGAGGTGTTCAGAAACCGTGTAGCTGAGGCCCTCCGTGACATGGTTTAGTGGTGGTCTTGGCAGTCCTGGGGTAACTGTTGGACTTGATGACCTTAAGAGTTTTTTCCAACCTAGCTGATTCTGTGATTCTGTGTGGGACTGGGGGAACCAGCTCTATTTCCTGCCTATTTTATTAAAGCAATGCTCCCTGACTTTGAACACTTATAACCCCAATAGAAAAAAACCCAAAGTAACAAGTTAAAAAGAATGTTTCATTGCATTATTGTGTAGCACACTTCATTGCACACAGTGTAACTAATTTTGTTGATGCTGTTGCGCAGGTTAATGTACTTTTTGGAGCTGTTTTGTTAGACTAAAACTGAATTCATAGAATCATAGAATGGTTTTGGTTAGAAAGGACCTTAAGATCATCTGGTCGCAGCTGCCTGCCATGGGCAGGGATGCCTCCCACTAAACCATGTCACCCAAGACTTTGTTCAGCCTGGCCTTGTACACTGCCAGGGATGGAGCATTTACAGCTTCTTTGAGCAATCTGTTTCAGTGTCTCAGCACCCTCACAGTAATGAACTTCCTCCTTATATCCAACCTGAACTTTCCCTGTTGAAGTTTAAACGCTTTATTCCAAGGCTCTTTTTAACCCTGAAATCTATTAGATGTTGCCCCTTAAAGCATCTGTAAGAAGACTGACTCCCAAGAATACTTTCCTCCCTATTTCAGGGAACAGTTAGAATGTTTAATTTTACTTAGGATAATTAGTATAATTTCATATGGGCTTAGGAGATAAAAGAGAAGGTGTGTGATAGAGCTTCCGCAATTTGCCTTTATTAGCTATATCGACTGTGAATCTGTTGGCCTGGATGTACAGTCAAAAGGGGAGATATTTTTCTGTACTTGTAGATTTATGTTAAAAGGAACAGATTTAAAATAGGTATGGTAATGATGGAACCTGAAAGAGTTACTTTGAGAAATGAGGTATAATATAGGAAGGCTTATTGTGTTCATTTATTCCCAGATTTCAGTCTTTGACTGAATGCAAAGCTGGAGAACCCATCATCTTGCAAATTTGAAAAAACGAGAATAGCCTGCTTTGTTAAATATTGTTAACCAGCATCTAAAAGTGATAGAGGGCTAAAGATATGACCCCTTAATTTTCAGAGATACAAACCCAATTCTAGGAAAATACTATACACACTCACTCTAATGTATATTCATTGGCAGAGAGATAAAAACTTTTTCCACAGTGCCTGGCACATACTGAATATTCAGTGTAACAGAATTTACACAAAGATTTTACAAGTTAATGCCTTACAATGAGAAGATCACAATACATTTCTGCCATAGTGTTTCAACCTGAACTCTTATTTAACAGTTTAGTTAATTCTTAATGAGAAACTGCAGTCCCATGATGCAGAGATTTGAGAATCCTGCAGCAAGTACTGCCCAAATTTGTCATTTTGCCTGAGGCACTGAGCAAAACTTGTGTCTAGCTTTGACAATAACAGCAATTACTTCTGTAGTAACGTGGAACATGCAATGGATGATATAAAATAGGAGTTGAAACTGTTTATCTATTAGACTACTATACTGGGTATTCTTCTCCTAGCATAACATAACTAAGATCCACCCAAGAAAGTGTTACTTAGGAAGTGTTTGTTTTCCTTTTGCAGTCCCAGCATGAGAGTTCTTTTGATTTCCTATGAAAACTTGAATTCTGTAGAATAGGATGGACACCCTCTAGCTGGAGAGTTGTAGGCCTAATAAATGGCATGTAAAAGAGCTGACACACTGCACCCCAGACTTTGTCCATCACAGACTCCAGAGAAATACGACTGAAGGCAAGATGGAGAAGCCAGACAGTTTGTGTTCTATATCCATAGTCTGTGAATGACTGGTGGGCTGAAGGTTATCAAATTATCAAGGACCAGTTTTATGTTAGTACATATGACGAATATTATCAAAGGAGTGAAAATTATCAAGGATCAGTTTTGTGATAGTACATATGATGATGTAACAATTTCTTTAAAGGGTGAGTAGCACCTCTCCTGAAAAATAGAGTGCAGAAACAGTGATATAATCCCTCTGAGTCCTGAGGCATCACTAGCTGTACCTAGGCTCCTCTGACAGAACTTTTCAGAGAAAACAAGTCTTTAAAAGGGAATAATCATGCTATTTCACAGTCCTCTTTCTCATTCCCACCTGCTCAGCCCAAATAATAAAGCCAAGATCCAGAAACTCTGCATCTTCTAGTTTCTGCTTACTATGCCATGTTCTTTTCTATGTGCTTTTTTCTGAGTAAAAAATCAGAGAAGTTTTATTTATTTTCCCATAAATTCATAAAGGATGATTGTGGGATTTAGCTTCTTTGACAAAACACTAAAAATACATTAGTTTTTTGTTTAAGTAAGTTGGTGGAAAGAAAATTCAGTTGTCAGGGGGAAAATGCTGTAGAAAATGTTGGGTTTTTTTAATCAAAAGTTATTTTAGCTCATAAGCTATTCTTTCCTTATCTTGATGAAAAGCAGATGGTCAGATCTCTAGATCAATAATGTTGAAAACAGCAACAGCAGCGATCATCCTGGATGCGTGTTGTTTTGTGATGTGCTTTCATATCTAAGCAGTTCCTTATTCTGTAAATATCAGCCTGACTTGCACTCAGGCTTCAACACCACATCGAGCTACAATGAAAAAAATAAGGGCTGTTTAAATGCAGCAAGGCTTGGAAATAACAGTTTTTTAAAATTGCCAGCATGTCAAAACATTGAAGGAAAATATTGAAGTGTACCACTGTGCTTCCAGTTTGTCTGCTGCTGAATGCTTTTTCTATTGAATAATCACATCTTCTAGGGTCTAAAGCAGTGGTTCATTGTACATAACACATTGCTGTCATGCCACAGGGCATTGAAAAAAAAAGAGATTGAAATTATCTGGAGGAAACCAAATCACTTTATTTCAAAGACAAATTAGATTGATCGATCTTACCATTCTCCGTAGATTTCATAAGCATATTACTTGTTGAAGTGGTATCAGGCATTTTATATATTATAGCAATTTGCATGCGTTCATTAAGCTGTGCTTTATAAAGCTTTCTGACAGGGGCATTTGATGAATCCTGTTGTGGACTATGTTCTTTCTTTACGCAGACCAATCTGTTAAATCATGCCTTTGTCCTTGAGTTTGTCAGAATCAGTAAATGAAGCAGATGTTAATAAATGTGGGAGGGTTTGGGGTTTTTTTGGTGTTTGCAGAATATGGGATAACTGTGAAGGGCATGATTTGTAAAGCGACAGCTGGTGTTATTAAAGATAGAAAGTGTGCTACAAGTAAAAACTTTCCCTGGCAATTCCTTAAGGGTTTTTGGAACAGTCAGATGGGTGGCCATTTCTAAAATAAACACATCTAATGTGATGCACAGCAAAACATGTGCTTATACTTACATACGATTGTTCTTATCTTTGGCTGCAAACGTTCTGTCACAGAGATATCTCAGCCATGCAATAATTCATAATGTTTCTCTATAAATATGTCATAAGCAATTCTCAGGTCAGCAATCCCTTGAGACTTATCTTTGAGCAACATCATTTCACGCGTTACCGCATTAGTAGATTTTTACACCCGGTTGATATTTTGAAGGTTACCTTTATGACACAAAAGTTTTGCTGGACTTCAGTTCAGTCCCTGGAATCTACTACCTATTGTGAAGGTCACTTGGCTGAAGATGTTACAGCCCGGGAACATTGTGCATTTAGGTGGTAAGCGTGCCTAAGAGATGGGTGGTAAATCCTGTCAAGGTGTGGTCGACTACAAGAAGTGCCTATAGGGTCCTTGCAAGTGAAGATAAAACAGGCAGCCAGAGATGAGGAGGATAAGAGGGTTGGGCATAGTCTAGAGAATGCCTCAAGAGGGGCAGTGGAGGTGGAGGTGCTGATCTCCACTCCGGTGACTGGCAATAGGACAATAAGGAAATTGAATGCACCAGGGGAAGTTCTGATTGGACATTAGGAAAAGGTTCTTCACTGGAATGGTAAGTTGGTCACTGGAGCAAGCGTCCCTAAACCAGTTTAGTTTTAGGTAGTTCTGCAAGGAGAGGATATTGGACTTCATGATCCTTATGGCTCCCTTCCAACTTAACATATTCTGGGATTCTAGGCAGAAAAGTTGTTACAAGGCTAACTGACAAAGAAGGACATACAGAAAAAAATGGAGGGCATTACTGTAGAAAATAAAGGGTAGACATTGACTAGCCTCTGATCCTGCAGATTTTTATTGGTATTACCTAGTAAATAGCTTCCACTCCTTTTAGAGGTAATATTTGACTAATTTTCACATTAACTTCAGTGGCATTGTCTTTGTGATTTCTCTATGCCTTATTGTGAAAATCTGTTGGGTAATTGAGTAGGAGGTGCAAAGGGCAGAGGTGTAGCAATGTTACTCATACCTCTCATGGAATCTGAACTTCGAGTCTGGCTTGTCTGTAGTTGTCCTCAATAGCAGAAATGGCAACAACTAGCAGCACAGACATAAATCCATAGGGGCTGCTGCACTGTGGCATTATACTGCTACCTGAGTGGAGAGCCTGTTTGTGAAGGTTCCTCACATAGAGGAGAGTTTACCCAAGACTCAGGTCACTGAAGAACATCAAAACAACAGGTGAATCAGGCTGCTAAAACTGAAGTGGCTTAGGTGGATCTGGATTGACAACATAAGGGTGAATTATTTATAGCTCAGGTGGCTGTATGGAGCCTCTTATGACAAGCCATAAACATTGCTGAACATTGAAAGATGGACATCATCAGATCCCAGTGGATGTGGTGACAAAGTAATGAATATGTCCCCACTAAGTACTAAAAAGGCAACACAAGCTTTCTTAGGCATTGGTGGTGTAGTGGTGAGCATAGCTGCCTTTGAAGCAGTTGATGGGGTGGGGGTGATTGCAGCTTGGGGACAGGATGGACATCAGTCAGTGGGTGGTGAGCAATTGTATTTTGTGTCATTTGTCCGTCTTGGGGTTTATCTCTCTCTTTTTGTTGTCTTCCTTTTCATTATTATTATTGTTATTATTATTATTGATATTATTATTAAATTTTATTTCAGTTATTAAACTGTTCTTATCTCCTGCTCAAATAAGAGATAAAAAACTTAGCAAACTGTTCAAAACCCCATGGGTTTTGCCTTTTTTTCCGATTGTCCTCCCCATCCACAGGGGAGGGGATTGAGCGCGAGCAGGCAGCTGCAAGATACTGAGTTGCCTGCTGAGGTTAAACAATGACAGTCCAGGATAAATAATCCTAGAGGTTGTCATGTTTATAGGGATTGCCTGGAAATATATAGAGAAAACCAGTGAGGGATTTCTGTAGTTGTTGTTCTTGCACATGAAAGTAGGCAGCAGCTACAAATCAACGAACTGTTGCTTTTGTAAGAATTGGCAGAATCTTTCATGCAGTTGCTGCATAAACATTTCTACTGCTTCTGTTTCTCAGAACGAGCCTTATCTTTCTGATTATCTTGCAAAAAATGAGCAGTGAAATAATTATCTATGCAGATATTTACATTTTGTCTCTGCTTTAAAATTACCAGCTCACAGAAGGGAACAGAGGGAGTCTAGGGCTCCTTTGGTGGGCCAAGACTTTGGAGAATGTGCCTGCTCTTCAGCTGGAGTACCTATGTGCTTCCAGCCAGGTGACCATTGATGCAAAGTGGATATAGGCTGTTCTGTAGCTGATTTGTCTTAACTCTCCTGGAGTGATTCACTTTGCCTACACTGGGAATCATGTGGTGGGCACCAATAATGCAGCTGCAGACAAAGCTGTGGGGAAAGGAAAAAGCCAATTATTTTTTTAAGAGTTGTGACTGTACGGCAGCACTGTGTGAAACAGTTTTTACTGCTGCAGAATTCAGGAATGCTAATGGTGCTACTGGAATACTCAACAGAGCATGTACTCATGAAGGTGAAGCTGATGTGGTCGTCTCAGAAATCATTGTCCAAAACAAAGATCAGTCTGAGTGCATTTAGACTCATTAATTATTTCTCTCATATCTTTCTTCCCTGTTTATGTCTTGCCTTGGTCCACAGAGCCAGTTTCTTTCTCCTGATGCATCCTCTCCCTCTTTTTTGCTTTCTGAAGCAGATGAGACTTATCAGATGCATGGCACTTAGGGTCACTGTGAGGGAATAACCAAGAAAATTTACAGAGACTCTGAGACTAATGAGACTAATGATGATTAGATGTTATACTTATGCTTACAAAAATGTACAGCTAGAATATCACACCTGTAGCAGAACTGACATGTTGAGCATTTTTAGACAATAAAGAGGCAATGTGCATAAAAATATTCATGATTTTTTATGTAGTTTCTGCATTCGTACGGTGGTCTTGTTGCAAACTAAAGGCAGAATATTGCTTAAATGTACATAGGGATGTTTGTGGTTTCCTAAATCATGTATATTTTCTCATATACCACTGGATGTTTTGCATATTTAATACTCTGGGTTTGTTCTTTCATTAGAAATAGTTGTACCAAAATTGCTAATTGAAAATTTGGTGTGTTTTCAGAGTTTTATACTAATTTAGAGCTTGCATGTAGGAACTGACTGAGAATCTATGCGATATCATATATCTTAAATTTAATACCCTATAAATTATCATACCATCATTGCTATTACCCACAACATTTCCGAGGTGATGCACAACGTTAGAAGGAGTATCTCATAAACTCATTTTAAAATAAGAATTTTTCACTGGAGATTTTTTTCTTTTATATGCTTACACCGTATACTTTTAGTGACTTTTACAAATATATATTATCTCCTTTTCAGATCTTGGACTCTGAACTTGGCATAATTCTTGGTTATATGCTTCTTGAAACTTGGAGAGTGTCTGCAACAAATAGGTATGTGTAATGGATACATTCATGCTTTATACTGGATGATTTAGAGTGTGTGTGAGTTTTGTTGACAGTTTAATGCTGAACTTCTTAAAGCTCTTGATAAATCTCATCTGCCATGAATGGGACAGTATGATGGATCTTTGCAGGCTGAATTTTCAGTAGAACATGTGGTATTTGTAAGGCAGAAGCTGGGAAAGGGTATGATGCTCACCGTTACTCAGAGAGAAATGTGTGGCCAAACTTAAAAATTTAGCTTCAAACTGAACAAAAAAGTGAGTCTCCATGAACAAGTAAGAAGTATTGAAGGGAAAATCAACGAGTCAGAAAAAAATAAATGTACTCTTGATCCCCCCAGTACTTCACTCCAGGCTGTGTTGTAACTGGCTTTTCATCTGTTTTCTTTGGTTTTCTTTGCATCTGTTAAAGGTAGTGAAGGTATGAATGTGACTAAATACTGGAAGAATATGGCCATAAAAGTCAAAATCTTGGTTATGCTGAAATTCCTGGAAATTTTTTCAAGTATTTCAGTGAAGCTAATATCTCACTTGGAACATTTACAGAAAATATTCAGGCAATCTCAGAAAAACATTCTTGCATATAACAAAGCAATTTCTATGTGATTTCTTTTTTAAAAGTCAGGTCACACTTTATGATGCTTGAAACTCTGCTGAGCTCCTAGCAATGAAGAAAGAAACAAGAAGGTTTTATTTCAGAAGAGTTTATAGGCCTAGTCAATTTTTTCAGTCTCAGCACTAAAGAAAGAGAAGCTTCTTTGAATATGTGGATGTAACAGTTGAACTTACCTTGATCTATATGAGACATTTTTAATGTGGGAGAGGTTGGATTCTTCTTATGAATAATACCCAGAACCAGTTTTTTGTGTATGTCATGGTTTAAGCCCAGCTGGCAGCCGAGAACCATGAAGCCACTCACTGACTTCCCCCTCCTTCCTTTCCCCACTCCCAGAGGGATGGGGAGGAGAAGTGAAAGAATGTAACTTCCATAGGTTGAGGTAAGAACAGTCCAGTAACTAAGGTATAACACAAACCACTGCTGCTACCACCAATAATAATAATGGTAAGGGAAATAATAAGGGGAGAGAATACAACCATTCACCACTCACCGATCGATACCCAGCTTGACCCGAGCAGAGATCTAACCCTTCTGGGTAACTGCACCCAAGTTATATACTGGGCATGACATGCTGTGGTATGGAATCCCTCTTTAGCTAGTTTGGGTCAGGTGTCCTGTCTCTGCTTCCTCCCAGCTTCCCCTCCTCCCTGGCAGAGCATGAGACTCAGAAAGTCTTTGGTCAGTGTAAACATTACTGAGCAACAGTGAAAAACATCAGTGTTATCACAGCTGTTCCCAGGCTGAAAATCAAAAACACAGCACTGTACCAGCTACTAAAAGGAGAAAAATGACTGCTACTGCTGAAGCCAGGACAGTGTAGAGGACCCCTCCACAAAAATGGTTTTCACAGTAAGTTGCTGGTTCTGTAAGAATCAGAATGCAAAATGTTGTCATAGTCTGCTTTACCTGTAGGTCCCAAGACCTACAGGTCTATTTAGCAGACCTGTTTGGCAAAAGAAGAGCCAATTGTCTCCATTTTATGTAGGGGTCAGGTACCTGTCTGAGTCACTTAATGTATAATTGTCCTACTGCTGGATCTCCTGGATGTTCAGACCCATGTTCCGGCCTGTCAAAGGATCCTATGTCTAATGGTGTTTTCAGAGTGTGTACAAAAGATCTCAACATTGTTTCTGATTATTAAATTTCCTTAATATTTCTCATATGTATTGATGTGCCTTCTCTCATTTTCATTCCTTCCCTTTTTTGTGGAGAATTTATTCAGTCTTGTTTGTTCTGTTTTATTTTCTGCTTTGCTCCTTTGTTTTGTGTTTCCATATTTTTTGCCTCTTCCTCCTCTTTTTAATTCATTTGCAGTCTCTGGAGATTGGCAGCAGTGGGATCTTACACAAGGAGGAGCTTCAGGAAAAAAAAAACCTTAGCAGAATGAGCTTCCCTTTTACTGCCTCTCTAGAGAGCCTGCTGTAAAAGGCAACTTGCTGTCATTGCTGTAAATTTTCTTTTGCAGCCAGCTCTGCTGGGTGTCCCCTTTGTGCCCTGTGAACATCTGTGTTGCAGCTTATGTCTGAACCCAATTGGAGAGCAAATGTGTGAAGCTGCTTCTTATTTTGAGCAGGAAGCTGCTGCTATTAGTAGGGCACGTGGCCCTGCTTCACCTGTGTGACTTCTAAGCCCCATCTGGGAGCAAACCAGCCTCTCCCTTCCCACCACCTGTGCCCTTGTCCATGGGGTAGCATGTTTCCCTGCTTTTCTCAAGACACTGCCAGTGCCTGTCAGTTGTCAGCATTCATTTTCTCCCTGATTTTTTCCCAAGATCTCATGCAGAAAGGAAGAAAGGAGTAAGCACTGTACTACTTTGATCGCATAGCTTACTTTCCATTGCTCATGGAAACTTCTCCCTGCATGTGTACAGTCATGCAGGCACCACCCACTAGCACCACCCTTCTGCATATGGAAGAAGTCTTCAAGCCCTGAAATACTGAGGCTCAAGGAATGCTGGAGCAGAAAAGGAAGCCCCATTCCCCAGGCTGCGCACAGGGTTCCAGGAAATGGTGACAATATTTCTGTGCTGGTTTTGGACACAGTACAAAACAGCTCATTGAGCATGAATTGTGAACTTAACCTCAGACTTGCTTTAACCAACTTTTTACTTTAAAAGAAAAAAAAGAGGGGGATGAAGAAAAAGAAGAGGAAGCACTGCCCTGATTGCAAAAGTGCCATCCCACGTGAGTGTGCCCAGCATCATTTGAGAAGTGTAGGTGGTGAACTGCAGTCTTTGAAGCATATGGGTGCCTTCAAGAGAAGACCCAAATCTGTTATGTCAAGTTGGCTTTGGCTTATGCTCCAAGGGTTGTTGTGATGAGCCTGGAAGATGTGGAAACTTCTGTGGAAGATCAGGCGTAATAGCAGAGAATGACTGTAACTCTGAGGGGAGAGAGCTGGAGGATTTGAGGTCAGAGTAAATAAGCAGCCAACAGCTGGGAAAGGAGCACAGCTGATTTAGGAAATCATGCACCAAATTCAATGTGGGTTGAAGGACTCAGAAATAACGGATCTTCCTGGCTGACATTAGCTGAAATGGCTACTGGGTAACCTTGTTTTTCTTCCCTTCCAGTAAATGAGATCCCTTCTGGCAGAAAGGTGCATTATTTTCAGAGCTTTCCATTCCAGGTTAGAAAACATTATCCCATTTCTTTCCATAACTAGCCATCAAGGCAGTCCCAATGCACCCCAGATGTCTCTGCATGCATGAATTCTACACAGGCCATGGTCTCCTTTTGTGTATGCACTTGTTACGGAGAGGAGGATTGGTCTGGCTGATTGCACGACTGCGAGTACTAAACAGCTGAAATTTCTAAAGAAGTAATCTGGTCCTCTTTAAATGTTGGCGGCCAGATATCTGTCTTCCATCTGTGGCAGCCTTTGCCAAACAGCAGAACTGCAATGTTTGTGTTCTGAAACATCAGGGAAATAAGTGGCACCATCCAAATTTTTGTATTCTTTTTAAATACATGCAAATCTAAGACATCAAACATAGAAAATAATGTTAAATTGTGACAAACAGGCAGAAGCTGGGGAGTTCAGCTGTAAGGATTGCGTCTCCTTCATCCATAGGACAAAGCTTCAGCACAGGGCCCTTCAGCACTTGCTGTATGGGCATCGCTGTTAACAGTGGGCAGTGGACATTGTGTGTGTGTGGGGGTGACAGTACCCTGGCTGTTCCCTGCAGCTGGGTCACTCAAAGTGTTGCATGGCCTGACATAGTAGGGAGGAGGGTGGTTGGTAGTCTTGCAGGTGTGTATGGCTCACAAGACCCCTCCAGAGATACAGGATGGCAGTTTTCCTCCCCTTACAACCAGAAAGGCTGTACACCACAGAAGACTGTGCCAGGTTTGAATGGGTGTTTCCTCAAACAGCTCCTTGCTGGAGTACTTGAACAAATGAACTCTGTTCAGAGGAGAGGCGAATGTGGACTCTAACCACTGTTTGTTCCTTAGGGCCATGGACTGCAGGGAAGAGAGTCAGAACAGCCTTGAAGCTGCTCCAGCAAATAAACTGGGATTGTAACAGTCCTCAGCCAGCCCTGAGCCAGGAGTTACATGCAGATGTTTTGTCTATTCTTGTTCTTAATTGAGGCTTCATCCAAAAGGGACTATGTTGCTTTTGGTGATCTTTGGATCAGTCCCATCGAGCATCTGGGAAATAAAGCAGGACTGTGCTTCAGCCAGTAGCGACTGGGCAGTAGCAATTTGGTTTGGTTAGAGAAAGTGTCAGCTTTTAGTAGCTCCCTGTTTATTTTTAATTTGCTTCTTCATCTATACACTATGTTGTATTTAGTAATGTGAGTCTCTGCTGTGCTTTCCCTTCTATTTATCAAGGTTATGCAAAGAAGTTACACATTAAAACTATTTCCCTTTTCTGAATTGGCTTGGTGTTGCCACTGTTTGTCTCCCTTTCAAGTGCTAGAAAATGCATGTTTACAATAGGTGATTACAAGGATGCCACTTTGGTACCTGTGAGCAGTGTCTTCTGATTCACTGGAATGGTCATAGCTGAGTCACGCTGCTACACATGCTGTATGTTCCTGAGCAACACATGGTGTCATTAACTGAGGATGTCAGTTATGTGTTATTTGACTGTCAGACTTAAAGCACTAATAAGGAGCTTTGAAATAGTCTTGTTTAAGAACGTTTGCTGTATATAATGATAATTCTGAACACAAATTTAATTACAAATGCAAGAAAAGGAAGGCAGTCTTTCTGCTTGAATGGATTAATGACTTTTGAGTATTTAAGAAAGTGGTAGTCCCCTTATAATGTAATTTGTCCACCTTACAGTATTCACCTAGCAGGCTGTCACCTGCAAGATTAATTCCTGTAGACCTCCTGAACCTCCACTGCAGAGCTGCTGCCTGTCACTACATACCATACATGTGAAGATGGTAAATGTCTGAGTGGGTTTTTTAATATGAACGCCCAAGAAACCAGTGCCAACAGTGGAGAAGTGGATATGATCTGCTGTTGATTCTGCTATGCTTTTTTACTGTGTTTGCTTGAGGAAGATATTTCTGAATTGGAGAGGCAGGTGCACACTTGTGTTGTGTGTTCTGTATAGGCACTAATCAGCCTTCTGCTTCCCGTCCACATGCATCCTGGTGATGCTATTCACTGCACAGTGATTAGGTCTCTAATCTTGCCCATATATAAAGTGTGTGGTAGCCAAATGTAGCAACATGGGAACAAAGTATCATTATTTTGTCAAGACAAGATGCCCAACATAGAGTATCATAAATTGATCCCAGGAGGACAGACCTAGAATATAAACTCTAGTGGTTTGAATATATGCATGCTGTAATAGTCTTTGCAGCAATTTGTATTGTGTTAGAGCTGACAAAGTATTTTACCTCCTAGTAACGAAATAATGTAAATAGCATTGCTATTTTTCTTTTCCATATTTATAATTGCATTAATTGCTTTGCATATTATTAACTATCAGTTAAGTGTCAGAGCCCAAGCTGTAGCTGCCAGTAATCTACAAGAAACTTGTTTGCATATTCAAAGTATGAAACTGAAGAGTAATGCCCTTTTTGCAAGCTCATATATTTAAAGCTTACATTTTACATAGAAAAGCTCATTGTGTTACCTAAATATTGTCATGTTCAATATCAAATCTTGTGCTAAAAGAACATCTTTCAGAAATGAAGAGAAACTTTGGGCAGAGATCAGAAGACATCCGATGAAAAATAAATGAATAGCTCACATTAACTAGGAGTTGTGACTTATTTCCAAATAACGCTAAGCTTTGAAAAAGATGTTTCCTGCCTTTGAAAATAGCATTTTTCAGAAGCCAAAGCTGGAAGATCCGCATGCAGTACAGTTTTTTCATTTCATAATGTGATTTAATTGGGCCAGCAGTGTCACAAGGAAGCATTCGAGGATTGTCTAAATTTTTCAAGCAGGAGCTGTTTTTCTGGAAAGCTTCCAGAGAAATAATCTTTCTGCATTGGTGTCTTGCAGACTTGAGCATTTTTATTCTTAGGGACAAAGCAAATCGAGATTTCAGCATAAATGTGGCTAAAACTTCAGTTAAAGAAAGCCTCCTGTTCAGCTTTTTTGTCTGTTTTTTCTTTTAATTTTTGTTTTCTCTGTCATTCTGATGCTTTATTTGTGTGTAACTCTTTGCTAGAGGCCAGTATTTAATCCGTTTGATGCTTTTGAAAGTTTGCAAACTGCTGGTATTTGTGAGGGCTGCAGAGTGAAGAATCGGTTCCAACTTAATATTGCAGATGTACACTGAACTATCTGGGGAAGAGCAAAGGTTGATTAAATTCACAGAATAAGGTGATTCAGAGTTTTCTAAATATGTCACTCAACCTAAAATTAACTCAATTATTTACCAGTCACACACATGCTAATGAATCCTGACAATCTCAATCGACCTGCTGTGATGAACCTCACTGTCACCTAATATTATTTTTTCTGTATTTTCCCCAGAAAAGAATAGTGGTTGTAGCATTTATCACGTGCAAAGCAAAGAGTTTGGAGATTTTATTTTTTTTATGATACCTGCAATTTCAGGTCTCTAGTAAGTTAATTACATTTAATTAGCGAGGCTATAAAAGAAGCACTTGTTTTTTGTGATAGTCTCCTGAAGTTTAATCCCCCAGAAATTTCACATGTGATAGTGATGAAAGTGGCTGCATCTAAGTCAGCGTCTATGATAACTATTTAAGAAATAAAGTTGAAGTTATCTTTTAAAGCAAAATGTGACAAAATTGTAAAGCTTTAAAACATTAAGGTAATATAGGAAATAGGATTTATTATTATTTCTAAGGTTAGAATCTCCTTGGAATGGTATTTTTAGCTGTGTTTTACAAGCAAGTATAAGATATATGTAAGAAATTTGTAAGTTAGCAAAGCTCCTAAACAGGTTTATCTACTTTCCTGCTAAATACAGAAATACATTATTTGAATAAAAGTGTGGTTATCCTGCATTTGTACTGGAGTTATGGGTAAATCTTCAAAAGGCTGCCCTGGATTGTGAAATGGTATCACTCTTTGCATTTCCAAGGTTTTTCCCCCAAAGCTTTATAGAATCCTGGATGAAAATCAGCATTGATCCACAAAATAGACACAACTGTAGCATTGATATGAGTAGGGCAGAACAGCTGAAAAGATTTCTGGCCTAGAGTTACTTTCTGTCCAGAAAATTGAGGTAGATATTATATATATATATATATATATATATATATATATATATATAACATAATTGAAGCTGCTGGGCAATGGCAGGCTGTTTGTGGACAGCTGTGCGTCCAGCCTTTTTGGCTGGAATGGTTAAGTGGCTAATTAAATGGACAAGTCAGGTCTCAGCATGCCCTTAGGGAGAAGACTGCCATGCCTCAGCTTCTCATGAAAGTTTTGGCAGAGATGGGTTTGAAGCTGCAGCAATCTCATTGTGAGGTGTGGTGCTGGGTACGGGATGGGCTTGCTAGAACCCATTTTACTGGATTTTACTTAGTGTCTTCCACTCACAGAGTAACATAAAAAGTTTAAAAACCTCTGCAATTTTGAAAACTGGGATTAAGTCATCACATTCAATTGAATTTCTTTCCAGGTTGTTCAGAGTTGTTACTGAATTTGTTTAGAGAGTTGGCTGGTTGATTTTAATTTCCATGATTTTCTTACATGATTCATTCAGTGACATCAGTTACAGTGACCGAACAGTTGTTTCTATAGTGACAAATTGCATTGGTGCAAACATGCTTGTATGAATCGGGTAAGGGAATAAAAAGTTTGTTGGAAAGGTAAACCAGAAATATTTGGTAAAGTTTTTCAGGAGAATGGCTTGTAAACATAAAAAAAAAATATTTTAATATAGCTGAGTCTTCAGTACATCCAAAGATGGCAGCATGGCTAGTTTCACAGTGAAGCACAAAGGGATCTGTCCACATCTTGTAAGAGCAGCCACCAGGAGAACATTTAAAATAGGGAAGTAACTCCATAGTAAGAGTGAATGAATTAAACTGCAGTTAGAAAAATAAAGCTTCTTGCTCATCTTCTAAACTATGGCAACCAGCATCACAGATCACTATGATTAATGTCTATCTCCTTAATAAGTTGCACCTTAAAAGGGTCTTTAATATTTCTGTTACGTGACAGATCCAGTTCTGATTATGTAATAGCACAAGTCATTATCTTGACCACTGAAGATGATGGAGCTGCATCAGGCTTATGTAAATGCAGGTGAAATCTGACTTGCATTCGGTATACAAAGCAAGGAACATGCATCCAAACTGAGGAGGCCCCAAATGATATCGTTGTATAGTATACTGTATCATCGTGGATTTAAATACTATTTGAGGTACATGCTAATAATGCCAAAAAGACCCTTGGTGTGTACAGTGACAGTAAGAATTAATTCCACTCCCGTCATGACAACTCTCAGTGGGAATATTGTGCCTTGCCTGGGCTCAGACGTTATTTCCAATAAGTATGGAAATAATGGCTCACAGAGCTGCAAAGTGTTAGGAGATCTCAAGGGAAATCTCATCAGATTATGTGATAGGTTTGAAATTAATCCATGTCCCCACTGTATTTACACAATATACAGTTGTCTCTCTGATGGCTTATAAGGAAAGGTAAATGCTGCCATCCTAAATCAGCAAAGGGACTTGCTGCAGTATGTTCTCTTGGAGGCTAGATTTCTTCCTGAATCGATACAGGCAACTCAGAAAATGGTTATATAACTTTTTTACACTGCAGACTTATTGTTGTCTGGTTTGTAATCTCATTATGCCACATCATCATCTTTCTTGCAGTTCTCCTGGCCTCTAGTCCAGCAGACATTAATTTTTACATTACCCAGTTGAAAAATCTGAAAGGGAAAACATTGTTGAGAACTTCTTGCTTCTAGTGTGGATATGACCCAGCTATAGATCCATCCATCTGTCATTCCTAGATTGCTCTTTGGTGAAGGTTTCTCTGTGGCACTGTTCCTACCTCTTTGCAGGCTGGTTTGGGATTGTGCCAGGCTTTGCCTGGTCAGGTGTGCAGAGCTGGTCGTGTTAGGTCAAAACCTGTCTTCTCTCTGTCTTTTCTGGAGGAGAAAGGAATTATCATCCGCAGAAGAATGTGCACTTTAGCAGACTTGTAAAGCAGTGAATATCTCAAGAAGCATATGACAAACTTGTCAGCCCATGGGTTTGGTTTCTCAAATCCTGCGTGTTCTGGAGGGCATAAGCTAAAAGCTCAATTATGAATCCTATAAGATTTTAAGCATGCAGGAAAGATGTTCTCTGGTCAAGAAGTCTTAAAAGGGCTGGAAAAGGAATGGTTTTCTTCAGTGATCTGCTTTTAGCCCTAAGTTTGAATACCAATGCCAAGTAGTTCTAGAGGCCCAAATCAAAGGGGAAGTTAGCACCATCTGAGATGTACAAGGGCTGCTAGCCTGGACTAGACCTTTACTTGTTTAAAGCAAATTGTATTTCTACTTTGCTTTTGTGGACATGGAAATAAAACAGAGGTGACACCATGCATTTCTGCAGCTTCTCCTCTCACTGATTTAGCTTCATTTGTATCTGGCTTCCACGTTTAGTTCCTAGTCTTCCCTGGGGCTTCCTTCCCATTGTTAGGGCTATCCATTCTCCAAAAGGCATTGTCTTTAGAATCAGAATAGTTAGGGTTGGAAAGAGCCTTGAGATCATCTAGTTCCATCCCCCCTGCCATAGGCAGAGACAAATTGTCTTTGTTCTGTTGTAAGTTCTTTCTCTTCCTTGAAGATGCAGCAATGCAGTGAAGAACCTCTAGGATCCTTTCTGTTGACTTTTCTTCTTCCCTGGTAGGTTGCCTAAAGAGAATCTTCCAATTATTTTTTTTCCCTTACTGTCTGTGCTTGATTTTGCACTTAAGAGAACCTGTCTTTCCTTTTCCTTCTAGTGGCAGGCAATGGGTTAATCATTCAAACCATTTCTATCTTTCTGCAGATTTGTTGGGATCAGGGAAACATTTGGTACAGTGGTTTGATTTGCTATAAGCTGTAGTTCTACTTAGACCTTCTTTTTCCCCCCTCCATTTTGATAGACTGTTGAGTAAGTGTACCAGCAGTCACATCTGACACAAGTGTCAAAACACATTAGATTCCTGGCTCCCTTTAATTAATCACGCAGAAGAGAAAACAAGAGAAAACCCACATACTAATTTATTTCCTTTAATACTAATGCTTCCAGATTCCAATCGTCTTTATCAGCTTTTAAAAACCATCTGACCATGTATTAGAATCTTGTACCTTTTATCTGATGGGTACAAATACAACCAGCTTTTTTTCTGCATCTTGTTATTAATGGTAGCTGAATTTTATATCTCATTTGTATTTGCATTTTTCCCTTATATGCGTTAAGGGAGGAGAAAGGACTATATAGCTCTTTATTCTTCTTTACCTTGCTGAGCCAAAGCAGTTAGAATTGGGCATGCACCATCCAAAGAGCCATGTGCTAAATTCTGATCAATCAGTCACCAAGATGACCAAAAAGGAGGCATAGATTGGTGATATGGCTGCTGCTGACAGCACAAATACAAGACAGTGAGGTTGCAGCAGGAGTATCTGAGGAATCATTATAACTAGTAATGATGTATGAGATGGAAAGAAAAGAGGTTGTTTCAGAAGCAACATTGGCTTTGTATGTGGCAGTCTAGAGAAAACCAGTTATTTATCAACTGAACTGGTTTTCAGTAGAGTTGTTTGGGCTTTTTTAACTTTATATACTGTCAAATTAATAATTTAAGTACATCTCTTCATGCTTTCTGAAGCATTGAAAAGTATGAACCAAGATAGTGTGCGGTACTTGAAATTGCATTTAGCATAAAGGTATTTATCTATTTGTCATATGGAAGGAAAATTAATAATCTTCTTTGTGCACCAAAACTTTTATACAGAATGTTTTCTGAAATTTCATTATGTAGAAGCCCTATGGAAGCTATGCTATTCAGAACATTTTTGTTTTCATGTACTGTAATGTGTATTTGTTCAAAGAAAGAAATGCTTATCTGTTGAAAAGATAGCAGTGATAAATTACTTCAGCTTTCATGCTTACCTACTGTTTTCCATTTGGTATTAAATTCCTGGTTGAATCCCAGAGGTAGATAGATTGGAATTCAGAAAGTTACTTTGATGCCTTTTTTAGCCAACCCCCATGACCTGATGATAAAAAGGAAATTTAGTCGTCTAAAGCATCATCTTTCTTGTATAGTTTAAATCCCACTAGATACTGAAAGGGTTGCAATTTTTACCATTTTCTGTGAACTGTATTAATTTTCAAAGGATGTACAAGACCTTTACCTTTACTGTCAAAACAACCACACTTTAGATATCAACAGTTTAACTATCTGTTGAATCTAAATAGCATGCAAATTGAGCTTCCCATACTCATCCTGCCTCATTATGGGTAATGCTGCATATGCTCTGTTAATCCTTTTGAAAATTTATTGACTCCTGAATAACTTTCTTTTAGAACTATGAATCATATCTTTATGGTTTGATGTTTGGGTTTTTTTTGTGTCATTGACTTTTGAGTTCAAAGGTCTGGTTTATTTCTTATCAGAAAACAATTTTCTCTCTATGCTTAACATGAAGTATTCTGGGATTGTGTGTTCCATTTTAATGGCTATTTATCACTCTCCCCCTCACTGAATAAGTGATTCTTATGCAGTGTACAATGAGAGCATACAGAAAACGTAAGAGAAACAGAACAGTTCAAACAGCTAAAAGGCAACATGCTGTAAGTTAGCTGTATTAGCGTATTTGAATGTGTAAGAAAAAGTAATTAGGAACTCTTCCCTCATTTGCCAATCTTTACCCTGTATCAGTTGACAGAATAGTTGATGTTTACAAAATAGCAGCATTGGCCTTCAAATAGGAGATGCTGTGTATCCCAGCTGACTCTTGAGGTCTTCATCTACATTTAGCTGGTCTATATTGGCTGCCTGCTGAAGACTGTAGACATCTGCTTGTGGAGAGGTGTAGTTTCACAGACTGCTTTAAGAGGAGGATTCCTGCCTTGGGATAAAAGAACATGTGCACTTGACCAAGCACATAACATCAATATGTACCGGTTTCTGTCTAATTATTTTGAAAGGAGCCTGAGCAGACTGGGTTTGCTCTGGACAGTGATACTTTATCTGATAAGGCCAACCCACTGTGTCCAGAGATTCCTGCCTGCTAATTTTCCTTTTGATAGGCCAAGATTTCTCCAGAGCACTTTTGCACCATTAGTTCTGTTGCTGCTCTTCCTTTTGTACTGTCTTCTCATACGACTGAGGCTCTCTTCCCTCACTGCTGCTCAGAACATTTGGAGTCTTGTGTTTTGGTATGGAAGCACACTGGTCTACTAACTAAAAGAGTTAGTTCAAGTGTTTGGACATTTGTTCCTCTACCACCATCCTCTGGCTTTGCACTGGGTGATGATGATACTGGCTTGTGTTCTGGTTTCCTTAAATAGGAGCACTGATGATGATTGCTCATGTACTAGAATAGAATAGTCCAGTTGGAAGGCACCTACAGTGGTCTTCCAATCCAACTGTTCGACCACTTCAGGACTGAAGTGTAGTTGCTGTGCCATGTAAGCTGAGACACAAGATATCTTTTGTAAGTTAGAATTCTGCAAAGCTTAATAAACTGCTCATTATTAAAAATATTTTTAGCATCATTAATATTACCAGCTCTGGATTCCAGCTTGGTCTTCTGCATTCCTAAAGGGATTGGTTTTAGTGTAAAATCCTATCAGGAAAGGTACACTTTTAAATAATGAAAGTCAAGGACATTTAATATCTTGCAGAGCTGGCTCTACAGGAAAGGGAATATTACTATTACTTCAGGGCCATCAGAATTCAAGCCCTTCCTGCATGGAAGAGCTGCCTGACAAAATGATATTGAAAATGCTACTTCACATTAGAAGTAGCAGGAAAAAAATCAATCCCAGGATGGTATTATCTGTGTGTAGCCAGTGGTTTAACAAGGAGCTCTTCCAGATATAGTCCTACTCTTTTGGATAAAAAAATCAATTTTCTGGAGTACATTAACCTGCAGAGGGGGAGAAACAGGGAAGCTATTAATATGATTACCCATTTAAACTCAAATGCTTTCTCCTAACACTAACAAAGAACAGAAGTAGTTCTCCTTTGGCAAACAAATGCCTGTTAAGGGCACTTTGCTGGATGCATTTGTGCTGTTCTGTAATCTTGGTGGTCTTCACAAATGGGCACAATCCCCAGAAAAATGACAGCAGGCATAAGTTAATTAAACAAAGGAATCACACTGGCATGTTGGTGGGAGACCACACAGCTCACCTCCAACCGATTATGTGCTTGACTTTGTGAATTATTTCCCAATCCTGCAGTCCTTCCCTTTTGTAAGGGCAGGGTTTTGATGGTGGGAGTTAGAATTAGTGGGATTTTGCCAGGAAATACCCTCTTAGTTAAGAGAGCCAGGCTACTGCAATTCTTTCTTCCCAAAGGAAACATATGTGTTTGTGTATATATATTTGATTTTATTGATAATGTTTAGACTGGGTAATCTGAAATGCGAGCAGAGCGGACAAGCTGTATTTTATGGAATCTGAGGGCATCCTTTTTCTTGAAAATACTTTTGAAATTATCTCTTCTAGAATTCAAGTAGAATTTGATCCATTCTGTAGATAAAAGAGGTTGCTGTTTATACAGGTATTTTGGTGAAACGTAGACACTCTCATGTCTAGGTAGTATGATAGATTTCTTTATAATCAAAGCCTGTTAGAGAAAAGTAAATAGCCTCAAATCTTTTCCTTCCTTGCTTCCTTGCTTCTTCCTTCCTTCCTTTCTCCCTCCCTCCCTTGCTTCCTTTCTCCCTCTCTCCTTTCTTCTCTCTCCCTCTCCCTCTCCTTTCCTCTGTAGCGCCTCAGTTTTGACAATGAGTTCTTGAAGAAATCTTTGGTGACCCTTCACACGTAGTACTGCTCAGTGTGAAATTTTATTACAATAAAATCATCAGTGGAAAACAAGAAATCAATCTGGCCAGATAGTTATTACCATGTTTCAAAAAGGTAAAAACCAGCGGAGACCAGAGTTTCAGGGGACAGATAATGTGTCACAGCAGAACAGTCTCTTCCCCCTGCAAATCATTGTCTGAGGTGGTCACAAGGAAACAAAATACTCTGCCATCAGGCTCTTGCCCTCCTCCTACCCCACCCTTAACAGCAGCATGGTGTTTACTGTTAGTAGCCACCTGCTTCCCTTCAAATCTTTTTCATGCAAAACATGGTTGTTTCAGAATAGTCATTATATGTTTGGAAATGGCAAAGCAATTCTCCAAGTCCCACTGATTATATTGTAAAGCAACCCTACTGTATGCCATTTTTGCTGCTTGGAAGGCTGGTGGCTGCTTGGCAAGCTAAAGAAGAAGCTTCTTTCCAATAACAGTGTTTTTCTTTTATCCTGGAGTGTAGTATTATTTTTCTAGTAGTATGATTAGAAAAGAAAATATATACAAAGCTAAAGAAATATTCCACTATATTTATAATATAATATTATGATGTGCATTAAATAAAGTCATTGAAGTGCTTGAGTTAGTTCAAGTATTTTGGGGGCTTTTAAAAAGAAATAATTATTGCACAGAAAGTCTCGTCTGAATAGCAATTATTTGATTAAAAGAATACTGGCCCAGGTCTTGTGCTTGGCTTTCTAAAAGCTTAACCATGCAATCATTTTTTTATTGCCATTGTTGAGCATGGATGGATTTAAATAGGGCTTCTCCCACGTAGGTTCTTTAGTGATACATTTAAGGAAGAGAGCACAAGCGAATTGGAATGAAATCCCAAACCCACAGCTCAGGAAGAGGGTGGGACGGGGTGTGAAAGGAACCATGGAGCTGTCAGAAATGGCAGGAGTAACATTACACAGCAAGGAGACCAGGGAGCTGGAGTCCTTCTGGGGATGGAGAAATAACATTCTTTCTCTCAAGAGCCCTTTGCTTTGACTGGATGTGGGCCCCATTCTCTTTGAATCTATTGCTGCCTATAACAATACTTCCAAATGCAATTGGTACCCATTCTATCTGCCCACAGGCAGTTATAGAAAGCAAGCTGGGTATCTAGGGTTTCTAAGACCCACCCTACCTAAGAAATACAATTTCTTAAATGTGCATAAGGAGAACAAAAAAAATCAAATGGAAAAATCATGCAAAAATCATTGTAAAACTTGAAACAACTTGTTTTCAGTCCATTGTGATCTGAAGTAATGAGCTGGAAAGATATATTGCATTGTTGCAGGTCTCGACAAAGGAGTAGATAAGTGCCAGAGGTTGACCCTGTAAGACTCTGGGCAAAGTTTCATGCTGCTGGAAACATTCTGGTTTTGCAAAGTGAATAGTATCTGATTGTTAAAAACATGGTCCCTGCTGATGGCAGGAGGTTAGAAAATGGCTAAAACTCTCAAATGAAATATAGCTGAAAGTAAGTTTTAAATAAGAAGAATCCTGTCTGCAAAAGCCTGTGTGCTGTATGACTCTGTCTGCCAAGAATGGAGCAAGCAGGGACTCAACAGATAAAGAAGTAGCAACAAACAGCTTTTCCGGAGGTGATGGAAATGTGCTCAGAGCCCTTGGTGAGTCTGGGTGTGTTAGCCACATCTTTCCCTTCCAAAGAAGTCCAGAAATACTTGCTGTGTCCTTAATAGTCTGGAGTGACTTGGCAAGAGCTGTCACTGAGTATTTATTTGAAACGTAGTTCCAAGGAAGTGTGAAGCAGATGCTCATATAATCTCAAGACTACAGAAATAATAAATAAATAATAAATATTAAAAAGCAAATGGAGGTGTAATTATTTACCTCAAGGTGTCTGTTTTTAACTGGTTCAAAGAAAACAGATGTGTTTCTTGTCTAGTGCTGTTGGAAACTTTGCAGGGTTTATATAGATGTACTCTGATTGTCAACAAATAAGTATCTTTAAATGGTTCTAAATGCCAGTGGGCTTTTTAGCAGAATTCTGGAGAAAGACCACAATGGTTTATTCCTGTTAACGTAACTGATACTGTCTGACAAGCTGCCACTGTAACTCTCTGTTATTAGTGTTTTGGCATATATTTGTATCCATTCACTTCTGTATTTTGCATGTCCTAAGAGGATGTTGCAAGGGTTTTTGTCTGGAACACAAATATGTGAAATTACTTTTTGGTTTTAAGTTTTTTTTGTTTGGTTGGTTTTGTTGGGTTTTTTTTGGGTGTTTTTTGTTTTTTTTTCAGTAACAGTGTGGAACTGAAGCAGGTTGTGTGGATGGGAGGAAGAAATTGTTGGTTTGCATTTCTTTCTGGTTGTCAGGATGGAGATGGTTTGAATAGATACGAGATAACTCAGTTCTATAGGAGCATGTCTGAATACATCAGAGAAAGGCATGTTGTACTTTTAGTTCCACATCTACTCTCTGAAACAGCCAAATAAAATTAGAGTTAGATTTGTTTGGATTTTGTTGGGGTTTTGGTTGTTTGGTTTTTTTTTTTTGTGGTGGTGGGGGTTTTTTTGTTATAATAAACATACATTTCAGCAAAAAAAGTAAAGTAAAAATTTAAAGGACTGTGCCTGCCCATTGTTGACGGAAAGCTCCATAAACAGGAAAAGATACAAAAGCAAAAATAGCATTGAGTACTATAAAGTCTGTAGGAATTTCACCACCACATAAAAAAGGGGCTGCATAAAATCAATACACTTAAGCAATTCAGCTTTAGCTGTTAGGGATTTTACTAAGTGAGTGCATTCGCTTTGTAGATCTTATAGGTTAATATAAACTATTTCTGTTACAGACATTGCACAAGGCCAGGAGTTTGACATCACAGAATCCCAAGGGTTGGAAGGGACCTCAAAAGATCATCTAGTCCAACCCCCCTGCAAGAGCAGGGTAACCTAGAGTACATCACACAGGAACTTGTCCAGGCGGACCTTGAATATCTCCAATGTAGGAGACTCCACAACCCCCCTGGGTAACCTGTTCCAGTGCTCTGTCACTCCTACAGTAAAGTTCTTCCTGATGATAACGTGGACAGAATCACTTGAGATGATGTCGAACAAAAACAGGGTTTCCAGCAGAGAATCCCCATTACTCAGTTGCTTTGGACATCAGGCAAAAAGGTCTTGCTGGTTGTTATTAGATTACCCTTACGCTGAGTTATTTTTCATCCAGACACTGACTTGGTGGGAAATGGGTATGCCTGTTTGAGGATAAGATTTCACCTAAGTTTGCTTCTTGGTCATATTTGCATACTGACATCTTCTTTGGGAACTCCAAACTATCTCTGTCTGAAAAAAAATTGCTGAGCAATCCATGTTAGTAATTTCTGTTTCAAACCCCCACATTTCTTTGCTGATCTGTTCTGTTTGTGTATGGCTGTAAGTGGGCTCCCTAATCAACTCTGGTGTCTCAGGAGAAGAAAAAGAAGTTGGTGTGGTAGGGAGGGGAGGGGACTGGGCTTTAACCTTTTCAATAGTGTGAAGGAGGGAATGAGCTAGTAAATGATGTTCAGATGCAGCAGTTGTTTCCTGTTCATCACCATTATGCTGTGAATTAAGAGCAGCAAGAAAGAGAGAGAGAAAGGTCACTCGGGGAAAAAGAAACCAAAGGGGTAAAGTAGAAAAGCATAGTATAGAGCAAAGCAGGGGAAGCAGGTGGAACAAGTTTGCCAAGAGCTGGAGAAAAAGACCAGAGGAAGTGTGGTAAAGCCCCTGCCAGGCACTGTGTGTAAACATGCTTTGCACTTAAAGGCAGCTTTCTCCAGGCTAGAAATTATATCTACCTGGTCTGGGGAGCTCCAGTTAGCAACAAAGATGCAAGGCAAAGACATCAGCTCTAGCTGTTGGGGGATCCTAAAAATGTATTTTGGATGCTGTCATGCTGATATTTGTTTACTTTAACAACCGTGACCAGCCAGGAAAGACAGATTAAGGTAGCACAGTAATGTCTCTATGCTGCAGATGCACCTTTGTTCACTCCTTTCTTTCCTCCCCATTGCCCAAAGGCTTTTCTCCTCTGCTACTCCTATCAGATAAGGGTCCCTGACTAAATGTGTAGCAAGCAAGGCTGCTTGAAGCAATTCTTGACCAGACTTTAATCCAGCTTCAGATTTGTGTATGAAAATGTAATAGAGTAATTTGTCCCCTTTATTCAGGTAAACAGATAAAATTGTGGGCAGCTAACAACCTTTATTTGTATGCTGAAAGTTAGAGGAAAGTTAGGCAGTTAAGTAACTGCACATTTCCTTGTCTGACATGGATTACTTAGAAGGAAGTAATCATCATTCATAGTTTTCCACTGGCAACTTTACCTGACACTGGCAGGTAAATCATGGAGCAGGGCATAGTGCTGTCCTCTGGCTTTGATACTTGTAACTGTAGCACTTCTTCAGCAAACATCCAGTCTAGCCCATGCAGGACTTTCAGTGTAGCTTTTAAAAATAACTGAGGAGTTTGGAATAACTGTGGTGTATATAAGAGCAAACAATAAAGCGCATGCGGAGGAGGCTTCATTAAGATTGTTTGACCTATGAGCAAAATAAAAAGGAGGACAGGACAGGCTTTCCTAGTGATTTATTTTCTATGCCCATGAATCATGGTTTTTTTCCTCTGTTATTGTGATTACAATTTTTTTCCTCAGCACTGCTCACCCTGCCATTATGGGTAGAAAATGTAAAGGGATTGTGATATTTTCTCAGCAGTGATGAAAGGAACAGGACACTTCAAGGACGTGCTATAAAAGTTGTTAGGACTGCAAGATGCTGTAACTTCTTCAGGATAAAAGTACTGTGTATGGTCTGTGTTGGCTTAATATGAGTCATGCTAAAGGATGCCAGCTATACCATAAGCGATATTGATCTTGTATATTTGCCTTTCAACTTATCAATTGTACTAACTTGCTTTTTCCCCCAGCATTTGTGGGTGAGGACACTTTTTGGGGTATAAAACCCATGGGAAGGAGCCAGGCAGTTTACGTTGGCAGAGAATCTAGCAAAAGACATTGTTTAAATATTTGCCACTAACAGAGGGTTGTTTAAAAAATAACTGTGAGTTTCAGTGTATTGTGTCCAATGGGCTAATTGGAAAAGAAAAAAATCAAGACACAAAATTTTGCAATTTTTAAAGCGCTTTCAAAATGTGAAGGAGCATTTGCAAAGTAGAGTTAAGTTAAATATAGTTTAACGTGGATTGATGTGGGTTGTCTTTTTCCCTATTTTTGGCAGAGAGGAAGGGAAGGGAAAGCAGGAGGCACTGGGTGCTCCGCAGTCAGCAAGAAGCCCTAGGATTGGAAACCACAAAATGAAAAACAGCAGATGTGAAACAGTGGCTTCTGACTTCCTTCGTATCAGCACAAATGTAAAACTTAATAACATCATTTAAAACTCCTCTTTTGGGGCCATGGAAGAAAAGAATATGGTAGGAATTAGTACTAGTCTGAAAAACCCCACAAAAACACATTTGTCCTTGGTATGATGTTTCTCCATATTGCTTTATGGATTCTATTTATCCAGACAAATTACTCCCCAGACCTAAAGCAACACTTCTGACTTCATACAAGGTTACTATTACTACGCAAGATTATAATGTGGATGTGCTTTTGTCACAAAAGACAAATGTTCCTTGGGCAGTAGAGCTGTCTGGTGAGTGAAGGGAAGCATGGAAACCTACACAATACACCAGACTTCAAGTTGTAGTTCCCTTCAAAAATAATAATTTTAATCCAATTATACTAGCAGGTCAGAGAATCAAGGGGCTTTCCTCCTGATGGTATTGTGTGAAATGTTAGTTGAGCTATGCAGCTGAATAACTAGAAAGGATTTAATTATGACAGTTACTGGTGTTTTTCAGAACATCAAAGACCTAACCAGCAGATGATGCGGCAGATACATTACATGAAGTAGAAGTTGATCACAATTTTCTGGATATTTGGGGGTTTTGTGCCAAATGAGAGTATAATCATTGAATAACTTTTATAGGTGTAGAAGTGTGTTACAGGTCTTGTTTTGGTTTGTTCCCCTCTCCCCCATGTAATTACCTTTACCTGGTAGAATATGAATTTTCCCTTAATAGAAGTTGTGGAGAAGGACCATGAACTTGTAATAGCTTGGAACACTGAACATCATACTGCCAAGCATGTGGTTTGGCACACAGAATGGCTAAAGGTAGATTGGTTTGTCTTAAAGTTGATGTTCTTTAGCTCATGCAACATGAGAAGTATTTTTCTTCAAAAGGTGTTTGGGCAGTAAGAGTGGCACAAATCTTCTCAAGCTGTGGAGGAATGGCAGAAAACATAGGCTATCAGCAGAGGTTATTGATAGAGCAAACACTTGTGATTCACAGGTGGGCTGAAGGATATTCTTTTCCATTTTGTTAAATTATCCTAATTTTTGTTGTGGTGTTTTATTAATTGTAAGAACCTTATGAAATTTTTACATATGAGCTGCATTGTGAAGTCTTAGCTCTTCTGAAGACAGCAACTACAGTGGATCTAGTTTGTGAGAGGTCAAGGTAGACAGTATAGAACACCTACCACATTCACCAGCATTCTGCTTTTCCATGGTATGATAAGTTAATACTATAAACACCAACCACCTCCAAAGCTGGTCAAATTCCTGTGCTAAAGCTGGGGGGTGGGCATAACAGACCAAGGAAATTATGGCAGTGGACTTGTTTGGTGTCTCTACTGCACAGCAGCTTTTCAGCTGTGAAGGGATGAAACATCATTGATATCAATGGAATTGCTCCCCTTTATACCAGCAGCAGTGTTAGTTCTGTGGCATGAATGTACCACGGGACTTGAGTCTTGTGGCAGATTTCTGAGAGAGTGTCTAACCAAGAGAAGTTTTGTTTAGGTTTCCCATGAAAAAAACCCACAAAACCAAAAGGGATCACTGGGGAGAACAAGTTTGCGATGTTTAGATCAGTGTATTTCCTAATAACAGCACTGACTATAGTAATAGATATTCCTCTGTTATCTGCCACATGTAGTTCAGATTGAAAGCTGTACACAAGTGTGAAAACATCCCTTTTTACAGTAGCAGTGTTTGAAGAATTTCTTCTGTGAAGAGCACTGAACTGGTAGATAACTGCTGAGGTCCTTTTGACCTAACAGGCTCTTTCACTTCCATAAAGCTGACACTAGTTAAGGGGCCTTTTCTGGGACGCTACATCAGTTGTATGAGAAAAGGAAGTGGGTCATTCCAGACATGAAATTTCATGGAAATATGTTTTGTCAGCATTAAGACATTTGAAGACCCATCTGCTGAGGGTGTGTCTGCTTCTTCTGCCATGACATCTGTTTGGAGGGAGGTGTAAAATTCCCCTTGTGATTCATGCCAGTGCTACAGAGCTGGGAAACTCCTGCTCCTTCTCTTATGTTTAGTGTCTCACCCTTAAGTGGAAGAACTGTGGTTTGCTAAGGGTTCTAGTAGAAAAGAGATTTAAACAAAAATGAGGGGAATCAAATGATAATTTATCATATTGTAGATGGTGTGAAATTTGGCTCTTAATTGTGGCACTATTAAAATGTCTAAAAATGGTTTATTTTTTACGACACCATAGAAAAGATTGTTGTGATGCATCTTTTCCAAAATGGTATAATGATTAAGAAAGTGGAAGGCAAAATGAAGGAGTTTGTTTCAGAATCATGGATACTGTGCATAGATACTATAGATTAGAATTCAAAGCTTGTTACTTAAAACTGATATTCAAAATTTCATGGTTTGGACTAGTTCATTTTCTCTTCCACTTGTGTTTCGACATTTCGTGTCCATTGGAAATTAGATGTTGAAACTAATGTTCCCAGTAATAATGCATTAAGCTGGAAAGTGCTGGATCTTTAGCATATTAAGCAATAAATACTCTGAATTTTTATTGTTGCCACATACTTTTTGATAGTCAGTCCCATAATAATATAATGTGACGCTTCAAACTGATCTGTTTGTTGTTCTAAAAGGATGAATAGGCAGATGTTGACCATGGCTGCCAGATAGAAAGGAAGATTTTCAAACATTAAATGTAATATTGAACTTGCTGCATTAAATGGTTTATATTTTGGCTAAGTAATTTATCTGTCAATTGTGATCTGTAAATCTAGTTACATTTTTTTAAAAATACTCTAAGAAAATGAAATCCTTCATTTGTAATCCTAGTGGGCAGAGGAGCAAGTCAGTCTTTTATGGTGGTGTCCTGAACACTTCAAAATGCTTCCACATCTATGCATTTTGAGGTGAATGCTGCTGTAAAATCCAGGTCACTTCAGTTGCACTGAAGCTGAAACACAGTCTCAGAGGTTTTGTTGTAATATTGAGTAATGTGTTTGGCTCTGGGGCCCCCAACATAAGAAAGATGTAGACCTGTTTGAGCAAGTCCAGAGGAGGCCACAAAGATGATCAGAGGGCTGGAGCATCTCTCCTGTGAAGACGGGCTGAGAGAGCTGGGCCTTGAGAAGAGAAGGCGCCAGGGACATCTTATAGCAGTCTTCCAGTACCTAAAGGGGGCCTACAAGAAATCTGGAGAGGGACTTTTTGTAAGGGACTTTTTGTAAGTAGTCATATTAGAAGGGGGAATGGCTTTAAACTGAAAGAGGTACTTTTAGATTAGACATTAGGAAGAAGTTTATTACTGTAAGAGTAGTAGGACATTGTCACAGGCTGCCCAGAGAAGCTGTGATTTGTGGCTGTCCCATCCCTTGCAGCGTTCAAGGCCAGATTGGATGGAGCTTGGAGCAACCTGATGTAGTGGAAGGTTTCCCTGCCATGGCAGAGGGCTTGAAATTAGATGATCTTTAAGGTCCCTTCCAATCCAAGCCATTCTATCATACTGTGATGAATCTATACTCTATGCCCACTAAGTTACAAAACTTGTTTTCCTCAAGGCATGCTTGTTTAGCGTGGATGCAGTCTTACGGTGAAATGCCAAAGTGGTGGTTTTTTTTTGTAGCATGGATCTGCCTCTATCTTAAATTTTGCAGGTTAAATAATGGGCAGATGAGGCTCAAGACAACCGCTGAGCAGATAAACATATCCTTAAAGTGATCTATTTTGTGCAATTAGAGAAAATAGAGTCCGTTTGGAATAATCTAGCTAAACTACCAAATATTCAACTTCCATTTATTTTCAGTTGTCTGTGAAGGTAAGGAGATTAGTGTTTCCTACAGAGGAATCACAGTGCTGTCTGCCTTTTAAATTGTTACAGGATATACAGTTGGGTAGGCACATCTGTAGGGCTGAAATGAGGGAACTGTCTCTCATTTGTTTTCTCCAGTCAAGCGTAAGTCTCTAATTTTAAGGACATTCTACCCTTGGCTTAGATTTGTTTATTTTGGGTTTATAGGCCCAATTTTATATACATTTTAATGAGCTATTTATGCAATTGCAGTGGTTTTAATATATGTTTAGGTTCTATGCAACTCTAAGGCAATGATGCATGAAGGGTGCATGAATTAATTATAGAATCACAGAATGGTTTGGGTTGGAAGGGACCTTAAAGACCATCTAGTTCCAAACCCCCTGCTATAGTTGAGGACACCAACCACTAGACCAGGTTGCTCCAAGCCCCATCCAACCTGGCCTCAAACACTGCCATGGATGGGACAGCCACAGCTTTTCTGGGTAACCTTTCCAGTGCCTTACCACCCTCACAGTAACAAATTTCTTCCTAAAACCTACCTCTTTCAGTTTAAAGCCATTCCTCCTTGTCATATAACTACTCTCCCTTGTAAAAAGTCCCTCTCCAGATTGCTTGTAGGCCCCTTTAGGTACTGGGAAGCTACTAAAGGGTCTCCCCTTTACCAACAGTTCAAGCTGCCGTTTCTTTCCTCGGGAGTGACTGATTTTACTGGCCCTGATGCATCCTGCAGCAGCCTGGTGCATGAATGATCTTAATGATGCCGTGGCTGTGAGCGTGGGATGAAGTTCAGGAATGGAGGAATGGTGGGAACCAGCATTTCATCCTGGATGTCGTCTGCAGAATAATTGTTCTGTACTTAGGTCACTCCCTATGGGTAAAATGAAGTAGAATGATACTAAGACTCAAGCCAGCATCTCTAATCAGCTCAGTAGCCAGATTCTTCCATGGCTATAACTGGCCAACTTGAGAACGTTTGCAAGTATTTGAAAAGTGTTGCAAGCAAACACAGATCCCGCAGCTTCTCTTGTAGGGAGCATGATGCATGGATGTTGGCTGGGCAGAAGACTTTTCAGATGCTTTTTTTTTCCTGCAGCTTTTCTAATCCTGTCATGGATTAGAAAAGATCTGCATGGGACAGTTTGGTGACTTGAGCCTTGCCACAACGCAAGGTATGACAAGGCCTTTTGATGTTCTTTATGTGTGCCTACATCCTGGACACTCATAAGGAGCTTTGTAACTCATCTCCAGACATATCTTGACTATAATAAGAGGAATAATTAAAATTCAAGTAGCAATTTGATTTTCTGACCATCTGGGATCCAGGCTGAGATGAGATACAGTACAGACCCTAAAGCTCTTAGTGAGGTAAGCTTTCTTACTCTTTTTTTGTAATTAATTTATATGGTTCTTAAATGATTTTTAAATGAGTTCATGCTCAAAACAGCTTTGAAAATCTGTGATTTGCCGGTGGGATGTGACTGCTGTTTCTGCTGCTGTGTCTCAGTCTGATTCCCAGCTGGAAAAACCAAACCTCTGTATGAGCTGGGTGCAACCTCAGCACAGTGATAAAGGAAAGCAAATGGAAATAGTTGGAAGCTTTTCTAAACACTTGTCATGGTTTAAGTGCAGTCAGTAACTCAGATCCATGCAGCCGCTCTCTCACTTCCCCCCTTCTTCCCCCCCAACTCCTAGAGAGGCGGGGAGGAAAATCGAAGGAATGTAACTCCCACAAGTTGAGATAAGAACAGTCCAGTAACTAAGGTATAACACAAATCACTACTGCTACCACCAATAATAAGGGAAATAACAAGGGAGGAGAATACAATACCACCCCTTGATACCCAGCCTGACTGAGCAGTGAACTAGCCCTTCTGGGTAACTCTCCGTTACATCCTGGGCATGACGTGCTGTGGTATGGAATACCTCTTTGGCTAGCCTGGGTCAGGTGTCCTGTCTCTGCTTCTTCCCAGCTTCCCCTCCTCCCTGGCAGAGCATAAGACTCAGAAAGTCCTTGGTCAGACAAAACATCTGAGCAGTAACGAAAAACATCAGTGTTATCAGCGCTGTTTCCAGGGCAAAAGTCAAAAACACAGCACTGCACCAGCAACTAGGAAGGATAAAAATGACTGCTACTGCTGAACCCAGGATAGCACCATTAAGAGAAAGCCTTTTCTAATATATGGACTCTTGAGAGAACAGAAAACAGGGAAGAAGAGGATACTGCATGTGCTTTATTAGCATAAACGTGAGATCACTGTGTTACTTGCTGGAAAAGAGGATGCTGAGAAGTATTGAGTGTATGAAGTTAAAGCTGATGAAAATGTAACATACAGTAGTGCTTTATGCAATATCACTTTTTAACAGGGTTTTCTTTCCCCTGGTAGAATAGCCTGGAAAGGTTGAATTGGGTTTTATTCCATTAAGGCAAGAAACTACACACTGAGATATAAAGGAGGAACTAGAGGAGTGGCAGAGCCAGAGCAGTTAGTTCTGGGCTTACCTTTGTGCTTCTACATTCTAAGTATAGCAGCAGAGGAAAGAGGACTCACAACTGCACCGATCTTTCCCAACCTGAAAGAGTGTCTCCATGGCAGGGTGCTGCCATTCCCAGGCTCATTAGACTTGTTAAGAGACAAAGCTAATGTTATGAGGTGCAGTGGTACACTGATACAAATGAGCAGGGCCCAAGTTAAGCTGGTATGGCACTTTTCCCTATGACCATGGCAGCTCATTTGGAGTTAAGGAGAGGTTATGCTAAAGCTGAGTATCAACACCAAGGTGGTTGATTTATCTCATGTCTACTTAGCTGCAGAAAGGCTCTAGTGAGTGTGGTGGAGTTAGACTTCCAAAAGCCTGTCTATGAGGACTGACAAGAATGGATTCCAGTTAGCAGGAAGGAGGAGAGGGAACCCATCCAGATGCCAGATGATGGGTTCAGCAGAAAAGGAAAGGGAGAAAGGGTATCTGTTTACGCAAATGAATTATAATCCTTTTAAGTTAGTGAACCTGGGGCAAGTGAGAAACTCTGTCTTATCTAAGGATGGATATAAGTTTTTGGCCAGGTGAGTAGTCTAATACTGACCACACCATTTTTATTCCATTAAAATCCTCTGTCTTTAATGCAAGAAGAGCAGAAGAAAGACATCCTGAGATTTTTTGGTTTTGTAGCCAACATCACAAAGCACAAAATCAGCTCTTGGCAGCCCAGCTATTAGCAGTGCTGTCCCATGCTTTGCTCCAGCGGTGAAGTTTGAAGAGCTGATGCTGCCCCAGATTGCCAGCCAAGCCCTGATTTTGGCTTCTGGCTAACCCTTTTAAAGGGCAGCCAGCTGATGTCTGCACAATGCTATCAGCTTCAGGGTCTGTTGGTCAGACAACTTATACCTTTTAGTCTCAAAAAGCTTGTGTTACTAGCAAGATTTAGGACTAAAGCAGCCAAAAGGCACTTTTTTCAGGACCACCAAAAGGTGCATTTTTCTACCAGGGGCTCCCATTATTTTTTTTTCCTGTTTGCTATTATGCCTGAGAGACACATTCAATCCTCACTTGAAGATTCACACCATGGAGGGCAGCCTGGAGTTAACCTGAGCACTTCCACCAGATGTCCTTCAGACCTGGGTTTACCAGCCTGACCTCAGCTGTTAGTATTTGCTGCTGAGAATTATCAGGCCCAAGAACAAGTACCATCACCAAAAGTCTGTTCAGAGGCTTGCATTTCAGTCCTTCTTTAGCAATTGTCTCTTAAATTGTCTGTGGATCCTGTAGGAACCATCTGAGATACTCTGGGAACCTTTATCAGATGAGGGATACCAAGATATCAGTGGGAATTGCCACCGAGGGTTTCCATACCAGCTTCTCAGCCATTTTCAGCTCATTCCCAGTCTGTGAGCCAGGAAAGTTCCTGCTCAGTTCAAGCGTGCCAGAGTGTGATTCCCAGATATCTTAGCTGTGTCCAGGGGATGCCTCATGGTAAGAGTACAGCTGTACAGCTAAGTACAGCTGAGAAGAGTGCTGGGAGAGGGGGAGGATAGGTACCAGCAGGAAGGGACCAGCAGGAAGGGACCAGCAGGACTAGACAGTTTAATTGTGAGACACTGAAGCCCTTCCCTTCTCCCTCACCTGGGCAATCAGACAGTCCCTTCAGCTTGCATCTGAGGAGCTTCTCTTCAGGGTCCCACCAGGCCCAGGAGAAATAAATAAATACATACATCTATATATGAATAAAAAAAATCCTAGCAAATGAAACAAACCAAAATCACCAGCAGAAAAACAGAATCAGTGGTAAGAAGGAGGGGTGCTTGGTTGTAAGTAGGTCACTTACAGGAGAAACTGCAAATTTTTGCTCCATAACGAATCATTTCTACCTTTGGTGCTGTTCACAGTAGAGGAGCTCCACTGATTTGGTGCTCAAATAAGAGAAAAGAGGAGGATGACATCTGAAAACAGTCTTCTACCACCTTGTGAAGGGTTGAGACAATCCCTCAGCTGAGAGTTTCAGAATGACTGGTTTTGTTGCGTGAGACCTTTGATGCCTTGAAGAACCAGGAACAGGGCTGGTTCAGTCCAAATTGCCTTGCTGCTGTATAAGAAGGACAGCACATTTGTACATTGCCTACATGAACAGAATGACAATGTCGAAAGTGCCCCTCCAGAAGGCGCCTACATACATGGGGGCACTGTTCCTTTTTTGCTCCAAGTTGGAAGTCTTTTGGGACAGTTAGGGACTGACTGAGGATATCACCTTGAGACAAGAGGAAGGGGAAATTAGCATCCCAAGAATACCAATTTATTGTAGCAGTGGTGTATGGATGCTGCCCTGGAGCTGTTGGGGTAGAGCATGACAGAGACAAATTCTGCCAAGGGGAAAGCCTGCCTACTCCTCAGCCCTCCTGTGTGGCCACTCACTCCCGTACTCTCCTTGCAAATCTTAATTTCTGATGGCTTTTCTTTCATGCTCTGCCTCACTCTGTTGGTCACTTAGTCTGAACTTCACTTTCAGCAGCATTAGAACACTTCAGCCACTGCCCTCCTTCCCATCTCTTTGTCCTACTTTACTTAATCTAGTGTCGCTCCTCACCTTTCCTGTATATTCCCAGGGGAACACGAGTTGCTGCAAAATGCCATCAGTAGTATCAGGCTGGATGTGAGGAAGATGTTTTTTACAGTGAGGAGGATAAAATGCTGGCACAGGTTGCCCAGAGAGGTGGTGGATGCACCATCCCTGGAAACATTCAAGGCCGGACTGTATGTGGTTCTGGACAACCTGATCTAGTTGAAGATGTTCCTACCTATTGCAGGGGAGTTGGAACTAGATGACCTTTATAAGGTCCCTTCCAACCCAAACTGTTCTGTGATTCTATAATACTGTGTGGATGTAGTGACTTTAATTAACTGTCTAATCTTGTGACGATTGTCATCTCTTCCCTTTCTTTCTCCCTTAGGCTTTGCTGTTCACTCTCACTCTTTCACTTATGCATTGGATTAAATCCCTTGTGACAGAGGATTGTCTTTTGTTTGTTTCGTGTGCCTATCTGTTTTAAGCATTACCTTACTGGTAATTCTGAGAGTACAAAGCACAGAGTAGTTCCTGTACCGAAACTGTACTGAGATCCTATAGCATGTTATTGGAAAAGTTTATCTTATTCCTGTGGGTGAAACTACAGATCTTCTTAACGGGAAATGAAATGACTAATAGCAACTGGCTTGTGCTGCTTATGTGACAGGCCAGCTTGTTGAGAGTGGTTTGTTGACTGATAAGATAAGGGAATGGAAAAGAGATGTTGAGAGGCCATTTCATTGAAAGTTAAACAAATCTCTTGCTCTGTAGATTGGTTGATGTCCTGCCCTAATACTTCAATTTTATTATTAATCAGAAAACCAAAATAAAATCAAAGTTCCCAAGATACAACAAAACAAAGCAAAAGTTCCCAAGGCACAACAAACTAAAACAGACTAAATAAAAATATGCTCAAAGACATGCATAATGTATTAACTGTATTTTGCTTAATTTGTAAAGAGCAAAAGAGAACAAATAACCACTGTTTTTGCCCCTTATGGGTCTTTCTCAGGGACACACTGAGCTGTTCAGTGGGGAAAAAAAATTTAAATACATTTTTTTCATAAGAGTTTTTCAGGCTGCCCTACATATTAACTATTGCGTGGTCTTGGGTTTTATTTGGAGCAGGACATTTCCATCTCTCTAATTGGAAGAAATTAATGCCACAAATAAAATAACAAATTTAAACTTGCAAGCCTGTTGTTAGCCACATGTCCTCGTTTATGAAAGTGGGTGCTACTGAGCTGTACAGAACTAACATGCATGTGGGCTGCCGGGATTGGACTTTTAAACATAGTTTCTGTGATGTACTCCTCGAAATTGCAAGTAATAATTTAGAAGCTTTTTTTTCTTCCTATTTTAGTCATAAATCCTCTTACAATGTAAGTCTGAGTAAAGTAGATTTAAAGACTGTATTTTAAAATCAAGTGGGGTTTTTTTTTGGTTGTTCTTTTGTTCGTTTCTTTTTCTTTTCTTTGAGGGGGAGTATCCTGCAGATGCTTTAGAAATTAGAGCCTTATTTCCAGTGCAGAAACAACCATTCTGGCTCAAGTGCTGTGCTTAGCCTGACTCCTGTCCACATTGTTGTGTGGTCCACACCCAGCTGTCTGGTGCTTTGTGCCAGAACTTGCTAACACAGCCATCACTTGGAAACTTGTAGGAAATATCATCAAAAGATGTCCTAAACGTAATAGCATGCATTTTCTAAAGAGATTTCATATCCTCTTCTGCACTTAAAGCGCTATATATATGCTGTGGTGCTATTGGTGGACAGAAACTGGTGGTTTTAGCAAGCTGGTTTTAAAGGTGGCAGATTCCAGGCAAACAAAACAATCCAGGTTTCCTTCCTATTCTAATTCCCACTGGATGTACACCTGGATATCTAAAGAGACAGTATGAATTTCAAACCTTTACCTGAAATGACCTTTTCAGAAATCCAGATCTATGTTTTTGCAGATTTCTAGTCAGTCAACTGTGTGTAGTGATTTCTTTTGTTGAGCTAATTCTCAAAATAGGCTCAGGCTTTCTCTGTGATCCGGAAATCCCTTTCTAATTTTTTAACAGGTTCTATATTCAAAAGCTTAAAAACCTGAATTGAAGTATTTCACTCTAACTGGAAAGCATGTATATGTATTTCAGAGAAAAGTCCCTTTTAGGCACAGGAGCTATATGTTTATGTTCAAAGCATGACCTTAATTCACATGGCCATAGTTGCCTGAGTGCAGACACTTTGTAATTTTAGTGTTTGTGCAAGCATAAGTGCTTTAAGACTTTGTTTCAATGCAGTATGATTGCTGCTCTTTAGTGTTCAATGAATACAGGCTGGTTTTGCAAAAATTCCCCATATGTAAGGCTGTCGAGATGCAAGAAGATGCCATTAGGATTTCCCCTTGGAAGGCACCTCCTAATATATGATTACTGTCTTTTAGGGGGGTTGTTTATTATTATTTCATTCAAGTTTTTCTTTGCTGAAAGCTTCTTGCCAGCAGTTGCAGGCTTCAAAATCAGTGGTAATATGGCAAAGGCAGATCCCAAATCTACCAGATCCTAATTATACTTTTGTTTCTTAAAGTCTCTGTCAGGCTGATTTCTGCCTGAAGAGCAGCTTGCTAAAATGGAAGCGAGCAGGCTGGTGGTGCGGTAGGGAAGCTGCTTGGAAAAAATGTTGACCCTTCCATCAAGGGCATCTGTCTGCTTGTTACTGCAGTGGTACAGAGTTGCAGAATCCCTCAGGTGTTCTCACTGATTCTTGCTGATAGATAGCCAGAAAGCCTCCTCTCATTGCCAGCAGAACCTGTTGCATGCCAACGGTGGCATGGCAAGACACTCACATGTCCCCTCCAGGCTTAATTATGTGACACGCGACTGGGAGTAAAAGTGGAGGTCAGCAAGAAGCTCCAGCAAATCTCCATCCCAACAATTTCTCCAGGAAGAAATAGCCTTTGGGAACCCCACAAGCACTGCTCATTCCTCTAGTCTGTAATACAAAATAAATAAATAAATAATAATAATATGTTTCCAAGTCATAGCTTTGCTTTTCTCTGAATATTCTGTGTTTTTCAGCCTTAGTTGTGCTGTTAACCTCTTCCAACCACAAACATTACTTTGTGGCCCCAGTCCCATCAGGTTATTTTAAATAAATACAAACATGTCAAGTGGTTCTACGCCTGCTAGAAACAGTTTGCAACTGTTTTTAAAGTCATGGACCTTGATTTTAGAGAAGGCAGTTCAGTCCAAATGATGATCTGACACAGTCAGTGCATAAATTTTGATGGGTCAAGGACAAGAATTTATCATAAGTATATCTTTATAAGAAACCAGTATCAAAAGAAATCAGAATAACCCTTTTGCAAGAGAGGGCAAAGTTAAAGTGCAGTACTAAAAAAAGAGAGTAAGTTTGTATAACTCATTAACATCTGACATTTTAATGCCTTCCTTCCAGGAAAAGGAAAGAAGTGGGCGATGTTTCTGATCTAGAGGGACTTGTTGAAAGCCTTGTCCACATAGTAAATCCATGTTGGCAGAAGAGTATCCATGACAGAGAGTTACTCATCTGAATATTATTTTAAATATTAACTAGAATTTGTATTTCATATGCAGATTTCTCATATCATTGCACTGATCTTGAACTTTTGCCAGCTGCTCCAGTACTTTGAACACTATTCCTGACATAAGAGCTTCTTTCCTTCTCTTTCTTTTCCTCTGTTAAAAAAAGAAGAAACCCAAGTTTTGCTTTCCATTGCTTCTTATGATCTGCTCAGTATGAACTCAAATCATGCTGCTGTTTCCACCATACAAGACTTATATTAATGCAAAGTTGCCTTTTTGTTAGTTGAGCCAGCATTTGCAGTCTTTATAAAAGCATTCTCTTCCAGGCTGTTGTTTTCTCTAGACTTCCTGCTGCTGTTGTGTCTCAGGCAGACTTCATGGTGTTATTTCTAAAATGCTGAGGGAGCTACTCACAAAGGTGGTAGATGCATCACAATTTGTCCTCCCACATGCATGCGACACTTCCTTTCTGGTATCACTTGGACATTCTTCCCTCCTGTTGTCAGTGGTCTCATTTGTAGGTATATGGAGTGTTGTGTATTGGAAATGAAGCTTTGCAGGAGAATGAATGGTTTATTTGAAGAATACCATTGGTCTGGATAGAAGATACGAATATGTAATTTCTTAACATAGACTGAATGGATTTCAGTCTTATTCTTCCCTTCTGCTCCCCTGCAGTCAGCTGGTTTATACCACTTTTGGCCCATCTTACAGTCATCTCGTGTTGGTGTTATACAGCGTTTAATCACACTACATTGATATTAGAAAAATCTGTTTTTGCGTGATACAGTTACTTATTATGCTATAATGGCACATTACTGCTGGTTTTATTCGTTAGGATCAGTGTTAATTTAAACTCAGTTGTAGCTGCTTCATACTAATATTCAAGTAGTTATGTACTCTGAAATATTATGGTGCTCTCTAACTTTCTCCCCTCATTTCTGTGCAGTCTCACTCAGCTGGTTGGTCTGTCTTCCATGTGTGCCTGCTATTGCTCTGGGCTCAGGTGGCCAACTCTCACCTCCTTATTTCAGTCCTAGTCCACTCATAGCAAAAAATCTGTATATTTTGCTCACAGTTGGGCACACATTTCTAGGGCATTTTGTTCTAGCTCTGTGCTCTGCAGCCTCCTGGATGCTTTCAGCTAGAACTAGCTTAGCTAGGGAAGTGATTATTGTCCCCCATTGACCCTAAGCAACCTGCTTTGAGCAACAGGTTGGACCAGATGACCCCCAAGGGTCCCTTCCAATGTAAATTATTCTAGACAATCTTATCCTCAGAGGGGAAGAGTAGGTTATATGGATAGGAAGCTCTGGGAATCAGTCTCCAGAGAAACAGAATTTGGGATGAATGGAATCATTGAACAGCCAAGGTAGAAAGAGACCTTGAAAGACTATCTGCCTAACTTTTCATGGGAAAGAGAGCCTGGATGAGTCTATCTAGCACCTTGTCCAATTGCATCTTGAAAACCTTCACTGATGAAGACTTCTACCACCTCCCTGGGGAGGTTGTTCCAGTGGCTGATTGTTCTCACTGTAAAAAAATTGTTTCCTATATCGGTATGAAATTTCTGCTGGTGCAGTTTGTACCTGTTGCCCTTTGCCTTTTCCATGTGGCTCCTCATGAAGCCAGAACCTCCATCCTCTTTCAGCCACCCTTTAAGTACTGGAATATTGTGATGAGGCCCTCCTGAGCCTTCTTTTCTCCAGGGTGAAGAGACGCAATGGCTAAATAAAACTCCCCTCTGGATTTTCGTAATCACTGGCACTGAAAGGAAGGAGAGCAAGATGGCTTTCAGGGAGGTGAAGGACAAGAACCAGAACTCTAGCCAGTTCCTTTTCTATTTTTGGAGGACTTGGAGAGGAATTGAGGCACAGGATACTACTGTTGACCTGTGGTTTGTCCAGGACACAGGTAATAAACAAATGAGATGGAGCACTGGCTCACTCCCCTACGTGGGGCAGTAAGCAGGATCTTGAACAAGGCACTCACACCTAGGCAGGGCTGCTAGACTTCCTTTGCTCCGTGCCAACCTGCCTGCCTTCAGTCCTGGGGAACCCCCAGGCTGCTGGCAGCGCAGCAAGGAGGCTGGTGAGTATCATTGCATTAGCCTTTGGTAAAGGCTGTTAGTATTTTGTGCTGTGACATGTACCTGGTATTTATTGCTTTTTCCCTGGGTTGCATGTTGCCATCTTAGATGAATGTGAGCCAGTTTCCAAATCCTGCCCTTCCTCTTTCCCTCCAGCTATAAAATCCGGCTGTATTCAGCAAGTATAAAAGCGCTGACCTACAGAGCCCATGACAGCCACCTGCAGTCCCTTGCCCCCCTGCTTTCTGGTTTCCCTTGCTCATTTTTCAGTTGAAGCAGTTCCACTCTGATGCTCAAAATGGGGACTGTGCTTCTCAGTGCAGAAACTTGCTGCCCCTGCCATCAGTCATGCAAGGAGTTCACGTGCCAGCTGCACCAGGTTAGGTAAAGAATGACTTGTACCATAGAAGAGTGTAGTGAGAGCCAGCTAGTCCATAATTCAGTTTTCAAGTCTGTAACAGGTTTTGCTCAAGCAAATAATTAATTCCATTCAGCATTTCGCATTTGTTATGAGCAGTAATTGCAGTAAGGCACTGTTCAGCAGTGTAAATCCTAGGAAGTCCTTATTTCTAAGTATAAATCTTACTGTGGCATCTTCTGATCAGTAGAACAGGTCTTTTGATGTCTGTTCAGACATCCTTTGTATTACAACTGCCTGGGGAAGAGTAAACAAAGCACTAGACTGCCCAGATGAATATTCGCCTTCACCTCCTTTCCTCATGCAGCAAACTGTCCCTAAATTGCGGTTCATTGATATCTTCACCCTATGGCCCCCTTCCCACAACAGGTCCCTGGGTAGAGGAATCACAGAGTAGTCAAACATGCAGAGGAATATCAATCCAGATTGCCCTCTGCAGTAAACATAAGTCTGGCTTACATCGTCCAGGTGCTGGAGAAGCTGGAGAAGAGCTACTAACTCCCAGATTCTGTGCTTTGGAAGTCAGTAGGAGAAGTAGAGGAAAAGAGACCTATGATGTGCCGAAGTGGAAACAGGCTCCGTTCCTGGCATTGTAGAATTGTGGGTGAAAAATACATATTTTTTGCAATGAAAAACTGAACAATAAATAGCATCTGTATTTTTCCTTGCCTTTTGGCTATCTCACATGAAAGGTCCAGACCCATCAAGACACCACCGTTTGTGAATAGCTGGCATGGCTTAATTATGTGACACAGAATTACTGGGAGTGAAAGTCTTAATTTTGAGAGCTTTTAATTTCCCCCTTTACATATTGTTCTTGCACTATAAAAAGGCATCATCTGCTGCTTTTAAAATGTACTGTAAGCTGTAAGACTTGCATAACAAAAGCTACATTAAGTTAATCAGCCTCTTCAGATCAGTAGGTTATGGCACTGAAACTGGCTGTTCATGAAAGCACAACTTCCTCAGCTTTAGAAACCCATGAAAGCACACAAATCACTCAAAACAAACCCACACAGAAATCACCTCCCCTTCCCACTTCTGCCCTTCTGTGGGAAAAACCTTTCACTGTCCCCAGTTTCTCCCTAGAGTGAAATCACATCCACCACCCAATATAAAATTAATATAGGTATATAGAGCATGTTGAGCAAACAGTGACGCATCCCCAGTTGTGAAATTAACACCACCACTCCCTCTCCCATCCCTCCCCCCCCCCCCCCCCCCCCCCCCAGTCTGTTTAAAATTAATAAAGGAAGACAGAGCACATAAAACCGACACAGGAAAGTATAAAGCCCCACGTGTAGTGCCCACTGAGGCTGGGCACTGTGAAGGAGCTGCTGTGCTGGAATAAGCAGCTCTAAGCATTAGGCAAAGCACGTGTTGGAAATGACGGTTCCCTTTCTTGGCCAGGTTCAGGAGGACTCCCTGGCACAAATCCACCTGGCAGTGTGCCTGGTGGATTTGTCACTCGGGAGTGAGCATTGCTTGCATTATTTGTTGTGTTCTTTTGCCATTCCCTTCTTCCTGCAGGTGATATGCAGGATAAAAGATGCTGTTACTATCAGAGGCTTGCTCAGCTGCATCTTGCCTTCCGCTTGCCTTATGCCCTTCCTCTCCCAAAAGCACACTTAGCTGTCATTGGCATGCAGTTATGGGACTGTAGAAATGTTCTGTGATCTGAATAGCCAGCCAAAGGCTTCATTGGCTATGGTGAGGGACCAGGGACTCCTGGAGCAAGGGAATGCAGATACTATGAATGTCCATGGCATTAATCCACTTCTGCAAACTGCTGTGTTTTAGTATAGAAAATAGATGACAGTGACCAAATATTGCCTTGGGTAAATCTACATGAACAGTTACCTGTTTGTTGGGTACATCTTTACGAAATGTAAGTCTGGCATGGAAGTCAAGTACCAGGAAGATGGGCTCTAGCAAATGTCCTACTGTGATTAAATATAACCTTTTCTACTCAAAGTGATCAGTAACCTCTTCTTGACCGATACATGCTACATCTGTATCCTTCAGGGCCATCCAGACCCCCTCCACAAGTGCAAGCCATTGGTCTGGCTGCAGGAACTTCACACAACCAATTGGGAGCAGTTGGAAACTGTCAGTTTTCAAAGTTATTATGGCTGCACGTTTCTGGAGAGATCAGAGTTGTCTCGTATTGTGTGCTGGCTTCAGGTTAAGCTGTTCATTATCGCTCTGATGTTCTGCAGACACTGCCGGTTACCCCCAGGTTTGCAGTACTAGCTTCTCCCACCAGTTAATGTGTATTTTATGAGCCCAGAGATGATGCTGCGGAGAGTGGAGCTGTGCCAAGAAGAGTTGTTCCTGCTTGTCTTCATCCTTATCTTTATTTCTTTTTTGTACTTGCAGTAGCTGAAGCAGGGGGAATGCTGTGATTGTGGCAACAAAAAAGCAGCCCAAATTGCTGTGTATCATGATGGCTGGTGTGCAAATTTACAGCTGCCTGGGAGCAATGTGTCAACCACGTGTCTTAGGCTCCTCATATACCAACTTGCTTCTGAGAGGAAAAGCAGTACTCTGTGATGTTCTGTTAGAGCTCTCAAATGGTATTGTCTGCCCTGAAAGTGGAATCTGTTTGGAGATGGGCTTGCAAAGAATCCAGAGATTTTTCAAATTTGATCCCCATGGTGGGATCAAATCCATCACCCTTGTATCCTGTGAGACAGACCCACAGTGTCCTCCACCTGGCAGCACCTCAGTGAGTGCTAAACCATGAATTTCAGAACCATATTTTGTAAGCAATGCCTTACACCTAGCTTAAAGGTGAACTTTTCATTCGGATGAGGTGGTTGTGTGTTAGGTAGGATGAAGCTGTACCAACAAAACATCTTCCTTCTAAGAAAATCCTTTCCTGTAGGCAAGTCTTTAGTCATCTCCGTAACCTTTGTCATCCTCGCCTCCCTGGGGAATCTTCTCTGTGACCTTTGCTATTCTACCAAGCGTCTCATAAATTATTGTTCTTTTAAATGGCACTTAGCCTGTCGTAGTGGCTGCTAGCCTTGAAGATTTGCAGTCCACCCTGTAATTTTGAGAGGAAAAAAAAAATGGTTGTGACAGAAGAAATATTGTACTTTACGATAAAACTACTTTTGTGTTTCATTTTCCACTCAAGTCATTCATATCCCTGTCACTAACCTCATTCAGGTCAAGGGCTTGAGGCAGAGAATGGGCATAATATTTTTGGTCAGACTGATACATCTGAATATTACAAACATCTGTAATTTTGAAATTGAAATGAGTGTTGTGTTAAATCCTCAGGCAAATAATATTAAACCATAATATATTACTGAAGTTTGCATTTCTTTTGGCAATACAGACCAAGGCACTTTTGGCTGGTTATTCCAGACATTAATGAATCTGCTCACACAAAAGGAGCTGCTCCTTATGGCTGCAGATTGGATCCCAGATTCTGTGAACTTCATAGGAAATTCTGTGGGCCAAGTAGTTGAAATAATAAAGAAAAAATTAATCAGGCACACATTAAATGTGAAGCATGGAAGAAAGCATCTGCAGCACTCAGTGGACGTCTGGGTAGCGTACTTGCAGTGCTGTTTTGCCAGCTTACATCTGGAGTGGTTGATCAGAAGAGAACAGATGCTAGTGTGAAATAGGGCATCATAGCAGCAGGGCATCAGAACAGAGGCATTTCCCTTTTTCTGTTTTTTCTTGAAGTAATACCTATTCTTTTTTATACACACCAATTATGAAAATGGTAGCCAAGTCTGAAATGTGAATGCATGTATTGTGACAAGCCAATACTCCTAAAGGGCATCAAGGCAAAAACTAGCATAACTAGGAAGCTTCAGAGAAGCTGTCATTTTGCAGTACGCGCTGAGTATCCTGTAACAGACATAGTGACTATTTTTTGTTAAGATTATGATTTTCTTTCCCTTGCTTTATTTTTGTATTTTAGTAGAGATGTTACTGAATGCCTTCTTGGTGGCAAATGCCCAGAAGTGGAGATGCTAATTCAGGGGAGTTTCATCAGTCATTTCAAAGCAGAGGTCACATAGATAAGAAAAATGAACAGTACACAGTATGTGAAGCAGTGACATTCAACGAGTCCTTGTCACTAGCAGCCATTAGCATGCAAGCCTACTGTTATATTTCAGTGCTTTATGTGCTTTTCTTGACCAGGCAGGGAGCCTTTGGAGCACTGTAGCAGTTAATACCATACAAGTTATTGTTTCTTTCTTGAATGCCTTATATTTTTAGTACCATTTAGATGCTTCTCTGCCCCCTTGTGCTTCTAAAATTTTAAAGAGAACCAAAGAATGCATAATTTATATGTGTCCCAGAGGTAATGGAGTGACTCAATGATATCTGTGAAGGGGATGATTTTAAATTTCATGTCTTATGCAAGAGGTGATTTTTATATGAAAACTGCAAAAATTGGCCTCGGGGATAGCCAGATAATTATCCTTACAACAACGGGTGTGGATTCCAAGGGGATTATAGCAGAAAGCTTTATTTTCTTGTGTATCATCATCCCTTGTGTATCATGGTTGTCATAGTCGAAAACATAGCAACTGATAGATCTCGGGGAATTTAACTTGTATTTTGACTTAGAATAGCACATGCAGGAGGTGTGAAAAGACAGGTTTGCTTTGACTCTGTTGGAGAATTCATGCAAGACGTGAGGCATTTGTTTACTGCTGAAATTCCTTCCTTCAGTTAAAGGAAAAAACAATTGTTTACCAGTGTTGGGCAGAACCCATCAGTACATGCTTTGTCACACAGCACAGTTCCACTAGACTGTTTCTGCTTTCATTTACCAAAAGCCTAGAAGTGCCATGGCTAGAAATAAATGTCTGCTTCTTTGATATGCTATATGTTTGAAAATGCACTTTAAGGTCTGTATTACAGACAGTTCAAAGGGAATATAAATTGGTGCAGTATTCTCTCTTTCTTCTTTTCTTTTCAAACCAGTCCCACATATTCATTGCATTTTTATCGTGGCTGTTTTCAATAACATGTCTTTAAAAACAACTTACCATTTTGTATTTTATGTAACTTGGACTTTGTTATATTTAAGTAATTGTTATGATCTTGTTGCTTCTGTAGTTTAAAATGTTTAACATCCTCTAGAACAGTTCTATGTTGACTTTTAGCATTGTGTATCCAAGGAGACAGCTGATCTTATTTGCTTGGCTGTTGGAAACTCTGTAGTTTTAATTATTCTGTCCGATTCTTGCAGGACTGGCTATGAGAATTTGCAACATTCCTTTGGAAATACCATGATGGGGCTGCTGAGAAGTCAGCTGCCTTCGTACAGGTCTGTAAACTCTATTGCATTCTGACTATTTCCAATCTCCACTTGTTATCTTTTTTTTACCTCAAATGCTTGCAAACCAAATTAAAATCTAATTCTATTCTGGAGCAAGAGTTGTGGAAAATTATTTTTGTTTCTAACAAAATGTTTAGGACATAACTGTTCTGTTATAGTTATATAAATGTAGAGTAACCCATTCATCTTTCCTTTGAAGTGAATTATTGCAGTTCATAGAGTTGAACTGCAGAAAGGAATTGGGCCTGTAAGTCATTTTCACCTCACCACTATGTCTTTCAATGTGTGTTGAAATGCATTACCCTAAAAGGTCCTGCAATCAATTGCTCCCACCCAGGTTGCTAACATGTGAGCGGCTATCCCACAGCTATAGCTGTGGATGTTTCGAGAAGCACGCTTAGCAAAGGGTCAGCAGAATTACTGGGGCTTCTGGGTCAGGAGGAGTTCGGGTTCATGGAAAGTTTAAGAAAATTAAAATACTAAAAAAAAAGAACGTTGGTATGTAAGAGATTGTTAAAAGACCAGAATAATGATGGCTTGACTTCTGTAGTGTCAGCACGGCAAGGAGTGGTGAGGAGCCTGTAGCTAATGCTGTGCCCTTGTCAACCAGAACGATAGTGTTATAAGCACTGTGGCCCACAATCCCGATGATTTAAAGGGTAGAAAACACTCCCCTGCATTTCAATATGTTTTTCTATGCAGCTATATAACAGAGAAAAAATTTGATTTCTCACTGCTTTCAAAGGTAGGACTGAACAGCATTTTTATAGAAATCTGCTCAGAAAAAAACAATGGGAATCAACTTTTCCACCTAGGTGGTCATACCCTGCTATCAGAAAACACACAGGGTCTGTGGGAGCTGTATATGGCCCTAAGTAATAATTCTCAAGAATGTTCATGTTTGGAATATGCTCTATTTCATTTGCTTGCTTTACCTGAGAGCACTTTTGGTATTATTGCTTTTGGTTTTGCCTCTGTAGTCACTTACTATTCCATTAGTCTGTAGGAATTCTGTAGGTATTCTGCAGGAAAAGCTTCTTGTAAACCTTAAACAAAAAGAAAAACAGCCGGATTTAGGGGATGAGAGGTAGCCAAAACAACTTTTAATCCGTTCTTGGAAATTATGATTTGGTAATACTTTTTAAAGCTAACCCAGATCCAGAATGCTTTAGAAGTGACTTGAACCTAGATGTAAACCTCACAAAAGGCTAGAGCTTCCTTAATGAGCAAAAGCCCTAGATCAGACTGTGATACTGTAGGCACAGATCTGATTGATGCCTTGGGCTTGTGTGGAGTGAAAGCTCTGTGTTCAAAAATAAGTGGCTTTTCAGAGTAATTGCACAACTGTTGAATGATCTGTGTCATGCTAAAGCTTTGGCTGCACTGTTTCTTTCTTTAATGATGATATTCCTGAGGGCAAAATTTGTGTTTTTCTTTGGCAGCGGGGAGAAAGAAGTGCAAACACTGAAAGACATATAGTGTAAGGGAGAAAACTTGTTGCACATGTTGGCATTTGGGTTGTAAATCCTTTACTAGCAGGAGCAGCTTCATAAAATCTTCTTTTCCAGACCTGTCGTTGAGTGTTGTTTGAATCATGGCTCACCAAAGACTTCCAAGAGATGCTGCAAATTTGCTGAAGCAAAGTATGGTTGGGCCTGTGTCCTAATGAATTTAATATAAATACAGTCAACAGTTCCTCAAAAAAAGCTTAGGCAAGTCATTTGTCTAAAACATGTTTTACAAGTTTCCTTGTTCATAAGTCTGATTACTGAAGAATAATGTCTTTGTGATACACATACAAACTTGTATTGTGCTGTTTAAAATGAGGATAAATATGAAATTAATTTGGTATATGTACATATTATATATATGTATACTAAGTGGCATAAAGTAGCTCGGGTATGCCTCTACTGTGTCTTCGTTGTAATGCAGAAGCAAAGGAAAGCCAATTAAATTAAGAGGCAAGACATTTCTACTGAAAAGGAGATAGAAGGTGTAATTTCCCTCTGGAAAATATTGCCCCAAGGTATTATCAAAAGGTATTGCATTGAACCTTTGCGAGAAATAGATATTTACATCAATAAGAATGCCATCACAGTTATATTTTTCATATTACACAGTTATAAAGCAATTACACAGCTTACGCTGAAGGCTAAACTCACTGATTGAGTGAAGCTTCTTCTGCAGCCGTATAGGTATCTCTTGTACCACTTCTCTGCAGCATCTGGTGTTGACATTGAAGAAAACCAGGATACTGATCTAGCCAAATAATTAGTTTAATCCTGGTCAGTTTTTTCCATTTGTCCCATATTTTTCACTGCAAATTTAATGTTTTTTTTTCTCCTCCTATTGCACAGTTCTTGTTTTCTTAATCTCTCTTTTATGTCCTGCCTACAGTCGCTCACCCATTCATCAGAGAAGCCTCCTTTCCTCTGACATCTCTGTTACTTGTTCTTGATTTGTTGGAGCTTTATTCATTTATTGGTGTTTTTTCTTAAGTTTTTCTTTTGGGGTCACTAAATGATGTATCCTTCCAAACACCTCTTGGGGTTGCCTCAAACCTTTGCTCTTGGCACCCCTGTGGTGAAACAGCTGCCTTGGTTTTAGGGGTAGCAGAGAAAATCAAAGATAATTAAAACAGCTCATAGCTTCCGCTTTGGGTGGGAGTCCCCCATCTCCAGAGGCTTAGCTGTCTGCCCTGTCCTCCTGTTACAGCCTCCTGGGCACACGGTCAGCCCAGGTCTGAATCCTAGGTGGGTTTTGGTGCAGGAAGTGCTACTCCATTGTCTTGCTGCTTCTTCAGTAGTGAAAACACAACTGGCAAAACACCAGTCTATCAAAAGTCATGGTGGGGGATGGAGAAAGGAGAAGAGCCTAGGGAGAGCACTTTTCCATGAGAGCATGTACGCATGGCAACCATACCTTTGATCTCTGTACCAGCTCTGCATGTGGACCTGGAGAGTCCTGCTGCTGCTGTGTTAGATAAACATGCCTGCCTTAATGCCATGCTGCCAGAGAGGCCAAGCCCTGAATGCCACTGGGCTTTGCTGAACCCACCAGAGGCTGTGAAGGCAATGAAGTAGCTGCTTGCATGCAATGCATGGAGGTTGTCAAAGAGGAAGTGGGGAGAGCTGATGCATAAACCAGAACTGGGGGGGAGCATGTTATATTTGTGCAGCTATATGCAGATTACCTGGCTATGAAAAAGCTGAAAGGAAAGGGGATGCTACTACCTGGAAATGTGCCATGTGTGTATTTAATGCATATATTTTAATTATTGAACAGATGGAAACCACATAGCCTGGTAGTGGAGCAAATCTATAAGCTAGATGCTCAGAGGAAATGTGGCAGAATAAAAAGGGAGGGTGGGGGAAGTAAATCTCACAGATCTTCCATGGAGGGACAGTTGCATTTTATTACAACGGAAATTAAACAAAACTGTGAGTTTGTAAAGACTATTGTGTCCAAATCATAGTTGTGCAAACTAATATAAACACATACATGTATTTCTTATTTTCAAATGGTGGTTCAGAGGGTCTGTGACCATACAACTCTGTATATTTTATTGCCCACAGCAAGACAAGGAGCAAGTGATTATTAGAAAAAATGAAATTACAATTTGCTCACCTGAGTAAGAGCTGTGGCCAGGGAAGGAGTTCTGGAAGAGACTGAAATTAATACAAATACTGGGAAAATGGACCAACCAACCTAGCCAGCACACTTACCTCCAACTGGCTTTTAAGTTTTGAGTAGTTTACAAGGAATTCTTGTAGTTTACAAGGAATCTTCGTCGGTGACATGGACAGTGGGATTGAGTGCGCCCTCAGCAAGTTTGCTGATGACATCAGGCTGTGTGGTTCGGTTGATATGCTGGAGGGAAGGAATGACATTCAGAGGGACCTTGACACACTTGTGAAGTGGGCTGATGCCAGCCTCATGAAGTTTATCCATGACAGGTACAAGGTCCTACACCTGAGCCAGAGCAATTCCAGGCACAGCTACAGGTTGGGCAGAGAAGAGATTCAGAGCAGCACTGTGGAGGACTTGGGGGTGTTAGTCAATGAGAAAATGAACATGAGTCGGCTTCAGTGTGCGCTCGCAGCCCAGAAAGCCAACTGTATCTGGGCTGCATCAAAAGGAGAATGACCAGCAGGTCAAAGGAGGTGATCCTGCCCCTCTGCTCTGCTCTCATGAGACCTCACTTGGAGTATTGTGTGCAGTTCTGGTGTCCTCAACATAAAAAGGACATGGAACTGTTGGAACAGGTCCAGAGGAGGCCACAAGGATGATCAAGGGACTGGAGCACCTCCCATTTGAAGAGAGGCTGAGAAAGTTGGGGCTGTTCAGCCTGGAGAAGGGGAGGCTGCGTGGAGACCTCATAGCAGCCTTCCAGTATCTGAAGGGGGCCCTACAGGGATGCTGGGGAGGGACTCTTCATTAGGGACTGTAGTGACAGGACAAGGGATAATGGGTTAAAACTTAAACAGGGGAAGTTTAGATTGGATATAAGGAGGAAATTTTTTACTGTAAGGGTGGTGAGGCACTGGAATGGGTTGCCCAGGGAGGTTGTGAATGCTCCATCCCTGGTGGTGTTCAAGGCCAGGTTGGACAAAGCCTTGGGTGGCATGGTTTAGTGTGAGGTGTCCCTATACATGGCAGGGGGGTTGGAACTTGATGATCCTATGGTCCTTTCCAACTCTAATTATTCTATGATTCTGTAATTCCTAGAAATGGTGGCAAGTTCTTCCTTTGCTGGAGGAACAGTCCGGAAGCATCCTTAAATACCTGCCTGCTGTTTAATCATAGCTATTTCCCAGAAAAATCATAGAATCATAGAATGGTTCAAGAGTAAGGCTCATTACTAGTCTCATATCAGTGCCCATCATCTTCTGTTCCAAAGTGGCAGTTAGATGATTAGCTTTGCTGATCTCAACTCCTGGGGCATTACATCAAAAAAAAAGAAAAACAACAAAAAACCAAAAACCAACAAACCAACAAACCAAGATCTTTATTGTTATTAGGCAAGAACACCTTAGGGACACCAAAGATAATTTGGGTCATTTGACTGTGTTACCTACAAAAGAACAAAGATGTCTAGATAATCTGTGAGAGATACTTATCTAATCTTACAGTGAGGAACATTTCAGTGTCACCACATGTAATCTCCTCTAGAGCTACACAAATCTTAGGGGGTATTTCTAAAATTAATGTTATGCTTTATTTGTTCCATAGGAAACCATTTGTTGTCTTATTTATAGTGAAGATAGAGAATAGTTGAACATAAGTTCCTTTCTGGTGATCTATCAAATATTAGAAAGGCCAATGACTTTACACTGTAGTTGATTTCATTTGTTTAGCTATTTTTCAGAATAAACATTTACAGATCCTATAGGTCACATTCCAAAGCTACTTTTTCTGTCATCTTCCCTGTACGTGGATCCCTCATGTATTGTTGATTGAAGTGCCCGTATTAAGAAGCTGAATATGGTCAATAAGACTTTCAGATGGATACAAAATATATAAAATAACCCTAGAATTTAGAAGCTCAATAATGAATTATGAAGATATACCCTTAATTAAAATTACTCTGATCCATATTTTACCTCAGCTTTGTCTAAATGGAATCACTGCTTGTGTCTTCTCACTCTTCAATCCTTTAACTCTTCTCAGTATGATAGTAGGTAATGAATGACGTTGGAGAGACAGTAAGTGTGCAACTTATTGTCCAGCATATGGATAATGACACATCTTGCACCTTTTTATTGCCCACATTCTGGCTGCACAGAGATATCTGAACTATAGATGAGATGAAATGGTGACTGTAGCACATTTCAGAAACAATAATTGTCCATTCAGGTCCCTTTAAAAGAAGGACATTAAAGAACTGCTAAGTTTTGTACCACTAAGGTCCTCAGAAGAGTCAGTCACACATCATGAATAATAATAATAGAAGAGGGAGGACAGCTGCTTCACTGAACATCATCAGTATTGACACCTTCCAGGAGGAGTAATCAGTAATCCCCTTGACCAAAACAGGTGTGACAACAAGATAAAAGTCATAAGCTATAGCTGCAGCAAGAGTCTGCTTGCAATAGACAGAAAGATATGAATTGATTTCACTTCTGAAAGGCAGCTAAAACACCTTCTCCAGTGAGAGAAAGAGAAATCCACTGTCACTGCTACTGTCCAAGTCTCCAGAAACAGCAGTGAAACTTGCAGAGCTTATTACTTAAAAAACCCAAGGAGTGTTCAGATGGCAAAGTGCCAGCCAAAATGAACAGTTACAAAAAAAATTCCTTTCTTTTTTCTGCAACAACGCAGCACAACGTTGGCAAGTTTACGTCCTTTCTCCCATGCTTTTTAGCTAAAGTATGCAGAGAGGGTGCCCATTCAAATGGTAATGATAACAAACTGGTTTTTGATTTGTGTACATAAGAGAGAATCATAGAATTGTAGAATCATTTAGGTTGGAAAGGACCTTTAAGATCATCAAGTCCAACTGTTAACACTGCCAAGTCCACTACTAAACCACGTCCCTAAGCATCACATCTATATGTCTTTTAAGTATCTCCAGTGATGGTGACTCAACCACTTCTCAGGGCAGTCTGTTCCAATGCTTCCAGCTCTTCTTACTATTGTTAATAGTGGCCTTCTTAATATTACACTTAGTTGTTTTCTTTGGAATGTGTTCTACTTTTACATTGCCTTACCAAAAGTACATTGCAATGTTACACAGACTAGAGGAAGGGATTGAAAGACCACTTAAATTTTCGTAATATGAGACTCCACAGAGGCACTAGATTTACAAGAGCAATTGAAGACAGTTATAGCAGTACTTGACAGGTAGCACACAGATGTCCCTATGCTTATAATCTCAGTGGAAACCTGACTCGATCTAATTAATAACAAGGAAGCAGCACCAAAGAGAATAAAGGAAAACGTAGAAAAGGATCTTCAAAGCAAAGGTCATATGTTAAATTCAGGAGAAAGTTCAGTCTGAAAGACTCATCCTGCTAATAAAATTGACTGGCATCATGTGTTTTGCTTAGAGAAGACTTAATTTCTTCATTATGCTGTTCTTCTAATCTTTGAAAGCCACCAATTCACTTATGCAGTTAGTCACAATACTCTGTTTTTCTTTTACTCGATGAAAACATACCAAGTGTTCTTATATTTGATTCTTCTGTCTTCACACAGCCTTTTTACTATTTTAAGGTGACAAATAAACAGGGGAAGAGAAAGGAGGTGATTACAGACTAATAAGTTAAAGACAGCATCTTCTGCAATGAGCTCTAATGCTGTTGTCAAATATTCCTTTGTTTTGCTGGAGTTTTTTTGGTGTGTGTGAGCTATTCAGTAACATCTCTGAGATCCTGGCCAAGGTTCTACAGACCAGTTGCTGACAGGTTCTCATGGCAGTCACACATGAGTGAGATCTGTCAAATGCACTACCTGGTCCCAGTGAAGTGTAGATATACAGAGAAAGCTGGTTGTCCTCTTGTTCTGGGGCACAGAGCATTTTGAACCTCTGATCTTTCTATAAACCCTCCAGGAGTATTCCTTTCTAATGCTAGATACCTTTGCCTCCAGATTGTATAATGGTCAGTCCCGAAATCCTTCCTCCATTAATGCATCTTTGACTTTTCCATCTCTGTATTTTCAAGGGAGTGGAGATTTCTGTTGGGAAGATTGTCTCTGTCAAGAGCCATACAGCCAGCAAGCAGCTTGCAGTGCCATAAGACAGGCTTTCAGAAAAAAAGTCAGTGTTTGATAGCCAAATACAACATGCTGTTTTAAGGTTTTAAGTTATAATAAAAATCCCACAAGTCTGCGTGGGTGTCCTTTATGACAGCATTTTGTTTGCTTCTTTGAAGACATTTTACTGCACGTGCTGAGCATTTACTGGACTGCTGACAGTCTCACCACAGAATGCATGATGTGCTTAAGACTATGGAGCCTGAATCAAATCTGGACTGTGCTCTGCAATCCCAGCCTTCCCCCAGCATGTGGTCAGGCTACAGACTTTTTGCCTGGCACTCCCAGTCGGGAGCTGTAACTCAGCAGCCTATGGCCTTTGGTCGAGGGTCAGTTCCTCACTCCCTTAGCTCTCCTTCCATACCCCCTTCTGCAAAATTTCCCGAGACGTTTGGAGTGCTTAGTTTATGCTTATTTACCAGGATTCAGGCGCTCAGTGAGAGTCCACAGACCTACAGATAAGGGTTTACATCTACACAGTTCGGGTAGGAGTGGCCTCTGCAGATTTTCCAAGTCATCCAGAAGCTGTGTAGCACAGTTAGTGTGATGCTGAGTACAAGCTCATAAATTACCTTGACTGACAGTGTTTATTAGCTGTGACTCAGTGCAGTTAGCTTGGCCTCAGCACTGCTAGTAACTTTGTGTCTTCTAGTTGTCTCCTCCCCTGAGCAGAACAATGCTGAATTTGATCTGCATGGGCCAACCAGGCTGGTGTCAACACCCAGACTGTGCAGGCACATATTGTGGTAGGCTTTGCCCAGCGCTTAAAGCACTATAGATCCCTCGAAAAAAGTTGCTCTGTGAGTGGTGGAGAAGCCTCTCTTCATGTATTAGTCCCCCAGTCCCCTGTCCTCTAAAACTCCCATCTCAGTTTTGTGGCTCCCCCTCATGTCCCTGCAGGCAATGGCAGCCCACGCTGTGGAGGCACATCCGTGCCAGCCAGATCTGCCCACACCTTCCCAATGAATGGCCTTTCCCAGGCAGAGTTTAAGCCGGCTGCTCTGCCTCCGTAGGCAGCAATTTGTGTGCTGCTTCACTGTCTGGCTGCTGGTTTTCATTAAACTTCTAGTAATGGAATTACCTCTTCTGATTTCTCTCCAACTTTTACTCTGGCTTGAAAGTGAGTTCAGATTTGCTACTGCCCCAGCTCTGACAGTGAGGGTGTAATAGATGAACAGTCAGAGGTTCAGTTAAAAATAACCAGAGATAATGAAAATTGTACCTGCTCTTTGCTCTTGGGCTGCATTTTTATATTATTTTGATAGTGTATTATACAGATCTGATCTTGGAGCATACTGCCTTCAAGCCCTCATTTCCACACTCATCATGAGAAGTTACCCTGCCTTCAGCTAGCCTGAGTGGATCAGCAGCTTCTTTCTAAATTGGATCTGAGAAATTATTCATGTTATAAGAGTCTTTTTAAAATTATTATTATTTTTTTAAATTTTTTTTTTAATGTATAGATTTGTGTAAGGCCAGGCAAATGCTTGAATTGAGACAACGGAAAGGTTGTGGTGGAAGGAGGAATGGGTCAGGAACAAGGCCCTGGTGTACTCACCAACATCTAGGGCTTTATATCCCTCACTGCAGTGCTGTTATCAAAGAGCTAAATCTCTGCTCCCTAGTCCCCTTATGTCTACATGTTTTATCTCTACAGTTGGTAGCCTATTGGACCTTGTCCCGGGAGAAAAACTGCTCTACCAGCCCCAAATTAAACAATAAAAAAGTGAATGTGTAAACCATTGGAAATATTTTAACTAAAATTTGGGAATTTCTCATGTTCTTTAGGTCACTCTATATTTCTGGCAGTGCAGCTTTCATGGTTGCATTATTGGTGTTCATATTCCTTGGGCATGATGGGAGATAGCCAAAAACCTGCCCTTTCAAGAGGTGAGAGAAAGAACAAAACAATTTGATCTCAATAAAGTTTAACTGTGCCATGGTCTGTAGCTGAGCCAGCTACTTCAGGTATCAAAAATATAGGAAAATAATTGGGGAATTTGAGTTTGACTGTAGGAAATCGCTAATATAATGAGGAACATAAGTCCCATTGCCCTCATGTTTATTTTGTTTTCCTTGGTGGAAAGAGTTGACTGATGTGACTAGAGCATTTTGTACCTGGGATTATTAGCAGCTTCTTAATCAAGGAAGTCTGAGTACTTTGGCTACATTGCCATGCTCTAAGTCATCCCTGCTCCCTACTCCAACTGAGACAGATTATAGATTGGACAGGGTTTGAAATGACTCTCATTTTCAAAGCATGGTTTTGTGAAGGAACGAAGAGCAGTTACTGCTTTAAGAGAATCTGTCACCTTGTCCTCTAGAAGAAAGGCAACAACAATCTTTTCCAATAATGGACCTGTTATCTCCCTCCTGGAATTTATCAGGCAAGAAACATATTGATCCAATTTGCAGGTTGCAGCCTGTAGTTCTCTAAACATGTCCAAACCCCTAGCACATGATGATGGCCAGGACTTAACTTTGCATTTAATTTGCAGATGTGTATCTCCCCCTTCTTTCTCCCTTGTGGGCTGCTGTTCTCTTTACAATCCAAGCAACCTAAAGTGGAAGAAAAATTCTTCTCTTTCAACTAATTAATTTTAACTCTGTTCTTTATGAAATTTTCTTACAATATTTTTCCTCTGTGGTCTCTCACCAGCTGTGAATTTGGAGCAAAAAACAGTGCATGCAAGTATTTATATCCAAGAAAAACATGCTTAACTGCAGTTAAAAAAAATCTAGAAACTTTATTCATTATTTATAAATTGTTGTCATATTTTAAGATTCCTTTTGGAGCCAGTATTTTTGTTTGCATGGAGGTGGCACTTCCCTTTTAATCTCTGGATCTGCTTTTCAAGATTGCTTTTCAAGATAACTGACACCTTATCCTTCTCAGAAGATCACATTGTAATGATTCAATTGCTTTACCTGTCATTATGAAACAAAAATGAATGTTAAATCATTCGTTTTCTGATCGATTCAGAGTGAGAAAGATAAATCTTCCTTGTTTGTTAGAAATCATTTATAGAGGCTACTATGGCAACAAAATTAATGACAAATAAAGAGGTTGTTAATTAATTGTTCAGGCTGACTAGAATAAGAAAATCCCGAGTCTTTGCTGAATCCATTTACTACCATCCCAATAGCACTTGATTATTTGTTTGAAGAGTTTGTGCATCTTTTTACTGTACTGGAACAAAAAAAAAAGAAGTTTTATGATAGTAGAATTAAAAGGGTGCACGGGCTCCATTAGCCTTACCCGTGTGATCCCATTGGGTATGATCACTAAAGTTTGGGTTGTGATTTCAATGATCCCCTCTGCTGCTGATAATTTGATGAATAAAGCAGTTAATGCCTTTAGGCCATTAAGGACATAAACAAATAGGAGCAGACCCTGCCTCCAGTGGCTTATACTCTACAAAGCTGATATAAGCCAAGCAAAAAGTAACACTTTAGGATGAAGGCAAAAGGGTGTTTCCAATTGCTTTTTAAAATAATCATGGATTGCTAGCAGAGATATTATGTTGATATGTGTTAGTGGGCATGCAACGAAGGGAAGAGTACCTATTCTCCCTGGGAAGAGAGGAATAACCCTTGGGAGGCCTATAGGCAGTTAAGTATATAAACTATAGCAGTTTCTTTACTACTAAAGTTGGCATATTATGCTCTGTATAGCAGGATTGATATGTTTTCTGCAACAGAAGTACCAGCCAACAAATCGATTTGAGGTGTAACTTATGAAGAGACTGATCCACTTTACTTTTTGGAATAAATTACAGTTTGAGAAAATACATCTAGTGAGAGAGTCCAGAGCATGAAACATTCGGGCATTGCTCAATTTTATGTATGCATTTAAGTTAAAGATGTAGACACGTGGTGGAAACCTGTATGACCAACATGTGATAAGGTCTATTACTGCATGGCCAAAACTCTTGCCTTTACAGAGAATATTTTGACGGGTGGGTAAGATCTCTGACAGCCCAGAGTGGAGAGAGGAGCTATCACATAGCAACAGGATGCTCCTCCTCCTTTCCTCTTCAGGCATTGTTTGCTTCCTTGAGATGTCAGCTTTACAGCCATAAACCTAAAGTGTCAGCTATATGGAAGTAAAAGCATATGAGAGCCAAAGACTACTCACTTTGACTTCCACACTGAAATTCCTTCAACAATTGACTTTCCTTTACAAAGTCAGCTGTTGCTGCACCTGATTAAATTAGGAACAAGTTTCCAAGGCTGTGACAGGGATCAAAAGTAGTGACTGAACAACTGAGAAACTTTTGCTTTTGTGTAATAACTCTTCAGTAAGGAGTTAAATCCAGACTATTCAAACTAAAGAATTAAATAGAGTACTGGCTACAACAGTATATTACATTTTTCCTCTGGTGGAAATTCATGCGGTTATTGCTCTAGTGGCTCTTTCCCCAGTACATTTTATCATTTTTCTATTGGGTTGAAAGTTAACGCTATAAAACAAAAGCATCCTGTGCATTTGTATTTCTAAGAAAGGTAGTGGTGGCTGCTCACAAGCTGTGCACTAGTGCACTCCATAGCAACATCTAGATTTGCAACACCATATGAAATGTCTTGGCATGCCTTATCTTCTTCTCACAGCTATATATGTATATAAAGAGGGTTACCTACTGGGCAGGACAAGTTCATGATCATGATCCCTCAAGCCTTACTTGGACAGAACTCCGATTAACTCTACTAAGAACTGCCTTCTTGGTCGTGTGGCTAAGAAAGCTGTATGGCTACATGTGATGTGGGGCAAACAGTGATATGCAGTGTCTGCTGAGAGAAGTTTCCTTGCTTGAAAGCAGCCATTAGAATATTTCTTCCCTTTGCTTACTCCAATGTTTACAAATCTTCACTTTTTCTTAGCTAGTTGAGGTGTAGAGTAAGAAAAAGCCTCAGTGTAAATAACAGCAAGGGGATTCTTTTCACTGCAATAGTAAAGATGCCACAGGCCGTTGTGTTTTTCAGGTACTCTTCTGTTTCTGCCTCCTATGATATCTACACCAAACATGGTGTCATCAGTCAGCTATGGCGCGGTGGGTTCATGCATATTTACCATTTTGCAAATTACGCATGTGGAGCTCTTAGCATAGCTGTTTCTTTGTCTTTCTGCTTTTCTTCCTTCACTGATGATTTAAAATGCTTACATGCCTAGCATCAGAGGGCTGTATTCTATGCTTGCTGCTTGCCTTTGTACACCAATTAGGTCTTTGTAATTTAAATTATGTTTTATTTGCTGATTTGGAAGTATCCTTGTTGGTAGAATGAGGTTTTTTTCATCCTGCAACTGTTCTTTGATATAATGATTTATTAAGGTACTAGGAGAAATATTGATCCTGCTAATAGCTTCTGCCTTGCCACAGAATGCCTTACATTTTATTTACTGAAAGGGCCATATTCCTTTTCTCATCATCTGATTGACCATAAATGCTTTGGCCTTTCCCCAGCAATTATCACACTTACCAAAGCAGTGGGTAAAAGTCAAGTATTTATGGGACAATTAGAGAAATCAAAATGTCCAAATGTGTACTTTACATAGTACAAAGTTATTGGATAGGGACTTTGAAAATAGGGAGTGGTTTCATACTGTTGAAAAACAAATTTACAAATTCAGAGGAGTTATGTGTGTATTATTGATTAGGAATGTCTTTCTGGGAATTACTATGTGGAGTTATATGCTGGGCCTGTGATTTATTAATGGCATTTATGCTTACATTTCATTGGTATTTTCCGCTCTGCTCTCCTTTGTCTATCCTAACCTCCACTTCCTTGAGAAAGCTGTCTAATATTAATACCTGAAAGGTGGTGGTGAAGGCATTAACTTTGTAACCCATTTGGAATTGATTCCTTTTGCATTTTTTGTTCTCAGACTTGGAAAGTGAATTATTCCTAAGGTAGCCACAAATGAGGAAAGGGAATAAAGGGCAGTTGCAGCATGGAAAATGCAGGACACAGTCTTGTTCACCAAAATAAAGCCTGGACATTGGAGATGGACATGACCTGATCACCCGGAGACCAGGTCACCACTGTCTCCAATGAGCTGTTTAAGACTGTGGACACAGCATCATGGAAAACAGTTTCCTCTACTTTACCCTGTCTTCATTTCCCTTCCTGTAATTCAGGCACAAATAACTCAGATTGAGGAATGGCAAACCTGAGTCATTCACTTAATGCTAATTTAAAGGAAATTCTTCTTCGTAAGATTTGGGAACTCATTGTTTCCAAGTATTATTTGATCAATATCTTGATTGCCTGGATTCAGATAAGGTTGGGACATCCATAGATTTGTGTGCCAGAGTTATAGCAGTTAGTGAAAACCCATTAGTAGAGGTATGTTAATTTTTATGCTTCACAGTTACAGCTAATTCCTGGCTATTTAGGGGTCAGAAAGACTTTGCCTGTGTATGGAAGATTATAAAAAGTTGTTTGTTTGGGTTTTTTTTTTGTAATCCTTTGAAAAATTTTGTCCAGCAAAAGCTGTTGAAAACAGAACATGGAGCAAATTTTGCTGCTGTTCATAAATGTCTCTTGTTTCTGTGGAATCACAAAGCCCCTGAACTCTGGCCTGAATGCATGGAGTATCAAAGTATTGATGTCGCCTTGCACTGAGATCAGTATCTATAAAATATGCAAGTGTGTTCAAAAATTGGTTTTAGTTAACATTTAGTAGTTGTTTTTTTTTTTTTATTTTGCTCACTGTTACTGAGGAAGCTGTCACATAGGTGAGATGACTTTCATCACCTGCATACAAACTAGTCACACTCCATAGTCAATGAAGACAAGAAGGCATTTCTAGGACAGAAATCATCTCAGTTTTAAATAGACATGCAAAATAAATCAGATTTATAGCACCCTAAAAGTGTTTTACTCTGTAAACAGTGAAAGGAGATAGGAATGACTACCTCAGAGGGAGGTATCCACAATTCAGTGAGATGAACCTATGGTGACGTGATACATAGGATGAATTACCCTCTGTAAGTCACCAAAGGAGAACAGATACTGCTGATAAAGCCTAGATAGCAGGTTCAGGTTCAATCCCAGTGGTTTAGATTGTCTAAGTTAGCTGAGGTCTACCTTATATGTCCGATGTGCTGCATTACTCCTGATCTGGAATTGGTTTGAGTGTAGGAGATGAGGCTCTTATGGATGTAAATCTTTACAGCCCTGTTAATGCCAGTGAACTCTCCTAACTACATCAGTGCAAGATTTGGTCCTCGGAAAAGTAATTCTGTATCTGAATTACAGCAGCAGTAAACAGTTAAACAGTTAAACAATATGAGGCACAGATTTGCTTTGTTCCAAATATAGTAACTTGGTGTAACTGTGATGGGAGGACCAAGGGGAAGGAGGAATCCCCTTTGCAGTACCTGCAAATGGATGTGTTGTATCTGGGGCATGGCTGCTCCTGTTTTGTTTAAATCATGGTGACACATATACAGAGAACAGGAAGGACTCTCGTCATCCTCAGAAGAGAAGGCTCCACAGAGACAGTAGAGCAGCCTTCCAATACCTAAAGGTGGCCTACGAGAAGTCTAGAGAGGCAAAGTTACAACCAAATCGCATGTATAGCCTTGATCTACAAACACTTTTGCCCATGAATAATTTTAGTTATTACAACTGAACTCACTGGGACTCACATATGCTTTTGTGGGATGAGAGCCACAATGTTGATTGGATTAATTTTTTCATACACTACATGTGTTCAAATGAAACTGATTTATCTGTCACATATCTAGGCATTTCTCAGTATATATCATGTAATTATTTTTTTTTAAGTTTGTTTCTAGTGAATCAGAGTCCTGGCTAATATTTCCAGTAGATGTTTAGATGAAAACTAATCCAAGTTCATGTTATGAGATAGAATCTTAATTTATATGTGACTATGTGTGGATGTGTATTATCTTATTTAACACATACTGTTATATATGTAAGAAATTATAGATGTCTACACATAGATGGGCATAGACACATAGATATGCATGCGTATATATGTAAGTGCAAGTAAGACTCTCTCCATATAGATACACATGTTGCATTTATAGGTACACACATTTTATGCACTTGAAAATACGGACAATTGTTTTATTACTAAATAAATCGAGATATACCCACACTAGTGTAACTCAAACCCATCTATCTTCTCATTCCAGTAAACAATCTGATTCTATTTATGGAGTTTAAAATAGATCATTCCCCTTACGGGGCCCAGTATGCTGTGTAACTCTGTAAAGAAGGAAACTCATAAGATTCAGTTTAATGCTCATCCTGTGTCTCAGTGTGGACAAATGTCATCTGCCTTGTGTCTGTGTATTGTGAGACTGAAGAAATGTTGCAGTTTGTAATGACATTGTGCTTATATATTGCTTCACTGAGAAGAGGGAATGAAGGGAAGGTAAGAACCCTGCTGATAGCCTTTCTATTTAAAAATAGAAAATAAAAAGTTATCTATATTTTTGTATTTAAATGAAACAATAAGGAAATATACTGAGCTTGCTCTAAGGATTTTGCTTAATGATATACAAATAATCACTCCAATTGCAGTGTCTGAAATGAGTGTGGTTTATGATCTGATGTCTAAAGATCATTAACCAACATCTGCTATTTTCTGGAAACAGTAATGAAAAAAGCCCCAAATATAAACTCCTTCGGTTTAAATTGCCCTTTTTATATGCTGTAAGTAATGGGGAGAGAACCTTAGGGAAGTCTGGAGGTGCTGCTCGCATTTGGGTAAAATGAGATTGTTCTCTGTCATTCAGAATTGACCTGGAGAGATTACTTGGTTTCCCTTGTAAAGGAAAAAGTGGTTGTTATGCTTACTTCTTTTATTTTAAATGGACTCAGGCAGCCATGAAGGCTTTTAGGCAGGACTTAGTACATTTGGTCTGCGGGGCTAGCAGTGCTGGCTTTAATGCATTGCTTACTAACCCTAATCCCTGATAGCGTGGGCCTCAGGGTGCTCAGCGTTCCCACATGGAGCTGATTTCTGATAGCCAAGCTTGAGTGGTGATGTACCTCAGTTCACCAGATGCCCTGTTCACATTGGTGCACAGGACTGCTAGATATAAATAAAGCTATCCAGGGGTGGCCCCTGCAGGAGAAATTCTGGGCTTGAGGTGCTGGTGTGTGGGTATCAATCCCTTCACTTACCTGGTCATGGTATTTGTCTAGTATTAATGTAGGAGTTAAGATAAATTGGCTATGTACTGTTGTGCTTATAGACAGAGCTCATAATGTATAAATGCACAGTCTTCCAACCTTTGCTCGTAAGGTATCTTTATATTCACAGGCTTTTCCAATGAGTTTGTCAGGCTGCTTGTAAAAGGAAGGCTTTTAAGATGGATCCCTTAGAAAAGATGACTGTAGGTAGAAATGCATCAGTGCACTTTTCATTAGGGATAAAATTTTCAAAGCAAGAACATCCTGTTGATCTCTGTTTTGTCATTGTTGGCTTACATGTTCCTTCTTTTGTGTGTACCACATGCAAACATCTCTGCCAGAGGCCTTAGATTTCAGGGTTGATCTGAATTCAAGGTCAACCACTTAAAAATGAGATTAAGCAAAAGTGATAACATTATACTGAGTGAGCTGTTTCAATAAAATTTATGGTTTTAAAAACAAACATACAGGGTGGCACTTAAATTGTTGTAGTGGCAAACAGCTACCATTCCTGAATGTATTTCAGCAAACATACGTCTGCAGGGGAAAATATGATCTCTGCACAGCATCACCCCCCAGTAAATGAAAGCAGTTTGGGGTAGTAGGTTTGTCAGTGAAACAGCCAAAAGCTTTGGGTTTTCTTTACTGTGGGCCAGAACATAATTTGAGCTGATACAACAGCAGCTGATACACAGCTGATTCTCACCCTAAGGTTTCTCTAATGAGGTTTATTTATGTCATTGCTCTCTGCATGATCACCAGTCATTTAATACTGTCATTCAGGAGTATATATGTGTTTAGGGTCTTTGCAGAGATGCTGATAACATGTAAATGGGTTAGTGGAGCTCAGCAACATTTGGTTGCATTTTTCAGTTCATTGTTTTGACGTGTTCCCTTGCAAGTGGTTTAACCCTTGGTGTACTCCAGTTCTGTAAAATGAGGCAAAAAAAATCACTATCCACCAAACAGAACTTAATCCAGGCATGAATTTATAAATGTAAGGGAGCTCAAGAATCATGGACAATGTCACTGAAGATACTGAAAACAGTCTAAATGATACTAATATTTATTTAAAAAAACCCACAACCCTTTCCAAACTTTTATTTTAAGAAGTGTAGTATAGATAAAAGCAATCCTTTAGTTTTATTAAAATAGACTTGTAATTTATCAGCCCTCAGAGTAATATACTTCCCTTTAGATATAATAGAAAATGTCCCTCCTTACATCAGGCTGGCCTCAGTTGTCATTTTCTTATAGGCAATTGAGAAATCTGCCTTCTTTTTCCTGTGATTCAAGATCGTGCAATCCAAGGAGAAAAAGGGTTTTCAGAAGGAGAGATGACAGTTCCTTTAAGTTTATGTTAACATTATCACACCAACTGAAAAGGTCAGGAAATTCAAGATTGTAATGTTATAGGCTGTAATGCTGGCACAGGTGAGTTATCCAGCCTACGAAAGGTGACGGGCTTGTGCCGACATAGCACATGCAGCTTTGGAGCTACATATTTAACCATTTTTGGTTAACGGATATGCTAAAAATTCATTTTTATGTGTCTTGGGACATGTACTGCTGGGGAAATGTCAACTTGAACGTAGAGGAAGACTGGAGATTTCCTAGTGAGCTTCTCTGCTCACCAACTTTAGCTGGACAGACAGGGTCAAATAGACATGCCCAAATCACAGTCCTGGACCAACCTTTGTAAATCTTGTCTTTTCCAAAGAGTTGGCTCTTTAATTAGCCGTTGTTCTTCTGGTGGGGCAGGACCAGATTAATTTCTCCATTAAAGAACTACAGAGCTATGAGTTGTAATACTGTTCAGGAACAAAAAAAACCCAGAAGGAATAAATTAAAGATGCTTCTAACCTGACATATGTAACCTTGATCACTGCACCATGTCATGCATGAAAGTTGTTTTTTGCTAACAAACTGGGCAAGCAGCTTTGAGTTTGTAGACATTGGAAACCAATGTTTTGTTTTGGTTTTTATTTTGTTTTCTCTTATTCTTTCTGAGGTTCTTATTTTGAATCCAATTATAAGTCACCAATACCATAAGCAAAATATTTCATTATTACATTGAAGGAAGAGAAGTGTCCTTGGCCTGTGGTCACATTGGCCAAGATTTTATAGGGGAATTTTAAATCCCCTAACCATAGGGATTTGTAAATTGAAATGTAGATGCAACCTTGAAATGTACAGTTTCAGCACTCTTGGCTGTGATAAATATGAGCCATAAAATAAACCTGTGCTCTGAACCAGACTGGATCAAGCATCATTGCTGAAGCTCCTTTGCCATTTTTCTGTTTCTCTTCTCAGCATCTGGTTCTACAGATCACTTTTCTCCATTTCAAGGTTGTATTTTTTTTCTGAGGCTGGGGTTAAGGAATTGTCACATCCCAAGGGGAATCTTTGTTTTATTTTTTAATCTGTCTTGCTGTAGCTTTATTTCTACAGCGAGTGGTTTCAGTAATCCATACTGATGAGTTGTCCACTCTCCAGGTAGGGTTGACAGGTAGATTTATGAACCAGGAGAAGATAATCTGCTTCCACAAGGGGTCACTGGTACCGGTGCACATAGCAACTAGTTTCTGCCATGCTTCTGTAAAGGGCAGGTTTAGACAAGCTTCTCATCAAAAGGAGTAAAAAAGAAAAACGTGTTCTTACTCTTCAGACGCTACCTACAAAGAAAAGGGGAAAAACAGATAAATGAGAAATTTTTAAGAGCTTCTTTCATTTCATTAGTCAAGTAGCCAGATGTCAGAAGTTGTTTGTGACATCCCTGTGTGAGCTGGGACTTCACTGCTCTTTGCTGATGTGGGATGCTTGTCTAATATCGCTTCGGAGTCTGTGTTTTAATGGCCATGAGGATTGCCAGACCTACAGATAGCATAACAATAAATTGTTAATTCATCCATAAAGTTGAATCTGTGTGAGTATTTAAAATGATTTTTCCTGAAATCCACAAGCCTGCCTGCCTATTGTTAAAAGAGGTTACCACAGGGTATAATTTTAGGACACTTCTCTCCTGGTTTCTTTGTGAGCAGGAGGCAAAGGTTCCTGTTGTCAAGGGACATATATACCTTTTAATTTTTCAGTCTGCCTGAAAATCACCTTTGGAGAGAGGCAACTACATTAACAGCAATTAATGGAACCCTTTCTGTAGGCATGGTTCTGCCCAGAGTGCTGGTGTTTGTTATAATCATGACATTTCACGAGCATATTATTTCTGTGTTCCTAGAACTTTATTTTGAAGCTGGTTGTCTCAGAGTGCATGTAGCTCCCCAGCACACTCAAAAATACCACGAGATTTTTTGTCTTGTTTTGGCATCCTGTCTGTGTGCATCTCCCAGTCCCCCAAGGATAAACAGAGGAAAGCTTTTCTCTGCTATCTGGTGATAATTTTCTAAAGGTCAGTGTTGTCGTATCTTTTACAGGAAATCCTACCTGTCAACTGCTGCCTAAAATGGTTAGAAGGTATTTCTTTGCATTTCACTTGCAGTGGGGCTTTCCATGTGCAGCACCACCCAAGCCTTTTTTTTTCATTCAGATATGCTTTATGCTATTTTATTTAATATTTTAAGCGACATTCTACCTCTACAAAAAATCATCATGTCTCTTGTTCCTTCCCTGCCATTCATGACAGTTCCAAGATCCCTGGAATTTATGGCACAGATTCCCAACATAATGCTGTAAGTGCTGATGGGTTTTTCCCCTCCTCTTTTCTTTTTTCTGGAAGAAGAACAAATTTAAGATTCATGCGAGGTGAGGAGACTGTAACTCCCTATGGTGTTGTTTTATCTCTTAACATTTAAAGGTGACTTTTAGAACAGGGCAGTATGAGAAATGAGTTACTCAACAGAAAATTCTCATTGCCATCAGTTTGACATGTATTTACCAGGTTCCAAAAGGGCTTTATCTCCTCCTGTATCCTCATTCTGCACTGTTCAGAGGTGGGGACGGTCTTGTACTGCCTGACATAATCACAGCTGCCCAGTCCTCTTGGCCAGATGGGAGCCTCATTCACCTCTCAATTTTCTAGAAACAGATGTTTTCCTCAGAGGAAAGGAAAAAGAGATGGAAAAACATAGCAGCTGTCATCAAATTTCTATTGTGGAAAGATCTATCTAATCCAGGCTTGAATTTCTGGTCACAGCCCATAAGTAAATGCCTGTCCTGGGAGCTCTGGCTAATTTGTACCTAGGTAGATGGCACTCACCTGAGTAGGTTGCAATTTCAAACTGTCAGGTTGCAGTTTTCAGTGAAAACTTCTCTACAAAAATCTTCAACAACTGAAATTGGTATTTTCACCCCACTGCAGATTCCTTTTGTTCTCTTGTAGTTAGCAGGCTTTTGTGGGCTATAAGTACTGCTTCTTGCCCAGCTGTAATCCTATGCCAGTGTTTGAGCTAAAAGAAGGAAGAAAATGAAAAAAAAAAAAGAAAGATTTTATTTTTTTAATTTGGATTAAATAAACATTTATCTCCTTGAGCTGGTCAGAGAGAAATTAATTTTTATTCTTCTGATCTACTAATTGCATGTACAGGCAAGACCATTTAAGATCTTCCTGCATGCTTTATCATTAAAGAATGGATTATGTCTGAATTAAATTACTGTATTTCCATCAAAGGTCTCAGTGGGTCATGGTAGTTGGCAAGATTTATAGGCTAAAGAGAAGAAGGTCAATGGTTAAGAAATATATTGTTCTGCTGGGGGAGTTGCCCTTCTCTGAGAATCTGAATTGCTCTTTTTCTTATTCTTAGCATCTCTTCGCACCCTTGCACTGCATGGACATTAATTCTAAACTCCTGTAGTTTCTTGTCAGTTCCTACCCTTTCAACCACCAAGAAACAGTGTCAAGTGCATGCTTTCTAAGTCCCTGCCTTAGAAAAGGGAGTGTAAGAGATCATGATGGCAATGCTTAATTTTCCAGGATGAGATCTATTCTTAGTCCCTTTCTGTCTACAGAGGAGGGGCTTTGTGTTTGCTAGCAGTGACTACAGACACAATTGCTTTCTCGCTGCTATAACTACAATAACTGTCTTCTTCCTCTTTCTCTGGCTATGTAAAAAAGGAGATGAGAGTGGAAAAGTGAGAAAAAACTTGACAAAAAAATTGTTCTTGAACATGAGATTCACAGGGAGAAAAGACAGTAGATGTCACCTTCAGGTCAGCAGCACAGAACAGTGATTTAAGAAGGAGGGAATAACTCTATTATTGTTTTTAAAAGTGACAGACAACTTTGGATATCCAGTTGTTTTTCTACCCTATCGTAAGAGGCCTTTTCCTAAATTTTGATTTCATTATTAGAAAATATGTGTAATTATGACACAATCCAAAATGCTTCATTAAACACAGAAAATTACACATGTCAGATTACCTTATTCCTTCTCCCAGGTAGAGAAAAAGAGTGCAAAAGAGAAAAAATTGCAGACACATGAAATGTAACTGGCCACTTAACAAAAATTAAACACGTAAATACCTAAATTTCTGCTGATTTCTAATCAACTATCTGTTTAGGCAGCACACAAAGGAAAAGCAGGAAATCATAAGCACCGTTTGAGACTTGCTTCCCTAAGCCATATTAGTTTTGTTATTACCATAATTAACACATTCTCTAATAGAACTGAATACACCAGAGGTAGCCTCAGGTTCTGGGCTTTGGGACAAATGACTTCTCTGTATGAAAGAGAGCAAAAAGGCAGAGGTTTCTTTCGCAGTCTCAGGAGCATCAGCATTCCCATTGCCTGGGTGAGGAGCTTTTGCAGGTCTGGAGCAGAGCCAAGGTTTTACGAGAGGAGCCGCACATCCCTCCCTCGGTGCAGTCCTGACCTGTTCAACTGCACAGCAGTCCAGGAGATACAGAGTGGGTTTATGTGTCAGCAACACAGGTGCACTAGTCACCTAAGGGGACATATTAATAATGAAAGCACATGCACCAAGTGAACAGACAAATCTTACTTCACCAGGACTAAGCAGACCTTTAAGAGGTCCTACCAGCCTCTCCCCACCTGCGTGCAATTTGCCCTTGAGGCTCATCGATTTTCCAGCCTGGCAGTTTCTGTGTGTGCAGAAAAATCCCAGTGAGACTTTGGTGACTTGCACAGTTCCATCAGATTTTACTGAATAGTTATTTACAGAGAGAGTGAATGAGTGAATGGCTGCCAGACAATTTGTAATGTGTGTTGCTGTAAAGCAGAAGATAAGACGGCGTTTCCTATCATAATCTATTAACTCAGGCATGTGCAATCTTGCTGTGTTTTTTCCTAGTGCATGAAGAAATTTGTCGGAGAGGATGGGGAGATGGCTGAGAACACTGTTCTGACCTTGAATTTGCAGCTATATATTTATTGAAATTAGGCTCTTCCCTGAATGCTATTTTTCCATGTGAGCAGTTACTATGACAGGGAATAGGCAAGGCAGAAAGCTGCATGACTGTGAGTGGGCCAGTTGTTATGTTGTCCACATCTTTGGGAATCATGTTGGTGGGAAGTCTCTGGATCCCAGATGTCTGCTGGCCCAGGCTGAACCTTACACAACTATGTGGAGAGGGAAGGTATTTTTATAGAATCACAGGAACTGACACATAATTTAGGTGCTCTTGAATTTTGTACTGGCTGTAAAAATAGCTGAGAAAAAAAGGTGAAGCAAGTCAGAAAGGAACTAAGAAATTTCCTCTTGGATTTCATCAGAAACCCTGGAGGAATGAGGTTTTATGTATTACTGTTCCAAAATTTCACAGTCTTATTCTTTAATATATACAGAGTCACAAAATCACAGAAGGGTGGAGACTGGAACCATCAAGGAGATCATCTAGTCCAGCCCCATTACTCAAAGCACAGCCACATGAAGTCAGGTTTTGAATATCTCCAAGGATGGAGACTCCATAAACCTCTCTGGGCAACCTATGCCAGTGTTCAGCCACCTGTACAGTAAAAAAGTTGGTTTTAGGTTTTTTCCTGTATTTCAGTCTGTGCTCTTTGCCTCTTGTACAATTCCTGGGTGCCACTGAGAGGAGTCTGGCTCCACTTTCTTTACCTGCCTCAGATACATATATACAGAAGGATAGGATCCCTTTGACCCCATTCTTCTCCAGTCTGAAAAGTCCAGCTCTCTGAGGCTTTCCTCGCAAGATAGATGCTCCAGTCCCTTCATCATCTTTATGGCCCTTCTCTGGACTGAGTCTCTTTTGCCCCAGGGATTGGACATGGTCAGATACACTAGACACACAACAGTTGGACACGTCAGCCTTATCTATCTCAGGACTTTTTTAATCTTTTCATCCTAGTTCTAATGGTGGAAGTTTACATTGACCTGTGTGAAGCAGTATAGAGAGCTCAGACTTGTAATAATTGACATGGGAAGGGACTTGAGGATCCAGTCCAATGCCTCAGTCAAAGCAGGGCCAGCCTCTTCAGTTAGTACAGGTCCTTCAGACTGATATCCTTTTGCATTCCAAAACTGTCTCAGGGTGTTGATTCCACAGCCTTTTCAGGCCTTTCTGCCAATGCTGCATCACTCTTATCAGAGAGGAAATTTTCTGTGTGTCCAGCTGGAATTTCCCTTTGTACAAGTCGTAATTGCTGGCTTTTGTTCTTTAACTGTGGACCCCAAGAAGGGTCTAGCTTCACCCTTGCTCTAACCCATCTCCTGCAACCTCTCGCGAGCCATGCACTCCACCCTGTACTCTCATAGTTACTTTAAACTGGAATCACTTCAATTTGCCAATATCTTTCTCGTATTGGGAAGCTCAAAGCTGGACACGTCAACCATGATATGGCCTTACAAGGGCCAAATGCAGGTCAACAACCACTTCCCTTGGTCTGAGAGCTGACCCACTTAATGCTGTGCTGGAGTACACTGTGTCATCCAGTATGTATTGCTTGGAATTCACTAGCATTGATGTTTATTGTTTTGTTATGATACCTTAGTTTAGGTCTCTCTAAAGTTTCTCACAAACCTCCCAGGTGATAAATGTAAGTTATCCACAACTTTCATTATCTTGCAGTCCTCACCACATACATGCTTTCCTGTTCTGAAGTATATTTATGGAATATCATAAGACAAGAGGAAATCTCAAAAGAATTGTTTTGTTTTGTTTTGCAAGATGGAAGTTAGCAATTAAACACTATTCCTTTTATTCTGTCTCCTGCCTATTTTTCATCTATGACATTATGCTTCAGTCATCCATGGCTGGTTAGTTTCTCTATTAGCTTCTTGTATTACAACTCATAACAAATCTGTTGGAGGTTGTCTGGTGCCTTATTGTAAGGTATCAGTTAGAGAGAAGGAAAAGGTGCTGGAAATGCTGCAGAAACAGAGAATGAAAAGTTGGTAACCACCTTAAAGACCTCAAAAAGAGATCTGTGTTGAGACTAAATGTTGTGAGTCAGCATATCTCAACCTGTGCCTGGCTGCTTTGGGAAGGGACTTTGTGTGGTATTTCTGGAAGCTTCCGACGTTATGGCGTCTCCTTTCATGCAACATTAGCCTTAACAAAGGATATCACAGCCACTTGAGCCCACCTGCAGCAGAACTGCTGGCAAGACATTTTTCGGCAAGAAGGTACTTCTGAAGAGAGGTTCAGGGGCTGCAAAAAATAGTATTGCAGTTCTACAAATACTTTCTCACAAATGTGCAGAGTCTCAAGAGACACTACAAAGACACCTAATTGCAAAGCTGTCAAGTGATGACTGAAAGCAGGGACTATGGACTGTTCAGGTGTGCAAGCTGATGTTTTGATGATGAATAAAATGGCAATAAGGTGGAGAAGTCCTTGAAAGTGAAGGCCAGTTGATTGATATGACAGAGAAAAGGAGCTAGGAAGATGAGCAAAAAGAAAGTGTGAGGCTACAGAATGATCTCTGCAGCAGCACTGTGGATCGATACACCATCAGGGCAGGACTGAGTTTGTCAGTGACCAGGAAAAAGGATGTTGCAGTAATTGAGACATGAGGTGATAAGAGCCTAGATAAGTATATAACAGTATGGCTGGCAGTGAAAGGTGCATCTGAGAGATGTTAATTGGATGGAATATGCAAAATGCTAGGTATGTCTGTGGAGCAGGCAGGTTTCCTATGGATCAGCCTGCAGAAGGTTCACTCTAGATTGCCCAGCAAATAGAAGCGGTGAAGTTGACGTGACATGGGCTTTGATGTGGGCTAGCTGTACTCAAAAGGGCTGTCATGACTTCAGATGTTGACGCCACTGGATTTACTACTCCTTTTGCTTGTGTTCCACATCTCCTGGGTGGGGGGGCAAAAGAAATTTCTAAAACCCTTAAGAAATTGTTCCTATCTTTGGTTGTCTTTTTTCTCTTTGGGCTCTTTGGCCCATGTGCACATGAGTAGACGGAGTTTCCAGCTCACAGGGTTTGGCAGATTCTCAGATCTCATTGATTCCTGTACATTCCCTTCTTTGTTTTGATACTGTAGTCACTAGCATTGGTAAATACTGAAGAAAACGGAAAACTTAGGGATGTTTTCAAGCTCTGGAAGAAGACAGAATTTGGCCAGTTGAAGAACTGTGTGCAGGAAATTATAAAGCAAAATCCAAACAACTTCATCTCCTCAAGGCAAACAGTAAAATCAGCCAAAAATACTGCCAAAGGTGGAAAAACTGGTCACAGTTCTGTAGGATGTTAGGGTGGGAGGCAGAGGGGAAGGACCACAGTATAATGTAGTCACTGTTTCCCAGTAGCTGTAATTTAGCTCCAAGTCTTCTTTCCAAGTCACTTATCTCATTAAAATCTGTCATATGCCCTTTCCTGAGGCCAATTTGTTGCATTTTCATATGAGTGGCACAGTGCTTTGTGGGGAGGAATGAGCCTACACGCGTCAGAAGCATGAGTGCTGCAAACGACTTTAAGTCATTTGGCTTCAAGGTGTGCAGGGCTGAGCTTTACTCACCATGCCAGCTGAAATCCTGGTGGATCTCTCCTTTGACAGGGAAAAGCTGCATCTGTAAAGGAACAAGTGCTTCCTTACAACAACAGAACATACATACAGCCCTGGGGTTAATATTTGTTTTTGTTTATAGTGGCATAGGAGTGATTTTACATTCTTTGGCACATACACAACACACCTGCTAAAGATGAGGGTTTTTACAAAAGTAGAAACTTTAGATGTATGATTCAAGCAGTGAATTACTCATAGGGAAAAATCACCATTTAGAAATTCTTTATAACATCTGCTGTGGATTATTTTTCAAAGAAGTCTGGAAACTTTGAATTAACCTTGGTACTCTAAGTACAGTTTCTAGGGAGCCATGATAAAGCTTGTGCTCTAATACCTTTCAAAGTGAGCAAGTAGGAAAAAAATCAGTGGGAGCAGAGGGATGCAGCAGCGTGAGAAATGTCGCTTGTGACATTTAAACTTGAATTAATCTGCTGTGACACTGTAACGTTTGTTGGTGACTTAGGGAGAGGATGTTTGCAGTGGTGGGTGGGATCACAGATTTCATCTGGCTTTAAGACTAGTGCCCTGGATGAACCATTTTCCCTCCATTTTCCCTATTTTCATGGTGCTGATATGGAGCTTTTTACTGAAGCAGGGAAAACCTTGTAATAGGTAGTTTGTCAGGCTGTTTGCTTTAGTCCAGTGTGGGTAATGTAGTGCATATTTTGCATTAACGTTCAGCAACATGTTAAAATCTTATGCAGGGAAATTCCATCTAATGTGAGATGATAATAAAATTCCCTGGCTGTTCAGTTCTTTAACCATGATTTCTTTCTGTGATACATGTCACTGGAAACGAGGTGGAGGACACCAAATGATTTTAATACCAGAGTGTCTATCCTATAAGAAACATACAATTAAAGCAATTTCTAAGCCCTAAGCTATGGAATTTCATGAATATGATGAAATTGCATCAACCACCAGGGTGATGCAATTTCAGCTGATAACACAGATGGATTACAGAGAAATTCACATGAGGACAATGCAGAACTTTCTGCTTTAACAGCAGAGACCCCAACTCTTTTTGGGGGTAGTGTTTTAGGGGGAAGGTGTTTGGTGTTTCTGCTTCAGGATATTGTTTCTACATTTCTTTTTCACCTTTCTCTTTTGCCCTACAGTTCTGAAACTTTGGCAATAGAAGCAGACTTCACTCTCAACCTTGACATTTTAATTTTTTATAGCTAAGACTCAGCAGCATTTGATTTTGCCCTAAGTCTTAAAGAAAAGAAAAAAGGAAATCCAAACCAAATGCAGGATGAAGTCTGATAAATTCTTTGCAATGTATCATTCCAAATGTAAGAGTCAGATGTCACCAAGTGGGATTATTTGTCTTAAACTCTGACAGCTTTACATGTCAGGGAAAAATTAAATTTCATTCTGCTAGACTTGTCCTATGCCATTTCATTTAGCAAGCTAGCAAAAACAAGTGTATATGGTTGGCCTACATATGCACATGTTTTGATGACTGGATTATGTCATTTATTTGCTATGCTACTCTTGGTAAAATGTGTATTTGTTTTACAGCTTTTGATATTTTGGTTGGGTTTGATATTTTGCTAGCAAGAAAGAATGGAAAGAGTGGGTAAAGCTCTTAGGTAAAGTACATCATCTGCTTGGGAACTGATGTGCTGTCTGCTTTGAGTTGCTCTGGGGAATTAATTGCTGTCTGCTGGAACTGAGCCCGAAAGTGTCTTTTAAATTACACCAGTGTATTCCCTGTCCTCTGTTAGCTGAATTCCCAACAGGACATGGCATGGTGGGTCCATCCCACTGTACCTCAGACACCAGCATTGTGAAAATCTCCCCAGTGCCTCAGTGCAGGGCAGTCTTTCCTAAACGTATCTGATCTCTGTTGCATTATCTTTGTGCTTTTAATTAGTGTAAAGAAGCCAGAAATGGAGTAGGAATCTGGTATAGGTTTCTTCTGAGAAAAACAAGTGGTTTTTCACACCTCTTCCCCCTTTGGCCACGTGTCTTTTTGGGATCCTCTGTAAGGATAGAAAGCTGACTTCTCAGAGGAATTGAACTCACTTAAAAAAAGTGAACTCAGTGTGGGTACTCTGGATAAAGGTGACAGCATGTCTCTAGCTGAGGGAAGCATTTTCCAAGCTGAAGGAAACAAGTATAAACATTGAAAGCCAAGCATGACTTAAAACTAAACAAAGAACACCTGCAAAAGCCTGCAAAAGACTGCCAGATTGCAGAGTCCTTATCTTTTGAGTCCATGCTCATGACCCGTAAAAATATGATAAATTATACTGAAGAATATAGAGCCCAGAAACTTCTCATTAATAATAACCATGGGCTTTTATCTGCTGGAATAGGTAGCAGCATTATAGATTTCCTAAATACCCAGGTCTTGAACTGGTTTAATACCTTGGTAAACAAAGGCTGGAGCCTGTACTCCATACTTTCAAAACAGAGTTGAAAATAATGGGTAAAATGGTAAGTATGTTAACAAGGGCCCTCAACTCTGTTAACAAGGGCCATCTAGTCCCAGGTAGGCACATTAAAACCCTGCAGGGCAAGAAAATAGGGCTGGCAGAGTGGGACTCCTCCTGTTGTTTGGAAATCTGTTATATTTTGATGCAATATTTTTGAATGGATGAAAAGGTGAAGGACAATTGCTGCAGAAAAAGACAGTTATCATCATGCCTAGGCAATACAGGGGGTACCCTGAATGTTGAGGTTTGCAGAATTGCAGCTTCTACATGCCAGACCAATTTCAGGGTCTGCTTGCAGCATGCTTTGGAGCCAGGACCATGCTGTTATGCTCTGATTCTTGTCATGGCTTTCAAAAATTACATTCAGCAAATTCTGCTCCCCACTGTCATTTCCTCTCCCAAACAAAATCCTGTCGGTGTGGGTACATAGAATATATCAATCAGTGAGTGAGACTTTCAAAGAAGGAATTGGCCATTATACCATTGCATAGTGCCTGAATGTGAATGCAGGCATGGATCCTGCTGACAGGCTTGAATACCACAAGGTAGGACTTAGCAAGGTCTGAATCCTTGTGCTTTTACTGACTGGTTTTCTCCAAAATGCTGAGAGCAGGAGTGTGATTGAAGGTACACAGCTTAGTGTAGTAAGTGCAGAGGCCTTGGTCTTCAGAAATGACTCATGGCCAGGGAGGAAAACCAACAGAGAGCTATATATACCTCCTTGCTGACATGACAGAGCATGGGTGGGAGAGGAGGTGAATGTGAAACGATTGCAAGGATCAAAGTGCCATCCCTGCCTGAAATCACCCCAGCCAGTGTGAACAGTTGCAGTTCCATCTCCAGCACGTTCCAGAGCAGAGGCGTCAGTTCTGCTGGTGCCAGGCATGCAGTGGCAGGGATTGAGCTAATCTTGATGTCTCTCGTGCCTCTGCTCTCCCTCCTCAGTCAGGTTTCATCTTGTGTTTCCCCTGCTGAGGTGCTGCCTACAAACCCACAGCTCTGCTTGTGGTCTTGCATCCTCTAGGACTCCAACCACAATCCCAAATGTCCCTGAGGCATTGTTCTGGATGAAGAAGTTGGTACAGTTCTGTCCCCTGTTCAGGCAGTTTGTATTTTTGGTAAGATTCCTTTCAGCTTTTTGCCTTTTTTTTTTTTTTGCATTTATTTTCCCCCTCTTTTGTGTCCCTCATTCATGCCTAAGCTGAAGAAGCCATGTTATATCTGAGTTCTACTCTGCAAAGCATGGATTTGAAGTTAGCAGAATGAGTTAGTCCATTCCCAGTTTATTAAAAACTATTTTTCTGGGACTGATAAGAAAACCAATTAAAAACTATGAAGTCTATTTTCATAATAATGCTAAATGGGGCACTTCATAAATTGAAGATTCACCATGCAAAGAAAAAGTGATTTATTGGAGTTTATTAAAATGAGTCCAGCATTCTTTAAAGAGTGAATTAGTTACTTTTTTTCCTCTTGTTTTGAAATTTGTCCTGAATTCCTGTTCCTCATTCAAACAAACTTCCTGCAAACAGCCAGGAGGCAGTTCAACAGCTGTTCTGTGGACTGAAAGTGATGTGGTATTTGCTTGAGGACATGGCAGAAGAGGGTGAATTATATGCAGTGAACAAATAATTTATTAGGTTGGCCCTATTTCTGCTTTGTCATTTATCTGTGAACAGATCCCGATTTCGGCAGTGCTGTTTGTTTTTCAGAACTGGACACATGAAAACATAAATAAACAAATATGACTGCTGAATTTCTCATGAACTTTGATCACTTATACTACCAGTTGCACAACATATTCAAATTTTATTGGTCTTGCTCTTTTAATTGAGTATGTGATACTGGTTTCAGTATCCCAGCTGAGTAAGATTTAGTGACTTCTGGAATGATGTGGCAAAATCAAAATGTATTTTCTATAAGACTCCTGCAGAGTCATTTTTAGAATTCCAGCCACAGAATTAATTTTTAAAGATGTGGGGAATGGACTGGAAAGAAATTAGTAAAACAGTAAAAATAAATTTATTTACTTGCTTTCAGACAAATGTGTGGAGGGACTTGGTTATTCTGGCAATTTGTATTAGGGATTTAGCCATCTTAGTCAGCAGATATGATCACAAGTGTAATGATTGTGCTTTATAGCAGTTTTAAAGTTAAAAACAAGAGACTTTTATTGATACTGTCTGTAAACAGTGTTCTACTTTTCGCTCATGTCTAAATGCCATGTGCATATTAAGTGCCTATTCTCCTAGCAATAAACATGGTTTAGTAAAATTTATATTTTAATGTGCATGGAAGTAAATCAGCAGAAGATTGGGTGAACTGAAATGTGCAAACTTTGCTAACTGAAGGAACCAAATTACCGAAATGCAAAACTGGTTACCTGCTTCATTAGGAACCGTAAGTACAGAGGATTTTTGTGGAAAAAAGTGATGGGAAGCAATTGGCTAGAGAATGTTTGCAAGAGATAGTCTCTGCACTAATTGGATTGTTCAGGATGTACACAAAATCTGATTTACCAATTATTTGTAGCTTTTGTAAATAATAAGATCGTGGCAGTTAAAGGATGAATCATTTTTACATGATGTTGCTATATTAACTTAAATAATCAGATGGGTTTAATTCAGGTCTAAGAAGAAACATTTACTTAAAATGTTACCTTTCAGGTCTCATTTCTTTGCCTGTGCTCCAAGTGGCTATCCTTTTGTCTGCTAGATATTGTGGGTTCTCATTCTCAGACTGCAAATCCTAAGGGTGTTCATATAAACAGATGTTCCTCATATCCTGTCTGGGTTATTTTTTTCCCCGTTCTTTATAGAAGTCGTAATTCTACTGTATGTAGTGCTGTAGACATTTTCATGGTAGAAAGCCACAGTGTCTTTCATAAATGCCGTTTCCCATGATGGACCAAAGAGCGTGCGGATCCCACAGTGACAGATGTTCATTGAGACTGCCTGGGCAGCAGCAGGAGGAAATAAGTATGTGAGATGCTGAGGCAGAGCTTCGTGTGGGAAAGATGTAGTTAACCTTAGGGGGAAGCAGACTAAAATGTGAAAACAAACTTATTAAGAGATTTTACCCAGTAGGTTGGAGAGAAAAGTGAAATTCTCTTCTGTAAAGGTCTTTTTCTTGTTTTACCCTGTGCTTCACCTATTTCACTTTCAATTTGCTAAGATTTCCTCTGCACACAGAGCAATTATTTCTCTCATGTCTACATGACTGACTGGGGTGGGGGGTTAGCTGAATCAGAGTCTTCTCCTAGGCTTCAGACCCCTAAGGGTCTGTCATTCAGCACTGAAATGCTGTGTTTGTTAGCTGGGGGAGAAAGGGTCTAAGGCTCCAAACCAAAAGATCTCTCATACTGAACAAGAATCACACAACTCTGTTCTTGGAAATGGGCTGAGGACTGATGGCTTTTTGGAAGTTTTTCTTTACTCTTGCTGCAGGTGGAGGAATGATGGATTTTGTTTTAATCCAGCCCTGTAGGATGAGAGAAAAGGAAGCTATGTTGAACAGGATTCAGAGAAAAAAAAAAAAAAAAAAGAAAAGAAAAGAAGCCCCTGAGTTTGCTACAAAACGATAAAATGTTTCTCACATTTCGCAGAAATTACAGTGACAAATGAACTGGGACATGGAGACAGCATGGCTTTTGTTTATAAATATTTGTATTTCATGCCGAGAATTCCTTCAGCTGTATGCATTCATTTAAAAATATCTGAAGATTAGAAAATCTGCCTCTGACAAAGTAAATTCAATGGATTAAATGTTACCAGAATTTAATTCTTGAGGCAGAACAGAGTGGAAGTGCTCACTAGGCAGCTGTTCACGCGGGTGTCTGTGCTGTTCTTGAGCCCAATTCCCTCTAAAACTGTGCTCACAAGCTGATATGTGTTTTGCAAACCACTCATTAACACCTTCATCACCCTGGACAGATGAGCTATTCAGGGGTCTAAACTGGCTGCAGGCTGTTTTTACATGTCTTTTTTATTGTAGTAATTCAAAGTTCTGAAATAGAGCAGGGAAAAAAGAAAGTGTGTGTGTGGGATGAAATTAAAGTAAAAGCATTAGCACTTTTTAATTTTTCTGAACAATTGACCAAAACCCATGTTCTGATCTTCAGTCGTATGTCTTCACCCACTTTTTATGTGTTCTCTCTTCATCCTTCTCCTCTTTCCCTATCAAGCACCCCGAGGCATGGAGGGTCTCCTTCCTTCTGCCTTCTCCTCCCAGCTTATGTCTATTTTGTACATTGTCCTTCTAATGTTCTCCTCCTAAACATTAATTATCTGCTCAAGTGCTGTTAATAGGACACTACAGATACTACTCAATACAGCTTATAATATATCCAGTGCTTTACACTGTATCTCTAAAATGCCTGCAGGTAGCTGTTAAAATCCTTCAATTATCTGCTGAAACCAAGCTCTTTGGAATATTATTTTTTTATTCCATCCCGAACACTCATTGGTTTCCATATCTTACCTCCACTGAAATAGATGGCAGTGCTGCCACTTGGTTTCAATGAAGAGATATCTGATTACCTGCCTGTTTTCAAATATGCCCAGAGGTCACAGCAGGAGGCATTTTTCAGAAAGTTTCAGATTCCAGCCCACATCCTGAGCACGCACCTGGGGGTTTCAAAAGGATGTAGCAAAGAAGGTTAAGCTATCCAGAAATCCTTGCTATAAATATTGATGAGGGAGCTGTGGGGAACTCGCTGTGTTGAAAGATGTTACTTACATGTGGAAAATGCAATGAGGAAGGAACTAAGCTCTTTGGAAAACACATGTTTGTGGGTGATGAGCACCTGAGAACATGATGCTGAATAGTGAAATGCTTTATCAGTATTGTGATGGGCATGAAGTCTCCATGGGACAGGAATAAGTACAGAGTGGAGGTACCTTTGTTCCTCTGTGGTTTATTTTGGAGGATTTCCAGTCATTTTAACAAGCTCACCATCTCCCACATCTCTTGGTGTGCACTGAAAATCTCTGTGCTTCAGCAAGATCAAGCCATTAGGGCCACAGCTGTTCAGTAGCGTAGGCAGCTCTCGGTACAAAGGGAACCTGCTGAGGATCCTTTGCTGCTGTCTCAAGGAGCGTTATCTACAGTTGAATATTAAAATACTTGTGTCTGTGTGAGAGTTTGTCTTAACACTGTTGAATTATATCTTCAGCCTGAACTACAAACATGTACTGCTCTGAGTATAATGTCCTCGACTGTGTTGAGCAGCTTATCTTTATTTGTTCTCTTGAAAGTGTTTTGTTAGCAGAGTTGCTTACTTCTCAGAGCTCAGCAACATCAGCCAAGCAAGCCAGTATGCACATTTCTGGAGGAATAGTCATCCTCATTTATACTTCTTAGACCTAAGGGTTTGGTGGCCACTGACGTATTCTGCAACAGCCTTCTGGAACAGGCAGGTGCTGTTATCCCAGTTTCCTGAGTAAGGAACTAGAAAAATAGTGAAATTCAAGTGACTTTCCAAGGCATAGACTTTCCAGGGCACTGTTTTGTCTGCCCAGTAATGTCTGTCTCACAGACAATTTTCTTTTAAAGTTAAAATACAAATCTTTGGGTTTGATGTATCTTGAATTTTGTTATGGCTTTGTGTATATAATGGATTTTAAGCTATCTCTCTTTTAAAATTTGCTGTTCCTGACATACAGAGCTGCACTGCATAGGAGGTGGAGATGGAAAACGCAGTGTCAATGAGCTCTTTCCCCTCTAAGCATCACACCTGCAGGCCATCCTCTCCATCCTTATCCTGCCTGGGAGCAGATGATGGCAGTAAAAAGAATGGACCTCTCCAGGGGAAAGACGCAAATCCAACATGGCTCTGGTGAGGAAGAGTAGGACATGGATATTTCCAAAGGTTTTAGTAGGGTGAAAAAATTGTCACTGCCTTCTCCACTTCTGGCTACTCTGTTGTTTCACAGTAGCCACACACACTTGTGCAGCAGTTTCATGCAAAATGTATCATAGAATCATAGAATGGTTTGGGTTGGAAGAGACCTTAAAGACACCTAATTCCAACCCCCTGCCATAGCCAGAGACACCTTCCACTAGACCAGATTGCTCAAAGCCCTGTCCAACGTGGCCTTGAATGATTACAGTGGATATTTAAGGAGATACTTGCTTTTCTCCCATTTTTTGGCACCTTCAAAGTGAAACCAACTATTCTCTTTTCTTCATTTTAGACAAAATTTCAGAAAATACCCTACACAAATAAATATCAAAGATTAGACTCTTTTGAATAATTTTCAGTAATCTGCAGATTTGTGTCACACAGTGGCTGTTAAAGTCTGCATTCAAAACATTTCTTCAGAGAATGCTTTCAGGCTGCAATACCGTTAAATGCTAACTAAAAATCAAGAACATTTCAAATATCTGCTTCAGAAACTTAATTATACCATGGTTCAAAATTCATAGGCTTCAGTATCTATAAGAATGTTACTTAATTTCCTGCAAATGCTGTTGGACTTCAGCTCCCATCAGCTGGAATATTTTTATGCATAATCATGTGGTGCTCATTGCCCATAATTAACAATTGTGTGTCAATTTGTCAAGCACCATAAAAGACAAATGGGAATGCAAACTGTACTTTAATTTTTCTGTGGGTCAGCAAATATTTTTCATTGTAAATTCCATTTACCAGAGGACTTCCTGAGATTACTTTGGCATTATAGTAATTTAAAAACAAACAGTAGCCAGTTTGCAATTACATTTATTCCTGACTTGAAACTATTCTGGATACTGTAATGCTGTTTAACTTATGTAAATAAGATTTCTAAATAAGGATCAAATCCAGAGGAGGGCCACGAGGATGATCGGGGGACTGGAGCACCTCCTGTATGAAAACAGGCTGAGAAACTTGGGGCTGCTCAGCCTGGAGAAGAGAAGGCTGAGTGGAGACCTCATAGCATCCTTCCAGTATCTGAAGGGGGCCTACAAGCATGCCAGAGAGGGATTCTTCATCAGGGACTGTAGTGATAGGACAAGGGGTAATGGCTTCAAAGTTCAACAGGTGAGATTTAGGTTAGATATAAGCAAGAAATTCTTTACTATGTGAGTAAACCCTGGCACAGGTTGGCCAGAGAAGCTGTGGATGCCCCATCCCTGGCAGTGGTCAAGGCCAAGGTTGAACAGGGCCTTGAGCATCCTGGTCTAGTGGAAGGTGTCCCTGCCCATGGCAGTGGTGTTGGAACAGAATGGGTTTTAAGAGCTTTTCCAACCCAAACCATTCTATGATTCTATCAGCTGTCAGAAATATTTGGCAGATGGCTAAATCGTCCTGTTTGGTTTGGGGTAGGTGCTAATCTGGTGAGTTGCCTCTGCTCCCAGTTTGCCGTGTGGGCCATTGTGAGGTGCTCAGCTCCTTGGAAGATCATGACCTGTTCTGTTTATCTCATTGCAGCAGCTCTTTCTTTTTCCCTCTTCTCTTTTGTTTCTCAACTCATTCCCAGTGCTGATAACTATATATGTGAATGCACAATGAGACACTGCATTAATTTCTGTGTATCTTGACATTAAATCACAATCAGGCATCCGAAGAAGGATAATTAAAAAAACCAAATAAACACAATCAATTGATGGTTCTAGCAATCAGTTGCTTATTCCCTGCTAGTGTAGTAAAACTGTTGTCATCACCTCAGTTTTCTTCACAAGGTGAAAAATCCTGCCTTACCCTGTCCTGTATAGCAAGAATCAGACTTCAATAGAGGTAAGTATTGAACGGGTTAAGTCTAATACACTTCAGTCATATGTACATGTGATTGATACAATATATGAAGGCTCTGCAGACCACTGGATTTCTACCCTTTCTATTGGATCTGTCCATCTCAATACACATCTGTGGTTTCTGTGGGGAACAGATTTGTAAGCTGAGATTAGAAATGTGCTGCATTCATTTTGTACACCCCTCATCTTTTGCAGTCAGAAATCCCAGTACAGAAATGCTGGTTTAAAAGCAGAGGGTAGTTTTTCCTTATTTATAGTGACTAATATTCCTATAGGACTTCTGCACAGAACAAATGCAAACCAAACAAACCCAACCAAAACCAAGCAAACCCTGAAAATGATGAAACTGGAATAGTTAATGCATTTTCTGCTATTGGGGGGTTTCACTGGTTGTTCTGTAAAACTTCCAGTTACATCAGTTGAAATTGCTGGACACCAGGCACAATACCAGGAGATAGAGACTGACAGTTCTGATTCCACAGATGAGACTAGTATCTCACTAATCCTGGCTGGTGACCCTGTATAACTACTTTGATATGACTGTAGAGCAAAGAAAATATGGAAGAACATATTTTAGTGGAAAAAAAATATGTATGTTCTTTTGGCTATTCGACTGCCTTGAAAGCGGGGTGACTGAACTGAATTTAAATCATCACAACTGAAGAGCAAGGGATCAGTGTGGCTATCTTGGGAAGTCGGGATTTGTCTGTGGAGTTTCTGTAATACATTTATTTTTTTGTATGATTTGTAATGTGTATATTTTTATATGAATATTAAATGTCACCTCTGTATTATAAATATCAGTTGTGTGTTCATGACAGAGCACTAACCACAATAGCTTTCAATAGGCAAGGTAGTCAGTGTAGTACTACATTTGAGATTTAAACAATTTCTTCTTGAAAACTTCATTTGGAGCACCCCCCACTGCCCCTGTAACCACATATTTCATGATTCTGGTGATGGTTCCATGGGCTTGAGGCAGATCTTTGGATAGCTGTGCAGCTGCAGAGATTGAAAATAAGCTTCAGAGCCACTAGTTCAGAGTCAGGCCAGGGTGGTAGCTGTGAAGTGCCGTGAACATCTGACAGCAGGTCAGATGACCAGATAGAGGTCTAATTCCAGCTCATACTGAAAGTGGACTTCATCGTATAAAATACAAATAGCAGTTATCAACAACCCTGTGAGACTGTATGTTTTACTTACTGTGTTTAGAAAAGAAAATTTTCTGACTTTGTCCTTGCCCAATATTTAGGAAAGGACATTAAAAACTAGGGCTTAGCATCTTCGCTTAGCAGGAAGACAAAAAAAGAACAGATTTGAGATATAAGACTTGAACCATGTCTTGGTGCACGGAGTTCAGGGACATACATTTTCTTCATACAGGCATCATTTTACAAGTGTTCAAGGGCTTTTCATTCTACTTGTCCCATTCGAAGGCTGATTCCAAACCCAATTAATGGCTAGGAATTCTATTTGCATTCCTAGCCTAAATATATTCATGAACAACCTTTATCCATTTGTTTTGTGACACTATTACCTTTTATCTTGAATAGTTCTTTATTAATAATTGAGTATTAATAAATATTTAATAGAGAGCAAATATATCCTCCATTACCTTTCCCCTTAGCTGTTCCTCTTCATTTTACTAGACTAAACAATCTAAGCTCCTCTAATTTCCCTTAAAAAATAATAATAAAAAAAGCTTTCTCCAAACTGATTTTTGAAACTTTTTTCTACAGCTGGTCCATTTTCATTTAGTGATAACTATGGCCAAACCCCAGCTTGCAAAATGCATGTGGCTCATAAGCTCTTACAATGTGTCTCTTTTGCTGATTATTCAGTGTTAGTGGTGCTGCCCAAAACGCAAGTGAAATGTCTTGCTGGCATGACAAGGGAAGAAAACAGAATAAATAGGCACAGGATCAATGTATAATGTTCTGTGTGGTGCTTCTAGTATGAAACAACAGCTTCCAGCTCTGGTGTGCATTCCATTGTGCCTGCAGAACCTCCTGACCAAGGATGCAGGAACAAGGTAGGACATGGCATTTCATCAAAGAGATGTACAATAGAAGGGAAGGAGGGAGGCTGATAAGGTTGAAACAATAGTTATAGAGAAAGTGTAGAGTGCAAAATGTGAAGGTGAGAGAGAAGCATCCTTAAGCTGTGAATGTTTTGCAGTGGGCTCATAGACCATGGATTAGATGAAATATTGATGCACATAGTCTGGAGGCCAGCTGTCCTGCTAGCTTTAGCACCCTATGATGTGCCTATGTGGCAGACTGCAGTAACACCTGAGCTGTGTGAACACACTAACCGTGGTGCTGAGAGGTTGTTTTAATGTGATATTCCACCTGGGTGAATTAGCCCTTCTCACATAGCCAGCCTGCTCCCAGTACCAGGGCTGGCTGCTATGGTCAGCCTGACCTTGGATATCACAGGCAAGCATTAGAGGCTTAGATGATGGGTGTATAAACAACAGAGTAATCTCCCAGAGTCTTGAATGTTTGTCAGGTACGTAAATATATCAGATTATTTTCCTTAAATTATCCCTATGGGGATCATTTATGCAGCAGTTTTATAACTAGTTTCTGCATAAAATATAGTCCTAGTACTCAGGTTATCTTTTATATAGTCAAACATTTTCTTGTTTGCATGCTAATCTAAACTCTTCATCACTGAATAACTTCAGCAGCTGTAGTGTGGTTTTCTTATGGTGATTTGCTTTGGAAAAGAAAATTAATGTGTCTGCTTTTCTCAATCATAAATTCAGTCTCCTGCTTCTTTGTTATAATTCTTTTGATGTGAACAAAACTCCAAATCCTTTTTTTGTGAAATTTAAATACCAAGCATATTTAAGAAACTCATGTGTTAACAATGAATCCTCTGCAACAGGATGCTTAGGAAAAGCTGGGGCAATGTATATATTTAAAGACTTCTTTGATTTTTCACTCTTTACTTTTGATTGTGCCTGAGATATCATTTCCAGCTTCAGAATAAGTACAAGGTTTGCTGTTCCAAAGTGGTAAAGTGATAAATTCAGACTTCTAGTTTACTTTTTTCAGGGGCCTCTTTTCAATGTCTCATAGAAAATTACAGCCCTAGTAGAGTTCCTGGGTGACACAGGGAGCCTGGTTGACACAGGATTTCTAGTATGCTGGAATATGTTCAGCATGTTTAAACCTTTTATGCTGTGATGACTGCCCTCACAGTTATGAATGGTTGTCTGCTTCTTGGCAGTGTGATACTTACAGACTGACTACAGAAGTGTTACTATGCTTCAGCTCTTGCTTTGGGGTACAAAGCAAGTAGATCAGTGACATGTCACTGCAAGCATTTGTTTGGGCCCAAACCATTTATGTGCACCTAGTCAATGGTAGGAGGGATGTTGAAGGCAAAATAATGATAATTTCCTTATCCAGGCTACAGCAAGCAGGCCAGGTGCCTTCCCTTGCAGAGGCTGAGACCAAAGAATGCCTCAGGGCATAAGGAAGTGACTTACTGTGGCACAAGACATCTTTGGGGCCCAGAGCTCCTGCCACAGCAGCATTTATAGTCTAGTAGTAGTCCAAGAACCAAGTCAGGACAGTGTATCAACTGAGCATGGGATTGGGGTATCCCACAGGTAAATATAAAACCTATCCTTGGGAATTAGCAAGTCTGACTCGAATGCTGGCCATGACTTGACCTTTTCTCATGATTGATCAAGGTCTAAGCTCTAGTTGTTAATGTCACTTGTTTGATGATATGGGTATCTTCCGCAGCTAACAAAGCTACTGAGGCACATTATTGTGTTGCACCCATCACGCCACTTCAGAGTTACTTTCTATAATCTAACTGCATCTCTGATTTGTTTTCTTTTTCTATCTTTTCCTCTTATTTTTCTTCTTTTTTTTTTCCTGTAAAGCTTAGCATTCCAGATTGAAAAAAAAAAAAATAAAATTGAAAGTCTCTGCTGTAGCGATGCCTGGAACGATAATTGGATCAAATGAATAATGCACATTTATACTCATAGTCTGAAGTGTCCTACTTTATGTGATGGATTAATCACCTTTTCCTTGTGAGTTATGTCATCACTTCCAAAATAATAGCTTAGTTTACATAGAGCAGCTGAAGGCATAGACAGCTGCCTTATTAACTGCTTGTTCATAGCAACATTATGGAACTAGAATTTTAGTTAGTGTTAATGGTTAAAGAAGGTAGGGAAAAAAAAAACCCAGGAGGTCCCAGTTTTTTTCAAATAACCACTTTCATCAAGATGCAGCCATCATTTTTTAATTATGTGTTGTTGGTTTCTGTATGGGTCTTGTTGAATAAAGTAATCATGTTCACAGTTAATCAGGATGTATATGATTCCCCCTCAAAAATAAGGAAGCCAAATTGTGGCAGATGCAGATCTTATTTCAGCTGTGTCCTGTATTTAAAATAAAAACAGCTGGGAGTGATAGTTATTATCATTAGCGACATCCAGCCAACATATGCAGTCTTTTGGACTCCATTATAAATATGACAAAATCACAGTTCGCAAAACACAGGGACCAAATGCTTTTTACAGTAACTCATCCCTGGCACCAAATATCAATGTTTTATTTGAAGCTGTAAATAAAAACATTACAAAACTGGGTACTTTTAGATTAGTCTGATTACCATATGGGTTTCAAGGGGTGAAGGGAAAATGGAACTTTTCCAAACTGTTCCCAAATTCACCTTTGATAGAAGAAAAGGGAAAGACCCAAAACAGGGAAACATTTGTAAAGAATAAAAAAAAGAAAAAAAAAATAAAAGGGGGGAGGGGAGAGTAACTACTGTAAGTGATTTTTTTTTTTTTAGTAAAAGTATTTGGTTTTATTCTCTGAGGCATAATAAATATTGTCCAAAAGGCAAAATGTGCAATTCTGTGAGACAGACTCAAAACACTACAATCAAATCCTTCAGCCTGCTGAGAGTGTTCAACCTACCATAATTTAGTTTGTTGCTAATAACTGACATGCTTTACTGACATATTTTTTTTCTGCCATGTATATGAAATTTTAATCGAATTGATCTTAGCATACTAAAAGCATGATCATTTGCTAGGAAATTTCATTGGGAAAGAATGAGTGCATTGAAAAATTACAATTCTGAATGCTGAAGGACAATTTAGTCTTGCAGAAATGTATTTTCTGTGACTTTCACTGTTTTCCACCATCTTCATGTAGGGCTGTGATGTGTAAATCCTTTCCACAGCACAGGTTTAGGTTATAAATCTAAGTCTCCAATATCATGTTCCAGAGTAAACAAAGTAAAACAAAAAATCAAATTTCTGTTGAGCCAACCTATTTTTCCTCTTTTTCTTTTCTTTTTTTTTTTTCTGTTTAGGGTCAATTTTTGACTTTTTATTTAGTGGACTAGTCCCATTGACTAGTGACTGAAAGGCTAATAGAAACACAGGAGCAGCCACACTGGGCCAGATCAAAAGTCAGTCTAACCCAATACCCCATTTTCAGCTCTGCAATTAATGCCTGGGAAAGACTACAAGAAGCAGGCAGGCAGGTATTGTTATTTCCAAAAAAATACTCTGTATTTCCACACTTCATTGCTCAAAGACTAGCTGAGCCAGACCTGATAGTCTTTGGCAGGTTATCCTTCCTATGACTTGGTCCAGTCAGTTTTTCAGTCCATATAAACTTCAAGCAGTCACAGCTTCCCATGGCAAGAACTTGCATGCAACTTATCAATGTGTTGTATAAAGAACCACATGTTTTTTGCTAGTTCTGAATCCACTACATACTAGTTTCATGCAATGTACGCCAGTTCTTTTCTGTATCTTCAGACAGAGTGAACAGTTAGTTGTTCCTTTCCACCCTCTGCATTTATCTAATGATACCATGAATGTCTGTCACATCCTATGCTCAGCCATGTCTTTCCCAGGCTGAAAAGCTCTCTGCTTAGTTATTTTCACCTGGGGGCCATACCGTCCCTTTGAATGTGCTTGCCTATTGGTCTGTTCAATTTGACGATGTATTTTTAGGGTGGAGAAAGCAGGAGATAAGACAATAAGACTGAAAATTTTACAATGAGAGAATGATATTTCTGTTTGCTTTCTTTTCCTTTCCTAGTAACTTGATTTACTTTCATGAGCACTGAGCTGAGCTGTTCTTAGGGCTGACTATTGTGACTCTGAGATCTCTTTTGTGCCTAATAATAGTCTACCCAGAATTCATCACCCCGTGTACAAAATCATGATTGTTTGCTTTTTCTATACATCCAGCACTCTAAATTTATCTGTCTTCTTTTCTGCTTGTTATTTTATTGCTTGGTCACTGAACTTCATAGAGTGCACCTGTACTGGTGGTGCAGGAGCAGGAGCATGCTTTTGAAGCAAACCTCCAGGTTATCTGCACTTATTGTCCACTTGTACACATTGAAGATGATCTGAGAGCCTATAGCCCATAGACTTGACTCCTTTTGGATGTAATTAAACTGAAATATAAGCTCCAGAATTTCAACTTCACTGCCCTGTCCCCAGACATTCAATCCATGGAAGCAGACTGGAATGAGTCCAAATTTAAAAAAATAAATAAGTCCTAAAATGTGGATCATGTGTGGTCTTTAGCAGCAACTGTTTCACTGTACAGATCTGCTCCTATTGAGCCTTCTTTCTTCCTAGTTTTGACATGACTTTAAGTCCTATTGAAGTACTTAACCAGTTGCCCCCATCTTTACTTTCCAGAGCAAATTAGTGTAATCTGCAAGCTTTGCAACCATTCTGGTTGCTGCCTTTCAACTTCATTAAATAAATATGCTCAGTATCTGGGGTTGCCACACTGCTCCCCTCCTAACATCATTGGTGACCTCTCTTCATTGTGAAAATGGATATGTACCTTCTGTTTCCTTTCTTTAAGTCAAACTTGAAACATTTTGAGGACTTAAATCCTTGTCTGTGGGTGTTTGGATATTTTGAAACCGTTTGGGCAAGAGGTTTTGCTGAATACCTGACTGTATTAGCCAAATTTGCCATATCCATATGCACAATAGTTCCTTCAAGGGCTGCCAGTACAACAGTGAGGTATGACTTCTTCTTCTTCTTTCTGTGTTGACTCTGTTAATTTTTGTCCATGTGCCAACTAAATGAATTCTCTTGTGTAGTCTTTATCATCTTGTCATTTTGGACAGGTAGTTCCCAAGATCCCTCATCAAATCCTTTGAAAAAATGGCCTTATGTTTTGCACAGTTCAGTCCTTTAGTACCAGAGTGGTCTTTAGCACAGACTTACATGCTGCAATTAATAGTTTAATTATCTTTCATTGCCTTTTGAACTCATGGTTGAATACCAGATTCCAGTTGCTGATTTTTCTATTTGCTCCATAATACTAGCATGTTGTCTGGGGACAGATCCTTTGAGTGTGTTGTTTGAAAATTTCAACCCTAAGAGCTTCCTGATATTCCTCCACAGTGAGTGGAGATGAATAAAATGTGCATTAGTTTTCCTACTCTTCTGAATGTTCCTTTCACACCCTATTTGTTTGTTGCCCTGTCATCTGCGAATTATTTTCTGTTCATGTGTTTCCACTTTTCTGGCAAGTAGAACATGCAATTTTTCTTCAGTTATCAAAGCAAATGGCAGAAGACTTTCAGTTGTTAATTTCTGGGAGATGTCTTCAGCAAGTTAGATGTGATCCTCAGCCTCAGCCATCAAGCACAGTTCAGCAGAGAATACCTGGTAGAAAAGTGGGATTTTCATTCCCCATGTCCCATTGCATGGCAGCATTCATCTTCTGGCTCACATTAGAGCAGCGTGAAGAGTGTTATGGTTTGTGCTAGACATCAGCGGTCCCCATGAGCATTTGAAGCACATGGGACTACAACATACACAGGGGAGTGTGCGTCCCACTCCCCTAAACTCATTACTAACTTGCACTAAGAAAGGGTGTGTTAAAAAAAGCTACTTCTTTTAATAACAAATATGCAATTTTGTGGTCAAGATATTAATCCAACATCACTGAGTAGGAATGCATTTTTCTTCTAGATCTTCATATATTTCTTACCAGCTCTCTTCTGTTACTGTGGCTGTTACTTTGAATCTTTTTTTAATTAAAAAATAATAAAATAAAAACTTGTCTGTTTCCTATTTGAGTATTCAGGATGAATATTTCAGTATCTGCTTTATATTGTTCTTTTTCAATGAAAGAGAAGTTGCCAAAAGTAAGGAAGGGAAGTACATGAGTTTGGGGGAATGGTATATCCTTGAAAATTGGCATAATCAATAACTGATCTTCAACAATTGATTACTGGTAAATGAAAATAAGGACTGGTCTCGAATGAAATGTTGTTGAGGAGTGATGAACAAGCTATGCAGACAGTCCCTATGTGCTGAAAATCAAACTGGCAGCGAAGAAAACAGCTTGGCTGAATAGGGAGATACTGCTTGAACTCGGAGGGGAAAAAAGAGAATTTATCACCTGTGGAAGAAGGGACTGTCACCTCATGAATAGTACAAGGATGTTATTAGGTTATATAGAAAAAAAAGTTAGAAAGGTGAAGGCACAGAGGCAATTAAATCTGGCCACTGCCATAAATGATAATAAAATGTAGTTTTACAAATATGTTAGCAATAAAAGGACGGCTAAGGAGAACCTCCTCTACGGGATACTAAGGGAAACCTAGTGACCAAGGACAGAAGAAAAGGCTGAGGTACTTACTATTGCCTTTGCCTCAGTCTTTAATAGTCGTACCAACCATCCGCAGGGTACTGTTTTCTGAGTTGGATGGCAGAGATGGGGAGCTGATTGAAGTCTCCGTAGTCTTCAAGAAGAAACGGTTAGTGACCTCCTGCTCCACTTAAACATATACAAGTCTATGCAGCCAAATGGGTTACATGTAAGAGTGCTGAAGGAGCTGGCAGAGGAGCGTGCTAAGCCACTGTCCATCATCTGTCAGCAGTCCTGATCTAGATGGCAGGTCCCAGAGGATTGGAGGTTGGCTAATGTTACTCCTTTCTAGAAAAAGGGTAGGAAGAAAGACCCTAGGAACTACAGACCTGTCAGCCTGAGCTCAGTGCCAGGGAAGGTCATGGAGCAGGTGATCCTAAGTGAGATCAGAACACACATGCAGGAAAACAGAGGGATCAGGCCCAGTCAGCATGGTTTCATGAAGAGCAGATCCTGCTTGACCAACCTGATCTCCTCTTACAGTAAGGGTGACCCACCTGGTTGATAAGGGAAAGGCTGTGGACATTGTCTATTTGGACTTCAGCAAAGCATTTGAAAGTGTCTCTGCAGTGTTCTCCTGGACAGATTGGCTGCTCATAGCCAGGATAGGTGGATTCTTCACTGGGTTGGAAGCTGGCTGGATGGCCAAACCCAAAGAGTGTTGGTAAATGGCATCATATCTAACTGACAGTCAGTCACTAGTGTTGTCCCTCAGGGCTTAGTGTTAGGGCCAGTGTTTAATATCTTCATTGATGATTTGAATCAGGGGACTGAGTGCACCCTAAGTAAATTTGCAGATGACACCAGTTTGGTGGGGAGCGTTGATCTGCTGGAGGGTAGGAAGACTGTATTTGCTGTCTGGACAAGCTGGACAAGCAGTGGCCAATGGTATATGGTTCAATGAGGCAAAATGCTGGTTGGGGTTGTTGAGCCACAACATCCCCATGCAATTCTACAAGTTTGGGGAAGAGTGGTTGGAAAGCTGCTTGGTGGAACAGGACCTGGGGTGCGATTGACAGCTGAATGTGAGCCAGCTTGTGCCCAGGCAGCCAAGAAGGCCAATGGCATCCTGGCCTGTATCAGCAATAGTGTGGCCAGCAGGGCCAGGGCAGTGATCATCGCCCTGTACTGGCACTGGTGAGGCTGCACCTTGAATCCTGTGTTCAGTTCTGGGCCCCTCACTACAAGAGAGACATTGAGGTGTTGGAGCTGGTCCAGAAGAGGGCAGCAAAGCTGATAAAGGATCTGGAGCACAGGTCTTACGAAGAATGGCTGAGGGAACTGAGGGGTTTAGTCTGGAGAAGAGAAGGCTAGGGAGGACCTTATTGCTCTCTACAACTGCCTGAAAGGAGGTTGTAATGAGGTGGGGGTCGATCTGTTCTCCCAAGTAACAAGTGATAGGACAAGAGGTAACAGCCTCAAGCTGCACCAGGGGAGGTTTAGATTGGATATTAGGAAAACTTTCTTCACCGAAAGGGTGCTCAGGCATTGGAACAGGCTGCACAGAGAAGTGGTGGAGTCATTGTCCCTGGAAGTGTTCAAAAACTGTGTAGATTAGACCTTTAGTAACACGGTTTAGTGGTGGACTTGTCAGTCCTGGGGTAATGGTTGGACTCGATGATCTTAAAGGTCTTTTCCAACCTAGCTGATTCTGTGATCCTACGATTCTATGAAGCTGGTGTAGCTAATATAAATTGTATCACTAACTTTGTGGTGACAGCAGTGATTATGATATAAAACCTTTTCAGCTTGCAGGATTATCACATTTCTCAGTACTCTGTTTTTCCATTTCAATAGGCAAAATTTCACTTATTGGAGCATTTGATTGGGGATCTGAAGAAACCAATTTTCTGCTCTTTTTTTAGATGGAAACTAATCTTGCTGGACTTCTATTTAAGAACTCTTGACAATGCTTATATTTTCTTTTAGGAAACAGTTTTCATTACTTTAGTCTGCTCAACCAAACACCTCCAGGCACTTTATTTGACTTTAGGTACACAGAGTAGGATAAACACATAAACAGATGGTGTGTAATGATTTACAATTTATTTAACCTTTTGCAGTTTCATGTCTAGTTTGTGCCATCTATCACACCTCATATAGAGCCTTCGGATAGAAGTAGCCATGGTGGAGGAGTAAAAAAAAGGAAAGTGCTCTAATCATCCCTCTGTGAAACAGGGGTCTGAGAACTCCTTTTCCCTAGAAACTTCTGATTACTGCAAAGCTGTAACTGGCTTCATATAACAGGATCTGTGATTCAGTGCTCCTTGGTGTCCAGTCTGTTAAACTCTTTTAACTAGTGATGTGAAATCCACCTTGAGATTAGAGACAATCTAATGTGGAGAATCTTTCAGGGAGATATTTTTGAATGCTTAACAGAAAATAAACCTTGTATTGTTATTATATTGAGTAATAGCCTCTCCTTTGTTAAATGACGAACGTGCTTCACAACTGCAATCTTCCTTGCAGTTGTTCTGCCAAAACTCCTAATAAATTAAATCCTTATTGTTAGGCATATTTATGAGACATTTTGCTTCATTCCTGAGCTTCATGCCTTTTTTTCAGCACAGTTATGGAACTAACATACTTCTGTTACATATTTATGAATCTTAAATATTATTAACTTCGAATCACAGAATTAAGTGCTAACCCTAATTATTCTTTTACGGTGAGAATGGAATAAGCATTTGTGCATTTAGTTTACAAGATAACATCTGGTGCGGAGGGTGCCAAACAGCCAGCTATTCTCAAATTGAGTGCCAGAAGATGACTTTTAAACCAGAGTGTGCTGCAAAGACAATACTGCAATGCTTGGACAGAATTCAGAGGACGTGTGCTTCAAGGGGATCGCAGACGTGCTGTCAGTGGGCAGGAGGCATGCTACCCCCACATCTCTCTCACTGTACAAACAGGGTTTGGCACCTGCTATTCTCTGTGATCTTCTTGTATATATTAATAGAGTGGCTGAGACAGGACTCCACTGAGCCACTGACCCTTTCAAGTAGCTACCACACATAGGGTGTTGATTAGAGAGACCTTGTCTACTTACTCCCTGCTTGCATTAGTAGTAGCTCTAGTTCAATATAGATTGTGGAAACTGAGTGTGCCTGCTTTTCTCCCCTCTCAGTTCACAGCAGGGTGTTCAAGCACAGCCTTTGGGGCACACCTGTGCTATCTGCTGTTAGCATGGGACAGGATTTGTCCATTGCTTTAGCAGTTCCTGGCACAGATGCCCAGTAACATTTTAGAGACAACTGCATATCAAAATCCATTTGCAAACTCGTGGTTACTTCTCACCATTAGCATTCAGAAGCCCGCAGTGCCTCCTGTGCTGGCAGTTGTTAAACACAGTACTATTCACTGGATACTCTGCCAAGATTAAATGTGTATCATGGTTTAAACCCAGCTGGTAATTCGGTACCATGGAGCCACTCGGTGACTTCCCCCTCCTTCCTCCCCCGACTCCCAGAGGGATAGGGAGGAGAATCGAAAGAATGTACCTCCCACGGGTTGAGGTAAGAACAGTTCAGTAACTAAGGTATAACACAAACCAGTGCTGCTGCCACCAATAATAATAATGATAAGGTAAATAACAAGGGAAAAGGATACAACCGTTCACCACCCACAGACCGATACCCAGCCTGACCCGAGCAGAGATCTAACCCTTCTGGGTAACTGCCCCCAGTTTGTGTAGTGGGCATGACGTGCTGTGGTATGGAATACCTCTTTGGCTAGTTTGGGTCAGGTGTCCTGTCTCTGCTTCCTCCCAGCTTCCCCTCCTCCCTGGGAGAGCTCTGAGACTCAGAAAGTCCTTGGTCAGATGAAACATTACTGAGCAGCAACTAAAAACATCGCTATTATCAGCGCTGTTCCCAGGGCGAAAGTCAAAACCACAGCATTGCACCAGCTACTAAGAAGGAGAAAAAGTGACTGCTACTACTGAACCAAGGACACTGTGGTTTTCCTATTCTTTTAAGAAGGCAAGTCTGTGGCAATTGCACTCAACCTGAAAGCAGCTGATGCTGGTTTTCTGCAGAAACGAGCCTGGAATGACGACTCTTGGTCTGGCACTGCCAAAGAATTAAAGCAGAGAAAGACTAAGAACCAGCAAATCAGTAAAGCATCAGATGTGAAATCAAGATTGTGGAGATGCAAAAGTCTCTAAATGAGACAATAATTTAGATTATTTAGACGGGGGGGTTTAGATATTAGAAACTTTGTTTCCTTTCACAGGAAGCTTTATCTTCAGCTTTGGATTCCCTTGGCACACTGGTTGATGTTTTCTGCAATCAGACTGAAGCTGAAGTTTCTCTTTCTAGGAACTTGAAGGGATCTGTGTCCTGTATGAACACTGCTACTGCCATAGAGCAGCATACAGCATGTAAACATATTTATGTTGCTATTTTAAAAGAACTTACATGGTCAAATAACAAATCCATGTGATCTGCTGATGAGTAGTTTGCATATAGTTGTGAGTATATCATGTTCTGAAAAGCATATAAGAGGTGAAGCAATAGTAAATAAAAGAGCATTTGCATTCTAACAGACAAGGGGACAGTTGAAAGCCTACAAAAACTGAAGCAATGTAATCTCAGACCCTCCAGATGCAGACCTGCTTAGCATATCATGGATCTATAAATATTAGTATAAAATTTACTTATTTTTTTCCAAATTGTTTGCAATAATTTTTCCCTTCCTCAAATTTTTCCCTCTCTTCTGCTCAGTCATTTCTCTTTTCTTGCCTAAATGAGCCATTCAGGAAAAAATGAACCAAACAAAAACAAACCCACGGCTTTTTATTTCTTGTAATTATTTGGAGCAGAATTCTTGAGTTCACACTGCTCATTCTTCAGTCACTCTATTCCGACCCAGAGAGGATTAGTGTGATTCGTGTTAACACAGTTTTGGAAAATATTACTGGGAAGGGAAAGAGAAGTTTCAGTTGTATTAGAGCATTATAACATTGCCTTCACACTGCACCTTTGGAAAAATAATACATTTTTAACAACACTGCATGGAATCTCAGCTGGAGTTGACTCTATAGCAATATGTATGTTATGTTAGATCTGAATTTAATCTGACTGTAGTCAAAGAAAAGCAGATGCAGCATTAGCCATATAAGTTGGATATAAATAATTAAGGTAGCCACTTCGCTGGGACAATCTTTAACAAAACACTTATTTCCTATTATTTTCAGATTTTTACATTGTTCTAAGGGGCTGATGGCAAATGTTCAGGCCATTTTGATGAGGGTTTCTGATTGACATCTGTTTTCATTAGAGGCATTAATATTGAAGGAAAGGGTCATGTGTTGGTCATGGTTCATTCTACCTGCCTATCTCACTCAGCAGCAACCAGGAAACGTCCAGTAATTTTCTGGTTTTATGCTCCTTTTAATGTTTTAATATTTCAGATGGGTAAAGTGCAAGTTAATCATGTTTATGCATTAATAAAAGGTACATAAAGCGTTTCAGTTATTCTGTTGAATGAAATGATTTCAGAGATGTGGTAATAACCTTAAGTGATGTTTTGAATACACTTCATACAAATTAGATCCATTAAACAGGACGAAAGTGATGTTTTGTAGGCAACCACTACTAATTGGCATGTTGGCTAATTCCTGCAGCTACTTGGAGCACATGCTGGTAGCTCACCTTCATTTTCCGAATTTTTCCACACCATGTACCTTATGTTATGAATAGCACACCCACTCCAATTTTCTTCTCCCAGGTAAAGCCTCCATAGATTAGAAAATAAAAGATATATTTTCAAAACCCCAAGGACCATTCAGCCTCTTTCTGAGTAGGGTGGTTTTCTTGCCTGCATGGATTTCCAACCAGATTCCATCAGGTGTCCAGAGATGAGAGATATCTTCACCCATTACAGTTTCTACTTGCTTCATCTCTATGCAGAGCAGTTTTCAGACTTATAGATGGGGGGGGGGGGGGGGGGGAGGGGTGGTGAATCTGACCACAGTGATTCTTCCTGCCCTTTTATCATGCCTCTGCTCATTCAACAGAGGAAAGAATGTATTAACCTGTCTTTTGTCATTTGGATCAGAATGACACACGTTGAACAGTCAACCACTCAGGCATTGCATCCAGAAATAAAACAGGCAGAAAAATAATAAAATGGAAAAGGATAGTTCAGAGGAAGAGCTCTTTAATTCTGTGTTGCATTTTGAAAGGTGCTTTTGTGGAAAATTAAAGGCATAACCAGTTCAAATAATGTAAATTGATCTTTATCTGATATAGCAGTCTTCTTCCCGCAAATTAGTGCTAAACTCCATCTATAGTAAATAATACTGCAATCTGTAGTAAATACTTGAACTCGTCTCCATCTTATTTTTACTCAATAAATGATGATTGCATTAAGTAAATATTTAGCAGCTAGATACCATACCTATTTTGGCTTTTTTCCCCCACTTGTAGCTTTGAGCACGCTACAAAAAGCTCAAAGCTGTGTTTGTCTCTCCCATGTTTTCTGCTTTCTTCTATGTAAATATGCAGTTGAAATTTCCTGTTGTATATTTCTCAGCTTGTCAGTGAAAAGGCCATTTAAAAGCTAGTCTATGCAGCTTAGCAGAGGATAAAGGAAATGAGGAGCAAGAGCAGTCTATAGCTTCAGTATAGATGAGGTTACACAGCAGAACAGGTCAGATTTTCTGCATTTCTCCCATAAGCAGACCTTAGGAGAAAGAAAAATAAAAAAATCTAGTGACAAGAGATCTTAATATGCTGGAATTTTAGATAGTCATTAAAGGGTCTGGAGTCAAACAGTGTCTGTTTTGAGAGGTGAGAAATGCTTTGGCTCTCATTAATTTTTGATGCAGAACACATTGCAGAATTGAACACACAAATAAAAACATTCTGTTTGGTATGTACATCTTTAGTGTGTCCCTTACTGTAGGCAGAAAAGACCCCACCTTCCTGCATTTAAAAGATGTTCCTTTTTGTCAGTGGAAAGTAACAAAGCTTACGTACATAGTCACTGTTTTCTCTAATTCTAGACTAGTAGCAGCACCATACTATTTTAGCCTCCACCCTCAACAATATATCTTGTTCTCTAAAAGGTATTTTCAGTCTCTAGTGAGAACTCTTTCTGTTCCTAAACAAACCCCTGAAAAGGTCGCATTGGAAATTTGAGTTTCAGGTAATTCAAACGTAAACCTAAGTTAAAAAATGATGTGTCTGCAGCTTGCCAAGTGCTATTAGAATCTACAGTGTTAGTTTAGATTCAAGTCGAATAGAACAGTATCCACTGGGAAATTATGCTTTCCTGAGAAGTATGTATGGATTTTTTTTCTTCCTGTATACCTTTCCTATAAATATTATGATAGCAAGATTCTGTTTCCCATGAATTCTTTATTTAGGTTAAGTATTACGTGTGAACTCTGATTTCATGGTTTAATCCTGATCAAAGTAGTTGATTTTTTAGTGTATCTGGTACAGAATTGTACTAAAACATGCAGAAGACACATGACAGTCCTCATAAACATAGTTTGCAATACTACAAGTCAAGTTATATAGTAAGGAATAAAAATGAAAATATTTGAAACTTCAGCAGAGGAGAATTTTGTTTTTACCTTTCCATGGTATAAATCCATGGTGTTCTCTGCCACTATGTGTGTAAACTAGCCCTGAACAGAAAAAAGCTTTCTTCTACTTCTCTGATTCCTTTCCATTATACATCTAATATCTGATACATAAATATTCAGTACCTACATTTAAATCAGAATAGTTGTAGGTAAGAATAGGGTGGGATGAAAATTTTGACTGCTTATGCTCCATAGAAGAGCTCTAGAATAAAAAGCAATGGCTCACTGCTTGCTATTTACTTACTAATGGCCCAAATCCATTTTAATCTAAGCCTACTTTGTGAAGGTACCGCACTCCCTCTATTTCTAGGTACAAGTGCATTAGCTGGTTGTGATTATCTTTTTGCAAGATTAAGCCTCATATTCTTTCTTGTGTTTTTGAAGTCCAGTAAGTACAAGTTCAGTTGTAAGAGACTTTGATCAGCATGGCTTTCCCTACTTCTGTGGAACATGTGAGTGTGTAACACTTCATAGGCTGTGCTTCATCCTAGTCTTTGGAAGTTTGTTGCCCATCCTGCAATCTGACAGCCATTTGTTTCTGTACAAAGTGCAAGCTAACTGATAACACTGAAAAGCATGTCCATGTAAAGGTGACTGACATTAGTTGTGGGGTTGGGAGGCTTTGAGTTTTGGTCCAGATAGACTTTGAACAGGATGTCAGAGTTGTAGAAGGGCTTCCTGTGCCTACTACTATACATCTGAAAATGCAGGCATTCAGAGTATGAATTAAATTCTTCTCCTGTATATTTTGCACTCCAAGTGAAAGGTAAACATGAAAAGTGTTAAAACTAATAGAAAAGAACGGAGGATGCATGTTGCTAAGCGCCACTTAAAAGGCCATTCTTCTCTGAAAAGTGTTGGTAAATACAACACTATTTGACTCAGGAGATCTAATCCCAGAGTGTATTTAGTATGCCATCTTCAAATGCTAACAATAAAAATAAAGGGTTTTTCTCCCTTGTATTTTATTTGTGTTAGCATAGAAGAGTCAACATTGCTAAACGTGAGCTCTCTATTCCTTTTCACCTGTCAACAGAGTAGTTCTGCACATTCTGTTTACAAAGCCAAAATCATCCTCCAGTGGAAAGGACATGAGGGGGCAAATTGCTCTTACACCATTACTGTTTACTTCAGAACTAGCCAGAAGTTTGCAACCAATCTAGAAAATGCCAGTTTGGTGAACTGGAAATATTTAATCTGAAACACATGGGGTTTGATCATCCTTAGAAGCAGTCCAACTGAGGACAGTTCTGTCATGGTTTGTGGCTATAGTGCCATGATCTATAGCAGTATTTCCACATTTGCTGGCCAAGAAGTGCAGAACCAAGGAACTCAGAAACGTGTCATAATTTCTGACCCCATTACAGAGACATGGAGGCCAAGCAAAACCTACTGTGTTCCAAAGGATTTGAACATGTATGTGATCATGTTAAGAGTGTGTTTAAAGGAGAGTATATCTGAGAGCAATGAGTATATCTGAGAGCAACACATGGGAATCACCTAGTAAGTTAAACATTTTTCTAGAAATCTTACTAGTCCTGTTGCCATGGACTTATCTGGGAGTTAAACAACAAAGATGCAGAACTTGGCATACTGAATATGAAGCACCCTATCCCTGAGAAACAGGAGACCGAGGAAGATTTTTGTGTTATTTCCTAAGCTGCTGATTTGACGTATTCAGTTAAAGTCCACACAAGGTAATCATATTGATACTATTTAAAGAATGGTTTTGTGCTACCAGATAAGGAAGCAAAACAAAAGTGTCAGAGTATGCGGAAATGCAATGAAGAAAGCCAAAGCCCATTTGGAATTGTGTCTGTCAAGGATGTCAAGGACAAGAAGAAGGGCTTCTTGAAATAAATCAATAATAGTAGGAAAAGCAGGGAAAATATGGATCCACTACTGAATAGAGCAGGGACTCTGGTGACAGAGGATGCAGGGAAGGTGGAGATACTAAATGCCTGATGTTGAACGTGGTTCTGTGTCCACAGAAGTTCATGCTGCTTCTTCCTCTCCTGATAACGCTAGACTAAGTTTCATCCATACAAGGCAACTGAAGATTTCTAGGGGCAGGCAAAGAGAGAGGAGTCCATTTTCAAGACGTAGCTACACAAATTCCTGGATTGTCCTGGGATGTTGTCGTAACAAAAACATTGCACGTGCTACCATTAGTACCAAAAGTGTAAAAAGTTTTTAACCCAGCCTTTATTAATGGGGGTGAATAAGGGCATTCTTCAAGAGGAAGTAAGTTCAATAGTGGAAATAAAGAGACTGTGGAAATTAAGCCCATTGGCAGGAAAAAAAATCTCCCTGGAATCTGCAAATAAAGATATTGAACCACCTTTAATGGTAAAATATGATTTTATTAATTGGCATACCCTGTCAAAACCCATTAAAAACTTGCCAGAGTACTGAGAGAAGAGTTCATGTCCCTTGTTGCAAAGATCTGTAGCTAGAACATCCTTGTGGGCATTCTGGAATGAAGCAGCACAGTCCTAGGCTTGAGCAACATCCCTTGCCATGCACAGATCATTTTGGCTTTACTCCTCTGAAACCCCTAAAGAAGTACAACTGGCAATTTTTGGCCTTCCAGATTGTCCAGTGCAAAGCAACTTACGCACCTCAGTGCAGCCATCAGGTTTCTGGGGGTGTATATTCACCCTCTCTCTTTCAGAAACAATATACACCAGAACCTCATCAAAAGCAAAAGTCATTTTTACAGGGCAGCAGACCTCGTATTGTCATCTGTCCCCTGTGGCTTCAGAGCATCAGATTTGACAGCTCATCTAAATGCAAAGATGAGTTATGCCATTTTATATTTGTCTCTTTCCCAACCTGTATTGACCTTTTACTCTGAATGTCAAGTCTTTCATGAGAATACATGTGTCGTGTTGGTGTTTCTTGTTCTTAGGCTTTCCAGGCAACTGGATATTTCTCAACAAGTCTCAAACCTTGCTTAATACACAGGTAAATATTGCAACTGAAAAACATAACACAAAGTGGCTTTCTTCATGATTCAAAATACACTGTTAGCTGGAGCATCAAGAAGAAAGTTTGATGAAGTTTCAGGCTGCTTAAGTAGTTTCTTCCAGAAATGTGCCTCTTGGTAACAAATTGATTGAAGTAGTCTAGTTGTTCCATTTACCTATTACTGTGCTACTGCATGAAAGAGAGAAGTGAAGCAGGGCCCAACTGCAATGCTGATACAATTTAAATAGTGTATTTAGCAAGGATTAACTGCTGGGGAAATCCAGGCTCTAGTGTGTATATATGTACATGCATGTGTGTGTATGCACAGACATGCAGAAGACTGCCTTTTTTTGCAGAGCTGGCACAGCTTTTTGACCATGCTGGACACACATGTCTGTGGCCTCTTAGTCTAATCTTGCACTGTGTTGGAGCTGAATATTAGGATTTTTTTATGGATGGCTTGATTAGTCCAGCGTTGTGCACCACCAGTTTAGAAACACAAGAGCATGAAGGACACCACTGCAATGGTCTGAGACCTCCAGCGCAGCAACCAAGGAATTACACAATATTTCTTTAGGAACTGCAGCCTCTGCACAAGGAATTAACTACCTTTTACTGTCAGCCGTGTTATGGAAATTAATTTTCTCACATTTTACATCTTGCCTCCATGCTTTTCCATTACTGTTATGAAGAACTACAATCCTCCTCAACTGTAGCCTAAGTGGGTATTAGCAAAAGAGCAAATACGGAACACAATGCTGTGATGAATTTTATATTTCAGCTGTTTTTCAGAAGGAACCTGTAAACCAGATAAATTTAGTCTGCAAACAAAGAAACTATAAAGCAGTCAAAGATGTTGTTTCTTTTTAAGCACAGTGTAAATAAGACTATTCATAAAACTTTTATGGACTGTGTCTCTACCTTTTTCCTGCAATGCTATAGAAAAAAAAATAATAACTCCAATCATCAAATAAAACAAATAATTTTGCCCTAGTTTCATGGTGAAAGAGATAAATTCTAAGTGTAATCTTATGTTCCCTATATATGCATTAGTATACAACTTCTGGTAGCCTGTAAAAATAAATGTTGACTTTTACACCACCAATGTCTAGTTAGATTAGTCTCATAGAACAGATGAAAATCTTGACCGTACAGTCACCATCACACATGTAGCGATTGTAGTCACATTTTCAGGGATAACAGAAGATCCACTTTTTTTCTCTTATAAGCATCTTTTATGTAGGTGCATCAGATCTGCATTGCCATAACTTTGTTCAATGAAACCTCATAGCACTCAGATTTATATTTCACCTGAGGGGCTAACATTTTTAAGGTTTTGAAGGATTTCAGCCTTTATTATGAAAGATTTTACAGATTCTCTTTGAAACTTTTGTAGTTAAGACTCTGCCAGTGGTTAGATTAGGAATTTAACATCTGGAAATTTGTAAGAGTAATTTATATACGTGTAACAGAGTATTGATTACTTGAAGTTACTGCTTCAAATGCTACATGTCTTGCACAGAAGTGGTTTCTAAGTGAATACAAGTTGCATACTTGTATGAGAATTAAAAAATAATAAGGAATTGGAAAAAGCTGTTTTCTACAATTTGATGGGGATGTCTTTAGAAAATAAAGCAAAAGCTTTAGCTGGGAATGTAATTGTGTTTAGTACCTGATTCATATTCTCCAGCTGAGCAGCAGATTTGCTGTGGACTAAAATGAAAGATATTTTATCAGAAAATTTAGACCAGCTCCAGTTTGCTAGACCTCTTTCACTTCTTGCCTGGACAAGGACTTGTGCCATAAAGAGAACTTTAAAAAGCACAATAAATATATGAAATAAAATCACATTAGTTATGCTAGCACCTAGTAGATGTATTCATGTAAGCCATACACATTTTTCAGGCTATCCTTTATGGCAGCTAATTTGCAGAGGTCATGCAACAGGAGAAGAATTGAGGTTGCTCTTCAGCAGAAACAAAGGAACATCTCTTTTCAGTTTTGCATTGTGCAGTGCTCTCTGTTTGAAATGATAAGGCTCAGTAAAAGTACAATGCACTAAATGGTATGTGGAAAGCTGCTTTGTAAGTCTGGCCTTAAGTGGCCCACCTGTAAGCTCTCTCAGCAGATAGCAGCGACTGAAGAAAGAAGCAAGAGACCTTCTTTATTCAGAGGGCAAAGTGAAATAATGAGAATATGTAGAGTTTGTGTGTCCTTGGAAGTTTAATAAAATTGAGATACTGCAAAGTCAGAACAGCTTGGTCCTTAAAAAAGGAGGAACTAATATTTATCTGCAAAGCTTTATCTCACTTTTGAGCTTTCTTTTAATAATATGGAGTCCTGGTTTGTTTCTTTTTGTTGGGTGGGATTTTTGTTTTTGCATCTGTAGACAACTTACATCTCAAGATCCCCAATCTTTACTAATATAGCAGTTGTGGTGACAATTCAATCACTCAGGAAGGTAGCGAAAAAATAAAATATTTCTCAACACTTCATTCTCTAGGTTACACAAACCCCTTCATGATATACAGAAAATAATAGGAAGTTCAGAGGATTAAGTTTAAGAAGAAAAATAATAAAAAATATAGTAGAAAAATAAATTACTCTTATAGAAATTATAACTGTGTATAAATAATAATTACACTGGAAATTTCCTGGGCATACTCCCATGCTTAATTTCTTTTTTTTTTTTTGGCACTGAGTTAATTGGAGGTTTGCATTTATATCCCCTTTTTTTCTTCTTGGCTTCCTTTCTTTTCTACCCCCTTAAGAAGCAGAAAAAGCTATTAATGCTCCAATGATGCCTTTGTGGTACTAAACCACTTTCCAAGCACCTTTAAAGCTGTTCATAAATACCCCAGCCTTGCAGAATCACTTTAACAGTTTGTCCTTATCTGTGTATCTGTCAAAGTAGGTGGTCATGGAGGCTTATCTGTGCATGTTCAATATCCTAAATCTGTCCAAGATAAGGACAACAAGGAAAAACGACTATAAAATTGTAAGATGTATGAAAATGTTAAAACCCTGAGACAAATGTACTTCTGCGTAAATCCATTTAATTTCAGTGATTTTGGCCTCTGTATTTGAAAGAGGAAGTGACAGGCGGGTTTCATTTTGCCTGCATTTGGACCCCTCCAATGCAGAGATCTACAACAGCAGTACTTGCCTGACATTCTTGGCATAGCTAGAGAAGAGAAACAGGCACATCTAAAATAGGTCAGATGAACTGCCAAAACCCTCTCTTGTGCCTTTACGAAGAGCATCAGATGAGTACCTGTAATGTAAATATCTGTTTTTCCAATGTCCAGTGTTCAGCAAGATGAACCACACACTGTCCTACAGATAGTGATTAGCAAAGCACATTAAGCAATAGGAGAGGTGTTAAGTGCTGCTCAGATACAAAGTTCCTGCTTTAAAAAAAAACACTGTCAGATCAGACACAGCAGAAAAGAATGGAACAAAGTCAAGGTTTTATCTCTCTTTTGCAGAAATAGAGACATGGTTAAGAGAGGTTAAACTAGTTTCAGTCATCTGGAAATTAACCATCCCTGAGGTTAATGGGAGGGCTGGAACACTGAAATTCCCAGCACGTCTGTCCCAGTTGAGCTTTACCAAATACATTGACCTATTTTTGGTGTCCAGGCTGGGATATTGATTTTTCAGGGCATTTTTGATATTTTAGAGTACAGGACATTTTCATAGCATTTTATGTGTTCCAGATACAATGGATGATGGTTTCAATCTGCAGCCGTGCACCTGCCACATCACCCCAAACTCAAAATGAAATTGATTTGCATAGCTCATCCAGTACCCCAGAGATAATTTATAATCTGCCAAATGCAGAAACTGGATCTCCCCACTGAAATCCCACTGCTTCTACATATGGTCTTTTTGTTGTAGTTCCCCAAATGCCTTCGGTCTTCTGCAGCTAACTAGCTGTCCTAACTAGAGTCCTGGAGGAAATAGTGTTCTCACTTTGGAGCCTAAACCTAGTCAATAAAAATAACCTATACTGAACTGCTGAGTGCAACAGACATTAACATATAATCCCATGCATAATCTGTATCATAATTATAGATGTTCTAGTAAAACATGCCTACATTGGGGTATTGCTTACCTCCTGGGAGCCTGAATTAAGACTGTTTTAGTGTTTTCAAAATGTAAACTATAAAAAGCTGTTTTACATGTTACTGCTCACAGGCTAACCATAGGTTGAAATGTTTGGATTCATAGTTTGTACATGTCTCATTTGAGTTAGTGGAGCAGCTGATAGTAATAATAAGCTGTCTGCCCTCTATGGAGACCAGACATTAATGGAGGGCTGACAGTCTTTTTCCCTGTGCATTTCAGAGTTATTTTGTAAAAACAGAAAAATGTGGGAAGTCAAGCTCTCTAGGATCAATTCCAGGCTTTGAAGTGAGACATGTAACCGTTACTTACAGTCTCATTTATTTTTTATACCTTCCAAGCTGGTGGTTATTCTGCTACTCAAATATTTTCACCCCAACCTGTATCCTTTTTTCCATCCTTTATTTTTTTTTACTTTGTTTTTTAATTATTTGTCCTTTCTGTACCTGTCCTCTTCTTGCATCTTATATTAGCTATGGCCCCTCTTCCATCCACTATTTACTTCTCTGCACACAATCAGAATGAGTAGGTTTAGTCTACCCTGTTTGAGTCATCTGAAACCTAAATGTTGAATTTGAGCTAGTTTCTCAGAGCTTCCTCTATATTCTCTGGAGAAAAGTAAGCCTTTCCAGAGACAACTCACGCCATCATCAAATACACAGCTAAGATCAGTTAGATCTAAAATATGCATCTAAGATCAGATAGCCTCTTGTTTCTACTGACTGTAAAGAGTCAATTCAGATTTAAATGTGTTTTTATGAAGTAAAAGCTAGGATATGTGAATCCTCTCTGCAGCTTCCTTTCCTCCTATGGTAAGTGGACATTAGTGCAGGGAAAAGAGTGGGCACACATATAAAGATCCTTCGTTGTCTTGGAGGTGGTGCCCATGATGAGCAGGAGCAGTCCTTGGCTAAGGTGAGTTTAATATGTGAAGATACAGTTGGAGGACTGGAGCTTTACTGGTTAGGGCACACTCAAGTGCAGACCTCATCTGTGGAGACTTTGGTGCTACCAAAAGCCTGTGCGTGTGAATTATCTGCCAAGGATAGGCAAAGAATATTTCTCAGATCCTGCTCTTTGCAGACAGATTTGAATATGCTATAACAAACATAGCAAATGCAGCCTTGCTTAACCCTGCTCAATATTAATGTTTTTCTGGAGACAGTGGAACATTTTACCAAAACAATATGCAAAAAAAAATAAATCTCTGTCAGAGTTGTTTTCAGAAACAACTCAGTTGTTTAGATGAACTTGTACAAGTTGATTTTCATTCTTGATCTGCTGAGAGCAGGGTGACGGGAGAGGATAGGCAAGGGAGAACAGTTTGAGGCAGATACTTTACATGGAAAACTTCAGCCTTCATGGCAGGTGAAGTTCTAAACTACAATTATGGTTCTACAGTGTTATTAAATCTTAATGCATGTCACTAGAGTGGTTTAAGTTGAATGTTTAATTATAGGTTTCTTTCATTGCAATTCAAGGTGTAAGAGTGCAATCTCTGTTTTCAAATGGGACTGTTTTTATCAGTATAACCAGTCATAATTTACTTTCCCCATGTTCTTCATATCTCGATGTATTAGAAGATTTTTCTGAACAGAGGCAAGCAGAAATGTGAGGTTTTTCAGCCTGCTCCATTTTCAATCCAGCCTGCTTTGCTCTTACAATATCAAATCTTCTGGGAGTCTCTTTACATGCCATGGACAATAAAAGGTATCAATAGCAACAGGAGTGGAAGGGTACTGTAATGCAATTGCTTAGGATCTGGAGATTCATTATCAAGACAACGGATGTTCTGAAGTCTTGCTCTTTTGGATATATTCTGTCTCTCCCTAACAAATTACCACTTCTAGAGTGAATTTTATTTTATTTATTTGCTTATTTATTTACTTTCAAAATAACTGAGCAAAAAGCAGTGCAGCTCCACAAGTGGCAGAATATCAGAAGTGGGAAAAAAAAAAAAGGCTGCTGACAAATAATTTAAGAAATAGTAATAGAAGATTAAATGGTTTACATACATTCTCATTTTAGTCTCTGATTTAAAGCTTGATGACCACAAACTTGGACTGCATTCCCAACAAGTATTAAGAAGGCATATTTCTCCTTGTGTACATGAAATAAGATGTGTTTGTGTAGCTGTAAGTCCTGGATTTGGAGAGTACTTTGGTTCTCATAATAGAGGAATAAATATTAGTTTTATGCTAGATAATTTTAACAGCATTTGAAAAATAGGACATAATAAAACATAAACATTATATTTAAAAATATAGACATGTATTTTCTTTACTTGCAGGTATATATTTCACCTCTGTACACAGTGAGAGCTTGCTAAGGAAAAGCACATTTGCAATATAACTTGCCTGCAATCATTAATTTCTTTCTACTTTTTAAACTATTCCTTTTAAATGACTGTAAAGTAATCTTACCAGAAAAATGTTTCTGTCTTATTGGTTTTGGCACTGTGCCGTATTAAGATGTTTTTTGTTGTCTATTCTCATTTTTCAATTCATATGGATATATGAACACCATAACTAATTGCCCAAAGCACTATTCCCTGCCTTCTGCAGGTGTTTAATTTCCAGATTTCCACACTGAAGTTTATGAGAGTTGCAAGTAATTGGCACCCCTTTGAAGATCATACTACTAAGTTTTTATTCTAGAAATTTAGATCAGTTATTTCCAGTAATTAATGCATCTGTGAATACGCACCAGATCACACATTAATGGTATAAGCACTGTTAGTAAGAATTGACAAAAAAATCCCAAGCAACAAAACCACAGAATTACTATAGAAATAATTTGAGTCTCAAAAGGCTGTAAAGAGTCCTTGTATGACTGTCCAGATGTAGACCTCTGTAATTCCATGCATTACATGCAATTCTTCATATGTTTGTGCCATTTGTCATAATGAAATAACATATTCCAAAATCAGCCCTTCCGTTACAATAGAAGTATCAAATAAAGCTCAATACAGCTTAGAGATAAAGCGTAACAGTTAAATGCTGTTATTTTACATACATTCAGAAAGGTCTATTCTCAAAGCTTTTTCTCCTAATGCTTGGAAAAATTGTTACTGAGGTAATTTTTTGTGATAACATGGGCCCCAGAAGCCTGTTGGAGATCCTGAATATCTGAGCATTGTTATTCATTTCGGTATAGCTGTGCTCCAATTTATTCCAACCTTGGCATGGGTTGCAAAAACACTTCTGACAGCCCTGAACAAGCCACCTAATTCAGTCCAACCTAGACAGAAAGATTAATCCTCCATGTGACACTGAAAAACAAGTCAGCAGTAGCCATCTTCTTAGATGCCTGGCTTTTTCAAAAGGCATGGCCACCAGCTCTTCCAAAATACTCTACATGTACCCCATTTCTGTACTGAGAGACATTCTTACTCTTAAGGTCATCAACTAAATATTTGACTACCAGTCACCAGAGAATCCACTTGGAGATGCAAACACCTTTTGTGCAAGGTGTTTTCCTTTAACCACGTGTCTGTCCTTTAGGCAGCAGAGCTGTCCCAGAATCTTACAAAACTTTGTCTGTATGTCTGTCCATCCATTCAGCCAGCCAGCCAGCCAGCCAGCCTTCCATCACCTGCACTATAGAATCAAACTGATAGATAGAACTTGATGACCACAGGTGTCTGGTGGTTGTTGTAGGTCCTCAATGCTGCTAGAACCCCCTCTAGTATCACATTCTCCTCATGATGACATCCAGTTTGGCACATACACATCCATCTACTTAAATGTAAACACAGCTACACTTGGGTACTTTTTCCATAGCTGCAGGCAGAACTAATATACTTTCTTAAAAGCTGTCCTTACAAAAGGCTCCAGAGTTCAGGCCTTGTAGACAGATGAGCTCTGGTAGGTCTTATTTGCAGCACTTTAAGACCTTGCAATATTCAATTTTTGCTTGGTAATTCAATAATAATTCTCTGAGGTCACTGCCCTTGAAGTGAAGAGTGGGCATGAGGGATCATGTGCTTATACATGTTAAGTCTCAACACAGAGTCTGGCGTTTTTGCTTCTGCCAACAGAAGATGTAGTTATGTGATATTATGGGTAGGATGGGTATTGAGTAAATGGAATGTAGGCATATGTTCCCTTCTGCTACCTCTGCTACACAGCCAGGCATGAACAAAAGACAGTTAACAGCAGTAATATATGGAATCACTCTACCTTTTGCATACAAGAGATGTAGGTCTGGATGTCTATCTGTGTTTCAAATGCCAACCAGTAAAATAACATATCTTATGAGAGGGCCTTTCTTTGTTTCTCTAGAGTCACATCCAGTCCACTTCAGTATCTACAGTAAATTCAGGGTTTTCATGCTTACAGAGTACCCACGAGGAGAGGAGAAAAAGGAGAGGAAACTGAATTCTCTTTCTTTTCCTATAATAGCAACAAAGTTATTCATTACATTTAAATCATTATCACCTATGCAAAAGTCTGCACAGCTGTCAAAGAGACTATAGGTTTTGAAATCATCAGGGTAGAAGTATAAATAGTGGCCTGATTTTGTTTGCCAGTCCTTTAATGCTGCTAAAGATGCAGATAGATAAATGTCCATCTCTTTTTCAGATCCCAGTGTGATTACTCAGAGCTGGGAATTAATCCTTTTGCTATTTTCTTTTTTTGCATTTAACATGACACAGTTCATGTCAAGCCACTAGTAAACAGCAGGAGTGAGCCTAAATATAGACGTTGAAGTGTCCCTTTGTTAGTACTAAGAATGGGTTTAAACTGGGTTTGTCAGTGCAAACTAGCAAAGCAATGGCTGAAATGCTGAGAGTCTTTTTTTCTCCAGTGTCACCACTCTGATGCACCTTTACAATCTTTGCATTGTTGAAGGACTGTATGTTTAAAAGTGTGCTAAAGCATGCTTTAAATCTCTTTTGGAGAACAGGGATAACTTTGGAAAGCCTCCCATACAAAAAGTACTGTAAATATTGCTTTAAAAACCAAGAAGGTGGCTAAAGCAAACTCTTTATTTTTAACTGAGTTTGCCTTCAGAATGCCCCAAGTGATTTGACTGTGCAGTTCTATGGATTTATCACTTGCCAAGTTTCATATTTTTAAAAATCAAAGACCTTTTCTTGAAGACCACTAACAAGCATAAAAAATGTCCTTTGCACTGTTAACCACAGAAAAATTACCCAGATTTTATTTGTTTTGAGAATTTATTTGTAGTGAGAATATACTCCCAGGCTGAACTGTTCTTTGGCAAATGTAGCTTACAGTGAGAGTCTGCAGGCCAAATTCTGAAACCACTGGAAAAGAGGGCTCATGAGGGGAAATCCTGGCATTATCTTTGTCTACCTACATGTTTGGGGGCATTGCAGTGATGTTCACTAGTTCACTGCATTCAAAATCAATGTATTTGCTTAGTAGATCCATCATTTTATGAGAGGTTTAAAAATTCTTCATTAAACTCACTTTATGCCTCCCCAAATCTATATTTTTTATTGATAGTGAAAATAAGATAGAGTCATTGGAAGCAGACAATAAAACCTGTATGCATAGGGCAGTTTACTTACTGTTTATGCTAAGAGAATGCACAGTTGTTATAGTTTTGATGAACTATCCAGGCACTGTTTATATAGTGGATTTTTTATCCTGCAGTATTCATACAGTATTTCACTGAATGCTTCTTATCTGAACCCTGGGGTACTCTGTAATTCTTGAATCCAAGAGTAGAGGCATGTCAGACATAAAATAGGAAATGTAGAACGTGAGGTTTTGAGGAGGATTTCAGGTTATTTTGAAAAATATATCATAGCTAATAACAAGAAATGCTGCTCTAGGGTAAAGAAAAAATTTAAGGAGTGAGAAGTAGAGATATTCTTTAAAAGAGGTTTTAGCTAGGATAGGAGAAAAAGAACATGTGCAAAATGAAGTCAGCAATATACTTGTGAATAATGAGGGAGTAGTTACATTTGGGGAATGGATGCTAAGAAATGTATTTTTCAGTGAGGATGGATGGAGAGAGGCGACAGGCATCAAACTGAATAATGGAAATCAGACTATCGGGTTTGCAATATCTGTGTGGGAGAAGAATGTCTTCCTGTAAGTCTTACCCTATGACTAAGGATGGGAAGAGAGTAGAGGAAGTGCAGCAAAATGCTGGAAGAGTAGGATATCAAGTGCATATTCAAAGCTTTTTAACCTAGTACTTACTCAGCTCTGAGTAGGACATTTGAGCTGTAGTGATGATGGGGTGTGAGCTTCAGGATGAATTTTGAGGGGTGAGGATTTCTTTTCTATGGTTAGATTTTTTATTCATATACAACATGATGGAAACCATGTGGCTGTTATGGCTGGGAGGTTTCGTCTGTGTACTTGTGAAAGTGCCCTCTTTTACAGAGCTTTGGAAAGAAATTACAAACTACATATATCATGACTTTATGAATCTGATGCATTTGATGGACCTTATGAAATTGTACCTCAGAATACCTAACTGTTATGTGCATGCTCTAGAAAAGAGTGTGATAAAAGCCCTGCTTCACACCTCCCTGGGTGGGATAAGGACAAGAATCAAAATAATCTAAAATACTTGGGTTGAGATAGGAGCAGTTCAATAACTAAAATTAAGTGCAATATAATATTAATATGGAGAACAGCAAGGAGAGAGATATAAAACTAAAGGGTGAAAGAAAAAAAAAAAATAAGCAACAGTTTTGCTCACCGCTTGCTGACCAATACCCAGCCCAGCCCAAGCACTGATCACTCTCTTCTGGGTGACTCCCCCAGTTTGTATACTGAGCACGATGTGCTGTGGTATGGAATACCCCTTTGGCTAGTTTGGGTCAGGTGTCCTATCTCCCTCGCAGCTTCTTGTGCCCCTTCTCACTGGCAGAGATGAGAGACTGAAAAGTTCTTGAACAGGGTAAGCACTACTTAGCAACAACCAAAACATCAGTGTGTTATCAGCATAATTCTCAGAGTAAAGGCAAAACATAGCACTGTACAGCTAGGAGGAAAATTATCTCTGTCCCAGTCAAACTCAGGACACTGGCTCACAGTCAACCAGTCCCACAGGTCCCACAGGTTCTTTTCTGCAAAGCCACTTCCCAGCTACTCATGGCTTCAGCGTGCAATGGTGCTTGGCATTATTCCTCCCCAGGGGCAGGACTTGACATCTTCCTTAGTTGAAATGCATGGGATACCTGTCAGTCCATTTCTCCAGCTTGTTCAGGTCCTTCTAGATGAAAGACCAACTCTCTAGTATACTAGCTCTCTGTATTCTCTCCAAACTTGTTAGAGTGTGCCATCATCCAGGTGCTGATCATCCAAGATGCTGAACACTATTGGCCTCAGTACCAACCCCTGGGGTTCACCACAAGTGACCAGCCTCCAGCTGGACTTTGTGCCACTGACCACAGTCCTCTAGGCCCAGCTATTCAGGCAGTTTTCAGGCCACCAAATCTGTCTCCCATCTCTGTTCTCAGCATCCTTAGAAATCCTGTGCAGTTTCTCACAGTGGCTCAAGCTTTCCTTGCATATGTGATGGTATGCAAAATCACAAGGAGGTTTGTCTGGTTTACCTCAGAGATTGTCCAAGGTCATGCAAGAAATTCTTGACGAGTTACAGGGTAAAACCAGTTTTCATATATTTAGATGTTAAATTAAATTTCCCGTGTCTCCTACCTTTACTGGCCAACATTATAATGTTCACCTGTATCTGCACAGAGACTTTTCTTTGTCACAGTCTCTTTTTTTCCCCACTCTATTTTAAATATATGTATGATTTTTTAATAACCCTTTGTATTTTTCCATTGTGGGTACTGTAAAGGATGGAAAATATAACCCGTGAGAACATCCTTCTGACAGCTGCATCATCACAAGCGTGTTTTCATTGAAAACACCACTTCTAATGGAAATAGAAATAAACAAACTTGAGGAAATTCGGCTTGTCTGCTGCAAACCATTCTTACTGCTTCTGTTAAAAGCTTCGCCTGAGGAGGAGTTGTCTGAAACAGACTGAGAACAGCTGTGCTAAGAAAAGGTGGTGTATGGGGATAGAGTGAAGTGGACACAGTTCCATAAGTAGTACAAATACACATGTTCACACACAATAAAGGCACAGCATTTGGTTTAATTAATAAATTAATTTAATAAATTAATTAATTTACTTATTTATTTGATCAGTACTTTCGAGGGGAGGGCAGCAATTCTGAAAAATTCACATTGTCTTTTATATATATATGTATGTATGTGTGTGTGTGCGCGTGCATGTGTGTATCTCTACCATTTATTTTTTGGAGAGTTTAGTCTGTTTAGAAACTTCAGGAAGTTTTCATCTTTCTTGGGCCCCTCTTCCCTCCAGAGCTTTATCCCATGGTACTCTACCAAGCAGAACCCTAAAGATACCAAAGTCTCCTCTCCTGTTGTCCAGGGTAGTGAGCTTTCTGTGTACCCTCCTCACTGCCCTAAGGATTTTGAGCTCCACTATTTCACAGTTGCTGCAGCCAACGCTGCCATTGAGCTTCACATCCTCCAGCCTCCCCCCCCCCCGTTGATGAAAACAAAGTCCAGCATAATATCACTCCACATTTCTTCCTCTATCTCTTGGAGAAGGAATTTGTCATCAACACATTCCAGGAACCTCCTAGATTGATTATGCCCTGCTGTGTTGTCCCTCCAACAGACACTGGGATGGTTGAAATCTGCCATGAGGACCAGGGCTTGTGAATATGAGGCAGCTCCTAAACTATAGAGGGCCTCAGCCACTTGGTCTTCCTGGTCAGCTGGCCTATAGCAGACCCCCCCACTATAATGCCACCTGTCCCTGCCCTCCGTTTAATCCTGACTCATAAGCTCTCAGTTGGCTTCTCATCCATACCCAGGTGCAGCTCCATGCACACCAGCTGGTCATTGATGTAGACAGTGACGCCCCCTCCCTATCTCCTCTGCCTGTCCTTCCTAAAGAGCCTGTGTACTTCCATTCCAGTGCTTAAGTCATAGGAGCCATCACACCACATCTCAGTGATGCCATTAATATCATAAGTCCTGAAGGCATGTATGTGTTTCTAACTCCTCTTGTTTATTTCCCATGCTACATGTGTTTGCATAAGGGCAATTAAGCTGGGCTCCGCTGAAAGCAAACTTACTGGCTGGAGTGGCTGGAATTTCTTTTTACTGCTATTCTGGTGCACAGACCAGAGGTCTGTTGAGCACTGCCATCACATATTAGTTGAGTCATTTTACTTTTACAGGTCACCTTAACATTTTCAGGTAGAGGGCCTGATGTTGAGTGCTTCTGTCATGACTCATGTCGTCCATACTGCAGCTGGTGCAGACGATCCTTACAGAGATGCAGCCAAGTATCTCTGCTTTCCACATCTCTGAGTTAACGGAGCTTCTAGTTAAAACTGTTTTTCACCAGTGAGTGCTTACAGGTTTCCTAACAGGAGATTTTTAGAAGGGGAGAGCTTTAGAGAAAATAAATGAGAACTATAGTGTTATTCTTTTAGTCTGCAGTTGTCTGAAGTTGTTGTCAATAGAAATAGTTGTATACATTTGTCTTCATTAATCATTTCAAGGTGTTGCTTTTTGATGAAGCCAGCCCTAGCAGTTCACAGGCATTTTAATTTTCCAATTATTGTACCTGTGGCTCAGAACAGATACTGATTAGTTTCACATTTTGCTCTGTGGGCAGCTTAATGTTCTTGTCACTTTACATTGAGTTTTAAATGTGGAGAGTGTAAGAGAATGTCAGATGTGCTCCCAAGTCTTCTGGGTCAGGCTCCACAAATTATGATGTGTACAGGTACTGTACTGATAGGTTTCTGAAAGATGGATGAAAGAACAAGTATAATTTTAGGATCCTATCACAAAAGTAACAATTGCTTTTGTAAAGGAGGTGTGAGTGATTCTGTGTTGTCTTCTTTTTCACACAAATTTTTAGCTGGAGATGAAGATGGTGCTGCTGGATGCTGTAAGCAATACAAAAGGAAGTTATGATAGCAGCAAGGCAAGAGCAATGCTTCTCAATATTTGCACACAATTACCTGACCTTTTCAAACTGTAGTAGTGAAAGTGAACGCGAAAATACATTTTGAAAGCCCTAAGCACAAAGATTAATTTTTTAACAAATAGAAATGTTGCCTGTCTCCTCTTTATCAATTGTGTACCAGCTATGACTCATTCGTGCATGCTTTTTTTTCTTCCATGGAAGAAATCCCCTCCAAAACACAAAACCACGATGAACATCTGCTGTCTAGGTATTCATTAGTTCTGTCTGCTCTGCTTTTGGCTAATTGCCTGGGAGTGAAGTTGAATTGTTTATGGAGACTTAACCTGGTGCCAGTTATAGCAGTAAAGATTGTGTAACGTTCCGACAAAACCCAGGAAATGTCAAACATGTAGGCTCCCAAACATAAAGTTTATTTACTGGTTTCTCCTGCACTTTGTTTGCTACAATATTGCCTGCACAACTGATAACAGAAAATGTATTTAATAACTACTCAGTGCTAATATGCTGTAGTATGCATGACTGACTAATTTAATTTATCTCTGATTAAGCCTATTATGTTTGAGATCACTTTACAGAAGAGACTTTTTTTGCCAGCTGTAAGCTTATTTGAATTGTAATATAAGTTAATAATGTGTGAAATAACTACTGGTGCCTGCTTCTAAATGTTAATTTTACCAAATGACTTCCTGAGTTAGTGCGTACACAGCTCGTCCATTGCAATGTAGTTAGGATGGTGTTTGGACATAGGATTGTGTAGGTAAAAAGGCAGGTGCATGGCAAAGGGTTAAATGGCTGTTATTTCTGCTGAGAAAAAGTGAAGGAATAGTCATAGCTCAGTCAGGGGCGGCATGCAGTCTATATGTTGACAGCATCAGCTAAGAAGCCCTCATGATGTTCTCCATCTTGAACTATTTGTTTCCTACAAGGTGTAAAAAGGAATAGGGACTCCTTTGAAAAACATAGAGAGGAATGCATGAAACAAAAAATGCTGACAAAGGCTAACCTGAGTACGTTTAAATAGGAAAATAGCCATTTGGGTGGAATTCTAGATTTTTCCAAACTGAGGTTAGAGCTGGAAAGAAGTGGGAAGAAAAATGAAACAAAACAAACCCCAAACAATTAAAACCTGAGAAATGGGGGTGGGGGGAAGGCTTGGGGAAGGAGAGAGAGGAGGAGTTAACTCAGTCGAGGAAAACTAAACATTTTTCCCTATAGAAAAAGACATCTGTGTCCTGTTTGCCCTTCAGTGGTCTAACTGTTAAAGTAGGCATGTGTCTAATGGAGAGGTAAGCCAAGCTTTTTGTGTGTGTAAGTCGCATCCCAGGGCTATTGACCACTGGCAAACAAGACTTTGCAATGTCTGTGCTTTAGCCACTTATGTCTCTGAGAGGCTGCAGAGCGCTAGCGATTGTTGGTTTGAATAAGCTCTGTGTTCATCAATTGTGGTTTTCATGAAAAAAATTAATTATACATATTCTTGCTTTAATACATGTTGATTTTAAATCTGCTGAGAAAAATTGGGTGGAGGGAATGAAGTCTTCTACCTTGTTTAAAGAAACAAGTGTGATAGTCTGCTTTAGTCTATGAGATTATATATAATCAGACACACAAATTATGTGTACTTTGCATTTAAATGTACACACCTCCAACTGAAATAAAAGGAAGTCAATGCTTTCCTCTGTCAGATTAGCATATCTCTTCAAATTAGAAAATACATAGGGTACTGTACTTACTGTGTCAGACTAAGCTGCCAAAACAATGTCACTTGCCTGGCATGGAAAGAAAAGTATGCTCCACATAATTTCTTTTTATGTCATTCTGTTCCACCCTCCAAACATCCCAGCATATGATAACATGCGGGATGTCAAGCATTATTGTTCACATTTTGTCATGCTATCTCCTATAGATCAGTTATCAGCAAGCTGAGCAGCACAGCAGATCTGCCTTTCAGGTCTATCTTCACAGCGTGTCAAATGCTCGCTGGCGGGACAAGAGTTTGGCAGGTCCACCACCGACTGTCAGGTTGCATGTACATTTGCAACTGAATGAAGGATGATTGTATTATGCAGATTAAACTTCCAGTGGTATGCGATTTAAGAAAAAATGCTGAATGTGATACACAGAGATCTGAAAGTGGTGCTGTATCTGATTTAGAGATAGCCACTCCTTCCCTGCGTGCTAGCACAGGCTCTGGAACAGCCAGTTGTCCTCCTGCCAGCTGGTCCTGGATCTGGACAGCTCATGCCTGGAGATGGGTTGTTACTAGGAAGGTCTTTCTGCTTTAAGAGCTGAGTCTCACTGGCCTGAGATAGCTCAGGTTTGCTCCAGGTGTGAAGGCTTCTTCTATATACTCTACCTTTTGCTTGACTGGCTATGGGTAGGGAGGGTATTTAGTTTGTTTTCTTCTATAAGGAGCAGGATTCTTTTAGAAATGGTAAGCTAACACTTTTTCCTTTTTTTTTCAATATCTTGGTAAAAGTAGCAGTCTAAGCTTCCTGACAGAGAGGCCAACTGTAATTCAATTTATTGACCAGTCAGTGCAGAAATTTTTTCCTGTTTCTACAAATCATACAGACTTAGTGACAGGTAAGTTGAATTTGATGCTTTGTATTTCCTTTCTGTAAGAGAGAAGTTGTGAAGAATAATTAAAGACTGTAAAATATATGATTATAAGTAATCTAATTTCAGTAACTTATATAGCTGTGGGGTAGTCTCCTAGGCGCTTTGAAGTGTATGAATTATAAATGTATTGTGCTATTATCCACAAGAGTGATTTTTCTGCAAAGTAAATGGTTAATCTCTCCCTGTTCAAGTCCTTTATGTGCAAGGCTCTTGAAATTTGCTGCAGCCCAGTTCAATACAGAAACCGTCAGTGGGTCAGGAAATTGCAGTGCTTTATAGAGAATCAAGTGAAGACTAGGGCTGCTTTCTCTCTGTCCTCTTTCATCTGTCTTTTCCCCCTAATAGCTAAATTGAGATTGATCATTTAGCAGAAAAAAAAATACCACTAGGAGCAATGAAGCGTAACTTAGTACAGTACCAAAAGCTGCTTAGGTGTCGTATCAGGCTCAGCTTACTCTTAAGCAAAGGTTAGTAAGGATAACTTATGTACAAGGTTGTAAATCTGCTTAGTGGTCTGTGACTCTCATGGACAAATAATGCTTCCTAAATGCAGCAGTTGGACATGGCAAGAGTCACCTTTTTTGAATGACTGATAAATAGGAGCCAGATGATTTCAGCTGGGAAAGAAAAATAATGTTCAGCATCCTAAAATATAGGATGCCAAAAGATAACTCATCTTACATGTTTGTTAACTGAGTTATGGTCTATCTAAATGTAGGTATATGTTGCAAAAGCTCATTATAACCATGAGTAACACCCCATAAAGTATTTGTTGCTATGAAACTTACTTTCTCCCAACAATGAGTTTCACCTTTTCCAAAGAAAAACCTCAGTAAACAAATAATGGCATTATACACCCAAATATTCCCTCCAAAAATACTTTTTGAAAGTTTACCTTTTTTTTGTTTTCATTACTTTGATATTGTTATAGCTCCTTAATTTACTATGAAATATGTACCACAAATACATAAAAGCAATCTGAGAGGAACTATGCAAAATCTTCTTTTACTCTGCTACATCTAAAAGCTCTGGACTTCATGAAGATCTAAGGTTTAGTAAAAACCAGCTTGTTTTTTTCCATGCATTATTTACACTTTACTTGTCGATCCTAAAGAGAAAGGAAACCCAAAGGTGTCCAAAGGATTCAGCACATATAAAAATATTTTAAAAATGAAAAGTGTCTAGAAGACACCATACTACATCAAATGGGATTCTTTTTTTTTGCTTTGTAATTAATCATTCAAACTTCTTTATTGTTTTAATCTAAATCTAAATGAAAAGCACACTGTAATGTTGAGTCTGGAACACAAAACAATTGGTAAGGATAAGGCTAAATGGTGGTTTATTTACTTCTTTTTCAAAGTCTCCCTTTTTCAAATTGGTGCAAGTTCCAGATTTTTGCTTTGAACAAATCCATTTGGATTTTTCTGTGGTCTTGTTCAGGAAATCCCTGTCATCAGTGAAGCTCGTTTAGGCAAGATTAACAACAGCTTTATGGCATGAAACCTGATAGCAAGCATTCTGGTTTTTTTGTTTGGGATTGATGAAGGGCTCATAGGGCTGTGCAGACCTCAACCATCCTATTTACCTTTTACAAAAACTGACATAGTTTTAGCTTTCTTCCACTGTTCTAGAATTTCTCTGGTAGGCTAAGATTAATTGAAAATCACTGTTGGTGTTTCAAAACCTCCTAAGCCAGCTTTTTATACAAAAGTGCTGATACAGCTTCTGTTTAATACACTTCTAAGCTACCAACAGCAAAGAAAGTATTTGTCGTAACTGAGCTTGAATTAAAACATCAAAGACCCTAGGTAAACTGCACCCATGTATCATGGAAGGGGTATTATGGCATGTGTCATGGGTAAAAGACAGCAATGGAGGGATTTCAGGCATCTCCTAAGAATGACACCTATATGACTTCTCTGCAGAGTTATTCCAGGTTCACTTATCACAGAGAAGGAAAGCTCAACCTAAGGAAACACTGTATAGGGCAATAATAAAAGAAATGTTGACCATCAAAACAACACTTGAAAATCCAAGTGGTCCAGCACAAAAGTAGAATAAAGAAGTGCATTGGCAGAGAGACATACTTGGTGTGGAAGGATAAACTTCAGAGAAGCTTCTTCTCACCCCCAAAGACAGAACTGATCTATTTATTGAGCATGTTGAACTTTCCTACATTATTATTGGCTTTTCTGTCATTTTTCTCCAGAAAAGGACCAGTGTCATTGCTGAGATTCCTATTCTGCTTGCCATGCTTAGAAAGTTGTTACTGTCCCTTAGTTTGCATAATATTGATTTTTTTTCTTTCTTCTATCATTTTTTTTCTTAATCACCTAATGTATGTTAATTGCAATCCATTTTCCTTTGGTCCCCAGTGTAGATTATTTTTTATAGCTCTTTTTACTTCAGTAAGCCAGTGTGAAAATTCAAGAAAATACTCATTTTTTTCTCATTCTTAATGTGTTTTTTTAGACTCTAGTAAAATGTTTTTAAACAGGTCCCAGCTTTCATCTTTTGCCCAAATAAACTATTTCTCCCAGCTGAATTTGCTCATAATTGTTCTCAGGATTGCAAAATGGATCCTTTTAAGGCACAGGTATATTTGTTTTCATGTTATACTGTTTGTGAATAAGAAACATAATGAGCAAATGGTGTCATTCCTAAAGAAGCAACTGCTAATTTTTAGTCCTCTAGTGAATTTTATGTTGTCTTTCAAGATCAGGTATGATACAAAATTCCTGCAAGCAAAAAGGCAATTCTGACTGAGTTCAAAAAACGTCCTTATGTAGAATTTTTGGTTTTATTTTTCTTATTTATTTCAAGGCAGCACAAAGCCTCCAGCACATGCTATTGAAATTGGACTCCTCCATGGTAATTCAGATTTCTCTGCTACACAGGATAAACAGATGCTTAATCCCTCATCAGCATTTTCTTCAGTGTATTTGTGGTGTGGAACAGATATCACCCTGTTTATCTTGCACAGCCTTCCTTCCAAAATGACCCAGGCTTCTTCCATCTCACCAGGACAGGCTGTGGGAAGACTTGGCTGTTTCTGTCCATCAAATATCTATCCATGCTGAGGGCTGTGGCTGCAGCCTGGCTTTACTGCTCAGTCAGCCTGGGGAAATCAAAGATTTCACTGGATTGTGTAAAACCACTTAATTCAAGAGGTAGATACATTTGGTATTTTTCAGTCCAGCCTTCCAGAAAGTGTTAGGCTGATAAAGTGCTGGCCTTACTGAGGGGAAGAAAGAGATGAGTAAAGAGTCTTTTGTTACAGTTATACGGGATAATACGGGAAATATGGGATATCTCCACACCTTCCTGTTCCAAGGCTGCTCTGCAGGACCAGGGGAACCGAGAGGGTGGCAAAACAGATGCTAAGCTGTTGAGGGGATAGGCATGGATCAAGCAGAACTGAAATGACTGCTGATCATTCCCGAGGGATTATTGCTTCTCATTATATCAGTAACATAAAAGCAAGGCTTCAGGTTACCAAGGCAGTGCTTGCTGATATGAAACATGGCATCAACTTTTTCTGCACATAGTGAGCCTAAAAAGACTATAATCTGAATTTAGTATGCTTTTCACTTGGATTCTGCACTAGGTCGAAATGAAAATTGTGTAAGAATGTCTTTTAATGTCATTTGCAAGAAGATAAAAGACCCTTAGTACAGCCCTCCAGATCCCAAAGTACAGAAAGCCATTAGGTATGTTATTATTTTAAATTTAATCTGTTCAGATGTTCCTGAAATGCTCTGTCTGTAATGCCTTTGTATTAATCATCATAAATATTTCATCCTTTTTGGAGAGGGCATGCTGACGTAATGTCTATGTGAAAGAGGCAACTTGTCTCAGCTACATTATGATACTTGCTAGACTTAAAATGAATATCAAGAAGTTCTAACAGAGATGTTGTACAGATAATAAAAGCAAAAAAAATGGACAAAGGTACAAAATAATAGTAACATGCAGGTATCTGCTTGCTTGCTCTTTTTTAATTTACAGGAAACAGAGCTCACTTGTAGTGCAGCTGTACAAATTCAGTAGGTGCAGCAGTCCCTGTTACAAAAGTGATGGAGCAGGGGAAGAAAGAACCAAGAGCCAAAAAGTGTGATAAGGGTTTCAAAAGCAGATAGTGCTGTGATTGTGTGATATTTGTTGATCTCTTGTATGGTTTTTCTTTATGCTGGTCTGTATAAAATGGTCAAACTTAACAGGACTAAGTCAGTAGCTCCATGCCTGTGCTTGGCCTCTGAAGAAAAGCAAAGGATATGTGCTGTGAAAGTTGAAGCACTGGCCTGAGGGATGTGAATATCTCCTATCTAACCACTGCTCATATGATGACAAGTATGAGCTTGGGTGTACAGCTCATTCCTAGTTTCCACGTGCAACCAAGTGTCTTTCAATAGGATCTATCTTAGGTTTTGTCAACATGCTCACATTGCAAGGAGAAGAACTATCTTGGCTAAAACTGTACTATGATGAGGCATCTTTACAATGGCAGGTGTCATGTAGGGCAATGCACATCATCTAGCTATTACCCTCCAAAATACGCAGATCAAACTTCCCCACTAATAGCACAGATAAGCTTGTGTTCAAAGCTTGACAAAGACTTCAGTTTAGCCTTCAGTATTGATGTTTAAGGCTCTAGCATGCATCACCCTTCTGTAAAATTACTGAGCAGTGCCCAGAATACGTGTTCTGGCTCCCTTTCCAGAGCCAGGCAGACTGGGACTGGCATGCACACCTAAATAATTAATGGCTGTTTATCCAGGTTCTAACAATGCTGTGTGGTTTGTGTTTTAATTGCAGCCTGCAAAGTGTGTTTCTTGGCTTGCTTCTTGGCTGAGAGTAGAGTGTGGTCAGAACAAGACAGCCAGAGAAAGGTGTATCTTAGAGTGCCAAATAGATTAAAAGAGTGGGGCTCTTTCTCCTGACAGCTGAAAGCGACTCACATTGTGTTCACACAGGCACACACAAATTGTGTCCATGTCCACAAAGTACGGGCATGCTCATTTCTCATCATTAGCTGTCATTTGAAGGAGAAAATGAACAATAAATATCTGGGGAAAGACTGCTGAATGCATGACAGACAAACCCTACCGGGGCTATAGGGGTAGGAGGGTGCAAATTTAATGTGTGATGTTGGTTGTGAGAGCATTTTGTACATCTGGTTCAGTTCATGGGCTGGCTCCGTATGTGGAGGGAGGCCTTGGCTATTGTTGTTTGGTCTTTGTCTTATTTTAGCTTCACATTACTCAATGTCTGATTATGTTGGACAATATTCACCGTTGCTCTTGAGAACATTTTGGACAGCAGTGAAAAAATGCCAAGGTTTATGTCCATATCATTCTATCAGTGCTTAGGAAACCTGTGAGAGTGAGCCAAGGCAGGCACTGGATTCTTTGCAGAAGGAGGGGTGCCAGCCTAGAATAAATAAATTAATAGAGAGATAAATTAATTTGTCTGCCCTCCTCTCTCCCACCTTGACTACCTATATAACAAGCAGATGGACTGGAAGTCCTCAAATCCCTTAAGTGATGGCCCTGAGTCTGAAAAATTAAAAGAGGGAAAAATAAACCTACTTTGTTGCCATAGTTAGTGGGATGCCATGGAGGCATCAGATTTGCAGACAGATTAATTAATAAATGTGCAGAAGATAACTCCTGCTAGCAGGGTTTGGGTGCAACTTCCTGACAAGAACTCCTCTGGTGGCAGGATGGGAATTTGCAGATCCTGTGAATTTTGGCATGTGTTAGAGCTGAGAGCATTACTGGGCATGCTGTTCAGCAAAGCAGGATTTCTGTCCATGCTTTCTTTTCAAGTTCATCCAGCCTGTTTTGCAGCTGTAATAACTTGTGGCACAGCACAGGCCAAAAGTTGGTGTGGCTATATATATATATATACACACACACATATATGTATGACATCAGCTGTTCATGCTTACTATCTGAAATAGTGAGGTGTTGCTTTGAGAAGAATGGGTACTTGAATTCTGGGTTGTTATTTTGAACCAAACAAAACCAGACAGAATATTTGGCACATAAGGAATTATTATACTTCATTTCATTGTAATGTTTTAAATGGAGCCAAAAATCTGTAACTATCCCAAATCCATACAGTGTCTTCAGTGCTGCATATTGTCTTTTAATCTCAGGCTTATCTGGAAGAAGTATCTCCATTAACCAAACTGGAGGTGATTCAGGAATACTGATTATTTCACTGAGGTTAATATTACCTTATAATAAAACCTATTCTTTATGGATTCACTTACTTAGGGCAATACGGCTCGCATGTATTAGATGATACTAAAATCTTCACAAATGTTTTTGTAAGTAACTAAAATTACTGTGACATTTATGGTATTCCCTTTCCTTAGATTAGGGAATAAAACAGTTACTTAAATTACCTTCACAGCAAAACTATAAAGGATTTACCTTGAAAACACCTTTTTCAAGGATTTACCTTGAAAAACCCCATGAAAACATGAAGTTCCATTTCGGGTAGTGTGACTGTATTCTGATATCTTCCATACCCTGTGCCATGTCACACTGCAAAGACTTGCAAACTGAATGTGGAGCAGATGAGCTTTGCAGAGGCAGTGGGGCTGGGGAGTAAGTGCAAGAGGCTACAGAAGGGTATTAGTGGGTGCTTGAGGCTTTTCCTTTCCTCCCCTCCCCCCCATCCCTAAAATCCCTCTTCCTCTGCATCCTCCTGTCCTTGGGATATCAGCCTCTGAGCTCACATCCCCTGGCACGTGCAGACCTATCTTGTCACCATCCAGCATCTTATTGTTACTCCAGCTTGTGAAAGGGAGGCCATCCTCCCCATTCATCTCCAATGATGTTGCCTTACTTTCTTGGTCATCCCAATAAGGAAGAGGAAAATTGATTTCTAAAAAGGAAATCTAGAGAGACCTGCTAGAGGGGAAGCTGCAGTTATTGACAGAATTGTGTGTGAAGGTGGCAGCTACTGAAATACAAAGTGATGCCCATTCTTCTCCGCCACCTTTGCTGTGCTCAGGGAGACTACTTAGCCCATCCTCACGTTTTCAGGCACTGACAATACTTTTTGGGCACTGATAAAGTAGGCAAGGGGCATCCCTGGAATTCTGTCTCAATAACACTCTCTGGATCTCAGGAAATAATTTGGTTCGTGGTAGACCCATTGACTCTATTCCAGTTCTTCCAGTCTTTTTATCTACTATCCTCATGGAGTGATGAGGAGTTTAACAAAAAAAAAAAAAAAGGAAAGAAAGGAGACTTACCTCTGGTACCTAACTCAGTAGCTGAACAAAATAATGCAAAAGTACTGGAATAGGAATTGGGTAAAAATGTCCACGTGGTAACTGTTCTGAGTATAGCTGCTCTTTCGTGACAACTCCTTTGAATTATTTCCATGTGGAACAGAGGAGCTCTGACAGCAGCTTTTTTTTTTTCAGAGGGAGGCAATTTCCCTCTATATGACTTGTCATCTGCTAACTGTGGGTGTGTAAATATAGCTGAAATTTGGAAATAGTGCTGATCTGGCAGAGGTTTAGGCAGTTATTACTTGTGGCTGAATGGATGAGGTTTACCCAGCTCATTTTGATGGTAAACATTGCAGGGCAGGTGCATTACCCAAGCTTGTGTTTGTGGAGCACCTTGGTAGTTTTATATTGATTTCAATAATGCAGTTGTTCTTGAAACAGCTCTGTAAGTGGTGAATAAAGCATGTAATTTATATAATAGCTGTAACAATAGTCAGAAGTACCTCACTTTAATTTTACTTCAGTCTCATTGACCCTTTCTCCTCCCTTTGTTTATATGGTTGTGTCCTCCCTCTCTCATAATTCTTACATCTCATTTGGGATTTCTCCCCCTCACACTCCATCTTTTGGCTGAACTCCCACAGGACATGGGATCCTCCCTCCATACCTCTGGTATGGGTGACCTCATTTGTTTGGAAAGCCTCTGCTCTAATCTCTGCACTTTTAACTCACAAATTTATTTCTTCTTGCTGATTTTGTCTCATGTCATTTATTGAGATAATTCTGGTTTGCATTCTCTCTCTGGTAAGTAACCTTTCTGAGCGTACTCCCTGCTCTAACTTACCTTGGCATGCTCTAGGTATGTCAGTTTGTAATTTCTCCCTACAGAAAAGGCAGGGGGTCTGTTACAGGACAGTTACCAGGTCAGCTTTCCCATAAAGCTAGTTGTTTCAAAGAAAATGTAAGTTCATGGAGCCTTAACTAAGAAAGGTCGTCAGAGCTTTTAAAGGGCTAAGGATACGTCTTTCATTGCGAGCTTACCAAAGGTGCAAGTACCAAAATTGTATTTCTCATAATTCTGACAGCTTCCTCTTTCACTGGAAGCCCTCTTCCTGAGAAATCATATTAAAATTTTTCTTCCTTACTTTCAAGGTCATATCTACCATTGGATCTGGATTTTTATGAGATCTCATCCACAAAACCCAGAAAGAGTGCCTAGAGAGCACAATGTGCTTTTTCCAGTGCAATTTCCATGTCTCAAGTGCCAGACCCCTCTGCCTCCTAAAATTCAAATAAATCTACTTTTTATTCCCTCCTTGTATCTAAATGTATCAAAATTACAGAAGAACCTCCTTGTTTTTACAGGAGACCTTCAAATCATTTTATTAGTCAATTTTTCACCCCAACACAGTGTTGCAGAATATGCAATACAGGGGTAAAGTTTGGACTTGATGATCTTAAAGGTCTTTTCCAACCTAGCTGATTCTGTGATTCCAATGTGCAGCAAACTCAAGGAATAATTAGTAAAAGAAATGGATAAATCAGCAGAAGATAACTTCCTGCTTCAATAGTAGCTTGTTTTAGTTGTGTCTAATACAATCTATACAACAGAGGATTGCCTTTATTTGTGCCATGTCTTTGCTGCGTACAGGAGCAGGCTTATACTGAAACTTCAAGTTAGTAATTTAGCTTGAGTACTCTGAAAGCTGGAAATTTTGTATGTGTTCGCATTTCTTGCAGATGTCTGTCACACAGCAAATGTTGCTGGCTGGCTGCCCTCAAAACACTAGGAATAAAAAAAGGATCCTTGAAAAAGTGAACCACTAATGACTTAGAGCCACTTCATATCTAATAGCTAGTGAGTGCACTTCTTGCTTCAAGGGAATGGGAACAATGAAACACTGCTTGGTGATGGAAGGTTTTGTGTTGTTTTTGAAGAAATACTTGCAAATTTCCTATTTAGTGGCTGACTTTTTAAAAAGCAGTCAAATCACTATGTGATGATGACAAAAGTGATCGCATTATTCTGAGTTTGACTTAAAACATGTATTGCGTTGGTCATAAAATAAGAAGTTATTCAGAAAATATGCTCTAATACGCTCTGCTGGGTTTCACTGTCTCCAGGGAGCTTCATTTTGTGGCTTTATCAGCTTTCCTTAAATCCGTAGAATATGTGATTCTCAATTTCACTGTCCTATTAGTTCATGCTTCTGTTAGGTAAGTGAATCAATTTGTGGACCTGGTGGGTGTATAAACATCTTTTTCCTTACAGTCACAAGGGAAATCATGAAATGTCCAAAGAATGAAGGTGCGCAGGGGTATAGATGAATTCCAGTGATGAAAGCTGGAAGTTAAGACATATCTCAACATTAGAACTTTGATAAAAATTCAGCGATCAGTGTTTCCCCAGCAATGTGGCAATGTGCTCTCTCCCACTTACCAGGTACTTGTACACAGTGTACTTTTGTCACTGGGTGCAGTAACCAGGAAAGAACAAAATACTTAAAAAATGAAATCTGAAGATATCCACTCCTCCTGTAGAACAGATAGGTGTAATGTACCATTTCATTTTAACCCAAATAATATGTCAGGACATTCAGATACTTATTTCTGAAGCCATATATGTATAACCTCTGATATAATAAGAACTGAGAAACTTAAATTCCAGTTATGAATTTTGATGATAAAATGTTGAAATAGAAACCAGAGATACTTAAACTAAGCAGCTCTGCAATATAATTAGTATTCCCTCTCCTCCTGCCTTTCCTATTGTTCATTCAAGTACACATGTAAAATAAGGACCTGATGAAAAGCCCTTTGAAAGAGATGATAATGTGTCAGCTAGCTTGGGTAGTGTTTGGATATCACCTGTATGTTTTGTCTTTATAATGAACACTTCAGAGATCTCTCGAGTGTTGGTGGAGCACATGAAATACAGGACAAAACTGAGACAACTGAATCTGTTCGACCTTAGGAAAAGGATTTTGAGGAAAGATGTCAATGTTATCTTCAGGATCGAAATGTTATCTTCAGCTGTCTAATGGGGATATAAGGAAGATGACACCAGACATTTCTTGTAAGGGGAAAATGATAGCATAATAAACACAAGTTGCAACATTGGAAATCCCAGCTGGATATTAGGAAAATAAAAAAAATCACGGCAATGTAGGCAAGTGTTGGAGCAGAAAGGCTGAACTCTCCATTCTTGGAGGTATTAAAACCTGACAGTCTTGAGCAATCAGATCTAAGTTGGCCATGCTTAGAGCAAGGGTTTGCACCAAATGACAGGCAAAGGTGCCCTCCAGCCTGTGTTATTCTGTGGTTCTCCGCTTCTGTAAATTCTGTTCTTTTTATATAGTTTGCTGTTTTCATCTAGCTCTTAAATAAATCTCAGATGTCCTCTGTGTTTTCAGAAACTACTGGATTTGCTCTCATTTGCTTACACAAATGAAAAATGAAAAGGTTGTTAAAGAAAGGATTCAGTGAACTGCAAAATTATGTACTTTTCTCTGGAACCATGCATTTTATACATTTGGTTTATAATACCAGGTAGAAAATATGTCCTGAGAGCTTACTGCTTTTATGAGCTATCTATATCCGTGAATAATATATATCATAGAATTACAGGGTGGTTTGGATTGGAAGAAAAGATCATCCAGTTCCAACTCCCTTACTGTGGGGAGGGACACCTTCCCCTAGACCAGGTTGCTCAAAGCCCTGTCCAACCCGGCTTTGAACACTTCCAGGGGTGGGGCATCCACAGCTTCTCTGGGGAACCTGTGGCAATGCCTCACCACCCTCACAGTACAGAATTTATTCCTCATATCTAATCTAAATCTATGCTCTTTCAGTTTAAAGCCATTCCCCCTTGTTCTACCCTACATGCCCTTGCAAAAAGTCCCGCTCCAGATTTCTTGTAGGTGCCCTTTAGGTACTGGAAGCTGCTCTAAGGTCTCCCTTGAGCCTTCTTTTCTCCAGGCTGAAGAAGCCCAACTCTCTTAGCCCGTCTTCATAGGAGGGTGCTCGTATGTGTTATACATATATGTTTTCTTCTCTCTCTTTAGTTTGGTTTTTGTTTGGTTTTGTTTTGTTTTCCCCTAAATGAGCAAAGCATATAAAAGCAGTCTACTTTTTTTGGAATATCAAAACATGCTTGCATTCACTCTGAAAGTAAGTCTAATAAATGTTATTATTGCCACAGATAGATCTGCTTTTCCATATAAATATAAGCATCTCTTTTTGTTTGTTCTATTAATCTGCATTTTAGTGGAAGTTTGTCTTTTGCACAGTTCACCTTTGCAATAACTTTGCCACAGAAGATTTTCTTTGGTAATTTAGTAGACTTTTAAAAACTCATTTGTCAACAGCTGACAATTAAAACTAATACCTGTTTGATATATAAAAAAGTTTTAAATGATTTTCCATTTGAATATCCCAGATGTGCTTTTGCAAACTAAGGAGTTATGTATTTCTATTTGAAATATTTTTTGAACATTAAGCTAAAGAATTTCAAAACTTTTTAAACAAATTCAACATGAAATATCTTATGAACTGAAATTCTCTTTGCAGTTCAACAAAATATTTAATATTATGGTCAATAAATTTGGCCCAATTTAGGGTAGTTAAGCAAACCTTGCATGTTGGAATTTCTTGTAGTGTGGGATAATGATCAGTAAAGCAAAAGGCACATGCACAAGCAAAGCAAACGAGAAAATTCATTCACCACTTCCCATGGACAGGCAGGTGTTCAGCCATCTCTGGGAAAATAGTGCTCCATCATGTGTAATAGGTATTTGAGAAGGTAAACACCATCACCCTGAATGTCCCGCCTTCCTTCTTCTTCCCCAGGTTTATATGTTGAACATGTCATATGGTGTGGAACATCCCTTTGGTCAGTTAGGGTCAGCTGTTCCCAATTGTGTCCTCTCCCAAATCCTTGTGCACCCCCAGCCTACTTGCTGGTGGGATGGTGCGGTGTCAGGAGCAGAAAAGGCCTTAGCTCTGTGTGAACACTGCTCAGCAATAACAAAAACATCCCTGTATTATCGAAACTTCTCAGCACAAATCCAAAACATGACCCCAAACTAGTTACTGCGCAGAAAATAAACCGTATCACAGCCAAAACCAGCACAATGCTCTTCAATAGATATCTTCTATAGTAAAAGTCCAGAAATAGGACAAACATGTCTGATCAAGATAAAAAATAAAAAGCTGAAACCTTTAATTCTGTAGATTTGACTGGATTGCAATTATGAGAGACACTCCAGTAATACTGCTTTAGATATCAAACAAACTGGGAAGTCAGTGATGATCAAAAGCATTAAACTGTGAAGGAAGTCTACATGTTTTCTTAAGGCTAGCTGCATCTGAATAAATGTTTGTGTGCTTCTCTGAAAACAGAGTAGAAACTAGCACAGAGCCAGAACAGTTTAACATAAATAGTGTACATGATTATTTCTGGCTACCACACCATCTTGTGATTATTGTTGAAATACCTGGTTTTATAACTAGTAATTTTTTTATTATTATTTTATTTATTTTTTATTATTATTTAGAACAGGTAATGCATAGTTCCACCTTCCTGGGGAGACAGAAAAAAAAATCTTGTGAAAACTGATGTTTCTTGCAAGAAATGTGTACAGTAAAGGCCAGATGGATTTCTCAGTATTATTGTCTTAGCCAGCAAGGGCTATTTATCAGTACAATATACACATCATTCTAAGCTTATAAAAGACAATGAAATAATTGTGGCCAGACTGGTTCAGTTTCACACATACTTTCATTTTGAACATTGACTTCTTGGCTACTGAATAAGGCTTTTAAGAAATAAAGCTTTGGCTTCACAAAACAAAATGTTTTGTTTAGTTTAACTGTAAGCAGCCAAGAGTGTAATTTTGGAGAGACTGTAGCAATTTGTCTTCTTCTATTAAGCCTTTCTGAAGCCTTTTCATGACAAAATTGTTGATGTTTTACACACAGAGTTTACTCTTGGACAAGGACTGCTTTAGATTGTATTTTATTTTCAGTATCTTTACCTGCTTGTTGAGCAAAACCAGGTAACACTAATTATTTCATTTAAAAATGTCTAATACACTAAATATCTATATGATACTTATACATCTATGAGATTTATATATCTATATAAATTTTCATCGATAATTAGCCATTGCTTAAATTGCAATATTCTCAAGATCTTGCAGGCTATATCAGATGACAGTCTGCACTCATTCATCATTAAGGGCATAGGGATTTCCAAACGAAGTGTATTTAGGTCCCCTTTGAAATATTTTTCCCTCATATTATTGAATATCAAACTTCAGACGAGATGCACATAGAAACATATGTTATGTTTTTTTAAATAATGTTTATATATAGGTATGCCTTCTGAAGAGGCTAGGATTATCTAAAAGTCAGTGGAGAAAACCTTTACATGTGAAGCACAGACACAAAAAAATACCTAGGAAAAAAAGGTCTAATTTAAACACATAGCTGGGAAATTACTGCTGCCCAGAGTGTTGAGTAAGCTCATAATGCAGAGCTAAGCCTTACAGAAATGTCTGAAGAGCACTCAGACACAAAATCAAGATAAATATCTCACTTCTATCCATGGCTTCCTTGTCAGGCTGCCCTCCTTTCCCTTTTCTTTCTGCTATTTTACAAGAAACATCTGCTTTCTAGAGAAGGGGGAGGTTCAGCTACAGTGAGTGTGAGGTTCCCCCCTTTTTTTGTATTTGCTAACTCTGGATCTGGTAATCATCTCTCTATTGTCTGGTTATTGCTTTTCTGTATAGCCAAATTGTTTCCACTGCTTGTTTGCTGGCTGCATTGAAAGATGGCAGCATGTCCTCAGCACACACCTCCTTAGCACACACATGCTTTAGGATTACCCTCCCGAGACCATATGTATATAGTATATTGATATGATTTCTATCACATGCCATGGGTTTCTTTCTAGTATGATGATCTGGATGATTTCCAACACAGTGGCTTTCAGGAGTAAGACAGTTACTGCTTCTTCACTCTGAGGCCACAGTTTCCCTGGGTTGGGTGGCCACTGTAGCATTAGGGGCACTTGGCACACCTTGACTTGTTAAAGATGAATGCTTTGCCATGAGAAATTATGCTGCCAGACAGCAAATTAGTAATTGATGTAAGATGGAGTGTTATAGATTGTAATTGTGCTAGCAAGATATGAGATGATGCTTAAAGCATAATTTTAACAGGATTTAATTAAGTGGAACAGTAGATTAACCACCACTATCCTAACTAAACACATACAGAAGAATTGCAAAATATAAATGCTCATTACTGCTAAGTTGCCTCTGCTGTCAGCAACTGACTTGGAGATGGAATGATTGACTTAGTGCTGATTTAAAATTATTTAATTTACAAACTGAATTTTAAATCTTTTCAAGTTGTTCTCCTTTAATGCAGGCAGGGGAAGGCAACTCGTCTGTTCAGTGCTGCATGGTTCACTGAGTGGGGAGAAGATGACATATTTTAGCCGGTCACTGAGATATCATTGTGACATTTCACTCTGTGTGTAGCAATTAAAGCAAAGTGAATCATTTACTCAACAAATTCAGTCTCTTGCTCTTCCAGTGGAAGTATTATTATCTCTAGTTTCTATTTGTTTGAATTGCCTGATGGCAAATTTCTCTCATCACCTCAGTTGCTGACAAACTGCAATTAGGTATCCTTGTGTATGGTGCTAGCTAAAGAAGTGCAGGGAGACAATTCCTTCACTGGTTTGTTTAATTACCTTTGCATGCTGGCTCCAAACGATTTTGGAAGTCCAACCTCCCTTACTTTGTCAAGCTGCGCAAATCCTGTATCAATTATACCTCCTATTCTGGAAGCAGATCATGTAGCAAAGACTATTTGTAGGAAGCAAACATAAAAGGAGCTTGTTCAGCCGCAATACATTCATTGTTAATTTGAAATAAATGTTTATAACTTTTTTTTTTCTATTTCCCTGACACTACTGGCAATTAATTGGGTGTTCAGCTAATTCTGCCCAGCCTATGCCTGGTCAGAATTTTTCTGTCCCTCCATTTCCAATAAATTTCTTGCATGCTATTTTATCCTTAATGCCTTTATAGCTTGTTTATTGGAAACAAGGTTTTAATTATTTTTCAACACTATTGGAGACCTGATTTAATGAGCAATTGTTAGATATGGTAGGGAGACACATTCACCTGATTAATGTGATAGTTAACTGAGCAACAAAATTGCCTCGTGAAGCAGCAGTTGTACACAGAGTTGAAGCAGTTAAGAAAGTTCAACGGAATGTGAGAGGAATATTTGAAGAAAGATAATTTTAAATAGGGTACCAAGCAAGATGAAGACTAAGTATAAATATACAGTGTTAGCTTGCTGGTTAATTGGTTGGTTGGTCTGTTAGTTGCATGCAAGTGCACATGCTTGTACTTATTAAGAGAGTTTATATAGTCTCGACTGAAAGATACTGTGTTGGACTGATGGGATATTCAAGAACTGCAGAAAAAATAAGAGAATACGTCCTTCAGGTGTGTGTTGGAGGTAAAACTGAGCTGCAGCCTGTGCTTTAGTTGTGTGCAGTGTTGGTGTCCAGATTCAGTGCTAATGTGTGCTCTTGGAAACAGATCCATTCTTTCTTTCCTCAGAGAGAAGAAGGAAAGAGAGAAGGATTTTGTCACTCTTTAGTTGGCATAGCTCACACTGGGCTATTTCCTGTGTTACTGACTTACTCCTACCAGAAGCACTTATGTTCTCAGTTTGCAGGCTTGTGGTCAGCTTAAAGGATCAGACTAGGATGATCACAGAATTTTAGTACAAGATACTTCCACTCATGCATTTGGATGGTATCTTCCCTCCTCTTTGCAAGAGGCATTTGCAAAGGGAGATGTTGCAGTGGGGTCCAGTAGAAACTCATGATTAGATCACCAGGTCTCATTCCTGCAAAGGGTTGTGGCATCTGTGGAGAGAAGAACTATGAGGAGATTAGTGGAGACATGGTGCACTGATGCTAGAAAGTGGCACAGCAGCAGAAACAGCTAGAAGAGAGAGAAGCTGAAGAGTGAATGCTAGAGGAAACACAGCTCACTTGGTTTCTCTCATGTAGCTTCCAATGTTGCTAATATCTTCCCACAAGACTGAAAATACAGAATATTTGAAGGTGATGGCATGGTGTAAACCATCCCACTCACAAACTTACTGGACCACTTACGGCCCAACACAACCCCTGTTTTCAGCTCAGGGCTAGCAGCTTTGTGTTCCTGCTCTCACATGCAACAGTGAGGGCAGGAGCTTTTCTCTCCAAAAGGGAGAGGTGAGCTGGCTTTTTGTATGGGATGTTGTATTTTTGTTCACATGGTTTTAGCCAGATGAGAGCTGTAAAGAGTACACAGAACTTGGCCTGGGAAATGAACTGGCTCTCTGTGCCATATGACCACTCTGGGAGCACTGAGTAGGGAGATGACTGATAAGATAATTTGCCAAGATTGAACAAAGCGAAGCTGGGCTGCACACATTACTGGAATTTATGAGTTTTTGAAGAAATTAGAGAAAAATAAGAAAGCAATTAACTTACACTTGTTTGGAAAAGGAAAATGCTCTTGTGAGCGATGAGCACCCTACACCACCTTCACTGGTTCAGCTCATCTCCATTGTGACAAGTAACTTGGACAGTTCTCTGCAAAGTGTTTTTAATTCCTTACTTCAGTTACATGATGGACATATAAATTACTTTAATTATGCTTTGAATGCTTATTTCAAAGCCATGAGGGATGCTGATCTAATGGTTGGAGAATCAGGGTAGAATTCAGCAGATCTGGATTTGTCTCAAATTACTCTCATAGCTTTGCTTTAGCAAATCTTTAACAGGTAACTTTTTTGGTTTTTGTCTGCATCACATTTTATTGTCTGCAAAAACAAAATAATGATCTTTATGTTCCATCCATGCTGTCCTGCCTTACCATTTTAGCTGGTAGGATTTCTGTGGCTGTATGTGTTCGTTCTTTGGGTCAGCGGTGCTTCAGTCCTTATGGCCCATATCAGCCCTCCATTTAAAAAGCTTTTGTCCTGTCTGGCTTGGAAGGAAAGTCCCCAGTGATACTGGGATTTGGGCTGTACTTGCTTTTGTTATCTTTCATACAGCACCTCCCTCAGACCTATTTTGTGGAGGACCCGCAGTGATTGGTGGCTGTGCAGGACAGCTCCGAGCATTGCAGATCACTTTGTGGAAGCCTGAGACCCTCCCCAGTGCAACAAACCGGCTGAGCACATGCTTAATCTCTGCCTCTTCAACAAATGCTTTAGACATAAACATGCTCCAGAGTGTTTTGCTATAGATGAGTGAACTCCAAAATGTGTTGCTATGCTTTGCTAGATAAGGATCGGTATTTCTCTCTGAAAGAAATCATTACAGGACAGACACATTAGCACTGCCTGCATTTTTAGGTAAGAGACTTTGCTATCTGTGTGGCAGCCGAAGTAGGTAAAGCCAGACAATATTTTTTAAAATTGCTTCCTGATGTGTAAATATAGATTATTTAGTGTGTTCATTTGCACATGTATTATAGACTAATGCTATCAAGCTATCAAGGCAACCACTGGTGTCAACATCATGTCCTTTATTCTTCAAAACCAACAAAACTCATCTGTTGAAGGATATACTGAATTGTTGAATTCAAGGGTTGTTTTTTTTTTATTTTCCTTATGTAAAATTTAAAGAACAAGGTAAGAGAGTTGAAGTGCTATAGGTTATGTGTTCCAATGCAGTTTTCCTGTTTTTTAAGGAGAAGCCTCAAATACTTCAAGAAATTGCTGACTTAAAAAAAAAATTAGAAAACTAATATATTACTTTGTCACCTTTAAAATCTCGGGGAGTTGAATGTAATTTAGCAGCTGGCCACTTATGTATGACTGCAACTTGTCATAAACTTAATGCCGTGCAGCTGATAAACAGCAACAGAAAAAGTGGGTGATGCAAGTACATAGAGTCAAAACATCCCAGCCCGCATGTATCAACTCTTGTATAAGTCACATATGGAAAACTACCAAACTTGGACTTTTAAAATGCCTGAGACAGTATAGCCTATGAACCAAATGCAGCAGCCAAAGTTTCTAAAAGCAACTGTCTAATACACATACACTACATATATGCATAATACATATATGTATTTATACACTGTACAGTATGTATTCAGACCTGATACACAAGTATGAAAGGCAAAAGTGTTGTACACTTGCCTTCTGGAAAACTGTGCATCAACCGCTGAGCCCTCTTCCCTCACCACTGTCCTCAAAATTACCAGTTATGTTTGCAAAGCTCAGCCCTTCACCAGCATCTTGCTGAAAGGAGTATTTGGCATGATGTCCTTCTTTGTAACTGGACTCATTTTCTTAATTTATTTGACAAAGAGTCAGTCCTCTGCAGTCCTTGAAAGGGATTCAAATCCCTCCCTACTGTCTTCGTCCTTTGTAATTTTTCCAGGTGCACACTTTGCAACTTTCTCAACAAAGTGATTTTTTTTATTTTCTTCCCAGGACCTAGGTATGAACATTTCTGGTAGGGGACAAAAGAAATGTGTTTTCCAAATGCTGCTTCTTCTTTCCTTGGATATGGGAAAGCATTTGGTTGAAATGGGAGAACCAAATGAATAGGGTCCGCCAGTCCCGCACGCCTCCTGTCTGTGAGCGTCCCCACCCTGGGGACGTGGGCTGTGTTACTGGCTCAGGGGCATGGGTTTAGAGGAGCCTTTTGTTGAAATATTGGCAGCACATCACTGGACTCGCTGTTGTTGCAGATGGAATGCTTAGCCGAACAGATGGATTCTCAGCTTTCTAAAAGAAAGGGAAGGTACTTGATGTACCATGATGGGAAAGGAGGGGATTATTCCAGGCATATGAAAAGGCAGGAAAGAAGGCACGCTCTGTGCTTTTGGTGTACTTGGAGACTAGTAACCTCTCTCTGGCAAACTTGTGGAAGCATATACATGGTGCTCTGTGAGAGGGTGAAGGGACTGTAGTAGACGTGGGGGAAGTAGTTTGCACAAAAGCAATAAAAATGATGGTAGAGTCTAGAAAAAGCCTGCTCTCCTATGCATGGGTGGGGAAGTGCTCCTGCACGGGATCAGAGGTGCACCCTATTAAGGCATAGGACGGCACAGGACTAGGTATGCCAGAACAGCATAGCTGGAACAGAGAACCAGTTAATATTTTTAGGTCTGTTGTGTTGTGAAAGAGGCTAGAGATAAATGTTACCTGCCACTGTGAAACCAGGAATCCACATTTTCCAGCAGTTTATTCATCAGTTTCGAACCATGGTGGAGCAGCATGTACAATGACATCATTTAGATACCATATTGCTTCTTACCTTGCTCCTTCTTTTACCTTCTTCCTTCCCTCCTTGCCTCCCTATCTTGTTCATACCTCACTTCCATCTCAACTGTTAGGGTAGGATCCATTCTGTGTAGCGCACAGGAGTCTAACTCAAAATGATGTTATCTGAATCCAACATTTACAGCTAAAATCTTCATGCAGTTGCCAAGTGGATAGTGATAAGGAAGCACGAACTGAAAGGAGTGATCATATTTTGGTGTGGTGTGTTCATTTACTACAACTTTTCAGTCACTTCACACACAGATACAGACTTAGCAGAAATATTATACTTTATTGTGGTACAATTTAGGATATGATGACAATGGACTTTAATCTTTACTTTTACCTCTTAACTTGATCAAACAATTTCAACACCTCTTGATTGCAGATGTTAAAAACTATTTAGCAACAGTAAGGATGCCAAAGGCCTTGGAAGTTCAGATTTTCTGAGGAAAAAATGTATGTGATAAAAAATGTATGTGATAAAGGGCAAAAATGTCAAGCTTCTTTCAAAGTGGGATTCACTCTGAAAACAGCTATGCAAAAATACCACTTTCTTAAATAATGGCTCAGGCTTTTGTTCATACTCAAAGTTGTTCTGCAGAAACAGAAAGTCTTTTCCCTGAAAAATAGAGTAAACTGGATTATGTGCCCACTTGTGGCAGCTGTGCTCCATTTTGCAGGACTGAATTCTCAGGGAGTCTCTGAGATAAAATAAACAAGGAATCCCATCATTGAACTTTAGTATGAACATTTTTCAGAGTGTTGTGTCTGGATCTCTGCCAAGTTTCAGCTCTATAATAAATTAATTCCAACCCACACAAAAGAGAAAGGTGAAAAAAATCCTCACCACCAACTTCTACACGACAAAAACACTGGGCAATTTTTATGGGGATACAAGTGGTCAAGAATAATTTATTGGGGAAAAAATAATTATCTAAAGAGAGTGGGTTCTTCTCTCTAATTGGAAACAAAAGCATTTTGCAGCTTTACTAAGCACAGCATAGGAGGAGCATCAGCATTTTTCATCAGCATCACCAATCAGGTTAAATCAAATATGAAGTTAAGATGTTGCTTTGCTCTTGTTTAATTTCTCCTTATACCAGTAATGCAACTCAGCCCACTTTCCTCTCTCTGTAGCAAAATCTAATCTGGCTGCCACAGGACCTGTGAAATTCATGGAGGTGATGAGCCAGGGTCTGCTTTCTGCATTGTATGTCTGGCTTTATTTAATCTCTAGTAACCCTCGGATAATAAATATTTCATACATTGGACAGGTGAAAGGTTTCATTCAACTGCAGATCTGCTTCCAAGGCAACCGATTCCTGTCATTTGAACAGTTTAAACATGTCAAAAACAAAGCTTTCTTTCTGATTTCTCCTCTATGATTTTACAGTAAAGCATTATCCATCCCTCTTCTGTTCCTCATACAAGCAGATACAGAAAAGCTGATAGCATTAGCAAGTAATTCTAAACAATTTATAACATAAATGTATTCTCTCTTCCAATCAAGATGGAATGAAAAATGCCATTTCATTTTACAAGCACAGAGTAAATACCTAGAGATATGGAACTGCCCAGGTTAGCATCTATAAATACTCTGTATGCAAAAAATGTATGCAACCACAGTACTACATTATGCTTTACAGTATGTTCCTCCATTATGATGAGTGTTTCCTCAGTACCATTGTCCAGTAATTCTCTTACAGAGTTGTTGGGCTTTTTTTTGGAGAGGAGCCAGTACCCCAATTATTTCTCTGAGAGAAGTTCAGAGAAGATTGTTAACAAAACACCAACCTTATCTGATTTCTGCCAATGTCAGTGCTTGTGACAGATCTGGAAAATGTCTGCTGTATCCTTTACCACTTGCAGCTGAAGAAGCTCTTCTAAAGTATAGCTTTGCTCATTCTTGCTCTGCACATTTCCAAGCATAATGGGCAGCTGCTCCGCCTCATCCTCTCAAGAACTGCCCATGTCTAGACTTTCTGACTTGTGCTGTGCTCAGTGACGCAGCTCCAGACCAATGTCTGCATCCACTGCTGAAGTTTTCAAGAAGCACTTCTCTTTCCTGCCTGATATGCCAATTGTGAAGAAAAGGGGAAATCTATTAGAAAGGTGGTGTAATTTTGGTAGACAGGCCCCAAGCAAAGGGATTTTCTGCCATCTCAGATCAGGCTCTGAGCCATTTTTGGTTGCATCTGACCTGCATGGAGATTCTCTTAATGCAATTTTGGCAGAATGGGTGAATTTCTCCAGAAAACAAACAGCTTTCTTGGGAAATAAGATGGAGAATACATTTTGGGGTGCGATCGAGGAGTTGTAGATGTTCTGATGGAGATCCATCCATCTCTCTGTCCTCTCTTTCTACTTACAGTACAGATGCTTTCCAGTGGTGCTCTTTCTGGGGACTGGGAAAGCATTCTAGATCCATTCAGAAAGACTGACATGACATGCACAACTGCTATTTTGGGTTTAGGGACATGATGGAAAGTGGGTACAGTTACTGATATGTGTCTTTGTGCCTGATAGCTCTGTGGCTGATCCCCCTCTTGGAAACAGTTTAACTGTTTTTTGACCATGCAGCCCTCTCACTTCTATTTCCAGGTGTATAGATTTTAGCCAGCAGGTCTCTGGTTAACCCCTCCTCTCTGTTGTTTATTTCCTGCCACTCTGCAGACACACCACTGAGCATTAAGTGTGTGAACTCAAAGACGCTCCCTCTCTCCCCAACAGTCTTAATAGCAGACAGTCACAAGACGGGTTTCTCCAGGAAGGATTATTTCTACCTAAGAAATACAGGCTTCAGGAGTATGCCCTTTCTTTCACCCTGTTCAGATTACATTAAAAGCATCCACTTCAAGAAACTACAACTGTGTTTATTTGAGCTCTGAATTTAGAAGTAGTGGAGGGATCCCTGCCACGGCAAGCTTGAACCGTGAAACCCAGGTCAGTTCCATTTTTTGGTTTTCTTGTACTGGCACAGTGCTGCAGCAGTTTGAGCTTCCAGGTCTCTGTGGAAGCAATACTTCTTTTAACATACAGAAAACATAATGTTTGATTTTATAACTTTACCTTTTGGGTGTTGTTTGGGGTTTTTTTTGTACTACTGAACCAAAATGTCAGGGTGTCATGTCAGTAAAACACAATGTGTTCACAAAGGATCATACTGACAAGCTCGAAAAATAAATGCTGTCTTTTAAAACAGACAGGAACATATCAGATTTTTCTTCCTGCCCACCAGGCTGTCCCTGGACTTGAGGGGACAGCTGTGCTCAATCTGCCTTTTGCTCTGTCACTGTGACTGCCGACTATCACACTATATAACACGCTCTTGGGGTATGGGAGAATAACAAGTTTCAATCAATGTTCACGGAGGCTGACTTTGTGACTCAAAGTCCATTGACTTAATAGCCCCTTAGTTTTGTCAGTGGGTCAATGCCTTCTCTCTCTTCCAGCCTTCAATGGTATTAGGGATTTTGTGGGTTTTTCATATTGCTTAAAGAGGAAGGTGCTGGGTGGCTAATGCACTGTCTGCAACTGAGGGGTGTTACTGTTGTTGCCTGTGGTACTTTCCTGAGAAGGCTGTTTTTGTTAATAAGTCTGCTCTAGATCTTAGGCTCCAAATTTCACCCAAACTGAGTCTGCGTTTCTGAAATTTCATGTGTGTAGTCTTCTACTGCAAGATGGATTTGGACAGGGACAATAAAGTTAAAAAGATTTGGTACCTGCAATATTTGTTCCTTCCAATATATGTTGGACGACTCTATCTGAAGGCACAGGACTGTTTTGTCTGCTTATTGGGAAAACATCTGGAGGTAACAATGCTTTGTGCAAGGAAATATGTTGGCGTTTGGTGTGGATCTGGTGCCCGTTTTGTCTCCTGATCCCCAGTGGTTGTATGCTGTGATGTTGCTACAGTGCTCTTGAAGTGCTCCTCTCAGTGAAAGTTATGCTGCTGTCATTTTATTATCTTTCATACAATGGGGGAAGAATAATATGGAATATACCAAACATGGGCTTTTCATCACCAAGAAACCTGCAGTTAGAGCCATTGTCCCCTTCAGTCACCAGATAAAGAGTCTGGAAATCACATACTATGTCCAGCCCCAAGTCTTCTCCAGCTTCTCTGCAGGACATTGAGTTACTCTGTTCCCCTTCTTTTCAACTGTTCTTTCTTTGTGCATTTGATCCATATCTAACTATTTTAGGCTGAGTCTGCAACAGCTGAACAGGATACAATACATGTAACACTCTGAGATCTTCCTGGGGAGTGAGAATTTTTATGAAGAGATAAATATCTTTTTTTAGGTATTATATTTATTGAAGACAATGGGGAGATAAGGTTTGAGTGACTGAAAGTCTTGTAACTGCACCATTAATGTTTAATTATTACTGGCAGCCGAGAAGTGCCTTTCTGGATTAACCAGACATTGCTCCAGGGATATGCATAGGTGGCAGAAAGTGATAAAGCTGGTGAAACCACACAACTCTGGGAACATGTAATGGGATCTTTCCTGTGATATGCAAATTGCACTGCCAAGTTGCTGTATAAACAATTCATGGGAGAAGTAGTAAGAGGTAGTTAAATAGCTGGATCACATATCACAGATAAAATCCATCACTGGAGATGGAAAAAATGTAATAAAAAAATGTGGTTTTGCTTTTAAAAATAAATAAATAATAATAAAAAAATCTTTGCCCAAAGCATGAAGTTGCACTGAAGGGTAAATAGCAAATGATTTATCACAGTTGTTGCAGTTCAGAGTAAATGAGCACTTAGGAAAACACTGTGCAGAGTTTGTGAAAAACAAGGCTTTTTCTAGTACAAGCAATCTAGCCAATAATGCTTTTTTTTAATCCCCCTTTTCCTAACTGAGAAAAAAGATTACTACACTAATGGTAATTTGGTTACTTTTTGGGCAGAAGACATGCACTGCTTACTTCTCAGTGATAAAACCAATCCTGCCATTTCGATTCTAAGCATGAGCAATGGTCTCAGGCAGCCCAGCAAAACATATTTCAGGGTCATGTACAGCCACAGATCAATGAGTGTGAACAAACCTTATTTACACCAGCAGAAGCTGAACCTCATGGCTTTGGTCTGGGTTTCCACTTTTTTATATTTTATACTGTATGAGGAAAGGATTCCAGCTAATAGCACTCCTCCAATAAATCACAGATTACTCTTTCACAAATGGTATCAAAGCCCTCACTGACACTGTGTCTAACTGCACAGAGGTCAATCCCTGTAGCACTTGTTTTCCCTCAGCCTTTTCCTCTATTTCTGCTCATTTAGGATCTGATGTGGCTCAGCTGAAGCCAAGAGAGAAGCCTCTGATTAACTTCAGTGGGAGCTGTATCATGCTCTAAAGTCCTAAGGGGCCAGCAGCAGAAAATTAAGGAAGACAGCAGGGAATATTAAAGCATCACAAGGCAAGGCAAATATTTTTGCTCTGTGACTTTCTCTTGTTTTGTTATGTAATAGGAATGATACTCTACACTGAATTGTACAGTCATAAGAAATAGATCCTGCATTCAACAAGTGCATCAGATTCTGTTCTGTGTTTAATCACCCACAAAAACTGTGTCAGATGCTCTTCCACCAGGAACAATATTTCCTAATTAACTGTAATTAAGGTATATTATAACAACAGGATGTGAATCTAGCTGGATCTGTCTCTTGACATTTCGAATTTGGGTATTTTTTTCCTGCCAAGTCTCTTAATATTCTTCAATTAATGATAACAGAGACCAAGCCAATCTCAGTGTTGGATCTGCATACATGAATCTTAGTACCACTGAGATGAGATGGAGTATGACTTTTTCCACCATTAAAGTCCCCTCAGAAACATGAACCCCAATTAAGCTGAATTTGCTGTCCTAGATGTTGATTACTAGGAAGCTAAGGTTCTTCAGAGGATCCCTAACTATTTGTGACAGGTATTCCGTTCACTGAGAAACCACGTGAAACTTTTATTCATGCACTATTCAAACAAACAAATGCTTGAGTACCCAAAGAAAGGGTTTGATTATCATCTAGAAAATCAATGCTTCTCATCTGACCTGTGGCAGATATCAAGTCTTCACCAGCTGATAAGCATTTTGAGAGCTAATCAGTGGTAAAGCTTAGGTATAGTCTTTGTATAGATAGCTTAATAATTAAGATTTTTTTAAACTATTCCTGAATAAAAGGAAATTGCCAACTTAAAAGAGAGAATTTCCTAGCTCAGGCATTTCTGGCTGTGTAATTAAACTGAATACACTGCTTCTTTGCCCCAAGCCACAGTTGTCCTAAAGAAGATTAACAGCATTGAATTTCTACCAAGGCTGGAATCTTGTTTGTACCCTGAAATATGGACTAACACAACAGAGTGCTGCAACTCCATCTGGCGATTCCTTCCAAAGTTGGTGATGCTTCACTGTATGCCAGTGATGCACTTTGCAGTGTCACCAACTCATGGGACTTGGGGAGGAGTTTACTGTTTCACATACGAGCATAGATGAAACTGGGTTTCTGCAGTATTTAGTATGGCATAGGTATCTGCCTGAGGTGATCTATTAGATGTCATACAGCATATGCAATCAGAAGGTCTTGTGTAAAACACTGGGGAAGAAAAGATTAAAAGCATCTCTCCCATGCTGTTCCACTGAGCAACTCTATTATGATCAGGACTTAAGTGATCCATATCTGTGTCTATATATGTCTATACTATATCTGTGTCTGCACAGTAGAGTCGTGTTCCTGGGTTTTAATTTTTTTTCCCCATTTATTTTTAGCTATCTCAGTTCCCTGTAACTTCCTAAAGAAAATATTTCATCGATTTATTTGAATTGTGTTCCCAAGCACAATTGTGTTCCCAAGTAAATCACTTACCTGACCAAGAAATGGCTTGATTACAAACTTTTAGTTTCCTTTTAAGATACCAGTAAACAATTTTTTAAAAGTCTCATATTTTATTTGCATCTTAAGTGCCCATACTTGCTTGATCACATGCAGGAAATATTTTTGTATGCTGCTGCTATGCATGACTAAGAAAGGGGCTGTAGATAGAACAAGATGAGCTACAGGCTGTAATTTACACCTGACAGAGTGTGAATTCCATTGCAAGTTCTTTTAAAGGAAACTTGCTATTTTCTCCGCACTCAGATAGACAGTGGTTTCATAAGAAATTGTGATAATTTTTCCTTTTTTGTTTGTTCTACTGGGTTTTGGTTTCGATTTTTGCTAGGAAAAAGAATATTCCTCAATGTTATGCAATGCTGTGTTATCTCTGTGATGCTGGACATGCCCCATAAGTGGAGAACAGCCTGACTAGGCAAGATTAATAAAGTGTGGGATAAAGAAAGGATTACACCATTTTGTGGGTGGGGGATCAAGGCACAGTCAGTTTAGCTTAGTTGCCTAAGGTCTATTGCAGAACTATATGAGAATCAGAAATCTCCTGAATCCCTGTCCATCTGCTTTTGCATTTCCAGAGAACTGAGGACTCCTTATTTGTTTTGGCTGGACTGTGATTTTTGATAGTTTGGAAGACATTTGGAGATAGAAAGGGTCTATTAGTCTTCCCTACTGAAAGAAATACTAGCAGGCAATTAAAAGAATAATAAATGGGACCCATTCAAACTGCTCCACTTGCTGTTGCTCTGAGCTTCAGGCAAGAAAGTACATAGAGGTCATTTAACCTGACCACTAGTGTCACCCAGGCATTCCTAAATTAAGCCATATATTTTAGACAGAAATACACCAGTCTCACAAAGTATTTTCTATTCGGATTGTAAATTCAAGGAACAGGGCTTTGTTCTTTACATGTATCTCCATTGCACCTACTGTAGTATCACCTGGATGAACACGGGCAGTTCATATTCCTTTAAACTTAATCCCTTGCATCGTCACAATTATTTTGATTAATTTGATACCTTGGAGCTTAAAAGAGCAAAGAAACCATTAACAACATGAGCAGAGATGGCGCCAAAGAGGTATGGACACTGACCCTGAAAGCCTGCTCTTCCTCCTGTGTGCCAGAAGAGCTCTGTGCTGCTGTAGGGAGGGTATTGAGTGGTGGCCATCAGGCTACCTTGGGGGAAGCTTGGAGAACTTGCTATGCCCTAGTGCCCCAGGAGAGCATGGTACAGAAGTTTGCTGGATGAAAATATAAACAAGTCAAAAGCCATCAGTTACCATGTTCATAGCTACAGGCCAAATGCTTTATTCATAATGTTACAGTGAGAAAGTATTAACATTGCATTTGTTTAAAAAGTAACTAGAAGGCCATTTGTGACCCTTATAATACACATGTGAAGCAGTGCTCTGCTGGTTTACACTGGTTACATTCTGCTTTATATTTTCCAGAGGGCCAATTTGCAAGGATTTTTACTGCTGTAACAATTGCTGTTTTATGGACATAAGTAACTAATTTACCAGTGTTTCACATAGTGGCTTCATGGCTTCTGGTTCACATTTAAAGGTTCTGCAAATTTTTCTGGTCTTGTTGTTGACTTTGGGTTGTTTCTGATTGTATCTTGAAGCCTGGGAATACTATATTACAGTAAAGTAAATACATTATTCTTGTTATTGCCCTTGTTATTAGAAAATACTTATATAGTGCAGTAAATTGACATTGTACTTCACCAACATAGATAAAGGCAAATTCTCTGCCCTCAAGAGCTTATAATTCAAATAAGACAAGACAAACAAACATGCAACACTTCGTAAAATGGTGGGTGAAATGATTATTAACTACGTGAAAGGGGGAAGGGCCTGCATGAGTAGAGGAGGATGCTGTCTTCATCAGTGTTCTGAGTTTTACATCACAGTAGCATCTTAAGAGTCTCAAAAGGCACAAAAGCCTGGCTACACAAGGTGCTATGCAGAAGCCTGGCAGGAGGGTGGCCTTGTCCCTGGACCTCAGAACATCTCTGTCTCGTTGACATCCCTGCCCTGGGGGCTCCTGGCTAAAGCCAGCATCAGTCCAATTACAGCACAAAAAGTGCCAGGTCTCTAGTAGGTTTTAGCCCTGCCTGAGGGAAAATCTATGTGATTTCCTGCCCTGAAGAAGTGCAGTTTAAATTGAAGAAAGCAAATGCAGGTACAAAAGGCATTGCAGGGAAAGGGAAAGGGGAGGCTTGTTGTCTGGGTAAAGGTACAGCAGGCCCACCTGGAGGGATTAAGGGCTTACTATACTTACCCTTATGTCCACCTCAAGCCTCCTCTGCCCTGACTCCCTGGCAGATAGTTATGAGGGAGAAACCTCAAAATCATTTTTGTTGCCTCTGCAACATATAGCTGATGCACAGTAACTGGTATTCTCCTTATCTGACCTTGTGTTAAATATGGCTTGCTTCTCCCTCAGTGGAAAAGAAGGTGTCCAAGTGTCCTGTGAAGGAGATCACACCCACAGAGTATGTGAAGTTCCTAAGTTTGCAGTCCTGCAGTAACTCTGTGATCCCATACATAACTGTTCAGAAAACAGATAAGATTCCTGTCTCTGTTTAGCAATTTAGTTCAACCTCTGCTGAAAGCTGGTGGGTATGACGGAGCACAGAGAGTACAGAAACTCTGCTCCATCCCGTGGGTTGTGGGAAATCATCTTTGTTCCCCTTATTTTCCCACAGGAAGCAATCTGGGAAAAGAGAAAGGACAGAGAGAAATTTCCTGTAGCTATCTTCACTTAATCAAAATAAGATACTGCCCCCAAGCATGGCATAAAAGGATAAAGAGAAGCAGTATCATCTTGGACTAGGCTGATGAGCAGAAATAGGGGACTATGGTAGTTGAGAGGGATGTGTGATCTACACCGATCTTTAAAGTGGAAGCTACAAGGAGCAAGGAAGTTAAGTGGTAAAGAAGAGGAGCTGAGGAGATGGGATTTATTTGGAAGTAGGAAGAAAAGGTCCGGGATGAATTATCTCTCTAGAGACCAGAAAGACGCAGGGCATCACAGTTGTAGGAAATGTGTTTGAGTGGGAGCTCCCGTTGTCAAACACTAATAGTCATATGTTGGTATATTCACTGAGGACAGGCAGGGAAAAAAAAAAAAACAGAAGGCAAATTATCTCTCTAAATATCCATATGTATCTATATTTGGGGACATTCTTATGAGCTACTGCAAACTGACTCATGATTTCTGTTCTCCTGAGGTTTGCTGTGCTGGAGTTATCAGGCAGGCAAAGGACAGGAGTGGGAGCCGAGTCCCTCAGACTGAGTGTCTCGTTGGGATTCATACAGCATGCAGGTTGCTGAGTGGTGGTTGCATTCCCAAGGCACAATTTGCTCAGCCCAGCTCATGTCATCCCATGGGTGTCTGACAAAACAGATGCCCATATCCAAAACTGCTGTGTAGAATTCTAGTCAGAGAAGTGAGATATGTACCTCCAAGGTGTGTTTCATTGCCTAGTACATGTAGGTGTTTGAAACAGGCTGTCAGAAGTATCTGGTCCTCTCCATTTGCAATGAGGGCAGCAGGAAAGCTCAGGCATAAATATCTGCATTGGCTGAAGTTAGGTGAAATAAACCCCTTCCTCCCAGCACAAGCAATACTGTCTTGGCTGTGATGAGATATTTGGATTAGGGAATGGCCCGTGGTAGATTAAGGCAAGAATTGTGCCTCCATTGTAAAGGGAAGTGTGGAGTCAATGGATGAAAATTAAAAAAAACAAAAGCAAACAAGCAAAGAAAAGCAAGGAAAAGTATTGGGAAGTAAATGGAGAAGAATAGGAGATATACTAAGAGGAATACAAGTAATACAAGATAAATGAGACCAGGAAGCACACTACTAATTTAGAGCTTGTAGCTGAAGAAAAGATCCTGAGTGTGATGTGCTAAGAGGGGATGGCAGTTTTCGGAGTAAGGACAGATGTAAGTTGATAGAAGAGATAGCGAGTTTTTCTCTTAAGCAGAATTTATCACCAGAAACCTTTCATTACAACAAACAGAACAAGCCTAAACCTCTTTTTCTAGAATTTCACTTAGCAGCTGTCACTGAGAGAATACTTGATGGTCTTGCATAAAATTTTGATCAATATGATTTCAGATCACTTCTGCACTCCGCAAAACAGGGCTCTGCAGATCACCCAGGCACTTAACCAAGGACACTTAAATGTCACCTCTTGTCACAGTTTGGTCCAATGATAAAAGCATGTTTTAAAAATATGAAAATAGTTTGATTGACAAGGATTCTTTTTCCCCCATGAATCTCTGCCTAAAAAGACAGGCTGCATTAACTCCAGGAGTTCAATTATACAGGCTTTGAAGGAGAAGAAAAATGATAATGAATACATTTTAGAAACTTCTAAAAAATTACTTAAAATAGATTTTCCGTATATAATGCTACCACATGATACTTAACTGTCTCCTGGTCTTCTGGGGCTAGAAGAGAGCAGCCTTTGTTCATTTAGAAATTCGATAACAAGGCTCACCTGCTTCTTATGGACTGTATGAAGCTGTCCCCAGGGCTCTGCCACAGACAGGGCTTTCCCATCACTATGTTCATTCTTACACGAGGTGGCATGGGAGTGATTTCACTTTAGGTTAGCCAAGAAACTGAAATGCTCTTTCTGGAAGTGTGTCCCAGCTTGCTTTGGTCTCTTTTTTTTCCTTAAAAAAAAACAACAACCAAACAACCCTTTATATTGCATCTGCTTGAAGTAACTCTAGTAAACATGAGGTAAGGACACTGGATGGTAGAGTGGGAGAAGGTATTTGTTTAGTGTGGTACATTTTTATAGGTTTTTCTCACGCCCAACTGAATAGCAATAGCATGTGTAGAAAACTTATAATGACTGATATGTTATAACACTAAGAAAGCATTCCAGCACATCTCATTTAAGTATTCAGCCTTCAAGTGAAGTTGTTGAAGTGTATTTGCTCAAGACTTGCTTTGGGTGCTTTCTCTGTTGTCTGGAATACGTTGGTGTGGGAGGATGTCCTGTATCTAAAGTTGTTGATGGCCTTTAGTAGAAAGCAGTGTGTTAAAAGGCCTATCATAAAAATGCTGCTGTAAGCAATGAAAAGATTTCAGAAGCAATTTTTTGTTGTTAAATATAAATTCTTGGAATGCAGAAACTTAAAGGAAGGATTAGACTAATTCAGTCAGCAATCCACTGTCCTCTTAAATGGGAAGCAAATGATTCACAATTACAAGCCATCTTGGCAGAGTGAATAACAGAGATGAAATCATCAATTCACAACGTTTTGTATTCAAGGAATAATCAGACCTGTTTTTATCAAGGCTGTGCTGCATTGCTAGCCGAAAAAGTGTTTTTTTCATTCTTTTTCCCCTTCCAGATGATTTTGGAACTGCATATGCTTTTTCAATAACTAAGCTGGGCTTCTATAATGCTTTCCTTAATGTGCCTCCAGATTCTGTTATTTATAGGCTTCAGCATATTCAGACTGCGGCTGCTAAAGTACACACAAAAGAAAAAGCTCATTTGTAACCTGTTAAGTGTTTGCTCTGAGATGCCAGTAAGGTTTGGGATTTAGCATGAAATATGAGCAGGTGACCTTTCAAGGAGCATCGTAAGAGAGCACCTGTTTATCTTGAAGACCTTTGTTTTATTTTTTTCTCATTGTGGAAATCTTCCAGTGTTCTGCTTTCCAAGGGAAATTTGGCCTTTGTGTGTACCGTGTGTTATCTTCAAGAAGTGCTGGGGCAGAAGATTTAAGTAATGCAGCATCTCAAATGAGCAGTTCCTCCAGAAAATGTGTTTTGTGTAAATTGGTTTTGTTAAATTTAGGGGAGAACTGTAAATATATTGTGATTCTTCTCAAAGTTGTCTTAGTCCTGTCAGTATGGCCATGATTTATGCATCAAATGTTTTTCAGTGAAAATTGGTGGAAAGGGTACTTTGCGACTATGCAAAAACCTACATATTCAGTGTACACAATGAAAAGTGAAATCTCTTAATGCTGCAGCATATGTTTTATGAGTTTATAAGAAAACAGTTTTTTAATGGCATAATCTTGAGTGAGCCAAGGTGTTATAATTCATTCATAACACAAAAAATCAGAAGATAATGTAAGTGTACACATACCCAGAGGCTCAAAGAGTAGGACCCTGCGTATATTCACTAGCTTCTGCCTAATGCAGGTGTTTTCTTAAGGACTGTGCCAGTTGCTGCAGAGTCAATATTTGCTTTCAAAGGCCTCTTGTAAAAGGAACATGTGACAGACAAAACCAGGTAAACAAGGTGACTCCTCTGAGGCCTTGGAAAGCATCTGGCCTCTATTCAGCAGAGCTGTAGAGGGCAGAAACATGCATTAGGTACCTAAGTTAAGATCCCATCACAGAAAATAAGTAACTCTAAAAAGAATGGTCTGGTGCCTCATAATTCTTTTTTAATTTAATTAGTAAATGCCATTTTGCAAATTGTTGGGAGAAATGTCCGTTTTCCTTCAATGTCTTTGGAATTTCAGAATTTAGGTGAGTTTTTCTAGGTGTTAACATACCACTGGTCATGCAAAGATATGGGACAATGCCTCTTCTTGAAATGACGACATACTGCGAATGCAATATAATTAATAAAAGCCATCTTCAGAGTCACATTGGAGATGTTCTATTTTTCTCATGTGTAGAATGGGTATGGCACAGAAGTATCATGTTCATTGAAGCTACTCCCAGTTCTCTTCTTTATCTAAGACGGTCAGAAGAAGTGGATAGTGACTGACAGCAAGTCCTTATCTATCCTTTCTTTTTTCTCTTCTTTACTGGGAGTCCTGTCTGTAGGACACTGGGAAGAACTAGTACAAAATGCTTGATATATTGTAGGAGACAGCTGGAGCTACCCTCATAAATGACCTGTACTTTGGCAGGTCAGTTGGAGTATGACCAACCTAATGACCGGTGCCTTATGAATCACAGAGCACAATGACACTTTGCACATGCCATGCTTTTAAGGACTAGAAAACTCACCTAGATGTTACAGTTCAAAAGATACCACATCGCTCCTTCCCATCTGCATTGTCTCAAGAACAGTCAACATTTAATGACTTTGCAACTTGTAGTCACAGGATCCCAGAATCCCAAGGGTTGGAAGGGACCTTGAAAGATCATCTAGTCCAACCCCCTGCAAGAGCAGGGTAACCTAGAGTACATCACACAGGAACTTGTCCAGGCAGGCCTTGAATATCTCCAACGTAGGAGACTCCACAACCTCCCTGGGCAACCTGTTCCAGTGCTCTGTCACTCTCACAGTAAAGAAGTTCTTCCTGATGTTAACATGGAACCTCCTATGCTCCAGTTTACACCCATTGCCCCTTGTCCTGTCACTGGATATCACTGAAGAAAGCCTAGCTCCATCATCCTGACACCCACCCTTTACATATTTGTAAACACTGATGAGGTCACCCCTCAGTCTCCTCCAAGCTAAAGAGACCCAGCTCCCTCAGCCTCTCCTCATAAGGGAGGTGTTCCACTCCCTTCATCATCTTTGTGGCTCTGCGCTGGACTCTTTCAAGCAATTCCCTGTCCTTCTTGAACTGAGGGGCCCAGAACTGGACGCAATATTCCAGATGCGGCCTCACCAAGGCAGAGTAGAGGGGGAGGAGAACCTCTCTTGCCCTACTAACCACACCCTTTCTAATGCACCCTAGGATGCCATTTGCCTTCTTGGCCCTGGTTTTATAAGATTGGTGGTATCAGTCTTTTTCTTGAAGGATTTAGTGGTCACTAAAATTAGACAAAAAGGCGAAATGGCTGAAGGTCACCCAGCAGGTCAGTGTCAAAGTTGTGTGGAGAACCTCCTCTTTGCATTGTGGGGCTGGCTGCTGATCGGGGCTCTCCACAGAGGCTCGTTACAGTGGTTCATTTAATCAGTTTCATTCCATGTCATAATTCATTGTCTGTGGTATTATGGATATCTAAAGGGTAGTATTTTAACTTAGCAATCTGCTATGTTATTGAATTAGTTTTATGTTGTGTTAATTTCTTTGTCTCATGGCATTCATTGCCTGTGATAATTGATGCACAATATATAACCAACTTCTGAAGTCATTTGGGTAACTGCATTTAATTGCCTGGTGTAAAATATGTGTACTAAGTACAATCTGCTGTGACTGCTGACTGAGAAGTGCTCATTGGTATGGACTTGAGAGTGCTTTATCTTTCTGACAACCTGTCTGAGGAAAGTCTAAATGTCTCCCACAATCTGCCATTCGAGGGCTGGTACTTGCATTATGTCTGCAAAAAGAGAGACCACTAAAAGTGTTACATGGAATTGTTTTGCAAAATGTTTGGCATTGAAATTTTGTTAATCAGAAACTCTCAAATAAGGAAGTTTGTATTAACATCCCAGCTTCCCCCAGACTTCCAGGAATTGCAGTACCCAGAAGACTTTACACATTTTCTCCTGTAAGTCAGGCTTATGGCTTTATTTGCTTCTGAAGTTACTCCCCTGGAGCAAAGCTGCTACCATGCACAAGTGTTTATAAACACAGATTTCTTTTACATCTATCTTCAGGTCATTAATGCCTGGAGGAGTACCTAATAAATCAGGAATGCTTTCTAAAGGTGTGATGTCAGTGAAATGGTGTTGATTAATGTCTGCTCAGGACACACAGGATCTCTGCATAAACTTACACTTTCTTGCCTGTTTAACCAGTATCACAGTAATTTCTTTATTTTTAAGAAAGCAAGAATCTTTGCTAGTAGATGTATTTCTCATCAAACTCAGCACTTTGCTTTTCATACAACCTAGGGAGTGAATTTATTTGTTTCACTGGCTTGTTTTGTTTCCAGAGTCATGAAGGGTATAATAGTGATGTCTGTGCTACACAGAGAATTGCTGAAATTTGCCCAAAGCTGATTTTACCTTAAGCATTAATGAAACCTCCCCCATCTGAATTTTCAAAAGTTTTTAAACAAAAGCTAATGTTTGAGTTTAAATCAGGTGTGAAATGCCTGTGAGATTACTTTAACTGTATTATGTTGTTCTGTACTAATGTAACCAGCAAGTTGTCAGTAGAAGCAATGTTTGCAATTAGTATTTTTCTTTTTAGGAGAACTGGTTTCTACAGGCTGTACCATTAGTTCTGCCTACAGCTTACTGCAAATTATTCCGTGTTCATAGGTGCATTTATGCTTGCTGCTCAGCTCTCTTCCACTGACAAGATGGCCTGCGGCAGTTCTAGGTTAGATATAACTAATTCCACTTTAGGCTCCTCACATGCTCTTTTGTGTTTTTATCCCCTGGTCCAGCCTGCATTGCATCCAGGTTCTGATGGTAAAACAGTAGACTTGATGGCCAGAGAGAAGGCAAAAGTGCACAAAGCCAGCATGGACTGTCAGATTATATTTCAAGCAAAGACTTTCATGGTGTATTGGGCAGACCTGGTGGCATAGAACAGCAGGAGTTTCACCAATTAACCCTCTGATTGAGCTTTATTTCATACTCATGGTGTTATGTTCTTCCTCCCCTGCAAGGACTTTGATATACTTCAATGAATTAGCCACAAGTAGTCATTAAAGTGTGATGTGGATGACCCGGTAGAAGGCAAACACAAAAAAAGCCACCTGTTAATTCCCAATAGGCTGAGGTGCATTTGTCTGACTCAGTGTCTGATTCTTTATGGAGCAGTTTCCATTTCTGGCACAGCTCATACAACTGCACTGTGGGTTTGGAGGAAAAACAGTGTAGAGTTTGGCAGCAGACCTTGTCACCTAAGGCACACTTCACAAGGCAGTAAAACAGGGGGACAGAGGGATTGGCAGAGAGAGTCTGAGACCCATTTCTAGACCTTATTTCAATAATCCAGGTCTTTCTGAGATGCCTTTACCCCAAAACCACAGGGCAGCACCTCCTTCCTCCCCAGCAGTCAGGGTGATGCATTATGCAGACAAGCAAGTAGCACACAGAAAGGTACGAAGAGGCATTTCATCACTCTTGGCTTTCAGACACACCTTTCTACATCAAGGCATCAATGCTGTTGGTCATGGGTAGAAGTGAACCACTCTCATCTGGGCTATTCAGCATATATGTGTAAATCAAGATTGATTTGGGAATGGTTCATAAAGAGCGAGGGGGGCTGTACTGTGTGAGAAATAACTTACTGACAAGGAGTAATTCAGCCAGCTCTAACCTTGAAATAGATGTTTGTGGTCAGAAGTTTATAGCCTGAGTGGAAAGAGCTAAGTGCAAGTTTAAGGAGCTGAACAGGAGACACCTAGTTTTTAAAAACTTGACATAAATCTTGGGTGGCTTGCCTTATGTTAGTCACAGTCCCTGTAGAGGACTTTAGTTCAATGTTTGTTTGGTGTTTATAAAAGTTATTTAAAAGCTAATTTTATGATAAAATTATGTTATTTATAATGAATAGTGGAGATCAAATAAGAATTGGAATTGCAAATTCAGTGTTAAGAGTTGATAAATACTGACTTTTAAATACTCCCACTGTAGATTTGAACAAAATGCTTTTTAACCTAGCATACTGGTTATTTGAAAATTGCAGCATACTAAAAAATGTACAGCAGTGTCTGATCCTGACTCTTCCCTCATTTTCACAGCTATTGATGTGGTTGTGTTCCTATGAAGTGATCTGTACAATGTCAGGGAATTATAATATAAAACTTTCTGGCTTGTACTTTATGCACATCACATGAAAAAAAGAAGAGTGTAGGAGGCACTAAGCTAAAATATAGCACAATCATGTTAATTGTGTCTTTTCTAAAGACAAATTCTTAGGGCTTGCATGTTGGCAACCTCTTAAAGTCTTTCAAGTACTTTATTAAAGACATCACAAATATCTTAGGGCTGAACCAGTCACTGAGGTGCTCCTGCACAGCCTTAAGGACCTTCCCTGTACTTGTAAGCATGCGGTCAGTTGTTGGCCACTAGCACCAAACAGAACCAAAAAATATTGCAGACCACCTTCACCCCCAGTGACATATAACTAGCGCACAAATAATAACATGGGCATGTATTTGTGGTCATCTTCACTGCAGTGTTTTCTCCCTCTGTTATGAGTTCTGAGAGCTCACAGCTTTTGCTCATGCCCCTTGCCTGTTCAGTCATTCAGCCTCCTTTCTGACCAGTGATGTGCTGATGTTGTTAGCTTCACAAACAACAGTAACAGCAAGAAGTTACTGTTATGTGCAGTTCATAGTTTGACAGATAATTGATGACAGCAATGTGCTTTTGCTAGAAGCAAATACTCCACCTTTGCTTTGAGCTAACTAACTTTTGTGAGCCAAAGATACAGTGTTACTTAAGGAGCAGGCATCTTCCTTACCTTTGTTAGGTTTTCTTACTTTTCCATGTCCCTGCAGGCTCCGTTCTGTAAGTCATTGCAGTGTATTATTTTTTCTCTGTTTATCTCAGAATAGGAAACTATCTCCTTGAAACTTGCAACGTCAGTTAATTATGAACAGTGAAAAAAAAAACCAAAACAAAACATATTCATCCCTTAATATATTCTTTCAGCTGAGGCCTTCAAGACTAGGAGGCTGTGTAGCTACTGATAAGACCTAATTTGTGAAGGGCTTTTCAGCAGTCAGACAGGTTCATACATGGCACTCTTTGTTCAGCAGCAAAGTAGAGCACTGAATGCATACAAGGAGGCTGGGGCAGTCAGTCCAGAGGGAGTGGGCAGCGGCAGTGTTGCTTGACAAGAAAAGCACAACATGGTCCCAAAAGCCAAACATATCCTGGACTGCATCCAAAGGAGTGTGACCAGAGGGTCAAGGGAGGGATTCTCCCCCTTTGCTCTCATGAGATCCCACCTGCAGTGTTACATTCAGCTCTGTTTCATCCCCAACATAAGGATGTGGACCTGCTGGTATGAGTCCAGAGAAGGGCACAAAGATGATCAAAGGACTGGAGAACCTCTCCTACGGAAATAGGCTGAGTTGAGCTTGTTCAGCCTGGTGAAGAGAAGGCTCTGGGGATACCTTAGAGCAGCTTCCAGTAACTAAAAAGAGCCTACAAGAGATCTGGAGAGGGACTTTTTACAAGAGCATTTAGTAGTGACAGGACAAGGGGTGCTTTAAGTGGGCAGAGGGGAGTTTCATATGATACATGAAACTAGGTGATCCTTAAGCTTTCTTCCAACTCAAACCATTCTATGATTTTATGATTCTGAAAGTGGTCTACTTTTTTGCAACTATACTCTGACTGCAATACTTGATAGTTCATTTCATCTTTTCTCTTTCAGAGCCTAATGAGCTGTTTGTGGGCCCTGTGTTCAGTGATATCCCATGTCAAGATGCTGCTAATACAGTAGTTAATTATTCCTAGCTGAAGAAGTCTAACAGGAGCAAAAGGAACTGGGGAAAAGCAATGGCTGCCGGTAAATATCTCAGGTCTTCAAAGGTCACAAGAAAATAGCTGTAAAGAGCTGATTTCAGCTGTGAGTGGGGAGGGGTGAAACAAAAATGTGTGATCACACCTTGAGTGTGGGGATTCGGTGTTGGAAAAATACCATTTCTTAGCTATCCAGCCCACTCTTCCTTGCACAACCCAGGGACATCCATGCCATATTCATAATTCTCTTTTGGTTTTAGACAAAACACCTTGATATTTCCCAAAGTAAATAGGTTTGACCTCTTTTTAGTTAAGGGCTAATGTATTCTTAAGTCTTTTATAAAACAACATACCTTTAGGAAAATGGTGTAACCAGGGGAAACTCTTTTCTTGGATTATCCTGACAGGTTTCTGGCAAGTTGTCACAGATTATATACAATTAGATCATATCAGAGGGTTTCAGGGCAATTCATTCAGATTGGGAAGGGCATTAGAAGCTCTCTAGTCCAACCTCCTGCTCAAAGCAAGGCCAGCCATAGGGCCAACCCAATTGCTTACAGCTTTATCAAGTTGAGTCTAGGAAGCTGCCAGAGGTGGCAACTGCACAGCCTGTTCCACTACTTTACTGTCCTCATGGTGTAAAAGTTTTCCATATAACCAGCCCAAATCACTCTTGTTTCATTTTATATCTTTTGAATGTTTCCAACGTCTTTATGTTTTGCTATATAATAGCAAGCACTATTATTAGTGGTCTAAAAGGTGAATCATAATTAAGAAACTAATCCAAAATAAGCAGTGCTTCTGATATTTCATTTTCACTTAAGGTTTTGGTTAAAGATCCTGGCATGTTGACTTTTCTACTTACAGTGTGCTTCTTTTCTTGCAGCAGCTGATGGTTTGGGAAGTATAGCTATAGATACCACACAACTTAACATGTCAGTCACTGATCCGACAGCTTGGGCTACAGCTATGAATAACCTAGGGATGGTTCCAGTTGGACTAGCTGGACAGCAGCTCGTGACAGGTAAGTCACAAAATTTTCTTTTTTAAATAGATTTCTTGTACCACCTATAAATTCTTTGAGTCCTTTTAAAAACATAAGGAATGATTTCTGAGATTATTATATTTTTATATTCTTAAAACATCGCCTGTGATTAATATTGCATACCATGTATTAGTCTCTTACTATAGTAGGTATATAATCCATATTATATTTTAACCTTGTGGAAAAGCCAAAACTCCTCGGGGAAATTAAACAACTAAACCATTGATCCTTATGCTGGGTCAAGATCAGAAGGCAGGTCACGTAAGGGAAGCGTTTGTTTCTGTTTCTCTGTTCAAGCAGGATGTCTTGAGGTTCTGCCAAGGAATACCCTGGGCTGGGAACTCTTGACTGGAGAAAGATTTTGAATTTATGTTAATTGGGCAGAAAACCACAAAGCCTGTTCAATTTGTATGCTCGGTTGATATTAGTGAGGTAGAGTTTTCTTGTCAGGTGTGTGCTTATTTACTTTCTGCCTGACTCCATAAATTGAATTTGAAGAGGTTGCTTTTGTTTGATTTTGTTATTTCACTTCCCAAATGTAGCTGGGGAGAGTGTTACAGGGGATTGGTTATTCTAACAACAATAAAAAGAACATTTTGAAACCAGCAGTGTTTCACAGACAAGCCTGGACTTATCAGATGTTGTTGTCAACATCAGAGGCCAACATCAGAGGCCCTGTAAGTTGGGATTAATAAATCTTCATTCCTCCTGTGAGGTAAAGAAAAAACTACTTTTATATGGGTGGGTGCCCTACAGACACAAACCACATGCCAAGCCTATGACAGATCTCCTCTGGAAGCTGCATTGCCATTTCAGCTTAAGAAGAGCTGTGCAACACATGGATCAGAGCAGCATCCTGTCTCATCTGTGCCTGTCCATGTAGTCATGGATGCAGTGAGGCAGGCCATGATGTAAATCACTCTGCCTTCCTCACCAGGGAAGTGTGACACTTAATTTTGGCCAAATATGTCCCCTTCTGACACTGGGAACTGAGTGGAGCTGTGCCAGATCACAGCTGATGGTCTGGCTCTGAATAACCTGTTTTACAGGCGGGTAAACTAAGCTGCAAGAAAGCTCATTTATAATGAATCCATCTCAAACAGAGAGTTTAGCTGGTGGAGGCTGTGAACTGATTCTTAGTCTCTGGTTTTAACCCCACGCTCGTGATTAAAAGACACAAGTAAAGCCACCCACTCATCAGGAGCCAGTTCTGTTCAGTATTTTTATCAATTACCTGGATGCAGGAGTTGAGTTCACACTAAGTTTGCTGATGATACCAAATTAGGAGGAGCAGTTGGTTACCTTGAGGGTAGAGAGGTCTACTGTAGAGATCTGAATAAAGTAGAGCAGTGGGCAGTCACCAACCATATAATGTTTAAATAGGACAAATGCCAAATTCTGGTATGTTCCTGGATGTACATGTGAACTGGGGGTATAAGAGGCTGGAGTGCAGCCCAGCAGAAAGGGGTCTGGTGTTTCTGATTTATGGGAAGCTCAAAAGGAGACAGCAGTGGTGGTGAAAGGACTAGAGAACGAAGCTTAAGAGGTGCAGCGGAGAAAAGCTGAGAAAAGGAGGCTGAGAGGAGACATTGCTGTCTACAACTTCCTCATGGGAGTGTGTGGAAAGAGCAGTGCTGATCTCTTCTCTTTGATGTTCAATGATACAATGTGAAGGAATAGCTAATCCTTTGACAGAGGATGTTCAGATTGGTTATTAAGAAAAAGTTCTTCAGTGTGAGGGTAGCCAGGCATTAGGTCATTGTGTGTTGGTGTTCAAGAATCTTTTGGACAGTGCTCTTTGATATGTGGTTTAACTTTTAGGTTGTCCTGTGTGGAGTTAGATTTGGACTTCATGATTTTTGTGGGTCCTTTCCAGATCAGGATGTTTTATGGTTGTAAATGCTGGTGGTAAGAAAGCTTTTTCCTTTTTCTGGTGGGCCTCTGCCTGCAGATGTTTCACTCAACCTGAATGCGATTACCTCCAAACCTGAAAATAGCCACATCAGTCAAAATCAGCTTCTGCTGCTTTCATTTAAAAGCATCTTGACTGCATATCCCTTGGAGGTTTACCCACCTTTTTGGCTTTCTCTCCTCCTCTGTCTCTCCGTTTTCCATGTAAATCGTGTCCTCAGGTGTGCTATGCAATCCCTACATGGCAGCCTCATCTCATGTGCAGTGCTTTTCCCCATAAGGGATGATCTCCAGGAATTTATTTCATTGCCAGCTCCCTACTGTAATTTCCATAAGTATGTGTATCACGTATTGTAGGAGTGTTGTACAAGTCAGTTTGTATTTGTTCAGCATTTTCTATGTATGAAAGGTGCCATAAGTAATAAATATTAATTGCTGAAGTGCTATCTGATTTCTCTGTGGGTGCAGAACTTCTTTCTTTTTGCTTTCCTTTGTTTGAGACTCTAGTATTTTCAAAGTAAATAGGTGCTTTGACACATCATTATATTTCCTCATGATTTATAGGTTTTTGACACATTTTCTTCATGGCAAATCCATAGTGGCAAAACCACAACTTACCATGAAAAGACAGACTTCTTTGCTATAATATATTTATTGTGTCTGCATTCAGTGAGTGTTTGCATCACGATGTCTGACCAAATACCTAGTCCTTAGCCCTTTCTGACTTTCTTTCATTTTTTCTGCTGTTAATCTTAGTAATGAACTCATCTTTGTCAGCAGTCACGTATTACTTTTGTTACTGTCATCTGTGACATTTCTCAGAGATGAAAATGGCACATCTATGTCCCAATGCTAACTTCATGTCTGTCTTTAAAAACTTATTTTAGTCTTTCTTTCCTGCCTTGATGACAGGTAGGAAAGCAGTAAGTAGTTTAGATTAATCTTGGAGAGAGTGTGATCTTTCCTGGATATCTTTACATAACCTGCCATAGTTTGAAATTTGGTGTATGGTATTCATCTATATCCTGACATATCTCTTAGTTCTCTGACCTTTCAGTTTCCAAAGGATTTATCCATTCACAGTTTTTCCTTCACAAAACTAACCAGTTCCTATTTCCTAAACTGTGTTTTCATTCTTGCAGGTATGGAGCCCATATGATCTATTAAGTCTTTTTAAAGGTTTTTGGTGGGTTTTTTTTTGCCAACTGTTGTTAACTTTGCTGCTGTGTAACATGCTGGGATGCCTGCCTTGTAACAGTTATGCTCCCCACTTTGCAATCTGTGAAGCTCTTGCCTAGCCTGAGAGTTTGTTAAAATGACAGCTAAAGCTTCTGCAACATCTGGCCAATGCTCTTCTCACAGCCTGAGGTGTAGGCTGTCTGGTCTTGGTAACTAATCAATTTTAAGCACTGCTAACCTTTTAATACCAGTTTAGATGATATCTGCACTCTATTTAATTCCTTATCTCCCAGTGTTGTAGAACTGGATTTTTGATCTAGGCAAATGTCAGAGTCCTTAATTTGTAAAGATGCATGCTTGTAAGTAGTTCTACATTATCTCTTCTGTTTCTACATATCTTCTGCTTACATTTATTATTATTTATAAAGCTTACATTTTTCCATAATATTTGGCTACTGCGTAACATATACACTAATATATTCATTTATACAGTATATATATATAATTCATACAATAAACTGTACTTTACTAACGCAATAGTTAAAGTGTTAAAGATTGATGTGAAATAGTTATGGCTGAAAAGCATTTTCATTCTAAACCTCACCTTTCAACAGATTATAATTTTTATATTTTTTTTCCCCAAAATTGCCCTTTGGGCCAAATTTTCTCATGGTTGGTCTCAGTCCAGAGTTAAAAATAATGCTGCAAAGGTTGGAGAATATCTGGTGTGTTACATTTTAGGATTAGCAGAAAAACTCGGTGACCTCAGGCCAATTAAGAATGTTTTATTTTGCTTTTCAATTGGTGCTTTTTAAGGGCGATTTTGGCATTTCTGAATTTAGTGTTCTTACACTTTAATTTGTTTCAGCAAATGGCAACAGGTCACCTGCCTTCTAAAGGAAGAAATCCTACCCGGAAAGTTATTTATGTCCCTGGTTCAGTTTAGTTTTTATTTCGCTAATGAACCATTGCCCTAAAAAACATGAAGCAATCTTGAGATAGTTTCCTCCATGACTTAGATGACCTAAACATTTTTTAGTTAAAAATGGTGTATGTCAAAAGTTCCTCAGTACAAATGAATATGAAGAGTGGTATGTAAGTGATAATTCTTTTAGACTTAGTTAAGCTCATACCTAGTGCTGCATACTCGTGCCTTTAAAGGGAAAAATAACAAGCCACAAGGGTAGACATCCATTAAAGTTATAGATCTGCCTAGAGGTCAAGGATATGCCTGAAAACTCATGCCTTCTACTTATTTACAGGACCGTTATAAAGGCATACTTTTCCATGGGAGTCTGGCCAGCAGGCCTCAGCCTCAGGACATTAAAATTTTCAGTGGTCCCTAGTCTTATTTCTGCTGAAGTTAGACTTCGACCAGTTGTACAAGATCCTAGTGAAATCAGAGCCTAGGAAGGTTTGAAGCCTAACATCTTGCTTACCAAAAAGTATAAAAAAAGGTAACACCATTTTTATGACCTCAAGCGTGTATTTTTTAGACACTGGAGGCTGTGAAATATTAGACACATCAAACTTTCTTGTTTCCCATTTGTCTTTGCTTTCCCCACACACTTGGCTTTTGACCTGATTTCAGTGGAACATAGGAGCTGTCAGTTCCAATCAGGTCACCTCACTCAGGACTGTGCTATTGGCAGTGTTGAGTATTAGATACTTCACAGGGAGAGGTGTACAAGTCAAATCAGTACTGAAGTGCTTCCCCCTCTGATGGGCTTTCCTTTTGATCATTAATATATAGAATAGGGTTCCCCAGACTAGAGGCTGTATTTTCTAACTAAGTCATAACTCAGCAAAACTTCACTTCGGGAAGCAGCCCCTGCAACAGTAAGTGTTGCAATTCTGAAACCTCACACTTACTGAGAACAGGAAAAAATTTCCATCTAGAGACTCCCAAATCCCAAGACACAAGGTTAAATATCCCTTCCAGAAGTTTATTAGCTCAAGACCTCCACATATTTGGAAACATAATATTCAGACTCTTTCTTCCTTCAGAATGAATACTGTAACGAAAAGCAATTATTAGATTCAGATTTCAGTTAGTCTCAAGCATTTTTTCCATGTGATGGGTGTATCAGGGAGAAAACTCTTACTCCAGTATCTCAAGATGTCACTGATGCCTGCACAGAGGAGAAGACCTAGGAATTGTTAAGAAAAATCAAGGGTGTGCTGAAACTTAAGAATTCTCTCACCATTCAGCCTTGGCTATGGAGAAGTCCTTTAATTTTCAGTGTTTTTCTACCCTAAAATAGATGAGGCATGCTTTATGAATTATTGCTCACTGCAGATAATCATACACTGACTAAATTGCAAACATATCCCTCATTGTTCTTGTTGTGTACTATTTTTGTAACGTTAATGAAGAAAAATCAAATAAACCAGGAAATCAAGGTATATTTGATTATATTCAGCATTTCAGTCCCCACACCCCCCTACCCCTCCTGCAGAAAAAGACTGTACAATAAGCAACACTGAAGTCTTATAGTCAACTGGCTAGAAGACTCTGCGAACTCTTGTGTGTATACTTCTTCTGTGCCCTCTCCATTACTGGAAGCTTGGAGCCAGTGATAGCCATCTGGCAGTCTCATTTCATTTTACCCATGCTATCCCATTACCTGTTAAAGCTTCCTTTTTCTACACTTCATTGCTTAGCCACTGAACCAGTGTGCCAATGTGCACATAACTTGAATTGTCTAAGACATGCCTAACAAAACACAGCTTCCTTTTCTGTAATTAATACTGACCTCCTTCTAATTGATTGCTGGGTCTTTCCACTGAAAAGTTTTAAAGTGAGACACTTGTATTATGACCAGTAGTCAGTTTTTAAAGGAAAAAAATTCTTCAGCATCCATAATTTGTGACTAAAATTTAGCACATTCGAGATGTAAGCTTTGAAATGCATAGGCAGCTGGTGAAGGCACACCATGGACCTTTGTTCCCCTGCCCCTGTAAGGTGCAGACCAGAAGTAGCTGTTGGCAGAGTTCATCAGGCCAGTGGCACAGTAGAGTGCAGAATGCTTACTCTTGTTCTCAATGCTGCACAGTCTTGACATCTGGCAGTAAAAGAAGATACGAAAAGTCTTAATAAAATCTGCAGCTTTCTATAGGTTTTGCAAACCCCTTGAGGTTACAATGTATCTTCAAAAAGGCATCTTCTCAGCTGTTACAGCTTCCCAACCTGTTTTATACGTTGTGTTTTGTTGACAAGCCAGCCCGTGGAGCTAGAGAAATGTAATAAGGCATATTTGGAAGAAAATGGTGTAATTTTCCTAATTTTATTTTAGTTCCTTCCTCCTTTATTTTTATAGTCTCCACTACAGAAACATTGCATTTTAGACAAGAGGAAAAGATTTACCATTTAAATTACCTGAATGAGCAATCAGAATAATTAAAGACATGTGAAACATACTCTAAAGGATGAACGTCAAGCCTGTACCCAGATAAAATCATGTATTTTTATTATTGAGACACAAGAAAGCAGCAAGAGTGGAAGAGAATAGCTTCTGTGGGAATCCCAGTATGTAGAGCCACTGGGAACATCTCTGAAGTATTATATATTAGTGTAACAACTAGGTTTTTTCATTGACCTGAAAAGCACCTGCAGAGTTAATCACACTTTCTGTCATGTGAGTGTTACTCAAGGAGACTTCACACCAGGGAACATTAAAGTGCTAGGAACAAACACAGCTTATAACTGAAAAAGGAGATAGATTTGAGGGCCAGAGGAAATGTATCAGAAACTCTTAAGTGCCTTTGACACACGATAGGGTTAAGTGTGCCTCTTAGGTCACTCAAGTACCTCTATATTAGACCTTAATTGAGGCCAAGGATGAAGATAATGACTAAAATCTGCTTGGAGCTTAAAGATAAATAGTGCTTTTAACATGGTATGAGGGGCTGAATGTCCCAAATAAGCAAGACTCAGAGGTGAATGGGGGTGCATAAAGGGAATTACTAAGTGCAAAGCTTGTGTTGTATGTGAAGTGGAGGCTTTTTCGGGAATATGGCATCTCTCTCTCTGTTGATATATTTTTGTCCAGGACAGTTAGCACATTAGGAAAACAGACTGGTTACTATTTGCGTAACTCTTCTTAATATTCTCAATATGCTGGAATAAATTTCTGATGGATTCTATATTGCTTGAATGATTTTGGAATTTTGTTTTGTTATTTAATCTCTGGATGTTGGTAATTATATCACCAATAATATAAACACAAGAGCGTGTTGTTATTTAAAGAAACATAAGGAAGTATTTTATTTTTGCAAGAGCTTTTCCCTTCTTCTATTTCACTTTGGAAAGCCTCAATTCCCACTATTTTTCATGCGTTTGTTTGTTCTAAAGAAAGTTTGTGAGTATTTATGAGCATCCCACTGCATAAAGTAAGCCAAGAGGCTGTTGGGAACCATTTGATACTAACTGTTGACTTCTGCTGGAGCACAGTTTATCTACGGTGCTTTCCCTTCACACATCAATCCCCATTCAAAGATCTCAGGTTCCTTGGCTGACACAGGAAATCCAGGGTAATCGCTGTGTGATACACATTTTGCTGATGGGAAAATTGAGTTACCGTGGATAGAAATCAACAGAAAGAACAAATTGACCATGTTAACTAATCAAAGACAAGTTATAAATACCAGATTATACATTTTTATGGGGAAAAAGGTTTGTTAATGGCAGATATTTGAAAGCTGAGCATAGTCATGGTGTCTAGGTGGCAAGGTGAAGGTGGTGCTACCTGAAGCCCTTAAGGCAAAGCTGTTTACAGGTTGTGTAGATGGTCTGCGGGAGAGAGGCACAGCAGTCCCAAGAGAACTGTTAACTCAGTCCATGTGCATATGTGCTCAGGATAGCACAGTGATCAGGCATCGCCAGAGGGAATCTTAGAGCAAGACTTCCTTGGGAGGGGAAGACTTGAATATAAATTTATCCCCAAGCAGCCATCCCAAATCAAGGGCTAGAAAATCTTTTGTTCTTCCCTATTCAGCCTCTCTATTTGCTTGCATGGACTAAGTTGACGGATAGAGCTTTGCCCCTGGAGAGCAAAAGAAGCTTGCTTTCTACATTTTACCTTGTGATGAAGGGTATAAGTGTGGTTTTCTTCCTGACATCTATCCTTCAAATGCCCTTTGCTTGTTGCACGAGAATTAGGTCTCACAAAGTGCATAAAGATGCACATCTAGATCACTGAAGGAGTCTGTGAAATATCAGCTGAGGCAATCAGTGTGGAAAAATGCCTTTTGATGGTCAGCATTGAAGAAGAAAGTTGGGCTTCAGCAAGCCTAATCCCTGGGCATGTGAGAGAGTTTGTAACATAATACTTAGCAAATGTTGACTTCGGTCAGATAAACAGTGGATTTACTGCACCTTCCCATGCTCTGCTGATGACAAGTGATGTGCATGATATCACCAGCTCTGAGTAATGTCTCTGTAATGGGAAGCAGCTGGTCACTGGAGTGGTGCTGTCAGTGGACATGGAGGTGAAAAATAATTAAACTTACTACATGCAAAATGCTGTATGTATACTCTGCAGTATGTATTTTGATTGTGTTCTGCCCAAATATTAAAGACACCCTTTGGTTACTGTGGCTTCAGAAATTTAGTAGGTCTATCCATGTAACAAGGGCAACTTTATCTGCTTGTCCTATATGTGCATGTTTCTTATTTGGATATTTTTTCTTTAAGAAATGGTTCTCTTCACCATAGATGATTTTCCTTTATAAATTATCTCTTCCTCCTGACCACAATGCCTACATTATTTCATAATTATTTGCTATTTCTATTCAGGAAAGACTTAGAGATAGAGAGCTCCACTAAGTTTAACACTGCCTGAACACAATCCCAGTCCAAATTACACATGGTATGTTTTCTTTCACTTGGACAAACCAGGTAGGTAAGGGACTGGATGGAAACAATGGGATAATACTGATTGGCATGAAAAGAAACAGTGATTATGGAGCTGCCTACCTATTGTGCAGCTTTTTTTTTTGTAGGTAGCTTGGCACAGCAGTAATATAGTGGTAAGTGAAAAAGCAGTTTAACTCTTTTTATTTGATATTCTGAGTCAGATAGGCAAACTCCAGACTCCATTAGGAACAGGCAAACAATTCCTTCCTGCTCGTGCCCTTTGACTATGCTGCTGTGATTTTTAGAGGATTGGGAAAAGGGAACGAAAAGAGCTTTGCTAGCATTTAGAGCAGACAGCACCAGGGGAGAAGGTGCAGATGTGCTTATTGTACACTTTACATTTTTTTGTAAAGATCTGGCAGCACAAGCTGTGTTTCAGAAGAGACTCAGACCAGACTGCCCAGACTGCAGTGGATGGAGAGGACAAGTTGTGTGCTTCTCCAGCAATTTTTCTCCTTTCTGATACAATTGTATTTCAAACAGTTCATTTCACTAGAAATAAATGTGGAATATTATAACTAATTGCAGTGTTGAAGTTTTATGCTATTTTGAGCTACATCTCTCAAATCTATTTAACTTTCTTATTGGAAGCCTCCTATTTCAGGAATTGATCTATACTTGGACTCTCATGACTGAGCCCTTTCCAGGAATAACCAGCAAAACCTTCTTTTCTGGGGCCTTTTGATAACAATTTTGGCACTTCAAGCGTACTTTGTAGGTTTTTTGAGACATTGCCGAATGTCTACAACTTTAACTGCTAGACTAGCCTGTACCATGAATTAATTATATATTCCTTAAAAATAACAATAAACTCACCAATTTTAGGAGGACAGGAAAGAGAAAAGTGACCAGATTTTATTTTCTTCTCGTTCCATGATATTTAGTGTTCCATGATATTTGGCTTATGCCCAAACGCAGTGCTGCTGTCCTTCAATGTAATAAATGCTGTAGCATCCTATTCTTTTTCACTGTGCTTCTAATACTTTTGTAACCCCCTAGAGACTTAAAAAGGTGTCATGGGTTCTGAAGGGAGAGAGCTCAGATGCTGCACCTGGATTTCAGGACTATGTGCTGGTAGCAGGGAATGCAAAACTGCAGCCTAAGCAGATCCAAGAGTAGCTGATTTAATAAAGAATTTATTATAAATATTGTGGGGTCCCTTTATGTTGTTAGCTAGAATCAGTATATGAAAAAAATTCAAATGCAAGTTCATTCTTGCTATTCACCAGCATCTGTAAAGTAAAATATCTCTTCCAATTCTTCCTACATATGTTGCTGTTTAACTTTGTGTCCTTTTGTTCTCATCTGTCTAATTACCTCAAGTAGATAATCAAGCTTGATTTTGTAAAAAAACATAGGTGGTTCAGGCTTGTCATGACTGATTTATTGACTCCCAAGACTTTCAGCCTTAAGACTAAGGTCATTGCTGGCTGCCATTCAAGGTGTTAATTCTGAGCTTTCTGGAGCATGTTTCCTGTTTTCCCTTCAAAAAGAGCAAACAGCCCTCATTTCTTTTGGCTTTTGGTGGTGATTGAGTGGAATTAAGATGGAATTAAAATAAAACAAACCCAGACCATCCAATGCAGAAAGTCTTGCATGTAATCATTGTGAGAATGTTTGTGCTCTTGAAGGCAAGGAGACTATTTTAAACAAATGGAGTGTCTAGCAGTGGGCCTCAAAAGGGAGCATACATCTCCATGAAGGATCCCAAGCTATATTCCGCTGTAACAAACTGTTTCAACATCACCTGATAGGGTGGCATATGCCTCTGCAAGTGTGCATATCTTAGAAATGTAAAGGTGCAATGCTAAGAAAGCAAAATTATGATAGCTAATAGCTCATATATACTATTTGGTGTTCCTTAGGAACTGCCTCTCCCAGTGTTTTACCTAAGTATTTGAGCTCATTGGGGACATGAGAGCTAAGCATCCTTCCAACTATTCATCCAGGGATTTGAGTTCTCAGTGAAGGTCTTTTTATCTGCAGTTTCCTTATCAGGCAGTTGTATTCCTACCTCCCTGTCTCCTCTTTCCCATGATTTCTAGTTTTCCATCAACAAAGAGTCAGCAGAGATCCAAGTGCAATCTCTGTAATGGAAAAAATATCTACTAATGAGCATCTCCTAGCTACCTCAAGTAGTAACAGAGGGATCCCATTATTTTAAGGATCATGTAACAGAAACATTATCACGTCTCCATATTCTAGCCACTGTTAGTGTATCCTGTAATTCTCTTTTCTTATTGCTAGCAGGCATCAGGTTGTTTGTCTTGTCCCAACTCAATTATTTTCCATTTTCTGATGCAGAATGGCATCAGACCTCCATGGGCCACATTGCACAGGAGCCACATCTCACTAGTCTTGATTACATGAGCTGTTATTTGCTGCACTTCCACATTTGTTTCTTCTGTAGCCTTGAAATATTGTATTTAATGCCCCATTCACATATGTATATAGTAATCATGAACTAAAGAAGTCCTCCAGAGGACTTTTTTATTGCTCACCATGCTTTTATGATCAAAAGCTGACAACGTGTCATAGTTTTCTTTTATGGCTGTGTTATGGATTGGAAATACCAGGAAAGTCCATGTTGCTTGTATATAAATAGAGTTTACAGGTTTGCAAGTACTGCCTGCTCTGCAAACTCATTTGGGGATTTAAAGGGTAACAAACCTGTTTTAGCCCTTGCATCACTAAAATATGGTAGTGAAATGTTGCTGGCCTGATATTGTGGTTTGGAGCCTTGATTGTCCCCCCTGGAGTTCCAGAGATAAACACAGAGTAGAGAGTGATCCTGGGGTTAGGCAGAGAGAGCCCCTGTATCAATAATACAGACCAGAATAGGACCCAGTTCCCCTCTTCCACTTGTAAGTGTCTGCAAAGCCAGCAGGAATAAGAGGTTGTAAATTTTTTTTCCTTGTGTTAGTAAAATAAAGAAAAATGAACCTGAGCATAAAATACCAAGCTTCATCTGTCTTTTAGCTTAGAAAACACAGAAAACGAACAAACAGAAAAAGTCTTTTCCATCACATGTAATTACCCCCCTCATTTAATTCCCAGGCCCACTCACAGCCTGTGCTGCCCTGACATCAGAGTCTGTGTGTGAATAAAAAAGAAAGCATTGCATGTGCAAAAGGGAGAAGAGGCAGGGTCACAGTGGGCTCCTCAATATACATTTGCTCACAGAGCAAGGAAATGAGTGCTGTGCGCTTCTAAGAGCAGGCTGTACACTTGCATGCCTTCTGCAAGAGGCAGATTTGTGGGTAAAAGTTATATTGCTTTTTGGAGCAACTCATGTAGCTGGAAAAATACCCTCTGATGGTCTGAGGCAACCAAGGGACTAAAACTTTAATTATAGCACACAGTAGAAAAGGCAAATTCAAAGGAAGGAGCAGTTTTGCAGCACATTATAATTTTCTTCCCCTTATTAATCTTTTCATCTGCCACACGCTTACCTATCTATTCCTTTACAGAATAACCACCATGTCACTGCTTCCCTATTAATATTCCGTTCTCTTTTTAAAGGTGCCAACCAGCTTTTTTTGTCTACCTGGCTTAACATATGTAATTAAACTCAAAGGATGTGTTCTTTGCTTGTTTTTAGCTTGGAAATTCACTGTGTCTTTCTTGACTATATTTGTCCATAAACCTTTTCTTGCTTATGACTTTAGACCTACAGCAATACTATTACAAATGTGTGACATTATTCTTAAAGTAACCCTTCAAATCCAGACCCACAGTATAATAGTCAGTTTATGGCTGTAAGGAAAAGATGGGTACTCTTTTTCTAAGTGCAAAACAACAATTTGAGTGAACTTTTATACATAGAAGGTTTTTTTATTTCTTTGTTCTTGTTCTGTACCTCTTAGTCATTAACCTCTTCTACAGAAACTTGTCAAATACTTTTGGAAATTGAAACAAATATTCTGCTTCCATACTTACCTTTCTTATAGTATATAACTGCAATGTCTTACAAAAAGCATCAGCGTCTCTTCCTGTGCTCTCTATATCCTAAATCCCTTTTGCCTCCTTCCAAATGGACTATCATTCCATTTCAGTCTGACACATTTGTCATCATGTCCCTTTACCACCAGTTTTCTAGTCAATGGTTTTTATGAAGTTTTCATGTGATGAAGCTCTTCAATGTTTTAAGCATGTCTGAACATCCTGTCCTTGTCAGTAAACGTGGCTGTTGCCTGTATGCGTAGCACTCAAAAATGTTTCTTTTCTAATGTGACTTAAGCAACACAAGACTGTTTTAAGTCACTTCTCTGGTTCAGAGTAAATTTTCTATCAAACCTGAGTTCAATAGGGCATTCCTTTTAGTTGTTCTTGATTTAATGAGGTACTGCGTTAAGGTACCAGTAGCTTCTTTATAGCAAGGAAGCATGTGCAAGGTTCTGCCTCCCTGTTACTAGATGTGCAACAAGAAAGGAGTGTGAGGACAGTAGTTTTCTGTCACAGCTTCTGGACAGAGATAGGAATCTCCTATGAGGGATGCAGAGATTACTGTGGGTGGGCTGTATCCCTCTATTCAATCTTCCACCTTTTCCATGGGCCATATGGGGAGGTGAAAAGGCTCCCGTCTGAAGTGCCATGGTTAGATGTTCTGGTGTGGAGTGATGTGAATATTTCTGAATCTATAGTGAGGTCCTGGGTTGGCATTATCTTCATTTCAGCTGAAGGTGGATTTCTACAATAAAGCTGCTATTTTTTTTTCTTGGCGAACAAAGAAATTCCTCACAAAAACCCCTCATTATTCCCTGATATTCGATTAGACCTGGGATGAAAGTAGACTTGCTTCAGAGCTAGAATTGAATTACAGAAAGGTTTCCTGGATTGTGTCATCTCAGAACTGTCATGTTGTTGCAAAAGAGTGGGGGGGGGGGGGGGGGGGGGAAGAAAAAAGAAGAAAGCAAAAAGAGAAAACATTGATTTTCCTGGGATTTGCCTTGCTTTGTAGATTTTAGGTGATATCAGCTTTTGAATTAGGAATGTTGCTGTGGCACTTAGGCCCTTGCAAGCTGTTGTGTTCATGGGAAACTGCCGAAACTGTGCAAAGAAACAGATGGAGGTGGGTAGAGGACGGGTGAGGTTCCTCTCTCCCAGGAGCTCCTGCTGGACCTGTGTGATGAAGCTATAAGGAACAGGTATGGGGGTGTGGGAGAAAGCTGAGCAAATCCATTCCAGAGTAGTTGCTGAGAAGTTGTCAAGAAGGTTTACTTTGAAAGGCTGTCATGAGAGTGAGCCTTGTGCTTTCTTGTGCAGCTTGTGGGAGAAGCAATTTTTGGGTTCCAAATCTGATATTTTGTGTATTTTGTTAATTAAGAAGTTAGAAATGATTACACATTACATGTTAGCAGTGCTGTGAAATTAATGTTTTGTGTGCAGAGATAAGCTAAACGTGACTTTAGACACACGCTCTGATGCCATTTCTCCACTAATTACATTTACAATATAGAGCTATCTGTAAGTAGAAGAGCTTACTATGCTGATATTTACCGACAGAAAAACTTTTCAAATCACCTTCCCAGCCAGATGTTCATAAACAAGGGTATGACAGTTGGTCCATAAATCAAGTCAAGCATTTAATCATTGTTCTCTTAGGTGGCTCTTGTGTTTAAGCCTGTTTAGCTAAACACATACATTTACTTAAGATGAACTGTAAAAATAACATCTGGAAATCCTTTTCTCTGAAAGAAAATGCCAAAGGGTCTTACACAAGGATCAAGCACATTTTATAAACTGTGGCTGGGTTTTTGGAATTCAAGCTGAATAAATGTGCTGTCAGCTTTTGAGGGGATCAAGGGCCAGTATTATTTAAATGTCCTTTTTACTTGCATGGCGCTCTGCAGGGAATGTGCTCTCACCAGCGCGTTCTTACATTTCTCATTCTATAATGAGTCTCTGTTTTCATCCTTGCCACCTGGGACCCTGGCACCGTCCTGCTAGTAGCAGTAGAGTCACACTGATGGAACTGGATACAAAGTGCAGTCCAAAATATTTGTTTTAGAATATTCTACTCTGCAGTAGACTGCCTTCAAAGTGGAATGTCAAAGAAGCAGTTGCTGGGTGTTTTACGTTTTTATCTTTGCTTATAACAGTCATCTCTCTTTTATCCCTCTTTTTCCTTTTCAAGATATGTAAGATTATGAGATTCTTTCTCCACTGAAGAGGCTCCTCCCCCACCCCCATTTTCTCAGAAAATCATGATAATAAGCTGTGGTTTGCTCACCTTCTGAATCAGTATTTAGCTTTACTGAGTATCAGTTTGGTCACTTTGCTTTTTCATATTCAGTTCACAACATGAAGGAGAATTCTGCTGAAATTTAACAAGCCCTAGGGAAAAAGATTCAGACAAGTGCAGTCAGATTTATAAAGTGGCAGATAAAGTGGGAAAGGCTTTGCATTATTTCTGCCACATTGGGGTTTTTTTTGATGGATGGGCTATATCTCATCTGTGACTCAGAATGATGTCGATTCATGTTTTGAGGGGTACCAAGACCATGGCTGTTCATGATAACACAAAACCTGTAAGCTGAAAATGCTGGAAAAGGTGAGTGCAAAACTAATACACATGAATTTCTGGTCTAGGACCATAGTTACTTTGTGATTTAGTTCTCAAGAACACAACCTGTTTCGTAATGTGAGACTGGCATTTAGTCTGAGAAATCTGATTGTTTTGAGAATTCTATAAGACAGCATGGGGCTGTTTTAATGCTTAACTGACAACAAAGCATAAAGATGCTGTCTGTAATTCTACCTGAAGAAATATACTTTCCTGTGAAGCTTGGATACATACATTCTTGATTTAAATATCTGGACCTACAGTAAGTTGTGTGAAACATAAATCTTCACAATGCTTGAACTCACAGACTAAAGGAGCCAGTTGGAAAATTCCAAACAGCAAATTTATTGGTTGAGGTTTAAGTATGTGTGCTAGACTTAGAAAGGACTTTTCCAAACCTGGTCCTTCTGTCACATTTCAGCAGGGCAAAGAAGCTATAAAGCTGCCTAAAAGTGAAAATTAACTGGCATGGCAAAGGTGGTTGAGAGCCAGTATTCCATCCCTGGAGACATTCATGGCCAGGCTGGATGTGGTTCTGGGCAACCTGACCTAGTTGAAGATGTCCCTGCTCATTGGAAACGGGTTGTATTAGATGATCCCTTCCAACCCAAGCTATTCTATGATTATGCAGAGCAGGGCAGCAGAGCATGTGGGCCATTCACAGCCTTCGTTAAGTACACCAGTACCACAAAACTCAAAGCTGTCGTGAGGCCAGTTCAGCACAAATCAAAGGACAAAGCAGTCACTGGTGGTCCCCGGTGCTAAAGGCCTTTTCTCTAAGCTCCCCTGCATACAGCTGTAGAACATTTGAGAACATGGCCCTCACAGCTGAACAAGTTCAGATGGTGTTACAAAAAAAAACTCACAAAAAAGACCCAAATCAGCTGACTCCAGTGAATCAACATTTTAAGCTATCTGCCTCATGCCAGCCAAGCTGATGGCACCATCAGTCACAATCCCATCCCTCCCACCAGCAGCCCCTCAAATGCTCTTTCCTATGCTTGTTGTAGAGCAACATGGTTTGCTGACTGCTTCTGATGGAGAGAAGGGCAAGGGAGGGTAGATGATGTGATCAGCTCTGCCCAGCTCTCTCTTTGGTCCTGGGGTACCTGCAGAAAGCTGCCTGAACCTGCTTTCACCCATCTGGTCCTCACTTACTGCTTGAAAAGCTTTTTTATTGCCTCCCTGGTGAAACTGATTTTGGGTGGTGAGCTAGCAGCTGGTTTAGAGTGCACTAGATACATCATGGTAATGATGTATTCTATTGCAGATTATAGTTTGAAAAGTTTGGTTCCCTTCAAAACTCTTGTGGAATAGAGATGTTTCAAATGAAATATCCAGCAAATGAAAAATGCTGAAATGTCAGAACTTTGCAAATCTCTCCTAGGATCAGCATAAAAGACACCTTTCCCCATAAACGAGGAGAGAGACAACAATAGCAAAACTTGGGAAAAATCTGCTTGCTGGCTCTGTTGCTCTCTATGTTCAGTTGTTGGAAAAAATCACAGGCAGAGCATGTGGGGTAAGACCCAATTAGCTGCTCCAGACCTGACAAGCTTTAGGAGAATCAAGCTGCTCAGACAATGTTCTGATTTAACCACTCTGATACTCTGATCTCTGCGAGTGTCACAAGGTTAGATTCGTCCTCGTTGGCGAAGCTGGAAACTTTGCAGGCTGAAAGCAAAAAGAGGACAGAAGTAGAAAGCAACTTTGGATTTCAAGTTATAAAAAACTGAACAAGTCATTTCAAATATTGATAATAGCTGGAATCTTTCTGCTTTAACTCTTTCCTGGTTGCCAAGCGGAGGTGCAAACATAATCCAGCACATTCATGGAAGATGTAATCCTTTGTGATTTCAGCTATTAAGGCCAAAAATAGACCTATTTTTCAGAGTGTTAGTGAATATTCTTTTATTGAAAGGCATAATTTGCCTGAATTGTCAGGTAGAATTTAAAGAAAATGGGAAATATCACTGCTACAATGTGAAGGCTTTTCACCTCTGAAACATTACATCCTCCTTCCAAAGTCTGGAGGGACTAAACTACCAAGGCAGAACGCTGAATTTTTCAACGTAAAAGAACACATACTTTTCTCTGGCTGTGTTTGTCCATCAGTTGAATTGCTACGACTAAAATTTTCCCGAGTATTCCAGCCTCAGGCAGATATTTGACATGTAAAATTTCAGTCCAAACTGTTCATGATTGGCAAAGCTAAAAGCAACTGACAAACAGCATGTTGTAATAGGAAGTGTCAGATGATTTTAATAATAGATGACCTTAGCAGCCCTGCCTCCTGTTTTATCATTTTGAACAATTTTGTTGTCTAAGTCTGTAGTGTATTTGTGTGTGTGGTACTGTCTGCATTTCTTTATTTATATTTTAATACTGATTAGGTCTTCCTTCAGTTAAGTTTTACATAACATGGAGTATCATGGGAGAAATTGCTTGTTGCAATTAAGAAGTGTTTCCACATACCTGTTCTTCATTTGCAACCTCCTTATTTATTTCACTAAATGCTTTCCAGTTTTGTATCACGGATCAGAGTCCACAGAACCTGTCCACCTACCCCCTCTGTAAAATTCATGAGCTTTATAATGCTCCTACAAAACTGCCTCTCCTCCCCAGTGAGTAATCTGAGGCTTTTTCAGCAGTGATTCCTATGTGCTACTTTATGTTTCTGGTGATACTCATTGTCCTATTTTTGCTGTGCTTTTATATTCCTTGGGGAGGATGGGGTGACTAATTCGGAACATGGTATACCAGGTGAGAATCTGGCTTTTCTAAGAGGCTTACGATATTTTTTCCCATACTTTTTCCTCTTGTCTCTTACCTAGGCTAATCTTTAATTGGCTTCACTGGCCCCTTCAATGCAGTGCCATCTGCCAGATCTTTACTGCATGAGCCATTCAACCGATCTTCTGAAAAGAGCCTCAACTGGGATTTGTTCTAGCCCATAAACTTTACAAAGAAACACATTTTCCCTGAAAAATCTATACAGAATCAATATAATTTGAAACAAAATCTGTCTGACATTTAATTTGAAAAAAAAACCCTTCTTGAAATAATGAATCTCTCTTCTGTTCATAGTATTTATAAACCTGCATCTTGCTTAAAGAATTGTCAAAGAGAGTCACAGGTAGAGTGTTCTGATAATAAATTGTAAATACCAAAAAGGCTAATTTCTTTTCTGAATGATGGGGTTGGTTCTGTGTGTGTGTGTGTGAAATTGCTATGCCTGTAGTTCGCTGCTCTGAAATATTAGCAGGTGAACCTTTGATGAAGGCTGCCAGAAATTACAGATTAAATTTTCAAGCTGCAAGAATTTTAAGTTACAAGTTACACAACCACTAATATGATCTAAATTAAAACGTGTTATGCACAAGAGATACAAAGCCTGGATTCTTCCTTAATTGGGATACAAGGTGAACTAATTCTGTGCACACAGTATCACATTCTGCTTCCTGAAGTATGCTGCTCACTTATAAAGACTCCTGATTTCTTTTCAAACAAAATCTTTTCCCTGTTAAACTGGATAATGAAATATGACATTGTCAGGATGTCATCAAGATTGCTGCTTTTTAAGGAAAGATATAATCCTTATTTTTTTCCCCATGCTGACAGACAGCCAAGAGCAATGCCTATATTTTAAACTATTTTAGAGGTACAGATATACAGGTGTTCTTGGAGAGATTCCTTTTTCCTCCTGAAAGTATTTATCATCTTTTAGTCCCTTTTTTGGTAAAGAACATGATAAGAGGTTTGTGTTTGTTACGAAATAAAAGCTATATCATAATGAACTCCTTGACAAGACTCAAGAGCTTTATACAAACATTCTAAGATTATTTTCTTTTCTGTTTGATTTGGAATTTTCTTTTTTACCCATCTTATTTTCACTTCTTTTCTTGAAGACTTTAGGTAGTGCTGTGATTGGGCCAGCTAATGGCTGTCCAGAGAGCCCCAGCTGTTTGATATTTGGCACTGTGTTCTCCACATGCTCTGTGTTAGTTTATTATTAGTTGACACATGCATTTCCCCTTGCTGTAAGAGACAGGAGAGATGTAAGGAGTCCCTGGGGGCCACAAGCATTAACCTACTTCTGTGCACAGGTCCCAGAGTAACTTAAAAGAACCTCAGGAATATTTAACCCATCCCAGCTGGCTATCTCTGGGCTATTTGCCAAATCAAGGTTTATTAGTCCTCACCGTTCCATTGATAATGGCTTGAGTACTGAGGCCCCGGGGAGGGAGGCCTGCAAAGCAGCTGGCTACTCTGGCATCTCTAGATGCTGCTGACCTTCCTTGTACTAGAGATAAGCCCAGATGGCAAAGAGAAGGGTTTTCTGCTCTGTGGGAGATGCAAAAGAAATGGAAATGAACTGAAAAAGCTAGTCATAATGTTATAATTATTGTACTTATGCTGGAAAACTTTACATTTGTGACCCAGATGTGAAAGGATGCAGAAGTGTCTGTTGAAAGTCTGAAATAACAGCTTTCAGACATATGGATGACCGTTACTTACCTTAGTGTGACAAACACTCTCCTAACACTTTTTTAATGTAAATCCTCTTCTAAATTGGTCAATGGAATAATTACTGTTCTCATATAGTGTGTTGAAGAAGGGGAATTGTTTTATTATGAAGTTAGGGGTATTCCATTTGGGATTTATCTGCCAGCCATGAAGAGCACTCCAGTTAGTACCATTGCTGGCCATTTGCCCATTATGTATGTCTTTCTAAAATAGGCACTTCAGAGAGCTGGGAGGGCCCTTGTGCTTATATCATCAGGATTTGAAAACAATCAGTCGGATTTGTAGATGCAAGGGGAAGCTGAAACGTTATCTTGAATTGCAGCCAATGCATCAGGAAATTTTCAAATGCTGTGAAATCTGAGAAGGGGGTGATATGGTTTAGTGTGAGGTGTCCCTGCCCATGGCAGGGGGGTTGGAACTAAATGATCTTATGGTCCTTTCCAACCCTAACTATTCTATGGTTCTATGGTCAAAGGAAGCCTTAACCTAATGAAAAGATGTTTCTGAAACTATCATTATAAATACTATTACCTCAAGCACAATATTACATTCATGAACTTGCCAGCTGCAGATGAAGACAATGCTAACATGTGGAAGCTTATAGCTTATATTTATTGATTCTTTTCTATTTATTTGTTTGTATTTGAGAACACGGATCAAATCACAGGTGCAACAATGGAAAAAGAAATGGTTGCCTCAGTACTTTGGCTCAATTCCATGGTCTTTTTTGCCATTTTTCCTCTTATGAATAATGGAAGAATCGTGCTTTGGATGGTACTTTCCATTCTCTTAGTTTTTCTGACTTTCATCCCATACTACTTTATGTAAAATGCTTACATATGCTGTGTCTGGTTTTACATCTTTTGTCATCTATGTCTGTGCACAAACTCTCTCATTGCCACAGCGCACTCTTCTTCCGCACATGATTACCCAAACTTCAGACCATATCTGGCTGAGACTCCTGTGAACTCACAAACCTTTCTGGTTTGAATGGAGAGATGCTGCTCATGTCCTCAGCCTGCCATTAGCTAAGATACCTGCTTTTGTAAAGCAGCTTAGTGGTTTCTCATGGTCCTAAAGAGCTCTAGTAACTAACTCATTGTATTTGCAATGAGAGCTAAGTACACAGGAATGCTTTAGGTTTGCTGAGGTGCTAGGTGGCTTTAAAAGCCAAAATCTAACAAAACAGCTTTGCCGTAGTGCATTGGAGTTTAATTAAGACAGCTATTTTTATGGATGCTCAGGAGCACTACTTGTTGCTATTAACTCTGGTCCCTTTTCGGATCATGTTTGATGTGGCATAGTATTTCTCAAGATAGGATTCTTAGTTAATTCTTAACCAATCAACAGTTTATTAATTCACCAAGTACCACTATATTACTTACTCAGCAGTTAGTTCATCAAATTCAAATCCAACAGGTGTTCTGACCATGCACAGAGTATTCAAATAGTGTCCTACAGGTTACTGCCATAGACTGTGGAGGTCACACAGTTCTAGTAGAGGATAATGCAAAATAGCAAGATTTCTTACTACATTAATTTATAGGCAGCAAATCTTTACTACATCTAGTATACTTACCCTGCTTCCAGTATTCTGTGAGGTAAATATAAAATAGTGTTACGAATTTGGACCGTGCTACTTAAATGGTTTTACATGAAAGAAACTAGGAAAATAGTACAAGGAAGTATTATTTAACATTATAGTTTAGGTCTGTCTTATGCCTGTTTGCTCAGACTGTTAAAAAAGAAGCACGCACATAGAACAACTGGGTTAAGAGTCTGAAATATCGTCACTCAAAATTTTCCAGCTGATTTCACAGGACAACTTTCTGTCATCTCCAGTAATGACACCAAGAGAAATACATCCCATGCAATAAAGCTCATTGGTTTTTGCATCCAAAAATAAACCTGAAGGAGGCAGAGAACTCCCCCTGGCTTAGGAAGCCCCTGAGCTGCAAAGTGTTTGAGACTGGGAGATCATTATATAGGGATTTCACTTCAGGATCATCCTGATACTAAACAAAATTTGCAGTTAGAGGCAGAATTCTGGGCTAGAGGGCTGGGAGGATCTTTCAGTATAGCAAAGCCTTGTTTTTCTTATGTTTCTGCAAGAACTTGCCCATGCAGGTGATATGACTTTCTGGACTGTACAGCTTCTTTCCAGTTCTGGCAAGGCTGTTATTACTCCTGTGACCTTGGCAAGGCAAGGAGTGTGTTTATATGCATTCCACAGATTGACGGATCCACAGAGTAACTCTGGCTTAATAGCCAGAACCTCTTTCACAATGCATGAGAAAAACGAGTCCCTTTTGTTTTCATTTGGGAAATGTTTGAGGGAATATCTGAAATTCATTCCCTTCTCCCACCACCCCCCCATTTTCTCTGAGGTCACATTAATATCCAGAAGATGGTATTTTACCATCTTTTACACATTGAGGCTTTTTATGTTTCATCTACGACAAGGGTTATATTTCAGTATTAGCGTAGCTTGCAAATTGAATTTTTTCCTATTTCTCCAGCTTCTTTCCTGGATTCATTTCCATCTTAAGAGCTAATATCCTCCAATAACCTTTATTTTATTTTTTCTGCCTGTTCAAATGCCTCTCAAATTTCTGGAATACAGCACTTCTGTAGATAGCAGGCACATAAAAATGTATTAACAGCTCCTAGGTCATATGACCAAGTTTTATTTATTTCTTTTGTCATCTTCTAGAGCTTTGAGGTGAAAGGTGATCTTGTTTTTAAGGAGCATAACAAAGTCTTTCTTACTTTAGGAAGAGGTTCATTAAGCAACACTGAACAGCTTCCAATGGAGGGAGCTTAAAGAGACTACTTCATTTGGCTAAGGTTAGTCTTACTAAGCAACCCACCATGATGAGTCCAAAACGGGGAATCAAATGAAGAAGTGCAAAACTGGAGACAGTTGTCCCAATTAGTGTGTAGAAAGGCTTTTGAAAGTCAGGAAATAACAGCTGTGCACATTTTACACTGTATAAGCAATGTATTACGTTGCATCTTGCATGTTGTTCAGTCCCATATTGTTAAAAACCAGCTTTGCAGCTATTAACTGAGGATCAGGTGGCAGTGTGCGGAATGTGCGGTCTCGTTATTTTCTTCACAATGAACTTGTGACTGACCCCATAGGAAGAAGTGATTTATTCATGAGGAGATGGAAGAAGACCATTATTCCCGTTGCAGGGCGTGGTTCTTAAGTAACAGGGACTTTGGGAAGATCAGGACTCTGGACATCATGAGGTGCTATAAACTCATGAAACCTTCAAAATCCAGGCAGTGGTCAAAACAGCCTGTGGACAAAGCATGGACCTGTGACACAGAAGTTCCCAGCAATAATGTTGTCTGTTCAGCTTTCCTTCTCCTTCATCTCCTTCCCTGCATTTCTCTTGATTTTTCTCTTTACCTTTTTCCTTCTTTCCCATTTTTCTGCTCTTTTCCCCTGTCAGTTTTCACCTCCACAAGTTTTTGCCACAATGGCAATGGGGTTTTACACATGGAAGAGCAGCTGATTGTGGATGGAGACTAAGATTAGTCAATTTTTTCTGACTTAGCTTCTTACACATGCAGCTGTCAGATGTGAAAAACTGACAAACCATCATCGGACTCCCTCAACATCAAGTCCTGAGTTTTCAAGCTTGCCTGGCAGGTACTTCTTTGCAGAGCTGTTCTAAGGGGAAACTAAATAGATATACCATGGGCAGGTAGTGTCTGAGAGCCCTTTGAGGTCAAAATGGCACTGATGGCTATCCATAAGCAGAAAGACTAATAGAAATAACATTAAAGTGACATTGTAGATTCTTTACACAACAACATTGAAGCTGCATCTTGGGAGGAGAGTGGCATCTACTGTGGTAACAGTTTGTATTATTATTATTTGCTATTCTCTCCTATTATTTGCATTGCATTAGAAGCTCTAAACAAGATTGAGGTCCTGTTGTGCCAAGCAGTGCAGCAATAAAAAATGAACCAAGAGTGATTCACCCCATGATTTGCTTGTAAAAAGAGAAAGTGGTTTTCTTTAATTTAGTCTTTGTCATTTATATTGCTCTAAATAAAGTGTTGCGTGATTTTGTGAGCAAGGATCAAGAGGAGGCCAGATTTGCTTTTAGTGCTTTCAGCTACAGCATAGCCAGCCCTGAGGAACAGCATCTAAGGTTTTGGGACTGTGTGCTGTGAACTATGTGCAGACACAGATCTTTCTTTAAAAAGGCAAACGTACAATAATACAGCCCTAAAGCTTTGTTAGTGATACAGGTCTCAAAGAGGTAATTTTCAAGTGGCAAGTGTTTTGATTATGCTACAAGAGCTTTGTTTATGAAGTGGGTCTGGCAGACACTGTAGTGCTCATATAAATTATGACTCAGTTTATTATTAATTTAAACATTCATTGAGATTCCCCTTCACCTCCCGTTTTTGTTAAAATTTACTTAGAGACTTGTTTTTTGTTACAGTCCAGGCTCTATTTCACAGAATATAGCTTTTGCTGAATGGTATTAAGATGGATCCCTGGCCAAATGAGAAAGCTGGTGATGAAGGAGGTGATTTTTCTGCCCCTCCTTCATTCACTCCCTTCCACTCCTCCAAATATAAAGACGTATGCAGGCACACAGACACACACACACACACATGCACGTTGATGCTGCGTGTCTTACTCCTGTTGTGCAGGAGTCCTGTGCCCACACGTAGCATCATCAGTTGGGTTTGTACAGTGCTTATTTAAAGGCATCTGCCAATGTCTTTAATATTTAGTTCTCAAAAAATTCAGGGCCGGATGAGCACTTTACAAAGACATCTCTGCCCTTGCAGTTGCCTTCTCAGGATTTTAAAAGGGGCCTCGATCAGAGGTTCTGTAACCATATTCCTTTGTAGCAGCTCTGCAGAGACAAAGATCACATGCCAAACAGACGGTGAAATAAAAAAGCAGAAATAAAATCTGTAGTCATGCGGATAAGGTGAATAAGGAACAGCTTTCACAATTTCTCAGGATGAAGGAACTAGAAGATATGCTTGGAACTGCCAAATACCTTGTTTTGCCAAAGCAAAGGAAGCATGTTTCCCCACTCTGTTACTACCCTGATACCAGCACACTGTGAAAGCCAGAGATATAAACAGGTTCTAATAGGTTCAAAATATAAATAGGTGCACAGTAGGATTTAGTGAAAAAGTATAAATCAAGTCATGTGGAATAGGTACCTGCTAGAAAGGATCATTCATCTATGATCTCTACCACGGGCAATATCTAATCACTCAATGTATACAAGCTAAAAATAGTTTGGTCTTTACCTGCCCATTTATTAACCTGATGCCCTGGGAATCACTGGTCACTATCACATGGTCCTTGCTTTGAGGCAGGATGACAGTGGTTATGCTGGTCAAATGGAAGAGCTGTCAGACTTCCCACCTGTCTTTTTTTATATTGGAATGTGTCTGGAGGTTTACCATATAATCCAGCATCTATTTTAGAAACAGAGAAGTCTAGAAGTTTAATGACTTCTCAATGTCCATTTCAAACTGGACAAGGAGATGTACTGGAAGATGCTGGTGGCTGCCACACTGCTCTGTTCCAAGGTCTGGCTTTTTGAGGTTGGTAACAGTGCTCTACATCAGGGCTCCTGCTCTGGATCAGCACCAAATTAAATTGGCACATCTCCTTGAACATCAGTGATTCGGTGCCCTACTGCCACTCCCATTCTTGTCTTTTATTTTTTTCCAGTGAGGAAGGCTTGTTACATTGAGAAAAGCCCTTTAATACTGACTAAATGAGTAATTTCCACCAAAAGCTTCCTGAAGCCCAGGAGATGGTAAGACTTGAATGACCAGGGAAACCAGTGATCCTGCTTTGATCTGTAGCTTGCAGCTTAATATTCGTTCTTAACTGCTGATACAGAAAAAAGGAGACCAACATGAGCATAAACACACTGGCAGACCATAGCATTTTGAGGGAGAATTTCAGATAAGGATGCAATGTGTTTTTAGAACAAAACCCTTTTCCATATTCTAATAAGGAACTTCCTTAATTTCAGAGAAAAAAAACAACTAAACACTAGTTACTCTTTCTCTGCTACTGCGAAGTAATACGTATACACGTATGTATTTATGTGTATACATGTATTTGTTTTAAGGGAGTCAGTACATTAGATTTGCCCTTTTTCAGGAAAGTTTGAATCTCAACTTTTAGAAATCAATTCTATCTTAAGTCTCAAAGTACTCAGCAATGGTATTTCAGAAGTACATAATCACATCTCTAGTCTCAAGAAGCTTTTCTTTATTCCTCCACAGAAAACAAAGTTTAACAAACATCTTACTACATTTATTACTGTCTCTGTCCTAAACCTTGCAGTGCACATTGGTAGGCAGCTCCATTCCTGGAACCAGATCTTGTTTTATCTTGCAACTTTACCAAAAACTAGGCTTTTTTTCTTAGGTGTAAAATTATGACTCAGCAGAAGGATTGGACTAGGCGACCTTTGAAGGTCGCTTCCAACCCAAACTATTCCATAATTCTGTGGCAACCCCTTCCTTTTTTTTTTTTTGTTCTTGTTTTTGTTTTTTGGGTTTGGTTTTTTTTTTTTGTTAGCTGTTTTGCACTCAGACCATTGTTCTCTGCACTCACAATCTCTCTTTGTGTTCAGCCAGCAGGTCTGAGCCACATGGCTGACAATGTCCATGGTGGAAATCTTCCATATGTGTGAGCAGGGGCACACAAACAAATCTCTGTTTGCACACATGGGTGTTCTTATGCATCCAACAGAAACACAATTTGGCAGCTGTCATAAAACACCACAGGAACAATTGGCAGTTACAGGCAAAACAAATGACATATCCAAAGTCTGAGACTTATAGAAGGGATGATACTCTTTAAAAATAATATTGAGCAGATATATAACTTGTGGTAAGGGCTGGTGGAAATGTGGTATTAAATTAATATTGGTGGTGGAGTGCAGTCCCCCAAAGCAGTGTTGGCAGAAGTATGCATCCACTTTGAGCAGAGCAATAACATGACAAAACCAGAAGGTGAATCAAACATCTGCTGTTGCCAAAGAAGGAAAGAAGGATGCTTCTCAAAAATTGTGTGGCTCTCTTTATAGATGACAAAGTTATTCCTGCACCCCCAAAATAGAGACTAATAAAACCAACTGTTTTATACTATATATTGTGTTAGAATATAGTTATCCTTAAAAGGATTTTATTGTTCTATTTTTCCGGACTCAAAGATTTAACGTGAAATGTATTGTTCTTATATTCTACTTGAAAGAAAAAGGAGCTTTAAAAACTACTCCAAGCATTTAAGAAGATTTTTCTTCTTGCCTCTCTGACTGCCAATTCCAGATATTTGTTCTTCAGAGGTTTTCATTGTTCTCCACCATGCCAATTTCTACTTATATGAAAGAAGAATTAACTAGTTTTGACAAATTTAGGCAGAACATGGATTTGAAATGTTGATGTTCAGTGCTTTGGCTTTCTTGTATACATGTGTGAATATTTAAGGCTTATGTGCAGTATCCACAGGGACTTTAACTTGAACAACATGTGCTTTTCAGTTCTTAAAGTTCTTTGTCATCTCTGATTACTTTCTATTTTAATGATTTCATTTAGTAATTATTTATTGACATTTTCAAATGCAAACTTTCTCTCTTCTGCCAAGTTGGTTTTCATAATTCCAAGAGATCATAAACCCTTACCTAGCTGCAGAAATATATGAATAGATCCCTTCAAAAATAATGCTATGATCACTGAAAACATAAAATATTACTGCTTAACTCAGCAGATGTGTACTATATAAATTTAATATATCTCTGTGTTTAGTGTAGCATATTCATGTTTACTATCTATTAATAATCATATGAACAAATGGATCTGTTAAAAAAACATGTGTGGGATGGGTTGATTCCCATTTTTTGTAATCCTCATAACTCAATCAGTGTCTTTGATTCTGAAGACAAATGAATTTACCAGCAAGTTCAACAGAAGTTGTCTCCAGCTCTAACTCTGGTGTCCTGGTCCTGCTCCAAACAGGATGTGGAGCAGATTGCAGTGGTGGTACTGATGGATGATTATCCTCTGTCCCTAGACAATAATTATGTATTTAACTTCTATTATTGCACCACTGGGTAGCTTTAATACAGTTAAACTTGGGACTTTTCTGGCTCCTATCACAGATGTGGCAAATTTATTGACTTTCCATTACAGTGACTTTATCAGTTCCCTTTTCTCTGCAGCTCGAAGTCCAGAACAGTATTTCTTTTGGACATCATATCTGTAGGCTCTCTTCTTGGTTTGTCAGCAACATGCAGGTGGTATGCATCAGCTTCTCTGTAGATGCAAGCACCACCAATCTCTTCAGGGATCTGAACAAGATCTTCACTGTTCAGAAATGCAGCTGAATTTTTTATCATTGCAATGCATAGTAATAGTTTCTAGTACTCAGAGAATAATTTTCGTTTCCAGGATGTTTTACAAATAGTACCTGTGAATCCTCCCAGTGCTCATGTGATGCAAGAAAGCATTTGATTCTCAGATTAACACACTGGGAAACTGAAGCAACTTAATCAAGAGAATAGAGAAAGTAAACCTGTCCTGTTTAAAAGTTGTTGATATCTTCAGTAGTCTTATTACTGACATTAGCAGATCAATTAGCAGGGTTTGGATTAGTGCCTGCAAGATATGGAATTAGAGTCCAGGAATTATTGACTGAGTCCTCTTCAATATACCTAAACAGAGTCACCTTTTGAAGGCATGGAGTCCTGGCACGCCTAGAATAATATTTCATGAGTGTTGACCCTCAGCACTCTACTCGTGCTCTTGTGGATTGATTCCAGTTGTAAAACAAAATAATGGCAAGGTCATGTTCTTAACACAAGCAAAGTTACTTATAAAGTCACGTTTCTTTGGATGTGCCAGCAATAACTGGCAAATAATTTTCTTCCCCTTAAGCCACAAACCTACTTTGATTGGCATACAACCTTGTATTGGCTCTCCCTCCTACCTCCTTTCAAGGCCATGTTCTTGGTGCTTGTGGGCATGATTTCATTGTTGCTGTCACCCTTAGATTAGTTGTTCTCTCCATCTACACCATTGCCAAATGAATATTCAGAAAACTGTAGCTTATTTGAACCTTCTATCTTTGTTTTGGGTGAGAGCCCGTGTCTGTGATTTAGGCAGAGTTTCATGTTCCAGTTAGCTGCTCTTGTAGAGAAATTAAAATGTATCTAGTGATTGTTTTAAAGAGAACAGCAGCAGTTCTATACAACTTGCAGCAGTCACCAGATCACCATGTTCATCCTTGGCTGTCACATGGGCCTGAAAGAGACTTGACTTTCTGTCCATTTTTCTGTAGATTTCTACTTGTTCCATCCTTGCCCCAGAACACTGTGTGTCTATTATGGATATTGGATTTAATAGGAAATTTCATATCTTGCTAGGACTGTAGCTGATCCTACATTTCACCAAAGGGAGGAACAAGATGCTTCCCTTGGCATCTCTCTAGTGCCAGTTTTCCCTGATCCTAGGAGAGGACTGGGATGACTCGGTATGTTGAGTTCTACTGTGGTGCTGCGGGGCTCTGTGGGCTGCATTAGCAGCTAGTAGGAATAATGGACTCCCACCCACAGCAGGAGAGTGTTGCACAGAATGGCCCACTGTGACTGTGAGAAGTCTGACTTTTAAAAATGAGATCAAGCAAATAAGCATAGCCTAAAGACTTCCTCAAGTTGTATGTTGCCCTTTCACCTCTGACTTTATCTTCCAGCTTTTGCTGACCATGAATATTTAATATGGCCACCACTGCACCTTGTGGAATAAATGACAGTCTCTGAGTTTCAAAGCTTAATCTGAAAAGCAATGCATATACATCAATACTGGAAAAAAAATCATCACACCCAGAGCAAATCCTTTTTCATAAGCCCACTTATTAAAAAAAGTAATGTAATATCATGAGTTTTCATTAATATTAGCCTTCAATAAGCCTAAAGCAAATCCTTGCTTGCTGTACGCTTGCTACGCTTGTTGTACAGAACTGCCTGAAAGTGATGAAGGTTCAGTCAGTGTGTGGAGAGCAGGGAGTGTGTGGCTGAGATAGATACAAACTCTATTTGAGTAGAGGTTCTCAATCCTCTGTTGTCTTTCCTGGAAAAGATGATTATGGATGTTTTACAGGAATAATAATGATAATTTTCAGCCCCCACAGAGTGCTTTGCACCTGCAAAGTTCTATAAAAATGTGAGCTGGTCCTTGCCAGTAAGTGACTATTATTGCACCTATTTTGCGGATGCAGAAGGGAGGAAAGGTCAGTGGGCTGACCCAGGGTCACATAGGTTCTCAGCAGCAGATTTAGAACAAAGGAACAGGCCTCTCTGCTCACATTGATCATGCTGCCATGCAGCAAATATAACTCAAATTTAATATATATATATTTAATCCTAGAAAAGAAGTTTTTTCCTCTTTGCTTCTTCAAAATAAACATGCTCCCAAGCTACCAAACCCCACGTTTACATGTATCATTAAATGCTTTCCAGTTGCTAGCCAGAAAATTCAGCAGAAAACCTGTAGAACACCAAAGTAACTCTTCTTTTAAATAATTGATGATGCCAAATAGCAGCAGTGTTATGCCAACAAAGAAATTGGTCTCTCAAAATATTTTATTCATTATGCTTCAAGAAACCCAAAGTCTTGTTTTTAACGAAAGCAATTTTCAGAAGTTGGCTCTCAGTTCATCTGAAACATCTGCTTATTACAGTTCTTGGTGTTAGAGCACTGGTGCTCCCTAGTAAATTTTTCAGCTTTAAATAATACGTATGGAAGTCTTGGCAGAGAGATGAGGAAGGAGAGAGTAGCATTTGCCAAATGTGCATTTTACTTTATAGGGCTGTTGTGCTATATTTTAATAATACATGTGTGGAAGAGAGTCTGCTAATCCGATTAAATAACAGGGCAAGAAGGAATTAATTCCAAGGTTCAAAAAGTCTCCATTCTATTCAGCTGAAACTTTATATTCCAGGGTAAAATGGTTAGCAGTCTTGACTAACTGCACTGCTATAAAACAGCCAGAAACAGATCTTTCTCTGCACTGTTCATAAATCAAGGTCACTTATGTGAGAAGGATATGTTGTGATAAATTTGTCTGACAATTAGATGAGGAGGGCATATCAATGTTAAATTATATTCTTTATACACTCTGATCAGAAGGTGATGATGTAAACACCACACCATTATGAAAGAGAAAATTACATTCCAGATAATAACAGATATTCATGGTACATGGTTTTGCACTTTAATGTGCTGTGTTTTACTCAGTCATTAGTATTTCAAATTATGTAACATTCCCTTCTTTATATGTAGTTGGGTTTTTTTTCCACCAAAAATGCACCTGCCTCACCTTTTTTACTCCCTGTTTCTCTGACTTTTCTCCTTTGCATTTTTCCTTCTCCTTTTTTTTTTATGCTGGGAAAAAAAAAAGCCTAAAGCAAAACTGTCTGTGCAAGAAAATGTTAACAAGTAGTTTCAAGATTTATAAGCCAGGATTTGATGTTATATATTTACAGATTCAATCTGCGTACCAGGCTTTGATCCAAGCCTTAGCATGATGACTGGAATCACTCCGATTAACCCAATGATACCAGGCATGGGGTTAGTACCGCCACCACCACCAACAGATGTGCCTGTAGTCAAAGAAATAATTCACTGCAAAAGCTGCACTCTCTTCCCTCCAAACCCAAGTAAGTAGATCTGATGAAAGAATGACATTTTCTCAAATTCATTGCATGAAATATTTTATAACTAATAAAAAATACGCATTTTTAATAGAGTGTAGGCAAGTATGGTGTTTCCTTTTAAGGTCTACTCTGTGAGCAAAGCGTGGTATGGTATTACCATACTTACTCATTCTGTGAGGTCATGTTAAAAAAACCTACGCAGTTTGTACAACAAAGAGAAATAATTACATAAACAAAGCTAACAGAGCCTGAAGATCTAGCTTCTCATAGTAGAAATCAGTCTTTCCTATAGATCAGAATGTCACAAAATATAACGGTTATATAGTGCTTATCATCTCCCATCTCACTGCGGGCTCCCCTCCACGTGCCCGCAGTGAGATGGAACCAGTGTGGGTTCGTGTTCCTGAACACAGCACCTTGCACCCAAATGTTGGCTAGCTGTGGTCCCTCCCTGGGAGAGGTGGAGGGAAAGAGGGTCTGTGGCTACTCTCTTGACATTTTTGGGGAGCACCTTGTCAGGTAAGTTTCTTCTCCTCTCTGAAAGGCTTCCTTTTGCCCCTTCTGGGACTTTATGTAAAGGAAAGGTCTTCCCACTGAGCCACCTGCTCAGGCACAAAGCCTAATTTTGTGCATGTTAGTCCCAGGAGTTTAGTTTCAGGGACACCAGACCAGCACTTTCACTATCACTGCAAAGACAAAAGAGAAAATTAAGCAAATAGTCTGCTACTCTGAATTTGCAGTGTACCCAGATCATGCTTTATTTACTGGCTGTGTATGAGAACACGTGTGTATATATATATGTATGTTTTAAGATTTTTAACCCCATTTACTGTGTTAAAGGGCCAAAAAACAAAGTCATATCAATCATATTCCTTCTTAGAAAGTTACTTTTAGAGGAATACTCAAGTCATCTACATATAAACAAGTTGAAGTGTTATGACAGAATATATTATTTATGGACCCTTCAAAATTTAATAGTTTTCTGATTTAAGTTTGTATTTATTTTCTGTACATATACACATAAAAATAACATTTCTTGCCACTCCACCTCATGAGCACTTGTAAACAGTGAGGTTATCCTTCCTGTGCACTGGCACCCACTCCGTTATCTGGCAACAAGACAAAACAGATAACCAGCAGAGCATTTTCATCATGCTGTCACTTCATCGTGTTTACCACTTTGTTTTTCTGTTTGCTGTGCTCCTGTACTCTGAGACAGAAATGAAATTATGCTAAGAACAGAGAAAAGTGTCCAGCACAAGCACCCAGGGTTTACCCAGCATGGGCCTGCTTGCAGAGGGCTCACACACTTGGTAAGTGTGGCAAGTGATGGGTGGAAGCCAAAGACAGAATTATAGAATCATAGAATGGCTTGGATTGCAAGGGACCTTAAAGATCATCCAGTTCCAACCCATCTGCCACGGACAGAGACACCTTTCATTAGACCAGGTTACTCAAAGCCACATCCAACCTGGTCTTGAACACTGCCAGGGACGGAGCATCCACAACTTCTCTAAGTTCAGGCTTTGAATGTACTGCACCAGTGCTTGAGATCTGTGCTCAGTCAAATCAGAAGCTCCCCTGCTTTGAAACTGAATATGTTATATTTTTTGTGTGGCAGTGCTGGGAAAAGAAGGATCCTTTTAGACCTTGCTGTGGAGAGCAGCCCACAGTGGCAGGAATTGATCTCCAAAATGCCACCTAAAATTTGAAAAGGTTTAGATTCAAGTAATCAGTTCTGGACAACCTCTACAATAGTCAATAATTTTGCTTCTTCCCCTCTCTCACCCGCATGCTATGTCAAATAAATGTTGCTGCCCAGAACTGATTAGGGGAATGAATAGAGCCAATGGATCAAAAGACAAATTTTGTATTCCAATATGATTTCTGTTTTGACTTAGATCTTCCACCACCTTCAACAAGAGAGAGACCTCCTGGGTGTAAAACAGTGTTTGTTGGAGGATTACCAGAAAACGCAACGGAGGAAATTATTCAGGAAGTCTTTGAGCAGTGTGGAGATATAACAGCAATTCGGAAAAGCAAGAAGAATTTTTGTCACATTCGTTTTGCAGAGGAGTTCATGGTTGATAAAGCCATTTACCTTTCTGGTACTTCACATTCTTTAATGGATTTTCCTTGCTTCTCATTTGTATTTTGTGATGCTAATGTTTGCTTATTTTCTTAGCTTTTATCTCAGCAAGTCTTTCTTCAGCTCAGTGGCTGTAGCTTGGAGTGGCAAGGGGCAATTCTGTATTTCTCTGTCTGCCAAGACCTGTGTATGGTTTTGTATGTTGATTACCCGGGAGCAATATCCTGCCACCCCACAACATTGCAGCAGATCCTGACATGCACTATAGAACAATCTTATTTTTGATTTACACAGGTTTATATAGTTTTGCTCACAGGTTGTGGAAAGAGGAGGGCAGTAGGCCAGGAATACTGCTGGTTTCCAGTGCCAATTTCTGTGACAGGCTAGCAATTTCATTGGCATATTTTTATAGATTTGCAGTGCAATTTGAATGAAGTCTGTCTGTGTGCATGCATGTATTCCACTGCTGCATGGGTTAGATTCTGAGCCCCATGTTTAGGCTCTGTCTGTTTCCTCTAAGGACAATGAGTGCCACAGAAACTCAGTCATAAAATTTCAGAATCTATTCTATTTTCCACCAAAGGAACAGACAAAAATGAAACAAAACAAAACAAAACCCCAAGCAAACAAATAAACACCACAAAAGTAACCCAACCTCTAACTCACAAGTTAAAAATAAAAAAAAAGGCAGAAGAAGAAAGATGGAAAATAATTCTGCTTTCACTTATCAGGCTTGTGAGACTCTCAGTGTCCTCTTATGGGTTACAGCTTCCTTCATGTGAGGATTGGCTTCCTAACTGCGCCCTTCTTCACCTTTCTGAAGATGTGTCTGTCTTCACAGGCTAGTTCATCTCTCTTTCTGGATCCTGGGAAACCCCACAAATGTTGTTCTGCCCCACAAGTGTAGTGTAGCACTTTCACCCCACATGAAAGGTATTTTTACATAAACAAGGGCCAGGAACTGCTGCTTGGCCAAGACATAGACTGGCTTATAGCCACCCACCCTGTGTAGGGTGACCTTGAAGGGACCCACTGGAATCACTGGAAATGGAGCTTGGGAGGCAGCTGATGTTTAGAAAACCCTTGTTTGAGCTTCCACCCTGACCGTCTTCTGTCTAGCAGTAAGGATGTAACCTCAGTGTCCTGCAGGTGTACATAGGAAGCTTACACAGCTAGGAACAAGTGGCCTCTCAAATCACCATCAATTACATTCTAAAATGAAAGAAAGAAAGAAAAGAAAACATCTGAACTTTTGAAATATGTGGTCAGGAATAACACAACTCCTTTTTTTCACAAAGTTTTTTGGGTTTGGGTTTGTGGGGCTTTTTTTCCTAACTTGGCTGCTTGCTTTAAATATCTCTTTGAAGAGCTACAGAAAATTGTGAGGTTTATGAGATCTATATAAAAAGTTCTTTGAAATATTGTTGTATTTTCAGGTTTCTCCTAGATCTTCATTCTACCCTGTTTATTTCTTTTTTTTTTTTTTAATTTTCACTTCATTTCTTCTTCCATCTTCATTCTCTCTTCCCAGTTCCCATCCTTCCTGTTCATTTGTTTATTCACATTACTTGTGTAACACTGTAGTTCATTGGGACAGATTACAGGAATTGCAGTAGTAAGAAGCAGCAGCACATTTTCCAGCTTCCAACTTCTGTTTAAGGGGTCCCATCGCCAGATGAGATGAAGAGACACACCAGACTAAGTAGGAGGTGGTATTACTGTAATGATAAACAAAATAGTATGAAAAAGGGAGCAAGGAAAAGCTCAGAAACCTACAGGCTGCTACCCAGCGCCAGAGCCAGTGTCCCTCTATATCAGTTTCCTGCTTCTTGGCAGCTGATTTTGCTTCACTCCAAGTCAAGTTTTATTTTACTTTTATATGCCTTAAATCCTGGAGGACCAGATTTGATGATTAGAGGTAGGAAATTCCCTGTGCTGCCATCTGTCCTCATTCATAGCACACTAGAGTGTGCTTTCAGAATAAGGGAAATGAGCAGAAATGGAGGTGGCAGATTCCCTTTCTCATCCTTCCTCATCCTGAATTTTCTGCAGTTAATTTTCAAGTTCTTGATCCATCCTTCCTTCCTTCGTTCCCTTTCATCACAGTTGCATTGCTCTCTATGCTTCCTTTTACCGTCTGCTCTGCAGCTTCCCTCCCCGTCTGTCTTTTCCTCCACACTTTCTCTTTCTTCTAGAGTATTGTAACTTAGTATCTCTGACCAGTAGATTTGATGGGAGGAAGAAAAGCAGAAGCACTCTGCAGCCAAGTTTCACATCTTTTTACTGCCAGCACTGAACTCTGCAGATGAAACTGACTGTCCCGCACCACTGCAAAACAGGGAGATCACACTAGGCAGGGGCATGTTTTATTTGTACTGAAATACTGGGTGGTTTTAATCAGTCTTTCTTCCATTCTCAGCCATAATGTATTCTGAAGTGATGGGGATAAAGCATATTGTTAAAGCATTCTCTTTTCCCTGTAAAAGACAAGAGATACACAAACAGAATGTGGTTAATACAGTATGCATATTATATGAGGACAAAGTCCTGCCTTTGTTATCTGTAATATAATGATAATTTTGTCTACCTAATCAGTTTTATCTGTCTACCCCATCTAATCTCATCAAATTTTGCATTTATCCTGTGCTTATCATCAGAATAGTGCAAGTGATTACAAAATTCACCAAGTGGCTTTATCACTGAGTTTTTCAATACTCAAGTAAACTTGTATGAAAAGGGTACTGGGACATTGATAGAAGACTATGATAAAAGAATTTACTTAATGAAAGGCAGATTTCATTTAGCCCTGAAATTTAAATTTTTATCTCCTGAAGAAAAGACTTTCTAAAATTGACATACCAGCCCCTGAGAAAGCTCTTTGTCCAAACTGTATGTACTTTACTCTTGTGGCTGACAATTCAGTATCTCCTGGTAATATTGATGGTCCTGGACTTGAAAATAGGCGACAAAGAGGTGGCTTGAGACAGACCCATTTATATCCCAAAAGCCTGTGTATGCGTTTTTTCCTGTGCTGGTATTTTCCCTTATGGGTTTCCATTTAGTACCATGTACTTGTTTTATTTTGTTCTCGCTGATCATCATCAACACTCTGATCTAGATCCCCAGTTAGAGAGCAGCTATTGACCGGTCCCCAGTCTAGCAACACTCAAAGGTAAGTCAAGCCACAGAATTTTGACTAGACCTGTGATATGGAAATACTGTGTTTGATTTTTTTCCTGTTGCTGCTGCTTTAAAGTGAGGATCTTGGCAAGTTCCCAAAGTCCTTTCCTCTGCTATTGTTCGCAAAACTGAAATTAAAAATGACAAGCCAGGCACACAGTTCGTGCTAGCTGCAATCCTGAGCAAAGAGATGTGGAAAAGGGTCTGTGAGGGCAGTTCATTACCCATGCATGAAGGGGAGGCAATGGCAGGTGGTTCTCTCATACATTTCCATACCCTCAAACATCAATAAGGAGACACGGTATTGGAAAAGAGCAAGCCTCCCAGTTGCCCCACAGCTCAAAGTTGCCAACCCAGATAGATGCCTGAGGATTCCATATAGAAAATGTGACCTGCCAGTTGTGCACCCATTGCTACATGGCATATTCTTGTCTATCAACCTGTTGAGGAGTCTGCTCTTCACTAGCCAGGCCTTTGTCCCTATGCTTTTGTTAAGGGAAAGATGCCAAGCCCTGAGCAACCTGATCTGACTTTGGAGTTTGCCCCTGCTCTGGGTGGGAGACTGAACTACATGATGACCAAGGTCCCTTCTGACCCAAGTTTCTTTGCTGGTGGAAACTACCTGGTTGGCTGACCACCTTCAGCTTTAAGAGTTAAACTAGCAGTAAGATTTTTTCAGTATCATTCATGAGCATTTTCAAGAGTCTCTTAATTTGGAGTCACTTGGTCACTTGGTTAGCTAAAAGGAGCCATTTGTCCAGTGCTACACAGGATATTGGGTTTTGAACTGCAGTTTGCAGTTTATTTCTATTATTCCCATTTACTTCAAAGATGAGGGCCACTTTAATAATATCCAACTTTGCTGGTGAACACACACAACCTGTAGATGCACAGTCCATTTCATTAGTTCTTTATTCAGATGAAGTGTATCTTTGTGGTCCACAAGAGTCTTGCATCCTCCAGTGTTCCTTGCTGTGTACATACCAGCATGCTCCTGCCCACAGAGGCAAAAGAGCTGGGGAGAGGAAGAGAGACTGTGTCTTCCTGGAAAGTATAGCCCAGCTGGGAGTTCTAATTTTAGGTTCATGAGACCTGGCACCTTGGCAGTGTCCTTTCACTTTGCTGATAATGCCGTTTTGGCGCAGAACAATCACTGTTTGGGGAATGCAGCTGGCGAGTCAGACTGGCAGGGAGGGGGGTAACATTTGTCACCCGTCAACATCTGTTATCAGGGTAGCTGTACTACTGACCCCTTTTGGATTACCCCTTCATGCCTACACCTCTGTGGATAAAACATAATTACTCCTCATTAGTTTAGGGTCCAGCTTTGAAAGGTCACCCACACTCTTCTGTTATGTCTCACTAAATAAGGTGTATCTGTAATTCTTCCTTTCAACACCTTGTGACTAGAGCTAAGTATATGATCACAAACAGCCTTCTGGGGGGAAGAGCAGTGTTTACTCCTCCAAGCAAAAGAAAGCAGAGTAAAATAAAGGGACTTTAAAATAACAGACAATATTTACCCCTGTTGCAATATTCAGTCTACTTCATCCCAAGCTCATGAACCTTGGAGACCAGATTTCGTAGGTTCCATGGAAGTTTTTGATGCCTTCTGGCTTTGAAGGACCTTTTAAATCCTCAGGTTGAGTTTTTCATATGGGTTTGGGCTCATTGCTGTAAAATGAAAGTCATACCTCTTGCTCACTAACAGGCTACATAGATGAACTCCACAAGATGTTTGAAAGGAAAACATCAAATCAGAAAGTACTCACATTGCGTTTCTTTGGAAGGATCACTACATACATAAATATTCAATGTCTGAAGTTATTTTCTCATATGTGCTGATGTACAGACAGTCTCTTGTATTCACACAGTAGGATGTTTTCCAGCGGTAAAATAAATAGAGTATGCCTAGATATGCATGTTTTACAAAGATGCTCTTAATCTACTACACAAGCCTTAGTTTTGCTGTCCCTGGAGAGAGTTCAAAACTGAGTTTTAACTGTGGTAGTTAGGTGCTGAAGCTCTTCAAACCACAGGGAAGCCAAAAGACTGAAAGGTTGGTTCTCTCGGATTGCTGTTCAAAAGAAGGTAACACTATTTTTCCTGCCATTTTGAGCAGGAGTTTCCTGTCCCTGGAGTTAGTACGCAGTGATTGTAGTAGTGTGTGTTTCTGAAGAGCCTCTTACATGCCAGCTCATCACAGAATTCATCTCTGCAGCATCCCATGACTTGAGAAGTCTCTACTGTGCTGCTCTGCTTCTGAGCCTACTGCAGTGGGTTGGCTTTGAGAAATTAGAGCTAGCCCTGTGCAGTGATTAATTTTACATACATCTGAAGGGTCTGCTTGCAGTTTTCTATGTAGTGTCTTCTCAGGCTTTCTCTGAATTGGCATTTTGAAAGTTAGAGAAAATGAGAGTATATTTCAGCATTGGGAATAAAACTTGACAAAAGATAGCTGTCCAACGTATGTTCTTCCACAGTATGGTCGCAAAAAGCTCCTTCTGTAGCTTTGGCATGATTTGTTTGTCCTCTGTGAAAAGTCAAAAGTTTTAGTTCAGAGCAGGACCCTGTTGTACTGCTGTGTAGCCCCTTAAAGCCTTCACAGTCTGCTAGCTTTGACATATTATACATTGAACAAATTATTGAAATACAGAACATGGCTAAAGATAAGGCACAGCAGGTTTCATTATTTGTTCTGAAAGGGCCTTGCAAATGTCTTCTAAATTCATCAGTACTTTCAAAATAACTTTAAAGAATGCTAACCTCAGTTCATTTGTGGATGATTTATATTTGCTACCAGATTATTTCCCTCTTTGTGGTACAGGAATTTATGTAGCACAATTTCCTCATTCATAAATAGTCATGATTTTTATAAAAGTCAGCCTTTCCTCTTACTTCCAATCCCTTTGGCAAGCTAGAGAAAGGTACTAAGCTGTATCTGATATCAGTAAGATCAGGGGAGGAAGGACTCTACATACAGATGAAAGCAAATCTTTGTTTAGTTGTTGGTTTTTGTTTACCTGGCACTTATAAAGGTTGGGAGCATCAAGTAGAAAAATTACATATACTTCTAAACAAAAGTATAGATTCTGTAACTTTGGGTTGACTTTTCAGCTCACCCTCTGTGTTGATAGGCAATGCAGAGAATTGCGAGGAAAAAGCAGTGGATGATGTTCATCTTCCTGTGAAAACAGTTATCGATAGATCCTGTGTAGATATATGAGAATCTATTAATGTATATTTTTACTTAGCTGCACTTGAGGGGGACAAGAAATAAGCAAAGAAGTCCTGCAACAGTTAGTTCTGCTTGTTGATTTCAGGTTACCGCATGAGATTAGGATCTAGCACAGACAAAAAGGATTCAGGTCGCCTTCATGTTGATTTTGCTCAGGCAAGAGATGACTTTTATGAATGGGAATGCAAACAAAGAATGCTGGCCAGAGAAGAGCGCCACAGACGCAAAATGGAAGAAGACAGACTGCGCCCTCCTTCACCTCCAGCAATAATGCATTATTCTGAACACGAAGCTGCTTTGCTGGCTGAAAAATTGAAAGGTAAGCAGCATTTGATACTTTTCAGTGTATTATTCCTTAAGAGCAGGAGCCACGCAGAAGTCAGAACAGGAGAGCTGATTTCTCTCTGATATATTTCATTACTTGCCTGTTAGCTTTCCCTAATTCTTTTGCCATTTTTATGCCTACAGTAATGATACCCACCTGCTAGAAATGTATATTTGTCTATCTACCTGTGCTTTAACAGCTATGACACAACCTTCAGAATACTACAAGAGTGTTTTTTTCTGTTCAATTGCTTTCATCATATACCTTGGGCACACTCTAAAAACAAGACAACCTTTTACAAACATCCTTCATATTAAAGGCCTCATTCTTAAAATGTCTTTATTCCTTGACTGGTATGTTGCTACATCACATGCACATGACCGTGCCAATTTCTGGCATTTAAATTGCCCTCATGAGCTGCATTTTGATGTGCCCCTCAGAGGCAGCAGTTGCAACTTATCTCTGACACACACCATCCATTCTTTCATTCCCTCTTTAGGGCTGGAATTTCTTGTGCAAGATAGTGTCTTGTTTTGGTATGTGTTTGCTTGCTTGTTTGGTTTTTTTCTAGGTACACTTAACAAGTTAATATTTTGAAGGGTGCAGCTTGAGGATTCCTGAGGTTAATAGTTAACATAGAAAGTAAGAAGCAAAAAAAATAATATTATTTATGGTAAAGAAATTAAAGATCAAGGAAACAACTCCTTGTACCCCGTAGAGTTTTGTTTGTTTTCATTAAGTGTTTAGCTACTGTGTTTGGCATTTTTTATCTATGTACTGGCCAAGCACGTTACTTTACTGTGTGCCAGGTCACAAGAAACTGTGATTCTTGCCACTGTTTCAGAATTATCCAGATTAGAGTTAGGCTATCTAGCTGTCAACACACTGGCCTCTATTCTAACTATGAAACATGTTTGGGAAGCTGAAGATGGACAGCACAAATTGTTGCATCCTTGGAGCATGGAGCAAAGATGCACCCTACTGTCTCTGAGTACTACATTGGTAACTTAGTTGCCACTGTTACCTCAGTCTGTTATTAGCTTGTATAACAGATATTGCCACCACATATACTGTTAAATAAGTCATGGAATAACTGGGATATTGGTAAAATAACTGAGATAGGTTGATAGAGCAGAAGAAAAAGAGGAAAGAGGCTCAAATATAAGAATTTTTAATTCTTACCTAGCTTCCAGTCCAGCTCCTCTAGACATTATACAATACAATAGAGAGTATTAGATCCATCTGTTCCCTGAATCTGTTTTCAGTTGAATATTTTAGGAGTTAATATTTTATAGAGAAGTTTTCCCTTATGTAGTAAGGCATAGAGGTTTCCTGAACTAAAACAGAAAATGCAAGAAGTCTGGACAATTTATTCCATATGGCTAGCCACTGCCTGGGGCAACTGAATGCAGGGGTTTGCAAGATATTTAAGATGTCTTTATTTGGAAAGGTTATTCTTTTCATTCTGGGAAGTTTCTATACTTAATTAAAACTTATTCCAAGCATTTAAAACTTTGGTTCTCCCAAAGGACATTTGATGAGAGCTTGGTGTGTAGGCACAAGTTTAATAAAGAAATATTTTTTGCATGGTATAGACCAACACCACGTACATGACTATTTCTCTGGAAATAAAGATAAACTTTCAGAAGCATACAGAATTAAATATAAGAAATTAAGAAACCAAAATAGTAAGTTTATTTTAATTGGTAAAAAAATAATTAAAATCCAGCAAAAAATGATACTGCAATCTTAAAAACTTCACTAATTAGCAATTGCCTTGTATGAAGATTAATGGCAGCTCTGGATCTGTACAGGCTGTTGGGCTTGGAGAATGCAAAAAAGCCCTCTCTCTTTTCACCAGTCATGAACTGTCTCCTGTACTAGGTAAGGCAGAGAGCAGAGGAGGGGTTCAGTCCTTATACTGGTCTGCTTTACCTTTCCTATGGTATTATGGCCAGTATCTATAACATAGTGAGGCAGAACATTATGGCCTCCCTTGGGCAACATGAATTCATCACATAAGCCCTTTGTGACATCCTAAAAACAGAAGTAAAGCAACAGTAAATTAGCTTCTTTAACTCTGGCAAAGCACAGTTCATGTCTTCATATATTCACAATTCAACTGTGGACTTCAATGAAGCTCACAGAAGATATGTATTTGTACATACAAAGACACACATATATATCAAACTTGGGGTCCAAATCTCAGGTCTCTGGATATCACCAGATTTGCATTGCTGCAAAGGCCTGGTAGATTCATCCTAAGGAAGAGAGGGGTCAAAATATATCTGCTTTTGGCAGGATTTATTTTGAAAGACTGGCTTTTGAGCTTTGCAGTTGTTTTCTTAAGAAAAGTTATAACCTCTCCATGGTACCCACTTCAAAAGGCTCCTGAGCTCTGTTGCCAACTCATGAGACAGAGCTGCAGGTGCCAGTGTGCAGGTTTCAGCTCCTGCAGAGCCTCCAGAAGTTCACTGAGGAACACTAGCTGAAAACAAGCCAAAATAGCCAAACATCTGTCATCCCAAGATACTGCTTTGCAATCACAGATGTAGACAACTTGGTCTGAATCCAAGCAAGTTTTGTTGTCAAAATAACCTTGGAAATTCCTGACAGCAGGGAAATCTGATGGTGAGCAGAGATGAACTAGGCTCATCAGCCAGTCCCCTGTTGTGGTCTAGATATTTATTGAGTCTGTAGCAGAGGTGACAATATCTTTTTTCACCTTCTGTAAACTGCAGCATAAGGCTAAAAGAAATCATTGAGTCTATGTACAAGACTTGGCTGGAAACTCACCCCAGTGTTATCAGTGTATTCCTATTCCTCTCATGTGCTGAATTCACGTGCTGCAGCAGTAACTGTCATAGAGGAGAAGGGGTGGGAGAGTATAGAGGATCTTTTATGCCAGTTGGAATCAAAAGTTCATTATAAAATTTCAGCCAGGTAGTCTCTACTGGTGTGGTGTTTCATATTAAAAGAGAACTGGTTTCTCAGAAGGCACTGCCTGGGACTGGGACTGGGAACTCACTGAGTATGAGGCCTTGCATACCTAAAAAAGCGTGAAGGTTTATGACTTGCTCTTGGTTCCCTGCTCTCTGTGGACTATCCCAAATCTCTTCATATCTACAAAGAACTTGGTTTGAATACCTGATTTATGAAGGAATAAGGAAAACACATTAAACTGTGTACCAGTGCAATTTTTCACCACTTTCCATTTTAGACAATGGTAGGCAGTGGTGGTTTATGGGTATTTTTCTTTTCCTTTACTGTTTCCTTTCCCTTTGCTTTGCCTCCTATGCCTTTGCCTGGTTTTCTCAGTTAAGGTCGAACAAATGAAATCCTTCATAACTTTTCCTTGTTGGCAGTGTGGATATTTTTTCCTGCACCTTTAGTGTTGTTAGCCAAGAGTGTACTCACTTTTCTCTAAGTGCCTGTGCTGTTTTTCCTCTCCTCAGCCACCCATTGTGCTTTGTTATTGCCACCTTTCACTATGTGGCAGTGGCATGCTGCCACTATCTTGGGTGTAGGTCTCATGGATTTGAGCCCATAGCTCTAAAAATATAGGCCTACACTATTAACTCTCATTGATTAAGCGTATTTTGAGCTTCTTGGCATTGATAATTTACCAGTGATGTTCTCTGCTGGTTCCAGCCAAAGAGAAGCCAAGAAGGTGATAGTTCATAAAAGAGGAAATTTCCTGCAATGAAAAGATGACTCGTCACAAAATATTTGATTTAAATTTGTTTCATGCACTGCCATGAGAGAGTTCCATTCTTCATGAGTCAAGCACAAAGAAGGCGGAGGGGACCTGAGCCTGGGTTGTCAGAAGTAAATGAACTCCAGTATTCAAAATTGATAGGTAACATGGGGAAGAACATGAGCTCCTCCTCATACCAGAGCTATACAGGTCAGTTTTCAGTCTGTACCACACATTTTAGTTTTGCAGGCTTGTTGGGAAAGCAAAACTATTATTTAATTTTGCACAAGTTATTTTTGTTTGGATTTTTTTTTCTTTTTTACTTTCCGAAGCATGAAAACAGATTTGAAATGAAAAAGCAAAATAAAAATAGGCCCAATTTATTTAAAGTAGTAAAATTTCATATTTTCAAAAGGTACTCTTCAAATCTACATTTTGATCCAAATATTCCATAATGTGTCATGCCATTGCAAATAGTTTCATCAAACCATTGCTTGATTGCCATGAAATAAGATAACAGCTAAGCATAACTCAGGCTACTGAAACTTATGGCTTCCTTTCTGACAACTTCTGCCTTAAGTAAAAATCTGTATTTCCTTGAGGAAATATCTCAGTAAATTCATAGATGTGAATTCTGGGAAACCAAGGTCTTGTACAGTGAAGTGTAAATCTGAAGTGCCTCCTCAAATAGCCTTTGAGAATAGATCCTAAGTTCTTGTTCTGACAAAACCAGCAGAATATTGTGTCTTCTGTTATTACATTACAAAGACGTGACCTTCTTGTCTTCTGGTTCATTGCAGCATTTTGCTTGGTCTTTGAGATTTTAATTCTGCAGTATTAAATCAGATGTGTTATTACTGCACAGTGAGATGTGCCAGTAGGTATTTAGGATCAAATTTGCATACTCTGACATCTGTTTTCCTGGGTGCTTTATAAACGGTTGAGTAATGTGGTGCCCAGAACATCGCACAACTGGAGATAGTCTAAACCTTTTATCATTAAGTGGAACACTGCTCTGTCAGGTGCATTGAAACAAAACGTTTTTATCTCTTTGTTTATGACATTCGCGTTTCAAAGCAGAATTTTGAACATTATGGTTTTCTTAATTCAAGCATATCTGTACCTAATGGTATCATCTTCAGAAATCACTTATTGCAAATAAGCTCCTTTAAAATGCTACATCTGTCTTATTTGCTGCAGGTAGCTAAATAGTTTCACCATCTAACAAAGACATCTCATTACATTTGAATATCTGGTTTTTAAATATTTTGAGCAAAGGAGACATAAATATCTGCAAGTTATGTACAATATACTGGAATTTACCTCCTTTTAAAATACAGTGTTTCTGTATGAGCACAAGGAAGTTATTCATGTGGCTTTCCATTTTAAAAAATATAATTTGAAAAACTGAGAGGCTGCTTCTTTGCCAGGCACTGTATTATCCCCTGAAGAGAGAACAGATTGGAAATTTAAATAAATAGATGGCAGTTACAGTGGAATGAACTAACCAGGGATGCATCTTGTGCAAGATTCAGGTAGCATCAAGCCTGACAATCTCAACCCTTGCACATCATTTGATATATAAACAACATTTAATTGCTTGGGAAATGGGATATTTCAATGAGAAGAAAGCCATGCTGCTTTCATTATCACTCAAAACTTGAGACCCAGACTCGTGGAGTGCTGCAGAAGCTTTGCAGTTATCCAGAGAGGCAAGTCTTACACAGCAATGATAGAATTCAGAGCAGGGCTACATCAGAAGGGGATGCAAAGCTAAGATTCTCCGAACAAATCCAATGAATGCCAGGTTTAATTGCTGCTGAAAGACTCTAGACCCTTTTTTTAGCATAGTCTTTTTTTATTAGTAGTATATGAGGACAGAGCCTTACAACAGACATGTTGCGACACTTTAGTGTCAAATCTGTTCGCTCACCCTTCCTGTTCTTAGATCATCATTTTCTCCTTCCTTCTTCCATATGCTGCTGACATCTGCTGTGACACAATACATCTGGTTCCAAAAGCTTTGCACAGGGGCTGGGAGCAGGCACATTGCGAGGGCACTGCAGGAGAGTGTAAGGTGTGTTCAGCTATCAGCAAGCTGGTAACCCAATTGCCCAGGCATCATTCTCCCAAAGCCTGCAAGTGCATTCATTGTTAAGTGTATTCCTACGTGTCCTCCCTCACCTACTCTGAATTGTATCAATGCAAATTTTAGTATTTTAATATAAACCCACTTGATTAAATGTACCATACTGCAAAATGACTCCAGTTAATTAGTATGAACTGGGAAATTGCAGCTCACGGATCTGAAAGTTTGTGGTGTGATTTTGAGAAATAGGGAGGAAACTCAATACCCTCATAATTACTTTTTATTGGAAATAATGGCATCAGCAGGATAAGATAATGGATTTCTGTGTCTCACATGAAACACCCACCTTACAGAGGTGGGTGTTTCATGTGATTTAATTTGGAAGAAAGAGTTTGATGATAAAGGGGAAGAAAGCACCTTTTAAGATACCTTCTAGTAAAGGCATATGCATATTTTTCTCAAATCTAGTTTCAGCTAGTCATTTATTACATAACTGGAAAAGTTTCTTGGTTCTAGCACAGTTAAGGCTGTTTAAGAAATAGGTGGATATTAAACACTCTTTAAAAGAGCCCTGTGGCAGTCAGAATTTATATTCCTTGATTCTCACTTATTATGTAGTGTCATTGGGTTAAAAATGTTATTAATCCCAAAAGTACCAGACTAATATGTGTGTTGCATAGCACAATTATATAAGTATTTGAGCTGGGGAAAAAAGAAGGTGAAGGTAGTGGGCTGAAGAGTTGTGTTTCTAGGTCAGTGGCAGGCACTCTGTACAAGAGAAGCTCTTAAGCCAAGAGAAAAAATAGGTTGTCATTGTGGCAGTGAATGTGGTGTATGCTGGGAAGCAAATTGTTCCTGATGCACAGGGGAGCTGCTCTGAGCCTGCTGATGAGAGAGGTTAGTAAACCTTTTCCCTGACCTAATTCACCCTCAGAAGTCATCTGCTGTGGGTTATTATTTTTTTGTGTTAAATTCAGCGTTTGCAGTTCATAAATCTTAGTTATAAACGGGTAAATTATCAAATCAGAGGTCAGCTTAACAGTAACCTTGGCCATACATTTGGCTGCAGTTCTATGGTGTTTGCATCTCGAACTGGCCTCTACCACTTTCCTGCAATAGCTGAACTGGACTTAGTTTGACAAACTGGAACTGGAGTGTATCACAGCTGAGCAGCTCGAGGCAGCCCTGAGGCCAGAGTAGCCAGCAGCAAAGGGGTAGTGCTGAGTAGCTGGAGATGAGGCAGGGGACATGGCATCTTCCTATGGGACCGCTATAGCTGACAGAAGACAGGCTGTCAATCAGAGGTAAATAGATGAGACATATCCCATGACTCCTATCCCCTGTTGCACACCCTGCAGCCCAGACATTCTCAGTCCTCACAAGAATATCTCTGAGGGGTGTTTGTTGGCTGGATTTCTATTGGTCAAACCAGAGCTTACCATGAAGACACACCAGACCCTTCCCATCTTCTAGAAGGGACAGAGAAAAATGAGATCATTAATGCAACCCAAAACATATGCAGCCAGCATAGGAGCCTTCTTGGTGTAGCCATTAGAATAAAGAACAATAGCTCTCTCTTTTCAGCATCGCCTTGCAAGCCTAGGAGATTGCGTTAGGGGAGCAAGATTAAGGGCAAGGGATAGTATGTGCTGACTCTGGACAGCACCATGGCCCATAGGACAACACAGAAGGATTGCTGTGGTGTGGTGATTCAAACAACTTGAAGTTGTTTGAATCATCTCAGATACTTTTCAAACATGTGAGAAAGCCCAGGGTTGAGAAGATACTAACAAGTCTAAAAGCAACTGTAGCCCAATGTTTGATCTTGTCCTGTCTAGAGGTCCAGGACACAATGTCTCTCTCAAAATACAGAAATATAAAGTTAGCTATATTTTCAGTACATCTATAAATGTCAAAATTACAGTAATGAGTGTTTCAGTGCCTGTCTTCACAGTGATGGATTAGTCTATCTCTTGTCTAATGGCTAAGGCCTTAGACACCATTGCCCAAGTTGTGAAAGCACCTTATGGAGGTGCTTGACACTGAGAGATAAATAGTCACAACATTTCAGATTACTCTGAGCTGAATTCTGCCCTGTGTTACAGTAAGGAAACTCAATAAACTGAAATTAAAATCTCTCTTTTCAACATTTTTTCCCAGTACACCATTTTGTAGCATTTCTTGTCATAGCTTCTTCTTCTAAAATGTTCATTCCACTTGGAGTTGCTGAAATTACAAGCAGAAAACTGCAAAACATTTGTCAACAATTATTCCTTTTTTTTTTTAATATAGAAATATCCCTGTTGACAATTTCCCAGGCAGCTTAGGGATGTATTTTCTTTCCTTTATGTTTCATTTCATCGAAGTTGTGAGCTAGGATTTAAACACCAAATATTTTCAGTTGATATCAGAGAAAGTTGAAATATCTTCTCTCTAGAGAGCTGTGATTGAGTCTGGCAGCACCTGGAAATCTATCCACAGACACCCAGCAAGCCATCCTCAATAGATGGGTAAATATTAAAACAACATAGTATGCATCACAGCTTGCAGTCAAACTGAAAACCTAACACAGGTACACAAATGCTGGGTAGGTGGCTGTATCTGGTGTACTTGTGTAACAATTGGAATTACTCTGACTAAATGTAGATGTCTATGGCAGAAATGTCTATATATGAGCAAGTCACCCCAAGCTCCCTTTACAGCTGGTTGAAGCAGGCACTTCTGGGGCACAGTTCACCTCACCCTCAAATACACAGCTAAAGCAGGACTGATGAAGCCTGTCCAACAAGTGTCCATCTCTTGCAATGGAATGTAGCAGGATCCTGGGGTTATTGAATCAGATGTTTACATAGAAGAGATGAATCCTTCCTTATTTGCTTAAAGCATGCTGTACCTTGAAGGAGAAAAAAGCTTTAGGTGTGAGAAATAATTTGTTGTGTGCTCATTTTAAAAGAACAATTACATATGGGAGCATGTTTTATATAAGCAAATTTATTTTAAAGGTATGTTTTTAAACACTGTATGTTTATGTGAATCCTACTGCAAGGAAATAATTTTGAACAGAATTAGGAGTTTTGTTTTATTTTTTTAACGAATGGCTGCAATCATGAGGCAGTTCATGCTCTGCTTAAATTAGATTCTATTGCTGCATTTCTCCTACTATTTATCTACTAAATAAAAAATAAATGAACAATCTGGTATAAGAATCTGATTTTCTAAATGAACCTCTGATTGCTCAGAAAGAGTCACTGCATTCTGGATGAAGAAAATTAATTCACGGTGAGTTACCTCATGCCAGCCACTGAGTAGTCAAATCGAATATAAAACTTAAAAATGAAGGTGAAATAAGGAAATTTTAAAACTGTAGAGAAAAAAAATAGTAGCTAATGTGCTCCTGTTGTGCATGTATTGCCCTATAGCATTTTTTAATGTATCGTCTAATTATGTAATCAATGAAGATGCTGATGTTTACCAATGAAGGTATTTTTTCCTTCATTGGAAGGAAATTTGCTATTACAGAGCCATGAATTAACTGTAAGAGGTCCACAGACCTTTGCAGCTCCCTGGAAGTATAATATGTTGAAAACATGGGCATGGGTTGAATCAATGTGACAGAAGGATGGCATATTTATGAATCTCCCTTACATACACCAACTTTGCCCAATAAAAACAAAAGGAGAGGTGTTTTAATACAGCAAAACAACATAAAGATGTATACTGGAGAGAGATTAAAGAAAGAAAAAGAAAGAATGTTTCTGTGCAACTGATCTTCCTCAGGCATTGCCATGAAACATTTTTGCTCAGTGCTGTGCACTGTTTCTGCACTGGTCACAGTGTACTTCTTCAGAGGTGCTTCTAAATGTGCATAATTTCTCCCAACTTTGCTGTTCATGTCTTGACATAGATTGAATGGAATAATTGACTCTAAATGGTACTTCTGTGTTGGGTGGTAAATTATATGTGATGATCTACAATGATGTATACAAGGAAAAATGTGGAATATTCTATCTGTAGTTGCTCTCTACTCACAGTCAGGCACATCACTGGTGTTAACAGGCTGGTGCCATCCAGAGTGACCTGACTGTACAGTATGTTGGAAATTGCATGATAACATTGCCAGAAGCCATTGCAGGTTATTCTTATTGACTACTGTAATTATAGTAAACATCATATTCCAGGGATGAGTTCTTGGCTGTACTGGATCTGTGGCATTCAGCTCCCAATATTTTGCCTAAGCCTTTTGAATACCTTTATCCTAGTGTTTTCCTACAATGAAGAGGTTTTGCATGAGTCTTGTTTACATTTGGCTTTTCCGAGGCCCGTATTCTGCCAACCTCACTCTTCAGAGCTACTTAATACACACTTGCCACATACATATCCAGCAAAGCTTGGAAGTGGGGTCTAATCCACGGGGGCAATATGGAAAGAAAAGATGCTCGTCTGACTCTTTCTCCCCAGAGACAATTATTTAATGAATTATGATGATGAATCATATGTTAATGCAATGTCAACAAGTACATCATCATACAAGGAAGAATGATACGATATTCTTATTTTGCAATTCTTTTCAGGGATCTTGGACAAACATGCCTCTCCAGCTGTGTAGAGCAAAGCCTATTGCTGTAGCTGAAAGCATGTTTCACTTAATAAGATGCTAAAGATCAGGCAATGTAAAATGTATGCTTCACAGGCTGTGGGCACAGAGCATGTCACTAGTCCTCTCTGTACCATAGGCTTCTTGGGGAGGAGAATGATTACTGATTCAGAATAGAATCTTAAATCATCGCTTAAGAATTAGTATTTCATTGTTCTTTGTACGTGGAAAGCAGAGTCTTATAAACTATGTCCCACATTTCTTTATCCTGTAACACGGTTAGGTTTAGTATTTTCCAGTTTTTATTTTAAGTATCTTCTGGTTATAACTATACTATTTCTCCCCACCATAACTGTTAGCTTCTCCTATAGAAAGGCATACCTACTACCTAAAATATATATATAAATAAATCTAACCAAGAAGGACTAGATGAGATTCTGAAAATGATTCCTTGGGAAATTGAAGGTTTATAGAATAAAATCCTGGGGTAAAAATAAGACCAAATTACACAAAAATGGTTCCACATAAAGACACTGTGTTGTAATAGTATTTTCTAGCAGTTCAGCCTGAATCAGGCTTAAAAAGAAATGTGTCCTTTTAATCCTGATGAAGGCAGAAGTGTAATGGATGCTGCGCTAAGAGTCTTCTGAGGAAGCTGAGAGCACTGTCAGAGGAAAGAAGATTACTTGTAGAAGGAGCACACAAAATCTAGCCACCAGTTTTGGCAATCTTTCTGCAGAGAACTATAACTTCAGTTACCTGTAACCATAAAGCTGTAAGCCAGGTGTTTGCCTGGATTCGGCTGGAATCCTTTTAAAACAATATGTAAACCAAGATACAGATGGATCATACAAAACAAATACAGACACATCATCTGTTCAAAGCAGTTCCTTGTAATTAATCAGTGCTTTGAGGAGGAATTGTTCAGCCTCGTCATTGTTCATTAATTAAGAATGTGATATTAGTGAAATCCATTGACAAAAGTACAGCTGAGCTCAAGTTCCAAGGCTGAGCTTTTGGACGAGCAGATTAACACAGATACATTTCGTTTCTTCAGTGGGGTCCAGTAACATAGTGGTCTCCTCACTCCCACTGTAGGGTCATTCCGTATCACTGAACAGCTTAAACGAGACATTGTGAAAGTAAAAAGTCAGCCTACAGGAAAGGGGGGAGGGGGTGCTTTTTGTTGAGCGAAAGCTATTAAAATAAGCAGGAGACAAGTCTTGAAGGAAGATTTATGTAGCTTCATGTGCAGTATTGGCGTCTTACATCTGATAGAACGAAGGACCCAAAAGTTGCCCAAAATGATATACTGCAGGCAGGATTTATGGTGATTTTAATGTGACACAGAGCAGAAAATGTGTTCTTGGCAGGATATTTATGCCTGCAATTTAAAACCTGTGCTTTGATTGTTCTAGATGATAGCAAGTTTTCAGAGGCCATCACAGTGCTGCTTACCTGGATTGAGCGAGGTGAGGTGAATCGTCGCTCTGCAAACCAGTTTTATTCGATGGTGCAGTCAGCCAACAGCCATGTCCGCCGGCTCATGAATGAAAAGGCTGCTCATGAGCAAGAAATGGAGCAAGCCAAGGAGAGTTTCAAAAATGCCTTAACAGGGATCCTCACTCAATGTAAGTAACTCCTTTTTATCCACTGTTGTTGTAGTGATAGTGGTGGTGGTGGTAGTAGTATTTTTATTGTTTATTTGGGGGTAAGTAGTTGCAATGCAGTCATATTCTACTTCATATCCTATTCCATACTCTATGGCAATTTGGAGCAACAAGGACCATTCCTAAGGGCTTATTTCTCAAGGTGAGCAAAGTTTCAGTAGTTTTTTTATTAATAGATGAAGACGTGCTCTATGCATAATGTCTACTTTTGCGTAGACGTAACGCTTCAGGAACAGACCAGACTCAAGCCTTCCTGCTCTGAGCAAAGATTATGCTTATGTGGAGAGAAGTGATATGTAGCCTGTGTGTCGCAGCTAGTTAACTAGGCCACTTACAGAATAGAGGACAATTAGGTTATATTTTTAGTCTGGGTTTACGTGAAAGGAAGGAGGATTCAGCAACTTTTAGGGGCATATTCAAAGTATACAGGCCACTCCCAAAGTAGAGGTAAATGCTGTACTGCTGCTGGCTTCAGGACTGTTTGGCTGAAATAATGCCATTATTAATTTGACAGATAAACTGCCTTAAATATTTAGTGCTGGCAGCTATTTTCTTAGTACAGAAATATAATCAATGAAGTTACCTTAATGAGGTTCTCTCATAAAACAATAATTGGGATACTTACCTAGAAGTGTTCTTCAAATGGAAGGAAAGAGAAGAGAGGAGAGGAGAGGAAAGGGGAGGAGAGGAGAAAGGAGAGAGGCCAAAAAAGAAGATATGGAAAGACATGAGAAAAAACAAAAGACAAGAAGGAGAAAGAAAACTGATTTCATTGTTGCTGGATTTTAATATGTCTACTCATGACTGCTCAAGCAAGATGCTTTATGATACTCAGAAGGGTGGAGCCTGAAGCCAGCTCTGACATGCAAGTTAAAAACAAAAACCAAGACAATTTTTCAGATGGAGGCCAATGCACTTGTTTGTTACACTGTCATTTCTGAATCATACTCCTAATCTTTACATTAAAAAATAAGCCCTAAATGCTTTAATGCAGTATTTTTCTGGTCCCTCAGTGGTCATCCTTCAGAAGTTAGGGCTGAAAGCATAAATTTGGATGGGCTTGCCTTGGTTAAGAGAGCAGCCCCTGGAAGCTTCCTACATATGTGATGGAGAGTTCAGCATCCCAGAAGACCAGTTCACCCCAGGGCACTAATTAAATGTCCTTCTATTTAAGAGCTTAGATACATGAATTTATGAAGAAAGATTTGAGGCCAAAGGCATTTGATTTCTGAGGACATGTGTTCAGTGAGTAAATTTTAAAGACCGGCTAATTCCCTTTGTGATTTGCTAGGCAATGCTGTCTTCCATCTCGGCATCTAAAAGACAGTGTGAGGAGCAGAAACGCAGGCACCACACATGGCCGTGCTGTTCAGTTCACACCAGGGCCTCTGTAGTTTTGTGTGCAGCAGCCAGCCCTAGTGCTCAGAAATGCCTTCTTCAGCTGCATTAAAAAAAAATCCCCCATTGTCAGCAGGCAGAACTTTAGTTAAATCAGTCTAAATTAGCCCATTTGTCACCAACTGTTGTAGAACATCTGTCACTTGTAAATAGAGATCCCTGTAGTTTCAGGTGGAAACTTGCAGTTTTGGCTCTCTGGTTTGCTCCAATAATGTGCTGAATGACGAACTTATGAAAACAGAAATGGGTCTAGCTTCAGTACATGAGTTTGGCAGTGCCACAGTCACAGCTATGCCTGGAAGAGGAGAATTTCTGGCAGATCTGGCCTAGGAGGACAAGGTCAGCAAAAAAACAGGCTCAGGGAAGGGTGTTGCACTCTGTGGATTTTATAAGAACAAATTTTACGAGTTTTCCAGATGTTCCACATTGGTTATTTTATAAACATCATAAACATTGGCCATTATTAGCATTAGTGTGTCTTATTGAAATGCTCTGCAAACTTGCTACAAAATGGATAATGTTTTTGCTTTACTCATGTATATGCCTAAGATTGCTAAACATGAGACTGTGAAATGAGCTTCCCTTTCTCAAGAATTTTCCTGGACTTGAACTGATCTGAGGTTTTCATGCATCCTTTTCCATTGTTTACCCACAGCCTTGTCTAATCTGTTATATGTCACTTGCTTTATGAAGAAGAATTTGAAAATACTAGATGACCAAAATAGGTGTGTGCCATCTATTAAATTCTGCAGAGTGACAAAAATAACACTTCTGCTGTTCTGCAATAAGGATCCAAAAGCCTAGTGTAATGCTGCAGCTATGTGGCCATTTGACATAAATATTACAGTACTCCTAAAATGCCATGTGGCATTTGTCTTTCATGAACTAGGTCAGATGTCCAACTCTGAGCTGACCATTCTGAGCTTTCTTTGCAGTCAGAAGAGAAAAATAAGCATCTCCAGGGGATGAGTCATCAGACCAACCTCATGGTGCTCTTCCAGTGAGATGAATCATCCTTTGGAGATGCCATTATTTCTCTGCTCCCCATGGAGGATTCGCAGGGGACCTAGCTCAGAACTGAATGTCCAACTTTTTTACATGCCTTATGCAGGGCAGATTAAGAGCACTTACTGTGTGTAGTCTTGATATAGAAGGATGTAGTGTAAGGGAAAAACTTCAGGTCAGATAAAAATGCCAGCATTGTAGCGGTGAATGTTAAGGAGAGTAAATTAGAAATACATGAAGAAATGGACTTCAAGTGCGCTCACCTGGAACACACGCACGTCAATGTAGGTCTTAGTATAAAATGCTTTCTTATTAATGAGGATTAGTGTGGCCAGAGCATTTCATCTTATGGCCCAACTACTAAAGAAGTACAGGTATTGAAATCCCTGCTACACATTTCTTCTTGGAGGTATTTAGAAGATTACCGAGAGGATTACCCCTAAAAATTTGGGTCAAGTGTTCAGCATGTGAATTAATTATCTGACCAGGATACTTGTGCCAGGATAATCTGTGAAATAAAGTGTATTACTGCTGTCAGACCACCAACTTACAGCACCTGATGTAAGTTCTGCAGGGAGTGTTAGTGTTCTTGTGGTGCTTCTTCAGTTATTTAAGGGATAAAGAGAGAAAAATGTCACTTCCTTCTTTTTTTTATTAAATCACTTAGTTTTTCAATATTTGAATCAGTGCTTAAAAATATGATTGTTTTCCAGGAGTTCTGATGTTTCTGTCTTTGTGGTTTGATTTCCAGATTCTTCCAGTTTGCTTCCATGTCACAGTTACATGTGACACTGCTCCCTGACTTTTCCATGCACCTCTGTTTCATTTCCTCTCAAACCACCTTTTCAGCCTAAAGCTTATAGATGTTGATCCTCATGTTTAAGAAAAATAGAAGCCCTAGAGACACCTGCATTGAGCTGGGTTTTTTTAGGCTACACCAAAGCTGCAATTCTCTCATATGACTTTTCCCTCCATGCACTGTAAACTTCATCTACCTTTTATTGAGGTTTCAGACTATTTAGTGCAGTCTCCACAATAACATTTTCAAAAGTACCTATAAGTGAGTGAAGATGCCAAATCACATATTCGAAAGTTAATTTGATATCTTGAGAGTCAGATGTACAAGGGGGTGGAAGTGTCCCAGTGTGCAAGTAGATAGATACACAGTGTAATGAACATAAGTGCCCCATGGATGTGTACTGAGCAGCTTATGACACTCATTTGGTCATTTTTGTCAATTTTAAATTGCCTCTTTAAGGGACTTTAGGCACAAGGTCCATATCAAGGTCTATGAATCAGTCTCTCATGCTTGTGGTGGAAAATAGGGGGCTGTGTTTTTATCATGGAGCCCCGCCAGCCAGATTACCTCCTTGTCCCATGGTGGCGTTCACTTTCATCCTCTCCTGGAACTTCTGAGAAGTTCAGTGTGTATTAATGAGGATGATCTTTTGGAAAAATCATAGATCATAGAATAGTTGGGGTTGGGAAGGACCGTAAGATCATCTAGTTCCAACCCCCGGGCCATGGGCAGGGACATCTTCACACTAAACTACGCCACCCAAGGCTCTGTCCAACCCAGCCTTAAACACTGCCAGGGATGGAGCATTCACAACCTCCCTGGGCAACCCATTCCAGTACCTCACCACCCTTACTGTAAAGAGCTTCTTCCTTATATCCAATCTAAACTTGCCCTGCTTAAGTTTTAACCCATTACCCCTTGTCTTATCACTACAGTCCCTAGTGAAGACTCCCTCTCCATCATCCTTGTAGGCCTCCTTCAGATACTGGAAGGCTGCTATGAAGTCTCCATGCAGCCTTCTTTTCTCCAGGATGAACAGCCCCAACCTTCTCAGCCTCTCTTCATATGGGAGGTGCTCCAGTCCCCTGATCATCCTCGTGGCCCTCCTCTGGACTTGTTCTAACAGTTCCATGTCCTTTTTATGTTGAGGACACCAGAACTGCACACAATACTCTAAGTGAGGTCTCACGAGAGCAGAGTAGAAGGGCAAGATCACCTCCTTCGACCTGCTGGTCACGCTCCTTTTGATGCAGCCCAGGATACAGTTGGCTTTCTGGGCTGTAAGCGCACACTGAAGCCAGCTCATGTTCATTTTCTCATTAACCAACACCCCCAAGTCCTTCTCATCAGGGCTGCTCTGAATCTCTTCTCTGCCCAACCTGTAACTCTGCCTGGGATTGCTCCGACCCAGGTGTAGGACCTTGCACTTGGCATAGTTAAACTTCATGAGGTTGGCATCAGGCCACCTCACAAGTGTGTCAAGGTCCCTCTGGATGGCATTCCTTCCCTCCAGTGTATCAACTGAACCACACAGTTTGGTGTCATCAGCAAACTTGCTGAGGGCACACTCAATCCCACTGTCTTTGTCTCTGACAAAGATGTTGAACAAGACTGGTCCCAACACTGATCCCTGAGGGACACCACTCGTTACTGGTCTCCAGCTGGACATTGAACCATTGTCTACAACTCTTTGCATGTTTAGGTGTTTATAAACATATAAAAGTATGTTTAAATATCCTGAATACCAGTGAAGGAGCTGAATTTAAGCCTCCTTTCTTTCAAGAGTGCTCTAAATGGTGAGGTCCAGTGTTCTAAAAGGTGATATTGACTTTTCTTTGGGTGTTTTGACAGGCAGCTTTTAGGCACCTGATTCAGAATGAATGCCAGTGAGTGGGAGAGGTCTCTCCAGGAGATTAGGGTTTTTTTGTCTCCCTTCCTCCTGTAACACCACACTGGACAGAGAGAACAGCTGTATCTATGGCACATCCCCATCTGGGGAATGTGTCTATCAACTAGTAAGGCAGTGGCAATCCAGTGTAGCAATCCCCAGCACTCAGTATTCAGGGCCAGTATATACCAGTAGCCCATCCTGATATTCCCAGAGGACTTTGTGGACAAGCTATATACTGACAACTTGTCTTTTCATTTCAGCTAGTGAATGTCATGCCATCATAATAAACAGCAAAAACAGAACTGTTATGAAGTTTAACACAATTAATAAGTGACAGGATGCAGTCTTCATTAGTATTGCTGAGGTATTTGTAATTTGTAAAATAGACTTTTCCACTAGCTAAAAAGAAAGTGTTGGGATCTTTTTCTTGGTGCGGTTCTAACTGTGTTCAGGGACCCAAACATTGTAGTTTTTTTGGACAATAGGCTGATTTCTGAGAGGGTCAGAAAAAGCACTGCAATTTTCATAATGTCACTGATGGACATTTGCCACAAAAACCACAGCGGTGGGAGAGGAAAAGCCATCTGTATGTGAGTGGTATCCCAGCTTTGCAAGAATCTGTGATCGGGGTGATATGCTATCCTCTAAATCTAAGAGCTCCCACATAGGCATGCTATGGTACTATGCTGATATAGGTGAGGGAGAAAGTGGGGAGTAACTCCACAGCAACTGGGGTATAAGGCACCATCTAAAGCAAGTGCACAGCACCACCAGCAAGAATTTTATGACAACTCTACCTGCCATTGTGTGCTTTGATTTTTTGAAGATGCTCTCAAGATCCTAACTACATAGTCCAGTTCTAGTCATTGTGTAGGTGTTCTTCTCCTCTTGCCATCTATCGATAAAAACTAATTTTTACTCCGCAGGTCAATATACAGGGTGCCTGACACTTTTTTTTTCCGCTGCTGATAAGCTAGTTCGCTTCCTTATGCTCTTGTATTGTTTGTAAATGTGTAGGTAAAATTAGAAACAAAGAAATCTTTCAAGAAGTCCTGAAGCCAGAGAGACCTGGAATTACAAGATTATGCAGTTTACCTGATTAGCTTGTTGCTAAGCATCCTTAGCCCTTTTATTCATGACACAGGATATGAGACTAGGTGCACCTTTAAGCTAATTCAGTAAGGCTGTTCATTAAGAAGAATCAAATGTTTGGGGAGCAGACCTTTGTGTGTCATGACACAGCATGTGTATCATGTCCCCCTCCTTGGGAAGGTCAGGATTTTCCCCTTGAGTTTTCCCACCCTTCCTACTGAAGCACTTCAGTGGTGTATTCAAGTACACTGACTTTTTATCAATAGCTAATAGGTTTTGCTATAAATACCCCTCTCCCCCCCCCAAAAAAAAAGAAAAAGGAAGTTAAATAATTGTGAAGGGAAATGCATTCTCAACCAACTGAATAAAATTGTCTCTTCAGGTCTGTTCATTTTCAGTCTCTGATCTCTGTATACGACTAGATGTGTTTTAATATTATCAGTGCCTTCACAGATAGGATCTGATCTTTTGATATAAAGTGGTAGAAAAAATATATAAAATCCTTTTTGAGTTTTCTTCAATAAACGATTGAGATCAGTTCTGTTTTTCATATTAAAGGCTCATTTCAAAAGTTGCTCTCTTACTTCAGAAAAGGTAGAATTTACATTGCTATGATGGTGATTACTAAAATCACCATCTTATCTGATTTGCTTTACAATCCTTACTGAAGTCCTTTCTCCCAATAATCCTTCCACTTTTTATTATATTCTCTTAGTACTAAAAATGGAGCCAGTTTCATTACAGATATTGAAAGCATGCTGGTTAAAATTCTCTTAGAAGTCAGGCTTGTTATACACATTCATGCTTTCCGAGAATTCTTTCAATTGCTCTGCATTAATAAAAACTTTTAAAAGGATTTTCCTGCTCTTTAATTGTCCAGGCTTACACTCTTTCTTTCATTTGCCAGTGACTAATTCAAAAATATGAGCTTACTTAATGTGCAATTTTTAGGTCATCATTAAGCTCTTTGTGAAAGAGATTGAGTCATATAATGTGTTTTTACAGTGCAGCCCAGATCTCAGTTGGTGTCATAGAATGCCGTTATAATACAAATAAAAACATTAATCATTCATGTCATTAGTTGCCACTGTTACTTTCTACCTTGATGTATTTCTAAAAAAAAAAAAAAAATAAATACAAAATAGCCTCCACAATCCATCCAGTTCCTTTTGATTAGCTCATTTAGTCAGTGTGCTCTTTGCCTGCTTCTGTACCAATAATTTGTCCAGTAAAACTCAGCTGGGTATTTCTGTCCTTTTTTACTTGTCCTCCAATTTTCTGTCTCATGTACACATGTCCTCAAAAGCATTTCTATCCAGGATGCTGTGGCAGTAGTAGAGAATAGAGATGAAAGACTCCATTTCTGTTTCACCTTGCATTCTTACAATTCCTTTCCACTTTCTGGTAGCATAACCCTTTGTGGTTGCAACCTGTAGTGTTTCAGATAGCTTATTCCTTTGTGTTTCTTTTTCTTTGAATTTCTTTGTTCCTTTCATTGTCTGTAGCCTTCACTCCACCTAAAGTCAATAGGAATCTTGGTATCGATTTAGACATGGCCAGAATTTCAACAGAAGCTCTTCTCCTGTTATTAAGACTTTATTATTATTATTATTATTATTAGTTAGGCCATTAAATATGCATCGTGGTTTTTAGCAAAATCAAAGCACTGACTCCAAACAGGTTTCAGTCTAAGGCCTCATTTTGGCACATCAGACCACTTGCATGGATCCTGAAGATTTCCTAGATGATGAAGCAAAGTTTAAAGCAAACAAACACGTGTTTGAATCACATAGAAATCTCTGCTTGATTCTGAGCAGCTTTGTTGAGTAGAGATGGAGGTAAGGGCCTGATGCTTCACATAACTGAACTGTAAATGTTGTATGGAAATGAATAGTAAGGGATGGGAGTAAGACATTAGAGCAAGGAAGGAAAGTTGGAGGGTTCACCTAAAAGGTTTTCTGAATTGGTTGTGCATATAATGCAGCCTGCACATCTCAAACTCTTTATGCTGGTTATAAGTGAATGAAAAAAACCTTATGAATATGAATAGCACTATGCAGCTATTACTGATTGAAATACGTACTTCCTTCAGTAGACACTAGCCTTGCTCCATGTCAGGTCACTGGATTTGTCCCAAATGATGTAGTTCATGGTGATAACTAAGAGATGTTATGAGGGCAGGAAAAGAGTTTTTGAAAGGGGTAGGCTATGTGGGAGGGAAAGATGGACACACACAGTATGAGGGAACAAATATACAGAAGGAAGATAAGACTGAAGGCAGTAAACAAAGAGATGAAGACAAGTCATGGCAGGCAAGGAAACATAAGGTATGCCAACAAATGAAAAAGCAAAAAAAAAGATGTGTGAGACAATTTTTTTTTGTTTTGGTTGCCAGAAGAGCCTATGGCTGTTGAAGCCTCCTCATCCACCTCCCTTTTCTTTTTCATTAGCAAAAGAAACCATATTATACCTGAAACAAACAGCCTTCCTGATGTCCTAGAAGAATTCTAATCTTCAAGATCCCTGGACTATTATTACTTAGAGGCAATCCACTCACTAATGAGACCTAGCAGAGTTCAGTCACATTTGTGATACTCCTTCATCTCAGAGTTCCCTTGGGGACCATTTTTTTTAGACAGGCTTACCTAAAATAGTTGTTCCTACATTTGCTATTTTTAAATCTCAGAACTGAAGAAAAGGTCCTCCTAACCATAAGTACAATGAGAACAGCTAATTAAATGCAGTGAGTTCAGGATGTCTTACAATCTTGTCAAGATAAGAAAGTATCATTCATTTAATCTTCCTTTGGACTGGGGGCTATGGGTTCTGTGGCACTTGGTTTTGTTGTTTTTTTTTTTTTTATAATTGTAAATAAGGTTTGTGAAGTCTGTTCTGTAATATAAGGTACTGTACATTTGTACCTGCCCTACTGTGTTGTGCTGGCCTAATGTCAGGTTACTGTTTGTTGAGAAATGACATGGAGGTGAAGCAGTCTTGTTGAGTCCAACTGATTTGCCACATGGCACAGCGCCAGCATTTGCTGTTACACCAAGCTGTCAGTTTCTTTGTTGTAAATTAAACCATGTTTCATAACCTAAAAGATTTTCAAAGCTTATTTTATAGACAGATTTTCTAGCAGGTTCTGCCCTTGCAGGTCAAACTGGGCTATCTTTAATCAGAGTGTATTATTTTTATTTCAAAATTTAACAAGGATTTTTCTCCCATTTTTAGAGCTAATAACTCTTGATCTAAATACCTTAGACAAGTTACTGTGCAGTTTTAAATATAAATCCTGAAAATGTGGCATTTTCAGTATCCCCATAATGCTGCTTCTTTTAGTGTTCTTCCCTGGATTTCTTAGCTCAAAGAAGAGGAAAGGAAAACAACAGCTGCTGACACTGAAGTTTGATGGCTTTAGAAGACAGGGATTATGATACGTGCTGCAGTATTTTTTATGTTGTCCTTCATCTGTGAGGAAGAATCTGCTTATTGTTTTATTGTATTATGAAAAAATATTTCTATCTGCATCACTCAGGTGTAGACCATTGACATTCACTCAGCTTCTTAATAACTCATACAAGCATGCTGACTAGGACCAGTCTAAGTCAGGCGGAAGAGGAGGTCACCAGATCAACACCTTCTGCTTGTCTCAAACACTGAAGGCATAGTCCAAGGGAAATGTAGAAATAATACAGTGTAATTTAGGGGAGGACACTTAGACTTGTTTCTCATTCTTTCTAGTATTCAGGTAGGTGAGACATGGCAGACAAAAGAGAAAAACGTCCTTCTTCTTTTGGTAAGCCTTGTAATGCCTCTGCAACACCGAGACCTCTGCATCAGAATGAGAACAGAAGAGATGTCACTGCTAGTAGATGACTCTTTCTAGAGGTTTAAATTAAGCTGAGCTAGAGCAGGCTTGTACATACTATTCAACTGTAAGAAAGATGGTGCTCTGAGTCAGGTAGGATTTCTCCGCAAAGTGTGGGCACAATTTAGAGTTTGGTGCAGGTCAAGTAGTTTCCCTGGGAACAATCTTTTTTGGGGAGAGAGAAGGGTTGCTGCTGCATTGACACCCAGCATGTTGTGCTAGCTGGTTTCAGGGAATTAGAATAGTCCCTGTCTGGTTTTGATTGCTAGTACAGATGTCGTTGTTGGCTTTAGGGCAAGTTGAAGAATGGTAACCTGCAAGCTGACTTCCTACACAGCAAAACAATTTGGGAGATGAATCACTGGAGGTTCTGTTCTCTTCGTCTGTCCAAAAAGATAGAATTTGGGGATATAATTGAGAAGTCTTGTAGTTTTCTCCTTTACCATGCTATGTCTTAAGATTGCATCTTAAGGAACCTACAGCCACCTAGACAGCAAGCAGACCAAACAGTAGCTTCCTCTTCTCCGATGGAGTTGCAGCCACAATTCGCCTTCTTTTTGATACCCATGGATTTAATTCTGTGTTGCTTTTTGTTTTGATTCAAACAAACAAAAAAACAAAAAAAAACCCACAAAACTCCAACAAAACCAAAACCAAACCAAACAAGGATGCCATTTATTTGTGGCAGATGAGCCACTTTGTGTAGCTGTCAAAATCTGCCTTTGCCGAACAAATCTATAACGGTGTTTGCTTACGTACACAGTTGATGACCAGAAGTATGCTTCACTTTAGGACCCATCCCTTGCAATATCTGCAGTCTTGTCCAGGGTGACATTTCCAACTTTTTTGTTTTCCTACTCTGCCAGTCAATGGCTATCACATCTGTTTCTCCCTCTGTGTCATGTGAGTTGGGTAACAGGAAGGGGCTGCAGGTTTTCAGCTGTTAATGTGTGAAAGGCAAATTCTTTTCTGAAAATAAACAGTATCATAACCAAAACACAGAGGGTTTGTCCCAAATTAATAAAAAAAAAACCCATATTTTTCTTTCATTACTGTGCAATCTGTCAATGGTTTTTCTTATTGATGTCACATGTCATTTGCATACATGCAATTTTAGCCTTGGACTTAATGCTAGGTTCTGTTCAGTATGTCACCAAATGCCTTCTAGGACTGCTGCCAAAAATATTCTTTTTCCTACCCAAAACTGACCTGGAGACTCTAATTCATTCACTTACAGCATCTAGCCTTGACTACTGTAATTCCTTGGTTTGCTGGGCTTGGAGCCAAATCAATTGGCAGACTCCAGCTTAGTCAGAATTCAGCAGCAAGGCTTCTGACCCAAACCACGCCAACTCTGTATCCTGTCTGTGCTGTGAATCTATATTTGAAAAACATGTTATACATTTACTGTAACAGTTTCCTTTACACTGTAATTTTATGGGTGGAATTTTTCTTTTACCCTGCATGTCAACTGTCGCACTCTCACAGAATTTTTCTGAGCTAAATTGCCATATATTCTACTTTTGCACTTACAGTAATATAGTGCAAAGCCCTTTTCATCCCGTATCCCTAATTGGTGGAATTTGGAGTGAAATTCTACAGGAAATCTGGTTATTTTATCTGCCAGTGAAGACTTTATTTTAATACATTGTGTTTCAGTTTCTATTTAGTGTCTTTTGTATTGTGAGGCATTATAAAATATTTGGTTGCTGATGTTCTTTATTATTACAAGAAATTAAAAATAAACATGTATGGATGGCAGCTGACAATGTAATAAGCAAAGGAAAAATTGAGTACTTCTTGTCTCCTGAACCCAAGGAGAAATTTCAGCCTTTGCTCAATCATGTATTTAAAATAGCCTACTTGATAAGTGTAACGGAGGGTAAAAGTGTTCTCTCTACCTCTTAATCTATGGATGAGGCTATAATTTGGTTTTCATTTATTTCTGTTCTTCCTTGGTACTATCACTTCCAAATATCCTGTATCAAATATTCTCTTGCCCTGGAGATATTCTAGTTTTCCCTTTAATCCAATCTTGTATACAACTTTTGCAGGCATCTTTTAAGGGATTTTTGTTGTTGTTGTGCTTCTTCTTCCTAGTTTTCTGGTCAGTTTTACATTTATACTTAATAACAATGCCCTACTCTGGTAACATGTTTTATAGCAGCAGAAACTGAGGTTTAAACTTTCCTTTAATATGCTTTATTATGAGCTGGCACCCCTAATAAAGTGTATTGCAGTTATACTGCATTTGTTAAACATTTTGCAAGTCACCCTAGGCTTAGTTGTTTGGGTCTTTTTATTTATTTATAACTCAGTAGAAAACAATTAGACAGTAAACCTTTCTCTGAAACATGCCACATAAATTACCAGCTGCAGAATAAGTCATTAGAAAAGTTGCAGTTATTTGCATCCTGTAAGTTATATTGATAGGAAAATCAATGATGTGGTACAGACTCTTCCAGAACAATGCAGGTTTTTGAACTCTAATTTAGTAAGGAAGCAGCTTTGCATATGGTCAATGAAAATTTGATAGAGCATAGAACTTACCAACAGATGTTTGACAATGAATATTTCATATTCCTTAATAATTCTACTTACCAGTCACAGTTGATAATACAGTGCATTCTAGGGTTCGAGGTGCCTCAGAAAGATAGATATAATCCGTTATATGTAATCTTAAAAATGTCTTTCTGGAGGTCAGGAAATAGCCTGAAAGCCACAGTCAGCAGTGAGACCAGGAATAACCGTTTCACTCAGATTCTGCAGATATCAGCCCAAAATCTGGGGCCTCTCTTTGGACAAATCTTAACCAGGCATGGAGTTAAAAATGAGTAAACTGGAGAGTTTCTGAGCTAATATAAACTCTTCTATATAAAGCTTCTTCTTATGGATAAGTCTACCATTCCTATGGCCTGTGTGCTGCTAGTTCACTTACCCACACAAATTTGATTCTGATCAGAGGTGGGTACTTATGTAATTTCTCCCAATTACACAGAGCACAGGAGCTGTTATGCCAGCTTTAGGCTTCCAGGGTGTCTGTGGGAGAAAAATTAATCTCAATGAAACATGAATTAGCCTATGAAAAAATGTGAACTGGAAAAACAGGTTTATATTGGAGAGTCATCAATTTGATAGGTGGACCACTCAGTGGATAAAGGACTGGCTGGATGGCCATATGCAAAGAGTTGTGCTCAACGGCTCTGTGTCCAGCTGGAGACCAGTAACAAGTGGTGTCCCTCAGGGATGAGTGTTGTGACCGGTCTTGTTCAACAACTTTGTCGGTGACATGGACAGTGGGATTGAGTGTGCCCTCAGCAAGTTTGCTGATGACACCAAGCTGTGTGGTTCGTTTGATATGCTAGAGGGAAGGAATGCCATTCAGAGGGACCTTGACACGCTTGTGAGGTGGGCTGATGCCAACCTCAGGAAGTTTATCCATGCCAAGTGCAAGGTCCTACAGCAGGGTCGGAGCAATCCCAGGCAGAGTTACAGGTTGGGCAGAGAAGAGATTCAGAGCAGCCCTGAGGAGAAGGACTTGGGGGTGTTGGTCGATGAGAAAATGAACATGAGCCAGCTTCAGTGTGCGCTTACAGCCCAGAAAGCCAACTGTATCCTGGGCTGCATCAAAAGGAGTGGGACCAGCAGGTTGAAGGAGGTGATCCTGACCCTTTGCTCTGCTCTTGTGAGACCTCACCTGGAGTATTGTGTGCAGTTCTGGTGTCCTCAACATAAAAAGGGTATGGAACTGTTGGAACAGGTCTAGAGGAGGTCCATGAGAATAATCAGGGGACTGAAGCACCTCCCATATGAAGACAGGCTGAGAAAGTTGGGGCTGTTCATCCTGGAGAAGAGAAGGCTGCATGGAGACCTCATAGCAGCTTTCCAGTATCTGAAGGGGCCCTACAGGGATGCTGGTGAGGGACTATTCATTAGGGACTATAGTGACAGGACAAGGGGTAATGGGTTGAAACTTAAACAGCAGAGATTTAGACTGGATATAAGGAAGAAATTCTTTACTGTTAGGGTGGTGAGGTACTGGAATGGGTTGCCCAGGGAGGTAGTGAATGCTCCATCCCTGGCGGCATTCAAGGCCAGCTTGGACAAAGCCTTGAGTGACATGGTTTAGGGGGAAGGGTGGTTTGAACTAGATGATCTTAAGGTCCTTTCCAACCCTAACTATTCTATGATTCTATGATTCTATATTGGATTGCCATCTCATGACACATGAATGCAGGCATTTGATGCAACACAAAAAGATGTGAAGGCGCTTTCCTGTACTATCAAGTCATGGAATTGGTTGCTTTTTAGCTCTAATGTAAAGCTTAGAGACTTTTTATGTTGGGTGTTACCTGTGGATATTTGCAACACTTCATAGCCTAGATTGCCGTGAAATTGCTGTACGTACATTGACAGTTTCTCTGAAAAGAGTAGTGGGATTTTGGTCTTTGCTATGAACTAAATTAATATTCTCTTCTGCATTTCCCTTTTCTTATTATTCCTAGCTGCTTTCATAAGGTTTATTTAAATGTCTTGAGTTTTATCATCTAGTACTCACAGTATCCTACCTCCTTTTGATTTTTTTTCATTTCTGAAACTTAGGTAGGTGAAGGAGGTCCTTTTTCTACTCATTTTGTCTACTGCAGTTATGCAAGAAAACTCTTTGACATCTTTCTAGCTTGTGTTTCCTTTGAGAAGACTTTCTGAAATGATCAGATAATGACTTTTGAAAAATCTTAGCACCTGTTCACAGAATGGAAATTAAACACTTGAAAGTTCAAATGTTTTTAAAAATTCAGATGATCTAATTAATACCTATTAATAAAAAATGGCAAACCAGCCCTTTCTCATATCCTTATGAATCTTTTCTATTTGAACTTCCACTTGCAAACGAAAAGCAGATTATTAATTAAGCAAGATTCTCTGAGCACCTAGGTCATCAACACAACAATAGTAATTAAATTCTAGGCTCAGTTTCTACACACATAATAATAGAGTGCTTTAGCATTTTCATTCTTTTCAAATTAATTGTATAAATATACACAGCATAGCTTCCTTGATACAGCCACCCTTCACTCCAAGCAAGTTCTGATATATTTCTGATTTTACTGAAATTATCATATCTGCTATTAAAATATGAATGGACAAATGGATCTGATGACCTCAGCAGTTTTGAAGAACCTTCTTTAGTATAAACTATATATAAGCATTAATTTTAAAAGTTTACCTTTATTTTCTATGGCTTTAGAAGTTAATTGACCAGCCCTGATGATTGCAGTGAAAAGCTTCCATAGGTGTCTCAGAATGTTGTAATCTTCCTGAATTTGAAAGCAGCCTGAAAAGGGGTAAAAAAACAGAATAGGATTGTGCTCCTATTCAAGTAAGTGAGGTAAACTTTCAGGACTAGAGATAAAAGATACGTAACTGACTTACTAGGTGAGCTCACCATTTCTGGAAAGATAGATAGGTTGTTATGTATGTAAGACTGTCTACATCTAGGACTTGAGGGGAGAACAGCTGTTGATAAACTTGATGATGAGAGACTAGATTAGGGAGTGTTACAGAGCTCCTGACACCATTTCTTGATGAGAGAGGAGGGAGGTGCTGAAAGCCGGAGCTTTATGAAGCAGTGGATTGTTTCAGCCCAACAATGTAAAGAGATAAATGTCCAAGAATCTTGTCAAAGAGTTGAAGCATTTTTCGGTTTGACTTCATAGAACAGCACAATTCAGGAGGACAGCCCAAGTCATTTGTAGAAAATTTGGTTTTCTTGGTGACCCTTCAGTTAACTGTGTTGGGACCAAGGCAACTTACATCTTGGTCAAATCATTTTGAGGCAGGCCACTGCTGTGGAAGCTCAGCATTTCTTGCAGCTGATGCAAAGAGAAAGAAGAGTGTTGGGAGAAAAGGTTTTGAACTACAATGGACAAGTAGCTAAAAACTTAAGAATCTGAATTGGCCTAGATAATTGACCTAAATATTGACTTCTGGCTTCAAACAAATTCATTAGAGCTGAATGAGGGAAGCCCATTTCACATCTTTTCTTCATCTTATATGCAAAAATTGAGACTGTTCATGTACATAAAAATACATAGGCCATGGACACAGGACAGAATGATCTACCACAGGTGAGCCCATTTATATTACATAAAAGAGAAGCAGCATATGCAGTTATAGGATGCAGCATTAATGTGTGGTTTAGCCCTTCCCATCTGCTGACAAATTCCCACAATCACCTAGTCACCCGTCAAAGCAGAGCCTGCTTGTCTTTCACGCTTTGGTTTGTATAGCCTGCACATCTGTTACACAGCTGCCTCAGGGGAACATGTGTCAGGTTTATGCCTCGAGTGTCATATCTGTAGTCACACACCTATAAGCACACACGCAAAAGCATGTGGCTGCACAGAGAGCTGTAGACGACATCACGGGGGAGCAGCTGCATGTGTAGTTTGTGGTGCATAGTTAGAAGTTGTATAGACTTAAAGTTATGGAGGCAGACTTGAAGGGAGACATCTCCAACATTGATAAAATGTAAGTACGAAAGACACATCATTGGATGGATATTGATGATGTTGTTTCAGTAATGACATCATCCATAGACTCCTAGTGTCTTTGCTTTGCTTCTCTATAGTGATCACAACATAAATTGCTTGTCTTGTTTGACTTCCTTGTTCACCAAAGTTGAGCAGATTGTCGCCGTTTTCAACGCTTCTACCAGACAAAAAGCTTGGGACCATTTCTCGAAAGCCCAGAGAAAGAACATAGACATTTGGCGAAAGCATTCTGAGGTTGGTGATTTTATTATTACTTTCTATCCATCATCTCACAGCTGGATTGACACAGAACGAGTGTGATTGTAGCTGAACATAGTGTACTCAGCAATGTTTATGGCTACCATTTTAGCTGTTAATCAACTGGCCATTATACAATCTCATCTACAGTATGAATTTCTCCCATTGCTCTCATTATGATAATAGTCATTAAATAGCACTAAGACAGAGAGCAATGTGCTTTTATTTTTCATGCAAAATTTGATAAATCATTGGAGAATTATGTTTACTCCCTCAAATAATGAACTGCAGTAGTGAAATTAGGAACAATATTTTCAACTGAGGATAGAATTAAGAATTATTTCTGAAAAATATCATTTTAGGAGTCATCATGATCTGTTTTTAAAAGAAATATTCTGTAGTACTGATTTTTTTTCTCATTGTGCCATTATACGGTCATTATAAGATGACTTTGCCTGAAAATAAAATAGACAATTTCTTTCCTAAGTAATGACTTAAGCATATTAAGTCCAGAAGAATGGCATACTCCTTTCAATTTGTTTTATGCTGAACTTCTAAAAAGTAGATACATCACTTCTATTGATTATAAGTATTATGCTTGCAGAGAAAACTATTAATTTAATCACACACAGAGTTAGCAGTGTGGGACCATGCATGTGTGACTGTCATAAGCATGAGCAGAGGAAATGGGATTCTAAGTCCCCTTGCTGCGAGTGGCAGCAAAGGAAGCACTAGACCTCATCCTGTGTTTTGGTCATCCAGCTTTCGTTTTTAATTCAGTATATACGCTATGAGCCTGTATTTTACAAAGTAAGTACCGCTGTCTTTGTTTTCTTTCTTTTTCCTTTATTTTTTTTCTTTTTAATATGAGCAAATTACATACACTTGGTTTATTTTCATGTAATGCAGTATGTTAATTATTAGTATCACAGTCCTCTAAATGATTTTCTCTGTCTCAGAATAAAAACTTTAGAAGGTAAGGTGCACTTATTTAATTATTTTGTAGTACACTTGTAAAATAAGTGTTGTACACTTAGTTTGAGAAACACTAAAGTGCTGCGATATAAATCATTTGGATAACATTTTAAGTGCCCATTAACTAATGCTAAATTACAGTTGCATACCAATGGCACTAACTGTAACATCCACATGAATACCAAATGAATTCTTTATTATCAGTGTTATTATGGTGAATACCAAATGAGTTCACAATAATGGGACACTTAAAATAAAATGTTAGCATAATTTATTGGTACAAACTGTATTTTGCATTTTGCTCACAAATATTTCATGTAAGTAGTGGATAAAGCCTTTGTTCAATTGAAAGTTGGGAAGTTGGGGATTGATGTTTGTCTTATCTTCTAGAGAAGCATGAAAATATCTGCTAGTATATTATTTCAATTCTGTTAAGACCATCCCTTCTTTAACTTTTTGTAAAGGGATGTGGTGTGTCATTCATTTTCTGGCTTTTAAATCTTTAATAAACTGAAATGTGTAAGAGTTGAGTTTTCCAGAAATGTTACTCACTAATCAATTTTTTTCAAATGTGATTGCCTTTGGTTTTTCTAAGAAGAGGGCAACCAAAACAATTCAAAAACATGTGGAGGCTCTCACAAAACCAATCTATTTTAGAATACATTTAGAAATGCCTCGTTTTCAGTTTGAAATAAGATACAAATGTACCAAATAGCATCTTTGATTTAAATCCTATTTTCTACCCATGACATTATCTGCTAATTTGTTTAATTAACTGATCACCTTCTCCTTTTTTTCTGAATGGAAGAAACCCAAACCCAAATCAACATTCACATATACAGCCATTCTCTGTGGAGGATTATTGACTTTGCTGTTAATGTAGACATTGATGCATCAAGGACATTTATCCCCTAAAGAGGGAATAAATGTAAGCGGATGTCTGCTCATGTATGCAATATACTTCCCAGGAAAAAGTGCAGGTGGCCTTTTCCAATACAGAAAGAAATGCTGTACTAATTTCTTCCAGAGGTGCCTCTGATTGCATGAGGCACTGGTCGACGATTTACCTTTTTAATCACTTCTATTTTAATTTGAAATTATTCTCAACCCACTAATTAGCTGCCTTGCTTTTGCTGGGATTAATGGACACATATACATTTATCAGAATATTTGAGATCTGACGATGAAACAAGGGTACAGCTCAAGGGAAACGCCTTTGCTTTTTTTATACAGTCCCTCTCTGACAGCTTATTGTTAATTGCAGGGAATTGCAGTTGGACTCCTCAATGCTGTCTCCTCCTTCCACACGAATCTTCCTTGTTTCAGAGATTTCAAACCACCTCTTTGGGAATTAAGCTCTTTGTTGGCAGAAAAATTAGCTGTCTGCAGACGGACAAGGCCTACACTAATCACAGTGCAGCATCCCCATGTTACACCTGACAGGATTATTAGGACAAAATAGAGTCCTCTCAATCTTCTCAGCGCTGCCATTAAAAAGCCAGCCACTACACCCGTGCCGGCTTTTCTACCCAGAACAAAGACTGTCTAGACTCCCACAAAGCCAGCATGCCTGCTGATCATTTACCTAGTGACATATGAAGGGTCTCCCAGCCTGCCTGCCTGCCCTTGACGCTGTCACCTAGAGACCAGGCTGTCAGCACTGGCACTCATTTTGGATCAAGATACAGAGATTTTCAGGACAGCATCATGGGGCTTTGTCTTTTAAATCCAAGGAGATCTGGGCATAAGGACAGAGAGTGAGATTCATTTGGCTAGCATTAGGCACTTGCAATACAGAGTGCTCTGTCTGCACTGGATGCTTTCAGCTGCTTTTACCATTTTCAGCAGAGAGAACCAGGCACTTTTAGGGTGCAGCTAATATCACTTTGTTTAATGGAGACACGTATACTTGACTTTGACTAGGTGAATCCTACCCCAAGTGGCAGAGAGAAGCAAGAATTATCTATACCTTAAGCAAGCTGACAATCTCTTTTATCAGTCTGTTTTATATACAGTTTTAAGCATCATCCCTGCTATTAAAGCATTCTCCTATGTTTAGCAGAACTAAAGATCACTCAACATGGAGACTCACTTTCTCTCTTGTTTTCCCTGAGTGTTGCCTTTGATAAACTCTGTTCTTTCACAGGCAGAATTCCCTGTGCTACTGTTGTTATAAATATTCATATACAAATAAATATGATTACAATGATAAATGATGTATAATTAAAATCAGAGCAGCATTAAAACCAGATACTAAATAATACATAATGACTTTAAGGAAGTTAATACTGACAGAAGGTCATTTTGGGTTTTAGGAGCTCCGAAATGCTCACAGCGAACAGCTCATGGGAATCCGCCGGGAAGAGGAGATGGAAATGTCTGATGATGACAGTGGTGACAATCCTAGTAAAAAGCTGAGAGTAGATGATTCAGGTAAAGCCAAGCCCCATTATAATGTCAATTATATGCAACTATTGTTTTTTTAAAGAAAAAAAAACCTCTTACATATGAGAAATGACACATTAATAGCTGATTATATAACCCTCATAAACTAGTTATTTGAATGATGCAAGCTGTCACTAGGAGGTGTCTGTCACCTGCTATGATCCATAACAATGAAAATTCTCCGGTTCTGCCCTTGGCTGGAATTATCGTGTTTCTTTAATGCATTCTGAAAATTTCCGTGGCAGTATTTCCTTTTATTCACGTTATGTGTTATTATGAGGCCAAGTGAAGTTATGTTTTGGTAGTATTCTCTAAGCTTTACCTTTCTTTTCAATAGACAAATAAATAATACTGTATGAACTCTCTATCAAATACACCATACCATATTAACTGCTTAATGGAATTCTCTTTTAAGGGTACATGGTTCACAGTATGGTACTGCATGCTGTAATAATTTCACACTTGTTAAGTGGCTGTCATGAAAGAAAGGACAAGGGGGCATGCGATCTGAGTAAAGAAAAGCAATTTTTCAGCCATCTACAAATAGTCTGCTATCCGGGGTGGACACAAAGAGGTGACTCAGAAGCTGCCTAAATTACTGACTGGTAACATGATCTGGATGAATGCTTTGCTTGATTTCTTGTCATTGTCTAATAAAGCTGTGAGCAGCTAACAAGGGTTTACATGTTTAGCCATTCATCTTTGGAAACAAAATTTGCAAAAGCTGTAGCCAAAGCATGACTGGAAACTGCTGGCCATCAGTGAGCTTTATAGAGGTAAAGAAGAAGGGAATTAATGTGGAAAGAAACTGAGAGCCTGATGATGAGGATAATTATTAACTCCTTTGCATACAGGCACCATATTAAGAAAGGGAAGAATTTAATGCATTTGATAGTTTAAAGTCCTTGTATGCTGGCACAAAAGTGTGGATTCAAGTTTACCTAGAGAAGAGCTCTTTGGCTCCTCCTGAAACAAGATGCTGTGTGAGATCAAATGGCTTCAGAAGTAAAGACCAAAGAAATTTTTACTATGACATCTTTCTTGAGGGAAGATTTAGTACTTTCACTGGAAGAAAAATGCCACAATAAAACCTGTAGAAGGCAACCTTAATCTTGCTTGGCTAATTGTGTAGATTTGAACTAGAAAATTAGACACCATTAGCAGAATGTTTGGAGCTAAGACAGCGGGTCGATGCAAACAAAGCACTGCTAGCAGTCAGAGATTTTTATGAATATCTAATTATTTTGCCTTGACTGTGTCCACTCTTATGGAGGAAAGTCATTAGAAATAACAACAGGAAGATAGAGCCCGAAACACCCAGAGCCTGCACATCAGAAGATGAACAATGATGTTTTGAGCTGTCATATTTATCAGCTCAGCTAGGTTTAACATATGCATACTTAGGGCAGAGCTATGCCAGTCTTTTTGTAACATCACAAATAGGAAAGCATGTTTGGTTTTCTTTCACAAAAAGGGACATTTCTATCAAAAAAGTTGATACCTGAAATTTCTACAGCATTCTTTCCTGAACAACTTCAGTTTATTTGTATTTTTATAATGAGTCCCCTCAGCGGTAACTGTAGCAAACCATGTGCTGTATTAAATACTGAATCAAAATGTAGCAATAAGAATCCATATGGTCCATTGTACCATTCATCGTCATTTTTCTTAGTGTAGTTCATTCAGCCTGCTGTATACATAGAGTCATCCAGTTCTAAAATGAATTTTATAGCTTTCTTTTTTCAACGTTACATCTGAACTAAAGCAAGTGCATTTGTTTCTTCTTCCATTGGCAACAGAGGAAACTCGAAGTTAAACTAGAAAAGTTATTGAGTATAAAACCTTGGTAAATGAAAAGGAAGTGAGAGAAGGACGTTTATTTTCTCATTTATATGTGTAGAGAAGTGATTCTTCCTTCCTTCTCTTATAATTTCAAAAAACAACCAAAACAAAACACAAAAACCAAACCCAAAGCTATTTGTGTCAGCTGCCTTCTCTTTTTTCTTTTTTTGTGTTTTGAGTATGTCATCCCAGAACCACTGTTTTATTTCACTGGAGTACCTATTTGAATTCAGTAACCTCTGTTCTACAAAGAATGTCTCTTAAAGAATCTATTCTCAACAAAGAAACAATTCTGCACAGTAAGAAAACATTGGCACTTTCTTTATTTTTAACCCCTTTTCTTAAAGCATTTGTCTAAATGCTCAACCATGGCAAGGGCAAGGTTTGTATAACACAAAGAAGATATTGTAACACTTAATTCAAGGACAGTGCACACATATAAAGGCTTGAAAGTCTAAATCTGAAAGTGGCTGAAGCAATGAGACATGATGAATCAATTTGGATTGTTCCAGAATTCTGGACTGCCCGTCCTGCCATCCTAGTGGTTTTCTTGAGGATATTATTTTTCAGCCTGTCCTACTCACCAGTGGGAACAAGACACCTGGGAAGTTACCATCCCCAAAGCTACAGCAAGGGATAGCAGGCTTCAATAGCTGTGTCAGGTAATTTTTCACTAGTTCACTTAGTTACATTACTGCTAATACAAGATGAGCATCGAGATAGCATGGTGCTGTGTCACATTTCCTCACAGCTAGACTACTTAGAATGAAAACTCTCCTCTAGGATATCTGAATAGAAACCTATTCTTCATCCTGAAAAAAAGAAGGTGGATTCCAGCTCCAGCATTTGAAAACACAGTACAACAGGTTGCTGTGCAAAAAGACTTCAGAGCCTGACTGCCTATCCAAAAGTGCTGGTTTGCAGATTTCAGAGGAACATTACAGTAATCTGAGGTCCTCGTAGACAGAAAATTATGGGGATTTGGGTAGGTGATGAAAAAGTTATTACTAAGAATAGTTTACCTTTTCCTTTCAGTTGTGCAAGATACTAAGTCACACAAGAAATCAAGTTGAAATATTAGAAATCTACTAGTAGCCATTTGTTTGGCAAGATTTGGGCTTGCTACTTATAACAATACAGAACAGCTCCAGAGGGACTTGTTGCAAAGTGCATCACTCCATTCTAGACTCAAATCATATTTTATCTGACAATTGCTCTTTTCCTGGTTGTTTATGAGCTTGATTTACTAATATTAGCAACTCGGTGGTGCAGCAGGAATGAGAATTGGGACCTCCAGTCTCTTGAACCTGTCTTCCACACTCTAGTCTGTTGCAGGGCTGGGGCATTGCCTCTTGCATGAAGACCTTCTGCTCCTCCAGGTGTTTTACAGGTCATTCTCCCCAGGCATAGTTAGTACCTTACTCTATCATGTACAAGCGGGATCTTCAAGGAGAAGGAAGGCATCATTGCCTGCTTGTTCTTTTGGAAAACATTTCCAGCCACTGAAAGGACACTCCAAGTATCCCCCCAGGGAATCCAGTATGTTGGCTGAACTATCATACATGCCTGCTTTATAGGAAATCCTCTTGGTTTCACAAACTAAAAGTTATTTGAATTATTGGAAAACCTGGCAAAAGGCTGACCTGAGATCGAGTGAATCATACCTGTGGGATCACCTATTCTTTTAGATTCTTTTTCTTCTTTCCTCAAAAAAAAAAAAAAACAGCCTTTAAACAGTGATTTTTCTGCAATATGGGTTTTGGAGTTTGAAAAGGACAAGAGGATTGCTTAAAGCTGGGATATTGTTGAGAAAATAATAATGATGATTGGCAACTCAGTACATTTAAAAGTCAAGGTGCAGCTATTGAAGCATTAGCTGAATGGGGAAAAAAGGAGATTCATTGCTGGAGTATAAAGGATATACAAAAATCTTCAGAATGATCAGGATTTACGGATGCTTTGTTTCCCACCTACTGGCACTGGGAGTAAGGATCCACAAGTAAAAGCCTCCAAAGTAATTTTAAGAATTAGTGAAGTGAAGCTGTGTGTTGTAGAAAAGAGCTGAAGTTTGGTTTATGCCTACAAGTCACCTGTAATTTTATTTTAAAGAGAGGTGGGTTAATCTCTTCCTTTTTCAGTTCTCAGTGATGTGCTATTAATTCTAGCAACCCCAGTTTCAATGGAAGACTGCAGCTGGCACTGTGGAAAAGAAGGAAGTGCACAGTGCTTGCAGAAGAACACAGGAAGAGTAGTCACATGTTTAAGGCTTTTGACTGGGATCCCAGAGCTCTGGGCCAAATTCCATCTCTTCTGTAGATCCCCTGCCTGGACTAATCAATAAATTTGTGTTATCCCAGTTCCCTACTATCAAATGGAGACAAGGATGCTTCCTTTCATTCAACCACTGCCTCTTCTGTCCATGTGGATAATAAGTGCCTTTGTATTGAGCTCTCTCCAGCTCTACAGATTGCAGTACCCTACTCACTGGGCCTCTGGAGGATTTTACCACCACGGTATTACCTGTGGCAAAGCAACATAACATCTTAAGAACTGCATTCAAATAATACATCACAAGTTAGGTAGTGAAAGCCCAGTTTAAACATGTAAGATAGGTATACTTTCCAAGCCAGGAAAGGTACCCTCTATAGCAGGGTTTTCAAACATAACTAAAGTAGGTGCCAAATTTGAATAATGAAGCTTTTTCTGTCTTGAACAGTACCCTGGATCTTTAATGCTCTTCTGAACTGATCTGTACTGCCTGCAACAGCAGCTTGCCATAGGAGATAGACTGAATAGCAGGCAGACCATCTCACTGAAGACTGTAAGTCCTTGTAAAAACGCACCCTGGTGCACACAGCATAAAACAGGCTTTGTGATATTGTTCACAAGTCTATCTTGAAAGTTGCAAGTCTGGCAAGTCTTCAAGAAAAGCCTGAAACAACACCAAAGTCATCTGTGTGATGCTTATTCATCTTTTCTCTGAAATTCAGTCATGTTTTTGCTTTCTCTAAGGCTTGTGTGAATGCAGAGATGCACACATGGAATGGAAATTGTGTTTTGTAGCTGGATTAAACTAGTAGGAAAGCTTTATATAGCTTGTTACAACTTTGAATAGAAATTGCTGAGCCCTAGCTGTGGGGAGCTGAGCTCTGCTCTTCCTTTTCTTCCAATGGGCAGATCTCATGTCAGATCTTCTTATTCCTCCTGAACCCAGGGATCAGATATTTCTCCCTTCCTTTCTTGTAAGTCTGATCTTTTGGCATTTATGGGAGATTCTGTTTTAAACACAAGTTTGATTTATTTTTCTGTCATTACCTCTCCATCTCATAGCTTTTCAGCATCAGATTTTGTGAAAATTATACTGATATTTAATAAGTCCATAATTTAAAAAAAAATTATTTACTTTAGAAATTAATGGGCTAACATGATCTTTTCCTAAATAAATCAATTCCATTTCAAAGCCATCAGCAGCTGGTATCATAATCAACCCTGCAGTAATAAACATATAAAGGCATATGTAGAGGAAAATAAACCCTGTTAACAGAAGCTATTAGCCAGGTTTTATAAGCAATCTCGAAGAAAAGAACGTTTTTAAAATCTGGAGCTCTGAATTGTCACTGTATTGACACAGTTCCCTCTCTGGCCTGAGAAGACAGCTGAACAATCCCTTTGAGCTATTTGAGTGGAGTAACTTCTCTTTGAATGGAAATGCTCCGGACACAGCAGACAATCAGCTTTTCTCACTAGGACCATCAGGGGTGATCACTAGAAAGCAGCACAAGTTGATTACTCCCTTTCCACCAGGAAAACTCTGCTCTAGTGTCTTTCACAGCATGCCAGTTCCCAGCTGCTATCATCAGGAAGACTCCAATTTTGTGCCTTAAAATGCATTCCATTTTTCCTACAGCTTTTACAAAAATAGGCTGAGATTCAGGAAGCATATAGTCAGGGACCTAATTTTATGGCACTGGTTTTAAGTCTGTTTGGCTCTAATAATGCTTCTTGTGCAGCTGGATTTAGCAGAAAAGCCTTGATGAATCAGGGCTGAAAGTAGATGCCAAGCCTGTCTTCCCTGGGGAATAAAAGCATCTTTGTCCTCTCCCAGGTACTGGGGCAGTTCCTCCGGATCATGCACAACACATCAGCTCTGGGGTGGAGGTTTGTGCTGGTCCTGTGGACACAGCAGTGAAGGGGTTAACTTAACTTTTAATTTTTAGAGGAAACAGAAACTTCAAAGGCATTTTTCTAGTATGGGTTTTAGGAAGATGTCCTGTTTACTACAAAACAAGTCTGTTGTGCTTTGATGCTTTTCAACTGCTGGAAATACTATTATCTAGATTACATTTTATCACATTTTCTGGGTATTTCATACTGATAAGGTTTTATGCAGGATCATTACATATGAGAATAGATTTAATCCTGGTTTTAGTAAGCTTTAAGGACACTGAGGGATTATTTATGTAATAAGATGCAAAGTCGCTATGGAAAATGCTATAGCAACCTAACATCTTCACAAAACCAAGCAGCCACTTGTGACAGCAATCTAAATTTACATTTATTTTAGTGTCATTTTATTGACATTCTTAGTATCTCATTTTGACAGCATGTTAAAATATGTTTTGCATTCATGCTAGAACAAAATTAACTGCATGTTGTTGGAATATTGCTTATAATTTTTGGAGATAATTTTAGCATATTTCATTTTGTGTAAATAACATTAAAATAGTAGTGAAGAGAAGTTTGGGTGCATCCCCTCTATTTGTAACAGAGCAAACAATGCACATTGAAAGCAGTATTTTACTGAAAGGTAAACTGTTTTTATTTACTTCATATCTGAATGAAAATATTTTTAAGAAAGAAATGATTTTGTTATTAGAGTTTATTTCAAATCCTATGTATTTTATTGTAACTTTCCCAGTTCAGGATACAGGCTATAATTTTTCATTAGGATTCATAAAGCAAGGCATAATTTCTGAATGTGTAGACTTGCAGTTTGGTAGGGAATTGCCCTATTTAAATGGGGCTTTTCTAAAACAGATGATAACAGTACGCATTGCCCCTTAGGAGGTTAAATAAAAATGGAAAGAAAAAATAAACACAAAGTGACAAAATAGTCTGAACTCTGTCCTGTGCTCATTGCAGTTAATAATGAAACTTGCATTGACTTCAACAGGAGCAGAAGCAAGCTCTGTATATTGATTTTCTCCATCCCCTCCATTAAGGATCCTGAAGTGCAGCTGTAACATTGTTGAAGTGGGATGTTGGCAGCAAAATCAATAAAAGACAATATTAGAACATATGCTGTTTTCGGCTTCCTCACAATCTGATATAGCTGGTACTAGCATTCTTCTCCAAATTACACTTCATACTTCCTATAAAGCGACCTTCCTTATAGTGCCCTCTCCAACATAAAGCTTTTGAGTTCTTACTCTCATATTTAGACTTCAAGAGGATGAACCCTATTTATAACAGTGAAGACAGTTGCTTCTGAACAGAGGATAAAGAACATACTCCTTCAAGAGTGGCTTCAGCCTAAACCCTATTTCTGACCTCCAATGAAAGAGCATTTCTATTATCGTTTAAGCTTTTGAGTTTAGGTATTTTTAATTATGCTGTCCTTCATGCTCTGTTGTTTTTAGGAATCCTTTTCACCCCAGCACGTTAGAGGAACTTATATATATTGTTTAAGGTGGAGATTTAGGTGCCTTCTTATCCACTGTGAAATCCAAGAAACATCAGCCATTGTTGAAGTGTCAGGAAATAATGATCAGAAAGCAGAGCCTTTTCCAACATCAGTACAAGCTTCTAAACTCATTATTGCTGGTTTGGGAAGCATCCTTATGCCATGAGCAGTGCAAGCCTGGCTGAAATTTCCAAAGCATTAAAAGCTATCTTTTCAAAGCATGCAACTTCTCATTCTTTGTGTGTCCATCTGACTGCCACTCTGTCGTGTGGTTTAAAAATACACCCAGCAGAGCTCATGCTCAAAGCCAGATGGCCATAGAAGTTCCCAAAACTATGAGTTCTTGATGCTGGTTTACATTGCTGAATTAATCTTAAATTCAGAGAAGTTTCATAATGTCTTGCTCTTTGGTTTTGACTTAAAAGCCGTCTCAAGAAAATAAGCTTCCTACAAATTACATATATCCATAGCATAGTGTTTTTGTGACCAACATATTAAAGGATTCCGTTCATAAAGTTGAAAATCAAATGAATTCAAAGTTGCTTGTAGGTGAGTAATCTCCATTTAGATTCATGGCAGAGAGAAAATAAAGAACAATCCTCTAGGATATGAACTGACAGACTGAAGAACTAGGTACCATACCAAAACCATAACTTTTTATTCAATTTTTCTACTAATTCTACCATGTGTCTCCTTCAACACCAGCATACAGAACTCTAAAGAAGGAAAATCTGTTTTTTCTCTGTTAAAAGAAAAGTGGTTTGTTTTTGTTTTAATTGAGAGTTCTAATTGTTTTGGTTGGTTGGTTGGGTTTTTTTGCCTTTTGATGGGCAAAATAGTTGCAACTTTTTTGTTTATTCAGCCCTCCACATATTTGGTGCATTTCAAGTTTCGTCAAGTGCAACTGTGCCAAGCATGTCCTTACAGCACTTGTATCCAGCGAGTGCTCAGCTGCTTCTACAACTGCCAAATGACCACCTCACATGTCAACCAGAGATCTTTCTGAAGAGATCTGAGTGGTTGCTAGAACACAGCATCAGTTTCTTCATTGGTTCTTTCTCATGCATTAGATATAAACTGTCTTCCCTCTTGAACATCTAAGCTCTGGAGACAAGGAAGCACTTTTAATAGTTAAGGAAAAATATGATAAAAAGCAATAGCTCTCCCTATGTCTCGCTATTATCAGGTACTCATCTGTCTCATCATGTTTTGTTGATACGTTTTGAGATGACGATGCTGTTAGACCTTGATCCCACAAGCTACTGCCTGCTGCTTGGAGTGTTTGCACTCACCTTCTGCTCAACACCCACAGATGCAAAGTCCTAAAAGCAGTGGCTTAACCAGAAAGTCTGTTACAAGGAGTTTTTCACAGTTACCTATACAAAGTTACACACTTCTTGCAAATTGCAATAAATTGTCTGTCTCTGATGGGTCTGGAAGCACCACTAAGCTCTGTAGAACCCTGTCATCTTCAAATTTGCAACACACTCAATTTTTTTTGCTAGCTGAAAAAGTACCTACAAAACATGTTAAATTGTGGACTAGCACAGTGACCTGTCTGTGCGGATACTGAATATGCTGGAGACAGGATTCAGGGGAGAAAAGAATGTTTTTGCTTGCACATACAGCTCTTCAGGATGCACTTCCATTCACATAAGGGATAAATGCTTCAAGATATGCTGTCTCTGAATGTGAGAGTCAAGAAATTAGGAGCTTCATGTGATCATAGAATCATAGAATCACAGAATGGTTTGTGTGAGAAAGGAACTTAAGATCATAGGTCCATAGACATGGACAACTTCTACTGGACCAGGTTGCTCAAAGCCTCATCCAACCTGGCCTTAAACACTGCCAGGGATGGAGCATTCAGCTTCCTTGGGCAGCCTGTTCCAGTGCCTCACCACCCTCACAGTAGTGAGAGTGGTGCTTATGCCTTTGAAAGGAGTAAAAACATGTTCCCTTATTTAAAAACTATTTTTATATAAGGCCAAAGTAATTGAGCAAGTATTTCAGTATTATGCACAATTTTAAAAGAAAAATTAGCTCATCCATCCAATTCAGTACAAAGTCAAAGAGATAGGTGGAATAATCCTCTCCTGCAATTTAAGTTGCAATAGAATTTTGTACAAAAGTGGTTTATCCTCACATTTATAGAAAGTAGCTTGTCTGCAAACAAAATTTGACTATTATAATCAGAACAATTCAAGCCACTATAGTCACTTAAAACATTCAGATCAGCCCTTTCTTCTCTAATGAATGTGACAAATTGACGGATTCATGTGCACACTGTCAAGTTTGTTTTCAAGTAGCAATGACAGTTTCTTCATCTTTATAAGCCCTACAGATTCTTCTTTTTCAAGTTGATGCAGTGATGCTGGGCATGAATGCAATTCCTAGTTTGAATGCCGACAACAGCAATGCAGTCATGCATTTTTTAAATGCCGGTGTTTATTCTTTGTCTGAATAAAAATATAGCAATTACTTTGACTCCTAAGAAGTAACCATAAGTAACCTACCTACACAGATGTTTATCTGTATACAATAAAGTTTGAATATCCTTAGTAATTTAGGTGTCATGTGTGCACACATACATACGATCCATTTATGCCATATACATAAGAATAACATAACATATGAAACACTGAACATTCATCAGCATCTCTTCTGCTATGCAGAGTTCAAATGTCTGTACTCTCAGTTGCAAAGTACCATTAATACAAGCAGCATTATTCCACTACTGATGTGGCAGAGGGTCATCAATGCCACTTGGAATCTCCCCAGTAACCAGTACTTTTCTTGAGTAAACATATTTCTTCTCCCTCAAGACTAAAATCTCCTCTGTTCCCTTTTAGTGTTAAAGAAATAAAGTAATTTTTTTAATATCATTGATTGAAGGAGAAGCTAGCTTCTTTGATGGCATCTTTAAAGTGCAATCTCTGTAAAAGTGTTGTAACAGTTCTATTTGTCAATTAGGTAAGAAAGCGGAGGCTTTTAAAGAGATTCAGTACTTGATTAATTATATTTAACAGAGGCAGCAGTTATTGGTAAACATAAAATATCCAAGAAATTCTCTTCATCACAAACCAAATAGTTTTGAAAAGTAAACAGGTGTGATTTTTACTGAATTTTGAAAATATCTGAGAACTCCTATTTTTGGTCAGTTTTACCCCTATATTTTCTTATGATAGTTTGATTCCTATGTCCCTAGTTCAACAGGAGAGCCAAGAAGTAAAGACAATGCAACAACCAACCTAACAGTTTTCTGTGCAGAGCCAACTTTTCCATCTTCTGTCTATGCACATGCCAAGTTGGGTGGTGGTGTCATGGGTAGTGGTAGAAGAAATGCAGCCCAAAAGGGAGAGGGGAAAAGGGCCCTTTGCTTTAAAGAGGTAACCTGGAGAAACTGTTCTCAATGGGGCAGATTAACTAGCAACTGTCAAAATATCATTTACAAGCTATGTAGATTCCTGTTCTCCAAAGATATGCTGTCAAGTAAAATAGACCTAAAATGTGACAGGCTTTGGTATTATTGTAACTAAGTGATCTCTTCCAAATTCTAAATATGCATTTCAGTAATTGGATGTGACATCTTTGTAGAAAAAGTCCAAAACACTTAATGCTGAAATTTATCTGGGACAGAACTGGGTAAGAGGGGATTGGAGAACATGCTGCAAAATAAGCATGAGTGAGGGAAGTGAGAAACATCTGGAAATGTCAGGCAAGTGAGGATTACAAATGAACAAAGAGATGGAGTCATGCATTTGGAGCTGAAGGAGAAAGTAAACTGAACATAAACAATACAAAGGTAAAAGAAAAATATGAAAAGAGGGATAGAAAGATTGGCTTAATGTGGGAAATTAGACTTCTGGGTTTTGAGCCCTTTAGAGAAAGTGTTCTCACTGTTTGAGTGATTTTCTGCAGCCATGAGGTCTAGCTCAATGATCCCAAACTGAGCTTCTGAGCCAATGATCATTTGTAAGACTGTAGTAAGTAATCTGCATCTTATTCCTAGGACTGGCTGAAACACTGAGGTTAAATTGCCTTGTTAGTGTTTTTAATTAAAAGTTGGATTTTGTAAGAGCATGGTAAAACATGGAAAGCTGGTACTGATCCACTGTCTAGAAAGTTTGGAAGCTACTTGTCCAGAAACTTAAAGGAGGTTTTTAATTAATGATTGCTCTAGGGCTTTAAGTAAAATGTCAGATATCATGAGACTCATCCTAACACCACAAGAGTTGGAAGTGCTGCTCTCTGGGGCATTCTTAGTCCATTGCAGAGCTGGCATTTGCATGCTACTTTTGTTACCAGGCCCAGATGGACTGTCATCTGCCCTCCCTTTCCTTCCACCTTCTTTGCTATTTGCAAAGAGATATGCTTCATTACACAACAAATAATAAGCCTTCATAAATTACTCCTAAGCCACGTGTGTAGCAAACCTAGGAAAGAGCAGTGCTATTGCTGGTCTGCTAGGCAGGAAAAAGTTTTGAAAACTAAGAAAATCCCTCTTCAGAGATGCTTTATTTTCTCAAATGTTACGTCTGTCTGTACTGGATGGAATTGATAAGGCTGCAGTTAAATGATAGTGCAACTTTTTCTTTCTATTTTTCTTCTTCTTCTTTTATTTATTTATTTTTTAGCATGCTTCCACTTAGTAATTGTTTGCCAGCAAGTTTTATGTGAATAGGAAGCCCGAAAATAATTCTCATGAGTATTCAATTTGAACATCTGGTATCATCATGAACGTAACTGGTATAATGAGCTTCTCTGCATTGAACATAGGCTGCATGGTGAGGAAAGGACTTTAAAGCAACTGCACCTGAATAAAGCAGATTCTGTAAAAGAGTATATCTCCCTCACAGTGTGTGGGCCCTAACTCCCACAAACATTAATAACAATAACCCCTCTATGTATAGGATAATAGTGCCCTTAGAGTTTAAATTTGCAGATACTGAGGCATTCAAATGAAGTGTACCTAACATAAAAGAAAACGTTGAAATTGCTTCATTGTTTGGTTACATTATGTCTGAAGGGGAAAGAAGAAAGTGTTCACAGCTTGGTTAGCTTCTAATTGCCCCTAATTATTTATTTTTGTACCATTCTAATTCTGTTTTCAGAGTTTATTCAGGCTAGTCAGATAGCTGCTTTTAAGCTTGAACCAAAGGATTTCTTTTTTTATAAAGATCCATGTGACATAGTCAATTTTGCAGAAACATGGGAAAACAATGAAAGAAGCATTTATCAAAGAATGCAGTATAGGAATAATGTTGCTTTTGTCTGCTAATATCAGACATATTTATGTGCATCCACATTGACATCCGAGCACCATTTATGGTGGTGATCAGTTATTTAGTAACTCTCCATAAAGAAAAGATAGTTTCTCAAGGAGCTTGAGGCAATGGATCAAAACCAGTTTTGATTTTGGGGAACTCAGGAACATGACACTGTTATAAAGTGGTCTGAGAAGATGCCTCAAAGTGATCAAGGTTTACCTTAGCCTTACTCTTCCAGTAGGCTTCTTGGAGATATCTTTAAGGAGTTGATTTCCCAAATGCCTTTGAACTGTGCACAGAGCATATATAACTAAAACTTATTCTTAGAGCTGAGTTTTTATGGTAGGGTTTACAAAAGTCATGTGTGAGACAAGTGGATCTATACCTGGGCAGTTATACATACAGCATAGGTTAACAACTTTTTAGTTGTTTGTTGTGTCCCGCCACCTCAGGAGCCATCCAGCAATTTCCATCTGCAATGAGGGCCATGCTTTCCTTTCCATCACCTTGCAAACCTTACCTTTCCACCCACCTCAAGCTGTGGGTCCCTCACTGCCATCACCTCACACACCGCTGCCACTGAATGCCCATCATGGGATCCTCAGACTGTGGCACAAAATCTAATTTCCTGCAGGTTAAAGCACTAAATAGAGCTTTATAGGGTAAAATGAATGAGGGTGTAGTGATCCCACGTAGTGTATGAAACTTTTTTCCTTCAAGGGAGCCGCAGCCTCAACATCACCCTTTCCTGACACATGCCAGCACTTACACACCAGTGTATCCTCTCACAGTTTCTCATTCAGTATGAAACTGGGACCATTACTCGCTTTTGAACTCTTCCTCCTAACCCAGTAACTGTTAAAAATGCCACGTGACCTTTTGTGTGCCACCACCAGGAGTCTTTCCACACTTTCTTTTTTCTCCCTTTACATATAGAACACTGGTCCAAAACTTTCTGTTGTTCCACCTAGCTCTGCCCTCGTGCATTTATTCTATCAAAATTCATACCCAAACCTTGTGACCTCCTGTTTGACTTCTAGGAGTTAATTTTCTTTGTCTCTCTCTTTGAGCCCTTTCTCAAGATAACACACAATGTATCTTCTAACACTGTCCATGCTATACTTCTGCTAAGACAATCTTCCTTATGAGTGACAAGTGCCATTATTGTATAACTCACCCTGTTTTCTACAGCATCAGGAAATAGGTCATGTCCTTCCAGACCTTCCAGAAACATTTTTCCTAGCTGATTTTCCATTGGTTTGACTGACTCATAGTTCACCTATTTGAAAAACAAGCAAGGTAGCTAGAGGCCAGAGCTAACTTTCAGTGTTTGTATCTATAGTTGTGGACTTTGTGTCCTCTCACATTTGTTCAGTCCCTCAAGCTGAAAATTCTTTGAAGAAGTAGCTGTGTCTTGCAAGATGGCTTTTTTTTTTTACATTATAAATGCTCTGCAATGGGAGTGATGCCAAAAATTACCATCGTAACAGCCATTATTTTAGCAGTTTTTGATGCTTTTCTCGTTGCCATTATCAAAAGGAGCATTATATAATTTAAAATCTTATTTTCAAGTCAGAAAATTAGGATAATGGCATTAGTAGAACTCAGATGGCAGGAAGGTTTGGGAATATGCTCTTCATCTCTTTTCATCAGCCTCACTATAGATACATTGCCTGAAGTTCCAAAATCATAAGAAATTCTGCTGGAGTGTTTAGAGCAAAAATCTGAAGAAAGACAAATAAGCACAGAAGTTTGCAACTTACGATCCATTTATATACAAGTATAGAAGAATCTATAAAAACAAGAATCTATGGGAAAGTTCTGCTAGGAGGACCTAAGGGAAGTTTGTGCTCTAGAATTTACGAGTGAATTTTCTGTTGCTGTTTTTAGTGTTTGCACATTTGTTTTTCAGATACTACTTCCAGATTACCTCAGACTCTTGAGATAACCTGCTTATGCATTTTATCTCAGAATGTCCCTAGTTTCTGAATTAGTAGTCTGCCATTAGAGGTAATTTTAATGTTATTAGGGCATCATCTAATGAGAAATGCACAGCACAGGTGTGCTTTAGTAGAACTGGTAGAAAATTTTTAATTCCCCTGATAGCCTTGATACATAGATACATCCAGAGATGTGGCATGTTCACATCATTTCCTGGACACTATGACATGATGTGAGTCATAAAATACTTCAGTTACCCTGTATCATCTGTGAAGACTTACTCTATGTCATCTCCAGTGGGCATTATTATATATTAGGTTAAATGTAGCCAACAGAGCAACAGCTAAAAGTAAAAGGTACAGATCAGTACTACTCATAAAGAAAGCATCCTCCTAACTATCTGAGACAGATGGCCTAGAAAAATAAAGTTGTTTGTTTTTCTCTGAGGCGTCAGTCAATGAGTTTGTCCTTAGATTCAGTGGATTTCTGATCAGACAGTCTCTTCTTGCAAAAAGAGTGTCATTTCAATTTGGATCTAGCCTGAGTCCACTGCATCAAATCTATCTTGTCACTGAGGCTGTTGCCAAACTCTATATAGCACTTGTGCCTCAGCACAAGGAAATCGCAGTAACCTTTTAGATGTCCTCAAAATATCCATGTGAAGGCTTCTCCCACTTATATATGTATAAACTTCCTCCAACTGCTCTGAGACTGGCAGGTATCATTTTGCATCCCTCAGTAAAAAGTGCTGTAAAGCGTATATTGAGTTGGTTTCCAGCTGAGATTGTTTAGGTAGGAATATTTTCTTCTGCTTGCACCATGGGCAGCTATTCAGGATTCTTGACAGAGTTTTCTTTTGATTATAGCTTTCTTGTATATAGTTCTTCTGTAAATGCTTTCAGCATTTATTGTCTTTTTATACTAAGATACTTTTTATCATGTCTCAGAGAGGAATTTTGTAGATGAATAACTGAACTACCAAGCTTAAAATAGCTTGAGAAGTAGCATGGAGATAAGCTGAGTAAGCGTCTTGGTGTGTTTTTTTCCAACTAAAACTACATTCATCAGCTTTTTTCAATCAGAGCAAAAATTTCTGTAAAAATTGGAAAAATATTTACTTTTTTAAAATGCAGATTCCTTCCCCCCCAAATTCTCTTCTAATTTTAATTTACTGTTCAATTAAGTATCTTTCTTTATAGAAAGTTAATTACATATTAATACATATAATTATTATAATGACAATAATTTTTAAATATCATTTGTTTTATATATAATGTATATTTTGTTTGGAATCAAAGGGGACATTGGTCTGAATTCAGAATTATTTTAATTTTAATGCACTAAAATGTAAATATCTTAAATTTATAATTATGTTAGGTCAACACAAAGAACATTTCTGATCTTGTTTGAAACAGTTACCCAGTGTTGAATGAGCTGTAGCCCTTGGGGTCCACTCAATATCTGTCTCTGACTTATTTTCCTTTTCTGCTAACCACTCTGCACATGTTAAGAACCAGCTATTTGCAGCTTTAAATTAAGCAGCAAAGGAACTACGTACATTTAATGTTGTATCATTTTGGACTCTTATCTATAATTAATTCACTTAAAAGCCTGTGACAATCTAATATGCTGTTGCACTGCTGCTGAGTATGGTGTATTGCATCCTCCTTATTTAAGGACATATTTCTACCTTGGACTCCAGCTTTAATTGCTTACTATGAGTGGCTAGGAAGATCACAAGAGTGTATAAGAATGTTGATGAGAAATTGTACACCTCTGGGAATCCTGACTAATATCATAAACTTGCCTCTGCTGTGTTCTTATTCTCTTGCTTTAGGCTGTTTGAGATATTTCCATTTTGTCCTAAGACAGAGTGTAACCTCTTCCAAACACAGCATTTGTCTACTGGAGTAGAATCACAGGGTACCTGTCCTTGGATGGGACTTCTTGGTTGTAACAGAATGTAAATTACTGTCATATAAATTTTAAGATGGCATATTGAATATAATTCTAAAATAATGAAAATATTTAATATTTAAAATAATGGCATTTAGAGGTGCAACCCTGATTTTTTTTAGCAGTAAAAGTTTGTATTGTGTTTCTGCAGGAAGAATGGGCAGTTACCTTCACTGTTCATGTATCCTGTGGCCTGTTCTGTTTTGATGTGTTATTTTTTGAAACACAAACAGGTTTATCACATACTGGTTACTTACTTTTGCAATATGTCATAGCCCTTTCCATCCTCCCTGATTTACTGTCCTTGTAGCAAACTTCTTGTGCTGTTCCTAGCCCTGCACAGTAGCATGAACTCACCTAGGAGGACAAAAGACCTTACTTGGAGTATTGTGTGCAGTTCTGGTGCCCTCAACATAAAAAGGACATGGAACTGTTAGAACAAGTCCAGAGGAGGGCCACGAGGATGATCAGGGGACTGGAGCACCTCCCATATGAAGACAGGCTGAGAAAGTTGGGGCTGTTCAGCCTGGAGAAGAGAAGGCTGCGTGGAGACCTCATATCAGCCTTCCAGTATCTGAAGGGGGCCTCCAGGGATGCTGTTGAGGGACTCTTCATTAGGGAGTGTAGTGATAGGAGAAGGGGTAACAGGTTGAAACTTAAACAGCAGAGGTTTAGATTGGATATTAGGAAGAAATTCTTTACTGTGAAGGTGATGAGGTACTGGAATGGGTTGCCCAGAGAAGTTGTGAATGCTCCATCCCTGGCAGTGTTCAAGGCCAGTTTGGATGAAGCCTTGGGTGATATGGTTTAGTGTGAGGTGTCCCTGCTCATGGCAGGGGGGTTGGAACTAGATGATCTTAAGGTCCTTTCCAACCCTAACTATTCTTTGATTCTATGAAAAGGGAGTTCTCTAACTGAGCTGTAGTGTGACCCAGAAAATACGTAACAGCAGCTGTGTAGATAGGGCAGCCTGAATTTTGAGTGAATATCGGTCCTAACCCACGTATTAGTGAGGACAGTGATTAACACATACACAGGCCTTACACTCAGGAGTTTATTAAGAGCTGGATTAGGTAATGGACAGCAGATGAATTACTGCTTCTGATCTGGTGAAAGGGGTCCCTGTCTATGACAAGTGGCTTGGATTAGATGATCTTTAGAAGTCCCTTCCAACCCAAATTATTTAATTTTTACTGGATCTTTTTGTGTTTATTTCCTTGACCTCTTTTTTCCTTTTTTTTTTTGTCTACTTTCTTTTATTATATCTTGTAGACTTTTACCAAGAAAAAAAATAGTAAAAAGGATTTCATCCTCTTATTTGCCTGTTGGACTAATCATTTCAGTTTCTGGAAGGTAATTTTTGTCATGGAAGGATGATTACATGCTTTTCAGAACAATTTAATTTGATGTAACAATACTGTAGCTGTTGCTAAATCTTCCAGAGAGATTATGTAGAATATTTATCCAAATTAAGTGCAAAAACCAGTCCATGTCTGTATTTGAATAGGAGCTAACTATACTTTGTTTTAGATAATGCATTTGTACTATTTTAAAATTAATAAAAACTACCTTAGAAAAAGTTAGATTTGTCCTACCAAAGATAAAACTTTTTTGTTGGTAATGAAATATTGTGACATTCTATCTAAGTGTCAATATAACTTCACAAGCATTTTGAATGATGTTATCATAGGGAACAGGGGACTCTTTAATCTGCAGAAGTCTAGTCAAGAGAGGCCTAACATTAAATGGAGTTAATAAACAATTTCCTGTAATTTAGATTTTAACCATATTGCCATTGTAGGTGGGCAAGAAGGAATTCTGTGGTACCAAGCCTGGAATCGTTTAATCAGGAATGTAAATCAGTTATGCGTTTCAGTTACCAAATGTTGATAGAATTGGCTATGGTAGATTGTTGTTTTTTAATTACAGCTGCTCTATAATGCTGTTGTGTTACCAGGTTCCAAGAAGGAAAATAGTATAGTATGGCACTTTGCTATGCCAAATGACCACTACTTCTGCCAAGTATAAATATTACCAGAAATGGGTTCTTCTATAGGCTGATAACCACATCCCTAAAAGTAATGAATGTCATGCTTCCCTATATGTATTTATGTTTAGATAATTTATTTAAATAATGTTCCTAGTACATGCTTTATAGCCCTCTGCCTTTTGCTACACAAATTTTAGCTTATATTGCAGACTGTGCAAGTCATTTGGCAAATGTAATTTCCATCCCTGCATACTAATCGATTTCTTCACAAACACCTGCTATCAGTTATGATAATAAAAATGCCATTCTAAATTGAAAAGGGGCCAAATGGAGCTTCCTAAGGAAATGACTTAAGTATCTTTCAATGCCTTTAATGTAGTAATGTTCTTGTAGTGCCAACACTTTTTTTGAGCATTTGCATTTTATATAATTTTACTCTATTACATAATTTTTCTGTCTAAATGGCTCCTCATAACCATTGCTATGAAGTAGTTCATAGTAAGACTGGAGAGGAATTTCTGTGTTTCCTCTCTCATGGGACTAAATCCAGCAACTTTATGTAGTCAAAATTCCTTAGTACAGATCTGATTGGAGCATCTGGCTGCTACACTAATATAAATACTAAACGGCTGTATCAGTTCCTATAGCATCACTGGGAAAATGCTGTAAAGTTGGTGGAAGCTTTGCCCTTGGACTGCATGCCAGTTTCTTCCTAAAATATAAGCCTAAATTTAGCAACCAGATTGCAAGTAACATTCGAATTATCCAGGGTCGCTTGATGGCTCCTTCCATCTGAGGGAATAACTTCCCAGCAACAGTCTTTGCCAGAACCCAATAATTTTCAGCTCTGCTGGGTCTTGTTTCAGCTCTGAAATATCTCACTGGCTTTCAGCTATATTGTCATCTCCCCTGACAATGTCCTCTGCCTTATTTGCAAAGAAACAACCCATTTTACTGATTCCTTCACATTTTCATTTTCTCTTAGCTCTAGCTGCCCAAGCATATGCGCTGAAGGAAGAGAACGATAGTCTTCGATGGCAGCTGGATGCTTATAGAAATGAAGTGGAACTCCTGAAACAGGAGAAAGGACAGCTCTTTCGGACAGAAGAAAGCCTTACAAAGGACCAGCAGCTGCAGTTCCTACAGCAGACAATGCAAGGCATGCAGCAGGTATTACTAAGGAAGAAAAGTACTGGTCTTTTTTAGGAAAGTAGTGCCATGGGGCTGTGCTACACTTAAGACTATTAGTCAGGAAGGTTCTGGTTTCTTTTCAGAGTCAAAATCTGATGGATTTTAGATGGAGGAGAGGGAAAGAGGAATTGGGGGCATATTTAGGGATAGTTATAAACTGTAAACTTTTTTTTCAAGAAAACTCCTTATGCATGTTCTGGTTAGAAGAAAATTACTTCAGTACATCCTTTATTGCTCTCCTCACTTAATTCAATTGGCCCTGATTCTACAGGATTCTGCAAGAAAGTTTGTCCGTTATAGCATAGACAATATTCTGTGGTATCTCCATTTGTATCCATCTGCATCTTTAAATGCATCTCTGCTTCTCAGTTTTGCCTTTTTTTTCTGCTCTTGTTTGTGGGTGACTGAAGTATCTCCAGCTTGTCCAGGCTAGCCTCCTGCTAACTTACAAGTGGATAGCAACATCAGCCTTATCTCCTGAGCTTTTATCAGTTAAGCTGTCCAATGGCTGTAACCTTTTCATTCACCCGTTTTTTAAAGTGGGTTAGTGCAGCAACAAAGCGTTTTCTCTGACAGCAGTCAGTGAGAAACTGCAATGTGTCCCTCCAGGGGGAGGCATTTATCATAAGCATTCTCCCTTGTTTGTTAGTTGCTGCTGACATTGTGCTGGGCAAGTCTTGGCAAGCACATCCAGACTGTTTCCAATGCTTCGTCTGACACATGCACTAACACATAAGCACCACTCATTCAACATGCATGTATGTAACATCTTTCCTTCCCAGGCTTTTGTAAGTCAGCTGATACATGACAGAATGCCAGGGCAGTGGCTCGACACAACACTGGATTGGGTTCTGAGCTAGAATAAAGCTTCTCAAAATGTCACTGCAGAGATTCCTTCCTTTGTGTTCTGAAGTGTGTGCTCCTCTATCACTCCTGGTTATTGGATTCCAGAAGGGGACAAGTTATATCCACTTCCAAATTTTACTAAGCTGCTCTATTATGATGAAAACCAGGAGACATTCACTTACGTATGAGCTGCCTCATTGGGTTAGGAATTGCATGGCTACCACAGTACCCACCCAATCCGACAAGTCTGTAAATTCTGCCTAACACCAAATAACGGAGCACAAGACAAAACTACACATATTCATATGAACATAAGCACCTTTAAATATGCAGAGGTTTAGAAAATTTGGGTGATTTATGATACAGTGTAATAATTCTGAACAAAATATTTGAAAAATAGAAAAGTAATTGATAATTCAGGAATAAAATCTTTCCTGAACTTAGCAATGAAGTAATTAATCAGAAATACTTCAGTTTTCAGTATACTTTAGATATGCTTGAGGTCTATTCACGATCTTTTCCTTATATAAATGGATACTTAAATATCACTGGCTTCATTAAATTTAACTGCATATATAAATATTGTGCTAAATTTCAGCCTGGTGCTAATTCTCCATTAAAATTAGTGAAAAGTGGGCACAAAATACTACTAAATCAAAACACTAGAGCTCTAGCCCTCATTTTGTGTTATCATAATTTCCTACCTGGGGGCTGGATGAAGGATAATCAAGTCTGTAGAATATAAATAGAATTCTATTGAACTTCAAGCAAATGTTAATAATGCAAGTCAATAATAGAGCTAGCAGTGGACACTATGGTCCCTATTCCTCTGAGAGTTACTATGTGCGTGACAATTTTGCTGTGAGGTTCTGCATTTTTCCAGTTTGCCGTCTCCGGGTCAGACCTACTAACTCCCAATGGGATATAATTAGAGATGGCCCAAGGAGCTTGAGAACACATTGCAGATAATCCAGTCTGACAATATGCTGAGGAGGGCAGCAACACAGAAGCACAGGAGGTGGAGTTCAGAATATTTGGTGGGAAATTATCAGTCAATTAAGCAGCTGGATGATGGCTTTGGATTTCAATGATTAGCCATAATCATGACATCCCATAACCTTTGTGCTTTTCATGTAGTTGATGCGTGAATATTTAGAAAAACCTCTTTGATTTAGGTAGACTCTTTTATTCCAGCGTCATTTTGTAAGTATTGAGAGATGACAACCTTAGCTGAAATCCATCACTATAGCAGGTGCTCAGCATCTACAGAATTCAGTCTTTCTATGAAATAGTAAACATATATCAGGACTTGAGTAGCGATAATTTAACAAGAATACCTATATTCTCTTTTATCCTTTTGTGTATATTAAAATTAATTTCAGACAAAGCAAACAATGTCATTGAATTCCTGAACCCTGCATATATGTCAGCTTTAAAAATATTTATTCTTCCTTATTCTTTCCTCTTCATTCTCCTCCACTTTTTTATACACCTCTTCTTGTTCTGACTTTGAAATCTAGAGAAAAAGTGGATGTATTTTCAAAAACAAGATTTTTTTTTGTAAACGTATTTGGTGCCAAACAGTAGCAAATAACACAACATCAGTGTGTTTTTAATGTACTTCTACCATCTGGATATTCTTTCACACATTTTCAGGACTGATGAAATGAATGTTTATTTTCTTTTCCATCACTCCTACCAATCCAAAGTAGCATCAGCAAAATCACACAGATTTTTGCTTATGGAGTATACCTTATGGGCAATAATAGCAACTTGCTTATTTATTGTGTCTAAAAAAGAAAATTCTTTGGTCTAATGACATTGAACTTATGGGGGTTTTAGTCAACTTCCTTCATAAAGCTGTGTCACAGTTTAATTTCATACCTACTGTGAGATCTCAAACAAATGGAAATAATGTCTTGTATCCATGGTAACAAATGAGATACACTTTACCTGATTTTGAGATGGAAATTGAATTAACTTGTCACTGCTGCATAGGTGGTATTGCCTTCAATTTATTTCTGTACGAGAACACACATACCAAGCAGATCACTTTTTGAATGGCTATGTCTTTCCAGCAGTGTTCAGTATCCTCTAACAATGTCTGCGGTCACAGGGAAGGATGTTTTAGTTGTAACTATTTTTACAATACTTCACAGCACAGCTACAAGGAATTTTTAAATCTTGTCTTTCTTTCTGGAATGCTTTACCAGGTACATGACTGTAGGTAATGCAGAAAATACTACTTCATAGTGCTTAACACTTGCCATTCTAAGACTCAGTTTTCAGTGTATATGTAATTTCTCCAAATTTTAACCATTTGGGTTAGCATATTCCACATGGAATAGCAAGCAGAGCTCTTTTGAAAAAAGTCTCATCAAAATGTTTCAGGCATTCCAAGACCAAAGATGAAAAATATGCTTTTCTTCTTTGTTGTCCACCAAGGAAAATTCTTGAGGAAATGCACTTGCCACCTTCATGCTTTGAAACAAAACAACAGAGTTTGACAGTGAGTCTCGATTGGATTAATGATGTGGTTTCTATATATTTTATAAAATCTGTCTGAAATCTATAATGTTCACAAGCCTTTGAAAAATGCTAGTTTGCCACATAGGAGATAGCACCATTAGCATATGTCCAAGTAAATTTTAGATTTTTACTGGTCATCTGGGGTTGTTCACAGCACAGCCATTTGTGCAAATGTTTTAAGCCTCAGGTTCATCCTAAGTCTACAGCACACACCTCCTTTACCATGGCTCTCTAAATGAACAAGTTAGTTCTACCTTTTCATCAGGCTTAATTGACCAAAGTATGGGGCAATTCTGGCATAGCTGTACTGATTCCCAAACTGGTTCATTTACAAAGAGACTGATAGTTCTTCATGGTGCTTCATTGCATCATGTAAATATATGATGGTGTTCTTCACCCTCGCAGCTTCCTGAACAGGGTGGGCTAAATTTAAGCTCCTGCAGGCGAGGGGGTAATCCAGAAATCCCCATTTAAATCATGTTTCCATGTATGTTTTCTCCAGGGAATGTACACAAGTGCCTACAGTTCTGCTATTCCACATGCTGGGGTATATCTGGGGCACTCAAGAGGCACCTCATTACCCCCATCCCCTAAGGGGCCTGATTCAATAGCTGAGCTCAGATTCATCTGCCTAACACAAAGGGAAAGCAGAAGCTCCTGTTCATTGGCGGTGATGCATTAAAGACTAGCCATAGGGTTATTGCATGTGCAAGGAATGTGCAGGGCTGCCTCTCCTAAAATTAGTGCTCAGGGTGGAAAGAAAGAACAATAGTAACAGTTATGGGTGGTAGGTGTAGGGCTGACATAAAGGGTGATACACTATTGGGGGTGCTACTGACTGTTAGCTGGGGATGTCTCAGCAGGCAACGGGACATATTCTGGCCCTGTTGATGACCCACATGGGTATCACTCTGGTGCAGCATGATGAAAGTTCTCTTTTGTCCTGTCTTCCTTTTTTCTCCAAACAATATCAATTTCACTCAAATAGAAATGCAGATTGTGAACCTGAGCACTCAGAAGCCAGAAATTGCCAGAACTACTGCCTGAGTACTGCTTGGAATACCTCAGAGACCCTTCCCCATTCAGTGCTGCAGGCAGAGAGTACACAGTTAATCATCACCTGTTCAATACCCTCCAGTCTTTGCTGCTCAATATGCAATTCAAGGTCTTAATGCAAAGGCCACACTGCTCCTGACATTTCCTACTTACTGAGGACTAGCTTTTATGGTTTACTAATCATTTAGCATGTAAAATAAATAGCATGTGCATCTGAGACACATACACATTTTTTAAAAGGGCTCTGATAAATGCCAGATGACTAGCAATCATTTCAGGCTTTCAGTGGACCCTTTTGTCTAAGTGAGACTGCACAAGAGTCATCTCTCAGCTTTTGAATCAAGATCATATACCTCTAATGTGTAGTAACCATTCTGAGTAGAAAAGCCAGAGGCAGCTGGTGTTGGCCTCACTGTGCTGCCTTTGAAATTAAGTGGATTTCTACCATTTCCAGCCACTGGAGCAGAGCTAGACCATACTGAGAAGTCCTCATCGAGTTAGCAGGATTTTTTTTCTACAAGATGTCATTGCTCAGGCCTTCCCACTCCTGTCCTATGTGAGAAGCAGGTTTCTTTCATACAAGTAGTGGAAGAACTGACTATTCCCATGATCCGCTCTCTTTCAGTGGGAGCAGAGAAGAAAAGCAGATTTCTGTCCAGGAGGCTTCAACAGCTAGTAGGGCCACTGTGTGACTTTTTTCCACATCATTCTTCTAACAAATCAAGCACCAATTCCAGTAAGCCTCAGCTAGCATTTTGCTCTGGAGCTCTCAGATCCTTTACAGATATTGGTAACTGTCACAGCCATTCCTTTCTCTCACATACAAATGTCCTGAAATGTCAGAAGTCACAGAAACATGCTTTTAGCTGAAAATTGCCAAATCTGGCCCAATGTGAATGCTGTGACCATTATAACAACCACTTGCATTTGAATATACAGATTCTAATAGCAGTTTAGCACTAAAATTAGCATCATCGTTTAATAGATCGAGCATGTTATGGCTATATTTATTAATATAGCCTAAATGCAGAGGAGATTTCTAGTCTATTTTATCCCCCTACCTTCTGCTTACCAAACGTCTATTCAGCACTCAGTGTGGTTATGCACAGCTATAAACTGATTCTTCTCAAAATATAGTATTAAAGTCAAGAGTAAATAAAAGAGATAAAAAACATTATCCCTTGTATTTGTGTTTCACCTGCTGAATAAACAGAACAGAATAATTAAGTTGGAAATGTTTTTTATTACTACTCCTGCTGTATATATTCCACTTAGATCTTTCTGTTTTCCTATAAAAATGGCACTGTAGTAATAAGTTAAATCTTTATCAGCAGTGATAAATTTCTAGGGAATGGATACAAGTGTGAGGGACTGGACCCAAAGTCCAGATGTTCACTTCTAAGCCTGTCTCTTCTTCTCTCACCTAATGGTTGATATTTGGATGCTGGTTAAGAAACAGGGTTGCTCCAAGGACAGAGAAAAATGTTCCCATAAGTATTATGTTTGTTCCCTTGTGCTTTCCAGGGCTTTGCACAGTACTGTCCACATTTAAACTTCTAGAAAATGCTCACTCCTGATTATATTAAAAAAAAAAAAAGAAAAATAAAGAGCATCTGGCTGTTAAGTGCTAGTTATTTACCAGGTCTCAGACAAGACAAATGGGTTCTCTCTGTGTTTAACAAACTTTCCATATTGAAAGTATTGTTTAGTTTCCCACTTCTGCCACCATCACTTCAACAATATTATGGGAAGTGCAAGTAAGGGTCCACAGATGCTTTAATCACCATAATCTTGATTGATAGGTGTTCTAGTGGTAAAATGGTGGAGGGTAGCATCTTTTTGCCTAATACCACTGGTAAAGCTAAACTGAGATTGGCAGCAAGAACAAACACTTTGGAAAGAAATAATCAGGTTAAAACTTTATTTAAAATACAAAGTAAATCAACTATTATCTTCATGAACATGCTTGTGTAGCCTAGTGGTAGTAAAGGACAAATCTGCTAAGTTTTACAGTTTAGTTACATGAGTTTTAAAAGATACTAAATAGCAGTGGCTTGCTGATTACATAGTTTCCAAATGTGTCTGATGCTACCATGACTAGTAACTGTTTCCACAGCTAGGAATTGTGCTTCAGTGGAATTGCACTGGGCAAATTGATTCTCTTCCCTAATATCATTCCTCTAATCTAAATGTGTCAGGTCTTAATTCTCCTTCAAAATAAATAAAATATTTCTTCTTAAATATGAAATCAAAGTATGAAAAATGTAATTTCCTCAGCTGAGAAAGAGCATGCTGTATCATGCTCATTTGCAGTCCATGAGAGAAGAGATGGGATCATACAGGTCAAATGCAATTGCATGGTAAGGAAGTATCCACAATGGTCAGGTGCAGGTGAAAGAAGGAAAAGATGAGGTTGCTGTGAATGGATGATCAGGTCTTATTTTGCCTGTGCATCCTACCAGCTGCCAGCTGGTTGCCTCATAGTACAGATATGAGGGCAGAGGGAATATGACACTCATCTGGGATCAGCCTTCTTCCTTTGATCAGGTTCAGAGCAAACTATAAGCCCACCTGTCCAGTCACCAATTGCCTGTAAAGTCAAGGACTATGTAATATGCCAGTCACTTAATTTAACAAAGGTAGGAGGGAGTTTTATTGACGAGAAGCAATGGGCTTTGGTCAGACTTCTCCCTTTCATAGGTCACCATGAAAATCAAACACTGTGTAATGTGCCGTAAAAGTCAGATACCAGAGAGGGATCCCTGATGCTAACATTAACTATTAGTAAACTGCAAGAACATAATTTCTGAGAGGACAGACGGATTCTCTAAGGTTCTGGAGGACTTGGGTCTTTTCCTCTTTTGCTGCAGCAGCCCAAACCTGAACAAAGAGAACTTGTCCAGGAGCAAGAGATGTATTTAAAATTATTTGGCAAAGGAAAGCTGTAGACTGGCTCTAAAGTCATTGCTTCATCCATGTTCTCCTTTCATCTGCTGTCCTCCTTCTAACACTGCCTCTTGTAGCTGCTGTGGCTGAATTATTATGCCTTATAGAAACAAAATAAAAAATAAATGGGGAGCTAGTTATCTGATATCAGTTAAATATTCTTTAGAATCACAGGACACAGATCAGAAGGTACGTCTGGAGGTCACATAGACCATCCCTCTGCTCAAAACAGGGGCTGTTCTGTCCAGCTATGTTCTCAGTGTCTCTGAGGATGGAAACTCCACAGCTTCTCTGAGCCCTTGTTCAAGTGCTGGCCACCCTCACTGTGGAATATTTTCCTTATATCTAATAGAACTATTCCTTGTTGAATATGTACCTATTCTCCCTCAGCTCTTACCTAAGAAAAGTCTGAGTCCAACTTCTCTGTAACCTCCCTTTAGATAGTTTCAGTGTCCATCTGTTTGATTTTTCATTTGGCATATTTCTTGGGTTCAGTCTTGCCTGTTTGTACTCTGCTGTAAAGCTGTGGGATCTTTGCAGTCAATCTACTAGCAGGGGGTGGGGAGCACAGTAAAAATCAGCAGTTTGTCCTGGGTTCAGCAGTGGCAGTCATTTTTTCTCAGTCTTAGTAGCTGGTGCAGTGCTGTGTTTTTGACTTTTGATCTGGGAACAGTGCTGATAACACTGACGTTTTTAGTTGTTGATAAGTAATAGTTACGCCAACCAAGGATTTTCTCAGTCTCATGCTTTGCCAGGGAGGAGGGGAAGTCAGGAGGAAGCAGAGACAGGATACTAACCCAAGAGGTATTCCATACCACAGCATGTCATGCCCAGTATATAAATTGGGGACAATTACCCAGAAGGGCTAGACCACTGCTCGGGTTGGGCTGGATATCGGTCTGCAGGTGGTGAGCAGTTGTATTCTCTCCTCTTGTTATTTCCCTTATTATTATTATATATTACTATATTACATATTACTGCAGCAGCGGTGGTTTGTGTTATACCTTAGTTCCTGGACTGTTGTTACCTCAACCCCTGGGAGTTACATTCTTTCAATTCTCCTCCCCATCCCTCCAGGAGCGGGGTGAGGAAGGGAAGGAGTGAGAGAGTGGCTGCATGGTTCTGAGTGACAGGCTGAGTTTAAACCATGACACAGCTACACAGAGCTCTTCAGTAGTGCCCCCAAATGCACTCAGCCATCAGGTATGTTTCCAGCCCCTTGGCTCCCTCTGGGGTGGTTAATCTGTGGAGCTAATACATTCAGCATGGCCTTTGCCTCTGGCCAGAGAGCCAGGGAAACTCACTTTGTAGGTGGATGTCCAACAAGCAGGAGCTGGGCTGTTGACCCATGTGTAGCACACATCCAGTGACTGGGGCAGGGTGGATCAGGGCTAGAACTCTTTAGTCATTGAAACTCCATGATCCATCCAAATAATGCCATCTGTGTAGCTCCAGTGAGACAGACAGACGCTAAGAGGTGGGAGCGGTGAGAAGCATAGCAATGTTACAGTTTCTTTTTACTTTCTTGAAAAAAAAAATCCATAATCATACTCTTTATTTTAATAATTCCTTTCATACATTAGGATGGATGTTGCACTGATGCTGCAACATGGCTAACTTCCTTGAGGGCTCATTTCTAAAGCTTCTTTGACTTGCCTTTCACATTCTCCTGTTTCCTTGGTGATTTGTCTGGCCTCATCAGTGTCTTGTTACTAATGCATATTTGCTCAGCTGGGAAGTCACTTTCTCATTATCTCTCAAGCCTGCCATGTGCTGGCCATTTGTGATATGAAATCTTGTGCGTGTTACAAAAAGAAAAAGACACTCTTCCAGACAGTCTGTGGAAGTACTGGGAGAGAGATTTTTATTCTTATTTTGCAATTAGTTGTGTACCTGAGATTTTATTTTAATTTGTTGTTTCTTTTTCTCCTACCTAAGGAGGATTCCAAAAAGAAATATTTACCATCCTTCTCCTCTGTATTAATGAACAGTTCCTAAGAATTTTGAAATACTTCTTTTCCTTGATGATTTTTGTCCTTTTCCATTTGCCAAATGGTACCTTCTTTTTCTTTATAGAAAGTTAAAAGAGACACAGCGAAGTTTTACTTTATGGAAAAGAAGAAAATAAATCCTCAGAAATTGCTAGCATAAGTGTGTGTTTTAATTTTCTGGTGAACTCTGCAGTCTGTAAACGCCTGTGATTTCATACTTTTTAGGTCTCTGATTCTAGTGGAGTTTAAGGGAAAGGGCCACACTTTTGCACAAGTGAGAACTGCTTCCTGGGGTTACTGTTTGATGTGCAAGCCTTCATTTAATTTGGACTGAAAATGGTGGCCTTATCTGGGATACAGCCTGCTTATCTGAGGCACATTCTGCCTTCATTTTAGGCACCTAGTGAATCACATCTTCCCATTTTTCCCGTATAGGGATATATTTCCTATAGGTAGTAAGTAGAAAGTAATATGCTGCCCCAAAACATTATATGGATAGGAAGATTCAGTTTGCCTGAGTACACTAGGTGTCTAAATGGCCATTAACTGAGCTGGCTCAGTTAGGCTGTGTAAGACCATCCCTCTGTGACTGAAAAACACAATTCAGAAAGATTTGCCCCAGATCTTTTCTGGACACTCTGCAGATATTCCAGAAATGGGAGAGGGAGTCTGTGACTGCTTCCCATGGCTGAACAGGCTGGGTTTGCTGAAACTGCCTGCACAACCTGTGTCAAATATCATGCTCCCACCTCAGAGGTGTTCTTTTGTCTGCTCTTCTTTACTGCCCTTTCCTTAGGTCTTTGTAACCTTTTCATACTTCATTTCAAGCAGCTGTAGAGAAAACCATAGCCAAAATAGGAAGGGCAGAACCATTCAGCAGTATAATGGCTAAACTTGTGGCAAATGCTGGTTTTCCTTTTTCATTATTCTGTCAGCTTTACAGTATGTTAAGTACAGCCCCAGGCCCCATGGTCTCTTCTGATCTGCCTCCCTTTTCTTAGCATGATAAGTTGATGGTTTCATGCTGGAAACCACACTTTCCTTCTGAGACCCTTCTCTGTCCTGCTAGGCTCAGTGGGAGACCACATTTCTAGATATGTCCATAATTTATGTTTAAATGTATACATGTAACACTGCCTTTTGGGGAGCGATGAAGAACTGTGAGCAGGGAGGAGGAGAGGAAAGAGAAGGAATATTTCATGGCTGCACAGTGGTATACAACAGCAAGCTATTACTTTCCCTTTAGGGCTTCTCATATATTTTGAGCACTGCGTGTTGTTCGGTTGTTAGCATTCTTGGCCACACTGGCACCGCATTGTACACAGTCTGAGTAATTCAGCTGGCTTCAATAATACAATCTATATTTAATGTTTCAGAAGCTGCGAGATTGGTTTAAGATGGTAATTTTCTGTCTGCACTTTTGAGATCTACGCAATATGGGTGGTACTGAACTGTCTCTGACAGAGATTCAGCATTGGAGGTGGGAATGTGTAAAAACCCCAACAAAATAAAACACACACACACACTTCCCCCATATAAAGAAATTAGCTACCCATTTATGTACAGGGAGAATTTCATCCTCATGAATGGAGGAAGCTTAACACTGGAGAGCGATATTCACCATTTCTATAAAGAGCAGCTCCAGAGCTGCCATGGGAAAGACAATCTGTCTTGCTTTTTTTTTTTCTTTGTCTTAAATACATTGATTGATCTCTGGAGAGACAACGTGTAGGGGGTTTTATGTCCTTTTCTCTCTCTCCTCTGGAAATTACTGTAAGAGGATATCAGTGATGTCTACCAGTCTGACCTGGACTTACTCCGTGGCTTCACCTCTTAGGGTAAACCATGGTGACAAATGTTTCTGGCCGCATGAAGATCAGCTTAGCTTTCAGACTGGTGCTGGCGAAGCTCTAGACTGTGCAGGTGTGTCTGTCAAGGATCCTCAGAGCTGCAGTGGGCATCATAAGATGCTTTTCTGCTTCCTGAAACTGTGATTTTCACTCAGGGAAAAGGCCATTGTATAATTTACAGGAGATCCTCAGAGACCCAAAGGATTGCACACTGAGGACCCCTGGAAGAGACAGAAGAATGAGCCAGGCATTTGCTGGCTGTGTAACTGAGAAGTTCCTTTGGGGGAAGTGGGGAGCTGCTGTCTGAATGCCATGGCTGTGCCACGAAGCAGGCCTAAAGGAAATGACCAGAGAGATGAGACAAGATTGAAGGAAGGGACACTTTGATAGCTGTGTTGGCAGTAGCTGTGAGACAAGCCAGCAGGACATAAGAGGTGGGAAGTGGGGTAGCAAATGCTTCATGAGTAGGTGGGAAAGGAGGAAAGCTCTGGTAGAAGGGCTAGATGAGATGGCAAAGTAGATGGAACAGTATCAGACAGAACAAACATTAAAACAAGGAACAACATTTTGTTTTAATTGATCATGGTGTATACTTGCAAGCAACCTGAAGGGCAGGAGAAGTATCTGAAGGATGAAATTTTAATAAGTGCATTTATGTGCAAAACAAAGTAATTCTGAATAATTAAATATAATCATCTTGGCATCATTTCTTACAATCTTTATGGAGAGGCTGTCTGTTTATAAGTGAGCATGACAGCAATCCCTGTTTACAAATTCCTACCAGTATAACATCCTCTTCCCATTTGCTTCTAACTTTGCCAAACATCACGTGTTTGTGCTGAAATTTTTCAGGCTGTTTGTCTGTCTTAGGCTGATATTTTTTTTTCATCAAATCTATTTCTTCATTTTCCAAACTGAGAACTAGAAGAGAAAACTACGCTGTTTGGCAAGTATAATTTCTCGTTGCATCTTCTTGGTGGCGGCATCAAGAAAAAGAAATGTCAGCAGCTGACCCATGCAAGGTTAGCAGGTTCTGCAGCTTTTGGAGATATATACAAGGTAGCAAACAAAAAAAAGTTTAAACCCCCAGGGGATGGATGCAAGGTTTATACAATTCTGATGTCTTTAGGAGCTGGGTGGGAGGATCCCAGTTCTGTGAGTATAAAACCTTGTGTGTGACTGGGAATATAGTACTTTAGTTACAGACTGTTTCCCTCCCCCATGAAAATAGGACCCATTTGTTGCTTTTGAAAATAAGAGCCTATGCACACACAATAAGCCTGCAGTAGTTGACAGTTTAACCATTAAGACTGCTGGAAGGTTTTATATCAGGTGCTTTGCAGCTCACGCTGCAACCAAAATGCACACTCTTACCCTGGGAAACAACATGTTAGGTATTTTCCTGGGATTCCTGTTCCTGGCTGGTCCAGAGCTGAGTGCAAAGAGCAGGGAATATCTCTCTCTCTCTCTCATGCTTTCAGATCAGAGAATTATCTTCCACACCACTTTCTCCAATGCTTGGGCACTCTTGGAAAAATTACCTCAAAGACAAAACAGAAAAAGTCAGGATCAAAGGAAGGGAAATAAAATTAGACTAAATCACAGTGGGAGAGCACAGTGGGAGATGTGAAAATTAAACAGTGGAAGTTGGTGAGCTGATCTGCAGTATGTGAATTTTGGCCATGATAAAAACATGGGGATCGGATGGGTAGGATAGGGAAGGAGATTTCAGTTCTGGTGGAAGTGTAAGAAATTCAACCCACAAGTGAAACTTGGTTCCCCATTTGTAACAGTCATTCAGTAGTGAAAAGGTTTTTCAGGGACAGAGATGGACTGAAAACTCACTTGGGATCTTCCAAATGGGAGTTTGTATTGTTCAGAGGGGTGGGCTCTAGTTTCTCCCAGAAACTGGAGTAAAATTTCTGAAACAGGATGAAGTCTGGCTGGTGGTGGTTTTCTTCTTGGATATGCATAGCTACTCACTTCCTTCATAGGCTGTAGAGCAAACAAAATCCATAGTGATGATTTCCTCAGACTCCCTAGTACTTGTAGCACCTCAGTGGGACAATGATGATAATCAAATCACATCGAGTAGAGACAAACAGAAGGGTTTCCCTCCCCAGTAGATAACTGGCTATATGCATTCCTGCTTTTGTGTGATGATAATTTTGTCTGTTTTCACTGCTATATTTGAATCTTCAGAGGCTGACCACACAGGTGAGACATAACTGCTCAGAGAAGACTGCGCGATGGGGGAAAAGATGCCTTTCTCTTAACAATCGTAGCCATGCTCAGGTGTGTAAGGGCCAACAGATTTCAACTGGGAAAGACAAGATATTTCACCAGCCCCTATTAGGTGACACAACTGCTTGCCAAACCTCAGGTGTTCCAGCTAGTGACTTCTGAAAGGGCATAAGCTATCTTTCTGGTGTCTTATGCTCTGTTTCTCTTCTGAGGATTGAAGTCCCTAGTTTCTAAATTGCAGAGATCAGCTAGAGCTATCCTGGATAAGGCTTAATGGTCTGTAATAATAAGAGGTTACATGGGGTGACCAAATAGTCCCTTTTGGGCTAAAAAGTTATGAAATATCTGGAAAGCTATAACGGTGCTAAGGACCTGCATGGGTACCAGTGTGTGACATATGACAGTAGAAACAAAACCTGTGATTCTTCTGAAAACATAGGGGGTAGTACCCAACAGGCAAGATGAACGCAAGCCTGAAGTGGCAGTCCATTCCTGGTCATGGAATGCCAAGGTACAGCTTCCCCACAAAAATGCTTGAGCAAGAGCATCAGTAGAACAGGCCTTGTTATTTCATGGAAAATCTTGAGTTCTGAAATGCCCTGGTGCTGCGGTAGAGTCAATACACATACCTGAATGTCTATTAAAGGCTTCCAGAGAGCATTCCGGGCAGCAAGACCCATCAAAAAGCTCATGTAGCTAGACTGTAGAGTGTGTGAGATATAATCAGACATATAACCACATTCATTTCTACTTCAGTGGCTGAATTAATCCATCATAGTGGTGCTCAGTACAACAGAAATACACTATCAATAATGCCATCAGTCTCTGAAATGTCATCTGTTCCCAAGCAGCTCTGAAAACAGTACTGGTGACAAGTCATTTGATTCCTGGGACTTCCAGTGAAGTGGAACAAGGGCAGGGACTATTTCTAGTTTTGCTGTCTGTAACTTACCAAGATGCTGAAGATCTGCAACACTGGTTTGAGTCAGAGTTACCAGTCCTAAGCACAAGCATAAACTAAACTTTAGATGCTTAGATACATGATTAGATAGAATTATAGATTCATAGAATGGTTAGAGTTGGAAAGGACCTTAAGATCACCTAGTTCCAAAGCTCCTGCCATGGGCAGTGACACCTTCCACTAGACCAGGTTGCCCTGTCCAACTGGGCCTTGAAATTCCTCATTCAAGAAGTCTTTAGGAAGGAGTGTGCTTACAACCAATATGTGGCCCCAGCAAATCAGTTCCCTTCCTTGATCACTAAGCGAAAGCACCATAAACTGCTTTGTCATCTTGTCTTTGTCTCCTTGCTCTTCAGCAGTGTCTAACATTCATCTCATCAATACAAAAATATATAATTATTTCAGTATTAATTGAATCTACTGATCTGCTCTTGACAGACACAATAAATCTATGCTGAACCTAATGCTAGACAAGACCAGGGGACATGAGCTTTTATAGATGTCCCTACATTCCAGAATTATCTTCATAAAAATAGGTTTTGGTCACAGCTTTTTGTTTTGACAGTTCAGATCAGCAGTCTTTGTGGCTGATATATTGATTGTAGGGCGTCAGTCTTCCTGATCTAATAAAATATCACTGCACAAGGGATAAAAAGGAAAGCTTTTGTCTTCTTGGCAACTCAGTGTGAAAGCTTTCCAGAATATTGCTTTGCATAGAATGAAAATGGCTGTGGGCCAATGACTAATTATATTAAAGGGCTGTGCTTTTAAATTATTTATGTACCATAGTGTTTACCCTAGTATTATTAAAACCAACGCATGTACTTCTACAAATAAGATTTTGGTTCAGATGAGTGTGACAGTCGCTCTGTGGGTGATATACTGTACCAGGAGTTTCTACTTTAATGTAATAAATAGCTTAACACACATTAACAGATGTATTATTCGTGGAGCACTGCTGCAGAAGGAGATGCAGATGAAAATAATTTACCTCTGGTCCATTTAGACACAGCAGATTATGCAACAACAATAAATGTGGGAGCAGACTGCAAAGCACTGTTTGAAGTGAGGATTTATCAAAATGAGGATTTGAAACCTCTTTGGATGCAGACAACGCTAACCAGAAATTTCTTTTGTTTGTGCAGCAATTGCTGAGCATACAGGAAGAATTAAATAACAAAAAATCTGAACTGGAGCAAGCCAAGGAAGAGCAAACACATACACAAGCAATGCTTAAAGTCCTGCAAGAACAGGTGAGTATTTGTGATGGGATTAAAGCGCTAGCTAAGGGGATGGAGGACTCATGGCTTCACCTCCAAAATCCATAGAATTCTGACCACAGAATATCCTATGAGCAAGACAGAACCTTATGTGGCCTGTGTGTCTGCTCTGATTAGCATTAGCGAACACAGCTGAGGCTAATACAGAGTTTGAGAAAACAGTGGAAAGGGAACCTTATTTTGTACTATTCAGTACTTACAATCATGTCTTTAATAACGTTTCCTCTTATCTTTCTGCATAGATACCAGTGGTGTCTGTTTTCTCTCTCTGAATTAACAGAGGGAGTTAAATATACCTGAAACAAAACAGCTGTTTCTTTTAAGACGAGTATTGGGGAAAAAAAAAATACCCAAACAAAAGAGCTTGGCATGTTGTGTGTTATTCATGCAGGCATGAATATACAAAACTCTTTATCATAATGGCATTAAAAGAGCAGTTATCAATGCACTTATTTAAGCAGTGAGAAACAAACCTCTGTAAATCTGATTATCATGCCTTCTTTGATACTAAGGTGTCTTATGACAGTGAGTATATCTGATAGTTGTAGAAGCAAAAAGAAAATCTGGTGTTCAATCTGTAAATCTGTAGATGGAACATTGCACTGTGTGAAAGCACAGTGTGCTCAAATACATGTTGTTTATAGACCATGTGGCTGGGATACACTGAGATCACAAATCCCCACCTTTGCTGCACAGGCACAGTTTTGCGACCGTATTTTAATCCTTTCTATATAAACTTTGAGCTAAAATATTTGGTGAATTGGTTAAATGTTTGCAATTTAAAGGCTGTGGGATCTGAATTGATTAGATGGCAGAGATTCAAAATGCTGATGATTCTTATGTTCGATGTTTCTCAGCATGTATGTCTGAATATGACTGCAGAGATATTTATACATTCAATGTATATATTGGGAAAATTAAACTGTTTATTTCAGATTTTTTTAATACTCACTATGCAAGCTGTGTATTGTTCCACATTTAACATTTATCTTTGAACATATCTAGTGACAAATGCATTCTAGAAACTAATAATTTAGATTCAGGGGAAAAATAAGCTTTTATATTCAGATACATGTACTTAGCAATTCTGGTTACAGAGATAACCTTCCAAATGAGAACTGATACAAGACTGTAAGTCACAAATGCTATGAGGAAGGATGGATTTGGTAATGACAGAATCTTTATAAACACAAAAATCCATGCAATCTCTTGAGTTAATTGCATCTCATTTCCATTTTTACATGGCATGCAAGGTATAGTGTTATGAAATACTTAAATGACAATGAAATTTCATTAATTTACTTTGCATCTTGGTAGCAATTAAATGCTGCCAAACCATATAGGAAGATCTTGCAATGCTAGGTCCCAGCAGGGACCACCAGGGCAGCCTTCTGAATCTCTGCAGAGTCCTACTAATTGTGAATCAAATGTGCGCTCATGCTAGGCAGACAGACGAAACAGTAGCTGGAAGAAAGGCAGGGTGGATCTGCCTTTCTCTTGAGAATTAGTTCTGAAACACGCCCAAAGCCAAGACTGTAAGTAGCCAGAATTCCTAAGGAGTACTACACAGCCAGTGTGCTTCTCCAACTAACCTGAACCAGTTCCAAAACTTTCCCAAACAGCAGAAGCCCTCACAGTAATGACCCCCACTTGCCAAGGCTCCCAGATTTCCTTTACAAGCACTAGAACTCATCTGTGTGTTTTATCCACGAGTATTAAAAATCACGCTGCGGACTCAAGTAAATATGAACATTTCATTCAAAAATAAATAGCACCAGGCTCCTGCCTCTATTGCACAGCTTAGTTTTGTGATACATTTGCTAAAATCTTCCTTTTCATCTCAAGCTGGCAGGGGGATCCTGCCTTGCCTCACCACGGGCATGTGCAGAGGGGTGCAGCTGTGTCTGAACATGTCTGCTGGCTCAGCACATGTCACACTGATCCAGTTGCACCAACCCAGCTGTGTCCAGGCTGGGATGTCCTGCTGGGAGAGATCCCATTGGCTTGTGCACCATATTGCATTTCTTTATCCAAAAGGCATCTGGATCAGATCTGTCATGTGGCCACCAGCTCTGGTTTGTCAGATGGATTCATGCCCACTGGTTTGAGTCAGACTGATGTCTAATGACTGACTCCTCAGTCCTTCTCCTTTCCTTCCGGGAGGGCCCTTGGTTGTTACTGGCACTAGTTCAGTGTGTTGCCTCAGCATGCTCTCTGCTGATAACATCACACTCCCCACCAACCTGCAATGGAACTGTCTTAGGGGGTAAGGCAAGTCCTGTTTTTCCAATATTGTATGTTTTTCTGAGATTCCTATTCCAACATTTCATTATTTAGGATGTGAGAGAATAAAATACTTTATATTTTAATTTAGGAAAAAAAACACAATATTGGAAAAAAAAGGGACTTTACCCCATTAGCCTGTGGGAATGCAGCTGAACATTTTCTACTCATACGTTTTCCACCATTATCTCCATTGCCTCACCTCACCTCCTACTGTATTGCTCTCAATGCAGATGTGAATGCTAGCACCTTCTTGCCTGAGATCTGGCATCCTTTCAGAGCATGGCATGCTATAAAAGAGATGGAAAGGCTCAAGCATCCTGTCTGCATTAGATTAACCAGTGGAGCAGTGCCAGGGCAACAATGGTGGGAAACCATGGTGGGATGAGATCCTGCCAGATCAATGTAAGCTAGAGGCTGAGCTCACTTTCCCATCAAATGCACATGTGGCTGGGGGTGGTATGTCAGTGGTCACCAAGGGCTGATGGCACTTTACCAACCTGGAAAAGGAAAGGTAAAAAGTAATGAACAGCACTCCTTGATCATTCAGGACATGGCATTATCATGCAGAGCAGTTTTACATACCTGAGCACGCTCTTCTGATGTCGTATTCAGATGAGTAATTCAGCTTAACTCAACAGGACTGTTCACGTGAGGTGAATTTCTATAATGAAGAGTTGGCAGAAACAGCAAATGGCCTTTCAGTCACACCGTGATGCAGAAATACCTAATTCTGGTGCTTGGTTGGAAGTAGCTATCTGAGCTCATTCCTACCAGACATCCTCAAAGTGAGGTGGTTCCACAGGATCTTTATTTTTTCAGTATAGGGAAAACATATAGTATTCATTGGAAATTCATCACCCTGCTGTCAGTATAAATTGCAGACTTTTTGAGGGTATTGAAAGATAAGCATCAGTGAATTGAACCAGGAAACTTAATGAGTTTACAGTCCCCAGCTATCCTCTTTACTACTTTATCAGGAATTGTTACCCCCTTCCCTCTCTGTCAGGATGGGATTAGTGGCATGAGCAGGCATTCCTGAACTGGTGCAGTTAACAGCCCTACATAATAAATCTCTCTACAATTACCTGAAAGGAGGATGGAGTGAGGAGGTAGCTAGTCTCGTCTCCCAAGTAACCAGTGGCAGGACAAGAGGTAATAGCCTCAGGCTGTGCCAGGGGAAGTTTAGACTGGATATTAGGAAAACATTCTTCAGCAAAAGGCTGATCAGGCATTGGAACAGGCTGCACAGGGCAGTGGTGGAATCACCATCCCTGGAAGTATTTATAAACTATGCAGCTGAGGCTCTTAGTGACATGGTCTGGTGGTGGACTTGGCAGTCCTGGGGTAACGGTTGGACTTGATCTTAAAGGTCTTTTTCAACCTAGGTGATTCTCTGAGTCTATAATGAGGTATGCAGAGACTATGGCCTTCTTAATTGTCAGATTGGAAACTCTGAGAAGCTGGGAAATGAATCACATGCAGTTTAGTTGATGCCACATAGCAGAAAGATTAGGAAGGTAATGTAGCCACACTAGGATGATAGTCCACAGTGCTACAGATTCACACACCTAATGAAACAAACCCGGTGTTCCATTTCATCTGGGGTTTAGGATTGTTGTCATTCAGGATCACAGCTCAATGGTTACATCAACCCCAGTTTCTTTGGCAAGAAGACTGCAGAGGAAAGTTTCTGACCGCAGAAGAAAGTTTCTTTTATTGCTACCTATCTCCCACTGCCACAGATACCTACTCTGAATTAAGTTAGAATAAAAGCATGACTCTTCAGAGATTTACCAAAAGAACAAAAGGCTCCAAGTCCTTCATTTAAGTGTACAAACCTCCACGGCTTAGTGGCTCAGGAGAGCTGCAGTGGTTCCTCCTTTCTGTGTTTGCTTAGCCACAGGATGAACAGCTGCATCTTTCACTGTGGCTTTGAAGTACGAGCTAGATCATTCCTTAAATATCCCAAGAGTAATTTTTACAATGCCCAGTGCAAGCCTGGATTTTCCCCAGAAAGCCAATTCAGGAGGAAAAATAAAGTTTTGGTTCAGAGCATATATCTGGAATTGTCAGTGTGTCCTCAGTTCTTCCTGCCACTGGTTGTATAAAAGAGCTGTTCTTCACTTCTTTTTCCATCATACCCAGAAGTCATGTCATTTATTTGGATGCTTCCTCAGGAAGGAAACATAGTCACGCATCTTAAACAGTGAAAAAGTAATCATTAGCAAAATACTATTTAGCTAGTGGCAACTCGCAAATACTGTAAAGTTTCAATTAATAGCAACAAGAATGGGAAATGAAATTGTTTATTATTCTTGAGACCCAATTCTGTACACTTTTTATATCTTGAAACTGCTTTCTAATCTTATTATTTAAAAAATAATGACCCAGTCTTATTCTTTTTATTTTTTTTTCCAACCAATCAAGACTTAAGTATGTTGGTTTCAAAATGGCTTGAGCAAAAACTCATTCGAATTATATGCTCCATCTGTTTTTCTCATTGGAAGTTTTATAAAGTGCTCCTTCAAATAAATCAAAGATAACCGTGTGAAATACTGAAGTAATGTGCTTGTGTTGTTCTGTTTTTTGTTCACTCTTTGCAGTTAAAAAGCACCAAGGAATTAGCAGAAATCAATGGGCATGATGAATCTCAAGCAAATGTAGGTACAGCTATCGATGTATAGATTATGATATATATACACGTGTATATATACACGCATGCATATAGTCTCAAATTTACTGTTTATGTCTTAAAGCTGATAGAATGGCTGAATGATTCGCACATCAAGTCTGAAGTGCCTGTTTCTTTTTTTTCTTGAAGCCACAGGTTCAAATCCCAGCAAACTTCATTTTAAGGTAGATAAATTGGGTTCTATGCAATTTACTTTGTAGGATTTATTTGGATGAGACTTTAACAACCAATGTCCTACTAGCTGTATGTGGGTGTTAAAGATACCATAGAAACGACTGCAAGAGAAATGCTTTGCCTTAGTGTCCTGTCCAGGATTACTGAAGCTACAAAGTTATATTGTTTGTCTTTTTGCTGCCACCTTGCAGCTGAGCAAGTCTGGCCATATTTCAGTTCTGAGTGAAGTCATTCATACACATGTATAATTTGGAAACAGTTAATTTGCACAAGAAGACTGAATTAATTCAGTGAGTCATTATTTTGTCCAAAATTGTTAAAATACTTGTTAAGGTCATGCTTTTTCAAATCTGCCACAGAAAAAAAAAATTGCTTCTGTTATTCCATTTGTGATTGCAGTCAAAACAGCAATTTGGATAAGGGGAGACAGAAAAAAAGGAAAGCTTTCCTGCTATGTTTGTCATCCAAACCACGCAGCTTTGTGCTTTGTCATAAACATATGAAAATTAAAACTGATTATATATGATATCTTCCTCCTAACCAAGAGAACTAGCAACAGTCTGAACACCAATGTATTTAACATCTGTTTTAGTCAATGTGTTGTCTAATGGCACAGCCAGGAAAGCAGTTTTATTTTAAACCTGAAGGGAAGGCTCAAATTTTGTGGGCTGCTTTGTGATAAGGAAATGTTGTCTCCTCTTTTTTAATCTTTTCCTGAATCTCATTCATTGTGGTCTGTTTCCGCAGTGAAGTCAATAGAGCCTCATAGCTCTCTGCATTTGGACAGGAGACATTCAATATTGTCTGATAGCTCCAACAAATCTGCAATTGCAGTCTGTCTGCTTGGCGTCTCATTGTCCCTTTGAAAGATTCTGTTTGCAAACCAAAATAAAGACATTAATCCACTGATGATCTTCCAATGCTCACATTTGCTACCTACAAATTTATCATTGTACAACTGTTGGCTGCAGGTTTCCTAAAGGAATTTACAAATGTAAGACTTAGAAACTTACTAAAGGAACTTGCTTCCTCTCCAAAAATGTGGATGGAACAATGTTCTGCAGGGTTGAAATGTTTTAAAGGAAAATTACCTAAATGCTTCAACTTGTATCATCCTGGCTCATATGTAATGGGATAAGAAAGAAGAGCCTGAAAGTTTTATTTTTATATAATATGAAGGTTAAAATAGCATTAAAATGAAACATTTCAATTGTGTAAAGTCAGTGTTTCAGTACATCATTCCCACTCTAAACCAAAATATTTCAGAATCTTTGTTTAATGGTAAATTTTCCAAAATGTAGTATTTTGTTCCAGTTTGTACTAGTAGGAATTATTCAAATGCCTGAATTTTCCATAGGATAGAAACTATTTTCTGCCTCTCTTTTCCATGAGCTTTTCCTGTGATTATCTCATAGCAATATTAGACTACTAAGAAAAGAAGTCAATACCTAAATTTATGATGAAGAGGGAGATCAGACAGCTGCAATTATTGAGTCACAGTCGCAGCCATGTATTCAACGATTATGCCACCATGAAATCAGAGAAAGCACAGCAACACAATGGAAGTAGAGAAATAGAGGGAAAAACTGATGTTAAAGCATTTGCTACAGTAATGACCTTTGTAAAATGGAAGTTGAGGTACTCTTCAAACAATTGTCATTTATATCAAATACGTGGTGCTCAGGTATTGTGCCTTGCAGGTTGTCTCTCCACATCTGTTCTTAGCAGACTTCATGCTTCTTGCCCTTGGCCAATGTGAAAATCTGGGATGATCAAAGAGGAAAAGGCTTCGTGGCTCCTATGAGGCTGTTAGTGAACTATGGTGCATATAATGGGATTAGGACATATTTGTTACAGTTGACAGGTTGAATTCAGAAAATTAAATACCTCTACATGCTGAGCAATAGTAGGAGGTGTTGGTATGGAAAAATGGCAACGTATGTCTATATCTAATCTTCACACTGTGGTATATTTAGATTACTTACTCTGCAGAAAATCAGGCTCCTAGAAAGTACAGTGGAAGCTTCAGGCACACTGCATACACATCAAGAAAGCCCATATTGTAGTCTTAAAAATATTGTTTTCTGCAGTCCTCAGATTTTCTGCTAATGGCACTGGTCTGCACCATATAAGGTTAGGGTTACATTAGAAAATGTTATTTCTTAAAATAAAACCTGGAAATATTTTTCTTCGTAAAATGAGATACAGGTGAAAATATATACTTAAACCTATCCTGGTATGTTTTCTACATTTCCATTATGTGAGACCATCCTGAAAGGGAAATAAGAATCTGGACACCTTTGGAAAAAAGAAAAACATCACCCCTGAAATGTGCCCAAACTATAAATAGACCAGACTTTTCTTTTTTTTTTTCTCTTGTTTTGGTGGGAGAATTGAGCACTGTTAACTAAGAGGCTGAAGCTATTGCAATGTCACCCTCCCTGTCCTGGCAGTTCACATACAAATCTGGGGGGAAAAGAAAATGAAATTTTAGTGTATTGCCAGTGTATCTACTTTTTGCAGAAAGAAACCCATCTTACAAGCCTTTGTAAACAGTTATAAGGATGTTTCATGAATGACTTGCCAGGTACATGCACTAATATTTGTTATGGCTGTTGACATTTCCCAGCTATGCTCTGTGTCAGGAAAGGCCAAATGTCAGGCTCAAGTGGTACATGGAGCCTGAGATCCTGGCCTGGTGTTAACAGAGGCTTCAAAATCCAGAACTGTCATGCTGTCACTGAGTGTTCATTTCCTTCAGCTGCGTGGTTAGGAAAAGATTGCTTCTTGTTCCTAATCTGCCCCCCTTTTAATTTCCTTTTCATTGCTGCATATAATGATACTTAATTCACATCTCTGTCTTAGCTGAAGAGAAAATAATGGCTAACAGACAGTTATAATTTCAGATATAATCCTCTTCCAGGATGTTCCCAGAGTCTTGGGAGCTGATTAGTCCCAACATGAAAAAACACCTTGCTTGGGAAGTTTGCACAAGTAAAGAACATTTTGCAAACTGAAAATGCTAATCATATGTTTTGTGGCTAACTCCATAAAGGCAATTTATTCCTCCACTTTTTCTGCAAGGTCAGTGGCTTTCTGTGGAGCCTTTTGTATATACATTAATTCTGTGTTTTGATCAAAGTTCTCCTCTTGCTAACTGCTGAGTTGAATATACATAGGGCACTGCATGCAAGTAAGTTATATAGCCTTGATGAGTATATCCCTGTTTTAGGGGTGGAAATGTTGATATCCATGGTGTCCCTCTATTGTTAATGGAGAAAGGAGATTTCTTTTTTACCAGGCCTTATTTTAGAAGTACTCAGTGATATTTTTCCAGGGGTTTGGCACTCTCCGTTGTCAGTTATCTGCCTTCATGAGGTAACTGGTGAATAACTCATATGTAGATATGCCATAAAATGGTAGTCAAGAGTATCAGCCCTCCAAGTTCAGACTGAAGCAAGAGGTGGGTCGTGATCACAGAAATACTTTGAATGCTCAGACTGCAGTTGCTTGGTGAAGTCCTGACTCTGTTGAAGTCAATAATTAAATTCTCATCAGACTAAAAAAGTCTGATATATTTCAGAGAGTAAAACTGATTTCAATGCAAGTTTTTTTTTTACCAGCTTTTTGTTCTGTTTGAGTTTCATTGTTTGAACAAAGTAATGACTTTGACCTCATTTGTCTGTCTGCCTCCAGCTAGCATCTCCAGCAGCTTGGACACAATATTCTGTGGGTTTTTCTCCAGACGTGAAATCAATATTATTAAGTAGGGATACATTTTTCCATTTGAATCCTTGAAGTTGTTATCAGAGTATTCCTCCAGTTCAACCAAGCATCTTACATTTGACGTGAATTCTTCCCTTAATTGAAATATTAATTTAAGTGACATATTTCAACAGTTTTACTAAACTGCTCACTTTATGCTACATTGAAGTGATATCATTCCTAACTACACGCTAGTCTTCTGTTTTCACATAGTAGGATAATCACTGATGATCTCTACTAAAGACAAGTAAAGATGACTCATATGAGGCTCATTTTTCCAACAAGATGGGCCAAGATTTAAAAACCTAACCCACTTCAATTTTTGGAGAAGCCTGTAATTCCATCAGACTCATCAGAGTTCAGTTCTTGTACTTTACTGTGCTTTTTCAGGAAATACAAGTTCCATTCTTGTACTTTAAGGGAAGCAACCAAGGGTACCTGCTCTGAATGTCCTGTGTCAGTGTATGTGTTAGTACACATATGCCATAGGATAGGGTACCTCTGTGTGGTATGACTGCCTCACATTGAGCCAGGTAAGAGGAAAAGGGTCCTTGAACACGTGAAGAGAGGAGCTAGAAGAGTTCAGTGCTTGCTCAGATCATCCCAGTGGTTTGGGACTATGAGGGAAAAGCTGGTCACTTTTAATTATGAAGATCCCAAGTGATTGCAGATGCTTTTGCTTCACTTCATTGTGAGTACAACAGCCATTTCCTTACTAGCCTACTCTTCAAAAGGCTTTCTCCCCCCACAACAACATAGGCTCATGATAAAAAATATGATTAACAATCTATTATAAGAGCAATTTGGGCCTGAAGTTACAGGCTAGAAAAGTTCAGTACAAGGCTTGCACACATCAGGAAATGTGTGTTTCTTTTATATCCCAGTTTCCCAGGTTTGTATGCTGTGAAACTCAACCTCAGACAGCTGACATGAGTCACTGAGTAACTTCCTTGTCATCAACGGGGTCCTTGCAGCAGGCTCTCCTAGAGCACACAGGAGTGAGTGGGCACTGCAAAAAGTGAGGTGCTGACAGCTGGGTACGTTTGAGGGTAGGGAGAGAGTGGTGGCAGCCTTTCTGTATCCAAGAGCTGAGGGGTAATGTCCCCTCCTGCAGAGTAGTTGTCATCTTTCCTCCACCCGAGAAGGTTCCAAATGGCATTTTCAGACAAGAGCGTGGGCTATGTGCTCTCTTCAGCCTCTCTGGTCCAAGTGCTCCTCTTTGCAAGACTGTATTCAGTCAACTAATCAATTCATGTAACAAGTGCAGTTAATTTTCTAAAAAGGACAAACAGAAGTAATGGTGCAGTGCAGGGATGAGGGTAGCCCCTTGAGGAGAGAGAGATGCGGGGTTTAGTTTCTTGTCATGGCTGGTTTTGTTATTAGAAGAAGGTGCAAGGACCCTGTACCCTGATTTGAGTGGGGTGTAAAGCCCCCAGAGATTACAGAGATCCATTTACTCTATGTATTCAGGTTATTTGTGTCCTGGTGGGGCCAGCACCAGGGGGTGAGGTGTGTCTGTGCCTCTTTCTGCTCTCTGCCTTTTTCATTTCAGGCATTTATTTATAGCCCTTCTATCACTCATTTCTTCTAATTTCCTTAAATTTAAGGCATGTGGAGTATGAAAAATTTAAGCAGCTATGACCATTGGCAGATCAGCAGCTTTCCTACTTGCCACAGCAGGCACAAGGAATGGCCACCTCATGAATTCAATACTATGAGGCCTGAAAAATAACAGAAGTTTAACTGGCTGTTTAGGACCATGGTATCAAACTTGTTCAGCCTTCAGAAGTTCTTACACACTGATAGATCAAGCTCCCCTGAGTCCTCCCTTTGCTATCCCAGCCCCAGTTCAGCACATTAGAGGACGACAGTATAGATTCCTTAGCACAGTGCAAAACTCTGCCAGCTGAATCACAATCTCTGTGGTTTCAGCTACAATCTAGGCCTATGAGAGTGTCATGGGTTCAGCTGGAAGGCAAATGGCTACAGCAGACGTGGGTATGTTCTGACACAAAGTGTGCTATCTGAAGCAAATCTGGGCTCTACCAATAACCCCTTTGTTAATGTGCAGAAAGAAATCACACCACTTCCCAAGTCCCTGATTAAAAGTGTTAGAGTAGCATCGTAACTTGGCTTTTGATTGGAGTGAATTCCTGTCATCTGAGGGAGGAGAAGAGAGAATTCTGAGACAAAATGATAAAACCCATTCAGCCACCCACTCGGCAAATCACAAAAGTTTTTAACTTTATATTTCATATAAGCTCCAGGGGAGACAGTTCTTCAATGCCCAGAGCTACTTGACATTTTAATAATATCTGATCACTATGAGCAGCCTTTCATCCCAAATCATTTTCACAGAGTATTTATACTGCACACGTATACAGGAGTCAACCCATCATTTCTAGTAAGGAATAACATTCAGCTTTATGCATATGCAGCTGTGTGCTTAACCCACACAGTGTACGAGGCAGATTGGCTGTCAGAGCACTCAGGCTCCCCCGCAGCCACCTGAAGGATGATGGGCCACCTCTGCTTTAGCCACAAGCCTAGTGCTGCATTCCTGGGCATTGTACACCAAATTCATGTTCCTCCAACTTGGTAAAGTCCTTCAAGGAACAGGACAGCAAAAAGTGACAGAAGCAAGAAGGGAACTTCAATATTTCAAGGAGACACTCTTCTTAGAATCATTGAATGGTTTGGGCTGGAAAGGATCGTAAAGATCATCTAGTTCCAATCCCCCTGCCACAGGCAGAAGCACCTTCCACTAGACCAGGTTGCTCAAAGCCCCATCCAACCTGGCCTTGAACTCTTCCAGTCTGGGACATCCACACTTCTCTAAACAACCTCTTCTAGTGCCTCATCACCCTCATAGTAAAGAATTTATTCCCAATATCTAATCTAAATCTCCCCTCTTTCCATTTAGAACCATTTCCCCTTGTCCTGTTCCTACATGCCCTTGTGAAAAGTCCATATCCAGATTTCTTGCAGGCCCCCTTTATGTACTGGAAGGCTGCTCTAAGATCTCTCTATCAAGGCTCTTTTCACCAGGCTGAACAAGCCCAATTCTCTCTGCTTGTCTTCATAGGAAAGGTGTTCCAGCCCTCTGAGCATCTGCATGGCCTCCTCTGGACTCACTCCAAGAGGTCCATGTCCTTATGTTAGGGCCCCAGACCTGAACTCAATACTCTAGGTGGGATATCACAAGAGCAGAGAAAAGGGGGACAATCTGTTACCTTGACCTACCTTGACCTGACTCCTTTTACTTCAGCCCAGGATGTGGTTGGCTTTCTGCACACACTGCTGGGTCATGTTGAGCTTTTTGTCAACCAGCACCCCCAGGTCCTTCTCCTTAGAAAGAGTTCATGGTCCTAATCATGATCCAGTCTAAAGGAATGAGAGCTCCAAAATGTTTGTTTCAAGTACTTTCTGTATATTCAGATGTGGAGATTCTTGTGAATAGGGGAGTCACCCTGTTTTTTCATATGCCTTAAATTAATAATTTTCAAATACAAATCCTTCCTGAAAACTGTTTAGTCTCATAAAATATTTAAAATTGGTTTGTTTTTTTTCCCCAAAAGTAGTTCCTTTTATTTCAACAAAGACATTTTCAAAACAATTCTACACATCCCAGGAGGGAAACAAATTACCTTTTTTTCCTCTCCTTAACTTTTTCTTAGAAGCGCATTGTTCTTGAGGAGATTGCTGGAGCAATATTTGTGTTAAAGACCATTTGAAAGGTCTTTCATAAGTTCTCAGTCTCAAGTAAACATGAACTATCCCCTCCTACTATGACTTCAGCAGAGCTGGTAGGCAGGTGATGCTTTCGTTCAGCTAACCATGGGCTTGCTGCAATTCCCTAGCATAAGGTGTGCAAAATTACAATTACCTTTTCCCTTGCAAAACAACCACCTTCACATCACATAAAACATCTGTGTTAACTCATCAGGAACCTACACATAAATCCAGCTTTAGAAAATGAAGAAACCTGATCATACTTTTAAAAATAAGCATGAAGTAACTTTCATATTAGTCATCTGTATTTTGTATATGTACATTACCATAAAATAGATGTGCACCAATACAATGAGAGCAATATAAAGAGATAGTTTCAATGAGAAAGGCATTTTCAGATTATTGCTAGTTGCCTAAACTCAGCAGGTGAAAGTTATAATAGTGAAAGCTTTGTAATGAAAAAGTTAAAAGCATCTCTCTGGCAAATGGATTGTAAAAGTGGGATGTCAAGAGCACCATAATACAATTAATCTTCACTCCTGAAAACAATTCTATCATGTAGGATAAATCAGACAAACAAATATTAGATCCATAGAGGTGTGTTTGAAGTGCTTTGTTTGGAAGGTCTTATGTTCACTCTTAATTTTTCTTCATTGTTGTTTCTATAGTTTTAATGCCAGATAGTTTTTCAAACCAGTTTTCAACCCTTTATTTGTTTATATCAGCACACTCTTATATTTACTCTTGAATTGGTAAATTCTATATTAGTGTACTTCAAAAATAAATTTTTATATTAGTGTACTTCAAAAGCAATTACATTGTGCTGTGGCTGACAAAACCAGTAGTGATTTCTTGCATAGCAGAAAATAAGTTCTCAAGTTTAGGCTTGATGTGAATGAAAAGGTGTATAATTTCTAATGATAGACCAGTCACATTCACCAGCAGTGTAGCATATGGTAAATATGTTCTTCTGCGTCACTGGGTAAGGAACAGAGGGAGAAGGATCCTCTGAGACCCTGAAATAAAAATACCAGAAAGTAAGGGTTTCTTTTTGCTGAATGTTGACCTAGTGCTAACTGTAAAAGTAGCACAGGCTGCTTCTGAGAACTCTGGCTTTGAGCAGATGGTTGGATGACTTACTTCTTGCCTTACTCTTTTTATATGTAATGCAACACTGTAATTTTTACTGTAAACCTAGTTACTCCAGCACACATAGAAAAGGCCAGAAAACCTCTCTACACAGAGGCAGTGTCAGCAAGACCACCTAGCTTAATGTCAGCCACTTTACAGAAATCAGCTCTTAGGCTGTGACGAGCCAGGACTGTGTAAAATATAATGTTCCTAGGAAGCAGTTAATTTGCCAGCAGAAGATCAATTAATTTACAGCAACAATAGAATTATATTAATTAAAGATTATGAGCAATTTTCTAGTCATTAGAGTATTTTTAGAGGACTAGTCAGCAGATAATCAGAAACAGTCACTGTAAGAGGACATGCTGAAAGGAGAGCTCTGTAATACAGTGTTCCTGAAGAATTTTGAGTTAGTTTGAGTGTTCAGACTCTCAACCAAATTTCCATGTCACATTAGAGCACAGTACTGTGGTATCCCATGAAGGGGAGCAAACTCAGTTAAAGGAAGAATTAGAGCCATTTGGGCCAAACCAACCATTGCTGCTGTCAGGAGTTACTGAATCTTGCAGCCCAACAGAGACAAGGTAGTTGTAGCTGCATGCAGCCACCCTGCAGCAAGGCTGAACATGTATTCCCCACAGGTACGTGCATAAACTCATGTATACAACAGATGCATGACATGCATACATATGCACATGGCCTGCCACACAGATCAACACAGACTCAGCATTCATAAACAGAAACAATACTGTTGGCCTCACCATGCTCCTCTTTCTGGCTGATCAGGATAAAGTTCTGTTAGTGGGAAATATATATGCAGACTTAAACATATATATAATGTGGATCCCTCCAGTAACTGTCCTTTGACTCTCATTCTATTCTGTAACTGTCCCCTGCCTCACATGTACACACACACGAACAGGATCTTTTAGTCATTCCCCAGATCCCACAGTGTCCTACCTGCTGGCTTGCACTCCCTGGTCCCTCCACTAAGTCACATGCGGTCTCTCTGTGTAGTCTCTCCTGTCTCTTCTAGGTTCATCCCATATCTATGGCTACTTCAATACAGGGCTCACAAGCTTATTATCCTACTCAGTGTCTAGCCTGGTTTGATGCTCATCAGTGGTCACAGAACAGCACGTGTCACACATGCTGGTCTCTCTAACTGTGGCACTCCAGACAGCCCTCTGACACCTGGTCCCACTCCAGCTACTGTTCTCAGACCCACTCACACACCTCCATGCACACAAAACAGAGAGTTCCTCATGCAGGAAAAGAGTTAGAAATTGAGTTTAACAAGTGTAATGCACTGATCAGGGCATGGCATGTCCAGACAAGCATACCAGGAATCTGTTTATATTCAGCTAGCCCCTTTATCCCCTTCCCAAACCATGATCCCTCTCTTTTCCTGCCTTTTGTTCCCTATTAAGGACCCTCAACTAAGTCTTGTACAATCCTAAGATGTTCTTCCCTTCATCCCGTAGCAACTCCCATATCCATATAGGCAGAACCTCCTCAGTCTGTAAGATGATGCAGAGAACATTTCCATTGCCTGTTCTTGATAGGTGTCATGCTTGACCCCTGAGGCTTGATGCTTTCCTGTAACAGCCCTGGGAAAAGCTGGATCAGGGGATGACTGTTTAGGTTACTGGGCTTTCCCCATCTGTGATAGTGCCTCTGTCCTTCTTTGTGCTCATGAAGATAGGACTTTAATCACAAGTGTCAGGAGGAAACAGCACTTGATGGTGGCTAGGAAATCCCTTCTGCAGGGGATAGAGGCATCAGTCTATTGATGACACAACCCACATGTGGTTTGCTGAGGGCACAGGCCTGGAATGTTGCAGAGAAACTGCTGAGGTTAATCCGGACATTGGACTATTGGCCCTTGTTGCACATCCATGTGCTCTGTGCTAGCAGCTGATCCTGCTTGGAGCAGGAAGTTGATCTAGAGACTTCCCAAGGTGACCTGACTGATTTTGTGATTCTGTGATCATTTGAGTCACCATCACCATCTGTGAGGGTACTCATACATTGCCACGTTTGCAAGGAAATTTGCAAGGAAATTTGATTAAAGTTAAATTTAAATAAGCTCTTTCATTGTAGTTTAGCTCAACTTGGATTGAATAATTTTGCATTTACCATGGATAAGATCATAGACAAGGACAGTAGCCTGTTCTCAACTGACAACCATGTTAAGCTATCAGAAGTTGTCCTATACCTCAACCTTGTATGTCCCCAGAAATTTAAGATGCCTGACTTGATGTGCATTGAAACTATTACAAGGCTTCCAGTCACTTGATTGGAAATTGAATTAGGCTCCATTCAGGCTAAAACAGCAAGATTAAATTTTCAGATGTGGGTCTGAAGTACATTTAAATTAAAAACAGCAAAGGAAACACAACTACATCAGACTTTAAGAGATCCCCAGGTAAATGAAAATAAATTAAAAATGTGCAGTCTTTGTGTCACACACCAGTTTCTACTCATGTTTGCAGTAGAATCAGCAAACCTACCTGTCTGTCAATAAGCAATTTGGGCAAGCATGTCTGAAGTCAGAGACCAGTTCTGTGGGCTCAGAGCAGGTATACATGTGCTTTTCAAGATCTTAAGGACTGCAGATTTGGTATCACATGTGAATGTGTTTTTCTTCTATCAAAATCATAAGATTACTTTTTCTTTCAAGCTTACAGCATCTCTCTGGCCTGATGTTAATAGCCTACTATATTTTTGCGTAAGATTCAGATATATAGTTTTTCTCCTACTGCTGGTTTTGTCTCATTAATCTCCTGGCTGATAAGAAAGTGTATCCCTTGCGTCTGACAACATTCAATAGCTGCTCTGTCATATGCCTGCTATGTCCAACATCTAGTCTTTTCTTCTTCTGCTACTGTTTTAATGCCTCGGACAGCTGGCTTTGTACATACAAGGGAAACACCAACATATCCTGTAAACCAAGACTCTGGTAGAATTCTGGTTTTTACTGGTCTTTCAGAGGGCACAATATTATTTTTCTCGCCTCATCACTCAATTCTTCAGAATCTGATATACTACAACAAAGAGAATGAGGTCTTTGAAAACAAAATACAAGTAGTCATCATTCCCCCTAGATTTAACAGTAATTATTAAATATTTGGATTACCCAGATAGCAGAGGGAGTGTTTCAGCTCTGAATATTTGTCATTTGCATCCTGCTTACGTGCCAGTTGTCTTCAGTGTCACATTCATTAAATCCCATTTGCAGAGTCCTGAGCTGCACTGTGGCAGGAATAGTTTCCAGGTAGGGCAGCTACTGTTGAAGCCCTACTCAGCTCTTGGCTAGCATTTATGGAGAATGACAAGTCCTCACTCCTCCCATTTTTAGGGGATCACAAAACTTTTTAGACTAAAGAGAGACATTTTTGCTAAAGATAGAAGTCCGAGAGCAATCATTTTGTATTCTTTCTGCCTTTTTTGTGCTGGTGCAAGACTGACCTGTAGGGGGTTAGTGATGTCTGGATTGAGAACTGTTTATTTAACATCATATTTTCCCATAGGAGGAAAAAAGAAACCAATGAAGGACTGAAATACCTAAGTCATCCAGCCTAAATATCTGGGGCTTTCTGGTCTGCTAGTCCCCTAGAGTGCAAAGCTAGCCTTTGTTCTTAAAGTACCTGTGACTGTCTTCTGTAGAAAGTCACCACATCTCTTCTACTCTTCAGGACTTCTGCGTGTATCTTTGGCAAATGCAGCTGTCAGGAGTCATGCTCTTATTTGCTGTCTACAGTGCTGGACACAGGTGCTCTGTAGTGGGCCACAGTGGACAGTGAGACCAGGCACCTTTTGGAGCAATCTGCTTGCCCATGCCTCTGCTCTTGCTTTCAAAAGAAGGCAGGGTACGTGAGAGAATTACACAAAACTAACTTCTGTCCCACCTTGCAGACGGGACATGGTGAAGATACACATCCATGTGCTAAAACTGACATGAATGACTCTCCACAGCCATCAGCTCTGCATCAGTTGTAGTATCAGAGATCTGCCCATGGAAGTGAATAGTCTGTGTGAGAAAACCGTTATTTGCTGTCCTCTGAGCCTCAGGTCTCCTGAATGTTTTCCAGACAGACCCTCTCTCTGTCCTTCCCTTCCTGGCTCAAAAGCAGGAAGCCCCAAATCAAAATGCTGGTCCCAAGGGGTGTCTTTAGAATCATAGAGTTCATCAAGGGAAATTCATGTCTTTTCAGCATCTGCTGATGGATGAAAGCGTCATTTGCAGGGAAAAGCTCCAAGCTGGCAATGGTGAGAGCATCACAAAGAACAGTTGCATTCATGCTGAGCAGCTCTGGAGCTGTCATCAAATCAGGCCTCCATGTTCTCAGATGCCTGACATAATTTGTGAATACTGAATAGGTTTCTAATGATCTCCAGGTGTGATTTAACCTGGATTAAGCCTTTCATATGTTGTATTTGGTTATTGCAAGGTCATTTCTCTCCTAATAAGTACTGGTTTGCATGTGCTCAGCTGTGTTCTTGTCCTTTAGTGTAGTAGCTGACAGATGGTAACAAAATATTCCTTTTATAATACAAGAAAACTGAAGAATACTGCTTTGGACCTCAGAAAATATAATTTGCCAAATAAAGGATGGTCTCCAGGAAAGAAAGGGAATAATGTAATGTGGGATATATTAAGTAGTTTTTCTCAGGCATCTGGTGATCAGTGGCTCTTTTCTCATGTCAGAGATGTGACCTAACTGTTTTTTTCCAATTAGTTATTGCCTCATTCCCCTTTGTACTCTTAAAAGTCTTGTTTCTGCGGGTTGGCAAAAGTAGTGCCTCTAAAAATGTGCAAATTAACTGTGTGAGGATTTGTTGTAGAACCTTCATAGATACTGGATTTTATCTGCAGCGTGTAGTCAGATACCTAAGGTTTTCACTTGCATTATAACTAGCCAGGTTTCTGGGTCAATTTCACACTTGTTTTTTTAGAGACAATTATGCCCATTTCTCTTAAATCACTATTAATTCCTGAATCCTTTATGTGACCATGCACACCCTGTATTTTCTCATGGCCTTTGCAAACTTATTTTGGCAGCTGAATACTTCAGAGTTGTCTAATTTAGCATGTTCTGTGAGGCAGGTGGTTTTGAATGGCAGAACTCTCTCCTCTTCAGACCTCCAAGAACCTTCTTCTTAAGCCAGTCTTTTGCCACTCTTAGTTGCCTCATGCTTCCCTATAACCCATTTTTTACTCTTTTATCCCCTGTACCAACACACCGTTAAGGAAGACTTGATGTGACTTCCTTTAGCATCCATTTACACTGTCCTATAAATCATACAAAATGTTCTGCACAGGCTCAGATCTAGGCATTAAATGAGAATCCATCTGTTCGTTGCTCCCAATGGGAATATAGTTTCTTTCTCTGCATCACTGCTTGACAAAACTTCTAATCCCATCTGAAACTGCTAGTGTGTTGTGTTTGGGGCCTGTTTTATCAAATACGCATCTCTCTGCTCTCTCCTTCTCCTCTCACGAATTGTTATTTTTAAACTGCTTTTCTACCTCTGATGGAGTCAAAAGTTACATCTGAACCTATACAAGCTCTAGTGGCATATGCTGCTTCGCTCCTCTGCTGCAGTATCATGAAATCTGTCACCCAGCTCTGTTCTCCTGATCTGTAACCCCCTTGTCATTGCTGCCCTTACGGAGAAATTAATGCAAACATTTCTCTTATTTCTGTTTCTTATCTGGGTTTTCTTCCACTGTTCTTGGATGTCATGGCCAGCAGTAGATCAGTATTTGCATTAACCTTTGGCTTATCAGGAGGGGAATCAGCATTACTGGACAACTCAGAGCATACTCCTGCTGCTATAATGTGCTCTGTGCATTACAACACTACAGGAGTGTTAGTGTCAAGGTGATGTATCTGCCAAAGCACTGAGGCACACCATTATTTTAAGAGGGAATCACAGCAACTCTTGAACTGCAAGCTCCTTCCTACTTGCAGGTGTCTAAATCTGTGCTAAGTTTCCCTTTGCAGCCAATAAGGAATACAAAATAGGCACCTTGAAGGTCCAATTTATTTCAACCTAAAGTAAATAAAATATATGATTAAAAAGTTACATTATTCCTACTGACTAAAAAGGCAGCAAAGGCTGACTGGCTTGCATGTACACATCCACACACAGATATCTGACCAGGAGACATGCCTCGGTTGGCCACTACAACTGCAGCCACTACACACAGGTGGCTCACTGGATGTCACTCTTCCTTCATTGTGGGCTAAGGTCTGTTAGAGCCCCTTGTTAATGAGGGCTAAGGATACACATATGCATGTATGTGACTCAAATGCACATGCAGTTTCTTAGCTGATACATGGCAGCTTGCTCCTTTTCACAATGCAAGGAACATTTGAACCCATGATGCAATCTGAACCATAAGGGCTGTATTGGGCAGCTGCTCCTTCAAGCCAGCCTATAAAGAGCACTGAGTATTGGGGGGGAGAGGGGTGTGTTTTGATTTTGTTTGTCTTGTTCTGGGTGTTTTGCATTGTTTTTTAGTTGGAAATGAGGAAGGGCCTGACTCTTCTTACCAATCGCACAGGCTATGAAGCCTCTAGTCACCTATAGAGAGGCACATTTGACATATTTTGAGGTTTGGCCTTTTCTCAGCATGGATTATTCACACCTTCAGAAATGCCCTAGGGCAGCCTAAGCCCAGTGTCTCTTTCCTTGCCAAAAATGCTTGCCAAGAATTTTGGAGCAAGCCACCACCCCAAGTGCATGTTCTAGATGGGCCACATCATTACACTGAAGAGTGCAAGTTTACTCCCATTTAAGGCTGACCAGTCCCATGCAGCCTCCAGCTGCTTACCCTACCTTCCCCAACCAGAACATAAAGAGCACCATTCCTGCACAGCCCCATCTCATACCACCAGATCTCCAGCCCCATGCTCTTTGCCTCCGAGGTTCTTTGGAATTGCTGAGCATTTCACAGAGCAGATGCAGCAGAATGAGTCACTGCCAAAACAAGGAATGAGTTACTGCATATCAGTTGCTCCATGGAAACAGCCCATGTATATGCTTGAATTTTGTGCGCTGCACTTTGAGGCCACTTACATGACTCTGAAATGGAGATAATTTGTTTACTTCACACACACCCAGGAGAAGAGCAGTCTGTGTCACACAGCTGCCTGGGTACTTCTGGTGGAGCACCTAGCATGCTAGCTTGGCTGAGATTTAGGTGGCTCAGGCCACTTGGTTGCAGAAAAAGGAGCTCAAAGCAGGATCATTCACTTCTTTGTCCTTAAAGCTTTCTCGCGATCCTCAAAACAAGATAGCTTTATGCAAACTGCCTGTTAGGAATGATCCCTGAAATGTGCTGACCCCCAAAATGTTTCTGTGAATTGTCTGGGACAAGGGCCAACATCATGCCAGGTACTGGTTGAAGAGTATAACAGGGTAGATGGTTGCGCTCTAGTAGCTAGAAGCATTACTAGTGCCTTTTGAATTTACTCTTACAGCTGCAGCTGAATGTTTCTATCCGTGTTCCCTAGAGGCAGTCTTTGTTTACAACTTTAATAGTGAGAAAATGTGAGTTTTCTGACCATTGTCACACTTTATGGCACATCTTTCAAGCTGTTATAATGAAGAAGCACTAACAACAAAGTTATTACTTAGTCCACAAGCAAAATTTCTCTTCTTGGCAGCTCTTGCATGAAGGTACTTCATAAAGTGTCTTAATATTCTGCAAACAATTATTTGTTTTTATATTCTGCAAATCAGTTATTTATAATTGTCTTGTCTTTAGATATGAATTAAAGTAGTGATCTTTTTACAGTGTTGAAAGGAAGCAGGAAGGTTTAATTGAAGTAAATGAAATCTACATGACCACCTGTTTTGTTTGTTTGTTTTTTTTAACTTTATAGGAAATCAATGTATTGACAGTAGCATTGGTCAACCAAGACAGAGAAAAGAATTCAGAGAAACGAAGCCCGGGTTTAAAATCAGAGAAAGAGGCACTATTAATAGGTAAGATAACCTCAAAAAAGAATTTTGAGAACAAAATGCCTTTTAATAAGTTTCTCATTTGCATGTGTGTTTACACGCATCTTTATGCGAATAAAAGTAAAAAAAGATATTTTTTAATTTTCATCTCTATTCATAGTGGCTTTTAGTATGAGAAATCCTAAAATACAAGTTAACTGTTCAGTTCTGAAAAATTCTGTCGCTTAAAGAAAGGATTTCAGGTAGGAAGAAAATTGCAGGATCTGCATTTAGGTTTGCAGCATGAATGTATGAAGACTTTATTTATATCAAGATTAGCAGGCTAGACTTGTATAACGTATTATCTGATTATTAGACAAAATGGTGAAGAAGAAGGGAATAGAAATAATATTAATAAACTACCAAGCAAAAATTATGTATACTGGATGTATTAAGCAAGCCAGATTTGCGCTTTTGACATGAGGAGTACATGAAAGCTAAAGCTTATAGGCAGTGGGCCAGCTAACTGCTACCTGGCATTTAGCCACATAGGAATGTTGGCTGTACCCGTGCTATCCTTGGAGGGAACATGCCCCCTTGATACCCATGCATATCTTGCATTTGGTTTCAGTGGGTTTTAGTGGGCTTGGTTTCAGTTTGGCTTTCATAGAGTCTAAAGTCCCACAGTCCAAAGTGCTCCCTATGGCATGGTTGTACTTTACAGGGATGCTGACCTGAAAGACCAGGTCTCATTTCTTTGGTTTGGTCTTTTCACAAAATCAGCAGTATCCTGGTAGGTGATAGTTCCAGAACTACCTTAATTTGTCTAGATGCAACTCATTTGCATCTGCTAAGCACCAGGAAAGTAGCTGGCTTATTGCTGGGTCAGGGATTCAGACAGTTCAGACCAGAAAGGTCATTTCAAAGTGAAGAATGTATTTAAATATTTAAAAGTACACAAACATCTGTGACTGGTGAAATGTGGAACAGTGGGACATACAGAAATGCATCAATTGATCTTATTTTGCTTGTTATAGTAAAATGTGGAACTTTGAGTTGCAGTGTTTGATCTTTTCAAAGATAACTTCTGTGAGAAGGGTAGGAAGGGTGGGATTTTAAGAATAGAATAACAAACTTTTTTTCTAGGTCACTCATTATTTCACTGTGACAAGTGGTGGCAGTGTCCCAAAGTGGGTTCCATCCACCAGCTGTTCAGTGGCACATTCACATAAACAGTCTAATCTTAGTCTAGGTATTACCCCACAACTGGCTTATTGTTACAGTTGAAAAGCAAAAGATTTCTTACGATGGACTTCATGTTATCTTTTCCTCCGAGGAATGTTCAGGTGTGGCAAGGAAAAAATGAGCCCTGCCTCCATCCATTTTCTAAGTTTGTCTATATTTTACAATATTCGATGTTGTGTTAGAGGAAAAGAGCTCAAAAGAAAAAGAGCTAATAAAAAGTTATCATGGAATTCCAGTCAAAAACTACAAAATATTTTCAAATTACTTTTTATTTACATTATATGAAGGAGCTAGCTTTGAACATCCTGAATTGAAAAGCCTTGGAAATACACATAACAAAAGCAATGCCACTGGTAAAATGTGATTTGAATACAAATTGGATTTCCAGTCAACTCGTCCAAGTGTGATGGTCTTGGCTTTTGCTTCAAGAGCTCTTGTGTGCATGCTTATATCACAGCACAAACAAAGCAACTGCTGCTAGGACTTGCCATAGTATAAAATTAAATACATGCCACTCCCTTTGCAGGATCAGAATTTTGTACATGCTGTTGGAAAAATGAAGGAGGAAAAAAGGTGCTCTTTGCAAAGACAGTCTAAAATGAGTTAAATTTTCCTAATCATTTTCACCTATGGCCAGTATTTGAGGGAAAATGAAATCCAAGATTATCCTAATTCTTTCAGCATCAAGAAAGCAGAATGGCCTGCAGTACACAAGATACAGTGACCCATTTTTGTCATTTGTAAGCATTTTTAATCCTGGTGTTTATGCTTTAAATATAAGGAACTTCCCCTAGGGTGGTTTAGCTAAGAAACCCATCCAAACAGAGTTGAAAATATTTGCTCTGATTCTTACAGTTCAAGTCTCCCCAAACAGTAAGTAACACATATGCCATTTTGTATTTTCATTCTTTGTTTAGAAGAAAAGAAATTGGATAGTGCTTTTAATAGCAATTATGATGCTCCAAATCTTGTTTTCTCTGGTCATCACTCATATACTGTCACTTCATTTTCACTGCAGAAAAAAATCCCTGGACCTAGATCCTCACTTCTTTTAAACCACTTCTATTCCTGTGCCTTTTACAACACTGTAAATAACAGTGAAGATAGACATAACTGGCTGTCTTTTAAGAGAAAGTAAATACGTAAATATGTCATAAAGGGTTTGTGTTGTCTTCAGCAGCAGTTAGGGGTAATACAGATTAAACACTTTTCATAACCAGCATCAATGTAATTACTAGAAAAAATTGAGGGAGTGAGGTTTCTGACACAATTATATGAAACATTTTCACAACAGAACATCCAGTGAAGGGGAAAAAAGCAATAATTTTACCATTACAATATCCACAATTTTATATTGGTAAATCAAGCATAAAATTGGTAGCTGAAATGTTTCCAGCAAGTCTTTGTTTAGAAATTCCTTTATTCATCAGTATATTATCTTGGTCACTTACTTGCTAACTGCTGTCATTCCTGAAGATGAGCTATTGTGTTTACTGTGTTATTATGACTGTATTAAAAATGTGCCATTTTGTTATGATTATTGGGGTGTGTAAGAAAAATAAGAATCATAACTCATACTGAAAAACCTGCAAGAACAGATTATTCAGAATTATTTTGCTTATTTTAATGGTCTTTTTTCTGAGGCAGTTTCAATAACTTGTGTGCATTTGTTTTTCATACAGGTATCATATCCACATTTCTCCACGTCCACCCTTTTGGAGCCAATATAGAATATCTTTGGTCTTATATGCAGCAGTTGGACTCTAGGGTAAAAAAAATTAATCAAAATCTGCTTTCTCTATAGAAATATTGTATTATTCTTTACTGCAGGTTAAACTCTTAGTGCGCTTCCATTAGAAAGATAATGGGATATGGGGCTTGGGGGTTTGCGGTCTTTATTCATTCGCAAATTACAGTGCACGTGTTTGTGCTGAGGTCTTTGCCTCATGCTGCTGAGCTATTCTTTATGGCAAAGAAGAGCAGAGCTTTAAATGGCAAAGACTAGCAGCTGATTTTATGATACATGATCCTGAAATACAGCTGAGGAGAAAGAAAACAGAACAAGAGGCAGGTATAGCCACAGCTGTCAAACTGTGCAGAGTTTTGAGAGACAATTCCTTATTCTTCTAACAGTTGTTAGGCATGGGTCATACTGAAGATGAACTTTCATGAACATGTGAATGGTCAATGAAGCATATACCCTTTGTCTCCACATGGAAGTGGAGAGGGCCTCATAAAAGGATTGACTGACCCTATTGCTAAACTCAGAAAAGGTGTAGCCACTGCAGAAGTGAGGCCAGCACACTACAGTGTGCAAAGTGGTTTTTAATGCATCAGTTCATGCAGTCCATAGTCAAAACATAGCTGTAGGATAAAATTCATTGACTTCCTTTTAAATATCTACTGTAGAATGAGACTAAGTCAACACCAAAAGGCCCTATTCCTCTCCAGTGGATTTAAGTTTGTCAAGGGTGAGAAGCTCAGCTGTGAAATAGACACCTTTGATTAGGTGAATGCTATTCTAAGTGCTAAACAGCTCTGCAGGATGACAGATTGCATGAAATACTTAGCAGATGCAGGGGTCACCCTGCGGTTAACCACAGCTCTGATCCATATCTACCAGTACTTCCTATGGACATGGAGATGATGGTGTTTGCTCAGATCTTCTTGCAACAGACAGTCAGAATGTAGCTATGGTTTCAGAATGTGTCACTCCTTGTGTAGTGGTCATTAGACCATTAGTACAACTGTAAACCTATCACTGCCAAGTCCACCAGTAAACCATGTTCCCACATCTACATGTCTTATAAATTCCTCTAGGGATGGTGGTTCCACCACTTCCATGGACAGCCTGTTCAAATGCTTGACAACTCTTCTGGGGAAGGAATTTTTCTTATATCCAATCTAAACTTCCCCTGGCACATCTTGACATAATTTTCTCTTGTCTTGTTGCTTGTTATCTGGGAGAAGAGACCAACATCCACTTTGCTACAACCTCCTTCCAGGTAGCTGTGGAGAGTGATAAGGTCTCCCCTGAACTTCCTTTTCTTCAGGCTAAACAACTCCAGTTCCTTCAGCCACTCCTCACATGACTTGTGTTCTAAACACTTCATCACCTTCGTTGCCCTCCTTGTGTATGTCTGTGGGCTCTGTCCTTGAATTTCTGCTCATGTGAGTAATGTGCTGGCTTCTGTGACTTTTGTGTCTTCTGTGACCACCAGGATCAAACCCTGAACTTGCAAACACAGCCTTCCTGCAAGGCGCATTGTCTCCATCTCACCATGGTGCCAGCATACCAGTCCCTGTAACTACCACTGGACCTAGCTGTTGCATAATATGCACAAGCCACAAAATTTGACCTTGCTGGTTTATTTTGGAAGTAACTGCTTGTAGCAACAAATTGCTTTTAAATAGTGCAATCCACAGATGCAGTTTCAGAGATGAATTTCAATTACTTTCCATGGTTAGCCTGTCATTCTTCACCTGAGAAGGAATGATAAGGTCAGCAGACCCATGTGTGCTGAGGCCTCAGTATAGAGCTCAGATACATTACCCAAAGGTAACCAGCTCTCCATTGCTGCCATGACAATATGTACAAGATGGATCTGATTACTCTGGGGCTTTAGAATTTCTCCAAGACTGATTTTCAGCACCTACTAATATTAATAAGCAGAATTATCATTGACAGAGAAGCCTATCAAACCATGAAGATACCTATGGGTAACAGGCAGCACCTGTTTTTTTCATGATTTTTTCATGCCATTACTTTAGAAGAAGTAGCAGTAAGAGAAAATCTTTCATTTTCATAGAATCATAGAATGGTTTGGGTTAGAAGGGACCTTGAAGACCTTGGATGGGCAGGGACACCTTCCACTAGAGAAGGTTGCTCAAAGTCACACACGACCTGGCCTTGAACACTGCCAGGGATGGGGTAGCCATAGCTTCTCTGGACAACCTCTTCCAGTACCTCACCACCCTCACAGTAAAGAAGGTCTTCCTTTTATCTAATATAAATCGACCCTTTTTCAGTTGAAAGCTGTTCTGCTTTGTCTTACCCTTACATGCCCAAGGCCAAAGTCACTTTCCAGATTTCTTGTAACCCCCCTTTAGGCACTGGAAGGCTGCTGTAAGGTCTCCCCAGAGCCTTCTCTTCTCCAGGCTGAACAATCCTCATGTCAGCCTTTCTCCATAGGAGAGGTACTTCAGCCTTATGATCAACATTTTATGTGACTGTTCATTTCTTGACTTCACTACTGATTATACCAGAAAGGTTGCCTTAATGAAAGTGTTTTCTGCAATGAGAACATCCTTCCCATTAGGAAGGTGACCAGTGATTATGGTTTCAAAACCATAAAAACATCCTGAATAATGCCAAGTCAAGTACGTTATGGCTTAGTTATCTAGAGATGCTGAATAGTTCAAAATGGGACAATAGGGTTCCATGGATAGTCAGCCCTAAGTAACAAAAGTGAACTGATTAAAATTAAAGTCTGTGTGTCAGCTTTTTTTCAAGAGAACTGATGGAGCAGGAGGAGGATTCAAGAGCTCCTGGGATGAGAAAGAAGAATAAGGTCCCATTTGCTTCCTCCTTCCCACAAGTATATCCACAACTGTAGTTCTTAGATGGACTTCGTATCACATGGTGGGGCTGCAGCTCCAACATAGCAGTTGTTATCCTTTTACAGTGGGAAGCCACTTACAAAAGCAGAAGCATTCCTGCAAGGAATCTGCACTTGCTTTGGAGTCAGGAAATTCCTGTCAGCCTAAGGTTAAAAAAAATATAAATGGTTGGTTGTTTTCATCTGGCCCGTATTCCCCACCTTTGTCCCCGTATTCCTATTCTCCCTGTTTCCCCTTTCCAATCTATAGGACAGTTTTCTCACTTTAATTTTACTTTTATTTCTTTCTCAGATCTCTGCAAATGAGATAGAAATGCTTTTGATGAGACTGCCACGCATGTTTAAACAAGAATTCACTGGTGTAGGAGCAACACTGGAAAAGAGGTGGAAGTTTTGTGCCTTTGAAGGAATTAAAACTATCTGACTGTGACTAGTAATGAAGCTATGCAGAAGAGAAATTCCTAGAGCATGGCAGGGTTATAAAGTATTAAAGTAAGAAATTTGGGTTTGGGCACATAGTAGTATGTTTTCAAAGTTATCCAAGCCTGATTTTAGTTACATTTGTGACGTTCTCTTGTGAGTGGAAATGTAGTTGTGCACCAGTTCCTAAAATAAAATAAAATTAAAAAAAAATGTTTCAAAATGTGACAGATCTGTTTCCTATGAAAACTGAAGAAAGATACCACAGTCATAATGATTTCAAAATACTACATGTCCTACATCTAAGAAAAGCTCATTGAGCAAACAGTTAAGGAGAAAGACTGCCCGGTTATGGTCGCTAAGCTACAGCGATGTATATGTAATATGTAGTAGAACTCACTAAATTTTGTTATTGAAAGTTCTTTCTGTTTAGTAAGAGAATGGAGTAATTTTGCAGTGACAAAAAGCATACCAAAAGAAAACTTGAAGATGTGTCTGAAGTTATTGTATTTTGTAAATTAAGTTATATGCTGTACCAGGGATTTTTGCCTTATTGAAAGAGGCCTGAAAATGTGATTGGAGTCCTCAAGAATGCTTTATCAAGAATATTATTTTTCTAATGTAACTATTCTCCATTACAAGTTCTTTTAACATGGATTGCATATCAATTTTCATAAACATGTAAATAAGGAGGAAACCAGTGTTACTGTATTGTATTTGGTATGTAACATTCAGGTTTATGCATCAACATAAATATTCAGTTGCATTACTGTTACAAATTTTATAGCAGATATATTAATTTTTATCAATAAATATGACTTCTACCATATTGTTTGTACAAGTTTTTCTTCTGATGTTTTTGAGTTCTGTCAATCCAGCAAGAGTCTTCTGGCACTTACCTTTCTCCTACCTAAGCTGTTAATTGCAGTTAATTTGGTTAAATTAATTAGGAGTCAAAAAAGAGCTTGCCATATTAGTTAAGATTAAAATAATTAAAAATATTGGCAGAGGAAGTACCAGTATGGATCTTTGTTTACCTGAACAGATTTCATTTGTTTTTTCAGACAAGCAGCCAAGTTAAAAATGAACACCTTCAGATTTCTCATTTTCACTGTTGTGCTGGGTAGTTGCAATGCATCCAATTAGTTGATCCTTCTAACTCTCAGCTAATGCTTCTGGCCTTTGGCCAGCCAAGGAAAGGAATAACTCACCTTTGGTGGTGTCCCTTAATGACATCAGTGTAAATTATCATTTAGGATTTACTGTCACACAGCACTCCAGCATTACTGTAAAAGCCAGCAAAAGCTGAAGAAGTTTGTGTATCAACCAAGCTGGGAGAGTTATGGAAGCAATCACTCCTTCCAGAGCCCTACTTTAAAGAACTGAATCAGTACAGCATTTAGCATGGTGCTGGATAAGAAACAGCAGCCTCCTCCGAGTCACACCTCTATGTAAGCAGAGGAGTCATCCACAAGAGAGCTGGCCCTATCAAGTGGGGCACCAATAGCAGGAAATACGGCAAATTGCAACAGATGCAGGCAGTATCCAGATACTTGTCAGAGTGATGTTTCACTCAGGTTTTTCAATAAACAGCAATTAGTGTCAAATGCAATTAGTCATGAAGGAACTCTCTTACATGACTGCTAGTAATTACTACTTTAGGACCAATTTCTCTTCTGGCATCTATCTGGAATATAGAAATATTAAATGAAATGTTAATTGTGTGCAAAAGGCAAACAGAAAGAGCCTTGGTAGATCTATTGTAGGAAAAAAATAAGCTTTCAGTCAGGACACACAGAACTTTTTTTAAAGAACATGTATGTCTATTAAGGTTGCTGCAGGACCTGTGCTAAGGTAAGTTACTTGAATGAAACTAGTAATTATATGCCAGTTATGTTAATGAAAATTAGTTTAATCCAAGTAACTCCTTCTTCTCTTGTGATCATACAGATTTATGAATAATTCAGGCAAAAATGTGTTAGGCCTGACAGCTCTTATTTAAGTACTGCAACACAAATGTGTATGGATGGCACTGAAGCTAGGGAAAAGAGATGTGAGAAAACTTTCACCTCAGCTTTCTTCACGCCATACTTATTTGTGATACTCTGTCCTCCCTTTTCTCATGTCCTCCTTTTTCTTTAGCTCATGTCCTCTCCCACAAAACAACTGCAAACGTAGATGGCCACAAAACATCTTAAAACTGACAGGACCTTGTCACCTAATCACCATATTTTCTGAGCTTGTGTTTTCTTTTCCTCTTTTACTTCCTGAGTTCTTCATGTCTGTCTAGACCAATAAGTGTTTTAGAAAAGTGACATTTTAGTCCTTGTGTAGTGCAAGCTAAAAGGGAATCTCCTTCACTGGCCTTTGGAGACCACCAGAAAAGATCTAAACTTTAAGTATAAGCAGCATGCAGGCATCCTGCGATATTGTAATGTTTCATTAGACCTTGAAACCTGGGGGACCCTTATGAGTTTCAGATGGGGTCCCAAAACTGGGTTTAACATTATGCTCTCAATTGCTTTGGGGGAAACTGGATTAAAATGCTCAGCTCTATCACTGAGCTGCTGAAATGTATTTGAACTCTTGGGGGATCAAGCTGAGGATCCTGAAGTGATAAAATAGGATAAATATCAAGGAAGCCATGTTTGAAACACATCTAGACTGGACACGAGGAAGCATTTCTTAATTGAGAATGTGGTCAAACACTGGAACAGGTTTCCTAGAGAGGTTGTTGATACCCCAAGCCTGTCTGTGTTTAAGAGGCATTTGGACAGTATCCCATTTGGGCAATGCCCTTAATAAGATGCTCTAATTTTGTCAGCCCTTAAGTGCTTAAGCAGTTGGACTAAATTATCATTGTAGGTCGCTTCTAACTAACATAGTTTGTAGCCAATTCTATCACCTCCAGATATGTTACTAATATATGGAGAAGACAGTGACGTTCTGCAAGCCAAAGCTAATTCTGGCAAAGCATCCTTTAGACAGCTTCTCTGAGCAGTGCTGTCAGCCAATCTGATGCCCTCATAGCCCAGAAAGATGTACTCTATATGAAGTGTGCCACTGCAGAATGGTTGTAGAACCATGGAGCCATGGCTGTGGGTGAGCACTGTTGGGCATTGCAGCAAAGCAACTTGTGAAAATGCCACGAGGTGATGCCATGTAACTATGATAAAAGAAGTCATTATAATGGAAAAGAAGACTAGTCCTTCTCTACATCACTTTATCCTAATGACTGGAACAGAGGCTTGGTCAGCTGCGTCAGAAGTCAGTATGCTCTCCCCCCGAAAAAGGAAGATATTGAGGTAACTAAATGTACTTAGTGAAATGAGGCAGTGCAAGACCTGAATCAAGTTTCTTCAGCTGGCTCAGGTTGAAGGAGGATACTCATTTGGCAGAAACTCAAAACTAGTTTACAGTTAACAGGATCCTCACAACGGTAGTGGGAAAGAAAACGAAGGAAAGGCCAAAGGGGCACTACATCATCATGCTAACCATGAGCTGAAGAGGTAAGACTGTGCATAGTCTGGCATGCAACTGCAAGTTGTGGCAGAAAGACATATCTGTGTCACCTCTTCTCAAATAGGGACTACTGAAACAGGAGAAGATTTGGTTTCTAACTGCCCAAACATGCTCAGGGTATTTTGCATGGAGTTGTAAGCTCAGTTGGCCTGAACTCCTGTTGTCTCAAGAGAGCTTTTGAGCTCATCATCAGCATTGAATTGTCTTGGAGCCGTGGTATGGTTGACTTTCATCAGTTTAGAGGGCAAGCCTCCTACTGCACTGTATTTGATTACCACTTTAAGGCCTAAGAGATACAATGTGCAAAACCTCTTGGACAAATGAGCATTACACCCTGCACATTTGAGAGATGAGTGTAACCCTTCTGCTAAATTGCATTTTATGCCCACAAGAGACAGCAATGTTTGATGAAGACTACGTTATCCCCATTACTAAAAAGGAAATTTCTAATATTTCTCCATGTTATTGCACACAGTGGAGTCTTAATTGTTTATTGAAGTGTGTGTATTTCAGGGAAAACTTGCATGTTCACAACTGTCAGAGCATTACATTCACTTAAGGAAACACTATACTGAGATTTAGGGGAAATCCTGTATGAAGCTATGCTACATTTAGCTACACATCATATACAGTAAATGCTGTGGAATCTAAAGCTAAGAAATTTGCTGTAAGAGCATTCTGGGTGGCTTGTTTAAATCAAAATTTTGGTCTTGCAAGCACTGTTTTACTTAAAATCAGAATGGCTCTGTCAGTGTTAGTATGACAAAAACATTCTGAGCTGGTGTGAGCTGATTTGGGGAACAAGGCTTGGGGAGATGAAGAAGGAAAATAAGTGGAGAGATGTCTTCTTTTTGTGCCTGTAGTACCAGGCTGGTAACTAATACACAACTGATGTCCACTTTGTCCACTCAAGAAAAGCATCTCAGAGTTCAGCATCTCCTGTGAAAGGTACAAGTTGTGCCTTGATTTGTCACTCTGGTTACCCCGGAAAGATCTGCAGCTGTTTTACCCTAACTTTTCTGCAGAAAGAAAGTAGAAACGGCAGCAGATTCCTTCTGGATCTGTTCTGTAGTCAATCTCCTTTGGAAGCAACTGCTGAGGTGCTCAGGAAAAAACAAAATCTTGCTACATTTATCAGCTGTAAGTGCCCATAAAGCAGGATGCAACACTGAAGAAGCCATTCTTTCTTCAGACTCTCTGAGAGCACAGATTGAGACTCCTTGGACTTCAAAGGGTGAATATTTGCTTACTGATTTAAAACTGCTTCAAAACCAAGTCAATGGAAAAAGCAGCCAAATCAGTAAATTATGCTTACAAGGTGCAGAACTCCAGACTACATCAACTCATTACACTGAATACTTGGAAATCCTAATTCATAAACAAAATCAAATGGATACGCTCAGGAGTACCTCTGATTAAGTGTTTTGCTTCACATTGAATAATAAACATTGTGCCTATTCAGACTTAATGGTCTGACTCCAATATAATAATCCCTCTCAATGGGGATATTTGGGGGGCAGCAAGAGGAAAAAAATACGTATCCCTTCAAACCCAGCAGAGAGCATTCCTGCAATCCTACCACAGCCGTACTATAACCATTTGCTCAGATTTCTGGCTGGTAAATACTTCTTGACAATTTTTTTTTCTCAATAGTTTGTTAGAAGATATTATTACTGTCAAAATTGTGTCCTTATTTCCTAACTTCATTTTTTTTTCTTTCTGGCTGCTTCTAGCCAGTTTTGCTTTTCTCTGCAAGATTAAATAATCCTTTAGTACTGCATATTTTCTCCCTATGAAGATATTTATATTTTGTAGTCTATTTACTTCTCAGTATTCTTCCTCATAAACTAAACAGATTGAGCTTTTAAGTGCTTTGCTATAAACCATTTCTCTTCTCTTTCTCAAATCATTGCATCCTGTTTTTTAATATCCTTTCCAATTTTTCAACACCTGTTTCAAAATGTGCAGAGAAAAGCTCTTACATGAATTAGTCTGATCAATGCTGTATACAGACAAGAAGTCTCATCTCTGCTCTTGATTCCTTTCAGACTATTAGCTAACCACACATGTCAAAGCAGTAGTCCAAGTTAATCACTGTTAGGTCATTTTCTTCACCCTTCTGGTGTAACAGATTCCTCTGCACAGAAGTGTTTCTGTATGCTACAGCCTGGCTTTTCCAACCCTGCTGATAGGCTTGTTTGTGCAAGGGCAAAGGTCTCACCCCATGAGGGTATTCAGGAGCTTGGATCCCATGCACAGCCTTGAGAGTTTGTTCTTCACTACCAGGAAAGTCTGGATAATTCTCCAACATTTATAGCCTTGCATGATTAAAATGGGGTAATCAGATCTGCTGTCAGGATGTTAGCTGATCGCATCAAGCATTCAGAGGGCAATCGCACAGGCTTTGTCTAGACTAGGGTTTAAATACGTGTCATTAGCACATATTAGCTGATACATTTTAAAAGTCTGATGCAGACAAAGCATAATGCTTTTAATGGGAAAAGCTGGCTGAGTTAGGCCCTTGGGCATTGACATTGACACTGGTTTGTCTATTTTAGAGTTTTAGAGTAAGTTAGCCAAGGGCTTGTCTGCAAAGACTCTAAGACCAGAATAGATTCATTCTCAAGTAGTTGCTCTGAAGTAGCTCTATATAATAGTTTCATACATTTAACTAGGTAAGTTTTCTCTCTTTTATATTTTGGGTTGTTTGTTTTGTTTTTTACCTTCCTCTCTCGCTGTATGAGACGTATTATATTTAAAAATTAACCCTCTGGTGCATTTCTCTCTCCATCACTGCTCCTTGTTGAATACAGCTGATTAGCCTGGTCATGTCTGGGGAGGAGGCTGGAAAACTTGTATACTCCACAGATCTGGTTGCTGACATTAAAAATTGACTTGCATTTCACAGAGGGTAGGCATGGTACTCTTGTGAGAGGAATGGGAGTGGAGCAACAGAAAACCATGAAATAGGATTAAAAATAAAGACTTGAGGGATTTTGTTAGAACCTGGCATTCCATCAAAAGCCACTCAAATCCCAAGACATCCCAGAAGCCTGTTATAAACTAAGAGGGGGAACAGGGAAGAAAAGAGATAAGATTTCAGAGTAAAACTAATTATAAAGTATGGTGGTACTGAATGCATGAGAATTTGTGAGCTTTCTTAGCTGTTTCTATGCATGGAGTCAGCTCGAGCAGGTGTTGTGTCTGAGCCTCTGTAAAGTGGAACCTTCCAAAATCAGTTTGCAGTTGGCTCCATCCCAGAAATGATACTCGAATAATACAAACTACTCAAATAATACAAACTTCCAAAGGCAGAGGAGCCTCCCTGCAAGAAAAATCTGCATCTCTACCTCTACAGTTCACTGGTTGATAAAGAATGGTTAGCACATGTTAGCAAAACAATTTTTCTTCTCCTTGAAGGCTAGTGAGGACATACATCTTTCATAGAAAGCAAGTATTTGCCAGGTAGTCAAAAGTCATTTCAGTATGTGATTTCCATCCCTCTGCTCTGACTGGCTGTCACCTCGTTAGAACTTCTCACTTGGTTAGATGGAGAAAAAAAATCTGAAGACTCATCAGAGTGGAATCTACACTTTGTCTTCAGAAGACGAACAGCCATGGATAAACACCATGCCACTAGTCCAAGGCTGATTTGTCTAATAAAGAATTGCAAGTCAGGAACTGTTTTGCAGGATGATGCTGGAAGCTCATTATGTACAATAAAGCATATCAACAAAGAAGGAAGCCAGAGGGTGGCTCAACAGCACAAGTTTTCTAAAACACATTTCCTACCCTGAGAGGTTCTTGACTGACAGCTCTGGAAACCAGCTCTTTATTTGTGCACAGGGCAGGACAGGGAAGGCATTTAAAATTGACCTGTCAGAGGTTTACAGAAATCACCTGCCATATCTTTCCCAACCGTATGAAGTCCTTGCCTCATCTGTGCAAACTGCAGAGGAAGGAGACATCTCCAGGGGCCACAGAACTTCTGCTACTTTAAAGATTCATTTCAGGGCTGGATTTTAATCTTGCATTCATAAAATGAATTCCTACTGTCTTAGTAGAAAATTATTCAGTGACTGAGGATGGAAGGCATACACTTGTGACCCCATTCTTCCCCCTCAACCTGCATGATGAAAGAGAAGATTTGGAAGTACGTAGCTGGCAAAGAGGTTCATCCTATTAGAAACACAGAAAAGGAGCTCATATTATGTTCACACAGAATGTTTTGAGATGATTTTTAACTCTAAAGAAAACCCTCTGTAGTTTATAGCTGTGAGATGCTCTAAAACAAAGGTTAGTACAGGGAAATGGATCAGCGATGAAAAAAAAATATTATCTTTTACGAGCACTTCTCTACTTTTCCTCTTCAAAGATACTTCAGTGCGGAGGCTGAAATCCCCACTGTTTCAAAGGTTTACAGTCAAGAGCAGGACTAACTTTGGATTTACAGCCTTTCTTTGATTTTTGTGGTCCATGCAGTTCAAACGTCTCAAGAAAAACAAGGAGGTGCGTGCCCAGGTGAAATGGAGCTGGGCAGTTGTTCATGCAACAGCTCTGCAGTGCAGAGCTTTTTATTCACAGCAATAAAATATGGGCAATGGTCAAGAGTTCAATGACATATATTGGTCATGCAACCAGCAAGAAATCTGTACATGTTCAGGATTCAGACTTCAATTTTTTGTTTGTCTTTCAAGAACTATGAGATTTCTGTTATAACACAGCCTTGTCAAAGATAATGGAGGGTAAACTGGATGGATCTGGGCAAAGAGTGCTAATGAAAGGCTAGTTAGTGATGTGACTAGTTAGTGATGTGACTGTTGTACAGTACTGTGCAGAGATATTGACACTAAGAGTGAACAGGCTAGTTTGGCCACAAGAGACATCATAAACGTGTTTGTACAGCCTCCATCCAGCTCAATATACACAAGTTACTGCTGCCTGGTTATATGATTTGGTACTATCTGGGCTGTCTTTTTCTGGATTTATTTCTACATGGTTTCTTCTTCTGAAAAGTTTATTTTGGATAGTTCAAGCCTTGTTTCAGGCAGTTAACAAGCTCTGTTGTCAACAGGAGAATATGAATTATCTGCAGCAAAAGTAGGTGGATCCTAATTGAAAAAGAACCCGGACACCTTTTTTCTGAATTTCCTAAAAGCCTTGAAATTCCTTTATTTGCCAATTTCCAAAGAAGATGGAGCAGCAAAAACATTCCCAGAAACAACCAGAAAGAGGTTTCTGCTCCCAGACCTATTTGGCTTGTAGGTGTCCAAAGTTCTCCAATCCAAGCATGCAAAAATACTCGGAGGACAGCAAAAGCTGCTCAGAGTTTAAGTCATGTAAGTAATTCAAAGCTTTGGGAGAGTTACAAAAAGGTCTCTTGCGGGCAATCCCAGGATCAATGCTACTGTTCTTCTGTGTAACTAATCTAAAACAAGGTTTTCATTAACTCTCTATTTGATGCATTGTGAAACAAACTGAATGAGAATGTTTAGGCTGACAAAAAAAAAAAGAAGGCAACAAAAAGTCCCACAAGAGCCCAGCTTAACAACATACATCATTCATAGAAAGCAAGTATTTGCCAGGTAGTCAAAAGTCATTTCAGTATGTCATTTTGATCCCTCTGCTCTGACTGGCTGTCACCTGAAATGTGAACTGAAACACAACAGACGTCTTCTGACATGAAGGAAAAAAACCAAACACTACAAAAAAGTAACTTTAACTAGAGACCTCATAGCAGCCTTCCAGTATCTGAAGGGGGCCTATAAGGATGCTGGGGGGCGGCTCTTCATTAGGGACTGCAGTGATAGGACAAGGGGTAATGGGTTAAAAATTCAACAGGAGAAGTTTAGATTGGATATAAAGAGGAAGTTCTTCACTGTGAGGGTGGTGAGACACTGGAATGGGTTGCCCAAGGACGTTGTTAATGTTCCATCCCTGGCAGTGTTCAAGGCCAGGTTGGACAAAGCCTTGCTTTAGTGTGAGGTGTTCCTGCCCATGGCAGGGGGGTTGGAACTAAATGATCTTAAGGTCCTTTCCAACCCTAACTATTCTATGATTCTATAATTCTAAGAGCTGAGTAACAAAGAAAATAACTCTTGATACCCAAAGTCTCAGTTTTGCAGCTACGCGGGAAATGGACAAGTTCAAAGCTATACATGGGATCAAGACTCTTCTCCCAGCAGAAATGTTGCGAAGCTGCCACTTTGTGCCATGTCATAGAAGTATAACTCACTACTAAAAAGTTCTTCTTAATCACATGTATTACATGATAATACACAGACTTGGATTAAGCCACAGTCTGTTGGCTTCCTGAACTATGGAAAGTAATCTGAGAACTGTCACAGGATAAATACACAAGCAAGGGAATCCGTGACCAAGACTGGTATTAAAGCTACTTAGCAACACTCCAAAAAACAGTCAGACAGTACATGTTTTCTACTAAGAATTTGCTTTTAAATGACATCAATACCAGGATTTTCACTAGAATGTGGATGTAGAGCTAAAGATGTGAGAGATGTTAGCCACTTGGCAGACTTCGCAGAATATCTTGTGATTGCAGTCATTTACCTCCTTATGCTGTGGAGCAGAAACCAGAGCCTAATTTTTCCTTGTCCAGGTAAACACCTCATCTGCTCAACTGTTGGATAAGCAAGATGCCACACTGCCCCAGTTTCCACCAATTTGTGCAAGGATTTATCCATCCGGCATGTTCGGAGGGTATCAGATACTGATCCACTACTTGCAGCTGTAGGTACACACCTAATTGCTCAGTTCTTAAGGCCACTGCTGGGTTTTCAGAGAGTCTTTGGATGTTTTTATGGCATACGTTTGTGCTACTGTGATTGATAACTATGGTCCTCTGAATTCAAAGTCTGAGAGTCACCCACTTGCATTCTGCACGAGATAGGGAAACACAAGTCCTCAAAGTATAGCACATGGATGGGTAGGACATTCTTCCTGGTCTTCTAAGGAGGCCTCTCTTCTGCTCTTAATCCTTCCTTTACCTCCTCTCATCTTATCTGAAGATGGGTGTGGGTTTGTGTATATGTCTGTGTGAGGTCTCAGGACTATTCAAGTGGACTACAACTTTTTATCTCCGCAGTACATCCCACCTTTTAGTTTGTTCATTTCATAATATCTGTTTATTTCACTGGAAGTCATATGTGTAGAGGGGCACTACAAAAAGAAAAATTATCTACATGTAAATGGCAACCTGTCTAATTGAAGAAGTAAGGAACACACAACAGCAATTGAGAGCCTAGAAAGATTTATATAAATGCTTAGTATGAATTAATGACTAAAAATATGCATGAAATAGTATGCTTAGTATGAAATAATAATACAAAGTATTTAGTACAAAGTAAATAGTTTGCTGTCATGTACGTGGTGAATAGTAATGCCAGACATCCTAGAATAGAGGAGAGGAGGGGAAAACATAAATTTCCCCTTGCTTATAATTTATTTAATGATCAGAATCAGTGGAAAATGAAGCTGAGATGATGTGGTTAGGAGAGGACTTCCTTGCTTAAGCTTTTTTCCCCTTCCCTATCTGAAGACTCTATATAAAAGACAACATCTGTAATGCATGTATAAATGAGCAAAACCTGTAGTGCATACCAACTCTCCAACACAATAATTTGTATTTGAATGTTTTAGCAAAAACTGTGACTACAAACACTTCATACACTAATTTGCAGATTCAGGAGTTTTTGCTTGGTTTGCCTGCATGTTCTCCAAGCATAGTGCCAAAGCGATATTTCCTTCCTTGCATTGAAATGTAACACAGACATGTGTCAAACTACTTTTGTATGGGCTAAAGCATACTTCATCTTTCTGCTTTTTGTGGATTCATACGTATTAGACACACATCTTTGGGTTTTAATTATAAAATTGATGCAGACAGCAACCAGAAATAAAACTGACAAATCTAATTTCCTAAGTAACTCAATATCATCTCAGGATCTCTGAGGAGGAAAAGAAAAAAAAACAACAAAGTCCAAGGAGTTACAAGAATGTTTCTAAAGGGACAAATTAGAAGACTAAACAAATAAAGAAGTTGATCAGACTAATAGAGGAGCATCTCCCCTGCCAAATTCTGTATTTATTGCAGGGGATATATGGGTATATATATATGCCAGGGGAATGTGGTAGTATTTTAAACATGAAAATGACTTTCCATGCAGATTCGAATATCAGACATGAAGAGGCAAAAACCTACATAAATATACATCGTAAATGCATCTTAAAAAAAAAGTTTCTAAAAATAGTTGTCTAATGATCCTATACTGTGCTGTGCCAGCTCAAATAATGTAAAATCCATCCCAATCCTTAGATTTAATCTAAATCTTTATCAAAGTGATTGACCTGTCCCAATCATTGACAGAAAAAGAGGATTGCTGTAAGGTAAGCAGAGAAAGCTGTCAAGTGACCAATCACAGCCATGCTGAGACCTGCACTGATATGGAAGGGGCATAGGTAGCTTTCATGTCCCACAACAAAATGTCACAGATAGATACACAAAGATAATCCTGGACATACAAAAGATAAATAAACTTAAATGCCAGCCAGCAGCTGTGTTTTGTTTCCAGGAGCAGGTCAGGAAATACAAAGAAACCCTGAGAGAACAACGTAGTTAGCAAAACAGGAATTCGAACACAGATTTATTGAGGCATTTATTTAAGTCGCTTTTTGCAATTTTCTGCTCTTTTGTTAACCCAGAAAAGAGTATAGCATTAGGATACACATTCACATCCATAAATCTAAATCTCAGGCTGCAATTGTGATAAACCAGCAGGCACGGATGAATTCTGACTCTGGCATCTGCTTTGCCTGTGCCCTGCAGAGATGGACTTGTGTTGCTGGAGCCAGGTACACCCTGCTTTTCACTGTTTCTTTGTGTCCATTTTCTCTACATTGGAAACTGGGAAAAGTGTATCTTTAAACCTTAAAAGGCCAAAATGCTGTGTTTATGGACAATATTGCTTTCAAAAGGAAAACCAGGGTGAATTGTAAAAGCAGACACAGTGGATTAGGGTAAGTCTTAACCATCCCAGCACCCATACCAAGTAGTGGCTTCCAGAGCAGATGCCCATGTATTTATTATCCTTTTATGATTTTTTCTTCCATTAATTTATTTTATTTCCTAAAATTATACAATGATGACATTGTTTGGATTGGAAGGGACCTTAAAGCTCATCCAGTTCCAACCCTCCTGCCATGGGCAGGGACACATTCCAGTAGACCAGGTTGCTTAAAGCCCTGTCCAACCTGGCCTTGCACATTGCCAGGGATGGGGCAGCCATAGCTTCTCTTGGCAACCTGTGCCAGTGTCTCATTACCCTTATAGTGAACAATTTTCTTCATTGGCTTTCCTAAGCTAACCCCTGGCTGCTTGGGCAATTTCTCTATAATCCTCCCAGGCTACCTCCCCTTGCTTTTACCCTTTGTAGGCTTAATTTTTGTGTTTGAGCTTGTTTCTTTTGGGAACTAATGGAAAATTTTGGCATCTGCAGCAAGGAGTTACACAACTAGAGTGTTCACTTTGAAGAAGTCTGGTTTAAAACCAGGCGGATTAATTTGATATTTCCTAATTTTACTGTAAAAGGAAAAGACTTCAAAATTAGTTGATCTACCCAAATCTGCTATAATGACTGGTCACTGAACTGCTGTCAAAATTCATGCTTCAAGTCAGCCTTACAACTTGTTAGAGTACAGCTCCTCTTGGCAAAAGCAGAGGTCCCAAGAAGAGATGCCTTGTCCTCATCAGGGGAAGATCTCTTACAGCAGTGCTATTGTTGCACCCATTGAAGGAAGACTTGCTGATGATGTTCTGCTGCAAGGAGTAGGTGGTGATCAAACCTTCATTAGGCAGTCTGAGGATTGATAGAATAGATTAATAGGCATGGTCTGAAGGTGAATCTTAGCACTTATACATCAGCTTCAAAGAGGCTTCAGTCATTTTCAGCAACTTCTGCTTCACTCAGTCATCATGACAAAAGGTTGTTATACTTTTTTTTGGAAATGACTCAATCTTGTGAAGGTAAGGAGGTCTTCCACCCAACATCAGCAGTGTCATCCCATGGAACTATAGTCTAATCAATTAATGTGATTTTAATGGCAGGTCTGCATGCAACTAGACATGGTAGATCAATATAAAAAAACATGTTACAGCACTGGTGTCAAGTTACTGCCTCCTAAATAGGCTGATCACAACCTAACCACTACCAATACGCTTGTTTGAACTAGTCCCAACATACAGGACAGACTGTTTCCTCCCCCAGAGTAACAGTATACAGTAAATTGTAAAACAAACAGTTCTGTAAGGATTCAGTATATCTGCATACAAAGGCCAGACTTTAGTCTCCAGAGAAGTTGTTATCCTTCTCCACTGCCCTCAATAGACAAGCAAGTATCTCAGTCCAGAGAGGAAAACTGAAAGATTAGGCCCAGAGAACTGTGCAAGAAACCCACAAAGGTCCTGCCAGGGCCACAGAGCAACTGAGAAATATCTTTATGACACAGTACTTTTTGAAGTCCTCAGCTCTCTTCTGAAGGACTGAGCTGAAGCTAGTCTGTGGACTGCCATGTAGTCCAGCTCACTAATGTGCACACAGCAGCTTATCCTGCCTAAACCAAACTGGAAAATAAACAGAGAGTGGCTCAGCAGCCTTGAGACAAAGATTAGAAGTTTGCAGGTCTGCTTCTTCCCTTCTCCTTGGAAAAGGATTTTGGGATCTGAATCTTACTGCACAGTGCACCCTTGTGTACGAGCACTCAGGCCATGGAAAAGCAACCAGTTTCTCTCACACTGCAATGTCTTTCAGGTAATCTTCAAACCTGTCTATGTGTACAAGGAGCAAGTCAGAGAAACACAAGAGAAGCATTTGCTAGCGTAGCTCAAAGACAAAGGCCCCAGTTTACACTCCCAAAGGTACAGATTGGTGTGTGAGCAGAGTGCCTATTTCCCCACTACAGGCACTAACCTAGGCTGAAAGAATCTGCAGGGCTCTTCAGCTACCCAGATGTAGATGCCTACTTTAGGAAGAGGTACACACTCCTGTATCCAGCCAGCTGAGTAGCTCCCCAGACTCCACTCACCAGGAGTATGATAGCAGCTTAGTCATCCTCATTGCAGACACCTACCAGTTCATCTGCATAAGATTTAGCTTAGGCTAATGTGGACAGTATCTACTTCTAAAGCCAAGGCAGAAAGTAAAAACCAGAATTCCTACCTTATTCTCCAGTCTGTAAAAATATTAACATCATCCATAGCCAAAAAGTGTATGTAGCTTTTTGCCTAGGAGTCTTGATGACTTTCCAATCACTCCTTTATCTCATACGCCACCACTCTGAGTTGTGCATGAATGTACTTGGGCTCTAACGTGCAAAACTTTTCAGAATCTTGTAACAGCTTTCATTTAGAAGTGGAATTTATGCAAGTGTGTTAATGATTTGGCATCTTACAGGAGTTATTTTGAGTGCTATCTTTAACTTCATTACCATTAAATTATTCTAAAGAGATTCTGGAAGCTTGTGGTCTAATGCTTTGAACCAATTTAAAAATTCATATGTAGAGTTTGTGATAATCCACAGTCAAGAGGACATTTCAACAATGGGAACCAATTAAGCAGCTTTTGGGAAGTCAAGAGGTGTTTACCTCAGTTATACAATGTTGATCTTTTCCTACGTCTTTTCTGCATAGAGTGGGCTGGCAATCAGGCGGAAATCCATTGCAAATATCGAAATTATTTGGTAAAACACAATCCACACAGCCTTTATTTTTGCAAGTAATTACTGTCACATGCACGTAGTAAAGCTGGAAAGCTTCTAGAAATCAAGTTCCATTTGAACAGTCAATCCCAGATGGTTTCCACTCCTAAGGAAGACCATCATAAAAACAGCATCTTGAGAGAAGCATTCATCTCCAGTACTTTGTCTGTCTCTGTAAGGTCAGCATGCAGCTAGTCCAAATCTCAGGATTGTGTTCCATTTCCCTTATATAAGTGATACAAAAGAAAAAAACAGGGAATGATCATCTTAATCTTTTATGTGATCCAAACCCTGGTTGTAGGGGCTACTGCTGCTAGGAGTTGCTAACTGGAAAGTTTGGGCAGTATAGCTATTCCACAAAAACTGCCCTAATAAATGTTGTTCATCCTTATCCAGTGCTGCACTGAATCACTGTAAGGGAAAAGGAAATACAGACAACATAATGTACAGTCAGATTCATCCGTAGGTTAATGCAGTCAGAGTAGTCTTTTAGCTGCTGACCAAGAGATAATGACTTATTCTGATCAATACCACTGAGAATCTTTGATTCTTTCAGAAATGGGGGATAAAGGAAACATCTTTAAAGGTGAAATCCTTGCTTTCTGAGGTGTTTTCTTAGTTAGAAGAAACTTTGGCTTTCTAAACATGATTTTTGGGGGTTAAGGGAAATGTAAAGGGCAATTTTGATACTTACATGAACATGCTATTTTCCTGTCATACATTCCAACACCTCCTGAGGTTCTGCTAAGCACTTTAAAGTTATTGTGGGATAGGGGATAATTGGTATTACCACTATAAAATCTTCCCCTCAGTTCTCTACAGCATGAATCAGAAGTATAAACTGCTGCGCCTAACTGGGAGAAGTAAGAAATAGACTGTTCCCACTGGAAAGATAAGTGACTGGAAATGAGCCCAAAAAAAATTGTGTTTAGGAGTCTCAAAGCTGGAATACTGCTAGAGTGGATTACCAGGGAAACCAGCAATGAGTAGGAACCAGAGCCTAAACATCTGACTTTGTTTGCCTGGCGTATATTTTGGAAAGATGCACTGAGCATAAAGACCTCGGATTTACTTCGTCACACATCTCAATAAAGAGATATTTTCTACTAAATTGCCATAGAACATAATTTCCCAATGGTTCAACTTTTGGTTTCTTAGCCGTAGTGTGCTCCTGTGTACATCCAATGACCCTGAGTTACAGCAAGCAGCATCTTTTTGCCTACCTGAACACTCTGGTGTGGTGAAAGAGGGAAGGAGGAACCTGTGCAGTGTAACTCCTTATTTACAGTGACACCGGCCCCTCTATATGTCTTCCTCTGGCCAGTGATGGAGGTAGGGTGCTCAACTGCCCTACATTTCCTCTTTTGAAAAATCTTGCCTGTGAACCAGCCTCTTTCCAACAGACAATTATAGCAACATTCCCCCCCCCCCCCATCTCCCCCTCTCCATCTTTCCACTTGCTGAAAAAAGAATCCTGCTACTTTTATATATCTATATTTTCTAAATCTCTGCCACGGCTTCTGGGTTTTGCATCTTCGGCTGGCCTTCAATCACACCTTCAAGGAGGTTTTTTCCTTACACTTATAAGAACTGGAAATATATTCCAGAGAAGTGTCTTAAAAACCACCAAGGACCCTGAGATGACAAGCCCAGACATGTCCTGTGTACACATACGCATACATGCAACTTCTCTGCAAGGTCTACTATGAATGCAGAATCTGCCCTAATTCCGAGAAAGTAACTTTTAACCCTCCTCCACACTGACACATACTCTAATGCACTCCCTCTTGTACGAATTCACCCCCTCCCACGCTGACATATATATTCTCTCTCTCCTTCACCACTCTCTTTGCCTTTGAGCTAAATTACTCTACTGTGGAAATTGCCATCAGCAATTTTCACCCTTTTCTGCTCTTTCAAGGAGTTTATGCAGTGGTGCAGTCATGATGTTCAATTAGCTACTTGATATTTTTTGAGCTTTCTTGCAGCTACTTGCACCCATATGTTACAGGGCAGCTGTGTTTCTCATGACACCTCCATGGACTTAGGGCATGGACTGAGCTGGATGAGGTTGAGCTTTCGTGTTGATTACTTACTCAGGCTCAAATTGATGTTTTGGGGATGACATAGAGCCCATTATCAGCTCTCTGTTAACTCTGATGTGTGCTGCATGCTTGCATTTTATGGGAAAAAGGTTAGCTCAGAGGCTGAAGCGGTGTCCTAGGAATCAGAGGTACAGTTAGATCTTGGTGCTGCTACTGAGGGAATAGATGTCCTTCCAGGCTTTTTGCTAAAGCATGTAGCACCATCCAGCTGCTTGCTCCCATCCTCACAGCTCATGGTAAAGAGTGTGATGACTGAGGTGAACACTCTGAGGCTGTTTCAGTTTACAGTCAGATCCAGACATACCCCATGAGGACACTGCATGATTCCCTGGTCAGAGATGTGGGAGTGGCTGTGATCCATTTTCCCTACATACAGGCTTGAAAGGAAGTGAGAAGGTCCTAGCTGAATTAATGGCTTGAGCTCTCGACCTTTCCTGACTTTTGCAGATGGCCATGAGAAAAGTCTTCTAACTTTCCTGCACTTCAGTTTCTCAGTTATAATAAAACAGCACTTTCTACCACAGGGGGAAATTTTGAGGGTAAACATATGAAAGTCTGTGGACACTATCATGCTAGAGTAACAAAGTATGCAAGTCTGCAGAGCTCTGAGATGCTGTAGAACCAGTTGGTGACAGAATGACACCATTATCTACACAGTTTGATGAGCTGAACAAGTCCTAGGAGATGTTTTATCTTTTCTTTTTTTTTTTAACTTTAAGGCCAACCCTTTAGATTTATTATTTGTGAATCACAAAATATAAACAAATGCATGTATATGAGCAGGCTTAATGGAGGAAAAAGCGCTGCAGCTTGACAAAGTGCATGAATCTTTATTTCACATTAAAATGGTGAGTCCTTCGTATTGATTATTCCCAGGCAATAACCTTGGTGGTTATATGTAAGTAGCTGAGCCTCAGCACTCAGTTGCTGAAGGAAGAGTAGTAGGGAAAAAACATTTCTCACCCAAGGGCATGACAAGGCAATAGAAATTTAGGGAAACTACAACTTGGAAATTTAGATGAATATTTAGTGATCCCCTTGGAAAAAATTTCCACTGACATTACCTGTTCATCCCCACCCCCCATGAAAATCTTGTGCTGCCAGGAACAGCTTTTTGTTCTTGAGAAATGCTGATTTTGTGGGAAGTGAAGGGAACCTTTACTCAGCTGTTCTGATCTTTTAAGTAAATATTTATTTATTTCCTGTATGAAGTTATAAAGTTTCTTGGGAATACAGATAATGTAGCAGGAGGCAAAGTAATTACTGTAATTTTGCCTATGCTTTTGGAAAATAATCCATCTGATAAGCACCCCATTTGCATTTTATGAATTGCACAGCTCAGCATATGAGCATCTTTACTAGATGCATGCAGACCCTATTTATCAAATACTATTATTCTCATGCTAAGAGAAGTACTTGTCTTGGCCTTTTTGCTTTTCAAAGGCCATGTGATTAAGATGCTGTTTACATTAAGCATGCCTTGCATCCATTTCTTGAGGAATAGGCATGGTTGATGCTCAGAGGTGCTCCCTGAGGGTTAGCAATGCTTTGAAAGGAGGAAGAGCTGCAGCCCATCAGGGCAGTCAGACACAAAATAGCAGCCTCTATTTTCAGCATAGCTTACAGAGACCTGAAGCAGGTCCAAACCTCTCTCCCCTCTGAGAAAGGGATGGTGCAAGCATCTAGCCAGCTCTTTTCCTTCATCTTCTTACAGGTTTATATTCTCACAGAGGGAAATATCAGAACCTCTGATTTTCTGGGGATAAATAGGAAGACTCTGATGGAAAACCTCATTAACTCCCTGTGCTACAGAAGACATCAAGTAAGACATTCTTTAGGACGTGAAGTGACAGAGTGCAGGGGAGAGGGAAATGAGAAATGACCGAGCAACCATGCCTGCCAGTTAGCCTGAGGACAGTCAGTTCCCATCAACATGAATGAGGACCAAAGGCACTCAGCACCTTGCATGCTTAAGACCAAAATGAAAGCAGACTCTCATCAAAATTGCACTGCCTTCCTCCTTCCCACAAGGCATGTTAATTTGTTAAGAATTTGCTATCCTTGGCAGTTGTTTCCTACTGAGCTCTTTTGACCTCCCTTTCTATCATTTGATGGCAGAGAGACATGTGCACACCAGCTAAGAGCTTCCAGGCACTGCAAAAGCAGCCCAAGGCTACCACCATTGCCCACACCACCATTTTTCCTGAGGAAATTGCTATTTGGGTAGGTATGGAACAGAGAAAGATGGATACCTTGTCAGCAGGAGGTGATGTAGGAGATGGGCCTCCTTCCGCACCCCAGGGTAGCAACGGTGACACCTCCATCAGGGAGACCATGCAGTGAGTGGATGGAATTCAAGAAAAGTATCATCCCACTTTGGCTCAGCATCAGCTGTGTCTGCTTTTTCCAGGCAAAGCTTGGGAAAAGGCCAAGCAGGAGCACCTCCATCACAGCTTGTGGCTTCATTCAAGCATGGATTCCAAGGTTTTCAGGGACACCTGTGTCACACACTGCCTGAGCATGGGAATGAGAAAGGCAGAATGCCATCTGCTTGGAAAGGTCTGAGGGCTCCTTTTTTCCCCCCCTCTCCTCCTGGTTCCTTACCTACCAAGTCTCAACTATCGTGGCAGCTGAGCTGTGGCTTTTCATGTAGGTTGCTAGCAGGAGAGTTGTTTATTGTGTTTTATTATGCTTTGTGCAGGAATCTGTAACTCTCAAACAGCGTTCATGTGACATATAGCAATACATTTGCTGAATACTTTCCTCTGTGTTTTTACACTTTCTATGCTCTGCAGAGGAACATACGAAATATTTATAAGGTATCATGTTTGTTACACAGATTTTTCATCACTGCCTATATGCTGAAGCATTTCACAGTGGTAAAAATTATGAGGCTGCATACAGTGAAATGCAGGGAAAGCTGCTGCAGAACAACACTGCACAGCATGAGTGGGAGAGGGAAGGAGGAGTCAGTCATGAGACCAACAACTGAAGGAGAAATAAATTAAGAGTCATAAAACAAACTGCCATTCAAAACTCCCTTTCCACAGCAAAGCCATTACTGCAGTTTCTGACAGCTTCATAAAATGAGGATAATTTGGGAATGGTCCTGAGGATACATTTCTGCTCCTGTCCTGTGTGCCACAGGACATGTCAGACCTCTTCCATAGCCATGCTCTGAAATACAGCAGAACACTGGAATAGGAAATTCATAAAGATAATGAGAACAGCTGTAGACAGAGCAAATGGATAAAAAAAGGAAAGGAATAAAAAGTCTGGCTTCCAAAGCAAAGCCCTCTGCTTACTGGGATGCCGCTGAAAGTTCCAGTGCCTGATGCCTCCTTGCCTGGCATGTAGTCATGGGACACATATGTACCGTTAGTGGAGACTGGGAAGGCAGGACCCCTGGCTCAGTTTGGGGGAGCACCTGCCCTGTCAGCTCTCTGTGTTTACACATTCAGGAGTCCCTAAGTGGATGTGCATGTTTCCAAGGGGTCCCACCTACCCCAGACAGGAAGTAAACTGGCACTACAGCACCATGGAGCACCTTTGCATATTAATATAGGGTGGTGAGCCCTAAAGAAGAAACACAGACTGGCCAGTAAAACTGCTAACATGTGGTGGGAAACAAATATAACCCTAACAGCCTGTGCTATTTATTGTCTACTTGCAGATATAGAGGAAAACAACTGGCTTAGTGACACCACCTTATAACAACATCGATATGCTTCAGAGTGCATGAAGAAAATAGTGGTCAAAAAATGGAAACATTTTAATACCAACCAGTGCTTTCCTCCCACTTGCTACTGCCAACATTGCAGCACAATATACAAATAAAAGCATTTGTTGTGATTTTGGTGTTTTGTCTTTATTGCACTTGCACGTAAAGAAACACACACCAAGTACTGATGACTTTGCATGAAGAAAGTGTCAGTGCAAAATACAGAATAGAAGAAACTGTCAGTGTAAAATACAATATATACATGTGCTACTGAGAGTTTTCAAAACAAAAGGAATCTGCATTTGTTTAATGACATCTAACTTGTGTCTTAGAACACCTCTTGAGACACTAAGCAAACAAAATATTATGCGTATCTCTCATCAAAGCTTGCTGCTTCTCTTAGATTTCATGATGAATCTTACCAGACCGTGCTCAGCATATACAAAAACACCAAAAGGGAATCTCTTTGCAACAAAGGTTAGATAATCTTCTGCCTCTTTAGAAGAAGCATCTTCAGAAAAGGGTTTATCTCTGTCTTGCGTCACACTGGTTATTTTTTACACCCCCTCCTCTGCTTCCCACACACCCTCCCTACCTGTTGGTGGTTTTGGCTAGCCGTCTTGTCTTATAAAAAGTTATATGCTCTTGCCCAAAAATGCTGTGGATACCAGCAGTGCTGTGAATAAACTACACTGTTTAACACCTCACCAGTAAAATACGCTGTTTAATGTCCCACCAGTAGCTATGCCAGGTATAAATAGAGTTCAAAGATTAAATGGATTCTGGAGGTGATTATACAAACTATAGTGGTACCCAGGAAAAAAATGTGACTTTTACAGAGCTCTGCTTGGGATGAGTGGGTGCAATGGGTGTGCTTCACTATGTAGACAATGTACACGTCTTTCCATGGATGTGATGTGTTTTGAATACTTTTTCTACCCCTCACTGTGCCACATAAGAGAAATGTTTTGGGAATGTCTTTCCCTCTCTGTATGTCCATAACTCTCAGATATTCCAGAGCAATCAAGATCATTATGCTCTGCTGGCTCAGCATCCAGTCTCTTACCCACTTCTCTGATGCATTAAAATACAAAATCACTTGGATCTTGAAGCAGATAACACAAGCTTTGATGCTGCTGCTGAAGCTGTCAGCAAGATGGTAATCTACTTGCTTTAAAGCGTGCAAAATGTTAGAAGCTGTTTGTGCTTGCATTGGTGTCAAAGCAGATGGAACCTCTTGCTTCCTATGAACTGTATTTAGCCCACCTCACTGCACACACACCACTCACTCCAGTGCTAATTGTTAGGGTTTGCTATTGCTGCTTAACCAAAACTCATTTCACAATGTTCTTTGGGCAATGCTATAATGAAGCACTTTGCAGATGCACACTACGTGTAGCAGAACTGTAACCTACATCGAGAACCCCCATCACATATGATGGGTAAAACAGGACTTCAAAATATGTCTATGCAAAGGAGAGAAACACCAGTGACGTGTTGTGCATGTTTTCCTTTCCATCATGAGACAGAGCAGAGAGGAGGATCAAATCACCTGCAGAAGGGGCAGCATGACAGAAGGGGCAGATGCAGTCATTCAAGAGGAAAAGGTTAGAAGCTGCTTTTTCCACTGATCGGCTGCTGCTGCTGGCCTGAGAAGGTCTGCAGGGTGTAGGTGATTCTGGTTGTACCTCAATACAATGTCCCCAGCACCAGAGACTCACAGCAACTCACAGAAACTCACAGCATGCAGGTCTCCTGCTTGTTGCAGCACAGTGCAGTAGTGGACGATTCTAGGATCCAAGCCTGGATTGTCTTAATGTTGTTCAATGTGTCTATATTGTAGACACAGTCATTTCTCACATTTAAACCAGTAGTAGCCTCATTGGATTTTCAATGCTTTACATGGACTATAAAGTCCTTCCTACTCATCTGTCTTATCTGCTAGGGAAGAGCTCTCCTTTTGAGTGTGATATAACCTGATCTTTCCCAACAGCTATCGATTACATTTGTGTCTTCCTTCAAATGTTCACATGTCAGCTGATGCGTGTGCTCTTTCAATTAAGTAATGTCAGGCTTTTCTGCTAGTTTGGTGACCTGAGAATCCTGAAATACTTACCAGCACAAGGTAAGTTGCAATATTTTGCAACCAAGCATTTTGTGATATCTATTTCCAGAGAGTAACTGGGTCTCAGTCTTTATCAATATCTATTCTTTATATGCTTAAGGCTGTCTTAACACGTACACACAAGTCTACTATCTTTGCAAGATAGTGTATCTAGAAGCCACACGAGGTAATTAGAAGTTTACAACCGGATTTTCAGCTTGTTTCTAATCAGACACTGTCTATAGCACTTCAGTCTCTGAACATAAAACATCCTTTTTTACCTGTCTTTATCTTGCCAAGTACAGTGGGTGAATACAGAAAGCCACTTCCCTTCCTTCTCATGCTCTGCTTCTCTGGATTCCTAAATCTCACAAATGAAAAGCTACAGTTTTCTTCTTCATCCAAACAGTTCTGTAGGAAAGGATAAGAAGGTTAAAATTCACAAGATAACCATTTCATACCCAAAGCCATGAAAAAACTGCAGCATAAGGTTTGGGGAGCAGGGGAGAGAAGTCTCTGGAGAATGATATTTCCAAAAGACTCATCTTAGCAGTTGCAATTAACTTCCTTAATACCCTTTTGGATAAAAGTTATCAGATAAGAGATCAAGAGAGCAAACATGATTCAGCTCTAGCAAGTCTCGATTTACAACCTGTCTTCTCTGATCTGAGTTCATTTTGTGCAACTCCTGTGTCATCTTCCTCTCTTGCAGAGATGGAAGAAAGAATTTAAGTCAAAGTAGGTAAGTGTAGAGCCTCCGGAAGCCAAAATGAAATGTCTCTTAATGGCCTTTTTATGGCACTCCCAGGATATCACCATATCCTACAGGGCTATTATGAGGGGGATTTCATCTCCTTTACTCGAAAAAGCTTTGGTGACATTCTGAAAAAATGCTTAATGCATCAATTTAAAGTAGCTAAAATATTTGGTTCGAGTTTTCCTTGCCTGAGGAAAGAGTGTGTGGGGAGGGAGATGCAAAAAGGAAAGAACTAGAAATAACCCCCTCTGCCTTTCTCCTTTTGCTCTCTTTTCCCACCACTTTTCAACGTTCAAAATCAACCCAAGGATTGAGGGGGAGGATGCTGCTGTTGATGAGCACTCTCCACCAGGCTTCTCCATGGAAAAGTCTGATTTTCATGAGCATGAACAGGAGACCTCTCCTTGATTATGTTTCCAGGCCTGGATTATTAACAGTTGCATTTGCAGCCCTTTAATTGCTTCCTTTTCTGATGATGTCTTTTTCGGCCTTGCTATAGCTAATGCACGCTCGGTACAAAGTCAGTAATGAAAATGCACAATCAAGGCACACATGCCTTGCAACTGCTGTTTATACTCAAGGACTTCAAGCTAGTAACAAGGGAGGTTAATGTTATTCTTAGGAGATAACACTCGTTGCTATGGTGAAGACGTCTTCTGTCACTCACTGTTGGGAAGATGGCGCCTGTGCTACAAATGCTTGATGGTAGTTTTTTTGCTTTTGAGATTAGCAATAGTAATTATCCCAATGCAGATACCAGTCAGACTGTTTCTGTGCAGATTCTGAGATAGATGCTTTGTAGCTAAACAAGCTCCTCTCTGCCCTCTTAGTGGAGTCAACCTACTGGTATTAATAGGGTTTTTTCAATGCCTGAAGAAACAATGCAAAACAGCAAGAGCTTGTGTCTGAAGACAGCAGTAATCTTGCAAAAAAAAAAGATAAAAAAAGATATCAGCCAATTTAATTTTTGTGTTGTTTAATGCATGTTGTCATTTGCATCATATTTTGGAGGTCCTTCAGCTTTTAAAATACATAAAATTTCATTCTGCCTGATCTGCTGCTCACAACTTCATGATCTGCACTTCCTGCTAAAATTTATTCATGCAATAATCCACAAGAAATTGGTTGTTTTCAGCAGTTTATGACTTGTTATTTAACATTTAACAGAATGGCAGTTTATTTTGGTAACAACCAATACTGAGAGGTTTATTGCCATTGTAAACCATAATCAACCATTTGCATCATTACTAGTTTTTCAAGATACAAAAATGGCCAGCTGCATTGGAAAATTGTTTAGCAGCTATAAAAATTTGCATTCAGGATTATGCATGGGGTTATTTCACCTTAAAGGTCAGAAGTATTTAGCGAAACCACTCACTTCAGTGTAAATTATTCAGCAGATTGGTAAAACCCAATCCTGAAAAGACAATAAGGAAGCAATTCCCAGTCATTTTTTCAATTACGGTCATGAAAAAGGAATCTGCAAGAGATGGACAATACAGAAGACTGCATTTTATTTACCACAGCATCAGGTCAGACACTAAGGCTTGCTGCCTTTATAGATGTTGCAACTGTTTTGCTGAATAATTTATTGTACTGTACACACAAATAGCTTAATCATCAAGGTTTCCCTTTTCTTAGCATCAGGCAACAGGCCACAGATTTCATAATTGGCACGTTTAGAAAAATTCAAAATACTTCCATTTTGACTGGAATATGTTTCAAAGAAAGCACATGTTTTAGAATACCAGTTCCTCTTCATCCGTTACAGTGGGCCAAATCTAAGTGAGTAATTCACAGTGAATAATTCGAATGTACAAATTAGTTTCTATTTTTGCTGTCAAAAGTATATTTGTAGACAGGCTGCTATTTCCTTTTTTTTCTACCTATTTCACTAATACCTCTTTTTACTCCATAGTTGAACAGGTAGTTACTGCAGAATATGTGAGCCGAGTTTAATCACAATAGCTCTTCTATTGCCACTGTCTCAGTGGATATATACGTTTACACAGTCCATGCACATGTTCATTTATGAATAAAAGAATTGTTTCCTCTTAACACTTGTGCCTGGCTGTAAAGTTCATTTTTCTAAACTGTGCTAGTAAAACTTTCACAAAGCAAAGCCACTGCACGCAGAGGAAAAATGGATTAAAAACATCCATTTAAATCTTTGAGCAGGCAAGAAGAGTTTTCCTTTTTAAATTTATGTTTAGTAGTATTCATTCACCTCTTCAATGCTGATTGGAATTTCTGGCAGAAAGCTTTAACTCATTTTTTCCACCAATCTTCAAACATTATGAGGCAAATTAATCCCTACTATAACTCCAGTGAATTTGAGGACATTATAGCAGTGATTACTTTGGCACTGTATTTCTTTTTTAAAGTGCTTACCTGCTCACACACACTTTTTATGGAGTCAAGAGTGATGGTTGCTGGATTTCATTATTCACATTCTAATGATGTGAAATATGGGAGACACCATGGCTTTAATTTTTGTGGGTTCTACCTTTTATAACTTGGAGTGCATTATTAGAATTGCCCAGATATATGCAGCTGCTGCCACACTGCTTAACTGGAAATGTTTTCTGAACCTCCACAAAAGTGCCCAGCAGGCTGACAAAGAAAAGAAAACTGAAGAGACATCTCCCTTGGGAGCACTGTCCAACACATCAATCCATTTTGAAGGGAGAAGAGAATTTCCCTTTTTATAAAAAAATCAAAAGAACAACAAACACTTATTTTTGCCTCCCTCACAAGCTGAGAAATAATAGAGGACATGAAAGAAAACCAACCAAAGTATCCAAGAAAAGAAAAAAATCAAACCCCAAATCTACCCAGTCACATTTCATGCTGTTAAAAATTCTCTTCAGCCCTTGGCAGAGCTGCAGCAATGAGGCAATCCTGCCTGCCAGTCAGCAGCATTAACAATTTGCTGGTTGCAGAAAACCTAAAAATAAAAGCGGAGCATTTCATAAAGCAACAAAAGCAAGGCAGCCTTCTTTCTAGTGGGCTGCATCGCTATAGCTATAGGCTACCAGGTATCGGAGGTGAAGAGCACCTAGCCCTGTTCAGTGCTTTTTTCACAAGTGCAAGCAGGGATACAAAAGCAGGAACAAAGATTGGTGGAAAAAAAAAAACTTGTATTCTTCAGTTTACTTTTACTGACTAAACTAAGACTAGATACTTGCAATCAGAATCATTACCAGCCTCCGCTGACCTGATACAGTAGAGGAAAATGTGAATCAGAGCATGGCTTTTCCAGGCATGGAAGATTTATCTAATTAAAAAGGTGCCTCTGTCTTTTGTGAAATCATTTTCCCCTCTATACTTTTATAAAACAATGAGTCATTAAAAAAAAAAAAAAAGCATTTATGTTCATACCTTTTGCTGAATTTCGGGAAATATTACAAATTAATGGTGTTGCCTTCCCACCCCACTGTCCTTTTGTAAGTGCTAGCTTACTCAGACTCCTTTCTTCTTAGGTGCACAATCCCACAGGCTAGCCATAGGCATCATTAATAGCTTTCATGTTGTTGTGTTTCCAACTTTTAAACTGGGCTTTAAAAGATTATGCTTGCATATTTATTAAGGACATATTTATTAAGGTAACATCAGCTTGTATCAGTAGACTCATTTTCAGGGCTGTAAACCCATTTGCTTAAGAGTTCAGAACGCTCACCCAAGCCGTGAGCTCAGCAGGCAGCAAGAAAACCTCAGCACTCTGCTTTTTCTGTTTCCTTGTCACCCATGAACAGGCTTTTGAAATAAGACTTGAACAATACAGAATGAAATTATGTGCCCTCCCCACCTCCTCTCTTAATCCAACAAAACCTGGGTGGTTTTTCAGGTAAGCTTCACATTGACCTGAGGAAACAGGTCACCTTTCCCGAACACTGGCTGCTCAGCAGCTAATGTTGAAGTAGCATAAGCTAATTTATATTCTGTAGGGTCACTTAAACTCTTGAGTGTTAAGCTAAAGTGTCAGCCAGGTCCCAATGGGGCAAGTCACTGCAGCTCTTGGAACACTTTTTCTTATGAGGAGAATTTTGTCCCTCATTAGAATTCGTTTCATATTATGGATTCCTTCCTTCCTTCCTCCCAGAAGTGGAAGGACTAATTAGGAATAGTTATCACTGCTGACATTCAAAGCATTATTAGAATTGCAGCCCACTGAAACAAAAAGGGGATTTATATCTATTGTTAGAGCTCCTGACAACTCAGGCCCTGTTAGACTCCAGTAGGGTCACCTTTAAAGCTTTCCTCAGCTTCAGCTCCAGCACCCTGGCTTTCACTACAAACCAGAGTACAATGGATGTTGTCTGGATCTCTGGGTTGGTTGGTTGGGTTATTTTTGTGGGGTTGGGAAAAGCTGTTTAAATGACTATAAAGAGTCCAGGCAAGCTTCTGTGTTTCAGAGCTAACCCCTCATGCTGTTCTCACTTCTACTGCCACATTAACCTCTGCAGGTACTTAATTTGCTTTGGTTATATGGCTTTTGTAGGGTACTACCTGTAGTTTTGTCACTTCAAAATGTCAGCTGAGCATAAATAGGGAAGCACCCACTGCTGAAAGATTATGCACTAGCCAAACCTGAAGCATATGGAGGATGCTAGGTTGCAATTGGCATAAGCAGATCAAGGATGTGCCACTACCAAAGGCTGCTCCTCTCCAGCAACTGTATATGCCCCTATGCATTCACATCAGTGCAAGCCAGACAGTGTGGTTACACTGTGCATTGAAATACAGCCGCATCACCAGTGCTAATGCAACGGGGAACAATGTGCAAGCGAAGGGGGCCTTCAGCAGCTACATGCTATTAAGATGGTATAAATAGGTCATGCTGCTGCAGCAAGTGCCCAAAGAGAATCTGAGAGTCCCAGTCATTTAGGAAGAGGTCTGACATTTTCATTCTGCCTTTAGACTCTAACAGAGCCTACAGAGTCTAGCATCACACCTTCTAAGCTATACCTCTTTGGGGGAAGGGAGAGTGCTGAGGGGAAGAAGAAAACCCTTTCCTATTTAATTCTCAGCAGCTGGTAATGTAATCAATTCTCTAGCCCACTTTACATATGCAGCTTCAACGCTTAGCAGTACACAGAGTACATAGATTCACAAGTGCATGGAAGGGCAAAAAAACCTCCTCAACAACCTAAAATAAATCACATTTAGAGATTTCAGTATCAAAATGGAAACAGGGATAAAGTGTCCAGAAGCTTAGGAAAAAAAAGTGTTGTAAAGTCTACATAAGTCTTCATTATAGTGTAATACTTCCTTCCATCCCCCCAGACATTTTTATCTTCCCTGTTCATGATTACCTTTACATTGTCATTGACATTGTGTTGCATTAAGTCGATCTCTAATATTAGATGCAATTATGATACATGACATTGAAAGTATGTCTAAAGTAAGATTCCACTTGAAGGAGTCACCTTAAATCTATGCCTTTATAAGGCTGTTTATTGCTTTTGTGATTGTGCTATCAAGCATTCTTTGTATACAAGTACCAAGGTGCCAACAAGCAGATCCAAAAGAGATAAAAGGAGCCAAACTTTTGAGTAACTTGAATTCTGATCTCTGCAGTCAAATTCATGCTCTACAAACTCCTCCACAGCTGCTTCTTCATCTCCATTTTGGAAAGTGCTACAGCTGTGGTTTTGCTTGAACTAACCTCTATTTCCCCAGAACTATATTTTGGCTCTGGACATTGGTAATATTAAGTCTATTAGTGCTAACTGCCCGTATGCCCAGCAGGCATCAAGAAACTAGGAAATTAGATTGAGCTATGAATGCTGATCGAGCTGAAGTGATTCTGGACCCATCGCTAGAGATGTTGGCACCTATGCTGTCAAATCAAGCAGAAATTAAGAGTTTAAGACATTTTGTGGACTTACCTCAGAATTCCCAGTTAACATTTTTTTCCCAGACTTACAAGACTGGGCCAAAGCCTGATCTTTTCACCTCAACATCACGCTCAAAAAGGTTTCTGAGGTCAGATTGTGCCATGAGTGACACTGCCTTGTGCCTTCTGTCTTTAATGAATATCTGTAATACTGCCTCATCAGCAGCAACACAAGTGTAACTCACTGGCAGTTAACTCCGCTAGGGCTAGGATCTGGCTACTTCATGGTTAAAATCATGACAGCAACACAGCAGCAACACCTCCCCCCCAAAAAAATTTAGCGTGAGAAGAAAAAAATAAAATCAACAAAAATAAGATGTGACAAGTGCTTATTTACGTAGTCATTTTTCAGGAGCTGTGCTGCACTTCAGTACATAAATGCATTGTACCTCTAGTGAAACCTTCCTCCTGAATAGCTAATATGTTATGTTTAAGTGCTTTCACCAATGAACTGACTTGCTTTAGTTACTGTGAAATCACTTTTATTATTCTTCTGCTCAAAAAAGTTGGAGGTTGCTAAAATCATTTTGGGGCACCTCCTGCAAGCTTATGAATTATTGAACATTGGAGGTAGAGTGGCTACATTGAGAAAAAAGCATTTTCACCATTACTGAGAAGACAGGAGCCCTGCAAACATCTGCGGGATTGTATTCTTAATGACGGTGGTGGTGAGAAAGACTGAAGCTGACTCACCAAATATTCAAATAGTCAATTGTGTAGTATCAGCATAGGAAGATGCTAACCAAGCACATAAGCAAGCTGCAGATGTTGCTATGTGGCACAGCACCTGGCTTCTAGCTCACTCTCCCAGGTATTTAAGGGCCCTGTTGAAATGATATCAGGAATATCAGGAGAAATGTAACAAGAGCTTGCTAAGGACCTTTTCCTCAAAGGGGAATCCCACTGCTTCCTCCTGAGCTACGAGTAAAGAAAATCTAACCGGGAATGTTGTAGCCCTCTACTTAACTCAGGAAACCTGAATTGCTGTCAGTAACCTCAACACTCAGATCTTTAAGCCTCTCTCAGCTGATCAATTTGTCCCCTACAGCAGTTCCTACCGCAGTAATTCCCACTGACGCCAGCGAGGGAAGCACTAAACAATTACAGGCTGGCTGGCTGCTGAACCTGCTAACTAGGTGCTCATGATTTGAGGAGGTATTTCTGCCTGCTTAGGCCACTGGCAGTTTTACAAGGCAAAATGTCCTTGCTCTCAGCCCAGTGGAGACTAGGCGGCTTCCCACCACCTGGTATTAAGAACAAAAGACTGATTTAATCAGTGACACAAGGATTCAACTTAGATTCCTCCAAGAAATCACCACAGAGCAGTATTAGAATACCGCTATTTTGTGTTGTGCAGCTCTCCAAACATTCAAGACCATATAACTATGCTTCTAAATTCAGCTGTACTTTAGATGTTGTAAGAGGCAAGCAAACAAAAACCACTAAACTGTTACAGGATACTTCCCTCATATGACTGTTCTGCTATTATACCTCTGCTATCTGTCCTCCCCACTGGATCTTGTAGCACTTATCAGGGCCACACACAGTGTTTAAACCATACAACTATTTTGGAAAGGAAACAACTTGCAGAACTTTGCCACTATTTAAAACTAGTTTATTAGATGCACTATCTGCTGTATTAAAAAAAAACCATAAACTGATTAACCTATCCTTGTATAAGTTAGTATTTAAATAAGGAAACTGTAATAGCACAGTAGGGGTGTTTTAATGTCACATGAAGCTGTACAGTAATTATTCTGTGTACCATGACTAACTCTTGGAAAATCTTCAGAATATTAATTGCATGATGCTGCCATTGTCAAAATGATATTTCTCATTCCAAATATAGTTCTGTTATTTCCTAAAGTTACAGGAAGTAGGTGTATTGTTATCTAGGCTGACAATTCAACTTATTCACATGGGGAGTTTCTTACCCCATGCTTCATGGATCACCACGTCAGTCAGACATCAAATAATGACCTAAAATCCCCTCCCTCCTACTCAATCCCCTGAGGAAGTGCATAAACTTACAAAACAAGAGAAAGTAAAGTATAAAAGCATATTTTAAATGTAGCTAAATCGTTTGCAAATGAAAAAATTGGGCAATATCCCCAAAAGTTCTAGCATTTTTTTGTTGTTGCTGTTTTACAGAAAGTTTTATAGTGTCCTCATCTAAAAAAAAGTAGGAACATTGATCTGTAAAAAAAAAAACAAAAACTTGTACAAATACAGTATGATGATGGCAGAAGAATGATGGCAGAAGTACAGTGCCACTATTTCTTTAAGACAGATAACTATGCTGTATGATCCATTCCAGAGCAAAAATGGACATAAAGAAACCCAATAAAGTGCCTAAATTGGAGATGTTTGGGTGGTTTGTTTGGTTTGGTTTTGGTTTTATTGGCTTCCTATTTATCCAACCATCATTAAATCAAGACCTATAATTTACTTTGGAATTACTGTTTCTGTCTTTAAAAGAATGAGAGGTGTGTCAGAAATTGCATATACCCAGAAAGAGGGAAGCTTTTCTCACTGTCAAACTGTAATTATCTGATTTGGAAAATTTAAGTAAAAAAAAAAAAATTAAGAAAAATGCTATTTTAACTGTCAGCCCCAGTACATGAACACATACATGTGCATACATACACACTCTGTTGCTTGAGAGCAATCATTGAAATGACAAAGCTCAAAAGTCCCAAGATTGTGCTGGTTTCACTGATGATGCCAATTCACAAATACGTCTTAACAACTTACACGCCAAAAGCTGTTGTTTATGACCCAAGGAAAACGTTCATTTTATCACCATTGCACTAAAATGTTCTGGAAACTGTAGTTGGCAATTCAGTGCCTGTCCACTGCTTTTCAAGGATAGAGAGACTGACAGACAAGCTCATAGAAAAATGTGAATTAAAGACCCTAAAGCCTGACATGTGGAAAGTGAGGCTCCTAAGGAGGTTAGCAGTAACTCTGCTGGTGAACTTCTTTAGGTTGTTTTGACACCATTCAAAAGTTTTAAGCTGACTGGAGCTTAGTACTCTGGCCATGGGATCTTGGAGGCTTTATGAACTTTCCATTTTGCAGCAAGGCACAACTTCACCAAGAAGCAGACAAGTGCCATCACCTCCTTAGCCCAGCTTAACCACCAGCCTCGGCCAAGTTCTGGGTCAGGTACTGGGATTTTCACACCAAGGCGGATGAGGCATCCTATAGCCATAGCTACAGGACCAGGCTTTGCAGACACTAAACACCTAATCTACTGATTTCAGGATGAAAAGAAGTGTTAAACTGAGCAAAGTCCTGGCAAGAAGGAAGTAGAACACCTATGCAGAAGCAGAAATCTAAGCACATAGAAGGGAGTTTTTGCCTATGAAATTACCTAGAAGATCATATAAGGTTTTGTGAATTGTACCCTTGCAATTATGTCTCAATTCTACCCAAGTCCCACTCTAGGCCAGCAAAGGTTTTGCAAAAGGTACTTGTATCACTGCCTGTGCAGACAGATAACCAGATTAACACTGTGTCTCTTTGTGGACCTATGCTGAAGTCTGCTGTGGCAAGGGTAAAGAATGAAATTTGAGTGAAAACTTCCATAGACTAATTGCCAAAACCATGCAGATGAGCAAGCTGTGCTTCATTAAATAAATTGGGAATCCCCTACAGCAATGCCAAATGAACACATGCAGTAGTGCCTAGCTTCTGAAGTAACAGTGGATACCTGGGCCTGGCTATCATGCAAGCAGAAAACTACCTGGGAATTCCCAAGCTAACAAGTTACAGATGAACACTTTCTGAACATTAAAGTACACACAAAAAAGTGAGTCTGCTTGCTCCTGGTGTTATGGATTGCCAGAAATCATACCAGAATAGATCAGTTTTTATGCAGTTTTCATACATAAAAACTTCTGTATCTGACAAGCAAAGCAAAGTCTCAAGGGGAGTTGCCCTTTATGCTAGGGATAGACTGGAGAGTATGGAAGTTTGTCTGGGGACAGGTGATCAGTTAATAGAGAGTTTGTGGGTCAGGGTTAAGGGGAAATCGGTGATGGGACACATTACTGTGGGGATCTGTTACAGACTGCCTGATCAAGAGGAACCTGTGGATGAAGAACTCTACAGACAAATAGGAAAAGCCTCACACTTGCAGGCCTTTGTTCTCATGGGGGACTTCAACCACCCTGACATCTGTTGGAGCGATGGTACTGCCCAGCAAAAGCAATCCAGGAGGTTTCTCGATTGTGTGGAACACAACTTCCTTCTGCAAGTAATAGAGGAGCCGACAAGTAGAGGTGCCCTCCTTGACCTCGTGCTCACCAACAGGGAAGGGCTCGTTGGAAATGTGACTCTCCAGGGAAGTCTTGGATGCAGCGATCATGAGATGGTTGAGTTCGAGATCCTCAGGACAGTGAGAAGAGCGTGCAGCAAGCTCACTGCCCTGGACTGCAAGAGAACAGACTTTGGCCTCTTCAGGAACGTGCTTAGTAGGTTCCATGGGATAGAGCCCTAGAGGGCAGGGGGGCCCAAGACTTTTGGTTAACATTCAAGGATCACCTGCTACAAGCTCAGGAGTGTTGCATCCCAACTAGAAGGAAGTGCAGCAGGAGGGTCAGGAGACCCCCTTGGATGGATAAGGAGCTGCTGAGGATAATTCACAGGAAAAAAGAGGCTTATCAAAGGTGGAAACAAGGACAGGTGGCCTGGGATGAATACAGGGATGTTGTCCGGATAGTTAGGGACCAAGTTAGGAAAGCTAAGGCCCAATTGGAGCTAAACTTAGCAAGGGATGTTAAAGATAATAGGAAGGGATTTTATAGGTATGTAGCAGTTAAAAAACAGACTAAGGACAATGTAGGCCCCTCCAGAAACTTTCAGGAGAACTGGCTATACAGGACTTGGAGAAGGCTGAGGTTCTGAATGACTTTTTTGCCTCGGTCTTCACTGGCAAAGGCTCTGACCGCAGCACCATAGTCTTGGAAGGCAGATGCAGGGACTGTGAAAACCTAGACCTCGGGCCCACTGTAGGAGAGGATCTGGTTCAAGACCATCTTAAGAACCTGAATGTACACAAGTCCATGGGACCTGATGAAATCCATCTGCGGGTCCTGAAGGAACTGGCGAATGAAGTTGCAAAGTCATGGCCATCATGTTTGAAAAATCATGGCAGTCAGGTGAAGTTCCCAATGATGGCTGGAAAAAGGGAAATATAACCCCCATTTTCAAGAAGGGGAAAATGGATGACCTGGGGAATTACAGACCAGTCAGTCTCACCTCTGTGCCTGGCAGAATCTGGGAGCAGATTCTCCTGGAAGGCATGCTAGGGCACATGAAAAACAACAAGGTGCTTGTTGACAGCCAGCATGGCTCCACTAAGGGGAAATCCTGACTGACCAACTTGGTGGCCTTCTATGATGGGGCTACGAAAATGATGGACAGGGGTGGAGCAGTTGATGTCATCTACCTGGACTTGTGCAAAGCATTCAACACTGTCCCACATGACATCCTTGTCTCTAAATTGGAGAGACATCAATTTGATAGGTGGACCACTCGGTGGATAAAGAACTGGCTGGATGGCTGCACACAAAGAGTTGTGGTCAATGGCTCAATGTCCAGCTGGAAACCAGTAACGAGTGGTGTCCCTCAGGGATTGGTGTTGGGACCAGTCTTGTTCAACATCTTTGTCGCTGACATGGACAATGGAATTGCGTGCACCCTCAGCAAGTTTGCCGATGACACCAAGCTGTGTGGTTCTGTTGATACACTGGAGGGAAGGAATGCCATTCAGAGGGACCTTGACACACTTGTGAGGTGGGTTGATGCCAACCTCATGAAGTTTAACCATGACAAGTGGAAGGTCCTACACCTGGGTTGGGGCAATCCCAGGCACAGCTACAGGTTGGGCAGAGAAGAGATTCAGAGCAGCCCTACAGAGAAGGACTTGGGGGTGTTGGTCAATCAGAAAATGAACATGAGCCAGCTTCAGTGTGCGCTTACAGCCCAGAAAGCCAACTGTATCCTGGGCTGCATCAAGAGGAGCATGACCAGCAGGTCAAAGGAGGTGATCCTGCCCCTCTACTCTGCTCTTGTGAGACCTCACTTGGAGTATTGTGTGCAGTTCTGGTGTCCTCAACATAAAAAGGACATGGAACTGTTGGAACAAGTCCAGAGGAGGGCCACGAGGATGATCAGGGGACTGGAGCACCTCCTGTATGAAGCCAGGATGAGAAAGCTGGGGCTGTTCAGCCTGGAGAAGGCTGTGTGGAGACCTCACAGCAGCCTTCCAGTATCTGAAGGGGGCCTATAGGGATGCTGGGGAGGTACTCTATTAGGGACTGTAGTGATAGGACAAGGGGTAAAGGGTTAAAACTTAAATAGGGGAAGTTTAGATTGGATATAAGGAATTCTTTACTGTTAGGGTGGTGAGGTACTGGTATGGGTTGCCCAGGGAAGTTGTGAATGCTCCATCCCTGGCAGTGTTCAAGGCCAGGCTGGACGGACCCTTGGGTGATCTGGTTTAGTGAGAGGTGTCCCTGACCATGGCACGGGGGTTGGAACTAGATGATCTTAAGGTCCTTTCCAACCCTAACTATTCTATAATTCTATGAGGGTAAATATTTATAAGGTTAAATTAGCAGGCTATGATTTTTTTGTTTAAAATGTAGTATCCTATTCTTTCTAGTCCAGTTGAGAGCCAAACAAGGTGCTGTTCTGTCAGGCAGCCTCCAAAGACATTCCTTAGCCTGCAGTGCTATCAGTGACAACAAATTGAACAGCATTGACATGATTTGCTTGACTACCTCTGTTGCTTGCACTGTCCTATCTTCATCCTTCCAAACATCATTTAGTAGGTAAAAGCAAGCTTTGCCAGCAAACAAACAGGGAAAATTAGTTGTTTCCACGGATACAGACTTACGCTATTGTATGTGTGATGTTGTGGCACTGGCCATACAACAATGATGCTTTCACGACTGCTGTTCATTAGCTTCACTCATACTACAGCATTTTGCAAATATACAAACGGGCAGTTAATTTGCTGAATTTTCCTATTTGCTAATTTTACAAATTTGCTAATTGGTCAGGTGTCTGCTCTGAAAAGTGAGAAAGCAGAATCAGAACTTGGCTTTAGTGCATTTTATTGAGAACAAGCTTTCTTACAACTGAAGACCAGAAAAAAGTGTGTTTTCACCAAAACAAACAGATAAAAATAATTAGAACAGCAAGAAAATGATAAGCAACACGATCCCACAAAAATAAAACAGAGACATGGGAAGTTAAGTTTCAGGAACAGAACAAGTGGCCATCTTTAATGCATTTGTTTTAGTTGGCATCTTAGAATACCTCTTTTACATTTCATTTTACTCAGGGAAAATAAATAATAAAAGTTGTTTACCATATGTGAACAACTAGTCCCTTCAAAATCATTGGAGAACGGTTTTGCTACCTACCATACACATCAATTTTGCTTTTGAACAATGACTCTGAGCACTTACAGACTCCACTTAAAATTAGGAATAACCCCACCATTTTACTTCACTCCTCCCAAAATAAAGACCTTCATGATTTTTTTCTTCTTGCTAATACTTCCTGCTACACCAGTGAAAGGACTAACTTATCTTGAACGTGCATTAATTACTGGTTACTCCTTTAGCAAAAACCAATTAAGGCTACTGCATGGGAACAAAGCTCACTATCTTTAAATGAAAGCTTTTTTTGTATTAGAGCATTAGTTTAATGACGCAAGTATGATACTCATCCAGTGTTTGCCTATTACCAGGCAGGTTTTTGCTTGTAGCCTGTTTTGCTCTACCCAGTCACGTTGTGTCCTAGGTCTTGTCACTCTAGCTGTGAAGAAGTCTATAAATTACCTAAAGTTAGTATTTTCCTCCAGGGTCAACTTAAGCCATTTTCATTCCTCTTTAATGAAAATAAGAAAGTTGTTGACAACATGGGAGGAACCTGATAAAAAAGAAAAAAAAAATCCAATTTTTTCTTCAAGGAAAAATCTGTATGATGTGGGCATCCACCATGGATGAACAGATAAAGGCATGTTCTGGTGGATAAAGTGAGGTTGGATGCTTGAATTATTTAACTGCTCTTAGCCACTTTCCTCTGGCTAAATAACCTAGGAAATGGGATATCTAAATTTTATATTTGTAGCACTTTAGCGAGTTTGTTGTACCTCAAATGATATGAGTTTGAATGGATACTAGCACACTTTTCAGTCTTGCACTGAACCCACTATACTGTCTCCACTCATCATCATACTCTTAAGAGTGTTAACTCCTCTGCAGCCAACTTACTGGTAGGAATTTGCAGCAGCCAAGTGCCCAGAATAGCACCTAGTCTCAGCTGTCAATTAAACCTTCTCTTTAAAGGCAGAGACCCATTACTGCAATATTCCCTGAAGCCTGCCCTAGGTTGCTAGGGTGCTACATAAGGAGGTATGTACAATACTTCACATAATGAAGTATAATGCAGAGATGTAAGAATTAATGGAGAAATAACCCAGTTAGAGCCATAGGCAAAGCAACTGTCATTAGCACAGTCCTGCTTGTTCCCTGCTATACAAGTCCTACATTAGGCTGATATGACTGAACTGAGACAACCACAGCCTATAAAACCATACAATCCTAGAGTAGTTTGGGTTGGAAGGGACTTTAAAGACCACCTACTTTCAGCCCCCTGCCACAGGCAGGGCCACTTTCCACTACACCAGGTTGATCAAAACCCTGTCCAGCCTGGATCTGAACACTGCCCAGGATGAAGCAGCCACAGCTTCTCTGGGCAACCTGTTCCAGTCTCTCACCACCTTCATAGTGAGGAATTTCTTCCTAATGTCTAATCTAACTCTATCTATCAGTTTAAAGTCATTTCTGAACACAAAGGTCCCCTGCAGATGGGGCCTCATGAGAAAGTGTACAGGGGGAGACGCACCTGCAAGCCCAGGATACAGTTGTCTCCATCTGAACTCCATGCTACATGGACCCATCTTCTTCAGTTCCACCATCATGAAAACCCCTTCACCACCACAGTTGCTGCAGAGTAAATGTGCTCTGTGATCCAAAGTAAAAGCATGTCCAAATAATTCTTTAACAATTTCAGAGACCTTATAGTATGCAAAACATTAACCAAAACCAAGATTCTTCCTTTGTATCTTCAAACACCATACATATAGCTAACGGAAAACGCCACCTGTAGTATTGCTAGTAATTTTGTTCAAAGTTGTACCTCTCAAACTGCATTCATAAATAAACCCTGCTATTTGACCAGTGAACGAGATTCAAGTGTAAGGTGATGCTGAAAACTTGCCATCAAGTCTGCCATACTTACTGTGACTCAAAACATTGTCACAGAATTTCTGGCAATAGTCAAATCTTCCTCAATGAAGAAAAATCCCTGTATTTAAGACTATTTCTTAGATTTTAAAGAATTCCAAAAGTTTAATGAAAGAAGCTGCTACTTCTGGAGAAAAACACTGACAGTAAGAGAATATTTTCAGCGCTTGTAATGGATCATTCAGTAAAAATACACCAAAATTGAGACAGAGAATCACAGAATATCTTGGGTTGGAAGGAACTCATATGGATCATCAAATCCAACTGCCTGCTCCTCGCAGGAGCATAACTGTATATAACTTTACACAATTGTAAAATATTTCAGTTTTCTTTTAAATAATCTTAAACTTTAATTATGAAAATAAATAGGAAAAATCAATGCAGCATTAGGAAACTGTGCCGAGCAAGCAGAAATGAAGCTATTGCACAATGCATCTGCTGAATCTCCTACGACCCAGGACTCTGGATTTCAGTTTTTGGCACTGGATTCCAACAAGTCTTTTGCTTCATTTATTTTTGTTGCTAAGTAAGGTGATCCACCTGAGAAGAAAAAGGGGACAGGAATACCATTTAAACATCAGTATTAAGTACCAAACTCTTCACTTGCAACACCTCTTTATTACTCACTTTTATTAACTCTTCCTTCCTAAATTGACCCTTTTCATAAAACTGCTTAAAAATGACATTGATATGAAGCAAACTAATTAATATGAGAAATGTAACCAAAACTGAAGTCATTAAAGAGTAACACTGAACAATTTATCTCAGAGAGAAGACTGAAATGTGAAATCACTTTACATCACTGTGATTTAGACTCACAGTGCAATGCTGCTGCAAATGTATGCAAGGTCAGCTGTCTTGAACATTTAGCTAGAGCTAACAGCTATTATTTCCACTCACCCTAAAAAACTAAGAGGTGAAATTTTATAAGTCATTTTGACAAAGAATCATTACATGTGTGCACATGCGTACATCCCCCAAGTCTCTAGTGTGCTAGATGCCCAAAATCACCAGCCAGAAAACATCACATTAAAGCTATTTAAACATGGTACGCCTTCTAACTTCTAGTCCCGAACACTGTCATTGCTTTATGCTCCATCTAACAATCTGATTACAGTTCAGTGGTCTTTTTGTGTTTGGGATTTTTTTTCACTCTCCCCTTGAGTGTCAACCATCTGCCTACAGTCACTGAAGCCAACCTGACAAGGTCTGTCTCAATAACTTACCATTTACTATAACACACCTGTATATTTACATGAAAACGTGATTCTAACAAAACTGTGCACTGAATAGCATTTTCCAAGGCATCTATTCAATCATAGTTTTTCATTCATCATTTCATTCATTCAATTAATCAGAAAAGATAATGATGGAAGAAACACAGAACTAGCTGTAGACACACAAAAAAAACCCCCAAACCATAATTGTAAGGCTGTCTTAAAGACTTCTTTAGGAGATTCCTGCAGGAATCCAAATCATTATAAAGTCATATTTAATGGTGTAAGAAAACAACTGGAAAAGGTAAAAGAGTTCTCTTGTTCATTTTTTGGTTTTGTTTGAACGTAGTCCTAATGGAAGACACACTGGAAGAAAGTGAGGCAGGGCAGGGGAAGGGTAGAAAACTGGTTACTGGAAAATTTCTTTTTTTTTTTTTTTTAAACAACTGGACTTTTATGCAGGAATAGAATTTACTACATCAGGTATTGCTTCATTCAAAGAGTAGCCAGGAGGATCAAACAGTAAAGACTAAACCTGCAATAAACAATGTATGCCAAGTAATTTCTAAATGTGCGCTGATTTTCTACATGTCTAGAGTGCAGGATCTTAAAGTAAATTTAAATCTGCTGGAAGTGTTTTCACTACATTTACATCCTTAAGTGCCATATTAATTTTGTAGCCCTCCAATGAGAGAAAATTCAATCTCATGATTGCCTAAGTGTTTGTTTATAATTAGGGCAAGTCCAAAAGGCTTCTCTCTCACTCTTTTTCCGTGAGCAAATACTCTCACAAAATTACTAACCGACAAATTAACATACAATTTTTCAATTAAAACTCTTTAAAACTGAACTGTAAAGGTTAATAGCAACCATTTTAGTAGTGCTCACTGGGGAAAGTTTTAATGCACACTTCTATATATTTCTTATTTATTTCTAGTAACTCTCTCCAACATTTTTGATCTCGTAACATATGTAACTTTTAAAATCTGTAGTTATTGCCCTTTCTTCTGTCAACTCCAGCTGGTAAAACAGTAATTTAAAATAACTTTCTAATGTCAAATATTATTTGTTAAAAGCACATCTGTGCTACCCACAGCCAGAAGAAATCAAGATATACATAAGCAAAGAAGTCTCTCTGTGATGCCACATGCTCAAGATGACTCCAGGCCCTCTCTCTGCAGCTGAAGACATTACACAAGCTTTTTTATTATGACCATGCCAGAAGAGCTGCAGGGCCAGCAAAGAGGCACAAATCCCTTCAACTGGTGCTCCTACTGAGAAAATGCTCCAACTTAATAGCACACACGAGGGCTCACTGCATCCATCCAAACCTACACTGTGCCCAACTGCAGGTGCATTACAGCTGTAAGAGCAGGTCATTAAAATGTATGATCTTTGTAACAGGAACTGCCTCTTTAGGTCTCCTCAACATTCCACACAGAGATTCACAGTGCTGGCTCACATCTCTAAGTACTGCTACAATAAGCTTAGAAGTTCATTATAAAAAATTTTTACCTAACTAGTACCCTGATGGTTAAGAGGCCTTTGGCCATCATAATACATCAGGAATGCAGCAGAAGATTTCTTTTCTGTGTCTGTGCAGTTTATGCATTATAAAAAGTGTAAAAAATGAAGGCGTGGAATTGGATAAGCAAGACAACTTTAGTATTAAAGTGCGGAGTGAAGACAAAAAAGAAAAGCAACACCTAAAACCTTTCCATGGCCAGTTACTTTTTTTCATTTTCTTAAAGCAGGGTGCTGGCAAGGAGCCCTGTAATTCTGTCAAGAAGATATAAAAACCCTCCAATTTCCCCTTTTGACTTCTGAAATACAGTGCAATTCTTCACCATCTGTTATTTTAAAGTAGAAACAGCAATGAACATATGGGCTTTCTTTCTCAACCAGCTGTAGTGTAGTTAAAGTTATAATAATAGCCTTTCTGTAAGATAAATTTACATTAAAAAACCGGCCACTAAGGCAACATTGCCCAGCTTTACATTTCTTCCAAATGAAATCCAGGAAGTCTGAAATTCATCAGTGACGTACTTAGTGACTGCAGAACATTTGCTCCCAGAAAGTTACTTTCTTATGTGTGACTGGTCCCTCTCAGTTCAAAATAGGAATGTCAGTTTACTATAAAAATGTTATAACTAATTTTTCTTATTTTTAATTTTCCTTTTTTAAAGTGTGGAAGACTCATCCCTGAGCTCATAGTTTTAACTGAAGTATAGAAAACAACATTAAAGAAAAATGGGTAAAACTGTGGTTCATAAAGCCTAGTTTATCTGCAAGTAGACACACAGAAACTCAAGTCTATAAATAAACAAGATACATTTGCACTCAGTGGTTATTTACACACTCAATAAACTTAAAGGATCTCGTTTAAGTTTCTTCCTTTCCAACCCTGGCTAAGGAAAGTAATCATTATTTACCTTTATCAGGATGATTCAAAATCATGATTCTTCTATGGGCTGTTCTGATTTTGGCCTTGTCAGCAGATGGACTGCAAAAATAAATTGAAGTGCTTACCATAAATGTCACTGAGCTCAGGCTATAAATTAACAGTTTATACTGGCTGAAAAATAATTAAAACTTGAGATTTTCACCATCTTGTGGACAAAACATAAAACTGCACCTCTAAAGAACTAAACAAAGGCATGTAAGACACACCAAGAAGGACATTTTTCAAAAGCCCGCGCACTTGATACACAAGTATCTTTCAGGAGTTTTAAGAAAATCATTTAAAATAAATGTTTTTTAAAAACGAAAAAATCCAACAGCTCTAGGGTGTATCTAGCTAATTATTCTCATCTTTAAACACAGAAAACACTTTTTTTTTTCTTGTAGAAAATGAGTATTTTCATGACCAGAGACAAAACAACAAATATTTAGTATTAGCACATTCTGTTCTACTGTAAATATTTTTATAGCCGCTAGAAATAATTCTTCTTTCTGCAGGAGCCTGGAAAAAAAACCAAACAAAAAACAAAACCCAAACTAAAGCTGTATGTTATTTTTGCAAATCTGTTCAGTGTGTTAGGATCAGGGACATGTGGATTTACAAGTGCTACAGGATGTTGTTCTCTTCAATAACAGTTACATAAAATATGTACTTTGCTTAAATGAAGTATGTACCTTACCAGACAAATAATCACTTATGGATGCAGTAGACCAACACAGTATGGCTATCACATGCAAAAAGACAGTCTGAATGGTTTAGTTTTTCATAATTTGTTAGCATGAAGAAATGAAGCTGTGTTTCCCACTTCAGGTGACTTCTTAATCAGTGATGAATCAATTAATCTTTTTGTAGGTACAGTCTGAATGCGAGGTATCAGTCTAACTAAATTCCTGAGGTAAACAACCTTTAATTATTATTCCATCACAGGGAAATTAGGGTATGTTGCAAAAATAGTTCACACAACTGCATAAGAAAAGAGTACTTCAATGGAACAGAAAGTAACCCAGAAAGCAAGATTTAAACAGAGGGCGGAAGGTCTTGAACTACATAAATACAAGAATGAAATGTTTTGTTACTCGACAGCTAAAAATAATAATTATCTATATTTTGATTTGTAAAGCTGTGGTTTAGTAATAAAAAGGAAAGTCAATATACCACATTTAGAAACTCAGAGGGCCAAAGAGTAACTGTGGAAATATTGCAGTTGCATACCATGGAAAAACATGCAGCTCTGCTTCAACTACAAAATTAGGTAGTTTACATCAAATTTGTTTAGTTTCTGAGATACTGTTTATCCCAGTCAGACTGGTTTCTAAAGATTCTTCATCACTATCAAAAACCCCTTTAATGTGAAAATCACATTTCTGTTGAACTGGTACAACCTGACAACATGAGTCTCACCAACCAGCCAAATCATGGCACCTTCTAATATCACTAACTGGCTGAGAAGTCCATCACCTTGGTGGGAATAATCAATACATCGGAGAGCATAGCTGACATTCAGAAGGACCTGGACAGGCTGCCAGAATGGGGTGACAGGAACCTTTCAACAAGGACAGATGCAGAGCCCAGTGTTTGGGAAGGAAGAGCCCCTTGCAGTGCTACAGGCTGGGGAGTAGCTCTGCTGGAAGGGACCCGAAACACAGCAAAACAAAAAGCCTCAGCAGCTTACACTGGCTGCAGAGGACAACAGCCTCCTGAGCTGTGTGAAGGGGCACATGGTCACTAGGTCAACAACAGGAGCTGTTCTCTATTCAGCCAGACACATCTAGCTGCTGCCTCCAGTTTTGGAGCCTCTGTACAGGAAAGATACTGGCCAACCAAAGCAGGTCCAAGCAAAGGCCACCACAATGGTTTGGGGCAGGAGCACTCACCCTTTGAGGAGTGGTTGAGGGAGCCGGGCTTGTTCAGCTTGGACAAGAGAGGGGGGACCTCACAACAGCCTCCTCAGCATATATAGAAAGGAATGTGTAATGGGCCACTATGTTGAAAATCTAAAAGCTACCATCAAATGCTCACCTTTATCATGGCTGATATTTAGCATTTATACACACTCAGCATTTGAAATACTGAAGAAAGTCTTTACCTCAAAATTTAGTATGATTTGGAAGTGGTGGTAGAGAGGACAAGTGTTACAAGAAGATCAGGGCCTGAACAGATCCAGTTTGTGCATACCCTGGCATTTTCCATAACACTTTTAAAACTCACTTGCCTTTTTCTTTTTTTGGGGTGGTATTTATATATATATACACACACATATATACCATACAGTAAGCAGCGAGTTAAATCTGGTCTAGAAAAGTGTGTTTAAACAATATCAAAATTTCCTATAGAAATGTTAACTGTGCTTCTACACATTTCAAGGCTCAAACCTTTAAATATTAAGAAGAACATTCCTCAAATCTGCTTAAGTCTTAACACATGCAAGACTCAGTCTAAACACGACAGATAGTTTCAGTGTTCCTTGTGAAGACTCAAGCTATTAAAATTAAAAAGGAACTGATTTTGGTTCTGATGAAACTTCAGACATATCCATGAGCAGTGTTCAGGCTATGCATTGCCACTGTAAACACACTTTAATAAGTTGCCGTGTGCTGCTCTGGAGTATCATTGAATGTGCCCTTACAAAGTGGAAGTGTTAATACATTATCCAACTTAAAGGCCAAATGAAATATTTCTGAAGAGCATTCCCATAAATCTCTTCCTCAGTGTGCAAGCATGAAATATTTCAAATAGATGCAATTTATTTTCTGAAGTGAATGCTAAATCTGTATAATTTCCATTATGTTAGAGGTAAACACAACACACTGAACAGGATTTTAAGTCCCAGTTTTCTCCATCTGAAATTATTTCTTCTGGGGATAATTAAAACCATCCCCCTCCCCTTTTTTTTTTATTCAGAACTCACTGATCTAGACCATAAATGAGGAATCTACTACCTAAGGTTAGACCTGCTCCCTCATCTGGAAAGTCCTCAAACCCACCACACTGCCTGCTTTACAGAAAACACCAAGCCATGTGCTAACATTTGCCACCCAAATGTTTTTTAAAAATCCGCTGAAAAATTCATTGAATACTCAAGATTATTTCCACATAAAATGGAAATTATTCATCATACGTACTTTAAACCAAGTTGGGGTTTTTCGGTTTTGTTGGGTTGTTTTGTTTGGGTTTTTTTTTTTGTTTGGAATATGCCTCAACCGTTGAAATCCAAACAAATCAGAATGGAGAAAGAAAAAAAAAATGTTACTGAATTCTGAAAAAAAACAAGCAAAATTGATTTATTCTCATTTATTAATAAAATCTTCAATACTCCTTGTCTCACGGGTTTTTCTGGAGACCAGACCACATGATTACACTAATTAGCACAGTATGTGCTATTCTGATTATTTCTAGAGCACCAATTCTCCCCTGCAATATGTTACCATGCCTTCAAGCCAAACACAAGTTGTATGTTTTATTAGCATTTTATTGTTTGCTTTTTAGCTTCAGTAGAATATTAGAATGGTTTATAAGCCACTAGATGTCTTTTTTGAAAAGTTAAGATTTTGGCAAGAGCATTGCACATTCTCACAACATGCATTTTTTTCATTCAACACATACCAGACAAACAACATCTTAATGCAACACACCTACCTTACACCTAAAATAAGACTAGCTTCTCGCCTACTCATTTTCTGTTCAAATCCTCCTTTATAGTATGATGAAAGACTCTAAAAAGAAGAAAGGAAAAACAAGCAATAATTAGCTTCATGTACAAGGTGCCAGGACTTAGCTCATATTTATATGACCTCGTTCAGCAAATTGCATTCATCTATAATTTATTTTGAAGGCATGGAATGACTACAAACCAGGTAATATGAAAGGACTTCTCCCAAGTGTTAACACATACGAAAAACAGACTTAAAAATAACTGTGTTTTTACAATCTCCTACTGCTTGTAAGAGATATTAATAGATACAACCATTAAAAATCCTGCCTCTTGGCAAAAGAGTCCAGAATCAAAGTACAAACTGGCACAGAGTGGTACAGTGTATGTCTTGGAAAGGGCAAGAGAGGCAAAGGGGTAAACTTATTTGGAACAGCTTTGGTACCACTGCAGTGGAAAATTACAAAAGTCAAAATACTTTGGCATCCAAGGAACTATGGACAATCATTCTGAAGTCCAGCTATTTCTACAAATTAAGTAAAATCAATAAAAGGATAAGAACAGATAACTTTTCATGGGAAAGAATGTTACTTCAAAAAATATCTATTGCAAGTTCTTTGAAGGAACCCTGAAAAATATACAAAAAGCAAAAAGAAAGAGAAGGAAAAAAAAAAAAGAAAAAGGCTTAGCATAAAGTTATAATGTCTATTTCAGGAAAGCTGGAGAACAGTGGAAAGTATCAGAATACATGGAGAAATCCTAACCAACTTTTGCCTTTACATCCTTGCCTGGAGAGAGGTTTTTTTTTTAAACTCATTGGCATGTGATACTTTAGCCACTGTTTTAAGAAGGGGACAGAAAAGACACAAGTGGGAAAAGAACATTAAAAAGGAGTAGATGGAGATAGGAGTAGATTACAGTATGTAAATGTTATAGGGAATGGTTTGGAAGTATATTTGCCAATTTATTTTTAAAAAAAAACTTTAAAATGTGAGAGTTACTCAACCACCACTGATAGTTAGATGTGATGTCTTCAATGTAAAGGTTTCTGTAAGTAGCATTAAGAACTAGCCCATTGCTACACAAACAATAGTCTAAGATGCACAAATCCCAGAGGCAGCAGATGTAGCTCCAAGCCAGCTTGCCTTTCGGAACTGGCACACAGAATTCACTCAACAGACTGGCGGTTTTTCCTCAGTGCAAAACCTATCAACTGGGGAAAAATAAGTTTCTTTTGTTGCTATCAAAGAGAAGTCTGTCCCAAGAGCTGCGATTTTTTTTAAAGTGTTCCTTTTACCCACAAGTAAAAATGTGCCTGGCCCTTAATAAACACCTTTCTCACCCAATATAGTCATTCATATTCAGTGAGAATTTTGCCTTATGTTTACTCAAACTCTTTTTTACGTAATTTCAAAAGCATTAAAGCATTTAAAGGGCTTTGTCTGCAATATGCAAGCAAAGCCTCTCATTAAGCTTGAAGCAATATTCACCAAAAGCATGGTCCAGAAATACTTCACCTGTTGCTACCATGAAGTCATACAGAGTAGTCACACACACAGATTTTCTGTTGTGCTGCTATGATTTTAAAACAATTTTATCTTCCTTCTTCCCACCCCAAATCTTACATGAAATAAGCACTACCATAACACTACAGGTATCAAAGCTGAAGCAACTGTGGATGTGGCACGCCTACAACAAAAATCTGTTGAGAAACCACTCCTATAGCTACAGCATAACAAAAAGGAGGTCTGCAATTGTTAGTGCACATCGACTTTATAGGTTAGAGTATATAACACTAAAGGAATACACAGGGCTTCTCCAGTCCTCCAAGAGGAAATGATACTAATAATTTAATGGTCACCAGGTAACACCCTTGAGGAGGCTGAACTGCACAGAAATTTGCAGTGATGCTGAACAGTTACTACTGCCAGGAGAGAAAAACACACTTTAATGGCCTCTGAAAGATTTTCCAGGACTTCTCCCAGAGCAGCTTAGGTGAAGATGGATTTCTGGAAAGGTTAATTCTTCTTTGTCCATCACCTCTGGCATAGAACTCTTATACACGAGGATACTGGTTCAGTATTCATGTAAAGATCAGTACTTGAATTATCTCTAACAAAGCTCATCTCTGTTCTTGGTAGATTTCACCTAAAACACTATTTGAAACATGAAAATAGGGTGAGGTGGCTATAGGGTTACATTCAGAAATACTTCATGTTTTTAAAGCCTACCTCCTTGACACCGTTCTAACCTTGGGGAGCCTTGATGCGGCTCACAGGCAAGAGGAATGAAAAAGGAAAAAGAAAAAAGAAAAAGGAAATTCTGCTGTCTCCTTTGGCACATCAGCAAAACCAGTTTGTTGAACTGCTCATCAGGAAAAAGCATTTTCTTCTCAGAAGTGAAGCATATCGTAAGAATAATAAATTCTTAAATTAAGATCTTGCTCCTAAACAGAATTTAAAGCAAAAGGAAATTAGACACAAAAGCCATTTTCCCCATTGTTCAGAATAAAGGGAAGAAATCGAGTCTTCATTTTAGGAAGCATCTTGGCAAATTTCTAGCTCCCTAATGAAACAACTTTTGCACGTTACTGAAATTAAAGCTTTTATCCCCTGGTCTCCCAATTGTAAATTCTGAGTAATGTCTGCAATGAAATGAAACGATACTCAAGGTATTTTTCTGTTATGAGAACTCCTCAATGAGCAGGCAGTTCTAGACACTTGATTATTTATTAACCCCAGCTATTGCAAACAAACTCTGTACTGGAAAAATCGCTGAAATAAGCTCTATTTCTTCATACTATTTGAGGTGAGGGGCTATAATTTAATTTATTTAATTTCTTTGCATGTTGTTACTGTTCAGCTACTTATATAAGCAAGCTCTGCTTTCTAAGCAAATGCTGTTGGTAGGGGGGACATGGACATGACAAGACATGACACAAAACAGCTGGATTTCTGCAAATAACTATTCACTCTTGCAAATTTTCACAAAAGCAGTCAGCTAAGAATCCATTTGGACTGTGACATCTTCAAGACACTTTTCCTGGCATAGCGCAGGGAAAGCATAATCACTGTTTCCATGCCAAGCAAGAGATGCAAAATTCCATAATTCAGACCATCCATCATAAGTCCATGAAGTGGTAAATTTTTCCAAAAGCTCTGTTTTGTTCCACTACCAATACAGTCCTCTATTGAAAAAATAACAAACACTGGGGGGAAAACAAACAAACAAACCCCAAAATAAACAAACAAAAAGCCAAACAAAAAAACACACACACACACAAAAAAAACCCAAACCAAAACAAAAAAACCCCAGTCAAAACCCACCAAACTACAATAACAAACTATTTACAAGTTGCGTTAAAATATAACCTACAATTTGCCAAGATCAACTTTAATGTCCTTAACTTCAATTAGAAAATAAAATATATGAAACAAACTGCAATTGCATTATTCTCTCAAAACTTTATTTTCAATGAAGGACATGATGGAGCTAGGTTTGTCTCCATGATATCCAGTGGTAGGACAAGGGGCAAAGGGTGTAAACTGGAGCATAGGAGGTTCCATGTGAACATCAGGAAGAACTTCTTTACTGTACGAGTGACAGAGCACTGGAATAGGTTGCCCAGGGGGGTTGTGGAGTCTCCTACGTTGGAGATATTGGACAAGTTCCTGTGTGATGTACTCTAGGTTACCCTGCTCTTGCAGGGGGGTTGGACTAGATGATCTTTCGAGGTCCCTTCCAACCCTTGGGATTCTGGGATTCTGTGACAAGGGAAATGGTTGTTACTTTTACCTCTCAATTCATAATTCTATGAGCCTGAGCAGAATCAGAACCAACAAGGGAAACAGTACAAAAAATCTCTAATGCACTATAGAAGATACCCTTTTCTTCTGGAACACAGAATTTTCAGGATTGTGGGGTTTGTGTATTTTTGTCTAGAACTGCTGTTTCTACCTTCAGTATCTTCTATCTCTCAATTACAATATCATTGATTCAACAAAGAAACGTAATGAATGCTATTGAAACACTTTTTTTTTAATTTCATATTTTACAGAAATACTAACATGCTAATTAACAGCATTAAGGTCTGAGAAAGAAAAGCTAAATGATTGCTTATTGCTACCACCTTCTATTGGCAACAGACTCAGTCACTACACACAGAAACAGAACAATGTCACTGGCATTTGCAACACCAGTAACAAAACTAGGCTAAAACAAGAAAATAGAAAAAAAACACCAAAACATTTCTCTGGAAACAAGCATTATGACTTGTCATAGAGGGGAATTAACAATGTTTCCTCTTATATCTTCCTCCACTGAAAGGAAGAGAGTAGAAAAATTAGGGACTAAATCACAGTAGCATTTACATTTCATATTTAGAATATATATTTAACTGCCATAAATGAGAGGTAGAAATTCAGAACAAAACATAACATTTTTACTTGCCTTTACTTACTCTTTCTGAATAAAAGATGAGTGCGGTTGCTGAATGTACACATTATTTATTTAGGTAAGTAAATACAAAGTGTTAAATACCCAAAATACAACAAGCAGGCATTTTAAACCATGGCTTCATAATTGCTCAAGTTGACCGTACCCAAGTAACTTCTTTGTGAGCAGGAAGAAAGGATAAACAGCATTTGGATTACCTTGCATGGTGACTGCAACCAACATGAACTGTAATTTCTACTGCAAATGGAAGGTGAGAATGGGGTAAGGAGGAGTGGTGGCTTACAGAAAGAACAAGCCAGCTTTTAAATAGGCAGCTGCTTCACAGCCTCTCAAAAGAAAGTGGTGATGAAGGACAGGGTTTGATTCTAGAAAGCTAGAGTAACAACTGAAAATTACTACAATGACTAAATTAGGCACTTCCAAACACCATAGAAAACCAGCAAAGTAATACTAAGCCCAGACACTAAATGTTACATGAGACACTTTATCCAGTAAGCATAGGTTAGATGCTTGATTTCCTTTGTCAGTAGAGTTTTGAGAGCAATATGCTGTAAAGAAACATGATGAAAGTGCTAATCCACAGATTATATTCAGCAGCTTCAAATTTCCCAAACGAAAGCATGTAAGGCAGCTAAACAAGAAGTTTTCACAGTAAGCACTTACACAGGATCTTTGGACCTAATGTTTTTACTGTTTTAGAGAAAAAGTTATAAATAGGAAATAACTGATTGTTACGTGGAGGAAAAAAGGTAGAAAAAATAAAATCAAAAAAAGCAGTAGCTGTATAGAGTAGTAAAGAACATATAACCTTGGCTAAGAATTATAAAAGGGTCTTAATATTGCACTATGATTGTAGAAGAAAATACTATTACCTTCACAAATGTAAAGTTGACAAATACATACAGTTAATGGCAACCAGGAAGAGAGAGCTTTTACTTTATTCAGCCGATCTCATCTTGCACTGAAAACTTGTATTTTCAAGTTCAGAATAGAATAGCAGAGGAGAGATCTCTACTGGAAATCGACACACAATTCTACACTGTAAGGCAGGATGTGAAGGCAGACAGAGGATACAGCTCCAGGGAGTAGGAATACTGTGAATGCAAAAGCACCCGGCTTGCTCTTTATGGTTGTTCATGAATTCTGCAAGACTCTGAAAGTCACTGCAGTAAAAATGAGATAGGCCTGTAATGAGCTTGGCTCAGCCAGTATACCAGTACTGAGGGGTACAGTTTCCTAGGAACAGACACCTCTCTGTGCAGTAGCATGTCATATTTCAATGTGTTAAAGAGTCACTGCCTGCTTTCTTAGACGAAGATGTCTGAATTTAGATTCTCTAGCCTGTATCTACAAATGTATAGGAGAAATGCTGGAGTAAAACTGCTGGGGTGGGAGGGTGAAGACTGAAGCACTCCCTACTCTGAAACCACATGTCCTTACTGCGAGCTACCTCTAGCAAGCCTGCAAGTCAGACTGTAGCCATATCATGTGAAAGCAATTTAATTCACAGTATCTACGATCTCCTCTGCTGTTTTGGCAGGCAACCTGGGAATCTCACAAAAAATTACTTTGAAAAGGAAAAAAAACAGTTGGCCTCACAACAGCAATGCAACAGAGGGACAGAGAGCAAAAACTGATTGAGGAATAACATTTCTGGCTGATACACGCTGCAATTAAGAACAAGCACGGACTAGCCCCAAGAGGACAGTCCATGTTTAGTCTTCTCCCTCACCATTGATCAAGCCTGCACCTTCAGCACATGAACACAAAGTACAGACAGCATTGTATTTGAACTCTAGCATCTGTCTATATAATGTAGACACTGTGTTGCAACTGGTCTCATATTAATAGGTACAATGCAAATGATTACTTTAAAAACAAACTAACTAACTAACTAACTTTAATATATTTTTCAGGAAATAATAATCTACAACTACTCCCTCAACACTCTTATAGAGAGAGGAACTGTATTCCTTCTGCTGTGGAAAAGTGCTCAGAGTATGAACTCTGAAGGAATACACTTCTACAATCAAACATCTGCCTCACTAGGAATTACTTTAATCAAACAGGAATGGAATGAATTTATTTATTTACCACAGGACAGTATAGCCACTGAAGCAAAAAGTAAATGCTCTTGAATATTCCCTGAATATGCCCCTCTCACAAGACCCCATCTCTTGATTATTCTTTTTTACCTCATTATTACATTTTTAAATATATAGGGCAAAACAAAGAGCAAAAAATTGGTTAAAAGTTCAAATTAGATAGGGAATTAAAAAAGACAACTTATATGTGAACAAGAAAACAAGCTCCCCAATCTCTATGGCAACCTTTCTTAGAAGTTTATCAATTTGCCTTCTTGATTTTAACACTGTATCTGGGAGGAAAAAAAAAATGGAAAAAAAGACTAACTTCTTACATTTTTAGCTTCTTGAAATGAAACTGTGTCATCACTTTGTAATCTCTAGGAATTAGCTATTTTCTCACAGCAGCCTTTAACCATTTATCACACACTTATTAGCAAACGGTTCTGAAACATGGAGCATCACCAGAAAATTCTGTTTATCAAGCTCACAAACATCTTTTGATGCTATTTTATCCACATGAATTTAAAAACATACTAGATAATATGCAGGAACACGTACAGTGAGGAACACCCCTATCCTGGAAAACAGGATAATCAAAGTGACACTTGCTGTATGTAACATAAAATGTCTCCCCCCTAAATGCTTGAAATAAAATCATTAATTCAGCATAAAGTAACCTCTAAACTTACAGAAGTTGAAATCCTCTTTGCTGTCTCTGTAATTGCCTGCTCCAGCGGTTTCCAAAGGTGGAAAGCATAACGACCTGAAAAAGATTGAAGTTAAATGAAATTATAACCAACATTCACTAAAAGGAGAAAAAGTCTCCAACTTATGTTCATTGGCGTAAAGCAGAAAGAATTTTGGTTTCTAAAAAAAAAAAAACCAAAACAAAAAAACCCGAATAAAATCAAACCCCTTCCTTTTAAATCTTTTTGTCTCATTTATCTGTTGTACAGCACCACTGCACTTTACTGCTTTTCAAGATGTTCCCTCAACAGCCATTTCTGGATCCTGCCCAGAAGTCATCCCACAGTAAACTTGCTATGGTTTACATTTTTCAATCTTTGTACTCTTTGGGGAGGGAAGGGAAGAAGCTCAGCATACTTCATCTAAAAACCTAGTCAGGGATTGCAAAGATCCATCGTGTTTGCTCACAAAATAGATAGATCTAAATGCATTTCAATATGATAAATGAAGAGATATGCCTTGTGAACTTCAAGAAAAAGGGTAGTATGAAACATTAGCTTTGGATGTAAATTATTTATTAGATAACGTTCAAAGGTTATGTCTTCAAGAAAAGAAATCTATGTACTGCATGTTTCTTGCTGTGATGTTGTATGCTTAATCACACATTTTGTAAGTACTGCATTTTTTATTTTGCTACAAAGAGAGGATCTTCTGGGATTCAGAGCCATTCAACTCCCCACTGGTAGTGAATATCTATAGCTAGGAAAGGCTAGAGTAAACTGCATTAGACTGTGTTCTCAGAAGTACAAAGCATGTCTATCAATTTCAGAATCAAGATTTGTGCCATGTTACAGGAGAATTTTCTCGCTACATTCCCTCTTCCCAATTATTGTTTTGATTAAGCCTTCATTAGCAATGTAACTTATTGTTAGACACAATGGAAAAACTTTTTATAAAAATGGGGCTGTTTCATTCAGATAGCACCTTGCTTTCTCAAAATACCATAAATTTTTTAATAATAAATTCTTAAAATAACCATCTAAACCCATGCTTATGTTAACACAGAAGCTAAAGTCACTATTAGAGCATCACTGCTGAAATGCCATGATTTGTGATCTCACTTTCATACTTTCTGCTACCACTTTTCTGCTAGCTGCCATTAATTTTTCAGCTCAACCAGTGGAAATTCTAAAAAGCATTCCTCTTTTGGTTCTACACAAACACATACATAAACTGACTGCTTAAAGGCATACACTACCACAGATCTTGTCTTTCATTCCCCTAATCACTGTACCCAGCAAACAGCCAATGAACTTTGGTGCAACTTGGTCATCTTTTGAATCAGTTCTTGGTGTATGTGTTTGCACACAGGTGACCTGGCTGCTTTTATATACTGAAAATTATGGAAATCAATTTGTGTCTTTGAAAACCAAAATAGACCACAGTCATCCAGTCTGGGTAACCCAAAGTATCAGTCACCTTAAGCTCATCCCCTGTGCTCAGACTAGAACCCATTTTTTCAGAACATGCAGTCCAGATGTAAAGAGTTCAGATAACAAACAGTGTACTATGGGAACAGTTTAATGTGATAAATCACTGCAGCCACCTAAACCTTCTATTTTTCTCTTTTTTAATTTGTTAGGTGTTACCTTTACATTACAAGATCCTGCTGCACTCTTCTATACTACAGAGTATCCAACTTGCAATGTGTTATTAAATAAACAAAGTAAACTTTTCACTTTACATCTTGCAGGCAAAAAGCAGATGGAACCTTTTAGCTGCTGTCCATAAAAGTAGTTTCGAACTGTGACTTTTCAGAAAGAATTTTGGTAAGCATGTCCAGGATTTTGAAGGGATGGGAACTACACCTGCACACAGTTCTTCATAGGACTTTCAAACAAACTTTCTATTTTCCAATGTTTATATTTGTAAAAGCGTCATTAACGTTTTGGAAATAGCAGCTCACAAGTGACAGTTCCACACTCGGCTGGTAATTCAGCTTACCTGCAAATGCAACAGTTGCAACACCAAGTCCAACAGCTATCATTGTTCTGGCCTAAAGCAGAGAAACAGGAATCAGAATAACACACAAATTCCAATTTGAAATACATGGACCTTTTATTTTATCAGCAAGCATTTCTGATGTCTGACATTTACAAGAAAGATAAAAGTAAGTTCTGTATTCCACAGGCTACATTAGATTTTTAGAGTTCAGCCCCATTAGCCCCTGCCAGCACATCAGGTTTAACCAGGAACTACCCATTAGCAAATCAGTAAAACACTGACAAAGCAGCTCACAGTATGTATTGATAAAAACAACAGGCAAACAACTATTCAGGATCACCTGAGATTAGTTGTGGCGAATGATTCAATACAAAAAAGTGTCAGTTTATTACACAAATATGAAGAGCTTAAAAAATATATATTGTTTTGCAAAGTCCTTCACTGGGAATCTCGTCATGATATTGCTTGAAAACGATACTGGAATGTTAACCTCTATGTCCACAAACATACATTAGCATCTTCCATTGTTCATGCTTTGACCTGTGGAAGCCCCAGTAAAGAAATGAAGCCCAGAAACCTCTTTTCATTACTTCACATCAATCACTGGACTGTACCTTATAGATTCACTTTTAGTCTAACTGCGGTTTTGGAACCAAACCCACAAAAAAAAAAAAGGAAAAAAAAGGAGAGAAAAAAAAAGACTTGAACATCTGATGAAGACAACAAGTCACCTACACAGTGCTTGAAGAAAGTCAGGCATCTCAACAAGGACAGTACGTATCATCTCCATGTCAAACAAGAACCTGCTGAAAGCTATGTAGTACACCTTGAAGAATGCACTGACTTTTCACACACCTGCAGAAATCAAGAAGGAAAATGAGCACTGCAAGTGTTGGGGGCATCTCTCCACTTCCAAAAAGGCAAGATGTAATCTCCAAAACAGATTAAATAGTCATCTGTGGCACTACCTGTCTTATAATAGTTCAATAATGCCTTGAACTTTCCCCCAGGAAACCTAAGCAATCGAATTCGACCTGTTTAGCTTGAATTCAAAACATAACATAACAATGAAAATGTTTTTATCACCAGACTGTCTCTTCTAAAAGTGACTTACTTCTGCATTTATCCAATAACTGGTTTATACTTTTTCTATCAACAAGCCTGACAGCAGGACTTAAAAAGCCCAAATTTCAAGATGCGTGCCCTCATAACTGGATTTGGAGCCAAGCTGCCTTTGCTACTAAGCCTCCTGGGGCTAAAATTCTGCTTTTGATAGTACCCAATCTCAATTCTAGACTGTAAAGAAATAAAGGAAATTAGTCATTTAGCGTAACTTACTTCGCATTAGTAGCTAGATGTGCTGAAGCTTCAGGCCACAAGCTGTGAATTTTCTCATAGATATGCTGAGCTTTTTACCTACTTAAGTAAAAGGGGGCCCCAGAGCCAGTGTATGATAAGGAAGCAAGGTAGCACACTACCCCTTGTCAGCATAACCTGCAAACTTAGAGACAGGAGAAACAGCCTGCCTAGAGACAGTGAAGGGACCCAACTGAGAACAAGTTGACCCCAGACCCTAATATTATTGTACCAAACCATTGCATGAGGGGTGGGAAACTTAAATTGTAAGGGTACAACTGCTTGGGGATTTCTTTGTTTGAGGGTCCTCTCTGGAGGTAACCAGCTTGAGCTGCTTTTACCACTGCACCACTCAAATAAATGATTGTATTTAGAGCCTATGATTCTGCTACAGGATACCTAGGGTAGAGAAGCACCATTAACACAGAGAGGGAGTAGGGAAAGTGTTGGGAAATGACAGTTTTAGAACACAGGTCAACAACTTTCCCAGCAAAAGGGCAGCTGTATAAGATGTAGGCACTGCCATCATGCCAAGTAGCTCCTACAGCTTTGGCTGTGAAGGCAACTGGTTGTTATTGCTGCTTGTAGTATTGAGGTCAGAACAGAGAAAGTGGTAGTCTGCTCTGAGCTCATCCAGAAGAGGATGTATTCCTCCATATCTAGCTTCTTGACCCCATCCATTTTAACTAAGTTCTTACCTCCTACTTACCCAGTTGGGGCTATTCTAGCTATTCACATAACACAATGCTGCAATTGCCTAGAGGTTTCTCATAGAATAGAAGAGACTAAACATACTGAAATGGAAGCTCCAAAGTTAAGACTGGGGGAATTTCGGCCTTAAAAATCTACTCATTTCAGTAATCTAACTCTTCCATTTCAGTGTAGTCTTCAGTCTCAATACTAGCACTCTTTTCTGAATGCAAAAATAACACGGTAGTTTTATGTCTGTTGTTCTTTTGAGTTCCACTAAATTTCCCCTTATCTTTAGACCGTGAAAAAATATAAGTATGTTACCTTAAATGGTAGAAGATAAAAAATAGCAAAGCATACCATTCATCTCCACACTAAACTAAAACTCGTCATTTCTTCTCACAAACCAGTTTTTCCCCAGGCTCTCAATATTCAAACCTTCTAAAAGTCTCCAATTCCTGTTTAGAAACTAACCAATATCAGCCATAACATTAATGAAAATATCATAACCCTACAGAAATCTATATTATTCTTTTCTGTGGTTTGTGACTGTGGATTTATATTCAAGAGATTCCATTAGAATCTAAGTTGTTACAGCCAATTAAGGGCTCAATGTGTTAAATAGATCACGCTAGCAAAAAAAGAGTACTAACTTGTGCTTGTCCAAATTAAGTTATACTTGCTTTGCCACCAAAGAGGTAGGTTAACAGTCTACAACAAGGTATGCTGGTTGCAACTGGGCATTAGCAGCAGACACTATCACAGGTAAGGCCAAGCACTGAGACCAGGCTAATAAATAATCCCTGGACTCTGTCAGTTCAGTGCAGAAACAGCTTAAGTGTTTTTGCACAGTAGTCTGGGAACACAGTATCAAAGGCCTTCAGGGGTCTCTACAGAGTCAGCCATGTCCACTGGAATGCATTATTTCAATCTCAGTGGAAAGTACTAGCAGTTAGTGGAAAGCTAGGACTGCCTGAAAAACAGCAAGCAAAAAAAGCATGGTCACAGCTCTAGAATAGGAGCAGGATGTAGGATCACAGGAATATGACAAGCCAGAAAACTAGGTAAAAGTGACAGAAAGTTAAAACCAGGGAGGCATGAATGTCCGTATTTTGAAGAGAGGCACAACCACCAAGAAAGCTAAGAAATACTGGTTGACAGTAACTCACCTTGTTTGCATTATGAGCAGGTTAGAGAAGAATTACCTGCCACAAAGTGGCAAAGAAGTGATAATTTGTCATACCAAAGCACCCTCAATGTTATAGTGTGAACATACTCAAACTATATATATGTGATAAAAAATGAATTTCAATCAAGGTAAGAAAGATTTCAGGTTGTCTCTTACTGACCCAGCCACTCTCTTAAAATTAGTGGCAACTTTAAGTACTAACCAGGAAGTCCTTTAAGTCCAGCTTGACTCATTTTCCGTGCTCACTTAACTCAGTTGATTATTTAGAAGAGTAAGTCAAGAAGAATGGTGCTTTGAAACGTAAACTATAAAGTGCAAAACTTTAATTACATGCACTCTTTTCACATCAATATTAAATAAAAGTAACTATCAGTGCAGAAGGGATCAGGTCGTTTATGGCATGCTAACACAACTACTACCAAAACTGTTTTTGGGTCCCAGTGTTTAAAAATGCCTCATATTTTAAACTCATAAAAGCTATATATATATATATACACACATATATATATACACACATAAATAAATAAATATACTTACTGGCTTTCAATTATGACAGAGTGGATTTCCCTCAATTGTAAAAAATGCCATTACAAAATTTCTCAGGTACAAGTTTTAAATTAAAGTATTCTGTTAAGGCCCAAGAGGGAAAAATAAAGAAATAAAAGATTAAAAAGTAACATCTGTCTCTTTCTTTATTCAATGAATCAGCTCCCAAAGGTTAGTCATCAACCCTATGTTATTCTGCTGATCTCAGTATTTTAATTTTACTACACAGTTCAGTTTTCATTAACAAACCCTCTTAGTTACAGAAAACAAATCAGCTTTTGCCAAATCTGCAAAACCCTATTTTTAAAAAAAATTCTTTTCAGAAGCATGTATAAGAAAACACAAACATTAGAAAGGCTGTTGCAAGACCTGACTTACCAAAGCATTTTGCAAACAAAAGAGGATAAAGCATATTAATTAACATATATTTCATATACTGTCAGCATATGGACATCTGTGGTCTAATCCTTCAATATCTAATTTTTCAGTAGCCCTAATATTTTAGGAGAAGAAACAGGCAAGAGTAAGACATTCTTTTTGCACGTTCTTAAACCACACTGCTCTGCTAACTTAACCATAGTCAAAAATAAGACTTTTGTAATTAGCACTGCAGCTTCTCCTTCTACAAAGCAGAAAAAAGTTAAACTTATAAACAAAAGGAGAATCGCAAATGCATAATTTTAAAATTTCAGCACAATATTTTTACACCTAAGTAAAAGAACAACCTTTAGAAATTTCAAAGCATACCTGCTTGCACAGGATTTGGATTTCACACACCAGCTCTTCTACCACAATCAGTGAAAACACCCTTCTTGGTCAAATGAAATATATTTTGCTCTTCTCACAACTAGCTTTTAGACACACAGCAAGAGCTCTACAGTCTTTTGCCTCTGAACCTACAGTGTAATAGAATAAAAAGCACAGTGAAAATAACTTGTTCTGATGGATTGGATGGTGTTTTGTAATTAGTCTATGCTTAGTCATGGATCAACAAACTAGGAAGTATGTACTTACATTCAAATAAGTACACAAGTGTAAATTGTTTAACCAAAACCTTCATTTTAAGAAGGTTTGGCTGGGTTTATTTATTCCTCTCTCCCCCTCCCCCCTCCCCCCCCCCAAAGTGCTGTATTCCACTAAGAAGCAGGATATGCAATTTTAGTAACCAAGTGTAAAAGATATTTCTGAAACTACTTTTTCTGTTATGTAAAAATTCTTCATTTGAAATACGTAACTGTTCAGTACAGAAGCTAGAATAAGGTTCCTATTCCTCATAAGAGTAGCTACAGCTTATTGGAAGATTACTTCAGAGCAAATCACCTAATTAACTCTATGTGGAGCCAGATACGTTTTGAAGTGGGTCTATGTTATAAACTATCTGCAACAGATTTGATTGCATAATTTAATGTTTTCCTTCCAGTCTTACCTTCCTCTGAAACTTAATTTGTCTTTCAACAGTGAACTAAAAGTAATTTCAGTTAGATGATGTTCTCCATACTCACTCAATTCTCATGTCCATTTGTGTCATTTATTTTAATAGCAACTTTCTTGGTTTGTATATAAAGTTATGCCTACAGTTTCTGACAGTTTTTCATAGGAAATTGCAACAGATTCACTAATGAAAGCATTACCATACAGCATTCAACCCAATCTTTTTGAGTATGTATTAACAATGGTCTGTCTTTGTGAACACTCTTTGTGTTCCTACTGTTCTCTTCCATCACTCGAAATGCTTTTGTAAAACAGCTACAAAGGTAGAAGTGATTAAGTGTCTTCAGCTAACATCCTGGACAACTCACAACCAAGATTCAGGGCATGGTATCGAACAGAGCTCTTTTACTTCCAAGAGATGAATGCTGCTGTTATCTCCTACTACTCTTCTACTGTGGCAAGACAGACTTCTTAACCCTGCAGAACACCAGAGGAACAGATGCACAGCACTACAATTGATCTATTTCTCTCCAGCTAAATTTTTGAATTTTATTATACACAACTTGATCTCCTTATGGATTCCTTAGCTGAGAAAGCACCAAGTACAAATACTGTCCTTTCTTCCACTATCTATCTGATGTTATACAAAGAGCTTCTACTACCAACTGCATGCTAACAGTTTACAATGTATATATGCCTGAAAAACACCACATTCTCCACTGAAACGTCTGCCTAAACAATATATTTCAATAGAAAACTGCAGCAATCCAGATTTTAGTCTCTAAAGGCCAACCTGAATCTCTGGACCTTAGTAAGAGCCTGACAAAAAACTCACACCAACAAAGCCACATTAAATCCCAAATGCAATTATCATCCCAGACGCAATTTTCATCCCAGACAGGTAACAAGGTCCAAAGACTCCACAAAATTCACCAGGAACTTCCCCTCTAGCATTCCACAGAGAGAGAGTACATGGATGTGACAATAATGAGTTTGGGAGTCAGCTCAAGATTACATAGGTTGCTGTTAAATACACGGAAAGACTAACCAGGAGGAAAATGAGTCCTAGACTGTAGTAACAATGGATTAATAACTTAGAGACAACTATGATTTTAAAAACTGTGTTAAAAATAAAAATATTATAGAGACTACAACAAGTACACAATGAAAGCAAATGCATTTTTAAAGCCATTTTAAAAATGTGAAGACTTCACCATCCAGTATGTTACGCAGTGTTCCATATGTATTTTACAAATATCCAATTCTCTTCCAAAGAGAACTCGCTGTTGCATGAATTAGTTGAAAGAAGACCAGAAGGAAGCAGTGGGATAAAGTTCCAGCACCCTTCCCTCTACAGCACACTACCGAATAGGAAACCTAGAAAGCATTTTTGCCTTCACTCCAGATCCATCCACCCTCTCCCATGCTACAAAACATCAGATGGGAATTACTTTTCTGAAACAGAGCTCTACAAAACCATTAACACTTGAACCAGCCATAATAAATCCTGCACAGTATGTGAAAACACCACATGTATCACCCCTTTGCGGCAAGAGAACACAACTTTAGGCCTTGTGTGCTCACTCCGAGGCAACAGATCATCACCCCCCGACCTTCCTGCCCACCGCGGGGGGGGCTCGGAAAGCATGCCCGCCCGCCGCAGCCCCGGTGCCCACACACGTTGGGTGTGAAGGCCCTGGGCTGAGAAGCAGCGTTGGAGAGGGTGGAAGCCTGGGCCTGAGGGAGGAATCGAAGGGAGACGCGACCTTCGCCCTGGCTCTGCCGGCAGCGGGGGTGGGGCATGAGGAGAAGGAAGAGAAGGAGGAAGACCGCCAGAGCTGTTGCTCTGCCTTCTCCTCAGCAGCCTCTCGCGGGATGGTTTGCCCCCCTCCCAACCCCCGCCATACTCACCAGCCCTCGGTCCAGCTCGGCTTGTCCCTTACCGGCGCCCGTAGGGACTCTGGCGTATTCGGCATAGCGCAGACCCTCGGAGGAGGCCGCGGCTCCTTCCATGATGGAGGGGGAACACGAGAAAGCGCTACGGGTCGGCTGGAGGGACAAACCAATTCGGAGGACGGAGTGCGAAGCTCCCTCCTCCCCTTGCCAATCTTCCGCGCGAGGGGCGGGGCCAGCGCTGGAGCGTCGATAGGCCCCGCCCCGCCGCCCGGGTACGGGGACGGTGTGGATGGGGTTAGGGTCGGTGCTGACGGGGATAACTTGGCTCCTTGGGGAGGCTTTTCTTACCGAGCGGCTTAACGCTGGGTGAGGGACCAGGGCCGGTGTGTCCGTTATTTGCCCTCCTGAGCGGTTTGAAAGATGGGGACAGACTTTATCAGAGCCTGCTGTGATAGGATGAGGGGAGATGGTTTTAAACTGAAAGAGGAGAGATTCAGGCTGGATGTGAGGAAAAACATTCTTTACAACGAGGATGGTAAAACACTGGCTCAGGTTTACCAGAAAGGTGGTGGACGTACCATCCCTGGAGACGTTCAAGGCCAGGCTGGATGTGGTTCTGAGCAACCTGAAGATGTCCCTGCTCTTTGAAGGGGAGCTGGAACTAGATGACCTTTGAAGGTCCCTTCCAACCCAAACAATTCTGTAACTCTATATCTCTATGTTTTCCTGCAAATGCTGACCCTTGGGATCATAGTTCAGCCTTCAGAAGATCTTCAAGCAGTAACTCATAAGCAGAAGCTGTCAATCACTATTAGTTCTGTATCACAAAATGTAAAATGCTGAATTTCATTTCTGTACAGCAGCATAGCAGCTCATCTCTTGCCCTTATGCTGGTTTTCCTTCTGTCCTACCTGGTAGTGCTGGCAATGGAATTATCTGCAGATTGCTAAATGGTGCAACTCAACAAAGAGAATTACTCTCCTCATTTCCTATTTCAAACATTAATTGCTCTGCTGAGGCATCTTTCTGAGCACATATCATGGTATTGTATATTTGATTGATACTCATCAGTCCTACAACACCAAACGGCAACTGCTTTAGCTCATAAGTATCTTTTTAAAGTACAGCTGCTATTAACCATAAAGGTGAGATGACCATACAGAGCATTACATCCATCTTAGACATATGCATAAATTTAACTGTCTGTAGCACTGAAGTCAGTGGAAGTTGTATAATGAGTCACTTGGGAAAAAATGCATTCCTTTTTACTCTCTCCTTCAACACTTAACATACAATCATATATGATTAATTTTTTAAACCTTCAGAAAAATTGAATTTCTTGTAATCTTGAAACCTATTTTAAAATCAATAAAAATGTCCCCGAGTAACCACTTTTTGTTCATTGATTTGCATAGAAGTAAAGGAGAATAGCATGTCAACTTACCACTTTTTAGATTAGCAAACTCAGTTTGAAAAATAATAAATTGCAAGTATTGGGATTTTTTTTCCCTTAGTTTTCCTATTCCACAATTTATTGCAAGTTGTTTGAAAAAATCCAGGCCTCTCCTGATGATATAAAGCTCTTTGTTAAAAGATAATCAGCTATAAGAAAAGTACCTATACATAGAAGTAACACCTTTGAGTCTGATGTGACAGCAAAGTGAATGAGAGTTACTCTTTTTAGCCACCAGTGTTTGGCCAAGCAATTAGGAAATGCACATGGATGGTTCTAAACAAGAAGAGCTACATTGCTTTGGAAAACTTAAAAGACTCAGTGGGGAAAAATCAGCAGAACATCAACAGCAATGAATTTTAACAATGCTTTGCAATTCTGGACAACCAAAACCCAAAGTAGTCCAGAAGAGTTTCTCTAATATACAGGTATAGAACCATAATTTACAAAATCTGCCTAAGTGGTACCATATAAAATCTATGTGAAATACAGGAGGGTGAGGAATCCCAAATGTTTTGCTGTCTTACTGCCAGCTTGCCCACCAGGAATTATTTGCTGCACCACCTTCATTCTCCTTCTTGTACATTCAGGCACTGGATACTTGCCCCTGCTCCTACCTCCTGTACTCTTCTTGAGAGCTTAGTCAAGAGCAGCTTGTTCATCCACACAGGCTTCCCGCCACTCTTGTTTGATTTCCTATTGTCAGGAGGGACTGTTCTTAAGCTTTAAGGTAGGGAACCTTGAAAATAAAAACAACTCTCCTGGACTTCTCTTCAGCACTGTATCTTATGGGATCCTTCCAAGCTGATCCCTGAGACCCCTGAAAAGGTCAAAGTCTGCTCTCATTAAGTCTGGGGCTGTGATTCTGTTATTTTGCCCTGATTCTACTGTTTCATGGTCCCTGTAGCCAAGTTCTTCCCCATCTGTAAATATCAGGTCGAGAAGAGCACTTCCCCTTGTCAGCTCCTTGATAACCTTTGCAAGGAAGTTATCATCAATGTGCTTGACAAACACCTTATGTCATCGTAAGGGTAGCAAAATTTGGTCTTTAAAAACACTGGGTCAAACTATGGTCAATCCAAATACACCTAGGCAAGCTCTAAAATAGAGAACAGTGCCTTCCTTTTATCACCAGCTATGCTACTACTACTGTATTTCTGGAAAGTAAGGCTCAGGAAGCATATAGATTAAGCAGAACAAACCAGATAATCAACACAAGGAAAATACATCTTTTGCTAGGAGACCGTAGGTTGTTTCCCCTGGAAGCAAGGAAATGGGGAATGAGAGCAGCTGGGTCTTTGGTTATGGTTCCCTCCCAAAGCTCCTCTCAGCATGGCACAGCTGTGTGCTATACTATGCACAGGATGGTGCTGGTAGAGACAATCTGTCCATACTATTTCAATTTTATGCTAAACACTGGTATGTTCCAGCATATTGTCACTATTAATGTGTAGCAATGTTGTCCAGATTTGTTATGTCATTTAAGTTAATTGTCTGCATACTTTTCCTGTAAATTACTTTCCTAAACAGTCTGGTGCTACAGTATTCCACGATGCATTGGGATCAATGCCGGCAAGAATCTCTCAGGAATGAAGGATAACCTGGAAACAGAAACCAGATTAAAGCTTGTTAAATTGATAGCAAAGAGGGGAGGCCTTTTGGGTTTACTCTTTACTGCTGAGAGTTTCCAAAGTACCTCTAAGTGTGGCACATGCCCAGTGACATTAAAATAGTAGGGACTAAAGTTTCATGCTGAAGATTAAAGTTTCTGAGGTCAGGCAGAGAAGAGAGCATAATTGAGAGTTATCAAGGAAATCATAAGGCGTATCATATAAAACTGATAAAGTCAGTACTTGAGCCTTGCTGAATTGTCATGTGCATACAAATGAATAAAGAATAAATCTTCCCAGCCACTGCACCAGGATTAGAGGTTGGAAGAGTTCATTGCTCCTAAAAGCATTTGTACAGTTCTTTCATTACTGCAATATACTATAAAGGCAAAAAGAAGCATGAGCTGTGGTCGTCTACTAATTTCTTTAAGTAACATATCCTGAAACATTTAACAATAAAAAAATATAATGTTCTTTATAGATACTGTAATAATTGTCTATATGACACCTTTGGTTGACTAGGTACCACAGGGTAGTATATTATGCAAAATCTTAAAATGGAACTACTCATGGCCTTCAGGAATTGCAAGAGTACAATTATTTCTTGAAGAAGATGGTATATACAGCAAAAGGCTCAGGTATCTTTTGTGAACAAGAGTGTTAAAATAATTTATGCACCAATGATCTCCTCTGCTTGAAAAACTGTTAAGAAAGAGATGTATTCAGGAATTTTACAAATCCTATTTTAATATTGTCAGACTTCTCAAGGACTTTTTCCTTCTGGTCACAGTGATGCAGCTATAGCTGTAAGAGTTTTTTGTTTCTGACAGTATTTGTGGAGTTTACCAGTTAATTTTGCCTTTTCCAGTAGGTTTATGGTGGGAATTTTTAATGGCATGAAATATTAATTTGTAGCCCTGATTGGTTTTATAACATCAGACCTTTAAAATAGCCCTGCTCTATTATTTGTTATTATTTATGTAGCAATGTAGATATGCATAGCACTCTCCAGGCATACGAATACCCCTAAAATATAGCAATAATTTTCAGGCACTACTTCAGGACCTCAATATAGCAAGTTCTGGACATCAGGTCAATTATATTTTCAATTACACTTCCTTTTTTTCTGAAGTAGTATTAACCAAAGGAGAGGTAGACCTCCTCTACTGCTGAAGGGTACTGCAGAGAAACCAAGGGTCAATTTTCTTTTAGAGACTAGGAGATGATAGTTTTTGACAGGGACCATCAATTTCTGCTTTTTGCAACAAAATGGGAAGTGTGTGCAGCATTTTACATCTCCTAAATAGATTACCCAACACAGACACACACATGCACTTGTCAGAGCTAATGGAATTCTTTCTGCTGAGCCTGACAAATTCCAGTCCTAAATCTAAACAAGAATAAATCTTGGCCGAATGTTGACACTTCACCCTCCTTCTTGGGACTACCTTTCCAGGGAGCAGAGAAATTTCTCTTCTCCAGCATCCTGAGTTGGAACAATTAGTGCTGTAGGCCCTGCAGAGTACACTGTCCTCACAAAAAGGGACAGTCTTGCTCCTAAAGTAACATTTTCTGTGAAGTGCCCAAAACCAAAGGTGATACTATAGCTTTCATTCATATTCATGTTTTGTGGTTTTTGTCTGCAGTGAGCTTGGATATTTTGCTCACCACAAGTATGTCTTTTCAAAGTCCAGCTGAACATTACTTGTCGTCCAGTTTAAGGTTTTCTGTTCACAACTAATTGTGCAGCAAGCTAGGGTATTAAGCCAGTAAAATTTTGGTAAAATGAAAGACATCTTTAAAAACTGAATTTTTAATTTACCATCATGGTATAAAACCACTATATGCAGTGCTAGTTACAGATATGCTTCTAGGTATATTTGCTATCCCTTGTCATTGCCATAAAATACAGGGAGATGTTCCCAATGATAAATTGCACATGTATGCTCTGTAGTGTATTTAGCTGTGTATCTTGCATACTTAGCCAAAATATCCAGGGAAAAAACTACCTTAAGCATCATACTCAGCTGCAAGGCTACGTATTTTAGCTGACAGCACAAGAAAAAGCAATTTTCTAGCAGTCAAAGCCTTCTGATACCATTTGCTGGCTCCTGGGAAAAAGAGAGTGGCTACAGGAAAGCTAACCTGTCCTGGCTCTCTTTCTCAAAAGTCTCCTGCAGTTTTACACTTTTCTTCAGGCTGTGATCTTCTTGTCTCCTTGGATTAAATGAACATCTTAGCTTTTAATGAAACATGTCTGTGATTGTGGAGAAAAAACTTAAAAATGCAAAACTTTAAAATTTGTAAAACCAACAGGGAAATAATGAAGAATGAACAGGTGTTTTCAGGGAAGGAAAGGTAGGGGGCATTGCACTGTTTTAAATACTTCTAATTTTATTTTATTTTATTTTTTTAGTACTGTTTCTTTCCTAGAAGAGAGTTTTATCCCATCTGACATTTCCAAAGAAAGGTTAAGGTGCCTGCCTGGGATTCTCAGTATGCTTTCTAGTGAGAAGGGATTTCTGACTTCTCTCATTTTTTGTATAGTTCATGGTGCTGCTGAGTTGGAAATAAAGGTTCAATACAAAATATTCTTCTATGTAAGTTATTTTGGTTTAATATTGTAATCTCGTGAAAAACACATATGAGGGAGGGAATGTGGTGATTCTTAATATTTCATGTGTCCACTGAGGGATTTTCTCAAAGCAAAAGAAAGACCGTTTTCTGTCTTTGGATCTCACATAAAATATATATATATATGAAAAAAAATTGTAATAGCTGGAGGCAACAGAGCTTTACAGACAAAGAAGCTTTATTTTGTCTGATTAATTTTCTCACTCCTATTGCTGTTTTATCTCCTGTCCCACTGGCAGGAAGGGATGGAAGGTGCAAGCCGCCAGCTGTGGGGTGCTTGCCTGTTAGCAAGGGCCAATGTACCACAGCATCAGACCCAGTTAGGGATGTAAGAATACTATAAACATAAACCATCAGATAGAATAGGCAGCAAATATTTAGTGGGTCTAGAAAAAAGTAAGTACCGGTTATAATTCTTACAGAGGATTTGGGAAGGGTTGAGATTTGGGGGGTTTCAGGAGTCTGAATACATTGGCATTCTGATACTTAGGAAGCACAGGTGCTTTAGCATCTATTTAGCACCTACAACACTAAATAAAATAGGGCTGGAGAGTGATCCTTTGTCCTAAAACCAGCTAGCACAGGCTTGTTCATATACATGCTGCCTAAGACTAGACTCCACTAGGCTAGGAGGAGCTTAAGAGGCTAGGAGGAGCCTTAGTGGCTAGGAGGAGTCTAGTGGAGGCAATATGCATGTCCTAACTGCACAGCACTTAAATAAGCTCCAAGTGTCTTGAGAGGCCTGGGTGGCACTGCTGTGACCCTAAAATTTCATTATTATTTTGGGGGATATTTCAGCTCAATGTGTCTGAAACAATATGAGGGATGGGTTGCAGCCCACTGAACATTGTGGTAGTGTGAAACTGGGCTGCTGAATGACATGTTATGGAACACCACACAGAGTCATATTGGGTGAACTTGAGATGCAGAGATTGCTGGGACATTGTTGGAGAGGTATTTTGGGCAGGAGGAAGATAAATCTGGTGTAGTCATATTCATACTGATTTTTCTGGGAGTCGTGTCTGGCATGAACCATCCTTAGAGCCAGGACTGGACATTGTCCCAAAGAGAATTAGTTTGGCTTGTCCACAACAAACCTGAGAAATAAAAGAGCATTGAAGTGATCTAAGTGATTGAGCTTCTAGTGCTTGGGTTCATTTTACATCCCTCTTTTTTGATCAATATAGATGTAAGCTCTTTAGATTCTACAGTTATTGTTTGCAGCCAAAACTTTCTAAATTTCAACAAGAAACAGATGTTAGATCTGAATTTTACATAACAATATGGGATTGAAGATGCAGCAGCAATGGCCACATTAATTATAATCAATTTGTGTCGTTAAATTTTGGTTATTAAGACATCAATCTGTATCACTTAAAAAGAAATCAGATGTTAAAGGTGGATTTTTTACCAAATAGGGTGTATCTGTAGACACAGCTGTTATTCCAAATCTTTGCAGTCTTCAGACATGACTTTGCTGTAATTTTGTACTTCTTCTAGTCTCTCTACACCAAGTATTTACCCCACACTCCTGCATAAGGGACTAACCTTTGTGCTTACTTTGATTTGCCAGCACCTTGCACATTATGTGTATGTATAGGTATATGTATATGTATATGAAAAGGAGGGGGAACCTGTGTGAAGAGATCATCCCCAGGGCCTGCCTTTATCTGTGCCAGGCACCTCACGAAGGAGGACAGCAAGCTTTGAGCCTTCTGACCTACCTGAACACCTCAGTCAACTTGGGAGATGGCTCAGATTGTGAAGTGCCATGCATTTGATTTCTGTTAAGAGCCCTGTCACTATGTAGGACAAAATGTCTGTGTTTGCCACAGAGAGGTAAAGAATAACCCCACACATCTAGTCCAAGACTGTAATGCCTTTTGTCTTTTAGTAGTTCCTGAAGATGTCTGGCAGAGGAGACACTTACCCAGACCAACCTGAGACCCTTAAACAAAAAACCTGCCTATGTTGGCTGTTGGCAGTGTCTAGAGTTGCCTTGGAGCTATGACCCAGCAGTGTCTTACAGGCTAGATGTACTCCTTTGACCACAACATACAGCTTTAAATGATATGACGCAAATAAGGCTGTTACAGTCCATGTTTATTTTATGCTCTGGCCTCATGAGCAGTTTCCAAATTAAAACAGAGGCTGCATGAGCAAGCAATCTGATGCTGCATTGGGATTAGAGACATCAGGGCTTGGTAGAAGATAGGCAGAAGGCCTTTGGGTGATTTCTGCTATCTATCTCCAGGAAGTGAGTATACTGGACTCTCCCACAGTGTTTCTGTGTGTTCATAGACCAGGCTAGACCAATCATGGCCCAAAAGTGAGACAGTTCTGGAAGAGGTGTGAAGGACTAGGCATCAGTCCATCTCTTTGCAACACACTGCCATTGCATGCAGAGTCTCAGCAGAATGATTTCTGTACAAATGAGGATCATCCCAGCTGCAGAGTGTGTTAGGAGGGATGGTGGGAGGGAAAGACTGCTGATGCTGTCATCATTGGGCAGCCCTAGGAGATATGTCCTGCTGGATGTGCCACCTCTTGGAGGTGTGCTGCTGGTCATGGAGTCTCGTATGGTACCCCAAGGGCCAGCATTAACAAGCAGCCTGTGGCTCTCCATGTGGCATTTTATTTTGCTACTTTCCCAGCATGTGTAGTGTGTGCTGTAAGACCTACACAGTCTGGACAGTCAGGACACCTGGCCACAAAAAAATCCGTTTAGCAATGTGGAGTATGTGCAGCTTGAGCAGCTGAGGACCAAAAGCAACAGGATCTGTGTGTGTAGAGCTGGATTTCTGTAGCTCTGCTGCATAAAGCTTCAGTAGCATTACTAGTTCTTTTTTTTCTTTGGTTAGGAACTGCCAAACATCTTTATTTTAATAGTGATATTGAGCAGGTTTCTGGTTTTCCTCAGCCCTGCAGACCCCACAGATAACAGTAACAGTGGTTAGATGCGTTCACTGAAGGGATCTGTGGTTTTGCTTAAGAGGATCATGTATTTGTCCGCTATTCATCAGGTAGAATTAGGAAGTCAAAGTAAAAGGTTTTCTGGTTGAGCAGAATTGAAATGCAGAATCAGAGTTGTGCAGGACCATTACCTTAGGATTTATCTGAGGGTTAATTTTGAGTTTCACTTTCATTTTTCTTTGTACACTCCTGAAAAATAGAAACTAGCAAACCCTCTGGAGTTATTCCCCTCTGTCACAGGGGAATTTGAAATGCTGGGGTAAAAAATTGTCAGAAATATGGCTTTCAGCCAGACCTCACCGTGCTTATCATAGAATCATAAAATCATTTAGGTTGGAAAAGACCTTTAAGATCAAGTCCAAACATTAATCTAGCACTGCCAAGTTCACTACTAAGCACATCTTAGCATGAAGCAGTCTATTCCAAGACAGCACAAACTGCTGTTGACTGTTCTATTAGCTTTGCTGTCAGCCCATGACTCCAGTCTGCCTGGGTGCTGTGGTTAAGATGATCAATCTGAGCTTCAGCTAGGGAGTGACTCAGAATCCAGTGCATGTGTTTGCATATGTTACAGCTGAGAGTCCAGGCAGGGGCGGGTCTTAAAAGGAGTTGAAACTAACTTGTGAGAAGTCAGAAGTTTTGAGTCTTTCTCTAGCCTTAGCAGTGATACTGCTTTCTGACAAGGCAAGGTACTCCTGAAGTGATGTCTGGAATTCAAGGATGGAGGGATGGCAGCAGGTACAGGATGGCTACTACCTCCGGTACCCCAGGATCCTCTCAGGATTACCTCTGGGATAGCAACAACAAAAGAGAGGAGGCTGAAAAGCCCCAGAAGCCAACAACATCTAAAGAGGAGCAAAGTGGCCAAGCATCAGGCTACCAATAACAGCAAGAGCAGTAGTAAGTAATAAGGAGCCTAAGATGATGTTTCATGTATCTGGTGCCTGTTCTTCACTTCACTCGAAGTGTGCACCTTCAAAGGTGGAAATACTTTATAGAGATCCTGTAAATAGGACTGGGCACAAAAGCAGAATGTCTTCCTCTTCCTGCAGCCACCTGCTTCCTACATGGGACCTGAGTTTTTCTGGCAGACTTCCTGATAGCATGGCCTACACCTCGTGTGATAGCAGTGGGCAGTTCTGTAGATCTGGATATTGGTGTATGTGGTGTCTGTTTCTTGGCATCCTTTTTCAAAGTGGAATTTCAAATGTGATTCTAGCTCCCTGTTTTCTGTCTCCTATGTCATCCTGCAAAGTCTAAAAATACTTCCTTTGGCTTAACAGATAAAGGAAAAAGGCTATGTTCCAGCACTGATCTGAATGCAATCCAGGACACAGAACAGCTTCAGACAATTTATGCTGACAAGAGTAAAACCAAAGCTTCAGTCCTCAATTTCATTTTAGGCTTTACTGGCATCTATGCTCAGCCCATCTCTGATTTTCTAGTGACAGTTCTTAGATGGCTTGTATAAGTTCTAGCTTGCACATATAATACAGAATAGAAACTGAAAGTAGTGTGTGTGTGGTTTGAGCAGTAGCAGTCATTTTTCTCCTTCTTGGTAGCTGGTGCAGTGCTGTGTTTTGACTTTCAGGCTGGGAATGGTTGCTGATAGCAAGTATGTTTTGAGTTACTGCTCAAATGTTTGGTTTGTCCAAGGCCTTTTCTGAGCTCATGCTCTGCCAGGGAGGAGGGGAGGCCGGGAGGAAGGAGAGACAGGACACATGACCCAGGCTAGCCAAAGAGGTATTCCATACCATAGCACGTCATACCCAGGATGTAACCAGGAGTTACCCGGAAGGGCTGGAGCTCTGTGGGGATGGAGGAGGTGTCAGTCGGTGCTCAGTCGGGCAGGGTGCGGTGAGTTATGGGTCAGTGGCTGGTGAGGTGTTGTATTCTCTTCACTTGTTATAGGCTTTATCATTATTATTTGTAGTAGTAGTAGCAGTAGTGATTTGTGTTGTGCCTTAGTTATTAAACTGTTCTTATCTCAACCCATGGGGGCTACATTCTTTGGATTCTCCTTCCTAACTCTCTGGGAGTTGGGGGAGCGAGGGGGGGGAAGTGAGTGAACGAGCTGTGTGTGGACTTGGTTTAAACCATGACAGTTTGTATTTTATGTGTTTGTATTTTATGTGTGTGTATTTTATGTGTGTGTGCTTACTACAAATATGCTTAGCTGACCAAATCTAATTCTTTACAGTCTTTTCCCCCAAATGTTCTTTTTCTGAGCTATTAGTAACAGTGCATGTAACGCTGCATGCTATTATATGTGCTGACTCTGCTTAGTTTTCTCTTCTCCCCCTTCCTTTCAAAGTGTAGCTGATGGAAAATGAAGACTGTTTCGGTTTCCCTTCCTTTCTTTTGGACAAAGAATGTGAAACCACAGTGTGAAGGAGGTGGCAGGCAGCAGGCTGCAGACTGCAAGCAGCGATCAGCAGCTTTCCATTAAAACCCACAAATGCTTGCCTACTAGGCAGTAATGATACAGGGACTATTAAGAGCTGGGTAGCTTTGAAATCTCTCAGCACTCTAATGGCTGACTTTCAGAGAGCAAACAGCCATTCCTGAGTCACAATCTTTGTTTATTTCCTGCCACTTCCAAACATGAAAGACCCTCCTTGCCTGCCCTAACACAGGCATATATCCACAGTAGAGTGCAGGCAGCCCTAAGTTTGCTTGTGTATTTGTGCTATGTATAATTTTTTGTTGTGTTTTGGAGGTGCACGGAGTCCAGGGTGTGGATAGTGAGAGTTTTCCCATTGGTATAACTGTCTTTGGCCAGACTTGGTCTGGGATACAAAGCCCCTTGTACAGGTTACATAAATGCTTAACCAATTGGTTAGCCTGAGATCCCTGTAAAGCAAATACGTTCACCCAGATTCTGACCAGATGATCACAGAATCATAGAATGGTTAGGATTGGAAAGGACCTTAAGAGCATCTAGTTCCAACCCCTATGGTGGAATCCTCCTTAAAGCTAAATAAGCTTTGGGGGAAGAATAATTAAAAACCCTGTTCCCGTTCTCATCTTTGTATGACGCTTACAGAAAGCTGTTGTGCATCCACTGCAGGGACTGCTGAATGTTTTTCTGCTATGTGATATGAGCGATTCTGTGTTTTCATAAAGTTGCAACAAAGAATTAATTCTTAAACATGGAGTGTACAAATTAAAGTCAGCATTACTATGTAGCTGGTGAGGAAAGGTGAGGGAAATGCAGATTCAAACAGAAATTGTGTAGTATGAGTGGGAAACATACTCAAAAAGCTAACAAGACTGAGGTTTACTTCCTTCTCTCGAGGAGGTGGATGCTAGCAGTCAGTCTGGATGGGATGAAACTGCTTAAACTATGATTTCCTTTAACTAACCCAGGTTGAAATGGTAAATAGTGTCTGAAATGCTGAAGGAGTCAAGGGCTGCTCTTTACTCTTAAAATATAAAATTGCTATTTCGTTCATTGTTATCTTCAGCTCTCTCAAGTTATGTTTCAAGCAAGATCTCAGATTAAAATGTAATTTTAAGAGTGATAAAGCTGACTCAGCCTTTTAGCCAACACACCTTTTGAACATGATCTTTAAAATTAAAATGCTAAGACACCCTCAAAGTAGTCCAGGTTTTCAGACTCTGGGATAACCAGGGGTTGAACAGAGCAGTTGGAGAGCTGAAGTCATAAGGTATCAGTAGAAGAAACAAATGCACAGACTAGCATTAACCTAGAAGATTTTTTGGAATATGCATAGCAGAGGGAGCATGAGGGGCCCAAGCTGGATACCTCTGTGCCAATGTGTGCCTCTATTCCAGCTTGTCTGCTGCTTCCTATTTTTTGAAAACAGGCAGGATGTGGTTTTGCTAGCAAAGCAGAAGTTGGAGTCTCTTGAAATTTCTCTGTGAACTGTTTCCATGCAAACCCTGTCTGAAGCTGTGCTTCGGAGCAATTGGGAGTGGGAAAACACCTTTGCATCATGTCAGTGATATCTGATGACATTTCATGTAGATTGGACACATGAAATATGTATGGGATGTGGCATGTTGCGGTCTTATCCGCTAGTCAATATTCAAACTTGACTATTAAGAAGTACAAGGTAAGCAACTGATATTAGAGGGTAATTTTGCTTTGGAAAATCCCTTATTATGATAGGTCAAGGCTGAGAAGTTATAATAAAATGGTCCTAATTAAGTTAAGAAAAATACTTTTGCAAGTGCAAAATTCAGATCAAACTTTGCACATCCCCTTATAGTTATATATAGTATATGATTTCAGTCCATGGAGAAAAAATCACCAGGATGACAAGTTCTTGAAACTGCATATAATAATAAGCTTGAATGTAAGTTACTTCACTTTGTCTGCTAAGTGCCATGAAATTAACTTGTAGAAAGTGAATTCACAAATTGCCCCTGTTCATGTCTATTCAGAAACAAAAGACTGTATGAAGAAAAAGTGGATGAAATTGGGGAAATTAGAGGCTGACCTATAGCTACCTCCTGAAAAAGAAAATGCTGCTCTCATTCAGCATTCTGCCCTTGGCACCTTTAAAGCTGGCAAGAATAATATTGGTTCTGGTAAAATCCATTAAAAAAAAATTCAGATAATAAAATCTGAAGATACATTGTCACACAGCTGGTAACAATGCCTCATCATTTTGTATGAAACAAGAGCAGAGAATGCTTGACTAGTAAAATTGTATTCTTTGACTGCTGGAGCCAAATCCATCAGGGTTTTTCTTTCCTTCCTTTTCCATTCTTTGTCCTAAATTAAAAAGAAAAATATCCATAGTATTGTCAGACTTCTCAATCTTTTTCTGACAGAGTATATTTAGCAATTCTTCTGAAAATTTTATTTTGTTTCACAATCTGAGATTTATTTTTAAAAGCACCAAATTAGTCTATGAAATGGCAGACAGATGCTTAGCAAAATGCTTCTTTCACCCACTGCCCTGGCAGTGGAGGGAGTCCTAAAAGGGTAATTTGAATTATGGACAATCTGTTTACAGCTGGGTTCTGCTGCACAGGAGAAATCTCCTAACTCTGTCTTTCAGGCTGATCTACTAATCTTTACAGCCCAGAGATGCTTGGCTTCACAGTGGTCAGTAGCCAGCCTCGTCGGCGCCAAATGTCTGGTGGCAGGTCTGCATAAAAGGATAACTGCAGTAAGATTTCTGTTAATCTGGATTCTGATGGCTGCTGTGTTCCTTATAGAGGTGGGGAGTAAGTCCTCCTAATTCCTGTATTAGAAGGTTTTCTCAGAAGAGCTTGATGTGCACAAGACCTGGCATGTTCCCTTGGTGCATAGCTTGATGAGTAGCTGTGGTGAGCTAGTGGATGAGGAACATATGGGAGGATAATGTGTTTGGGCAGGGGAAATGAACAGACAAAAAATACTGTGAGGCAGAAGCGGATGAAATATACTGTTGAAAAGAAAGTGGGGGAAGCAGAGGTGTACACACCACTAGTGTATGTCTTAATCTTAATGGGATACTGCATCTGACCTGCTCAGCTCTCCAGGCATGCTGGCAAGCCTGACTCACAACACATGGATACCTCTGCAGGAGGTAGCTCTGCTCAGCACTGGTATTGCCAAGCCCATTGCCCAGTCTGCCCACTTATGGATACTTTGTGCTCCTCATGGCTGGTGACTAAAATGTGCTCCAGCTGGCTCTGGCACACTCACTGCATCCCTGGCACTGTGCTGTGCTGAGGTAGCTGAGCTGCTTTGGGACTTAGGGACAGCATAAACACAGCTGTATTTGATTTCATCAGATTTTGTTGGGTCTGATATTAGCCTATCACACTGGCACAGCTAACTCACACTGGTGCCCGAGAGTGTATGCTGACTAATAGCATGTTAGCATTTCCAGAGAAGAGAGAAAGCATCTCTGTAAGCCAAGTTTGGGCTGAGAGATACCCCTTGGCTCACTGGTTTGGTCCATCACTGTGACAATTTCCTTAGAACTTTAGAAGGTGGTTGAGATAGTCCAAAATGGGATGCTGGCTGAAGCACCTGCTGTTCTTTCTACTGTACTGTCACATGCCGAGCCCTGACCAAGCTGCTGAGTCTGAGCTCCACCTTAACTCCTGGAAATTCACTTCTGAGATTTACTCTTTGGACCAAATTGTAACTTCAGGAATTTCTCTACAAGCTTCTGGGTAACAGGACTGAGATTTGATTGCCAACAGCAGAACCACAGTTCTGCTGCCTTCCTGCTTGTTTCTGACTCCTATCTTCTCCTGGGCCTCTCCCTGATGCTGTTTTCCCTCTGCTTTTTCCCTGCATAAGTTAATTTCTGCAGGATTTAACTCACTATGGGAAAAATGCTGTCTGTTTTAATGAAAGCTTTAGCTAACCAGAGGGACCAGATAGAGAAGTGAGTTACCCTGGCTTAATAAGCTTCCAGCCATGAGATGAACTGTGGTAATTAAGTTCACACTTAGCCTGTGGCAAAAAAAAAGAGGACAAAATCCATGAATGTAGACTTTTGATGATAAACATTTTCTGCTAATGCAGTTTATTTTCTGCCTCTCATGTAAAGAGTACACATGCAGCTAGGATGAATCAGTGTGTAGTGTTTAGGCCCAGTAAATCACTTTTGTCTCTGAGCTGCAAACTGGTAAGATGCTGCTTCTGATAAAGATGGAAAGGGAGAGACTCAAGCCTGCATGCAAGATTTGTATACCCTCCTGGAGCTCTGCTTATGGCAGTGCCATGGCATAGAGCATATTGAGCTGTGGCTGTCAGTTATTGTTAGCATCTGGCCTGGTGGGCATTGCAAAATAGGAATACCTACAGGACAGTTGTCTACTCATTGGGATTTGGCATCCTGTAGCCCTCTGACTTGGCAGCTTCCGTGGAGCTTAGCAGCATATAGCTGTTTCATCAGGCATGGGAGCATTGGTGAAAACAATACTTTGTGGTGTCATGGATGCTCTTAAAACAATTCCTGATAATTGACTGAAACATTTAGCTTGATGCATCCTTGAATGAGATTTAACAATTGTGTTTGACACTTTGATCCCTTATCTCTATTAAATTCAGGCTTAACATATTATTTAATGCAGTATTTCACCTATATCTGCCCTTCTGTCCTTTCTCCATACTGAACCTGCCCAGATCTTCTTCCCAGGCTTTAATCATCTGTGTTGCTCTCAAACTACACTCAGATTTGGTCTCTTACATAGAGCCCATTGCCCAGCAGAGCAAAATATTTAGCTTTTAGCTTTGAGTCATTCATGTACCAATGCACAGCAGCACAAAACACAGTAGAACTGGAAATATTTTACAATAGCCATTACTTTTGTAACTCTTTAAGCTACTTCACATATCATTTGGAAAGCTCTCCAGTGGCAGGTGACTGGAGTAGGCTTGAAGAAAAGCTCAAGGACATAGCTGTACAGAAAACATTATTAGTGAATGACACTTCTCATGTTTTTTCAATGTTAGAAATAAGCTATTTTATACAAATCCAAAAGAAAGTAGGACAAAGGTTTCTGTGGTCTATACACTGAAAACATTTAAAAGGTGCTCTTGAGTAGTGCTAGTTAGATGAATAGACTTATACACAGGATGCAGAATTTAAGATGGCAGACATGGTGTTCTCTGTGTTGCTGATCACTCAAACTGTAAACTCTTTTTGGCAATTTTCTGTGACTGTGTTGCATGTTTCTCCAAACTGAAACATTTCTCTATATATATCTATTTATATATATTGTTATCTAGGTACTTATCTTCCCACTACTGTGGTATTTGACATGTATCTGAAAAATCATATGAGGTTGCATTTTGGTTTTATTTCAATAAAGATAAATTCTCTTATTGGGTTATAATTTCCTTACTCTCATTAATTAATTAATTCTGTCTAATTAGTCAATACATTCCCATGTTCTGTGGACAAAGTAAACAAAAAAATTCTTATCAAGCTTAATATGATCTAGAATGGTAGAAGACAATTTGCTTCTCCTTTTTGAAGAGTTATAAACTGGGTAAGATGTTCTCCCCACCTCCTCTAGTGGTTTCTGTATTTTTATTTATAAAAAAACCCTACTTCAAAGATAGGCTCCAGACGTATAACAATAAGAATCACTGTTAGGGAACCTGTAAAGTTAAATTCCTTATCATCTTATTTGGTTGTGAATTTTGAAGTACTTCATATACTGATATAAAGTATAAAAAGTCTGTACAGCACTGATAGCTTCAAATTTTCACATTTCCTTAATTGCTACCCAGGTAAGTAGGATAATATGCTCCAGACTTACGGCTACTGTGACAGCTCAGAAACTGACTGGAATATTAAATTGACAGGCTGTAGCAGGTTTTATGGTCTTTACTGGATCAGAGGTTTTGTCTGAACAAAGAAATAACATGTGATATCCTGCAAATTGGCTAAAAAAAAAAAAACAGGTGAAAGCTGGTGGTGGGGTTTTTGCATTAACCTGCTTTCCTTCAAAATAATCTCAAGAAAACAACAGTCAGTAGGTATGGATTTTAATTTTAGCATTAAAACTGGTAGTGCAGGTGAAGTCTCTAAAGCAACAGCCCATCTGTCTCTCCTCTTGCTGTAGGCTTGTAGACTTTCATCCACTCCACAAGAAGTTTACCATGTGCATACTCCTCCTTTCCCCTGATCCCAGTACCCATACGTTATATATATATATCTCCGGAGACAAAGGTGAACAGTATAAAATTAGATAAACTTACTGATGCTTTTTCTTCTATTTTATGTACTCTTAACTTGGAGTAAAACAAAACATGTAATACAAGCACTAGGTAATAGACAGCCAAAAGATAGTATCCTGTTCTTCCTTGCTCTCTCCCACTGGTGACTTGACATCACAATTTTATGTTAACTTTGCCTTTATTTCAATAACATGGAAACCAAACTGGCCTTTAATTAAACACTCTTCTAATCACAATGACTTTAAACCTCTCTTTGGAAAACAGAGCAGAGCTTTCCCTGGTGATAAGTGTATCGTCACCTCTAAGCCTTTCATAAACTGATTGACCTTTGCTGTATTGCATGTGCTGTCCTTCTGAGTTCAGAGATAATGACCATGGTCATATGTCAGAAGAGTGGCCCCCACATGGCCTCACAGACTCCTAGGCTTCCAGCCAAAAAGCAGAAGCAGATAAAGGAAATGATTCATGGCATAAGGGCTAGAACTGATACCATGATTTCTCATGCATGTGCAAACAGACATTTTCTTTTGAAAATGATTCCTAATGTTTTAAAAAAGCAACCAATCAAACACTGTTGGAAGTCATCAAATTGCATCTGATGATGTAAAAACTCTTTTGTTCTCTAGTGCTGTGAAGCAGTGCAATGTCTGAGATGCACTGATGGCTTTTTTTGGGGGTGGAAATAGGTAGCCTTGCAACCCAGCCATTTTTTTTCACTGACAAAGAGAGAGGGCTGTAGGATCCTTATTTTTTTATCATGAACTTGAGAAAAATATGATCTTAATATCTGAAATGGCCAAGAAAAACTACTAAAAAAATCGTGGCACTGAGAACTGCACAGCAGCTTGTCAAGGTGGTTTGGGATAAGGTAAATGCTACTACTCAGTCAAATAAAGAAAACTCTGAGAAACATCACTGATGGGGAATGTTATGCCATAAGCAAGAGGGTTGTCAAAACTTCTTTAAGTAACTGTTGTACTTGTGAATCAAATGCCAGAGGAGTATTGTTGCTCTCTTAGTTCCTGCCTTTGAGGGCCTGGGATTTGGTGGAGAGGTGAAGAGCAGTCTCATGGGCACCAGACTATGCTGGCAGGAAGGAAAAGGATCCTACTAAATGGCACCATTAAAGTTCACAGCTCTATCTTTACTAGTTTAATCTTATAAATTAATCCACAGCCTCCTGGAATAAGTCTTCAAAGAGAAAGAGGTAATTGGATATAAATACTTTCATTCCCAAACCCTGAATTACAGTGATACAGCAGCAGGCAGCTTTTTGCACTTTGATCTCTTTGCATGATTTTTATTCCCTTTTCAGCTTTAGTCTCAGGCCTCATTCTCTCATTACTTTTCCACAGCCAACAGTGGTCTCTCTACTTTCTATTTTGTCCTCTAGCAAGCTGCTGTGGCCCTTTCTTCTTTTAAGAGGCTTGGCCTTCACCCCTCATTATTCTTTGTTGTCTGCTCTTCTCCTTGAGCCTTCTTCATAATGAAGTCAGATTAAATACTTGTGACCATGCATTCAGGTAAAACCTTGCTGAATGCTGCAGAGAGACTGAGCTTACTCTGATGCATGGAGCCAACTGCTTTTAGTGCTTTTCTGGTAAAGCTGCACCCCTGTGGCTCAGCCTCTGCTGAGTTGGAGCAGTATAAATTCCTACCTGCACAATACACTGTCTGATAAACCCCTTTGTTTTCTCCAAGTGGAACTGACATGTTTTCATCACTCTTTTGATCACCTGGAGTCTCTAATACACTCTGAACCCTGTCCTTCCTCTTTGCTGTCACGTTAGATTGATAGCTCCTCGAGACAGCAACTGCATTTTGAATTGAGTCTAGCAAACAGGGCCTTTGTCCTGATTCAGTGAGTCGCACCTTAGGTATGACAGCAAGATAAATACACCCAAGGAATTCCTCCTGCCTGACAAACACAAGGCTAATAAAGAAGCTAAGGCTTAGGAAGAGAGCAAGTCATCTGGGTCCTTCATGAACAGTGTGATTTTACATGTTCCTTGGACTGTTTTTTGGACAGACTGCCTAAACTCACAAGGAGGTGCCTGTGAGGTGCCCTTGACGTATGGGGTGGGACTGGAGCACCAGTGCTCTTCTCAGTAAACTGTTCTCTGTGCCTGAGCAAGCTATGGAAGTAGTTGTATACTGCATGGAATGTTCTGAATCAAGGAAATAATTTGATTTGAAATGTGTGAGGTTTGAGGTCAGCAATCTGGCATGAGGCTTGAATAAGAAAAGTGAAGGCTATGCTAACATGTTATCCTTGGTATTTGCAGCCAACTCTAACAATAGCAAGTATTTCTAGAGTATTTACAAAAAATTCCTGAAGAGCTGAATCAAATTAAATACCAGGTTTGATACAAAGTTAGTTGGTAAAACAGCAGAAAGCTGATGAAGGAGCCCCCATCTAGTCCTGGTTTTCTGCAGACAGGAAACTGAATGGTTTTTTTTTTCTTTTTAGCGTCAACCCATATGTCTTGATAACTCCAAACAAAACCAGAAGAAACCAGCTGCAGCAAAGTAAGTTGAGTTGGCTAATATGGTAATACATTATTTCTGTTTGAATAAATGTATGGGTTTGTGACTTTATTGCCTTTGCAACTTTCATCTTCATTTTCACAATGTTTTTCTATGTGCAGTGATAACAGTGAGGTCAGTGCTATGAGCATTCTTCATCATAATGTATGCTTTTCGTAGGATTAACTTCTCCTCTGACTAAACTTCATGAAGAATAAGCCTTGTTCAGGAAAAGGTTTTTGGTAATATCAGTGCCGGAGCTGTTCAAGTTGGATTCTACAAGACTCATCTGGAATTAGCTCTGTCCCACTTTTACAGGGTTGAGGTCAGATGGCAGAACACAACTTTGAATACTCTCTGGGTTAGGGGGAGGAAGAAGGAAAAGTAAGTAAGAAATGTTGAGACTAAAGCAACTAGAGCCACTGTTGGTTCTTGAATCTCCATGTAAGGATTGTAGGTGGCTCTTTAATGAAGCTTGTAAAGATCATTTTAGATGGAAAATATCTGTAGATACAAGTTCACTTTTGCTTGGCTTTAAGTCTTGCCTTTGAAAGTAGCCAAGTGGGATAACTTCTACCAGAAAGATTAGGTGGAGTTACAAGAGGTGGTTGTAAAAGAAATTCTGTATGCTGAGGTGACCAAGCACTGCAGCCCTACATTCCTGGGTGTTAATTTGCACAAGTTAGGAAAGTCTGAAGGAATGTCACTCACATTTCGAGCCCTCAAGAAAGCAGTACAATTAAAACATTTCTTCTCAAACATAATGAGTTCATCTCAAATGCTTCACCATCAGATTGGTGTAGGGTTGGGTTTCATCTGGCTGCAAAAAAGAAAATGTATTTTTCCTGAATCAAACTATAATCTTCTGGAAGGAGAAATAAAAACATGATTTTAGAGCTGGCTCTGACGTTAACAGCAAAGATGCTTCTGCTCTAATAAAGATCTGTTTTCACTCTGTGCCACCAGTGCTCAAGTTTGAAGCATGCCAGGTATTTCTGCCTTGGATACTGGCAGAAATATGCTCTCAACAAATCCAGTCTCTACATAAGTGGTTGTTTTAAAGGTGAAATAACAAGCTAGATTGTCTCTTGAGCCTCTTTAGGGACTTGCCCAGGTACTAACTTTGTCTTGTTAGAAGAGAGCTGGTGTTATCATCTGATAGCCATAGACTGCCACTAGAAAATATGATTCTTATTAGTTTTAGTAAGAGTAAAATGAGTGCCTAGAGGAATTATGTACTTCTGTAAAACACAGCTCCTCTTTCCATATGCTTTGTCAGCCTTGCTATTGAAAGGAACTGTTGGTTTTTTTCCCTTTGTCAGTCAATTTGAAAGTGCAGATTAACCAGCTAGCCATCCTTGAGCATGAGGCTAGTGCCTCTGGCTGTATTGACTAGACTTCACCTGACTATACTGGGAACTTGCCACCCACCACACATGGATGAGATGTTGAAGTGTCTTACTCTGAAGCTGAATTATGCATTCCTCCTGTTGTTATATAGGGAGCATGTGGTTAGAAGGGAAGATCACTTTTTTTTTAATTACCCTGCTGGGGAGTGTTACACTATAAGCATTTCCCTCCATGCAGCAATAACATCTTAAACGTAACAACTTCTGCTTTATCTAGAAGAGTAAACACCATGGCATTTACCTACAGGTTCCTAGGGGTTAAAAAGCAGTCTATTATCTGTCCCTTTGCTCTTTTTTTGTTTTGCTTTTGGGGTTAAGTCCTAACTTTTTCTCACCATACAGTCTGAAGTTAGGCAAAATGTTTGTTTTGTTAGCTTGTCATTGCTGTGACTATGTAACCTCCTGGGGGGTGTCTGCACCCCTTAAAAACAAGTTTGTCTGTTCTTGGAGGGTCTTCAGGGTTACATAAAATTAGCAACAATGCCTCCTTTTTAGTGTTGCCTCTATCTTTCATATATTTGTTTCTTTTTGTGCCTGCTCAGTTGCTAAGAAAGAGCTGGATGACCTGCAGCGGTGGAAGGAAGAGCACAGGCGAAGGCCTATTAACTTGGTTCCACAGAGACTGGGTAAGACATACAAGTCAGCTATTATGAGTTACAAAAATTTATTCTCCCGGTCATGAGACATTTTTCACTTTTTCTCACATGCTACTTATTAAAGAGATTCAATGTCCATCAAGGCAAATGTGAGCCCACTGTGTGTACTCTCCTGTTTTTTGATGGTCATGGCAACAAAGACATTTCTGAAACAAAACAGCATAGATTGTCACCCAAGAAACCTGTCAAGATCAGTGTAGAATATCTATACTAATATTTGGGAAAACCAGGTGGATTATCCCTCCTGCTGGTGACATCGTCTGTGATTGGTGTCTCTGTTAGGATGCGCACTTGGCATTAGTGTGCAGACAGACAGCATGTGTCAGAGACCCTCCAGTTACCTACAAGAAAACTCCTCTGTGTTAGGGGCCAGTGCATGTACTTTCCTGACTGCTGGCTCTTGAAAAGGTGAAAGTGATCCCTTCAGGTTCAGCCATTTGCAAGCTAAACATGTGAGGCTCTGTATTACCAATTTTATAAAAAATAACAGCAGACACAGGTAAATGGAAAACAGGATAAAAAGCTGCAGGAACTAAAGTCACTCTGAACTGATGTGTTTGATAAGGTAGCCATTTTTTTTTCTAGACAGGAGATCTATTCAATTGTAATTCATATAAATAATTTAATTTAGTGTTATTTGGGTGTTAGCTAAAAAAATAAAAAGATGAAAAGTTAAAAAACTAATGAACCTACGTCCAATCTTGTATGGAAATTAAGACTGCAGATTGTGCTGAAGCAAGAGGAAAGCTATTAGAAGTGCTTTTGAAGTACCAGTCTTCAGACCTATCTTGTTTTACTATCTTTCTTTAATGTTTTTGGCATAAAATGTAGGAAAGAGCTGATGAAACTTGCTAGCCAGACAAAACTTGAAAGCATCATTCATAATAGGACATGATGAGGACACTGCACAGCAAAAATGGGATGACCTTCAGGAACTGCACTAATAGAAACGGGGCAAAATTAATTCTGACAAAGTAGAGGATTAAAATGATTCCTCTATTAATTTTGTAGATCTGTAACTACTCGCCCTTTGTTTTGCTGTCATAGGAGAATTTGGGGTAAACAGTTCAGGTTATCATCTGCCTTGACCTGGGAACTAAGTTCTTTCTTTGCCATGCTGCACAATATAAATCTGGTGTGGTGCACTGTGTATAAAAAATTGTATCAGGTAGGAGATGGAGGAATTCAGATTGACTCCAATGAAGATCTGTGTTTGTGGTCAAGATGATACTGGTCCCAGTTGTTTGCAGTGATGAGACTAACCTTGAAATTTGGTGTAACAATTTGGTGTAATAACCCTGTATTCCCAACCATTTATGTGCAGTCATGTAGCCAGACATACTCTTTGTGAATTCAAACTGCTGCTTCTTGCCTGTGAGCAGTTCCCAGTAGACATGCTTCTGTCCCAAGAGGAACACAAAGAGAAATCTAAAACCAGAAGTTTTGTGTGTGTTATCTATGCAGAATGTGTGCAGGCTGGCTGTGTGACTGGGGATGTGGTGACAAACCTGCAGTGACTGGTTGTGGGAAGTCTTCTTCTGGTCCCACTGCATTTCTTTGGAAAGAAGCAAATTAAGATGGGGAAAGAAAGCTGAAAGAACTCAAGGAGTTTATATGAGCTCTTCAGTCAGTGTCTAGCTATCACTTCGAAAGACCCCTGGGGACTGAGACACATGCACTATGTTCAGTACCTCTTAAAAGAGGTAAGGTGCAAAGATTATTAGATCTTATCATTCCCACAGGAACAAATTTGGAAGAGAAGAGAGCTCAAAGAAGGAGAAAAAAATACAAGTGTCATCTCTAATTTCACAAATGTAGGTACTCATTAAGGTAAAAGAGTATCGTATATTATTTCCTCAGAGTGATTTTAAGAGACTACACATCTAGTCCAAGTCACCAGAGAATTCTTAAAGTTGAAGTTTCTAACGCTCATGTGTTCCATAGGGAAATACATATTCTGGATTTCAACTCTCTAATATTTGACTGGCAAATTTTCAGGTACTATGGAGGGTTGAGAGTAATGAAAGATGCATGTTCCACTGTTCTCCATGACCTTTAAGTGGAGCAAAAATCATGCTTAATAAATGCCATAGTCTCTTTTTTTGATCATACTATATAAAACCCATCACAACATACTCTGACTTCATAGGAATGTTTGACACATTATATGCAAGTCAAACTGAATGAATTATACCTGTCTGAAAGGCTATAGGCAGTGGCTAATAATGATGAGAAAACTGTTTAGAGCTTATGTCCAGCAAAACACGCAGAAAAACGCAGTGAACACAAGAGCTCTAAATGTTGCCAATAAAAGACTAGAAAGAAAGGCCACACATCCAAAAAGATTTAAAACTTGGTCAGTAGCGATCTTATTTTCTAGGCTTGGGGAAGAGATACTCTACAATGCAAGCTGTATGCTTATTGCTACTGTAAACTTGTTGCTTGTGTACTGTATGGCCAATCTTTCTTGAGAGTTTCATCTTAACTGAGTTATTTGTGTGTGCAGAAATGTTGCCACACTTAGGGAATTGATCTCTTATACACTGAACCTCACAAAAGTACCTAAAAAATAGTTACCTTTCATTACTAATTGGAGAAAGCTACTTTAATGAAGACTGATCTCTCCTGAAAGATCTGGTATAATATAGTTGTCTTATGTTTCATAGAACCATAGAGTGGTTTTAGTTGAAAAGGAGCTTAAAGATCATCTAGCTCCAACCCCTCTGACACGGGACACCTTCCACTAGACCAAGTTGCTCAAAGCCCTGTCCAACCTGGCCTTGAACACTGCCAGAGATGAGGCATCCACAGCTTCTCTAGAAACCCCTTCCAGTGTCTCACCACTCTCACAGTAAAGAATTTCTCACCAAAATCTAATCTAAATCTACCCTCTTTCAATTTAAACCATTCCCCCTTGTCTTGTCACTACGTGCCCTTATGAAAAAATCCCTCTCCAGATTTTTTGCAGGCCCTCTTTAGGCACTGGAAACTGCTCTAGGGTCTCCCAGAGCTTTCTCTTCTCCAGGCTGAACCAAGTCCAGCCCCCTCAGTCTATCTTCACAGGAGAGGTGCTCCAGCCCTCTGAGCATCTTCACGGCCTCCTCTGGACTTGCTCCGACAGATCCATGTTCTTACATTGAGGGCCCCAGAGCAGAATGCAGCACTGCAGGTGGGGTCGCACCAAAGCAGAGGGGGAGAATCACCTCCTTCCACCTACTCACACTCCATTTGATGCAGCCCAAGATGTCAGGCACCTCACCAGGCTTTCCTGGTTTTCCTAAAGCAAGAAAATACTTTGGAAAAAAGTAGACAAAATGATAGAGTCAAACCCACTCTCTCCAGCCCTTAAGACCTATTATCACTTTCTCTGTGTGGCTGGTTTTTCATTTGGGTTTGTTCGTGGCGGGGGTTTTATTGTTGTTGTTGTTATTGTTTAAATGAAGGTTGAATATTATGGACAAAGGTTTAGATGTTTTCAAAAGAGAGCTTATGCCTTTGGAAAGGGCATCTTCCGCTGCCTGAATAAGAGGTCTGTGGGTAAAGGATTTGATTTCCATTTCAGAAAGGTGATTCTTCCTAAAGCTCCAAGATATTACTTAGAATATATTCAAATGATAGCATCCCATTAGCTGGCAGACTCCAAGCTCCTAAACTTGATAAAAAAGGAACCTTTTGGTAATAAAATTTCTGAATCTATATGTGTATGTGTGACAAACAGAGCAAAGGTGGCAAGAGCTAGATCTGAAAATGAAGACTCACCTGCAAAGCGTAACTGATTTTCTGAGAATGGAATAGTTCCTCAGTTAGCTGATCATCTACCGTAGGACTTATTTGCTGGTAGAATGGATGATACAGTGGATGCTCTGTAAATAACTAGTTGGTGCTTTTGATGGATGGATAAAATGATCAAAAAAGTCTCCTATCTGTTCTCTTTAATGTCAGGCAGCTACTGTAATTATGAAAAATTTCCTGTATATGCATACATCCAATCTGTTATATTGCTCTGTTCTGCAGTGGCTGATATTTGAACTTAAAATGCTCATGCAAAATGCAATTTATCCTTTTTTTTTTCCCTTTAAGGTGGAAAGCAATCAGAAGCTCAAGTAAGGCAAAACCAGCAAATGATGCTCGTGCAATCCAAATACTAGCAAAAGGTCAGGAAGAATAAATTTGTTTATTATAAAACTCAAAACCCCTTGCTTTTCATGAAGTGTTTCATATGGCTATAAAATGAACTCACAGCTGCTTGACAAAAGAAAGCCCTGAAACCTGAAGGAAGCAGCAGAAAACTAGAAACAAATGTTCTGCACCAAAGAAAATGAGAAATCTAGCTATAAATATGTAGCAAGCAGTATCACAGATCATATGTAAAGTGATAACCCATACAGTTGTAAAGCTACTTATATGCCTCCCTGTATCATCTGGCACGCTGCCTACACTTCAACTAATTGATCAATATACCACCCCATCCAGTGCTTATATGAAGATGTTGTTCCTATTATAAAAGGTTTAAATGCTATTAAGTTATCAATCAACTGTGTGATTCCTTGCATGAATACCCATTTATCAGTCCCAGATTTCTCAGCCATCTTAAAGCTGATATCAGAGTAGCTGGTGCACAGCCTGCTTTATTCAGTGTCTCATAATAAAAAATCTGTAAACTTTCCTCAAACACACTTTAGATTTGAAAGACATTCATTACAGGAGTGAAGTCAAGTCACCTTATGTGTTCTTTGTAGGCATATGTATGTAAAATTATTTTTTATGTTTATGTCAATACAGCTCAAGAGAATAGAACATATAAAAGCAAAAAAGGAAGCTGAAGAAACTGAAATCCTGAAAAAGAAAGCACTGCAGAGAGAAAAGGTAAGTACGGTTGCTACAGAGTTGCAGCTATAAAACAAAGGACATGTCTTGATACTTGATTTAGCTGAACTACATGGAACAGACAAATGGTAGTCCTGGACTGCATCAAGGAGTTAGGAAATCCAGTTCTCCTTTGTCTCTGACTAAAGCATGCCTTACTTGGTGTTCTCGAGGGCTTGAGCATTCCTCTGGTTCTTCAGAAACTCCATTATCTCACTTGCCCTCATCCCGAAGAGTTGACAGAAAGGGAGTACACTAGGGTCAGAGGAACACAGGTCACACATTGTTGTGTATACAGATTAGATAATTCACTTTGGCATGAGCTTTCTCTGTAAAATCAGACTGTGGCAGATTACACAAAGACCTTATTGAAATCCATAGTTGCCTGCTGTACACATTGGAAGAATACAAGAAAATACAGCCTGTCATGGTGGAAAAGGAATCCAAATCATGAAAAGGTCAGTGTAGTCTATTTGCATTGTGCTGAGCCCACCCTGAAATTCAAATGCCCTTCCAGCCCCTCTGGGGCTTGCACACCCAGGTGTATTGCTAATATATAAGGTCACTTTTCCTTCTAATATTCTCCATACATTGACACCGATGGTAGCTAGCTTTCAAATATGTTTTATTTTGTGTTTCTTCAGGGTTTTTTTTCCTAGTTATTCTCACAAAGGATCTTATACTGTGTGTTGCATAAACCTTTGCAAATGTTAACTCATGTCTCCTTGGTGGCAACTAAGTAACAATCTCTTGACATTATAATGTGGAACTTAAATAAAAAAAGAAAAGAGGAGGAGCATGGTACTGATGTACACAGTAATGATGACAGAAAGGGAGATTTCAGGTTTGCAGGTTTTGTCTTCACAGCATAAAAATGATCTTCTGTGCAGAAGCTGAATGCTGAGAGTTAATTTAAAAAATCATCACTCCTGGATGGCTTACGATGGCACCCACAAACAAAAATAGCATTAATTGCCTATAGGTAAGGGTTAGTCTGTTCTCAATCTTTTAGTAGTTAGCATTGCTCTTTGAGCTATAAATATTTGCCCATACCTGATAGCTCTCAGGGGCAATAAATACTGTCATGTGAAAATGTCATTAACAGTTACCAGCTCATGTATAGCTCCAGAAGCAGTGATGATAGCAATTGTAGAAAGGGGATTAATTATACTTTATTTACCTATTAAATGTATTGTTTCCCCATGGGCTTTTGACATGAAAGATGTTGCAAGACTGCTATAATTTAAAGTTACACCTAAAAAATATATTGATGTATCAGTTTTCTTTTCATGCTCTTTAATTTCTTTCCCTTCACTCCCACAGAATATAAAATCGTTATAGATGTTGTAGATAGTAAAACTGTAACTATCAGTTTCTTATAAAGGAGAAAGCTACATCATGGCAAAACATCTTTGCCAAACAGACGGTTTAATTTGAATAAGCAAACATATATCCACAAAGCAAACAAACAAAACAGAGGAACATGAAAGGGAACTCTTAATTTGAATTCCTTTATTTGGTCTGTCTTCCACAATAGTGATTGAGCTGATGATGATTTCTGTTTGGAAGATATTTTATATATAAAAAATGTAGCTCTGTGTATAAGGAAAGCATGCTGAAAAGCCTCTTTTTAGTATCAATTTGGCTGCCTCACCCTGCCTGCAGATGAAAGGCTCACAAGAACCAAGTATGACAGGAAAGGGATCCTAAAGAACTGGTACTGTACAAGCAACGTTAGGCCCTGGTTAGTGCAGGGGATCTTTATTTTTGAAGTGACAGATCTGTAGACAATTGCACCTGCAGAAACTCAGTGGAGAGCACACCTTTCTACAAATGCACAAGCTTTCTTTTCTTGCTGGCAAGTCCTTCTGCTGAAGGTTATTATTCATGGTCTAGTGTGAGGCTTCCCTGCCTGTAGTAGGGGTTTGGAACTAGATGATCTTGAGGTCCTTTCCAGCCCTAACCATTCTATGATCCTATGATTCTATGATTCAATAAAACCCAAACCGTCAGTCTGAAAGGAGATAATGGCTAACCAGCTTTATCAGCAGGGCCTCTGAAGCTTTCACAGCTGGCAAGCTGCTTTGCCAACAAATGTGAATGGTGAAGCCCTATGGACTAATAATGTGCAATTACTAGAATGGGTGCTGGTACCCAGCTCAGTTCTTCCTTGATTGTAAAGATGATGTACTGTAAGCCAGTGCTGCTCATAAACGCAGGATCCGTTTATGTTACCGCTTTAATGCTGGTTTTGCAGAGAAAAGCAGTATCCACTCTCCCATTACCTTTGTGACCAAGAGAAAATTGGGTGCCTGCCAAAGCAGTACCCAAATGTGGAAGGTCTGCCTTACCATCTGTGCGAGTCCACCTGTTTGTCCTATTTTCATTAACCATGAGATTTGGTGCTGGACTGCCAATGCTCTTGGCATCTACCTTGTCCTTCTCCAGCTCCCATAGAGTAGGGTGGATCCTTCCCCCTCATTCTGTGATGTCCCCCCACAGGCCCCGTTTGTGTGAATTGGCACTCAAGTGTCTGTGTGGAGCAGTGAATGGGATTTGGGATCCCCTGCACTTCATGTCAGGGAGCTTGTCCTGGGACTGCTTTGATTTGTTCATGGGGTAACTCTGGGCTGCATGAGTTTGGATATTATTCTAAGCTAGTGATCTTTCAGTGCTCACTGAAATAATTTTGGAAAGACTTTGCAACACTAGCAGGGAAGTCCCTACTTCTGTATTTGTCCCAAATGCTGAGATGTGTGTTTGTTCTGCAGAAAGTGTGGGAGTACATGGGAAGTAGACTGTTATTAGTTACCCATTAGTAGCAGGCATCTGCTGTTAGATATCTTTTGTGTAGCCCTCCACATCACAGATTTTGATCAGACCAAATCATACTTTCTTTGTGTCTTTAGATTGGATATTAGGAACATTTTCTTCACCAAAAGGGTGCTCAAGCATTGGAACAGGCTGCACAGAGAAGTGGTGGAGTCACTGTCCCTGGAAGTGTTCAAAAACCATGTAGATGACATGGTTTAGTGGTGGACTTGGCAGTCCTGGGGTAACAGTTGGATGTGATGGTCTTAAAGCTCTTTTCAAACATAGTTGATTCTGTGATTCTATGATTCTGTGATTTTGGGTGGAAGGATTGTCTAAGGTCCCAGAAAAATAAGCAAGTGGGTGATATTTGGCTTCTTGGTTTTTAAGCTTTCTGCGTTTGTGCTGTACAGAAAATATCATAACTTAGTGCACTGGATATTTGTTTCCTGCCATTCAATCTCTGTTCCTATTACCCTACTTTAAGTCTTTCCTTGTATAGTCTAAATCTTGACGAAATATTTAAAGATTCAAAAGATGTTAAAAGGCTTAGAGTAATTCTACTGTGTGCAAATTTCTTTTGCTCTTACATTACATAGTAACAGTCCTGCCATCTTTGGATGGAAACTGTCGTATTTAGAATAAGCTGTAATTTCATTTTATTCTTTATCAGATCATGTGCTCTTTAATTTGACTGTGTTAATCAGCATGAAAGGCCTTTTTCGGGAATTTGTTAAAACCAGGCACTTTACGGACCTTCTGCTAATGCTTTTCAACATGTTTACCTTCAATATCACAGCTGTTCTGCTCTTGGCTTTGTTTTTGAAGACTGTGCCAAATGTGGAGTACTTTGGCAACATCTATTGATAGATTATCATTAGTTAGAGAATGTCCCAGTCCCATTGTCTGTCCTAAGCAGGGGTCCCAGAGTAAACCTCCAGAGGAGAAAACAATCACACCAGCCATAAGTAAATAATTTCAATATGCTGGAGTTTTCTTCAGACACCATTCTGAATAGCTGTAGGGTATTTCCTTCATTTTTATATACTGTGAGATGGAGGTGATATTGAAGGACTGTTCGAAGTTAACATCACTGTCTTGTTCTAGCTAGAAGCTAGACCACAGCATCTCTGGTGAACTTCGGGTTTGAACTTTCAGGAGCCTTGTAATATCATGGTGGATCCCACATCAAGTGTTGTTTTCAGAGGTGAAGGTATCAGCTTGATGTGTTGAGCCATGTTGGGGAAAAGCCTGGGAGCTATTACTGATGTCTGAGGGTAGCAACATCAATTTTGACCATAATAGATGCTGTCAGATTTCCTTTCTTCCTCTGTCCTTTTTTTGCTTATAAATTGTTAAGTCGCACAGATGCATAGGAGCCTTTTGCCTAAAAGATCGTCTGTCTTTGTGTAAGAGCAAACAAAATGACCATTGAACACTGTCAAAATTTACCTATATTGTGGGGTGAAATCCCTTACTTTAGTTTGATATGTTGTTTTTTTAATTGCATCAGTACTACCACTGTCCCAGCATGACAAATGACAGAGCAATGGGACATCTTATTCAGATTCATCTTCCTCCTTTTGTTTATTTTCCCATTATTTTTTTTCTAAATAGCAAGTCCTTTGCCTTCCAACAGTTTATATTGTTGCACAGCAGAATGACTCTTTTCCCATCAGCAGACATCTGACAGGATTTTTTTTGTCTTAATTCAATACATTCCAAGGAGGAATTTGCACTTGTTTTGCAAATCTCTTCCAGACAGTCATTCTTTATCCAATTAAAAAATGCTCACCCTGAAATCACTGAAGGCAAAGTAATTGAGTAACTGCCAGGAGAACTGTAATTTTACTGAAATGTTATTGATTGCAGAACAAGAAGAAAATGATGGGGGTGGGGGTTATAGCCCAGTTTCTGACACCATTTTCCCATTTTCACAAGCACACACCCCATTCTACCCAGCCCTGCACAAAACCTCCACCCAGGTACAGTGTCCTGCCCCTGATCTGGGGCTCTGAGCAAATGGGCCATTCCCACTTACACCTCCCTTCTGTTCTCTGCAAGTCATTGTCTGAAATTTCCAGGGCACTTTCTTTAGAGCAATGCCTGGTTGCTGGGTTACCCAACAGTTAGTTTTATTTCATTCTCAGGGTGGGTGATAAGCAGTGACAGTCCAAGGTTGCAGTCTGCTCAATGTGCTACTTGTTGTGAACCTTGGGTAGGAGCTCCTCTTGGAGCATCTTCCACCCCCCCGAACTGCAATGGGGGAGCTTCTGCTCAAAATACAGCAAGGCCGAAATCCCAGCTTGGCATTTCTGATTTGTGCTTTTAATACACTGAGCTACCTTTTGACTGCTCTTTTTGCTGTACCTTGTGCTGTTGTATTTCAGACTGATCTCTTGACTAGGAGCTGTTTGGTCATATCTGAATACTTCTAAATTTGAGATTGGGTCACTTCCGCACCCAACTGCTGCTATAGCTGTTTGAAAAAAAAACAACAAACCAAAACCATAATATTGAAATTCTTAAATTGAAATAATCAATGTTTGTTTCTGGCTCACTAAAATCTTAGTTATGTTTTCCTGGTTTTAATGCTATAGGCAGAGAGACTTGAAGCTAAGAAAAGACAGCAAGAAATGCAAAGAAGAGAGATGTTCCTTGAAGATCAACATTAGTAAGTAAAACCTGAAATTTATTACCTAAAATTCTTCATCTGCTTGTCCTTCTGGTTTGGGTGGGCTTGGTGTTTTATTTTACTTATTATTTGTTTGCTTTTGTCCAGTTTGGGGCTCAGGGAGGGTTTGGCTTCTGTTGCTGTTTTTTCACCTTTTGACTTGAAACTTTTGACTTTAGGGGAAGAGGCAATGGGCACAAGCAGAACCACAGGAGGTTCCTCCTGAGCATCAGGAAACACTTCTTTACCATGAGGATGACTAAGCATACGAAAAGGTTGCCCAGGGATGTTGTGGAGTCTCTGTCCCTGGAGATATTCAAAAGTTCTGAACAACTGGTTCTAGGTTGCCCTGCTTGAGCAGGAAGTTGGACAAGATGATTCCAGAGGTCCCTTCCAGCTTCAGTCACTGATTCTGTGAAATATTCCAAGCCTTGTCCATACCTTACTCTGAGAAATTTGGTTCAGTAGATTTCTCTCAGCTTCTCAAAACATACACTTTGAAATGAAAACTGTGAATTATAGAATGACTTTGTGCTTTCTTTCTCTAACTGAATCAATATATGATCATTCAATCCAAGACTAATTATCAAAATGGGATCTAAATTACCCATTTATTTTAGTAACTAGTAAAGAAATCCAACCCACATGAAAATAATGAAGATTTCCTATATTTAGCATGGTCCTACAGCTTAAATGTAAAGATCTGCTGTGAAGACCTACTTCCTAAGAATACTTCCTTAATGTCAGATTTAGATACTGTTCAACTTCTGGCATCATTAATTCCATTGGCAGTGAAATTCCTGCCCTGGCAGTTCACTCTATCCTATTTATTTAGTTTTAACTGATCCAGACTGACTCTATCACATAATTAACACACAATGCTCTTTAGTCACCTTTACCTTTTTTTATCTTTGGCTCCTGAAATTGCTCACCTGTGTTCTTAACATGATTGATTGCTCTTTCCTCCTCTGTGACCTTTAAAGGAGTCAATTTTGTCCCATGCTAGTAGCTCCAGTTCTTTCATCATTTGCCCAGACTGTTCTCTGATGTATAGACATTTTAGTACTTTCTCACTGATCTCTGCCATTCTTGACTTTTTCCTTTTATTTCTTCCCACTTGGCTTTAGGTACAGCTTTTTCTTTAAATACATTGCCAAAGTTTGCCTGTAGATACTGGTGTTTTGACTGCTGTTTGTTCGCTGTTTGTCCGCTGTTTGTCCCAGTATGGATTTCCCACACACCTGGATTCCTCAGGATTTCTGAAGACCCTGCACAGCTTTAGATCTCTGTCTGTTACTGACAGACTAGACACCTTCATGCTCTTTGAGCCTACCTCAATAACGAACTCATCAGATCTTTTCATTTTAGGGTCCTCAGTTATGGGACTTGTTTTTTCCTGAAGGGATTGTCAGTTTCCCATTTAAGCTTATTTTTGTTTTAAATCTTATTCAGTTATGCACAGAGACATATTTCTTGCTGCCCCTCACCTTCACTTGCTACAATTTTTTGCTCAGGGTTAAATGAATTCTGCTGATCAGCACTTTTTCAATTAAAAGTAAGCTTGGTTCTGCCAAAAGCAGGCCCAAACCATCTGAAACAACTTCTTGTGGGCAGCTGGTTGGTCCCCAGGTGGTGCAGACACTGAGAAGGAGACTGCTTGACAGGTGTTCTGTCCCCTGATTTAGGAATGAGTGAGCATTCAGTTAGTGTCATCTTAAGAAACCAAACTGACTGATGCAACTGAAGGTAAAGATATATTGTTGAGCTCCTTTGCTCAAGATTATGTTCAACTATCAGAAGATTATTTGTACATATCATGTTTTGAACACACACCATAAGGGCCCTACAGATACTGCACCTGGAGGCAGTGAGTTGAAAACCTACCTACTGTGAATGCAATTTTGGTTAAGCAAAAACCTCCCATGTTGTACAGTGACACTAGTGCCTTCCCTGGTCTGAAGGATGGCCTCTGGTGGGCCCAGAAAAAGGAGTCTTTACCACTGGGCATTGTTGAGATTGTATTGCTGAGAGATACTGGCTTTATAGAGCACAACATCCAGAAGTAATGGAAAGATACTGTATGACAACTCAGATCTTGTAAAGTAACTCCACTGAAGTACCGACAGTTGTTAGACGTGTTCACATAGAAGTGCCTTGATATTTAAAGATGTGCTTTTGCCTGCTATGCAAAAATTAGTAACTCATTACTTTCATCATTTAGGACTCTATGTCTAGAGGCAAAAAGAACAAATATGAGGTTATGCCCTTTTCCTTGCTGTCTCTGCTAGAGTATTTTGATCTCCTCCCATGCTTGCTGGGGAAGAGGTAAAGGAAGGTCATGCACTGCATATAAATCAGTGACCTCTGCAAAGTCATGTCCTGTGGAGCCCTTTCAAAAGATAAGCTGCCTTGTTAGCTTGTCCTCTGTAAGCATCTGCAGCTGCAACATCACAATTTTCCTGAGGAGATCAATGCCTACCAGCAGTCTCATTAGCTGGGAAACCTTTTAAAATTGATCACCACCTCTAGCTGTATCAAGCTTCAGAGTGTACAGCCCAATCAGTACCTCTCCTTTATGAAATGCCATTTCTATTTGATAAGGAAAGGTAATTAAGATTCTCATGTCATTAACATACTCTGGCAATAAAGTATAATGCTGCCTAGGAGTTTGTTGTTCTGATTAAATTCCTGTCACTTTCAAAACCAGGAACATCTCACTGAAATCACCTTTCAAAGGGTGCAACATGAAGTAAGTAAATGCCAAAAGGGAAAATTGTCTGCAATGTTGTTCACTGTCTTCAGAATACAGTCACTTCCTATCTTTTGGGAGCTTTGTTAGCTTCTTTGTGTACAAGTAGCCCTTGGAAGTCAACTGTATCTGTTGTCACAGTTGCTTGGGTATGTGTTTATGTCTCATGAGAATGAGGTCTAGGCATGCATACAGAATGCTGTGGAAAAGTCTGCAAGCCTCTCTCTTTTAGGATCAGCAACTCCTCTAGCTCCTCTGACCCAGGTGGACTCAGACTCTCTTAGGTGACAAAAATGGACAAAACTTACAAGGTACCTCTTAAAGCAGCTGTGTATAAACAGCCTGAAGGGCACTCACAAACAGACTTTGGGCTGGGGGAACTGATGCATGACTGGTTTCTACTAACAGAGGAGAAGCACTTGAGAGATTTGTGTTTTTATTGCTGTAGTTCTGCCTTTGCAGATGCCAGATCTAGAAAATGAGTATTTGTCCCCTTGTCTACCAGAAACTGCTTACACATGAAATGGAGCTCTTGCTTCTGAGTAATGGTGTCTTAGATATATTTTACATTGATGGCCTGTGACAGAGACTGCATTTCTGTCAGAATGCATTAAAAGATGATAAATGACTGTGTAATCCTTACTTTGCAATTGCTAATCCTGGTGAGGAAAGGACTAACTGTCCATCTTTCCAAGTGGGAACAATGAAGAGGTTAGATGGCGAGGACATTTCAGGACATCCCTCTTTAGATGGGACACAAAAATTGTCATTTAAACTATAATGAGAGACAGCTACCTCATGCCTCACTTTTCCCTGTGGCTTGCTGTGCAGGCTGTGTGAATCTGTGCCTGAACTTCAGCATGTCTCATCGTGTGGTTTGAACCCAGCTCTTTAGTAAGGTGCTTTAATTTAATTTGGATTTGACTTCCCAGTAACTAGTGTTGGAAGGGGTTTGCTGCTTTCCTAATAGCTATCTACCTATTTACATAATGAGAAAAGCAGTCTAGAACATAGGGTTACTTTTCAATAGTACACCATGGCTTTTAGGTCACTTCATCCTTCCCTTTGTTACATGTTTATGCCTCTATTTTTGTGAAGGTTGTACTCCTGTAGAAATTCCTGGCACTGCTGCACTCAGGTACATGTGTGCCCTCAATATGTTCTGCTCAGAATCTGGAGCCAGAAACAGAACTTGCCAGAGTGCCTCTAAGTGCGTATTCTGAGCACAATGCAGAAGGTTCACCAAACCAAGCTGATATACAGTTGCCTGCCAAAGCAGTTTTCTCAAAAGTCATAAAATGCAAGAAAATAAAACCTGAATCAGACCAGAATTTTATTTTTTTTATCTATTTTCACAGGATAAATAGTGGTGTCCTTGCCAGTTTTCAGTCCCCTATGATGTGTGGTTCAAACAACAGGCTGGTAACAAATTTTCCCCACAGAAGTGCAAGTGGAAACCTGACCAGACTTTTAATATAGATTGCTAGAGAGAATGAAAGAGGGCTTGCACAAAAAGGGTTTGCAGCCTTGAGAATCTTTTGTTTGCTTCTTTTCGCCACAATGATCTTCATTTTGTTCATTTGCTCCTTATTATTTTAAGCATTGTTAATTATTTAGCTAACAGGCAGAAAACTAGGCTTTTATAGACATCCAAAGGGACTCTCTTGAGTGTAATAATGAAGGCAGTTTATTGAATGCCTGTGAGGTTGCTTTCTAATTGTATGCATTATTCTGCCCATGCAAGCTGGCTGAAAATATAGAAGCAGATTGCACATGCAGATGGAGCACACAGAATGGAAGATCTATGCAACAGACTTACACAAAACTGCATTTTCCTTAAAACTGAATTTATGCTTATTACTTCAGATAATAAATTAAACTTACGTCTAAAATAACACTGAAGAGTATTGGATGAGTTGGTAGGAGGAAAGAATAGCCTAGCTGTATTATTTCATTCAGCCAGGGGGAAAAAAATGAGCAAGTGGGTTGACAGGAAAGGTTAGTTTTGGGTGTGGGTAAGAAGTGACAAAATAATTCTGCTGAGAATTTTTTTTTAACCTATTTTTATAGTTTCTTGAAGCTTTATACCTAAAATGAACTAGTGCCACTTTTTTTGTTCTTATCCCCAAGAAAAGGAACACACGCTCAAGAACTCAGACAAGAAAGCCTACCAGCCAAAGACAGTACAGTTTTGATCTCTATAATTAGATATGTCCAAGTCCTCCTGACTATGCTTGTGCTTTACTCCCACTGAAGTCCATGAATGCTGCATTAAACTTGATATGTGGCTATTGGAAGGGTTTGTATTGGAAAGCAAGTGAACTAAATACCCAGAGGATGGCCTTTCTTCCCAGTCAAGGGAATTGCAGGAAAGCCATCAATATCCTACAGGAATTTAGTGGATTAATTATGTCATATTGTATTTTTTCACCTTATAGCTTGCAGCAAAAGATGAATCTCCTGCTCACATGCACACCAAAGAATGGACATTAGTTCACACTGGCAACTTTGCACATGTCTGATGTTTGTTTTTTAATTCTTATCAAAAACTGTGCTCTGTCCTGCAGGCATGGATTCAGGTTAAGGTACAAGTAAACCAGAATCCATGTAGAGTTGAAGGCATGTTTCTTGCTAAAAGATGGACATGCCCCTTGTCATGGCCCAGTTATGGGAAACATGGCAGTTGCTTGTAGCCTTCTAAATTATATAACCCTTGCAAACTTCTTGCTGTGATAAATCTCTGCAAAGATGGCATGTGATAGGAGAAATGTAGAACTGTATGCCATCAAAAAGCATTGGTGTCCCCACTGAGGCTACTTGCAACTTGCTTAATGGCTTAATTTTGAGATATGTACCTTTTGTGGGATTATTTTTGCAAATAGTATTATGGAGTCCCTGGCTTCATTTCCCACTTTAACAAACGATTTTCATTACTGAAAATTCCAAGCATACCTCCCTCTGAAGTCTCTTTCTCCATCTCTGAAATCAGAATCTGTGGGAAAAATGCATAAATGTATCACAATTTCATCAATCTTTGCACTGACTTCGGGAATTTCTTGTATTTTAACATTTGATTTTGTTAGGCAGAGAAGCACCAATGGCCCAATACTAGCCAGGCTGGCTGTAGTACAATAGCAAATGCCTGATCAGGATGTTTATGGCAATTCACGAGGCAGAATCCTTGCTGAGGAAGGAACAAGGGCATCAGTAAGAACACAGTCACCATGGACCTTACGGAAATGAAGGGTAGCTTTTCTTTTGGGTAGGCTTTAGTAGTGTTAAGCAGCTGAGCTGAATTCCTGGAAAATTTGAGGAAGTTGTTATGTTTGGCCAATTAAATATGTTGAAGTGAGGAGAAGTGCAGATATGTTTGCTGGTGCTGCAAAAAGATGCATCTTGAATGAAATTCAGTTTGTTTTTATTTTCTTTTTTTTTGTTTTGTTTTTTGTTGGGTTTTTTTTGGAGGGGAGGGGTGTTGGGCGGCCTACTACTGTTTCGAAGCCATCATGAAACTTCTGAGTAGATATGTGAAACTAGCATTATGTATGCATTATGTGTGGTTCTTAGTTTTTCAGCTGACTTGGAAGAAAATGATGAAACATCACTTTAGTATTGCTTACTGGCAGTGAATTCGGAAGCTGGTGTGTCTGTGTCATTCAGCACTAGATACTACTTCTATTATTTTAGCAGCTACTCATGTTGTCTTCTCTCTGAAACTGCTATAATGACTTACCTGGCTTGGGATTCTTTATTTCTACTTTTTATTATTGTTTCTGAATAGCTCTTATCATGCTTGTGGACGTTCATTAGAATAGAATTGCTGGAGATCCTTCAGCCTGAGAGAACAAGGAGCTGTCTTGTGTTCGATAGTAATAAGTATGGCCATTATCTTTAAAAAATTGTCAAGAGAAATAAATAGATTTATGATATATGCAACAGTACTGTGCTGCTTTTATTTTCAAAAGCACTGGCATAAAAGCCAGCATATTTTTCTGTATCCTGGTATTTCAATATCCATCAATTTAAGCGAAATTATTAACTGCCACTGGTGTCATTGGGAGGGAATAATGAAGATTACAAGAAGCCCTTTTAATTGATGCATTTTTAATGTTAGTCTGTAAAACAGCCTTAAACCCAAGAACTTTATGTGTAGTCAGAAAAAATTATTTTCTTTACATCTTTGTACTGAGAGAAATAAAATCTCAAATTGTATGCATTGCTTAGCAAGCAGTGTTGTGCAACTCGGTGGTGGAACAAAATGCTGGAGCCTGAGCCCATGTCCTTATTCATGTCCCTAAGGATGAATCCACCCCTAAATTGGGGCAGTTGCATCCAAAGTGCCTGTTGGGAATTAATTGTGGTTGATCCTCATTCCTGAACAGCAGCCAGGAGTTATTTGGGAAAGTGCTGTTTGAAATAGGTCAAAACTATTCCAGGAACTGTTACCACAATATAGATGGCTGGGTTCCCATGCTAAAAGCATTGCTGGGTGCTATTAAATGTATCAGTATGGGAGTAGCCTATTTTAATTAGAGAGCAAAAGGCTTGTTCCCAATGGTGTGATGGGAAACAGGGCTACCAAGAAGACAAAAGACCATAAGATTGCTCAGCTTAACCAAAGTTTCTGAATGGCTCTCTTCCTTTCAGCCTGGTGCTTAAGTATAGTCAGAGCTCAGGTTAGCAGCCTGTTAGGATGCTGCCATCTTCTTTGTCTAAATTTTGGGTCTCCTTTTGTCTAGCTATTTTTGAAGGGTATCAGGATTCTGCTGTTTTCAAATTAATTTCTCCAGCTCATGCTCTTCTTTCCTTAATATTAATTAGAGGAACATATTTAATTAGCATCTTTGATTAGCCCTTGAAGTTTTAGCAAGATGTTGTTCCAACTCTCTGAATGCAGAACACCTATGGACACTTTGATATGCTGATTTCCTTCTGGAGATAATGCTTTCCTCTCTGGAACATTAATTGGACTGTCATCTCTGACTTCACCCTTTCTCTGCAGCATGGCTTATGCGATGCTCTGCATTGTTACGATTCTAAGTTTAATATTATGAAAAACACAATTCAGACAATATTTTGATAGTCTGGCAACTCCAGATGCATTGCTAGGTTTCTGTAGAGATGTTACAGAAAGAATTAACATATATGACTGACTTGACTGAGTTTACCTTTAGTCAGGTTCAGAAACCTGAATCCCTTTCTTGTGACAGGGACACTTTACTAATGTATTACTTAATTGGCATAGTAGGGTGTTTTCTGTATTCAAAGGCAGTGCATAGTCTTGCAGAGAAATTTTATTTACTTCCACTCTTGTAATCATAGTTTCTAATACTGAAACTGAGTTAATTTTCCATCTATCCATGTGCTGATCTGGAAAATGCAGTATCTTAAGCTTCCACCTCTTTTTATCCAAATAATGAGAACCCCCACATACCCCATGCCATTCTTTTGCCATCCATAAGGAATTAGAACATCCAGGTATACCTCCAAGTTGCCAGATATTTCTTTGCAGAGCTTCAGCCTTCTCAAATATATTCCAGACTTTCTGTAGGAGTTCTGACTCTGCTGTAGAAATAAATTATTTTAGCATAGGTAGAGCAACACAAAATCTGCAATGTAAAACCTCAAGTTCCCAAAATTGTTCTGTGCAGTCTCACTACTTAACTACTCATCTTTCATGCGAAAAAATATATGAACTTTATGCTTGGTTAAGAAGACTATTAATTTATTTAGCTTTGATGTGCTTTGTATATAAGGGAATCTTATGCTTCACTTGATTCTTTCTGTATTGTGAGTTGGCTGAGGTCCAGGTAATGGAAAAAAGGGAGTGAACTGGGAATGCTGAGACTTTAAAAGCACGGTTTGCTACAGCCTGATCAAGTTCTGTAACTGAACTGGTAACATGGTTTTGTGTTGTGTAGAGTAGCGGAGAACTCATATGTTCCTGTTCTTTTTCCTGACTTCTCAAGTGAAAAGTCACCCACTGACCAGCAGGACATTTTCCAAAAAGGCATCTACTCACCATTTGAGATCAGAGAGTGAAAGAAAAAAGCACACTTGGTAGTCTGTTTCAGCAGTTAGTCAGCATCACTCATAGGCCAAGTTTTTTTCTCCAAGGTTAAGCAGTTATCTTTGGTAGCAGCATCTTCTCCCCCTGCCAGAGCTAGCTGATTGTGCTATTAGCAGAGTAAACCTTTGCCTGTTGAAGCAGTCTTTCTGCTCTCACTTCAGTACTGTCATGCTTTCCAAAGCTGCATACAGAAATAAAGTTTCCTCTTTCCTCTAATTTGATTGCTCTGAGTGAGTGAAGATTTGAATAGATATGCCTGGGACTGCAGTTTTGCAAACTGGTTCCTGATCATGGCACTGGAACTCCTGTTCTTGATGTTTGGTTTGTTTCTGCTAATGACTTTATTTAACTGTACTTGATTAAAACTGTGAACAAAGCAATGCTGCTTTGAAAATCCTGTTTAGTTGTGCAATTCTGCTTCAACTAAAGGCAAATATTTTTTTCAGTGTACAAAATGCTTGTATTTCTGCTTAATTAAGAAATTTGCTGTAAATTTGCATTATATTAAGCATAAAGGAAATATCCTTAAAATGATCTTTTAAATAACTTATCTGAGATTTACAGATCTGGTAGAAGGATTTGCAACAATTCAGTGAAGCAATTGCATCCTGGTGAAGTCCAATAGTATGTGAGTCTTTGTTTTAGATGCTTTACAATGAGGAAAGAAAGCATAGCCACTTATTTAAACCATAAATATGCAAATAATAAGAATTGTTTGCTTAAAAGGTCCTCCCAGCAAATGTCTTATCCATAATATAGGCTCTGATCCTCTGTCCCATTTCATTCTGTCTGTCTCCGTAACCTTCTGTTCCACCTGTGGTGTTTTTAAGCTGGCACATGATAAAATGTCTAGGCTAGATTCCAAGGGTGGAATAAAAAACTGTATTTATTTTTATGGAAACACTAACAATTCTATTTGGATTGGATTTCTTCATAGCAAAACCAATGAATTATTGAACAGATTGGACTTGGGTTTGCCAAAGAGTGATTCCTGTCAGATTGCTAATCATGGCGCAGAATCTACAGCATGGGTAAGAAAAATCATGGCATGTGCTATATTTTCTATCAGCTTTCCAGGTGCTGTCAATAGTGTAATATTAGAATATTCTAATTGAGCTTAATTGCCTAGACAGAGCTCAGCAATTGCCAGGACTCTTTCTGGGTGAATGAGATTGTCTACATTGTTTCTTACACACTGATAATATCCTACATAGTAGGGGGCTGCCTCTGTTACTCACAGACCTCTTTTTGGTAAATGAGAACCAGATTTATACTCTAAGGTCAGATCAGAATCTTAAATATGCTCTGTACCCATCCACTGGTGGAAAGCTTTTATGAAATCTCAACTAGTTCATGTCAGCAGATGCTTAACTTCTCGCCAGAAGAGAAACCTACTCCTCACTGCATCCTAAGAGTGATTCCACAGACTGCTTGGAGACTTTGTCCCAGTTTGAATCAGCCTGTTAAGTATCAATGTAACTAGGAAGTAGAAAAAGTACTGCTTTAAGTTTCATTATACTATTTGCCTCAGAAAGGCTTTTCCACATATGGTTAGTCTCTTCATGTCTAAACCACTTTCCTCCTAATGTAAGAACTTCCAGTGATGGATATTAAGCCTGAGACAGAAGTATTTCTCCTTTAGGAAGGTTCATAACTGGGGGAAAGACAAAGAGCAGGCAGCCAAGTGGACAGAAATTGCTGTTACAAGCAATAGTCCTTAGTCAGCAGAAATTTGGAATTATCCCATCCGGATAGCACTCAGTTGCATACACCCTTGAATAGGTTTGAACAGAACCAACAGCAGAGTAAAGAGAAAAAAAGCTTTACCTCCATATTTCATAAGAAGCTTGGAAACGTGCAAGATCCTCCTGTTACAGAGATTGCTGTGGGCAGTATATATGACAGCTCTGTCTTGCCTCTAGTATTGCTTCCTGCTTTTCATTGCATGAAAAGGGAAAGTGATAGAAAAATTATTCTTTTCCACTTCGATTTCTCAGGTCATTTTGTGTCTCTAAGAACCATAAAGAAATTTTAGCATGTGTAGGCAGATATACAGTTTGAAGGAGCCAATCTCTGCCCAGCATTGTTTGGCAGAATGTCAATTGCAAAGAGTGGCTTTCAGATTGCCTTTGTACTCTTGAGTGTACAAGTAAGATGAAGGATTACGAGAAGGGAGAAAATAGGTCTTGAAACCCCTTCTACCTACCTCTTGAAGCATTCAACATTGAGCAGTGGGGAGCTTGTTCTTTGGTAGGGAAGACCCAGATCTGCAGCCTTTCATACGGTGTGAACAGTGAACTGCAAAGACAACCAAGCTCATGTCCTCATGACTGACTTGGACCTCAGTATTCTGGTGTCTTCATATCTATACAGAAGGGCATGAATGCCTGAGAGAACACTGAATTCTTTCAGGTGTATAGGTCCTACTTGCAGTCTTTATGCCTTTTCCTTCACTTACCTATATGTGCCTTTGTCATATCAGTTTTTGAAAGGTTTCTTTATAAATTATGCCAGCTTACATACTATAATTCATCTTTGGATTTACTAGTATCAAAGCAAATAATATACATCTTTTATCTGTAATGTTCTTTAGCACTAGCTGATATTATACATGTCTTTTAATGGCAGCATTTCTATAGCTTTGTGGATCAATATGTCACTTGCTTATAATGCAGCAACACAGTTAGCAAAATGTCTTCCCAAGCACCTTGTATGAGGTTCAGTCTGTAGGCTTACACACAGCCTCTGTGCTCTGTGTGAGGAACCTGAAGCACATAACCAATGAGTTGTTATCTAAATAGACTTGGTGTACTACCAAAATGCTAAACCAGTGGAAAACCTGAACTCTAATTTTGATGTTATCATGGACCTGTCCTTTTTTAGAGTAATTAAAAGATTCAGAAGCAACGTATTTGAAATAGTGAAATGTGATAAGCTTAGGAAGTGCCTGACATGCATGCTAAAAGGGTGGTGGTGGGTAAATATATGACTTTTTAAATTTAAAATTTATGTTAGAAAAAAGTTTGGGGCAATGTAAAGTTGATTGATTTTTTTTTTTCCACTCACATAATTTCTTTGGTAGTTGTATTCATGTAACACACTTAATTCAAATATTAGTGTTAAATATTACTTGGTGTACATGAACAAATTTAACTTCTTTGGAGTGACTCTGTCATTGGTGACTTCTCTGGCCTGCTTATTTAATCAAGCCCATAATTATTTTAATCCTGTCTTTCAAAGTGTTACCAATCCTGTGTAGATTTTTACTGTCTTCCAACTTGATTAACACACACTTCACACAATTCTCCAAGCCATTACAGAGAGTAATGAATAATATTGGACCTAGAATGAGTCTCCCTGGACACATGTAACAACTTCTCCCAGCTCAAAATTGAGCTATTAATAATTGCTTTCTCTTTTCAGTCTTTTTAGCAAATTATGTGCCTGTTGTTTTAATGGTGTCAGTCTGCATGCATACATCAAATTTTGAGAACATTCTGCGGACCTGCAACAAATCCCTCACTAAAGTCAAACGTGCACACTTCTTGTATTAAATTATACTGGCTCATTATTTAGTGTGCTACACTATGTCTCTGATCAAAGACTTTACAGTATAAGTTCCTATGTAAAAGATCCTAAGGATCCTATAAGATCTTACTGGTAGGCTGGCTCTTCACTAACTGTAACTTCTGAAACACCAGGGTTAGTTATTGTACTGAACATCTACTACACAGCTGAATGCATTATTCATGATGCATAGTTCAGATTTTCAGCTGTCTTGGCTGCCCCACAAATAATACTGCACTTTTGATTTCTTGGTTTCTGTTGCCCTACCTCCACAAATACCTTTCTACAAATAATCCACAAATAACAAACCACAAATAATCCCTCTGTGTTACCAGGCCTCCATTCTGCTTTGTTAGCTTTGTAATGTTTTCTTTCTTCCCAGAATAGCCCATCTCACTATCAGTTCCTGATTGTGCTTTCTGACTGCTCAGGGCATGTTTATGCCTGCCACTGGGACACCAAGTAGTACATGCTCTGGTTACCTGGTTGTGATGTGCAAGTGAACATTGAGCCAAACCAAATGACCAAGAGTCTTTAGACCACTTCTTGTTTAAATTCTAGTCTTGAGACTAATCTATTTTTTAAGTAACTGTAATCATTCAACTAGTTCTCTTTTCTTAAATACCTGTATAACAATTTGGGAATAAGATTTGCGAATTTGTCCCCTTCTCCCCACCCAATATGTTTATATTTGCTGAACAATAGATGAGAAGCCATACATATAAGCAAGCTCTTCGAGAGGATGAAACCAGAAGATTAGAGGAAATGAAGCAAGAACAACGGAGGAAGGTAATTATATATTAACAGTTTGCATATTGTATCATTTTTGCATGCTGTGAAACCAATTATATACATTGATTACTTGTAGCCTACGCACAGAACTTCTCTTTAGCAAAAGTGATTCAGTCGGTGTTTTCAAATATTGTGAGAGAGATGAGCCAAGCTGTAAAATTTGGACAGGGACAGGACAATTACCTTCTGGGCTCAAGGCTGTTTACAACTGGATGACTGGTTTTGTTCACCTCTCTATCTGAACAATTGTGCAGAGAAGTTTTTTGACCATGGCACCTGATTTCATAGGCTAAAGAAACCAATTTCCTCTCTTTCAGGCAGAAGTAATCTTATGAGATTCTCAATATCATTCATGATATTCATGATGATCTCAAACTGAATAATCTTTTTTCTTTTTCTAGAGAATTAAGGCCCACGTGCTCTGCCTTTCCAAAAGGGGATGTGGAAGCTCTTAGTTTTGCTTTTAAGTCTATTTTCTTCTCTGCTCCCTTGCTAACCACCTAAATGAAGAGTTCTGAGTTGCCTAAAAAGCAGGCATACTGTAACTGCAAGTCTGAACTCCACCTTCTGCATATGTAGCACATATTGCCTGAAATGTGTCTGCACCACTGTAGTCCCTGTGGCATAGATTTAAGTACCATGTCCACATAATCATAGAATCATAGAATAGTTAGGGTTGGAAAGGACCTTACGATCGTCTAGTTCCAACCCCCGTGCCATGGGCAGGAATACCTCACACTAAATCATGTCACCCAAGGCTCTGTCCAACCTGTCCTTGAACACTGCCAGGGATGGAGCATTCAAAGCCTCCCTGGGCAACCCATTCCAGTGCCTCACCACCCTGACAAGAAAGAATTTCTTCCTTATATCCAATCTAAGCTTCCCCTGTTGAAGTTTTAACCCGTTACCCCTTGTCCTATCACTACAGTCCTGAATGAAGAGTCCCTCCCCAGCATCCCTATAGGCCCCCTTCAGATACTGGAAGGCTGCTATGAGGTCTCCAGGCTGAGCAGCCACAACTTTCTCAGCTTGTCTTCATACAGGAGGTGCTCCAGTCCCCTGATCATCCTCGTGGACCTCCTCTGGACTTGTTCCAACAGTTCCATGTCCTTTTTGTGTTGAGGACACCAGAACTGCACACAATACTCCAAGTGGGGTCTCCCAAGAGCAGAGTAGAGGGGCAGGATCACCTCCTTCGACCTGCAGCCCAGGATACAGTTGGCTTTCTGGGCTGTGAGTGCACACTGAAGCCGACTCATGTTCATTTTCTCATTGACCAACACCCCCAAGTCCTTCTCCACAGGGCTGCTCTGAATCTCTTCTCTGCCCAATCTGTAGCTGTGCCTGGGATTGCTCTGTCTCAGGTGTAGGACCTTGCACTTGTCATGGTTAAACTTCATGAGGTTGGCATCAGCCCACCTCACAAGTGTGTCAAGGTCCCTCTGGATGGCATTCCTTCCCTCCAGTGTATCAACCGAACCACACAGCTTGGTGTCATCGGCAAACTTGCTGAGGGCACACTCAATGCCACTGTCCATGTCACTGACAAAGATGTTGAACAAGACTGGTCCCAACCCCGATCCCTGAGGGACACCACTCGTTACTGGTCTCCAGCCGGACATTGAGCCATTGACCACAACTCTTTGTGTGAGGCCATCCAGCCAGTTCTTTATCCACCAAGTGGTCCACATAAAGTTCACTACAGAAAGCCATGGCACTGTGCTGCTATCTGCCTTGTTCTAGGTGTGACTGTGCAAGTACAGGGAAGGCAGGATTTGCAATCATATTAGCGAATAATTTGAAAACATATTAGCAAACACTGAGCCTCTTGCTATGCCTCTGCTGTTACTAACATCCAAATTAATGTTAAATTTCTTCCCAGTAGCAGCAAACAAACACAACAAATTCCACACAATGAGCTTCTACTAGAGCTGGACAAACCCCTCTCATGGATGTATCTTTCTTTAAATGTTTGGGACAAGTGTCCTCATTTCATAGTATTCTAGCAACCAGGATTCTGGAAACAAAAGGTGGAGGGAAAATGAGACATTCCCATCAGATCTATGCTTACCATCACAAGCTGTACAGAGGAAATATTTTTGAAAGTTAGTCCTGATGGGTGTAAGGCTGGTAGCTGTTGTATTCTTTACATTGATTCTTCCATAGAGAAAAAAACTACAGATGTGAATTAGCATGTTCCTTCTTTATGAAGGTTTGGTTTAAAGGATTTACAGAGCTTTAAAGTCTTTACTAATTTCAACACATTGCTAAGAAGGTGTTGGCTGTTTCTAAGGTTGTTCTTGCTTGGCACATGGTTCCAAATGCTCCTTGCCTTCATAGTTGCTGCTGCCTATTGTGCAGAGTAATGTACTACTTACAAACCTACTGTAAATAATATGTATTTTAACAGCTCCAATAATTGTCCCTCAGGTATGTGTTGGCTCATTTCCACTTCAAACCAATATTTATTAACGTAATTGTGAATTGTGTCTTGTGTGTACCTCCTAGCACAGTATAGCTATAAAACATGTAGGTATTGTAAGTTCTCCCCCTGCTTTTTTTTCTCAGAGCAGGTTTTAGTATGTATTGCTTGATTTAGAATTTTTCAGTATGCTTTGAACACTGCATCATATACACACCATATATTTCAGAACATTACTCCAAGAGAGGACTCAGCATATTGGAAAGTCAGATACTGGGTTTTAATTTTCAGGTTGAATAGTTATTTAAAACAGTGAAAATTAAGGTTGGCTTTTTTATTTCTTAATCCTGTTTCTTCTTTTAGGGGGCTAGACAAATATTGATACACAACACATTCACAGATATTGATTTTCTTCATACGTCTATTGCATAGTTTTTATTTAATGGAACTTGAATTGATTTTTTTTTAACTTTTGTGGTTTCATTCAGTTATTGAAGCTTTTCTCTAACTGCATAATTTTATTTTAGTTTCTATTCCTACTGCTGCTCAGTTGCTATGGAAAATATGAAAGATGGGTCTGATCATATCCCTTCCCTCTCACCCTGCAAGCCAAATTTTCTTCACAGAAAAATCTGCAACTTCAGTTCTTGGGTGCACTGCAGAGAGCAAGAGCCAAACAAGCACACATGCAAAGCAGAATCATACAAGCTGCATGACTTTACTTTGCAGTTCTGACTAAAATTGCACAATTAAACTCTCCTCTGAAAAGAATTACCTTTGACATTGTTTGTATACCTTAATATTGGGTAATGTAAGAATGGTAGGCTGCTGCAATGCTGTGAGCTTGCACGCTGTTTCACCAACCCAACAGAATCGTAGAACTGTAGAATCATAGAATCAGCTAGTTTGGAAATGAGCTTAAAGACCATCAAGTCCAATCATTACCCCAGAACTGCCAAGTCTACCACCAAACCGTGTCAATGAGGACCTAATTACACAGTTTTTGAACACTTCCAGGGACAGTGGCTCCACCACTTCCCTGGGCAGCCTGTTCCAATGCCTGAGCACCCTCTCAGTGAAGAAATTTTTACTAATTTCAATCTGAACCTCCCAGCTTGAGGCTGTTACCTCTTGTCCTATCACTTCTTACTTGGGAGAAGAGAGCAACCCCCACCTCACTCCATCCTACTTTCAAGTAGTTGCAGAGAGCAATAAGGTCCCCCTGAACCTCCTTTTCTCCAGACTAAACACCCCCAGTTCCCTCAGCCACTCCTCATAAAACTTGTTCTCCAGAACCTTCACCAGCTCTATTGCCCTTTTCTGGACCTGCTCCAGCACCTCAATGTCTCTCTTGTAGTGAGGGGCCCAGAACTGAACACAGGATTCAAGGTGCAGACTCACCAGTGCCAGTACAGGGGGATGATCACTGTGCTGGTCCTGCTGGCCACACTATTGCTGATACAAGTCAGGATGCTATTGGCCTTCTTGGCTGTCTGGGCGCAAGCTGGCTCATGTTCAGCTGTCAGTCAGCACCCCCAGGTCCTTTTCCATTGAGCAGCTTTCCAGCCATTCCTCCCAAAACCTGTAGCATTGCATGGGGGTGTTGTGGGCCAAGAGCAGGACCTGGCACTGAGCCTTGTTGAACTTCATACCGTTGTCACAGCCCAGGTACTATTTGCCCTTTCCTCACTCTTTGGAGAGCCCCAGAGAGCTGGAGGTGACACACCCCTATTCCCATCTTCTCCTTGTGTTCCATGGAGGCAGAAGGTGAAGGACATGTCTCCTTCATACCCTACAGGCATGACAGCTGTGTCTGCTCCTGCTAGAAGATGTTGGCTTGGACCCACAGGGAAATGCAAATATGTGGGCTGGGGCAAGTGAAGCAGGCATGTGTCTAGCTTACCCCTTTAAATGCAGGACTGTAAATGTCTGAATTCTGTTAATTCCCAGTTTTTAACACACAAACAAAACTCATGCTGTGCAATGCAGAACAGAAAAGTTAGCTAGGCTTTTAACATAGTGCTGTCACTTAAATAAAACGCTATTGAGAAAAGTTCTGGGTATGACAAGTGGCTCTAGCTGAAGTTATCACCATGTGGAATTAATTGGGTTTGCAACATAGGTATGTTAATTAAAAATAAGTTTGTTGTTTGTTTCACTTTTATCATTCCCAGGCTGAATTAATGGAATTTAAACAAAAGCAGGAAGAGGAAGACAGGATGAGAGCACGTCAAGATGAACAAAGGAGGTATGATGCAAAAATGCAGAGCACACTTTAATTGAATTCCTATCTGGAAACTGTCTCAAAATGCAAGCATTCGTGCGTTAGAAGACAGTTGCAATAAGGATCCCAGACCTCAGCTCTGGCTTAACTTTGCCTTCAAATAAGCCACTAATATCCATCATTAAAACTGCTCACTGTAATGCAGTATGACCCATAGTGCCATTTTGACTTTATTTATCCTGTCAGTGTCGAATATGGCATAGAGTGGAAACTATTAGTAGTTTCATGGGTAACTACTAGTACAGTAGCTTCATCTGGGGAAGTATTTACTTATCTATGTGTTTGTTTAATTTTTCTTCCCTTGGTTTAGAGTGGGCTGCTTTTTCCATGCCATATTTTGTGGCTGACTGTCACCGAGTTTAACAGGCAGAGCTAAGTGTGGGATTTGATGTTGATACAGATGGAAGATGCAGTGCCTCAAGGCCTTCTGCAACTGTATTGCTTTGTGCCCCAGGCTATGCCCCACTGCCATGCCCTCTCTGTGCTCAGTGGTTCTAATCTTGCATGTCTGTCGCTTACCTGACTTTCCATTATCTTGAAGCACAGATATATTCTCAGCTTTGTTTTTGGCTGGCAGAAATAAACTATGCCCAGGCTCAAAAATAAAATCGCCATTTGTTTTCCTTTTTATATCATTAGGGACACATATAAAAAAATAAATTACTTTTGTAAGCAGCCACTTTTCATGCCATTTTCATTTCTTTTTTTTTTCTTTTTTCTCTAGCAAAGATATCAAGATAATTACCCATAGAAGTTAATGAAGGGTTTTCGATTCAGTCCATCTCATGTCCCTAGACAGAAATAATCCAGCATCTTGCATTTTACATCATCCTTACCAATAGCGTTGTAAAACATTGAAACAACAGTCATGTCTAAGCATGTGTGTCAGTTCTAAGCATTAATAGGGGAGGAAAAAAGGCATAGTTTTCAGAAGGTTTGAAAATATTTAAAACAGATTGAGGAAAAGTGTATTTGCATTGGTGCATGCTTTCTGGATTGATAGAGCAGTACAAGAAAATGCTAGAATGGATTTCAGAGCTGGATGGTAGGAAAAGAAGTTGTCAGCTACATAAATTGTGTCTGTTAGATCAAGCTGAAGTGTTTTTTTTGATTCACATTAGGAAAGCAATATTTCTAGAATCTCTTCTTCTGTACTGAACACAAGTCTGCCTAGGGTGAATTGTCGAAAGAGCTCATCTTCCTAATGAGGTGGGTGGTGGTATGCAAGTTGTCTTTCTATGGAGAATTTTAGTGCATTTCTCACAGCAGCCAAGGCATGCCTTTTAATCACAAATGACTGATCACAGGATAAGGAAGCATCCAGTGATCTGAAAATGAAATCCACCCTATCTCATGCCTGTCCATGGTTTTGCAGCACAGGCTTGAAAACATAGGAAGATAGGTATTGAACTGAGAATAGGGAAAACCACTGAATTTCAAGTTTGTGAACTCCTCAGATGCTTTCAAGCATTGTTCATTTTTTATTGTATTCTAAGGGTAAATAATGCTTTCCTGGACCGACTCCAGAACAAAACACAACCTACTAACATCCACCAACCTGAACATTCTGGGGGCCTGGACTAATGCAGTAGCAGTGGCTGGGTAAGATTTTTGGGTGCAGAACACAAAATCAATGAAATTGTTTAAAAGTTGAATTTTTCCCTAGATACTATTATGTGTCTGTGTGTTTTTATCCTGTCTGACAGAACTCACCATCCTGGCTGTCAGTCTACAATAGCTTTTAAGAAGAAATTCTATCTTAAATACAAGCTGTTCAAATAGAAGGAGGGAGGTTCTCTTGCAGCAGAACTCACTTGCATATTTTGCATGCAAGGTACTTACTGCAAGGAACCGCATCTAAGTACTTCCTTAAGCTCAGAACAAGGGTACTGAAATGGTAAGGGATTTTTGAAAAGTTTTAAAACGAAACATGTTTGAAAATGCTGTAAACATTTTACTGTGATACTGAAATTGAAGGAGAAAATGTCACATGAAAGGTAAAGCTGGTCATTTTTTATCTATATAAAATTGCGACATAGAAGACCCAACTGCATCAATTTAAAGTACATAGTATTTGTAAAGATACTTTGAAGAAAAGATTAGGCTATCTTGACTGTAGCCTATTAAACATCCATTATTTTTTCAGCTGTACTAATGAGGCATTAATGTGACTGTTATTTAGAATTGCACTCTTCAGTGTAAAAAACAAAATTATGTAGTATTCGCATTATGGAAATTTCCATTAGATTGAAATTCAATGCTGGGAGGATCCTAGTGCAGAAATGAAAGATTTACAAAGAATGAGCAGCAAAAGGATGAGAGTCTGAGAAAATTTAGTTCCAGTGTGAAGATGTTTAGCTGATAAACCAGAAAAATTTGAATTGTATTAGTTGGACTGGATATTGGTAGATGAATGCCAGGAAGACTTGGGTTCAAGCATCTATGAAGTCAAGACATGATTAAGAAGCAAATATTATTGCTGCTGGAGTTTTCCATATACTGGAAGCAGAAAAGGAGTGTCTTCATCACTACAAGCTTTGGGGAAGTCCTGGGCCATGGAGAGGGCTCAGGCATCTTGAATTGGTTCTCTTGGCCTTTCTAAGAGAAGGCAGGATCTGGCCCCTCAACCTCCCATAAGGTCTGCGGGCAGCTGCTTGGAGAACCAGTTGGTCAGAGGCTTTACTTGTAAAGCCTGTATTACATGCCAGGCAATCTAGGAGCTGTTGGAAACCAGACTACAAATGTCCAGGCTTGTAAAAGAGTGTGAGTAAGAGAGTACTCTGTCTGAAGCATCTTCTGAAGGATAGCACATGTGCGGATAGCAGAATTAGACTTCAGAGTAGGAAGGAGCTTAGTGATGCCTTGTAAGAGGTAAAAGGCAAAGTCTGCAGAAGGGTTAATAAAGGCAGCAAGGGCAGAAATTAGTATTTTTATTTCACTTTGTGTCCTTTGTCCCAATTTGTAAACTGTTTCCTGATAAACTCAAAAGAAAATGTGTGGCACAGCTGAGATTCCCAATATGTAAACTCTAGCATCTCCATCAGAATGCCTGCTGTCACCATTACAACCCCTTGCTGTTGTCTGCAGAGAGAGGAGGTTTGCCTTTAGCCAGATGCCATATGTCATCTTCCACAGAGTGGGTGTTAGTACCACCAAACAAGTTCAGTCAGCCCAGCACAGTTTTAACAAGACAACTCTGTGACATACGCAGCCAATTTACGTGTTTTGGTTTGTTTTTTTTTTTTTTAATATATATTGTCAAGGACTGCATCAACATAAATGCAATAAAAGCCAGTGTGTAGAAATGATAGATGTCCTACTATGATGTTTACTTAATGGCTCCCAAGGAGCCTGCCTTCTGTTGGGTAATGCTTGATTATCCATTTTTCCTTTATGCTGTGATGTGGGATATGAAGACTGAACAAAGCAGGGAAAGAATAAGCTATGAAAGAATATGACATCATGGAAAGGAATTAAGAAAGTGTATTTGTAACAAAAGTAAGAAAAAAAAGTAATTCTCAAAAGATAGGCTAGAGGTTGCAATCTCACTGTCTTTGATTATACGAAGATACTTCTCCCTTCCCTTGGGATTTTAAACAAAAAGATCTGAACTCCAGGTTGGGCTTGCAAGTCCTGTAGTCTGCAGTGTGGCATTTACATTACAAGGGAGCTAACTGTAGCAGGTCAGACTATAAATGACGATTAAATTAAAAATGTTTCCAAAGTTAAGACCTGCAGGTAATTTTTGAGCCTGCTCCGTCTGTGCAGTGGCACTGAAAAAGAAGTATTTGTTTTCTTTCCCCCTTCTCTTTTTTTTTCTTCTGTTTGAACTCTTTACAGTCACAACAGCTTCACACAGAACAGAAACTGAACATGGCACCATGACGTCAATATACCTGCTGTATTTTTCACTATTATATCTATTAGACTGATTTCCTCAGTAAATTAAGTTTGTATGATCATGCTGTCTGTCTGCATGCAATAAGGTTTTCAACCTGCTGGCCAACCTTAGCCAAATTTGAAAGGGAGTATAAGTCTCAAAAGTGATCATGTTTCAGTGCTGGCAGTGGAGAAGCTCCAAATCAGTGCCCTAGCCTGAGGGGTGGTGGAAGGACCTGGGCATTCTGTGCATTGCTCAGCTGCAGCCCTCTGGTCGATTGGCATGGGCACAGCTCCAAAGCAGCTGCAGCTCTGTTCTGTTTTCCTGGGGGCTAGGGGACACAGAAGGGGACATGGAGAGGAGGGGGGAAGGAAAATATATTGTGTGTTTCTGTGCGGGGCGGAGGAGAGCAGTTGCATTGCCCAATTGTCCCTTGATCAATAGGAAATTCATTAATTCATCTGCCCTCCAGACATCTTGTGTTTTATTAGGAATATCTGTAAGCTGTTATTTCCAGAAGGATCTTTGTGAAAGTAATCTTTTCTCCCTTTTTGATTCTAAATGGCAGGGCACTGTCTGGGTGGTTTGTGTGGTTTCCTTTTTTAATGGGAAGACAAATTAATAAATCTCCACTTCTGTCTGTAAGATATTGCACCCTTGAGGGAACATTGAATCTTGTTGTGTGCTATCAAGAAAGTTTTGATGTCCTTTGCAGTGCCGTTGTCTCTAACATAAGGATAAACCTTTTAGGATAGGAGGGGATATGAGGGTAATAAAGTAACAGTTGTCATTTTGACATCAAAATTTAATCAGTAAGATATAACCCTTACTCAGATGGGACCTGTGACTGGAACAGTATCTGTTCACTCTAGCAGCACAAATTATCAGTTTTATTTAAATGCTAAAACACTTAAATTTTTACAAAATAATAACTTTAAAACAGTTGCACATTTCTTTATTAACTCCCTCAAGAGATTTGCCCATGTTCAGGAACGGAGGGCCTTCTAAAGACCCAGTGCTGATGCATGGCAAGCCTATAACAGAGCCCTTGCTTTTTTTTTTGTTTGAAAATGGAGCACTGCCAGGGACCCTTTTGCTTATTCTATTAATGAGAAGAGGTCACATGGTAAACATATGAAATTTATTTGCCTACTCTTCTTTAATGAAATACTAGTTGTCTTGTTGAAACTCTCTGAGTTATAGTAAAGCCAGAATCTAGGAGGCAACATGACATATTACACCCTCTCCTTTCATGTCTCCATTACACCTGGTGTGATGCATAAGAATGAGAAATGCTCTTTTGGATGCTGACTCTACATTTTCAGTGGATGCATAATTCTAGATATTTGTTGAGTGAAGCAACTGTGCCCTGAATACACAGGTGCAGTGTGACAGAAAACCCTATTCTTTTCCTTTCTCATGTGCAGAATAGGAACTCAATGTATGCTGGATAAATCTGTTTTGAGGAAACATGATTTATGGATAAAACTATTTAAAATAAACATGGTTTGTGGGTTACACTTGGTTTAGTTCTTGTAGTATGATCCATGGGAATGTTTCCTTGGAGCCTCAGCCAGCACTTGATTTATACTGTTTGCTACCGTTTCGAGAGGGAGCATGTCATAAAGTCAGCTATTGCATAACAAAGAGCCATAGCTCAAAGATCCCTGAAATTACAAGGCCAGGGTGCGCACCACAGTTTTCCATACACAACAAGTCTTTAATGCAGACATTAATGAACTTTTAGATGGATAAAGTGGCACTGAAAATGATGGTTGCCCAACACAAAGAAAAACCTTTTACTTTACATGGGCATATTGAGAATAGAATATTTATATGAATAAGTTCCAGAGTGCAATCCACAGTGGTCATGTTTGTTTTAACAAAAAATGTGGTTTGCTAACTTAGCTTTAACCTGGTTAGTCTATGTATAATCTGAGTTGAAAAGGTTATTATTTTTTTCCTAAAACTTGCTGTTTTGTGGTTTTCAACTGAGAGTAATGTGCTTGTCTTTCCTGGCAGAAGTACGGCAGTAAATACACTACTCACAGAAGTATCAGCATCAATACAGGGACCTCAGAAGAGTAGGTGCAAGCATGCCATAGCTAAGTTTAATGACTTCCTTCTGACAAAGCACTCAAACAGCACATGCAGATGTGTACTGCCTGGCTTGACTTTCAGTTCAATCACTTTCTTTTGAAAATCCTATCATAAAAGAGATTAGTAGGAGTCCAGAGAGGAACAGTAGAAACTTTTCACTCTTTCAAATTTTGTGAGAACAAGAAAGGATTGAGGCATCTGAAGATATTTGCAACATTTCTAGATTGATTTTTTTTTTTACCAGCAAAAGCAAGATATGCTTATCTCCTGAATTGATACATCATGTTAGTCATATTGAGTTCAAATCAGAGAAATATTTACTACTGGAACTGGAATCTTGCAGAAGGGCTTACTTGTTACTTTAAATGGAGTTTCAAAAGACAGGAAAGTGTGCTAAATAATCAAGAAAGCTCCACACCACTAGATAACCATGATTGTACATTTGTTTTTCTTTATCCAGGAGTCCAAACTACTTGGAATAAAGGAGGAGAAAGGTTTTTAGTACCGATGCTGGTGTTAATTTAGCTTCATATTTGGCATTTCATTATGACAGCTTACACGGTTTAATTTTCAAGTAACAAGGGAAGGGATCCTAAAATAAATGCTTTTCACCTCTGTGTTTGGGGCCATGCAATGCCGCATACTTATTTTGAAACACCTTCTTTCATACAGAACTGCAGAACATGTATTTCAAGTCAGAGGAAGTGCTTGTGGCATGGAAAGCATGTATTATGGATGCTTTGATATTTAGGCTAAAACTTCAATACAGCCATGTTCTCTGTATTGTGGATGGTGAGTGGATAAACCTGGGCAGCTGAGGAATGTGGCTGGAAATGCAGTAGGCAATTCTGCAAGGTTTCAGTGGGCTTTCTTAAGTGAAAGTGTGACTCTCTTGTGTGCTGCATTCTTCATGCTATTTCCCACTGGCAAAAAGACTATTCGTATTGGTGAATGCTATTGGTAGAACACCACAACTGAATCAGAGAAATCAGGACCTCTGTTTTCAAATTACCTTTTCTTAAGGTTTGCTGCACCTTTGTTCTTTTCTGAAAGGGATTCCTTACCCTGATTCCCAGTTCTGATATAAAGATTTTTGCAGAGCCTTTGCTTCTAGGCTTGAAGACTTTGAAAGCAAGTTCAGGCACTGACACATATTATTCTTGCCATAGGAGATGGCTTTGACATAACTTTTTTTTTTTTTTTTGAGAGCTAGGATTTTATAAAGAGAAATTTAAAAAAAAAATCAAGCCTATAAAGGCCTTTGTTTTCAACCCTTCTCCCACAAATGCAGGTATTCTGTGACCTTCCTCCTCATTTTCTGCTTCAACAGTTATTTTAGTATTTTTGCAGCAGGGTTGCATTCTGAAGATGGTATCTAAATAATATTATTGGCCTCTCATGAGTTGTCTTTTCAGTTTTATGAGCAGTAAAATTGTTATTAAAAATTAATTCAAATTCGCTAAAGATATGACAATGAACAGATAGAGGCAGTTCCCCACAGGGGAAGAAATGGCCATCTTTTTCAGCTCACAATACTGTTAGGTTTTGTAAACTGTGGGCAGCTGGAGGAATTAAAATCAGGCATTCTTTGTTGGTTTTCACAATATATACAATACCAATAATATATTTACACATGAACTGTACAAGAATTATGGATGTGTGTACTTTTTTAAGTGTTGTTTAACTGCTGTTTTGAAAACACATTTCAGCTTGCTACAAATACATTTTTCAAAGTTATTAGTATGTCTGCAGACAATTAGGACATTTTGTGAATTAAATTCCCAAAAAATAGAAATCCCCTCATGAGGGCTTTGCATAATTAAAAGCTAAAACCTGTCAGAAGAACAGGAGACTTTATTTTCCAGTGGACTTCATCCTAGAGACACTGACTTTGATTTTTGGTTTTGCTGCAAAAGATAATTTTTAATTCTATTTTCTCCCTCTTGTTACAGGGTATTGGAGAAATGCTCACTTTTATCTGGCCTGGACCAAATGACCTTGTAAAAGCACCAAGAAAGTGCTCTTTTACCACTGTGATTTTTTTCTTACCCTGACTTCAGCTTCACACCCACTTCATGAGCAATCTGCAGAGACTGCTTTCTAGCTGTCATTCTTTGCGTACATTTGACGCAGCTGATTATGGAAATCCTATTTAATTTTTAATAAGAGAATGTGTGTGTGTGGGGGGAGGGGGTTTATATAAATTGTTTTGCCTCTTGCAGAATGTAATTATCCCAGCCTTTGGGATCTCAGAAAAAGTAAACATTAGTGGCTGCAGAAGCCGCAGTAATATCTGTGTTTACTTACTGCTCTATATCCAGCCAAAACTGTCTCAGAGACTCAAATTAAAGAAGCAGGTAGAAGGTTTTCTTTTGGGATATGAGGAAGAAGTGTTTTTTTGTTTTGTGTTGTTGGAGATTTTGTGGAATTGCTTTATCATTGTATTCAACAGCAGATACTTGAGAGAAAATGTGTGTATTGTAGACAGGCTCTTTTAAATATGTTCTTAAAAAAATACAACACATGAAAGAAATAAAACTTGAAATAACACTGAAACTTATTTGATTTCTCCCACATCTTCTGTGACGTTTTTCACTTTGCCTGTTTTACCTTTGTAACTTCTGTTACATGAGTCAAGAAAGCTACTCCAAGGTTAGCTTTGGTTTCTAACTTTTCTTTGTTCCTCTAGTCTAATGGAATTTAATTTTTATCCCCCTGTTTCTGCAGGAGAAAACACTTTAATGATTTCTAAAAGGCAGATGCATGATCAAGATATTTCTAATGGAAATGAAGGATCCACACAACATGTTACATAAACCAGGCAGACAAGATTAGCTGCAGCATTTATGAGCGTATCTTAGGCAAAGTTAAAGGTTTCCTGAGCAGTTTTTTTCAGTATGCAGGCATGACATGATATTTTTCCATAACACTTGCAATATGGAAACTTTATAATTGATCACCTGAAATTTTCTTTTGAACCATGATTGTTGCTATGTTTCCTTTTGTGTCTGGGACTTTCTGCAGTTGCCCTGAGCTCTTTTTCCCTCAAAGAATTGTTCAAATAATTTATTCTACTAGTTAGATGATGTTAATAGGAAATACTGGATATCTTGGTAATGCTCTGTGGTTTACCCATTTTTAGAGTATCTGACACTGGGAAAAATCTGTGGGAAGACTTTTACATACCTACGCAATGGCACTGTATTGCAGGTGGTACTTGGCTGTGCTAGCAGATTGCTGCTTTGGAAATGAAATTCACATCTCCCTCCAAGGACTCCCTCATCCAGCCTCCTTCAGTAGTTATCAGGGCTGGGCTAAACATCTGCAGAGTGGTATATATGTACATGCACACACATATATTTTAAAGGAAATGTTGTGTTGTATTCTAACAAGACCAAGACTTGTAGGTGGTCTTTTTGAGATAGAGAACCTGCAGCCGGTCCGCACTTGATGTATGGTAACTCTAGACCCTGCTGACAGAGGCTGAGTGGGAGGGGAAGTCACAATGGTCATTGACAAGTTAAAATTCAGTGTGATCATGTTGCTGTTTCGATATAAAAAAAAAAAAACAACAAACCAACAACCCCAACTAAAAAACAAAAAACAACTTTTTGCTAATCTGCTACTTCCACATTCAGGAACAGTAATGGCAACTCACCCTGAGTAACCCCTTCCATTAAGCTTGTCTACTTTCATCTAGTTGTCTTCAAAGACGAAGCTTGATCATAATCTTCAAAGTGCTTCCACTTATCCAGCATTTCAATCTGTTATTTGAAATGCTCTCTATAAACTATTTCAGACATTAACTATTCCAGCCCTTTTTAATGTCAAAGTATCTGATTTTTTCCTTTCCTATCTTTCTGAACAGAACAAACAAATCTATACGAACAGTGGCCCAGGAAGTGTGTTTGAGAGCCATAGCCTGCAACAGAGATGATAAGAAGTTATAGCATCCACAAATTGATGTTAGCAGGATGCCTGGGAAATGCTGTTCTTATCCTGTTGGAAAGCTTCCAATATCTCAGAATTACCACTTCCCCACACACACATCCTGCAAAACTTTAAGCTCGAAGGCTTGACATCTCCTTAAAAGGGCTATAATGAAGTGAATTGGACTGGGAAAATGGCTTCATGGCTATCAAGACTTAGGAAGCAATATTTCAGTATGTTTGCTCTCTATCAGAGTAAAACTTTAACAAAGGTTTTCAAATAAAATGGGTTCCTCTAGTTATAATTTACACTAACCAAAATAATTACCTAGTATGCAGTGGCATAAAACCAGATGTTCTTACTATATAACAGTAAATGGAAGTTGTTTTTATTGTTCTGAAAATTGTTGTTTTCTCAATCTAATCTGCACTGATGATCTCCTTGCTATTTCAGAAACAAACCTTCCAACAGAGAGTGGCATTGGGCTGGAAGTTACGAAAGGAAACCCTTTTGCTTTTTCATTGCTGAGACAAAATTCTTTTAACAAACTGACTAAAGTATTACAATCAGCTATTCTGAATTCCAATATAACTTGACAGCAAGATTCCTACATTTAGATTTTATAGTCTACCTATAAATCACAAACTACGTTCCTATTCATGTAGAGAATTACAAGATTGATTCTCTATTATGTATCTAAAAGTTCCAATGGCTCAACTATCCCTGCTTTTAAAAATATCTGCCTGACTCCTAGTTCAAACTTGACAATTTTCAGGTAGATTTACTGAATTTTCTTAACCACTTACCTGGTAAATTAAAAAGTTTTATGCACTCGGATCTCTTTGTTTTGATATTTGTATATTTGAAGAACTTAATTCAATTTGCAGTCATGTCAGCTTTTATTCTTAACAATATCTCACATTTACAGAAAGCCTTGGGTATGATAGTATTCGGTATAAGTGTATCTTCTTTTTGGTATGTGCTGCACTACTCAGACACTGAGGCAGAATATTACTACCTGGAAAGTCTAGAAAGGGACCCAAATATATAACTTATATTTTATGGTACTTATCTAAGTTCAGTTCACATCTCTGGTTCAAGCAATGCAAATCCCAGTCTCCTGTGTTGGAGAATATCTTAACTGCTGGGCTCTTTAGATTAGTTCTCAGAATCTAGGCTGTTATGGCCTTCTGTTTTATGCAAAAAAATAGAAACTCATATGAAGTGAGAAGGCATGTGGTTTTATCTAGCCCAAGACCTGAATGTTCCTACTGTGGCCCATGCCATGACTCTTAATTCCATTTGTAGTCTTTCTTAATAGCTTCCTCTGTACTGCACTCCCTTACACTTCCATATATTTGTTTTCTCTAGTCCTGCTCCTGGCAGAAATAACTTTTGTTCCCTCTATTAAGCATCCCTCCTCCTTTCCCTTCAGTCATGCCCCCTGTCTTGTTAAATTGCTCTACTTCACCAACTGAATTGAATTGGGTGCCTGTAATCCATGGATTTTTCTTTGGCACTCTTTCCTCCTTCATCAACAAACTCTCTGCTTATCTTATCGATGAAAGAATAGAAAAAAATACTATTCCTTTTTGCTGCTCCACCTTAACTTTTTTCTTTTGCAGTCATTTCTCTCTCCTATCTGGGAGTCAGCTGTGTTTTCCTGACTCATTTCTATGTCCCCTACTCCTCTACTTGTCCCATCTCTTCCCATCTTGGTATGGGTCAGCACTGGGAAGAGCAGGAGAGAGGTGATCTTTCCTGTCTGCTTAGCACTGGTGAAATATATCTGGATTGTTGGATCCAGTGCTGGGTTCCCCAGTACAAGAAGATGTGGACATGTTGGAAGGAGTTCAGCAAAAGGGCAAGAAGATGAAGAGACTGGATCATATTTGGTAGGAGGACAGACTGAGAGAGCTGTGCCTGTTGAGCCTGGAGAATATTGACTCAGAAGAATCTTATCCATGTGGGTAAATACTGGAAGAGGGGGAGTAAAGGAGATAGAGCCAGTTTCTTCTTGGTGCCCACCGAGAAGACAAGAGGCAATAGACATAAGTTACAATGCAGAAAATTCTGTCTAAACACACAACCCCCCTATTTTTTGTACTGTGAGGGTTATGAGGCACTGGCACAGGCTGCCAGAGAGGCTGCTGATTCCCATCCTTGAAGACATTCAAAACCAAACTAGACAGTAGTGAGCAGCTTGCTGTAGGTGACCCTGCTCTGAGCAGGAAGATTGAATTAGATAACCTCCAGAGATGCTTATGAACCTCACCTGTCCTGCCATGGTCTCCCAATGTCCATAGCTATTTTCATCTTCTGCTATCTCCAACCTTGCGTTTTCCACTCTCAGCTCACAGGCAAAGTGTTGTTGCTTCATCCTGCAGACATAAACCAAAATTTTTATGCTCCAATTAACTTTACATGCTTCCCATCCTCTTCATATTTTTTTTTAATTTTGCAGCTTGTTTACAATATTTCTACACTTTATTCTTTTTAAGAAATTGTTTATATCTCAGATTATTTCTTTTTTCCTGAATCTTAGAGCTGATCTTTTGTCTTCACCCTCCTTTCTTGTTAGCAGCAGCCAGTCTTGGCCCTCTTGAGCTGTGCCGATGGTGGCTCTCCTCTCTGTCTGCTTGCTCCCCTAGGCAACTATGGATAGCTCTGCAGGACCCTTAATGCTATCTTGCGTGCATCTGAGGTCCGAACTGCTCATTTTCCTCCCTCAGCTGTGGAGAAGGAACCTGTAAGTTATCTGGAATAAATGCCTTCTCTCGTCACGGCCTTAAAGGAGTCACCTCAGTCCCAGTGACCATGGGGAGGCACACAACAGATGCTGATACTGTTAGTAGAGGGGAGCATTTGCTGTGACTGGGTAGAAATGTAAACTTGAAGATGAGAGAAAATTCACTTGGGCTTCTCCAATCTCTCATTAAAGGCTTTCTAAATTTGAGACTATTCTAGGGATCCCATCTGAGCTCTCTCCAGTCTGCTCTCATTAAAAATGGGTGGGTTTTTTTTCTTACCAACATTAATGCAGTTTTTATTCCACTTACAGGCTACATTCCCTGTTCCTAGCTGTTTGATCTTTGCACCTAGCTTTTTAATTAAAAGAAGGAAAGCCCAGATTTTGCTGCTCTCTGAGCCTCTCTCTAGAAGCTATCTTTATCTCTCATTCAGTCAGTGCCAACCACAAGCTTGCCTTCCTTTCCCACCCATGAACTCCCCTGAACTATATTTGGATAAGAAAAGCCTACCAGAAATGTTATTTTTGAAAGATCATTCCTATTTAGTATTTTTTTAAAATATCTCTACTATTTTTTTTTATTTGCTTACCTTGACTCTGAAGTTTGAATAGTTGTTTTTTTTTTTCCTTTCTTAATGAGAAAGATATATGGCCTCATATAACCCTGCTGTTTTAACAAAAGCACATTTTGTCAGGCTAGTAACCCCACCAAAAATGCAATTTATTTATCTTTAAAGTTTTATCTTTCAGTAGACAATGAGGTCTGGTATTAATTAGGCTTTTCATCCTTAATTCTTTATTGAGCGCATCCTATATTGCCTTCCTGAGATTTTGCCCTGGGTAAGCATTAAATTGACAGACCTATAGTTACATTTTCAGCACATTATCCCTTGTAAATATTGAAAAATTTGTTTACTGTCTTCTCTGTTCAATCTTTCGGACATTCGCCATATCTCAAAGGATTTACCCACAATCCTACATTGAAAACATCAGTTTAACAACCTCATCCGTCAATAGTCTAGAGCCAACGGTCCAAGTTTTCTGCTTTGTCGACATTTAGTATCCCACTGCATTACTTAAAGAATAAAAAACATATGTTTTCCTATTCTAATTTGGTAAGAGTAACCAGTCTGTTTCTCAGATGAGTAAGAATCAATTTCATTGTCAGAACCATTTTACACTTTTGCCTCCTCTTTGGCACAGTGTTTGTTACTGACCTAATCTGTGGGATTGGCAGTTTTTTCCTGGTGCTCCTTGTCTTGGATACTTTGGTATCTGCCTCTAGTGGGGTGTTTCCTTGGAGGCACACACATAGTAGCAATAGTCCCCAAAATTATAGAATCATAGAAAAGTTTGGGTTGGAAGGGATCTTCAAAGTTTAGGGTTAGGGTTAGTCCCTTGCAATGGACAGGAGCATCTTCAACTAGATCAGGTTGCCCAGAGCCACATCCAGCCTGGCCTTGAATGTTTCCAGGAATGATGCATCCACCACCTCTCTGAGCAACATGTGCCAGTATTTTACCACCCTCATTGTAAAGAATTTTTTTCTCACATCCAGCCTGAATCTCTCCTCTTTTAGTTTAAAACCATCACTCCTCGTCGTACTACAATAGGCCCTGCTAAAAGTCTCTCCCTATCTTTCTCATTTGCCCCTTTAAAGAACTGAAAAGTGGCAATAATGTCTCTCCAGAGCCTTCTCTTTTCCCGGCTGAACAACCCCAGCTCTCTCAGCCTTTCCTCATAGGAGAGGTGTTCCATTCCTCTGATCATTTTTGTGGTCCTCCTCTGGAGCCCCTCAATAGCTTCAGGTCTTCCCTCTGCTGACAGCCTGCAATTCCCTAATTAATCTTAAGTTACAAATGTTCCCAGAGGCTCTGTTTTCACAAGCCATGACTAGTGCCCGCTGAACAAGCAGAGTATCTCATTTTTGTAAAATCTGATCACAGCATATGAGACTTTAATAGCCACCCTCCATTTTTACTCCACCAATGAAAGGTAAAGTCTTGGATTTCAAAAGTGAAAACAAAGTTATAAAAACAGGAAAATAACAAATACAGTCTTGGTGTATCACAGATAGCAAAGCTCTCATCTAACCATCACTTCAATACTTCAAAGTATTTGAAGTGTTTGGCCCAGCAGCCATGAGGAAAACAGCCAGAGCCAGGTCTACTCTTCAATACCATCCTGTCAGTTACAGCCAAGAGTGTTCTGATTTGTTCAATTGCATTGGTTCAATACAAAACTAGGAAAAAAAAAGCATTTCTCACCTTGAGAATCTACCATTTCCTCCTTAGTGCTGAGTACTCTATGCTATTTCAGTTTTGCTTTGCTTTTGTGGAGACTTTGTTATTATTGATTCTCTCTTCTTTTTTATTTTTATTTTAAAGGTACAAAAAGCTTGTTGGAAAGCTTATGCCTTGATTTGTAATTGTTTTGTTGATCTACACAACTGAACTGCTTCCTTCACCTTCATGATGATTGTGGGAAACAGATGTTGTGCTGTTGTAGAACACCCTGAAGGTCCGCAATTGCTAGCACAGCAAAGCAGAGACTAAGGCATTCTACCGTAGAAACTGGACTACTTCTCCTTATTCACATACCTGATCCAACCCCATTTAACGAATCAAAAAGATTTAAATGAATCTATACCTTTTACTGGAGGTTAAGGTAAGCAAATTGCAACTGCAAAGATGTAATACCTGAGAAAGTTTCTTAGGTAAATTTAACCTTTTTTGCCCAATTTGTTTTTAACCTGAATAAAATAACAAACAAACAAAAAAGTCACAAAAACAAATAAACAAACAAAAAGACCCTCTTTTTTTCTTTTTCACTTTCTTCTTCATTTGCCCCCCCGAAAAGAAGAAATTATTAAATTTAATAGGCTGAAATTTTGGGGGGTTTAGTTTCTATTTTACAAGACTTCTCAGAAGTTTTGCAGTTCTTTGTCACACTGGATCAATTCTGGTGAATTTTCTATTCTCTTGAGCCTTTATGTTTCTATATGTGAGATCAAAATTTGAAGTGCCAATTGCTTTACTCTTTAAATCAATGTCTTTCTTGTCTCTCCTTCAAAAAAAAAAAAGGCTCTATAAAGCAGTGATTCACTGTGCTTTCTCTGTTTAATCTGCAAAAATGCATTGCTTGCTCTTTGTACCCTGCCAATTGTCTCCAGCAGAAAGAAATTGAAGATACTGGAACTGAAATATGTTAAACTGATAAGAAACCCAACCATAAAGATAAAATAATTTAATAAACAGTTTCAATGTAATTATTGCCTTAGAAGATGCAGTTGCTTTTGATTCAAGTGGGATAAGGCAGCACTTGGGTCTTTTGCAGCTTAACTCTCTGGTATCACAAAAAGGATATACAAAATGGGCAGCTTGTAAGGACTTGGGTATATGGGCTCATGAACAAGTACTGAAAACAGCTCCTAACATATTGGCATTTTGCAAAGTCTATGATTCATAGATGATATCTTCCTTACTGTGTCTATTTTCTATTTAATATAGGCAATGGTAATCTTCATAGCAGCCTTTTAATGTGAGACAGGATAAACTGGAAAGGTAGGTGAAATCCAAATATTGTGTTAGTACAAACTGAACTTATATTAGGTTCGTAGTTTTCATGCGAAGAGGAGAAATGAATACGATTTGGTCCTGCAGGAACAGGTTATTTTCTGTTCCAAGTAGTGTGTTTACTGAGGGAAATATACAGTTTTCTGAACTATCTGTAGAGCAGATCTGTGGAGCCATCTGGCAGGGAATCTTTGACACCTAAGATGAATCAGCCTCTGAGGATCTCTCTTTTTGCTATGAAAAGAACACAAACGATGACCACAGACTATGTTCCTAATTTTAGGGTGATGTGAATCCCAGCTGTAACAGCCTAACCACCTAGAAAAGTGATATACTTGCAGCATACACCCATAGTTTCAATGCTATTATGTAGTTTTAGGACCTTCTTAGAAAATTACTTTCTCAAATAAACACAAAGATTCTCTACAAGGTTACAGTACTCCACACTTCAGTCTGTCAGTTATCACAAATCAGCCCTTAACACAAATATAGGGATCACAGATTAAAATGGAAGCCTTGGTACTCATTGATATCTATTAACTGAAATTATATGCTGATATTTGTGGCAGTCTAAGCTTAAGGGTTGTTGAAGGGACAACTGAGATTAGAAGCCCATTGTGTGAGCACACAGTGCTGTGTGTTGCTGCTCACTGAGAGTACCTGACACAAAAAGGCTTTGTGTGAACAGACAAGGCAGAGGGAAGGGGAAAGAGGAATATAGTATGTGAACAGAGCGACAGCAGGCAAACAACAAATGAATTCTCAGACATATTTTTTAATTATTTAATTCTTTGGGAATTCATTAGAGAGGATTAACTAAACAAAGGAAATAAAGGAAGGTGAAGAGGCACCTGGGATATAAGAAACATGATTATTGTGGGTCAGAATAGAGCAGAGAAGCCTGCAGCTGAAGTGAAAGGACGTTGGAGAAGTATGTGAGCAACCAGCCTTTTGGCTGATTTTGTGGTCCAGGAAGGTGGCATCTCTCTAGAACTGCTTTCCATTGAGTCCATATTGATCAAGGGATAAGAAAGAAATTACTCTGAACACAACATATGTTGAGAGAAATGGCTTAGTGAATCCTGATTGTGTTAGAGTTGGAGAGGGACTACTCAGTACCTCTGGACTGTGATTACTAGGAGACAGCTCTGACTATGGCTAGATGTCATCTTTCTCTTTCTTCCCTTTCTATGGTTTGCAGAGATGCCTTTGCCACTGATGGGCTTCCATTCACATCCCAACTAGAAAGTATCTAGGCAGAGTCAGAATCTAAGAAGATGATGTGTTATGACTTCATTTTTCCTATTGTTCTTATTGTTTAGCTTGAATATAAGGAGGAAGCTCTTTACTGTTAGGGTGGTGAGGCACTGCAATGGGTTGCCCAAGGAAGCTGTAAATGCTCCATCCCTGGTCATGTTGTAGGCCAGGCTGGACAAAGACTTGGGTGACATGGTTTAGTGTGAGGTGTCTCTGCCCATGGCAGGGGGGTTGGAACTTGATCATCTTAAGGTCCTTTCCAACCCTAACTATTCTATGATTCTAAAAACACTTTTTATCCCTGAGCCACCTTGCTTCACTCTGCTACTGTTTGTCAGGCATCTGTTTGAAGAGGGCAACAGCATGCATAAATAGCAGTACTGAGTTTTTTGTCACTTGATACACTATTTCATCCTAAAGGCAATATGGGCCACACAGACATCTAAGATAGCTTGAATCTGACAGCATTTTAAAGAAATACTTATGGTCAGATCATAAAGAGGAATAAATCAGCATAGCCTCAGTGAAACTGGTTCCTTTAAATTGCACATGAATTACATATCTCAGTACAACCATCCCTGAGCAGCTGAGTTTCATGCATCGTGAAGGAGCTGCATAGCTGGCTCTGTGCCGGCTGGGGTGGAATTGCAGACACCCCCTATGGCAGATTGCACTGGTAATCCTTTCAGCAAGCTGTAGCTTATTGCTACCCTACCTCCTTGCACCCAACTCCTAAGAACACCAACTGTGCACCTGCCATGGGTGCCAAAGCAGTGCAACCATGCACATCACTAAAGGAGACAGACAGCAGATACCCATCAGGGTCAGAGATGTGCCAAGCCACTGTCTGATCTTCATTACAGCTAAAGCCCACAGATGAAGGCAGAATCAGCCTGACTGTGTTTAATTGCAAAAGCACATTAACTGCAGAGCTGTGAAGCCGTAGACTTGACTGTTATGTTCAACCCTTCCACATGTCAGGGAAAAAGGCCAGTAGTGTTATGTGCTAATAGCTCCCAGTAGTGACAAGTTAGTCTTTTCCTTGCTAATGGATCTATGAAGTGTTTTCCTACTTTAATAAGGTACAGTGAGCCTGTCAAAGGTGGTCCCCTATACCAAAGCCTATTCAAAGAGGTTCACAAATATTTTGTCCAACTATTTCTCTAAGATCCCAGCAAATGGTTAGTCATTCATTCACCAAATGTTGCATTCCTCAAGTGTTAAGGGGACAGTAAAAGTCTACCATACATTTCATAACCAGCTTCTGTACTGAGTATCCAGCAGTCTCACTTTCTCTGTTACCTGTCCTTGCACATGCATGGACCAGACCCAGTGTGTTCTAGGGTACTTCTGTCTGTTGCCAGGAACAGATCATGCCAGAATTTATTAATCCACCTTGCTCAGCTCTGCCAGCCCAGTCAGCACTGCAGCATTAGTTCTGTTCTCTCAGTATTTCTACTCTTATGTGATGATTACATCTGAGCAGCAGGGACTGGTGAGTCATGAAAGGGTATAAATTCCAGGCTCTGTTTAAATGTTAAAAAGGTGGTAAATGCACGATATATGAACTGTTAAAACCTTTTACAGTTGGGAAGGCAGTATGCTATAAACAGGATTTATTTTCAATATATTAAAAATTTCTTGAGTATTTTGCTGATAAATATCACATGGGGCTGTACAATTATTGTGCTGTAATTAAAGTGAATGTTTCAAAAATGCCTGCCCCAGGCTGACAATAATGATAGTGGAAACAGGTGAGGAAAATAAAAGTTAATGAAACTGGCCAGAGTTAAGAGATGTCACAAAACTGACTTTGTTCCATATGTGCACAAGTTTCATTTGGAAATATTTAATAGTAAGTGTATAACTATTATTACACTCAGAAATTAATCTCTGCTGACAGTTCATTATTGGCTACTCAGAGTCAGAGTTTAACACCAAGCACACAGCTTGCCAAAACCTTTCAGCTAAGGGGCAACAATCTTCAAACGATGACAATGACAAATATCCCACACATTTAATCCAAAAGGTCTTTGGATGCAGCTCTGTAATCTTTGAAGGAGCACCTCAAGACAGCTTTCCGGTAGAATTGCAGGCCTGGATGTCCCACAGGGCTTCCCCCACAGTGCAGGAGAGGCTGTGCATTCAAGTGTGCCTATGGCACTGGTGTGAAGTCTGTTGCCAGCCCTTTCTGCCATCGGGGTGGCTGGAAGGCATCCATATGTCTGGGAACTGAGTAAGTCAGGGAGCACCGTATGTTCCTGCCTGCTCTTAAAAAAAACACAAAACAACAACAATAACAAAAAAACCAAAACCAAACAAAAAACAACAACAAAAAATAAACAAAACCCAAGAATAAAACCAGCAACAACAGCAAAAAGTGCTGATCCAGTCATTGGGCAGGGATTAGCTTTAAGTATTAATTCCTAATGTGATCACCAGCACAAGAAGAAGGCTTAGTTGTCTTTGCTGCAGGGTTGTGCAAAAACGCAAAACCACAGCAGAATACAGAATTCTGTCTTCTGAAAACATCTTTGTCTTGTGGTAAAACAGCCAGCCAGGAAAACCAGAAGATACATAACAAATAACTAAAAGATATCCAACCAACCAAACCAAAACACAAAACCAAAACAAACCCCCAAAGAAAAAACAAAACCAAAAAAATCTACAAAAAAAACCAAACCCAAAACAAAGAAGCAAAAAAACCAAACAGAAAAAAATCAACAAAATGCAACCAAACATAAAAGCTCATTTGATTAGTTACAATAATTAGGGTGTAAAACTACCTGAAATAATGAAATAAGAAGATTCATATCTTGTATGGTATAAATAAAATTGTAAGAAGAAACAAATGTACTTTCAACCTAATGATAGCATAAGAAGGAGATCAGGAAGAAGTTTATTCAATTTATGAAGGAAATCCTGAAAGGAAGCAAAGAACTGAAAGTCGTAAAAAGATAAAGGAAAGAGAAAGGAGACAATATGTACAGCTAGACAGAGATGGAAATTAAGTGCTAGTCAAGCCCTTAATAGCAAGATCTATGAGCAGGACTGAGGTGTGATATATGGCTCAGGGCTATTGCAAGTCTTTCTTCCACGTCCCTTGGAGATAAAACTTCATTCCAAGGCACATCTTTGGAAGAAGTCTTGTAAAAATGATTGCACTAAAAAGAAGTTGGTCAAAAAGCCTATACACTTTCAGAAGGCATTTATCCATCTTGTTTTACTGACCCATAGCATCAACTAGCAAAAGTGCAGTCATTTACAAAGTGCTGTGATACAGCTTTAAAATGCTCCAGAAAGCTTTACAAAATCTACCGATTTATATATGACTTACAGGAGGACAAAAGCCAAAAAACAAAGGAAGAAGGAAATACCTGGAAGAGATAGAACCAGCACTTATATTGGTAGCAAAGAACAGATACCCAAGTACAGTATGGAAAGTATATCACTAAGATGGGGCAATGCAACAGAGGGATTTTTCTCTAAGGAGAAAAAACTTTAACGTCCTCATCTGCTTTTACTAGTGTGTCACTCCATATACCAAGTGTATTGTAGAACAAAAAAGAACAAGCTACAGGACTTACTAGTTCTAGTGAATTGTGATGACATCCACAAATCCTAGTTTGATGACATGAATTATCTTAATTTCTTCACTCTGTAACAGACATACATTCATACAAAGGGGATGGAGTTGATTTGATACCGTCAAGCAAGCAGCAGTGAAAACAAGAGTGAGAAGGCACGAAATAGATAATATACTGGTAGGAAAACAAGGAACAAATGCCTTATCCTCACCATGAAAGAGAAAAAGATAAATGAAAAGAATTTACTGGTTTGACATGACTAGAATAGCGTGAAGCTTAGCTTAAGGTAATGATACTGAGCAACACTCCTAGATATGCTTTTTTTAATTTAATGTTTGGAAGCCCATCTCTGTTCGCTGCAGAAGGAGCCTCCTGGAATTAGCTCAGCTTTAGATGTCCAGTGCTGGATGGTGAAAACAGGCTGGTTTGGATCCCTTGAAAACTGAGGGGGTTGGGTCAATCGTGGTTTGTGGGTCAATGGAGCATGGTGAAACTGCATCATAAATCAGTAGGTAGCATCTAGAAGTCCAGATGTTCCTTGTCCTGTCAAGTCCTATGCTTTGTTTATAATGCTTCAAAGATCTTTAAATTGAGATCTTCAAAGCTCAGATCAGACTGCAGGGAAGCTGCCTTTGTGAAACCAAGAGTCCTGCCTGGGGCTGATAACAGCATTGCTAGGAAAAATAAATAAAACATACCATAGGTAATAATAATGAAGACTAGCAAGGATGTGGGAAATTTTGTGCATTTAAATGTTGTTTGTGCATTTAAATTTGTTGGATTGGCTGAGATACAATGGCTATTTCATATTAAAAACGTGTTTTGCTCAATAAGATCAGATTTGTAGAGCAAAACTGTTGTTTCTGAGGAACCCAGGCCCACACTGTCCTTATACTCAGTGGTTTCACTATGGACTAATTATAGATTGAAGACCCATTACTGACTGGAGCATACTGGAGGCACCATAGGAGTTCTTCTTATCCTCTAGCTTCATTGGGAAAGAACATGATCCAAGACTATTATGAAATGTGAGCCTAAATGTAGTGACTGCTGCACCAAAATTTGCTTCAAATATACACTGGTAACCTCAATTAAAATACTGATATAGACTCACCCAAAATTTCAGTTCCATTGGAAATCTCAAGACCTTGAAGAAGATGTTCATGCAGAGGTCAGAACTAAGAGCCAAAGTATTTGCTTTCATTTCCCCTTTCCACAGTATTTTATTTCAGAAACGCTGAGAACTATTTGTTTTTCTTGTAATGATGAATGAGCTCCCCGTGTCTACAGGAGCAGAAAAGCAAGGCTTCTCTACCTGCAGTGCATAGAGGACTCCTTGGTTTGGGAACTCCTAAGGCAGCTTGCCTGAAAATATGTTCAAAACATTAGACAAGTTGCAGGTATAAATTTCATCACATGCAATATATGTGTCCCCCACCATGTCCTTTGGAGTTTATTGAATCAGCATTTTTTTTTACATGTGGTGAAAATTCTTTAATTATTTATTTAAATGCAATGAAATATAAAGTCATCTCTCTAGAAATAAAGAACAGAGATGGAACAGTCCAGGTGATTGTCTTACAAAGCAATAACTTTGAGAAGACTTTGAATATCTTGTTAGACATCCTTATTGTATAAATAACTAACCATTACCTCCTAGCAGTTTACTCCTAACTCCTGGGGATATGGCTGCTTGTAAGGATGCTAATACATTTCTTACATATAGGTGTAGGAAGGTGGTTCTTACCCTTTCTCTAGCAATGGGAAAAATGTTATTTATGTCTAGTGTGATTCTGTTGTGAGTGCTTTTGAGAAAATGACATTTAAAAAAAGTTAGAGTTCAGAGAGGAAACACAATAGACACGAAGTCTGAAAACTGCATTTCAGCATGACAGGCTGAGCCATCTTCATTGTCTGCTGAGAAGCTTAGGTGATGACTTGTTCAAATGCAACAAGCTCTATTGTAAAGAGAAAGTGTAGGAGAGTGCTCTAGTAAAGTGTAGAAAAGAACCAAGGATGGAATGTTAAGAAAACTGGATAAAATAACATAGAAGACTGTCAGGACTAAGAAAGGGATATCCAAGTGAAAAAAAAAAAAGTGAGAGACACCAAAGATTGAAAGTCAAGAATTTTTACCCCATTTCCAAGATTATACCTTCAAGGTTCAATGTTTTCTCAGCAAAGTGATTTCTCGGTGTACTTTTGCTCCAAGGTACTAGCAGGCTTTAGGCTTTTTGCCTTTAAATCACTGTATCAGAGTGATGCCTACTGGAGTAATGCTGAAGAAGCAAGTGACCAGACAAATCAGAAACCTCTCCATCATAACAAGTTATTAAGCAAAGCTAGATGACTTTCTAAAAACAAGTGTTTCTTATTCCCTGAGGGAGACCAGTTTGATCTTAACAGTTACACAAAGGGTGTCAGGATTAACTTTAGCAAATTTCAGCATTAGAGCATTTACATATGGCAGTGCCAGCTAGGAGAATTTAGGCTATGGCTAGTAAGATCCCGGTTCTCATTGTTATCATCTACTTGAACTTACAACCCTAAAGGTTGTAAAAATGTAGTCCAAGTTCAACTACAAGTGTGCAGTGTTGATGGGAGAGCACTATTTCAATGTAATTGTATGGTCTTTGCTGGTGCATAAAACACATAATCCGGTGTCCCTTAAAATCAGGAGTTATTCCAGGAAACTGCAGGGAGATCTGAGCCATATTTACCATGTTTCTGGTTGAGTGTTAATGTGGAAAAGACAGTCATATGAATTGGGAAAGAGCTATGCTCCTCGCTTTCCAAATCACTGCCTTCCTCTAACATAACCATAGAAGGGAAATGGTGAGGTGATCCCAAATTCAGGTATTTTAATGTATTTCCTGGTATTGGTTTATGAACTAGGAATGCACCTCCTTCTCTGCTGAGGTTAGCAGAGGCCCATGCACCATGAACAGCAATAGAAATAATAAACAACATTAATAAACTCTGTAATTAGATATTCTAGTGTTTCCAGCCTTTCTAAAATACACGCACTCCTGCACTGCTGGTGTAAAAGTAAGTAATATCAATGTGTGCAATCTGTATCTAAAACATCATTAGGCTTTGAGTCTGAACTACCACTTCTTCACATCCCAGTACAAGACTGAAAGATTTGGAAAGACAATCTTTTTTTTTTTTCATTAATCCCTTTCTTGTGCTGTGTGTGCAGACCCCCCCCCCCCCCTTCCTTCTGACAGTAAATCTATTGACACAGGGATACCATTTATGATAGAATATTGCCAGCTCTGGGACTCCTGGCACAAAGCAAAGCAAATTTGATGTAATTTCAATGATTTTATGACATTACAGCTGCCTTACTCCGTGCTGGTTTTGGGTCTCCACAACCTTTTCCCTTCCTCGATTATTCCTGCTGGAGAGCTGACTGCCATCTAGTGATCCCTTAACCACCTTGTTCCCTATTGTCACTTTATAATATGCTTGTCTTACAGCTCCAATCTTTTAGTTTATAGCATGCCCTCTTTCTCTTTTTCCCTGGTGTTATGAGCAATATCAATTATAAAGCTTTGAAACACAGCCTACCAATCCTAGCAAAGGACAAACTAAATGTGATATTAAGTCATAATTTTAGTCCACATAATTTTTTTCTCCATCTGTATTTTATAGAAAGGAGATTGGATTTCTGTGTTTCATTATAACCTTGTTGTCAAATAAAATCCTTCAGCAAGGGATAAGGTTGTTTAACCCACCAGCAATGGACCATTGATTATGGCTGAATGTATTTAGCACGTTAATATGCCCATCTACCCTGGTACATGCTGTCCGTGCTTTTTGGCTGTTTCTCTAAGTGGCTTGGTGCAGCTGCCTGTGTATTGAGGGAGCAGACAGAGCTCAAATGTTTCTAGCATCATGCCAAGAAAACCTGCTCAGAGCAAACCCTAGTGACTCCATGCTGCAAAAAGAAGTATCCTCACTGCACAAGCCCTTAAACATCAGCCATTCCCCAGCAGGTGCTTCCTCCAACAGCGACAAAATGAGACACTGTATATAGGAACATGGTCTTTTTCCCGAGCTCCTTAGTCACCTAGTCCAAATTAGATGCAAACTGTCCTTAATTCATTAACATCTGAGCAAGGCTCAGAGGAGGTAGAGCACTCTAACTGCTGAGAATCATGATAATTAATTTCTGAGTCCAATCCAATTAAAAAAGAACTTCAAAGGGACTTTAAGCAGGGAAATCCAAGATGTAAGTTATTTGAAATATAAAACTCTCTTCCCATACAGTCCTAGATATTTCCACTTAAGCAAGTGAAGGTCCTTCTATCTTTCTGTGTGCCCATTTGGAAACAGATGGAGGAGGAGAATGAGATTGACAAAGTCATTTACAGTGGCAGGCAAGCAGCATACTCTTTAGACTGACAGGTAACCAGTCTGCATTTAAAAAAACCTCAACCAATAACTGCAGGACTAACGTTGAGCTAGCAAATTTTTCCATGCATCAGAAGAGCAATCTCAGTAAAAAGGCAGGTGCTCAAAAACACTAGAGAAATCAGTGTGATTTATTCAATGCATTCAGGGAATCCCAGACATCTGTTGATTCTGGGAGAAGAGCTAAAAGCTTGATTTCTCAGTGAGGAGAGAAAGAAGGGACAATTTGTCTGAAGACCATGACGACTAGAAAATGCAAATAGTATCAAGGCATTATGAATGCATCTGCTACAGGCACAAGCATCACGCACATCCTAGTATAAACCAACCAAAGCTGCAATGCAATATACTTGGTGTAGCCACATTGAGCATCCAGATCAGATTCATAGGTCTAGGGCTGATGTAAACAACATAACTAGCTTTGAAAATTAGTCAGGTGAGATCCATCATTTCTTTTCTCTTAGAGCAAATGACTTCCCAGGGGAACTGAAGAAGCAAGCATGAGCAGATACTAGGAAATAGTGCACCTAGGAGGGATTTTGCAAATGACCTGGATTAATTTTCAGCCTCAGCCATTGATTTCTTGATGATCAAAAGTAATTGCTACTGTCTCCGTGCCTCAGTCTTCCCATCTGGTAAAGGGGGTAATTGTAACAGTCTTTGTCAAGCATCTCAAGACCTATCGAGGTAAAACACTATTTCATAAAGAGTTACCTGCAACAAAGCAAACTGCCTTCAAAACTCCTTCATACAATACAGGCAAATGGGGTGAGATGTACACCTCCTACTTGCTAGCAGCACCTCAGCTGCTAGCTTGAGGGCAGGTTGTCTACAAAATCTGAAGTCATGGGATTATGCCCACTGACTGGAAAAGGGGAAATATAACCCCCCATTTTTAAAAAGGAAAAAAAGAGGAAAACACAGGGAACTACAGGCTGGTCAGTCTCACCTCTGTGCTTGGCAAGATTATATAACAGATCTTCCTGGAAACTATGCTAAGACACATGGACATTAAGGAGGTGATTGGCGACAGCCACATGGCTGCATGAAGGGCAAATTGTGCCTGAACAAATTCAGTGACCTTCTACAACAGGCTTACAGGCACTGGTGGGCAAGGAAAGAGTGACAGACACCATCTACCTGGACTTGTGCAAAGCATTTAACACTGTCCCAAATGACATCCTTGTTTCTAAACTGGAGAGACATGGATTTGATGAATGGACCACTTGTTCGTTTGATCAAACTGGATGGTTGCATTCAAAGAGTTGCAGTCAACAGCTCAATATCCAATTGGAGACAAGTGAGGAGTAGCATTCCTCAGAGGTCAGTATTCTGGCTGCTGCTTTTTAACATCTTTATAATATGGACAGTGGGATGAAGTGCACCCCCAGAAGGTTTGCCGGTGACACTAAACTGTGTGGTGTGGTCAGCATGCTGAAGTGAAGGGATGCCATCCAGAGGGACCTGACACTCTTGAGAGGTGGGCCAGTGAGAACCTCATGAAGTTCAGCAAGGTCAAGTGTAAGGTCCTGCAACTGGGTTGGGGCAATCCAAAGTACAAATACAGGATGGAGGATGAAGGGATCAAGAACAGCCCTGAGGAAAAAGACCTGGGACTGTTGGTTAATGAGAAACTCAACATAAGCAAGCTTGCAGCCCAGAAAGACAACCATATTCTGGTCTGCATCAACAGGAGTGTGACCAGCAGATTAAGGAAGTGACTCTCCCTCTCTACTCCACTCTCATTAGACCCCCTCTGGATGGAATACTGCATTCAGCTCCAGGGCCCCCAATGTAAGAAGGAAATGGAGCTGTTGGAGCAAGCCCAGAGGAGGGTCACAAAGATGAACAGAGGGCTGGAGCACCTCTGCTATGAAGAAAGACTGAGAGAGTGAGGTTGCTCAGCCTGGAGAAGAGAAGACTCCAGGGAGACCCTTTAGTAGCTTTCTAGTACCTAAAGCAGCTTACAAGAAATCTGGAGGGACCTTTTACAAGGGCAAATAGTGACAGAAAAAGTGGGAATGGCTTTAAACTAAAAAAAGGTAGACTTAGGTGAGATATTAGGAAGAAATTCATCACTATGAAGGTCATGAGACATTGGAGCAGGCTGCCCATAGAAGTTGTGGATGCCCCATCCCTGGAAGTGTTCAAGACCGGATTGGATGGGGCTTTGAACAGCCTGGTCTAGTGGAAGATGTCCCTACCCATGGCAGGTGGGTTGGAACTAAGTGATCTTTAAGGTCCCTTCCAACCCAAACTGTTCCGTGGTTCTATGATTATGTTATGATGAAGGCACCCCTGTGTGCCAGGCATTTACATTGATGACAGAAAACCTTCACACCTAGCAATTTTTCTGCTAAACATAGCAGTGAGCAGAGGAGATGTTTCAATCTGGCTGTAGCAGCAGGAGGCTTAGTGGTAATTAGTCACATTCTTCTCTCTTTACAGAAATCAATTAATTTCCACATTATGTCTCTGTGTCTGTCTTATTGGTTAGAGATATAGAGCACAACCCAGGGAAGCCATTCCTGGTTGCACAGAACATTCAGTTACCATGCAGGAAAATATGCTGTGAAAATTGACTACCCAAGCAAGGTTCCCAAGCAAAAATAGAAAGCAGAGTTCCCAGGAGACAGCATGTCATGTCCGTGACACTGTCCACATGTAAGAGGTCACAGCCAAACTGCAAACCTAAGTGCTACAGGTATCTGCCCAAGAAAATCATTCACAGGGAAGCATGAGCCCCAGAAACCTGAAAGGTTATGTTCCCAGATGCTGAAATCTCTTGCTTGTGAGGCTCGGGGTTCACGGTGGTCAGAACTAAAGCAAGACCTTTCCCCAAGGCAACATGAGAACTTGGTGCCAGTGCTTTCCTGAAAAAAACCAAATCAACCAAACCAAGCTCTCCGTAGAGGTGAAACCTGGCCCAGCAGATGTCCTCAGTAGGATTGACTTAAGCAGCAGCAATACTTCACACAACAGCAGGCAATGTCATGGAGGACCATCCAACTTGCAGATTGGACTAATGAAAGGACTGTTACTCTGCCAGCTGGACAATCAATGTCTTTTGTACTATTACAGAAACAAATCATTTGCTGGCTACCTTTATAAAGTAGAATAGCTCTCAAGGCCATTAGATTAAAAAAAGAACAAACGAACCCTTTAATGGATACAGAGAATATTTCCTGTTTTCCTGTGTTCATATAGCATCAGATTTCAAGAAGTCCTAAAAATGTTGCTCTCCACATGAAGGAGTGAATTGAAGGAAGGAATTAATTCCTTCCAACTTCTGAGACTGCTGAGAAAGCACCAGGAATTGAACTGTAGCATCAGTTGTTTCATGTTGCCTTCAGTGATGATGAAGTAATTTTTCCCCATTATATAAGTGGACATTTTGTAGCTCACTTGTCTTATTTGGGCTGTAAAAGGTTTTCTGTGAGATGTTTATTATTTACTCAATACTTAATTGCCACGCTAGAGTGCATTCACAGAAAAGCACATACCAATTCTTATTATCAATAGGGTGGTTCTGTTTTTCTTTAAGAAGTAAACAAAATATTTCCTGTTGTGTTCCAGTTACCCATCGATCCTTAGGCAAAGATAGAGCAAAAATTCAGAATAATATGGCTGGGATATAATAAACAGCTTTATTGCAGAATTGTTTTTGTCTGTTTATGTTTCTGAGTGGCTGCTGGGCAGATGGAAATTAAGACCTAAAGAATAAGTTGCTATATATGATGCTTCATTTCTGGAGGAATGGCAATGGAAATATGTGGGCTGGGGTTCCCATACATTCATCTCTCTTGGTATCCAGAAATGAAATGAAATGTCACATACAGCTGCCCTAGCCCTTCACAGCTTATTTTACTGTAACGTTTCAGTAAAACACAGTATTAAAACGAAACCCAAAACCTCAAACAGTGTTCCTCTGAACAGCTTCTGTGTGACTCTGTTTTTTAGTACACAGATGGCAGCCCCCTGCTTTATCTCTCTAACCTTTCTAAGTTTGCCTGGCTATGGTATCATTTCATCCAGTACTGAATGAGCAGCAGTGTGTCTTATTGCTTAGGGCATAGAATGGTTTGGGCTGGAAGGGAACTTAAAGCTCATACAGTTTCAACTCCCTGCCACGAGCAAGGACACCTTCCACTAGACCAGGTTGCTCCAAGCCCCGTCCAACCTGGCCTTGAACACTGCCAGGGATGGGGCAGCCGCAACCTCTTTTAGAAGCCGGTGTCAGTGCATCACTACCTTCACAGGGAAGAACTTCTTGCTTATATCCAATCTAAATCTACCCTCTTTCAGTTTAAAGCCATTACCCCGTGTCCTGTCACTACTTGCCCTACAGAAACTGGTTTGGAAGGTTCCCCCTGTGCTCCTGCATAGTCCTTGCATGTCTTTGAGCAGGTGCCTAACCACAGCATGGCTGTGCTCTGAGAAATCAAACCTATTCTCTGATCAGCACTTCTGCTTTCTTTTCCTTAATTTTCCTTTTCCTTTTTCTTTTTCTCTTTTTTTATATATGAGCAACCAATTTTCAAGAAAGAATAGAAAGAAAATAAGTCACTTAAGAAGCCCAATAACATTAAAAAGTACAGATTTAAAATGCAGTTTGATAAGTAGCTCCTTCATTCTTTTTCAGATACCTTTGCCTTTTTCTGTAGTGAAAGGGAATATTTTCTTTAAATGGCCACTGGAATGCCAGCAGGGGGTTGACTTCAATGAAAGCTACATTTAGCCATAAAGTTTGATGTGATGCCAAACCATCATGATTAAGGAATTACATTACGCTGGGTCTTGAAAGGTGAACAGAAATACTGTTAAGAAAAAATGGCATTGTACTACATAGTCGGGCAAAACGTCCTCATATGTATTGTTAGCAGACACTTCAGTAATTTTTTCCTAAGTATGAATTTTCCTCCCTTAATGGGTTGATTGCACTGCTGGTACATTGCTAGTCTCCTGCACGGGTCCAGGCCACAGATTCCTGTAGTCCCCAGGACTCCATCTCTGCTCGTCAACAGGTACTGGACAGCATTAGCCACAACCTGTTCTGGTTGTTCTTGCCTGAGGGGATCAACAGAATTCCAGATGACTACTGAAGAGCAAAACCTGCTGATAGGAACATGGGAATACATATTTTTCCCCCCTGAATTTTGTAAAAGAATTCTACAGCATTATTAATCTGAAAAAAATAGCTTCTCTTTTTTTTTTTCCCCCAGGAAAGCATATATACATATATAGAAATATATACATGTACTTACATTAAACAAATCAGGTAATTTCCTTTTACAGGTTGCCAGTGAGTGCGCTGAAGTGAAAGGAGAGCAAGAGTAAGTACCACCAGTGCTGGCCCAGCACCCATGAGGAGTGGGAAAGGTGCTAATAACAGCCATGTAGAGCAAACGTAGGAAACGTTGTCTCTGTGTTGTGGCATAGCCACCACCCATGAAGACGTAGGCTGGTACATCTCACCAGGGTCTATTGCAGGGCATTGCAGCCCCCTTGACCTGACTACAAAACTGAAGGAAAATAGGCAGAACAGTACTGGGGACTGGACAGAGAGGACTTTCTAATCCACACTGCACACCATGGAGATGTCTTGAGTGAAGGCTGAATCAATGTTTTGAATAGTATGCTCCAGCAGATACTTGCTTCTGTAGCGCTAACCCAGAAGCTTATGTAGGCTAAGCCTTGCCATGGCTACCAAAGCTTCTTATTAGAGGTCCCAGTGAGTATGGGACATATCCTGTTTGTGAAATGAACTGCATTTCTTGCCTGTAAATGCCAGACTCCTGAACTGCTCATGCAGAGTGAAGCAGGTACTCACAGCTCTTGAAGGAACAAAGGAAAAAGAGCATGCTGAGATGATATTTTGTGTTGCCTTGAGGTAGGAACTTACATTGTGTTCAAGGCAGGGTCTCATTGAAGCTGCCCACCAGAGTAGAATGCAATGAATTGGGCTCTTCAGGGCTTTAGTGATCAGTGTTTTTTTTTAAAGTTTTACTTTTGAAAATGCTCCTTTCTGATCATAGGTCTTATCAGAATATGCTCAAAAGAACAGAAAACAGCTGTCTGCCGTGTCCTGTAAAAGTAAACAAGGCTTTCTAATTTTTCATGTAGGTGAAAGCAATATCTTGACTGCAGTTGACTTCTGACTTCTGACTTTCCTGTCTGTTCTCTGTATAACCATTGCACTATCTACTGCACCCTTGCAACCAGTAATTCTTGCCATATGCTTCTGGATTGTCTCAATACCTGTTTATCTCATGACAGAAGGAATAACTGCTTGGGTGTACCAAAACACATACTTGCTTGCACATACCCAGCCTGTCTTTTACATAAGAATGGTATCTTCTGCCATTACATCTTTGAAAACTATCCAGTCCTGGATAAAGGTGGTTTCCCTGCCTTCATCCTGCTTCATGTTCCATTTGGCTGTGTGGGTCTCACCCTCTGAATAGAAAAAGGAGCCATTTGCTAGGAACATGCATTTTGAGGTACTTGTCCCATTTACGGGAAAAGTCCAGGGAAGTCTTCAGTCCATGACATGTTAAAGATGTGGCTCTCAGGAACACATGGCAATGGCTCTTCATCAGCATTCCTGATCACTGGTGCATCCATCTTATTCCTGGAAGTATCGCACTGGCATCATCCTGTTTCCAGGAGCAGAGCCAACAATTACTTTTTTGGAGGTTTTTTGTTTGTTTTTTTCTTTCTTTTTCTGAGCTAATAATTTCCTTGTGCCCCCTGGGCTTCTTTTGGCAAACGTCTGAGTCAATGGTTTTGTGTAACTGATGTTCTCCACTGGAGTCTCAGACTTCAGCTGTAGCTGGTCCACAGAACTGTAACACTGCAGAAATTGTGTTTACTTGGAACTGCTTTTAATCTTACAGAAGCTGCTCCTCTGGTCTTCCCCACTCATTATGTAGTGACTGTATTAATAGCTCTTGGCCTTCTGACACAATGTGCCCATCCATGGATAGCAAACCTTTTAGATATTGGCAGCAAATGTAGCTTAAAAAGCACCCCAACTCTCTCATTACCGATGGTGCCAAGACTAATCTCTGTCAGTGTCAGATTTGGTAACAGGGCCAAGGACTTATCATTGCTTCCCTAATTTGAAATTTAAATCTATTCTCTTCCTTTCAATCCAATCTTGTCTATTTAGTCCTTTTCCCTTGGTACTTAACCATATGCTGAAGAATCCAATTCTTTTTATGGTTGCAAACCTAGACAGGGAGAGTTATTATCTCTTTAAGTGCCAACCTTAGGTTGGTTAAATTTCTTCTTTTTAAGATGATCCTGATGATGTGGACTTCTCTGCTCTCTATTCCCTGCTGAGAGGAAACAGAGTGTGCATTAGCTTATGTGCTGTCAGGATGCATGGTTTCTGCTACTGTGCAGTAGGTCAACACACATGTGCAGGGAACTAGACAGACTTCCAGGAGAATGTGCCTGTGGGCAACACAAGCTCACAAGCTCCGTTTACTGTAGATAAGTGAATCTCTTCACTCTAACTACAGATTTTTCCACTGTTATTTCCTGCCTACCTTGCAATAATTGGGTGAAAATTAATTGGTAAATGTTTACAAAATGCTCCAGACATAAAACTGCTAGATAAGTACTGAGTATTATTTTAATTAGAATTAATAAGAATAATAGAACTAGATTGAGAGACTTTTCATAACCATAATACTCGTTTTCAGAGAGAGACCTTAAATGACCTGAATATTTAGCAATTACAGCTACATAGTGTAAATAATTAAAAATAAATTACTATCAGGGTTCTAAAAGTAATTGAAAATGACACTAATAAATTTGGAAGGGAAAATAAAAAGAGCCCAGTGCAGAAAACAAACCAGCTCAGCTAGCCATCCCAGGGGTTTCTGAACAAGTGCAAAGGATTGATGCCTACAGGATATAGAACAAACCTGTAAATCTCTGAGCACCGCTGGCAATTCTTACTGCTTGCCTAAAGACCTGACCTCTTAAGAAATGGAGCAGAATCAAAAGTGGCCAGGTGTGTCCAGCAGAAAGCAAGATGTAACCACCCCTTGAGATAAAATAGAGAGGAAAATATGATGACAGCAGTTTGCAGATAGATCAGGTCATGCTCTGTTTGGATTAAGTGCTGTTGGAAGCTGAAAAGGGTCTTTACTGTCTTCTTTATCACAGAATCAAAAGCACTCAGGTGGCTGATTGTAACAACTCCCCTGTGCTACATGCACAGCCAATGGCTTAAACTGCCCTATCTCCAGCTCAAGCCAGGACCCTCCATATGGAAATTCCAGGTTTTCCACTTGGGCTTAAAATAAATATTGCTGACAAAATGGACAGTGAGGTACTTGGGAAACTGCCTGGGTTGGAAGGCCCAGAGAACTGTGATTGGTAGCACAAAATCCTGCCAGACACCAGTCAGCAGTGATGTGTCCAAGGGGTTAATACAGGGGCCAGTACTGTTCAACATCTTCATTAATGACTGGGATGACGGGTGAGAAGGCACCCTCAGCAAACTCACAGATGATACAAGACTGTGTCAAGTGGCTGATATACCATAGATTCATGCTTCCATCCAGAGGGATCTTGACAGGCTGGAGAAACAGGCTGACAGGAACCTCACTGAGCTCAACAAGGTGGAAAGGCAAGGGAGGAATAACCCAAGGCACCAATACACACTGGTGACCAACTGACTGGAAAGCAATTCTTCAGAGAAGGACTTCAGGGTCTTTGTGGACAGTAAAGTAACTATAAGCCAGCAATACGCTGTCATGGCAAAGAAGACCAACAGTTCCTTGCATGAGGAAAGTCATTGACAGCAGGTCAAGGAAGGTCATCTTTGCTCTCTAATCAGCACCTGGAGTGCTGTGTCCAGTCCTGGGCTCTTCAGCACAAGAGAGACATGAGCTAGACGTGAGTCTAATGAAGGGCCACAAATATGGTTAAGCAACTGCAGCATCTTTGACACAAGAAGAAGCTGAGAGAGTTGGGACTGCTCACCCTCCAGAGAAGAAAAGACTGACAAGGATATTATCCATGTGGATAAATGCCTGATGGGGGAAATAAAGAAGACGGAGATGGGAAGGGGTTTTTTTGAGCAATGGGCACAGAGGCTGTCACATTACAGCCTCTATCCTAAGGTCTGCTGTACACACATTGTTAGGTGGAGTAGAGCAGAAGTGCTGTCTCTGAAGAGCTCAGATTCAGGGTAAAATTTGCAAGTAAGAGGACAGCAAATTTTCAGGATTAGCATGACATAGGATTTTGTAATTCAAAAACCTGTTGGTGCTACCAAAATGCCCTTAGGGAAATCTCTCAAAGTCAGGAGGAACCCTACCAGTCAGGTTCAATAAGAAGGAACACAGAAGAATACAAATTCAAACCCCGTGTGCTGGCTTTGGATATTCAGTGGCTTACTTGGGCTAAATTTTCCTCTTCACAAGGTAGAATAGGAAGTAGGAAAGATTAAGCAATAACTCCATTAACAGCCTAGGCATTTTTTGCCTTGTAGAAACAGGTGATTGCTACATGGTCACTGGATTAAGACCCTAAGACAAGTCTTGAGATTTTGTTTAAAGAGGTACTTGCAGAAAGAGACAATCCTGTACAGAAAGAAAAGGTTGGGTGCCATACCCAAGAGAAGGCTGGGGTCAAGAGGAAGGTAAAGAGGAGATAGAACTTGGACACCCTCCTCCCCCCAAAAAAAACCCAAACAAACACACAAGTGTGTCAAAAGAAAAAGAGGCTAACATGGTAGGAAAGAAGAGCTGTTGCTTTGGACTAGGTGCTAAAGGAGAAAACCAAAGCATCTCTCTCTGAAGAGGCAGAGCTACCCACACTTCTGTAGATGTGCATCTGCTACTATAGGGATGGGAAAGATTGAGTCTCAAGGGTAAGTGATGAAAGGAGGTGTTGCAGAGATTGATACTCAGGGGTTCAGTTCCTCACTAATGAGGAATTTGTGCCAGGCAAACACTTTTGCAGTTGCATTGTCACCAGTACTGCTAAAGATTTCTTTCAGTTCTGGTTTTAGTATCTGTGCAAATGACCTCTGCAGTGCATGAATTGTTATTAATAACAGTGGTATGATTGCTCTTTATATATATAGACTGTTATCCAACTCTTTTCTAATTCCTGCTAGGTTGCTCACTCCCTAAGCTTGGCAGACAAGAGCTGCGGCACTAAACGTGAGTGAAATGAGAGTCTTGACTGCTCATGGTTTAATCAATAATAGATTTCGGAGACGAAGTCGCCCATGCTCTTCATTTCTGAATCTCAAGCCCCATCTGCTGCTCACTCACTGATTTGGTCTCTTTCCTGTGAATGCCTCTGATGATCTTGTTGTTTACTGCAAGCAAAATACTTGCTACTTAGGAGTTCAGTCAAGTACATACTTTTGTGATCTTACCAATAATAGAAAACATTGGTATTGCCAAAATACACTCTCTTTTGCATCATAAATGCCGCCTGATGACACATGAATGTTTATTTTTTATCATTTTTTATCTGAAAAAATAGAAGCTATAGAGACACCACAAAATCAGAGATCTGGATGAGAAAATCCTGCCTCCATCCAGTATTTAACTTTCTGCTGATGAACAAAGTATAAACCAATCTGTACTTCTAGAAAGTCCATTTGCATAAGAAAGTTACTGACACAGTCCACTGCACACAATGGCTACAGAATTGGGCCAGAAATGAGGCCAGAAATTAGGGCTGACTTTTGCTACTCCAGTGCCACAGCTGCATGTATTGAGCAGGCATGAATATGTGTTGCAACTCTCATGGCTTATCTTAGACAGTTGGCAGTAAACCATTAATATAGATGTTCCAGTGCTGACAATTAGGAACAGGGAAGGACACACATCAGTTGCACTAAGCAGCCCATCAGCGCAGCATCTAACTGCTGCTTCTTTCTGCAGCGGCTAAAACTGGTCCAGCTGCACCAATTGCTCTCTCCTGTCTTCTGCATCAGGACTGATCAAAGTGTAAACAGGCCTCAAATCTTCTGCATGCAAAGTGTTTTCAAACAGACAACTATAATATAGGAACTGTACAACTAAAAGTATGGGCACTCTGTTCTTAGGTATCACTTTCTGATGTCCACTGAACTGTGGTTTCTGCTCAAGTGGTGTGACCCCTGCTTCATCCAGGCAGATCCCAGCAACAACATAAACTGCTACAGGCAAGGCAAAAAGGCTTGAGGAGCTTGGTCCCTAGAGTTTCAGAGCAACCTTTCAATAATGTTTCAGGATGTTATTATCTCCAGAACATAGCAAATCTGCAAGATCTATTGTGTTGCTCAGTCAACAAACTCCTTCTACCCAAAAAAACCCACAACCAAAAAACCCATACCAGTAAACAAAGAAAATCTCCTAGTAGATTTGAACTCAGAAAACAGCTTTGATTCAGCCATAATATAAAAGGGTGAAAATCCCTTAAGGTGGATGAAATTCCACCCTTTTACAACAAGAATAAGTGTTTCTCAGAACAATCAACTCTTGCTTACAACAAGGCCACTCAGTGCTTTCACATACAGAGTTCATACTGAAATACTGAAAATCTTCATGGGAAAAGGAGGTGGGGCACCTGCAGTCTATGGACTTTGCAAGCACTGTCATTTCATTTCATGCCAGCTGTGGGTGCATCATTTGTTTTTTATGGCATTCATGTGAGATTACAGGAAGATGCATGCTGATTTGTGGCTCAGCAGCAACGAGAGTACAGTATCACCAACATCTGAGGAAGACCCAAACACATTTCCGTGTGTAACTGTAGAGGTTGTATTTACAGAGTAACTACAGAGTGATATTTTAAATACAATTATACTGATTCAGCTTCTAGTACAGGTGAAAATATATTATCTCAAAAGCTGCTCACTGCAGCTGTGTTCATTCTGGAGAAAGTTTGTATTGCTTTAACAATATTGGTCCTGTTAAGAGACAACTTCTACGTGTGGACTTGAAAATTGAAATCAGTGTCCTAATTGAAATTGATGCACTCACTCGAAGACTGTCTTGTTGCAGTTGTGCAGAAAAGCGTTTTTAGCTGTCTAGCTTTTTCTCCCTCAAATACTGTGTATTGCTCCTTAGTCATCTCTCTAATTGTAGCATATTGGCATGAATATTGGATGATGATTTAGAGATGCTTAGCACCTCAGGAAAAATTATTGCAGCTTGACCTCCAGTTTAAACCATCACCTTATTCTTATGCATGGCAGCTACTTTACACTGTATTTTTAATAAGGCTAACACCTTATTTCCTTCATCTCATTTATTAGAAACTGCTATGTGAATGAGATTTGGGCATTTTTTTCCTAAACCCAGTAGATTGCTGGTCCACCTTTTTAATGTGCATGCCCTCCTTTTGCAGCATTTTAGATTCTACCAAACTCTGGGGAAAGTGAAAGGAAGCCTTGCTCCTGTTAACAGGTTTAGTTGGCTATGACAAGACAATGACCTAACTCTCCCTTCTACTGCATCTGAATTTTATGGTGCCTATGTAAAGCTGGTGTAAGAGTCAGGCCCTTCACTCAATATTCACCACTCACCCTTTCCCCCTTGCAGAATCACAGATACAGCAGCTGCTCTGTGTGTGCAGAATTACACACTATTGCATTTCTTCTGGTTTAAATGTCATGTCATATTGTATAGCATTCCCACAGCATGGCATGTACCTAAGAAAAACCAACCAACAGAACTGCAATAAAGCTGAGTACAGCAGCAGCACAATAACAGGCAAGTAGAGAACATGGAAAACATGAACAGTTAATTGCCAATTGCTAGCACATGCCCCCACTGCACACAGGTGAAGTAGAGATAGCTGTACTAAATTTGTCTAATATAAACTTCTAATAACATTTTCTGTGGGAGATCTGCCTTTGTTTCTTTGTGTTCTCAGATCCATTGCTAATTGAAAGCAAACACATTTTTTTTATTTAATGCATTCCTGAATGGAGAGTTGTGATTACGATCAGACATATTTTTACATGTGTATCATTTATTCACTAAAAAAGCATGCTTTGGACTGACAATATTTTAATTTATTGCAAAATGCACAAATATTTACAGATTAAATCAAAATGACCTTTTTCAGGGGTGGAGGGATGCAAGTCTAATAATTTTTTTTTAATACTGGAACAATCAAAATATTTTCAAATTTTGAAATACATATAGATTTTTGTATTTATCACAGGTAGTATTAATGTAGTGATATTTCAAGACTATCCAGCTAAATTTTATTTTTTAAAGTATGAGAAAAATGCACAAAACTAAAACTAAAAATATCTCATTTGGGATTGAATGGAAAGGATTTGTCAGTTGAAATGCAATTTTCTTTATTATATTTTTGCTTGAACAGCCAAGCTAAAATAACAAATGAGTTAGTGTTATTAGCAAGGCCATAGATTAAATAACATTAAATCCACAGCATTATTGGAATGGGCTAGGAGATAGAGAAACGGTGCTTTATAATACCCTATGTCAAAGACAAGTGAAGCACTGGGGAGAGGACAGCTGCTTTAGGACAGGCATGCTGCTGGGAACAAGAACTTTGTGTCACTGTTGAAAGCACCTCTTCCCTACTAGGAAGCAATATGTGTATGCTTTTTAATTCACCCCTCTGAAGAAACCAATCTGTGGCTGCAAGCAGCCGAGTTAGTGGGAAGAAAAGGGAGCAGGCACTGTGCTAATAAAAATCCCTGTGCTGGCACAAAGGGCAGACAGATTAAATACCTCATGGGTCCCAGGACCACCAAGATACATACCAGTAATTTCATATGAAATAAGAAGGATCCCCAGATCCCTGAACAATAGCTCTGGTCCCTAGGAGACAAGATGAAGGCTGCAAGAGGTGGCAGCAGTGACAAAATAGAGAAGTCTCAAGAGATGCTGCTGAAATTTTGTCCCCTTGATAGGGTAACAGCTCTAAGCAGTAGCAGAGGCCCATAGCAGAATATTGCCCTGCTTCAGACTGCAAGTCCTTATTATAGCATTTCTAGGAAAGTGCTGGAGTACCTAATGAGAGATCTACAGACAGATATTATTTCTTGGCAGAATAACAGGCTATCTGAGCAAGGTCTGCCATTGCTGCTGCTGTTATAATACAGGGAGAGGAAATGGAGGATATTGTCTGTGATCTGGTTGTCAGATTTGGCCTTGGTACAAACCAGAGATTTTACACTGCAGAAAGATGTAGATCCTAATCTTTTCATGATACTTACAGCACTGGGACACTTTATTTGTGTGAGATTCTTTTAGTGTTTTCAAATAAATAGGTAATCTGTGGAGATTACTTACAGTGTGTATAGCACAGCAGGAGGGTACTACTGAGTGGATATGTGATTTCCAAACTAATCAGTTCACCTCTCTAGTAAGCTTCCTTCTTGCTTGCTGATGCCTTGGCCAGTCAAAGTAATACATAGACTTTACAGTTAACTGAAGATGAGTGATATATCATTTAAAGTATCCCTCTGCTAGACAAGAACTACACACAGTTTCTGTGCTGTCAGCCTTTAAATCTTCAAGACCACAGAGGTGGTCCCCTTGGATCTAGATGATGACATACATATTTGTTTGAATGTTCCTCTCTAAATCATGAAGATCATGCACTGTAGATTTGTAGTCACTGGAGAAATCAGTACTGCTTATCTAAAATTCCAGCAGGCAAGGCCCAGCACTGTGTGTTAACACCCACACTTCAGTTCTATATAACCACGGCGCTTTTTTTCTCTTCTTTCTTTTTTGCTTTCAGGGTTTTTTTACAGTTGTAGACCTCACTGACCTTACAAAGCTTTTCAAATAAATTAGGAAATAAAGCCATAAATTTGCTAAGGAAAAAGCAGACAGCCATCATGAGTACAGCTCCCAATTATCTTCCCCATTTGCTACTTATCATTTCTTGGAAAACTAATTCTGACCAGGGCCTGAATGTCACCTGTTATTTCTTTCTCCCACCTTTAACTTCATGCCTGACCTAACATGACATCCATTTGTCCAAAAGGTGGCACTGCATCTTTGAGCATCTCATGGGCTGAAATTGCTCTGGTGCAGGAGAGGTCTTCTGTATAAGTAAGTAGAGCTGCTTTGCAGATCTGCTAAACATCCCCATGAGTTTCCAGCCATGGACCATTTCTAAATAAATCCTTAAAGTCTTTAAAAATTTAAAGCTCTGATAAAAACTAAGGTTTGACCTTGAGTTTTCTGACATCTAATTTTAATGTTGTGACTAAGAGCAAGCTCTCCAGCCAAGCACATCCAGGTAAGAGACAGCTCCTCTTTATGAATGTCTTAAAGGAGAGTTGCAGCTCTGAACTTCCAGGAAAGCCCAATGTCTTCCACTATGACAGCAAAACTGTTGCTCCTTCTGATTGCTTGTCCTCTCTTTTAAATTTACTGGCTGTTTCATGCAAAGAGATATAATATACTTTAATATAAAAGGTTGAAACTCTCACTTAAGACAGCCCTTTCTCCTCAAGCCACCAGGCACAAGCTGCAGCCACAATTTTTCAGGCCCATGGTAGTCTTACGAGTATACAGTTTGGTTTAAGAAATACAGAGCTGGCCTTTCCACAGCACTCCCCACAAAGCAATTGGACTCTTGGCATCAAACCACAATGGCATATCCTAAATTGGCTCCTTTGTGGGCACCGGTCTCTTTCTCACAGTTTTCTGGTACCACATGGGTGGTAGGACTGCCACTAACCCTTCTCTGCCTTTTGTCAGTTTTCCCATGAAGGTTTTTTTACGCCGTCTTCCTTGCTTGCTTCTTGCATTTCTAGGTCTTGCTGCAACCTGGATCAAGGCACCTGTTGTCTGACTCCCAGAACCCCTGCAGAGGTGTCAGGCTCACATTCTTATTGCCTTCTCCTGTCAGGTCAATCCCTATTCCCCTTCTATCTTTCTTCTCTTTAGAAATCCAACTACTTTTTTTTCTATTTGCCAATGAGTTCAGCTTCCTTCCTTTTTCCTGATTTTTTTTTCTCTATTTCAAGTCCTCTCTTCCTTAGGAGACCAGACTTCAGTTTCGGTGTTGACAGTTAGCCTGGCTCTAGTCTTTCACTTCTTGAATTTAAATTCTTGGATTACTGTCAGCTTTCAACTCTTCTATTGAGTTTTCACTCAGTCTTTCCACTCCCTTCAGTCACTTCTTGCTTTTCTTCCTTATATTCATTCCTTCTTGTGTCTTATGAGCTTTCTAATGAATTTCACTCTCCACTTTAGCCTGCCTTTTCCTCTCCCAAATAGCCTTCCACACTCATTCTCCTGCTTCCTTTCCTGTGATGTTTTCCATTGCTTTACATCTGAGGGCAACCAAAGTATACCCCTCAAATTTTATTTTTAAGTTTCTCTTTTCTGCCTTGCTGCTTTCATCTTGTTGCCTTGATATACACTTAGGACTCACAGAGTGAGAAACCCCATACAGGGACCGTTCAATTGCAGGAAGCTGTGGTCTGCAATTGGGAAAGAAACTGAACTCCTCAGGAGCTCTATTTTGGTGTCTAAGGTTGATCAATGCCAGAAATCAGAATTCCCTGCCAAACTCTTACCTAGCTTATAAAAAATGCAGACCATTATATAGTGCTTGTATGTAGCATGTGTTTCAATAATACTTATGAGCTATAGGGCAGATGATGTAGCTATGCATGGCTTTGTGAATGTTTTATAAGGATCTTATGTTGCTGACAGAGTGGCCAACTGAATAATGTAAAGTGCCAATGATGATGAGAACTGCCTAACTACTTACACAGACATGGGAGCTGTGTAGTGGGCATTGCCAATAAAAGGTTTATTCTTGAGAGTCTATTGTAGTCAGAAAGTATCTTTTTCTAGATTTTTTACTTTGTGGGTTTGTTGGGTGTCGTGGTTTAAAACCACACTCCTGGAGGGATGGGGAGGAGAATCGAAAGAATGTAACTCCCATGGGTTGAGATAAGAGCAGTCCAGTAACTAAGGTATAACACAAACCACTGCTGCTGCCACCAATAATAATAATGATAAGGGAAATAACAAGGGAAGAGAACACGATATCACCTGCCGACTGAGCCCGACCGAGCAGTGAGTGCCCCTCTGGGTAACTCTGTTACATCCTCAGCATGATGTGATGTGTTATGGAGTACCCCGTTGGCTAGTTTCGGTCAGGTGTCCTGTCTCTGCTTCCTCCTGGCTTCCCCTCCTCCCTGGCAGAGCATAAGACTCAGAAAGTCCTTGGTCAGAGTAAACATTTGAACAGTAACTAAAAACATCAGTGTTATCAGCACTGTCCCAGGCTGAAAGTCAAAATACAGTGCTGCACCAGCTACTAAGAAGGAGAAAAAAATTACTGCTACTGCTGAACCCAGGACATTGGGGTATTTTTTCCCCATTAATCCAATCATCCTCATGTTTCATTCACTTTTTCTCTTGTGAGAGGTAACAGTATTACATAAAAATGTCTTTTCCAGTAAAATGTTTCTTTAACAATTTGGCCATGATACAAGTCCAGATTCCCACCAGAAAAGATTTTTATCTCCAACCATATTGCAGCCAGTTTCCTTCCTAATTAATACTATATCCACCTCCAAATTCCAGTTCAGTTCCCAAATGAAAATTGATGAGGCAGTCAAACACAAATAAGCACAATATACCATTGATAATTCAATCAGCACAATTTTCAGCATAGTGTGTAACTAAAGCACAACCAGCATTTATATTTTCATGTCCCTTGGACATGCCCTGCTTATAGAATGTTACTATGAGAACTTCAGGTTATACTTAAGGTTTTTATCATGAAGTTTGGTCAAAAAGTCAGCTATGTATGTGTCAAAAGGAAACAGGATAGGTAAAATCTTTCTAAGGAAAGAGAATGATGGCATGCTTGAATGGGAGACCACAGAATCTGGAGCAAAGAGAGTTGCATAGACCATGTATGCTCTTCCCTGGTGTACTGGGTAGTTTGCAGTATCATTCCCATGGCATGATATACAACTGCAAGACAATCCAGCTGAAAGTAGCCCTGCAAATGAGGACTTGAAATGACTTTTTCCATTACCAGGCTGAATGGTATTTTGTCCCTGATCAGATGGGATCTGGATTTGTCTCACACCAGTGCTACCAATCAGTGTAATCAATGCTGATTGTGGTGCCAGTGTTTGCAACTTATTCACCTGACTTTGACAATGAAACTGTGACTGGTCCTTGTTGGTACACATTTAAGACTCTTATTGGGAGCTGACATCAGGGAATTAAGTGATAATTAGTATGTATAAATATGCTGGCTACCATCTTCAAACTATATGCAAAACTTAAGTGTCTACAGTGCAATTGTTCTCTTCTCTGAGCAGAACCTATGTGAAACTACTTACTGCCTTTCAGGAAAGAAAATGTGTTTACTGAATGAACCCAGACAACCAAAGTCTTTGTATTTTAGATAAAAGCACACTCTACATTGATTGTCAGACCCACTTTCATACAAACTAAAAAGCTTCTGTTTAGAGTACCCCTATGTTTGTTCACCTTGCCTGCATACAGAAAATCACAGAGGATATTTTGAAGGGTATGTTTTCCAGTACAGAGGGTGCTTAGAAACTAAATTACTTTATTTTAAAGTTGCAAAACATGTGAAAGAAAGTGGCAAAGCTAGATATTGGCAATAGTCCTTTAAAGTAGCTGTAACAGCTATGGACACGTTTTCCTCTGTTGGGGCTTATCCATGAAGCACAGCTGTTAGCTGGTAAAATAGAAGAATCCTTTCATGTAGATGAAAATACTCTGACTCTAATGTTTCTAAATCTATTTGCCTAGGTCTAGAAAAGATTATTTTAAAGGGCAGCTCCTTCTTTAGAAATTTCTCAGTAATTAACGTATTATGCATATTATGGTGGAGGTATTCTCAAAGCTGGCTGCAAAAGCTGATGTAATGTCCCAGAAATTGGAGGAATCCCAGCCAGGAGAAGCATGGCACAAGAAAACTGCTTTCACATTAACTGTACCTTTAGCAAAAGAGATTAATGAAATAACCAAACAGATTAATAAGCACAGTAATAAGGAAAATTAGTGTGGTGAGGGCAGTAGATCCTGCACTCCCTACAGACTTCCTTCCTCTAACACTAAATGATAGCAACTCTCTTGAGAAGGGCCAGTCAGCTAATGCCTCCACATCTATTATTATAACTGTTACTATTACTACTACTACTTCAACTACAACTACTACTGCTATTATTACTACCCTGCAAATAAATGTGGTGCTTGTGATGGGCATGACCTGAGCTTGTGCTCCAAACATAGTGGTATTGCAGGTTTGTTCTCCTCAGTGGTATTAATCCTGACCTAGAGGAAAGAGACAACTAGCACTTTCCAGACCTTTGCAGACCTTTGGGCTCTCCACAGAGAGGGGACAAATTCCATTAGTGATCTTTCTTTCTCATTAATATTACTAATGCCATATATCAGAGCTCGCTGCCCAGGGACACCAGCCAAGCTAAGGTAATAACGTGTTGTACAAGCACGTAGTACTGGATATATTATCATCCTGAAGGAAATAAAACCCTAGAAATATTAATTAACTGGGTTTTGTGGGGGGCTGGGAAGTGAGCCTGAATGCTTTGCTCTAATGCAACCCTTGAGTTACATTCTCCCTAGAATCTTTCTTAAAAGATACCCGAAAATGGAATCCATAGATCTATCTAGCTAGCTACAGCAAGTGGCCACTATAAACAGAAAAAAACCCCAGCACTGACTTCAGCAAGAGCTGAATCCAACCCATGGATGGTGAAATAGCAACCTTATTTCATTACATTTCCTCTTCATTTTCATTTAAATGGAAAACAGCTTTCATAAAGAAAGTTTGCAAGGCTGCTCAGGCTATCTGCCATTCACATAATGATGGCTAGTCCTTTAGTGTTTCCATTCAGGGACTGTTGATCTTTTAGCTATCAAGTTTGTAATTAAGAAGAATTTACCCTGGGGACTCTGTTTATACATGTGTTAAGCTTTCCTAATTAGAAAAAAATATGATCAATTTAATAGGTGTATCACCCGTTACATAAAAACATACTGCTTCTATGTATTACCTTTCAGTCAGTTACATTTGCAGCTCTCCACTTTTCTAGAAATCAGCATTCATTATTTTCCCAACATTTCCCCTTTTATTCATGCTGGGTTAGAGAAACAATTCTTTGCGCAGTGGAAAACCACCATGGCTACCTTCCAGATACTTAAGGGACATGCTCTGTTCTCATAAAATGGAGGAATTTGCAGCTCCTCATACATTGTATGTAGATGAATCATGCTGCAGGTACAGGCCCTTAATATATTTTCCCTGGGGTGTAAATGAACTGCAGACCATTACAGTTTCTAGACATAACTTCCTGTGGGGACAGCTCTGATCTTGACTTCAGCAGGAGCTGATCTGTCAGGTTTCAATGCACGGATGACATAGTCATCCTCCAAAGTCCTGGAGACCAGAAGACACAGTCTCTCCACCTGTGTAGTTCATTGTATTCAAGCCTCACTGGCTAATCACAGAATGGTTTGGGTTGGAAGGGACCTTAAAGATCGTACAGTTCCGACCCCCTGCCATGGGCAGGGACACCTTCCACTAGACCAGGCTGCTCCAAGCCCCATCCAGCCTGGCCTTGAATACTTTCAGTGATGGGACAGCCACAGCTCTTCTGGGCAACCTGTGCCAGTGCTTCACCATCCTCACAGTGAAATTGTTCCTAATATCTACTCTAGATCTACCATCTTTTACCTTAAAGCCATTTCCTCTAATGATTACACATTTACAATTTATTCTGCTGTATATAAAAAATTAATATCACTGACAAAATAAAACTTGGCTGCATGCTTTCCTTGCCTATGGAACATTCAGCTGCTAAAAATAATATGTTATAGCTTGGGAAAGCCAAATTCTTCATGTTATTGCAGCCAGACTGTCTAGACTGCCTAATAAGATGGAGGCTGTTCTGGGATGGCCTCATACTCTTTTTAACATTGACTGTTTGTTTCAGCAATTGCTTTGTTGGTAGATATTGCCTATATGTCACACTCATTTCAGATTCGGTGGCTTTTTGTGGGGGATGAAAGATTGTAGGTTTCCCTCCTAGGATAATTGCTCTATAAATATTAGTCTTTTCAGTTCAGTTAAGCCAAGAGTATGAAAATGTTTTGAACACTTTCTACCTAAACAAAATATGATGCCAGTTCTAAGCAGTGACATCAGGAATGACAAGTGATTATTTAATATTCAAGGCTCGAACTGGCTAGTCCTCCGTATACACAAGTCAGTGTGAATTCCATGCATGGAGGCTTTAAAGGATCAGGTTTGTGGTTTGTAGAGCACTAAGAAACTAGTGCTCATTTTTAAAATGTCACTGCACATTTGGTCATCAACACAATAATTCAGCAGTGCGAGGCCATTGTGTTTCCCTTGACTTGGTGCTAAATGTCGTGTTGTTCCTGAAGAGCAGCTACCTCTGATGTATAAGTCTGGCCTCCATCCTGGCAAGAGGCGAAGTACTTCTGAGCATCTGCTGAGCCCCACATCCTGTTACAGTGGACTTTGTGCTCCTTCAGAAAAGGCATCCTTTTAGTGCCATTTCTACCATACAAGAGAGCAAGGTAAAACCATGCAGACTAACAGTGAGCAACTTTTCTCCCTTGGAGTTTGCATATACACTAGGTTTGTACATATGATTATGTGATTAACAGCAACTTACTACTAACTGAGTCTAGATAGTATCCTGTTCTGCATATAGATTGCAGTCAGAGGTCAGGTGCTTGTTTTATTTACTCTGTTGATATACCACTGTAACTGATAATTTCAGTTACCTCTCCTCTTTTTACTCTCTGGTGACCTTATGTTCTTCTGTTGAAGCTACCTAACAGTAAGCACAAAATATACAGGCTGTGTTCCAGTCTTCACCACAATCTTTCCAACACTTCCTCAAATAAACAGGCAATACATTTTATAAGTCACCTAAAACTCTATTTCTGCATGTGATCCACACTGCCATCATCTCTGCCAGCTATACATAACCACATTTATCTGAAAAAATGGTCTGACGAGGAGGAAGACACCTTTTCCCTTCAGTAGTTCAGTGGCAAGAGGAGTGGGACCTCCATGGGAGTCAGATATGCAAGATGGGTTCCTAGGACCTTCCTACCTTAGCAGCTTCAGACCGTATTCCAGGAAAACATCCTGGGCTGTTCTGTGACAAAAAACATTCTGCTCTCCCCTGATTGAAACAGCGATCTTTGACAAAAAAATTATATAATCCCACTGAGTTGGGAGGAGTGAACACAGTCATGCAGCAACTGGGTTAGAAGGGACCTTCAGAATCTGTCTGTCTAGTCCATCCATCTAGCTTAATGAAGGATCATTAATACCATCTGTTTGTCTAATTGGTACTGATCCTCCTGGGTAAAGACTGCTATATATTCCTAGGAAATCTATGCCACTGCTTCTCTATGCATAGATTTAGGAGACTTTTCCTATTATTCTTGTTTGCGCTATCCATTATGGGAAAAGGAAACAGGTTATTCTTTTCTCTCTAAAAGTGTTTGTGGTCTGTTATCACCTCCCTAATCAGTCTGTAAATTAAACAATCCCAAGTCCTTTAATCTTTCCCAATAGTTCATACTTTCAAAATCACTTTCTTATATAAGACTGACTCTGGCTTGACTTTCTGATATTCAAAACTAAACAGAGCACTGCAGCTGAACTCTTACAAAAAGTGGAACAAAGCAGTATGTTTCACAAGCTGTTCTTCTGCATGTAAAACCTGACCTAATGTCTGCCATTTTTGCAATGAAAAATTTATGCTGATTTCAGTTAATGATACCTGATGGTAGGCATGCACATTAACATTTCAGTTGTTACAGGAATATTTTAGGTGGTTGACTCTATTCAAATATAACGTCTTATTTTGCGTTACAGAACAATCTTAAAGTGCATGACCTGCTTTCCTTTGGGATGAAACTAAACCAAAAGATACTCCTCCATGATGCACTTACTGATGATTTTCTGCTAATGAACAGTCAGTCCACAAGACCAGACTAGAGCTAGACTGAAGTAAGCCCTCTAAAAGTTAATTCAAGAGAGCAGGGTCTTCAGATATTTCCCCTTCATTTCCATTTCACAGCCCTGCTTGCATACCTCTGCATCAAAGAGAAGTACCCCACAACCTTCAGAATCTGTCTTGAAGAAGAGTGCCTTACCAATTGTACTGTATACCACATACGTATCATTGCTCACTTTTGCCTTAATGTCATATCTTGTATTTATCTACTTTGAATTTTATTCAAAACATTTCATCTCTCGGGCTCTCCTTACATTCTAGATCCGTTCTCCAATACATTTACTGTCTTTAGGCCATCTGTAAATTTAATATTTAATATTTTCTCTTCCATCATCCAAGTCATTAATAAAAATATCAAAGAGAGAGACATCCAAGTAAGACCCCTCAGGCACACGACTCAGTAACTCCTTATATCTCAACAGCAAACTAGAGAATATATTCCTAGCGTATTATTATCTGGTCAATTTTGTCCCACGCTGTAGAAGTTCCATCAAGGCTATAAACATGCATATTTTTAATAAGAATGTCATATACAACAGTGTTGACATCAAAATATGTGAAATGAACTGCCTTATCTCTAAAATCTTGCCATAGACAGAAGTTGGACTCCTTTAATGCAATCTGGGTTTGATAAATTCCAGTGGGCTATTATTTATCTTGTTATCCTTCAGATACTTACATATAATTTACTCAATTATTTGTTCTAGATTTTTTTTCTAGGAACTGATGTCAACTGATCATTTTTGTATTTAAGAATGCTGACTATGCTTGCCATTTTTCCTGTCTTCTGATACCTTATTTGACCTCCATGACTCTCAAAGGCTTCATTTTGCACTACCAAATAAAACAGACTGAGGATCACACTCTGGCCCTGAAGCCAAGCGGCACATCACAATTCATCTCCACAGAGCAAGCCTTTCCCTCACTCATCAGAAAAGAGTCTGCACATTCAAACTGTCCCTCACCCACGTTATTCCCTTATGTCCAGAACCTCTCTGGGAAAATAGTAGAACAAAAAGATAAAACTATGCTAGAGACCTTTTAGCAATAAACACTTTAGGTGATCTCAGGACAGCATGTTAGCCTATTACCTGTCTCTGTTCTACTTATGACTATAGCCATAGCCAAAAGAATGATCACTAAACCATCTGAGATGCATCAGTTTAGTGGTGGTGATGATGAGACAGTGATGCTCAGCTCAGTGCTTAGGATGTAAGATCCATTTTACCCCCTTAAGAACTGCAGTAACAGTATGGGCAGTGGGAGAAGAAGCTTTTTCACAGATGCAGAGATAGAAAACTGCCTGTATGTTCCAATTTATTTAGGAATGTAATTTATTCCTTTGTCACCATTCCATAATGAATATTTCCTTTCTGTTCATCATATCTACTTTTATTTCCTTGGGTTACTTACTTACTTGCCCTCATTTTCAAATGTCCTTGCTATTGTGATTCTGTAATATTCTCTGCTACCCATTTCATCCCAGACCTTCTTTTTAGTTATCATATTGTTACATTATGCAAGAAACATTATTTGGTCCCGTCTTAAAGACAGAACCTCTAGCTGTAACATAATGCAGGTACAGATTCAATGCATTTCTAATGCTGAAAATTTCTCTTCTTTCCCATTGTTCATATAACCAGAAATATCCTGTGGAAAAACTAAAAATAAATCTTCACCCAGTAGAATATTGCTTGTAATGTCTCTTGATATGGGCATTATATCAGATTTAGCTCAGCTCACTTTGTATGGGAGATAGAGAGTGATTCTGCTCTAATTTAATATCTCTGAGATTGATCCGAGCTGTTTGTGGTTTCAGTCACATGTCATAAGGTGAAGGTACATTGTTGGACTGGCTGAGCATTTATGCTGTGCTTATCATAGTAAAATACCCTAGCTGCTTTAAAAAAAACCCAAACAAAACAAAATAAAACACAAACCTCTGAAAAGCCAGAAAAAATTAATAATGACCTTCCAATATTATTAACCTAATCTGATTCTTTTGTGCTTGGCACCATTAGTTTTCATTCCTTTGTATTGTGCTTCCCCCTTCTGCAAACCTTAAAACTGCTGGAGTAAGTTCTTTCCAAGCTTGAATGGAAAGCTGTGTCAGAGGCCTTTCTGACAGAGAGCCATGTTGGACTGTGACCCTGATAGAGGCTGGAGCATGGACAGGGGCTAATGCTCACATGGCTACACCACATATTCCAGGGGGTTGGGACTGGAAGGGGAAACACCACAGGAGGCACTGCTAAAAGAAGTAGGAAGGAGAGATGTAGGAGTACCTAAAGCTGCAGTGTTAAATCTCTCCTTTGTGAGTTCTTATTGAAGATAATTCAAAATGGAGTAACTTTTGAAATACCTAGGCTACACAATTCAGCTTAATGCTGTAGTCCCTGAATTAGCTCCAGAAGCAGTATAGTTGCATTGCCCTGTCATTCTGCCCAAGCTCCTTAGTCTTCTTGGGGGGGGGGGATCTAATTACTCTGGGCACAGCACCAGCCTAATGCAGCCACAGCTCTTCTGGGACTGAGCTGGGGTGCGTGCTGACACTGTGCTGAACTGGGTAGTCAGACCAAAGCCTGCTCAGTGACAGCTGTAAATTGTCCTCCCAATGCTTTGTGGTGCATTGCAGGTGTGTCTTGTAGCCAGTGTGCCAAAGTAGACCGCAAACCCAGATGAACTGGGTGGCAGGATTCTGGAAGAAATTACATGAGGATGTGCATTTTCCATTTGATCTTCTTGCTGCAGAGTAAAAAGCAGCTGTGACCTGTTGGCTACAGACAGTCCTGAGACAGTTTCCAAGGCAAGAACAAAGCCCTCAGGGACTACAAAAGAATGGCCTGCAGTATTAACAGTTGTATACTGAGCTTGCTTTTATTTAAATATTGCTCTTGCATGATGCAAAACAGCATGAGACAAACACTGTAAGTGCTGCAAACAGGATGCCAGCTCCGTTTTTAAGGTGTTTGCCTCCCAGAAGAATAATTCTCTGTATTAAGACAAGGATTTTTTTTCCCTCTAATTATTTTGAAATTCAAGCTTGTTGCTTCTGCTTCGTGTCACTGCAATCTTATCAGTTACTGTCTGGATTCCCAGATTCACAGTATAAAGCTTTTATTTCTGATGAAGAAGGCCACTGGGCCTGTCAGTGCAGTCGTTGTAATCTGATATAACGCTAGTGCTACCTCATTTAAGTGAGGTACTGTGGATCACTTTCAGTGTTGCCAGATCAGCAGTGCTTACAAAGACAGTGAAAATAGAAGGCACTTTTTTGTGACTTCAAGCATCCACTGGACAAGGCTGTTAAATGACAGAGTTGCCTAACTGAGTGATTATGACTTTTTTTCCATCAGTGATATAAGAAGTCCCTTCCAACACAAACTCTTCTATGATTCTATGAAGTGGGACCCTGGCAGCTGTGGACTGGAGTTAATCTGAGCTGCTCACCCTACTTCTGTTGTCTCACACAACATGAGACTGAATAAACATTAATTAAATTTTTCAGTATACCATGACTGTATCAACACCACTCTGTTGGAGAGCTGCCTGTTCAGCCAGAGTAGCCTGGATGCCCTGCTGTTGCCTGGCTCAGTGGTACTAGTAATATCACTGGGTGTGTTGGTGCCTGCCTTTCAGCAGCATGACTTGGCTCTATTTCACCTTTATTTCACTGGGAACCTCAAAGAAACCGGGAGGATCAAGGGTGAACTAAAGCATTCTAGCATGAAATCTTAAGAATCTAATCTATCCTGAACTAGAAGCTCACTATTCTACATTAAATATCTCATCGCCTCCTTACATTCCACTCAGACACGTGTTTAAAGAATAGGAAAATTCTAAAGATAGCCTTATAATGTCTCCAGGACAAGGACTGTTTGTTCATTTCTATTTGTACAATTTTTGGCACAGCAGGAGTCTGACTCTGAGATTTTGGGGCACCCTGGAGTGCAGAAGACTGATAAGCAGTCAATGGGTGGGCTATTGGAAGCTGGGGGATATTCAGCCACTGGAGCAATTCCATAGTTCTTCATTCTCCATCAAATTTAGTAAACTGTGCTGAACTCCTCTTGGGGAATCTTGACTCATCTGTGTGACTGTGGTGCTCTCCATCAAGCCCTGACATGTTCATGGCTAAACGGACTTCACTGCAGTAGTGGTCTGCTTCTGTATTTTCCATTCCATAAAATAAATTGTGCAATTTACTGTTCTCTCTTCTCCTTTCCAATTTTTGTAATCTAGAAGAACAATAAGCACATATATTGCTTTTATGAGGGAAAGTTCTGAGAACCTGGCGACTTGCCTGGTTTCCTCATTTGTTTGTGTTGGGGAACAGGCAGTATATTTTGCTGCAGCAAAAGAGTGAATAGAGTCCTGTTCCTCTGAAATCAATTGCTGAGGAGTATAGGACAGAGCCAGCATGTATTGAGGTATTCAGAAGGGACAGGGATAATAAATCATCTCATTACTTCTTGTTTCTCTTTACAGCCAGTATCAGGTGGAATGTGTCTAATCTCCTTACTGTGTGGTACTGCTTCAGCATGGGTGTGGAAAGGATAAACAAGGTTTAGAGTCCATTCTGTCAGCTTTACTCTGAATATCCTCCACCTGGAGCAGATTCTGACACCTTCATGGCACTGGAGAGAAAGTGTGGATTGATCCTGGATGGATTTCAAAGGGACAAGGAATAGAAATTGAGCCTCAGGAGTATGGGTAATAGATGGGGAGGTGGCAAGAAATGGCAAACATAAAGAAACCCAACATGTGCCTCCTGATCTGGGAGCCAACCACTGTATGTGTGACAAAAGCCACCCTGGAGCTGCCTGACTAGGCACAGAGTAATTTTGTATATCTGCTGGAACCCTGCCTCTTACAGTCTTGCCTCCAATACCAGCTCATCTATTCTCCCCCTGCTGTTGACACAACACCAGACTCTGTGATTAGACTTCAGCAAAGTGGATGATTTTTTAATTTTTATTATTTCTATGTGCCTCTTCTCCCTCACCTCTGCCAGAGAAGCCTTCCTGCTCCTAGTGCCCCTTTCCTTCAGTATGGTTCCTGCAGTTACTGTAAAGAGATAAGATCAGGCTGATGGACCTTCCCTTGGTGCTTAACATATCCCCGATATCTATACAGTGAGCTGTATTGCACAGCATCACTCAATGGACATGGGCTTAAATTACGGTTTCCAGGAACAACACCTTATACTCCACTGATTCCAGTGTGATTATGTGTAAACTAACATCCTGCCTGCTCTAAGGAGGCCTGGATGAATCCAAATGTTCATGGGTAGAGAAGGCAGAAATGTCTTGGTGAAGGTCTTCTGATTACCTGTTTGGTTTCAGTATGTGGCTGAATTAGGACTTTCCTTCTCACACAGGTGAACTATCCTTTGAGTAGTCCCACAGGAACTGTATGTATCAACATTTTTATTCTGCTATAAGAAAGAAGTTCACCATCTGCCACTGTATTGGGTATGATTGAAACTGAGTTGATTTTTCTCATAGCAGACCTCATAGTGCTGTGCTTTCCATTGGTAGCTAGAAAGTTGTTGATAATCAGTGTTTTGACTATAGATGAGCATGGCTCACACAGTATCAAAGCTATCTCTCCACTACTCCCCCTTCACCAGCAGGCCAGGGGTGACAAGATCTTGAGAGGGCACATAGCCAGTACAGCTGACGCCAAACTTACCAAAGGGATATTCCATACCATATGATATCCCTTAGCAATAAAAAGCTAAGAGAAAAGGAAGGGGGGACATTTAATATTTATGATGTTTGTCTTCTTGAGCAACCACTACACATATTGAAGCTCTGCTTCCCAGAAAATGGCTGGACATCACATGGTGATGGGAAAGAGAGAATAAAATATTTTCTTCTACATGTGACCTTTGTTTTTGCTTTATTAAACTGCCTTTATCTCAACCCATGAGCCTTTTGTGATATTTTTCTCTCTCCTGGCCAGTTGAGGAAGGTGAGTGATAAAACCTGGTGTCCATCCAGTGTCAACCCATCACAGATTCTTATTTGAGGACTAGTGTATCTGTCTGTGTTAGACATCCAGGACAGGACTGGGACTAAGTCTATCTGGCTGTCTCCAGAGGACAGCCTGTGCAGTGCTACTTTCAGGTCTGACAGCATCGTCACATGAATTCTCCCCTGTCCTCCAAATCAAGTAGAAGTGGAAATGGTTTGGGAAGGTGACGTACCTTTTGTGTCAATTCACAATTGAAATTACAGGAGGATTTTTCTGTTCTCCAAAGCTAAAAATCAGACCGCTTGCATGTTGGATGAGCATTCATCAGGTGAAAAGTGTTGATGGTTCTGTCACATTTCCCTACATACAGATATACCCACAGTGACCTGGTAAAGGCTTATCTGCACTGAAGCTGTTGTAAGTCTGAACAAGCTTCAGGTGAAGTAATCCAAGTGCCAGTAATAGCTTAGCTGTAACACCATGGATCTATCTACCTTACCCCTCCTTTTTTAATAACTCTGATAACTAAAAAAAGGAAAAAAGCATTTGCAGCTTCACTCACTCAAGGAACAGATGTTGCCACCGATGGGCTTAACAAAATTGCAGCAACTAAAACCTGTGAGTCATGTGGTTCATCCCCTTTAGCACAGAATTAGTTTCAAGAATCCATTCATTAGCTCTTTCACAGTAGAGCAAGCTTATCCTCCTGTAAAAGGAAGCAGCTGGGATAAAAAAGGCATTGGTCTTTTAGTGCAAAAATGTCTACAAGGCAAGGGCATGATTTTCTGTAATGCTTGAGAGATGTCTGGCACAATATAAGTACTACTTGGAGCTACTGGAAATATCTTCATAGTATGAGGATTGCTATCTCAGTATTTATACAGGTGCTAATAAATACTGTAAGCTATATTCGAAGATACTGTTCTAGAATGGAGACTTGGTTTTCTTCCCCATTTTTATACTGGGAATGTTACCTCAGCCTGTGGGCTTTGTTGCATAATTGATTAGATTGTAGAGCTCTGTGTTATCAGGCAACAAGATCAAGCAGTGTATCTTTGATCATTTGAATTGCTTATTTGCTGGCTTGTCTTGCACAGCTCTCTCTAAGACAAGGCTGCTTTAGAGGGCCTTGTGTACACTGTGAACTTTGTTCATCCTACCTAGCCTGAGGTTCAGAATATGGATCTGTGCCCCTTTTCTGTTTTAGCAAGATAGACATAGACCATATTCAAACCATCTACCATGGTACCTCAGCTAGACTGAGAAGATGCCTGGTATGATATCCTTAAGATATCCTTCATTGTCAGAAGAAAAATGAACAACTCATAGGGTAGTGGACAAGATTGCCAGACCCTTTGCAACCAGCAGAGGTAAGAACTTAGTGGATGCGAGTAAGGATGTCGTGATCTAGACATAATACCTGAAGGTAGTATCTGCCGTAGGCAGTCTGAATGTGGGCTCTACTCCATTGTCTACACAGATAGACAGTTACTGGTTACTAAATAAGACTCAGTCACTCTTAACTTTAAGGCCTGAATGGCTTTTAACACCCATATCCTGCATGTCTGTCATTACAGCACGGCCAGCACCAGGCCTTGACCCTGTGAAGTCTCAAACCTGTGATCAACAAAGATGATGTACAGACGTGATCTGCCAGACAGAAGGTAGATCACTGATGTTAACACCTGCTGTAGAACAAGCTGGGCATGTGAAATGAGGTCTGCATTGAGCCTTTCTTGTAAAACCTGATGTTGAAACTACATGTTATCCTGGAAACCACAGCACTACCTCTGCTTTTAAAGTGATGCCCAGATCAAACATCTGAATCCCTGATGTATCCATTTGTTCTGAAGATTTCAAAATTACATCCTCTCATTTTTGCTAAATTCATGAAACTGCATATAAACTTTGTGCTATATTAATGTGGTAGCCAGCAGCAAGTAGAATAATAATTTATTGAATATATGTAGCTTTTGTCCCTGCTTTTTATTCTACTGCATTTTCTTATTCTTTTAAATTATCCCTTTTATAATCAGATCCTCTGCTAGCTTTGATAACTTACAGTAGGCTAAGTTTATAGGTTATGTATCTTAAATCATCCATTTTCTCATTTTCTGAGTGCTGACTAAAGAGTTCCCTTCACATTTACTCAAACTGTTATGAGTTTTTAGAATACTCTTAAAAAAAATTCTAAAATAAATTTACATTATTTCCTCCTGCTTCTGCTGGATGGAAACAGTTGTTTTGTTGAAAAATTTGGTTCTATTTAATTGCTTAGTTCCAATGTACATTGTTGGTTTTCTTATGATTACAATGGATCTGGTTTATTACTATAATACTTCTGCCAGAGGGGTGTAAATTACTGTGACGGAGGAGGGAGTAAGGTCTTATGAATCAAATCAATAGACTTACCTTTGCCATCAGCTCTGAGAAGACATTTCAGCCATGAGATATTTACTGAATTGTTCTGGAAGCTAGCAGCATGGATTCATGAGAGGTGTTTGTGAAGTGCTCCTCCATGCTATGGAGAGCTGAAAACTTGTTCCAGTTTTGTATGTGGGCTCAGGTGCTATATTTGAGCATCTTTAAACAGCATCTTCCCTAATGATCACTTTGCATCTCATCCTTATGAACTGAGAGCTACACTCCAGGCTTTAAACTTGAGACCAAGGGACTATGAAGAAAATTAAAAGGATGCTCCTGAGTGTCTAGGGAACTTCTTTTTTACACAACTGGGAAGCCCTGTACTATTGGATCTCATCAGATACATGATGTTTTCTGTTTTGTGGCTGATGTATCGGAAGGGACTAAGCCATGTTTCCACCTATCCTGGCTTCAGCTGGGATAGAGTTAATTTTCTTCCTATCAGCTGGTGCAGGGCTGTGTTTTTGGGGCTTTAGACTGAGAATAATGCTGATAACACACCAATGTTTTTGTTGTTGCTCAGTAATGCTTTGATCAAGGACTTTTCAGTCTCTCATGCTCTGCCAGTGAGCAGGGGCACAAGAAGCAGAGACAGGACACCTGACCCAACCTAGCCAAAGGGGTATTCCATATCATAAAACATCATTCTCAGTAGATAAAATGGGGGGAGTTGGCCAGAAGCCATCTATCACTGGTTAGGGACAGGCTGGGCATTGGTCAGCACTTGTATTGTGCACCACCTGTGATTCTTGGGGTTTGTTTCCCTTTTTGTTTTGTGCCTTTTTGTTACAATAGTCGGGGTTTATGATTATTAATAATTGTTATTATTTTATTTCAATTATTAAAATGTTCTTCTCTTAACCCACAGATTTTACCAATTCTTGTCCCCATCCCACCAGGGGATAGGGGTGAGTGAGTGCCTGCATGACATTTAGCTGTCAGCTGGGGTTAAAACACAGTACCACCCTCCAGCACCAAGTCCTACACGGTTTTGCTGAGAGAAGCTTTCTTGGGCCACACTACTACAGGTAAGCATACACATTAGCATATTGTGGCCACTTTACTGAAATCTATAGCACAATGCCACTCAATTGCTATATTAATGAGTTCTATATATCTAATAGTTACAGTTATGGTTAACTGGACTCTACCAAAAACCACGTTGTAATGAAGTAATAAAACTAAATTGCAAAAACATTATGCCATGCTTGAAAAAATTTCAACTTGAGATTCTATTAATGTTTCTGGTTTTCACTTTTATATATGCCTATTATAGTCAGCAAGAGAGAATGTTTGTTGCAATTTGTCTATTCTGTGCAACACATTACATTTTGGGCAACAGAATAAAATCTAGGGAAAAAGAAAGAAAGATTTTTATTTTCCTTTAGTATTATCCTCTTACCAGTCTTTACCTAATAGCTAAGGCTGTACTCTCCTAAAAAACTGGCCTCAGAGGATATCTGGGTGGAGGTTGGGATTGTGGTGCTGCCTTGTGCAGAACAGACTTCTGCACCACATGCTGCTTATTCCCAAGCCTTTCCCATCCCTAGACAAATGTTTCTTCCTCCCTGTAATCATTCCCTCAGGGACCAAGAAATGCATGTGAAGTATATCTGATATTAGTATTTCATGAGGTCACATGGTGGTTGAAAAATATATTCATGTCTTCAAAGCAGCCTTGGAGACTGTGTATAGACTCACAAAATCCTGCCCATTGAACTGAATCTCACTGAGAGGCAATTTCAAAGAGAGATCTTTACACCCATATCTATTTGCAAGATACTAAAAGGATTAAACTACAAAATATAATCTGGTCATATCCAGATGTCTCCTCCCACACACACCTGGTTCCTAAAGTTTTTTCCTAGGCAAAAAACATATTACCTTTTGACTTCCTTGTGTGAAACTTGGTGTAAACTTATCCTGCACTATATCATATAAACTTCTTTGCTGTATCACTGATGATAGAATCTGAATACTGTTATTCAGTTGCCATGGCTGCCAAGGGATGGCTAGATTGCAATGGTAAATGGATTTTATTTACATCCACCCACACAGCATGTTGTTTGGTGTCCTGGCCCAATGCATATTTGCAGAAGATGAATTTTCTGAGCTGTGATTTTGTGGGTGTATTTGGCAGTGGGGGAGAGAGATCATACTCACCTCTGCGTAAGCATTTGGTCCTGAATTATAAGTAACCTCAGACCTTCCAAGATACAAAATCCTTTTTCTCTCCATGTGGTGATTTGGGACCCAAAGTTGGAAGAAATAGAGTGAGTCAGTGGCAAGCACAGCTTGGCAGGGAGCTGGGCATCAGATGTGACCATAAATCTGGTCTGGTGCTGCACGATGTAGGGGGAGGGAGATAAGGGAGATGCCTTTTAAGACAGTTTTGGACAAGCAGCAAGTGGAGCACAGCCTTGGCGTGCAAATTCCCCTCATGTGGGAGGACAGACACCACCAAGCCAGATCTCAAAACCAACTGCAGCCCTGTGACACCTCTGTCCCAAGGACAGTCAGTGCAGGTCTGGCTGCATGGTGCCTGCAAGATCGGTCATCCTGTCAGGTTTTGTGAAAAGGGAAAATTGTGGCTTGCAGAGATGTGATTACTGTAAACCATTTACAGGATGGAGTTTTTGAGGAAGGTAGAAGATGTGTTGCTGGGAGACAGGAGGGTGAAAGGAGCTCTTCTGCTGCTGTGATTTATTAGATGGCTGGGTTAATGTGGGTGCTGCACCTCACTGGATGGTCATTCTGAATTTTAATTAATAGTTAGGGCACCTAAATATTTGCAGATGGGTGGTTTTCTTTTTAAAATTTGAATTAATGAATAAACACAGCTTTGAAGCTTAAGCCCAACATGGCATTTCCAAATGCAATTCAGAGCTGGCAGGATAACTTCCATTTTTGATTAGTGATAAATCTAATTGCAAAGGAATGGCTGACTTTCAGAGCTGGGACTGTATTACAAGCCATCTGAGAGAAGGAATCAGGCTAAATGAGCCTGATATAATGATTTATTTACAGCAACTCTGATACTTTAAGTAATCCATTATAATTGTATAGACAGACTTCATTATCCCTTCATGTATCTGTGATCCCTTCAAAGGGCTGGGGAGTTGCAGAGCAAGCCTGCAGAGAGGGGAGCACTCAGAATGCTTCATCCTGCAAGGTGCTGAGCAGGCTGCACCCCTCACCAGGCAGAACAGGATATTCAACTCCTCACACAATTTCCCCCGTGAGTTAATCAAGTTGGTAGAATGCAAGTGAATTAACTTTATTTAGCATCTAAAAGGGAAAGGTATTTAATGTCTACTGGATAATTAGAATAAATCTCTAATCAAATTGAAGACAATACAAGTAAATATTGTTATTACATTGCCAGCACACTGTCTGAATGTGCTCCTGGACATGCTCATAACTATCTTAGTCTGGGGGAGGGAAGTGTTTTTAGCTACTAAAAAAAAATAATTGTAAGAATTTCTTTATTTTTGGAATGTATTTTTCAATTAAAAGTAGATGGGCCTCTTGTCTTTGACTCAAGTGTATACGTTTTTTGAGAAAAATGGAGACTGTATCATAATAGCAGATCACATCCTATTCTGCCTTCTAAACTAAGATTATACTTTCAAAGTCAAAAGTTTTCCTTGGGAAAATTGAGCTTTTTCTCAGTTAAAACCCCAATTTTCCTCTGAAAAACAACTTAGATGGAAACTTTATGACTAACTGTAGTTGGGCCAGTTCAGTTTGCAGGAAAAGTGCCAGCTAGTGCAACCCTTAAGAATGTCAGTGTCATAGTTCAACAGCAGCAAAAAGCATCAACAGTGCTAGCTTTGTGCTGCTTAAGCCCAACATGCTTCTGCCAGTACCACCTGTACCCCATCCTCTGTTTCATCTTTTCCTCTGGGAGACAGCTCATCGAGGGCACCTACTAAGCCTGAAAATAGGTTTGAAACCTCACGAAAGAGTAGGGCTCTTTTGCTTCATCCCCATCCTTGTCACTTTTCAAGAGCATTAGGCAGTTTGATGTTGTTTAAAGGGTCCAAGCACAGGGTAAAATCACTGGTGCCCTGTCTAAGTCTGGAGAAATGGAATGAAGAGTCTTAATTGTTCCTTACTTGGTTCAGGTAGAAACTCATTTTTGAAGTTGTTGTTGAAATGATAAAATTTCCCCAGGAAATGGAGGAGCAAGCAGCCAGTTAGCACATCTATCTATCTATCTATCTATCTATCCTAAGTAAACATATTGACACACACCGAAGACTCTGAAATTAGAGGAAGTACACTGAAGTACTAGTTCTGCAGCTACAGCTGACTGGGAGCAAAAACAGTGGTCTCATTCAAGTAATTTTTCTTCAAAATAAAAGTAAAGCCAATCAGCAAAAAACCCAGGAAGTTCTCAGGGTGGAGTATTTCAGATGTGGGCTATGTAGTGATGCTCTTCATCCCACATTAAAGTCTGAGAATCTGGCAAAGCATTCTGGCTTTGGACACATCACTACAACAGGTGCCTTTAAAAATCCCAGCCTGAATCACTGCCATGGACAGATGGGAACAGTTTTATGCTGTCTTTTGTAAGCCATTTCTGGACTGTTCCTATCACACATCCAGTTTTTCCCCTATCATCACTCACATCGTCACACAGTTCAGAAAAAGCAACCTGGATTTTTATTTTTTTTCCTTTTTTAATGCTTTAACATGGGTGTAGAGGATAAGAATATATCATGTGCACTTGTGCACTTGGTAGGATGTAATCTACATGAATTTCTGGATGTGGTTAAGTCAAAGGGAAATAAGATTAATACCAGTTTAGTACTGTATCCACCAGAGTCTGAGTAAGACTCCAATAAAGAGATGGTCAGAGATAAGCCAGCAGTTTTCCTCTCCTGTGATCTTTATATCTGTCCAATCCATTCAATTCACATTCAGCTGAACCTTTTCAGCTGAGATGCATTTTCTAGCTGAGACTGTCCTGGGGGATCTCTCATAAACATGGTCCAGGAAGGAGAGGTAAAAACCTGACTTCTTGGGTAATATGACTTGGATGAATGGTGAGGGAGACAAAAACAAATCTGTTGTGAGCTGAATAAATGTGCAGTCCATCGCTGCTGCCTCAGTGGGTCGCAATGCCACATACCCCCAAAAAACACTGAAGAGCTTGTGCAGGAGAAGCCTCCTGCAGCACATAAAAGCTAGCTTAACTGTAGACACAGTGGCATTGGTCAAAGCAGCAGAAGGTTGTAAAACTGGCTGGCCTTTGCCAAGTGTGAGTGATGGAGTCTGAAGGTACCATTCACAATTAAACTCTGGAGCTGCTGAGCCTTCTATTGGCAGTCAGCTTCTCCTGGTGATGTGGCATTACTCCTGATGAGACCAGTGAGAGCAGCAGCAGTCCTGTCTGATATATCAAGGTTACAGGCTCAGCCAGGAGAAGGAAATTAACTACATTCAGCATCTCTTGCTTTCTTTCAGTGCTTTGTAGACCAAAATCTCATGCTAGAAATCTAAATGGTGCAACTGATGTTAGTTTTCTCCTAAAATAATCTTCAGCCCTGGCTGATACTGAAACCTTTGGTATTTACTAAACTCATGTTATGCTTGGGAATGTCACTGCATATCTCTAGGAAGTGCTGCTGGTTGCGCTCTTTCAGGAAGTGGCTGACACTGTCCCTTAACGGTCAAAGGATTCCAGATTTCAAGGAGCTGTAGAGTTTAGAGACAAAAGACATAATAGCTCACTAAAGGCCATAGCTACCAAGTAAGTTGTTGGATGGGACCAATTGCCCATTGGTACACTTAACTCTCTGTCTGCCTGCAGAAAGGGACAGGTGTTTCCTCAGTGAAGAAATCCATGCAAAAAGCAGGAAGCATACTGTCTGTACGTGTATGCTTCATCCCTGAAAGTGTCCAAGGCCAGGTTGGATGGGGCTTTGAGGAACCTGGTCTAGTGGAAGGTGTCCCTGCCCATGGCAGGGGGTTGGAACCAGATGAGATTTAAGGTCCCTTCCAACCCAAACCATTCTGTGATTCTACCTGTTGATGAGATCATAAAAGCTGCTGAGAAGGGCACAGTTCAGTAGCCATAAGCTTCCTGAAGTCCTTCTCACTTCTATGTATGTGTATGTGCATGGTGACTGCACAGCATGTAAGCCTTTCCTCATAACCACCTCCAACCCCAGCTTTATCCCCCAGGCTTTAATTGCTTTAAGTTACTGATATGCATAACAATGCCAGCAGGCACTTATCCAGTGAGATCTGCCAAGGAATTTAAGCTCGTGTTGGTGGTACAGTGCTTCCCTCATAGATTTGTTGTCATAAACCTTCATGGTGCTGTAGAGATAGGACTTGTGTTCTATCCAGTCAGGGCAAGGCTGCATGTAGCAAACTGTGAACAATAGGACTGAATTAACATCTGATTCAAAAGTAATTTCACATGGCTTTGAAAGGGTTTGTTCTTCCACTCTTCTCTTGCAGGGGGATTTTATTAAATGAAGCAGGGAATAAAAACAAAGAAGACTAGAGGGTGAGGGTTATATTGGAACATTTCAACCATGTAAAACCATAAAGAACGTATTTCCATGATGCAACACTTGTTAGAGACCCCCTTTGTTACCTGCTAAAGGATTGGTACTTCTGGGGGGCAGATGACAACAGCCTGAACAATGGGAGCTCAAAGTCACAACATGTAGAGTCATGCCAGTGCAGCTCTTCACCTGCTGCGGACTAAAAGCCCAAGGATGAGGTCAGGAAGAAAGACACAGTAAACCATTTTTTTCTAATTTTCATTAATGTTAGTAAGGCTGAGGGTTCCTTAAATTCAGCTGTTGACTCCTACAGGCAAGCACAGTAATGACTGAGGGCTTGCTGGCTGACACTAGCTGCGACTAGAATCTCAGGAAGTGTACACCAGATTTATAGATATTCTGTTAGTCTTGAGCACTGAGCATAAATGGGAAAGATGCAAGAGGAGAAGGATATTGAATTACACCAATAAAACCCTCCAGCTGGAAAAGCCCAAGGAATGTGTAAAGATTGTTTGGAGTAAGAAATGAGCTCATTAAAAGATGCACCAGAAGTAATGAGATAAGATAGCAAAGGGTTGAGTTTGTCTCCTTAGGAAAAAAATAGATGGGGAAAGGAAGGAGGACTTGTAGAAAAGGCAGGAGCCAACCAACATCTGCTACACTCCAGTAACAAAGCCCATCTGGGCCTGAAGTATCACAGTAGCTCCATGAGATCCCCACTGACTGGAGCCCTTCCCAGTCACATCCACTGCATGGACAAGGACAGAGAGATGTGCAGTCATCTTGCCTCCTCTTCCCTCAAAGCTCCTCTTCCATCATCTGTATTTCTCTCCATCTTGCTCAGCTTTTCAGCCATCTTGAGACTGTACTGCATCCAACGGGCTGTTATGGGCCATTCACAGCTGCCCAGACTGGGAAAGGTCTGTAGAAAAAAAACAGAGCTGACCAGGCCACACAGTTAACTGCAGAAGAGAGCCAGCAACCAAAGTGATAGCTGTTGTGGCTGACCTGCCAGCCTAAAGCATCCATCTGTGACTGACCAAGTGCCCTGGATCCTGCAAACATCAACAAAACACCATATTTTCCCCTGCTCTACTATCCCTTCTCTCCTCCTTCTCATATCTGTCCATGTTTGGCCACAAACAGGGAAAACATCTTCGCAGAGCAGAACAGAAGTAACTGTGGCCTCTCACTTGCTGAGGTTATTTGACCAGGCAGCAATATCCATTCACCAGCACACACAGCTGTGCAGGGTTACTTCAGAGGCAACCCCCTTCCCCACAGTGAATGAAAATGTAGTAGTATCAGTTACCTATAATAGCATCTGCTGGGATGTATTATCAGGACATGAGAGGAAATAGGACTGATATGATGAGACTTGACAGAAAGGTCACTGAAAGGAAAGGTAAAGTTCTTACTTAAAAAACCCAACAAACTGGACAACGTTTCTCATCTTGAGCTTAGTATCATGAAATCCTGACATTCTAAATTGCATTATACTATTTTGTTTGGAAATAAGGGCAGCATGATCATAGTAGCCCCTGCTGAGGAGATCAGAACAGCTTCATTTTGGGGAGGAATATAAATAAAGGGGAAGCTGAAAAAGGCTGGAAGGGCAGAGAAAAAGCAGGGTCCATTTAAAGCAAGGTGATCCTACCTGATTTCAGCTCAGTGTGTATTCAAAGTTTCTTATGGCACTTATCAAATACTGCCCACTGAGAAGGACTCTGATGAGCATTTCTCCCCTATTTCTTTGTTAGTGAAACTGCTCCTAATGGCTACAGCAGTGCACGTTGCTGCTTAATGCAGAAAGCCTGCTGTGTTTGCCTACACAGCCACCTGACTTGGTAGCATTAAATTCACAGCACTGTGCTTCGAGTTACCTTGCAGAATGAAAGACTTCATATATAAAACAGACTCTATTCAGCTCTGACTCACTCTCGCTTTTCCACAGGAGGTAGTATTAATATTAAATTCTATTTCTCCCTGGGAACAGTATCATTTCCATTCTGTTGACAAATACCCTAACAACTCAGCGGTAGAAGAAGAGACAGAAAGTGTGACAGAGAACTCTGAGAACTGCTCTAAATGTTCTGCACAATCTCAGCCATTCCACTGC